>NW_024037074.1:36788801-38147768 GCF_015706575.1 Patiria miniata | reverse complement strand
CCCCCCCCCCCCCCCGGCTGAGAGATGGTCAAAATAACCCGGCCCCTTTAGGGTTAAGCGGGCCCCGGACCCCACGCCGTAAGTGCTTCGCGCTCCGCGCTCGCATTAGTCCTCCGGCCAAATCCCTCTATGCTAATTTCACCCTAGCGGTGCCCCCACCTTATTTGTACCTCATTCAGCGAATGGCTGAGGCTCGGACTACAAGTGGCCTAAATCCCTTTCCAAAATAGAAAATTGTGAAAAAATACGGAGATGGAACATGGTTCTCAACTTTGAGTACATAACAAACTTTATGAAGAAAAAAAAAATAACAAATTTTAATGGAATTTTCGATGTTTACAACGTTTTCTAAACGGTGGAAGTGGCCAGGAATCGCCTCAGATTGCACCACAGAGCATCTAAAATCCATTTTTTTACCGGGGCCCTTAAGCGGGCCCCGTACCCCACGCCGTAGGGGCTTCGCGCTGCGCGCTCGCAGGTCCTGGACCCTTCATTACAATTCTAGGCCCCCCGGCAAATGGCAGTCTGTATCCGCCCCTGTGACCAGAGCGCATATGTATCCGGTATCTGGAGTTTGGCCTTAGGGGTGGGGGCGGTTTACACAAAGAATTAGATTCCCAACGGATGAGAATCATGAGATCCAGGGGACGAAGCTGAGTAATGTTAGCCAATTACAAGAACAGATCCTAGCACTTCCGCAGCCCGTGTCACTTTTTTTCTTGAATTTTCTTTTTTTTGGTTTAAATGCTGTTGAGGGAGGGGACTGCCCACATTGACCCCTTTACTCATATGTTCATCATAAGACACAGAACATGGTTTTTTTTCGATTTACTATGTTTGGCGCCAACACAAACTCCCGACTTTTATTTTAGCGTTAAGTTTAGCCCACTGATACTATTTTTATTTCGGGCGCCAACACAATTTACCATCTTCATTTCTAGCGTCATAAATGATGACATCCAATTTTGAAACACCCCCCTTGAAAAAATCCTGCGTACGCCACTGCCCGGGAAGACCTTTGAAGATGAGAGTTCCGCGTTTTACCCACCCAGGTTTTTTTGTGCAAATAGGCCTGTTGCACGGTATGCGCAGTATACGCGTACTGGCTCCGATGCTGTAGGAGGGGGCATCTTTCATTTTCGTTCATTTTCCCGAGGCGAAAATAGAATGTCCATGGATCACCCGTAAAATAGCTGTTTACTATGTGTGTAAATATGTAAATTCTAATTCATAAATTTGATTTTTAGCCAATATCTCGGTCAATATTGCAGCTAATGTTGACAGAAGGGTTTTTGATAAGCAGTAATGATCAAAGTTTATTTTATGCCATCATGTTCAAAATAAACTGTAATTTTGGCTGAAATTGAATATAATATTGGCTGAAAATTAAATTTTGGATAAACCGGCAATTTAGAATTTACATATTTTCATGCCAAAGACACACATGGTTACTTCGTGAATGGTCTTCTTATGATATCTGACCCACAAAACACGGGTTTAGACACCTTACTTGTGTAGTTAAGTGCAATATTGGCCGAGATATTGGCTAAAAATCAAATATCTGATAAACCAACACTTTATAATTGACATATTTTCATGCCAAAGACACACATTATTACTTCGTGAATGGTCTTCTAATGATACTTGACCCTCAAAACATGGGTTTAGACATGTTTGCCGAGATATGCCAAAAACATGACTTTCCGGTATTAGCGGCTCTAATTTGCATTTTCCTATGCCACAGACATATGTGGTCACTTCCAGAATAGTTTTATTGTGATCTCTGACCTTGAAAACATGGGTTTAGACACCTAGTTCGTTCAGTTATCTGCAATATTGGCTGAGATATAATTAAAATAGATTTTTCGGTAATGGCGGCACTAATTTGCATTAAAACAATACGTGGGACATTTTTTGAATTTTTTTAACTTAGCAAATCGTTTTCTACGCATTTTTTCTGATCTAGAAACGTTGATTAAAAATTGATTTCTGAGGGTGCACGATACCCCCCTTTTCCGACTAAACTAATGTCTACATTTTCAACATTGATTTTCTGAGGACCCCCCCCCCCCCCCCAAAAAAAACCCGACCTCAATTCGCCCCTGCGGGCATGTACATAAAATTATCGGTTCCGTACCGTTGTGAGTGACGTGTTTACCGCTGTAGAAGTAACCTTTACAGCGATCGCAAAGTTTTATAACTGTACACTAATGTTGATAATTGTCTCATATTTGTCAGTATCATAATTATCTATGTCTATTTTCAGCGCGTCACCGCGTATTTTTAATGGGCGCAGCCCTAGAAAAATCTGTAGACTGATGCAGCCCAACATGTACATTAGTGCAAAGGTCATCGCTACTTTGTCAGTTTCCGACCTGACTTTTCCGCAAAAGATTCGAATAGAAAAAGCGCCTTTTTTTTGGAGGGTTACAGACGCCCAGAATATCACAAACAACGTCGACAGCTGCTTATCTGCAGCCAATGTGCTCACAACGTCAGGGGGCAACTCGCATATTCTTGTGGAAATGTATGTTCTTCTTTTTATCGCACCCATTATGACAAGTCGCTAAGCAAACAAATGCTAACCTTCATGCCGTTTGGGGGTTTCAGCTGCATTTTCATTATTAAAACGCTAATGTCAGATCTCTCTCTAACGTTTATATTAAGTGTTTTACCTGAAAGACAAAATCGCTCACTTTTAGGATTAATTGAAGGGGACCTGAAATTACGATTCTAGTCAACTGTCTTTACTTTCTTGGGGTCATTTTGCACGCTGTAGCAATTACATCGTTTGCTACTTTTGTGGTGTGCATGTCATTTCATGCGGGTAAGCTTCGCACTGTTATCTTAAACAGACCATGGACGTACCTTTAGCTCCATATTGGACAGACTAAGGAGTGACTGTGCAGGGTCAAACCTGACAATAAAGCGCGTAATCGGACTTGTGTAACTTAATTATTAAGCTTGTCAGTTTGGAATAGTTGGATGACCATAAAACGGGGACAGAATGTCTGTGGCACTGCCTATAATTGGTCATTAAAGACAATGGAAAGAACGGTTTACATGCAGGAACTCATGTCGACCTGGGGGTGATTTATAACCCAGCTTGTGACAAGTGTCCATGAATTGTTTATTAACATGCATGCAATCAGACAGCGTTCCATGCTCCAGGGTCCGTTGATGTTGGTTGTGTGTGTCTTCACAGATTAACCCTCAATCTTCTTTTTCTTTAGAAACGAGTTCCTATTATCTACAATTTTTTGGAAATGAGATTTCGCCTAAATGCTTATGTAAAGAATGGTTTTCATCCACATGTCTGGCATAGGGGACACCAAGATTGTACAGTGGTCGGTAAAGACGGTGATGGTAAAGTGTCATGAGGGAAAATGTTCGTTTAGATCGCGCAAGGCATGATGGGAAACAACATGGCGCAGCCCTTAGACAACCCTATTGAAATTGTGTACACTAAGGTTTGTTTGTGTCTGATTCTGCGCGTTCGGCATACACTTATTCTCATCTTTTGGGGGCTAATATTTCACAACCTGCGTTGGCGCGATTTTACTGCGATAGGTCAATTCTGAGTGCCGTAGATAGTTGGGACGGGAGTGAAGTCTTTTCTTTTCTATATCTTTGGAGATAATTGACATATCGCGATAGAATCGCGATAGAATTGCGTGAACGCAGCTTGTGAAATATTGTCCAAGTACATAATATATATAAATGGACGCGGAACGCGCAAAATATGTGATCAACAAAAATCAAATAAGTGTTCAAAAACTCGCAAACGGTGATAGCTACATTCAATATAGCTCTATAGGTGCAGTCCACTAAATCGGTCCGAAATTGCCAACGCCGGCCAAATCACGAATCGCATGCCCTCATTGAGCATATTGTGGGCCATGAACTTGAGTGTTTGTTGGTGGAAGCCGTGCAGAGGTCTGCGAGCTTGTATTTTTGTAAAATGTGGATGATGATTATGCACTAAAATGGCTCTATTTTTCACTGGGGCGTAGGCGACCATTTTAAAAAAGGGCAATGGGCTTCAGCACTGCTTTTAGGGGTCATCAGCTTGGATGGAATTTTCTCCCAAAAGTCATTGTTCCCCCCCCCCCCCAACTTGAACCGAAAATGAGAGCACGAACGGTATATGGGAAAATTCAGTTTTTTTTTCTTATTTAAGGATCGAAATTGTTAGTTGTTTGTTGAAGATCTTGAGAGGAAATTACTTTTTTTGAGAAGTATATTATTTTGTTTACTTGAGAGATGATGAAATAAGCTTTCATTTGAGGTACGTGTTGAACACCTCATACACTTAAGAGTATTTTTTATGAATTTCTGAAGTAGGGTAATTTATCATTGGGGTCCATGAAAACTTATTTACTGGTGTGCAACCCTATGAACATGACGCAAGTACACCTTTTGGTCACGTGGTCAGTGTGGCAACTGCTTGGGATGTTTAGGGCAATACCTGGCGATCTTTTGATTTGTAATCAAAGTGTCACATAGATCTTCGGATTTTTTTTGTAGATTTTTGTTAACCACAAGCACTATTTCATACTTTGTAAATTTAACCCTAAAGGGGCCGGGTTATTTTAACCATCTCTCAGCCGGGGGATTCCGCCCCCCCCCCCCCCCCCAGATCTCGGCTATCGAGTGACGAACAGTTTTGAAACTCGGTTCATGCATACAGCAATTCTTCATGAACATACCCAAGAAATTTCATGACCAAATGTCAAAGTGTTTTGGAATCCTGGCTAATTACTTATTCATATGTATGAATGGTAATTCTGGTCTGTGTACACGAACGGTATATGGGAAAATTCAGGGTTTTTTTCTTATTTAAGGATCGAAATCGTTAGTTGTTTGTTGAAGATCTTGAGAGGAAATTACTTTTTTTTGAGAAGTATATTATTTTGTTTACTTGGTTCCTTTTCTTCTTTGTACCAGCTTAAAAACTAAATCGCGACTTTATCATTTTGAACCGGGAGATTTGTAGTGAGCCATTTCTCGCCGTTACATTGATAGTTTTCATTGGTGCTGCTTGCGTTTAGTCTGTTCGAAGCAGTGTTGAGTTTGCCTTTGTCAAATGTTTTCCTCTTTCATTTATTATGTGAAATAATTTATTGAAAATGAAATCTATAGTTTCAGTTCTTTTGAATTTTTGGTTTTTAACGTGAATTTTTTGTCGTCTATAGTTTTGCAACATTTTGCTTTAACTTTCTTATTTTTTTCTCTTGCTTTGCTATAGGCACATTTTTTGTGCTTGTTTGGATCATGGTTCACCTTATCCCGATTTTGATGAGCAATTTTTAGTGTTGTTTTAATGTAATTCCCTCTCTTTGATTGAATTCTTTTGAGAAGTTTCTTAGTCGTTTTCAACCTTGGTGTTGTGCAAGGATATACATTTGTTTGGCCTTGTTTTCTTAAGAAACTAGGTTGAAAGCTCATTTCAATGCTAGATTTGTAACGCTTTTTCTTGTACATTTTCATGGGTGTTAAAGATTTCCTTAATTATTTTACCTTGTGCTCCCATTGTTTTGGTTTCACACCGCTCAATGGCCTATGGCCTAGTGCAAATAGTTGGGAGCCTGTTCAGTTATTTTATGATGTGCTAATCCAAGAGTTGGGGGATTGTCTCCCGCTTCGTTTTTATCTTCGAAGTCGTTTATTGTCCCTGATAATTCATTACCTTTTTTTTCTAATATGTTTTCTCTTTTGTAACTTTACAGACTTCATTATATGCACCATTCTTAATTAATTTTTTTGGCCTTTGCTTTTTGTTTGTGTTTCTGGCTTAAGGTTGTACCTTTGTTTAGTCTTTACTTTTGATTGAAGAGTTTATTCTTTGGAGTTGGTTAATTGTCTTTGATTTTACGTTTATTGTATTATTATCAATTCTTTCGGTTCCTCTTTGTTGAAATATTTTTGTCGGTTTGGTCTCCTATCTCCATTAATTAAGTGTCCTCGAGACTTTTCCCTTCCAAGATCCTGAGTTTAGTTAAATTTGGATAGTTAATCCCCATAGAGTCTGTTTAGTGCGAGTTCGCAATACTGTGTCAGTTTGACAGGTTACACGTGCTAAATGCGACCGGAAAACGGCTGCTACCCCCATTCCGCCTTAAAGTAAAAAGAATACACATCATGCATGCATTACACAAAATAGTTTTGAAGGACATTTTGGTCAGTCGTCCTTCAAACATCTCACATTTATGGAACAAGTTTTAAAATGTTATAGGAAAATGCGTGTTATACTACTTTGAGATGACTTTGAAAAAAATAAACTTGGGGCTTGACTTGACTTTTTGAAAAAATGACTGGAGACTTTACTTGACTTGTAAAACAAATGAATTGAGACTTGATTTGACTTGCTAAAATTTGTATTGGGACTCGACTCGACTTGGACAGAAATGATTTGGTTAAAACTCTGTAATTATTGAAACAAAGGCTATCTACGATCGAATTTAAAAACAATACAACGTAATCTTTAATACCCGTAATATTTTTTTAATTAATGGAGAGACGCTGCAATCTGTCAGCAGACTACAAACATGGGTGAATGCACTTTCGTTCTCTTAATATGAAACGTTTCTTGTACACGTGATTGTGATTTCCCGTCTTCAAAATTACCAAACCTTGTTAGCAAACTGGTTGAACACGAAGCATTTACAACGGCGCAAGTGATCTGTAATCAAACTAATCCATTGTCCTGTCAACTTCAGTCCATCTTGAAATAGTTTACAGAAAACAGAGGCAGCCGTAATCTGAAAAGAAAACAGAGAGTGACCACCTGCAGATAATCCATGACAAGCTACATCAAAAAGTGCGCATGCGCATGTTGCTGTATGGAATTGCACGCACAAGACTTTAAGAAGTTTTTTTTATCCATATTGCCATCATCATTGTGTATCGTGCCCTCATCTAGAGTTCATCGGCTCCTACAAATGTCCTTTTTCTGCGAGTTTACATGTCTAAAATTTGCACCTTGACCAAACTGACAGGATTTCGGGTATGTTTTGTGCAGGAGTAATCACCTCCCCTGAGCCTATTTCTACTGTTTTTAGACATGTTACAGTGTCTGTTCCTTCATGGTTGCTTGCTATATGACCATGGTATGACTGAGTGGATCGATAAGTGACGAACTTCTTCTGTGCGGTGTGTTCCTCCATGCTCCATCCATCATTGTGCATGTTCCATCATACCCATGTTCTCAAAGTACGTTTCGCAATATTCTCTCGGTAAGTACCGTTTCAGGCACAATTGCAGAATACCCCGCCACTCGATCTATCCACCTCGTAGCCGGGAGTTTCACATTCAACATACATTGATGACTTTTTGTTTTTCTCCCATCCCCCCCCCCCCCCCACCGAGTTTTTATCCCGACTAGTTCAACACCACCTTTCTTTTTTAGCTTGAAGTTTGCAGTCGTTGATCGGTCAATGAGATTGTGTTAACACATTCGATCGTATTGTGTTGCCTGTGTGTGATTTGAGGCATGTCAGGCAGTACATAAATAATGCATTTTCTGAAGTTATCTTATTTCATATTTTATGTTGCAGGGTTTGTAGCGCGTATTGATTTGTCAGGGTATATAATACGCATATAGTAAATATATGAAAAAGGTAATTGAATCGATTTCACAAGAAGGATGCGTATGTGATCATGATGTGATCAAGTTTCTTTTTGGCCATTGCTTTGTTATGGTTTGCATTTTTCATGTATTTCGTTATTAAATAACCCTGGAAAATGCATATTGTATGCGAAGACGGGCGTTAAAAAGTGAAGTCCACTAGAACTACAAACTGGGAACCAGTTTGTATTCGGCGGTTGCTTGCTCATTGTTGAAAACATTTTTTGTTATTGTGTATTCAATATCGGAATCTAAATCTTAAACTTCATTCACGCTTGCTTTCAATCTTCCCTGAAAAATATCGTGTCCACTATAAACCACAAAGTTGGACACGGATTATTCCATTCTGCCATAATTTTTTTGGTTGGTAATACGTTGAATGGTATACACTGAACGGGGGTCAGACAAGTCGACCGTTGAGACAACTCGACTCGGGACAAGTCGACCGTTGAGACAACTCGACCGTTGAGACAACTCGACCGTATGTGCGATAAGTGGAAAGACAAGTCGACCGTTGAGACAAGTCGCCTCGCATGTTTTGGGCCTAGGTTTGGGGAAAGTACCGGGGATTTTGACGGCGGCTGGTCGCCGTTTGGGAGTAATGACATATGAAGGTTTTTTTTGCATTAAAAGAGCCGATATAGCGCAGCGTGATTGGCCGTGCACATCGTTCGTTTGTTCTGGGCCACGTGCGCGCATCCCCGATCAACGTGGCCGTACCGTGCACGGTGGCATCGTTTTTGCCGGGCCTGTGTGCCCACTTGCCGCACCGGTCGACGTGCCCGCGTGCCGAGCCCGGCCCGGTCCTCGCGGCCGGGCGGGGCGCACCGGCCCGACGCGACGGCCACCGGATCGGAGCGCCCTCTGTACATCGAGTATGCCCGCGCCGCGCCCGTGATCGGTCTTGCCACAGATTTGTGCAACTTTTTCTGATCCACGTGCATTCATTTCCATTTAGTCGAGCAGTCTCAACGGTCGAGTTGTCCCGAGTCCAGTTGTCTCAACGGTCGACCTGTCTAACGGTCGAGTTGTCTCAACGGTCGACTTGTCCCGAGTCGAGTTGTCTCAACGGTCGACTTGTCTGACATCCTACTGCACATACCGTGCAATAGGCCAATTTGCACAAAAAAACTAGGTGGGTAAAACGCGGAACTCTCATTTTAAAAGGTCTTCTCGGGTGAATTTCGGAAAGAAAAAATTCAGAGGAGTTGTTGAGAATATAATACATTAATCCAGATTAAAATTAAAAGATTGTGACAATTTTTAATGTTGGTTCTGCAGCGCTAAACATGCCTCCTCCTACGGCATCGGAGCCAGTACGTGTATACTGCACATACCGTGCAATAGGCCAATTTGCACAAAAAAACTAGGTGGGTAAAACGCGGAACTCTCATTTTAAAAGGTCTTCTCGGGTGAATTTCGGAAAGAAAAAATTCAGAGGAGTTGTTGAGAATATAATACATTAATCCAGATTAAAATTAAAAGATTGTGACGATTTTTAATGTTGGTTCTGCAGCGCTAAACATGCCTCCTCCTACGGCATCGGAGCCAGTACGTGTATACTGCACATACCGTGCAATAGGCCAATTTGCACAAAAAACCTAGGTGGGTAAAACGCGGAACTCTCATTTTAAAAGGTCTTCTCGGGTGAATTTCGGAAAGAAAAAATTCAGAGGAGTTGTTGAGAATATAATACATTAATCCAGATTAAAATTAAAAGATTGTGACGATTTTTAATGTTGGTTCTGCAGCGCTAAACATGCCTCCTCCTACGGCATCGGAGCCAGTACGTGTATACTGCACATACCGTGCAATAGGCCAATTTGCACAAAAAACCTAGGTGGGTAAAACGCGGAACTCTCATTTTAAAAGGTCTTCCCGGGTGAATTTCCAAAAGAAAAAAAATCACAGGAGTTGTTGAGAATATAATACATTAATCCAGATTAAAATTAAAAGATTGTGACGATTTTTAATGTTGGTTCTGCAGCGCTAAAGATGCCCCCTCCTACGGCATCGGAGCCAGTACGTGTTTACTGCACATACCGTGCAATAGGCCAATTTGCACAAAAAAACTAGGTGGGTAAAACGCGGAACTCTCATTTTAAAAGGTCTTCCCGGGTGAATTTCGGAAAGAAAAAAATCACAGGAGTTGTTGAGAATATAATACATTTATCCAGATTAAAATTAAAAGATTGTGACGATTTTTAATGTTGGTTCTGCAGCGCTAAACATGCCCCCTCCTACGGCATCGGAGCCAGTACGTGTATACTGCACATACCGTGCAATAGGCCAATTTGCACAAAAAACCTAGGTGGGTAAAACGCGGAACTCTCATTTTAAAAGGTCTTCCCGGGTGAATTTCGGAAAGAAAAAAATCACAGGAGTTGTTGAGAATATAATACATTAATCCAGATGAAAATTAAAAGATTGTGACGATTTTTAATGTTGGTTCTGCAGCGCTAAACATGCCCCCTCCTACGGCATCGGAGCCAGTACGTGTATACTGCACATACCGTGCAATAGGCCAATTTGCACAAAAAAACTAGGTGGGTAAAACGCGGAACTCTCATTTTAAAAGGTCTTCTCGGGTGAATTTCGGAAAGAAAAAATTCAGAGGAGTTGTTGAGAATATAATACATTAATCCAGATTAAAATTAAAAGATTGTGACAATTTTTAATGTTGGTTCTGCAGCGCTAAACATGCCTCCTCCTACGGCATCGGAGCCAGTACGTGTATACTGCACATACCGTGCAATAGGCCAATTTGCACAAAAAAACTAGGTGGGTAAAACGCGGAACTCTCATTTTAAAAGGTCTTCTCGGGTGAATTTCGGAAAGAAAAAATTCAGAGGAGTTGTTGAGAATATAATACATTAATCCAGATTAAAATTAAAAGATTGTGACGATTTTTAATGTTGGTTCTGCAGCGCTAAACATGCCTCCTCCTACGGCATCGGAGCCAGTACGTGTATACTGCACATACCGTGCAATAGGCCAATTTGCACAAAAAACCTAGGTGGGTAAAACGCGGAACTCTCATTTTAAAAGGTCTTCTCGGGTGAATTTCGGAAAGAAAAAATTCAGAGGAGTTGTTGAGAATATAATACATTAATCCAGATTAAAATTAAAAGATTGTGACGATTTTTAATGTTGGTTCTGCAGCGCTAAACATGCCTCCTCCTACGGCATCGGAGCCAGTACGTGTATACTGCACATACCGTGCAATAGGCCAATTTGCACAAAAAACCTAGGTGGGTAAAACGCGGAACTCTCATTTTAAAAGGTCTTCCCGGGTGAATTTCCAAAAGAAAAAAAATCACAGGAGTTGTTGAGAATATAATACATTAATCCAGATTAAAATTAAAAGATTGTGACGATTTTTAATGTTGGTTCTGCAGCGCTAAAGATGCCCCCTCCTACGGCATCGGAGCCAGTACGTGTTTACTGCACATACCGTGCAATAGGCCAATTTGCACAAAAAAACTAGGTGGGTAAAACGCGGAACTCTCATTTTAAAAGGTCTTCCCGGGTGAATTTCGGAAAGAAAAAAAATCAGAGGAGTTGTTGAGAATATAATACATTTATCCAGATTAAAATTAAAAGATTGTGACGATTTTTAATGTTGGTTCTGCAGCGATAAAGATGCCCCCTCCTACGGCATCGGAGCCAGTACGCGTATACTGCACATACCGTGCAATAGGCCAATTTGCACAAAAAAACCTAGGTGGGTAAAACGCGGAACTCTCATTTTAAAAGGTCTTCCCGGGTGAATTTCGGAAAGAAAAAAATCACAGGAGTTGTTGAGAATATAATACATTAATCCAGATTAAAATTAAAAGATTGTGACGATTTTTAATGTTGGTTCTGCAGCGCTAAAGATGCCCCCTCCTACGGCATCGGAGCCATTACGTGTATACTGCACATACCGTGCAATAGGCCAATTTGCACAAAAAACCTAGGTGGGTAAAACGCGGAACTCTCATTTTAAAAGGTCTTCCCGGGTGAATTTCGGAAAGAAAAAAAATCAGAGGAGTTGTTGAGAATATAATACATTTATCCAGATTAAAATTAAAAGATTGTGACGATTTTTAATGTTGGTTCTGCAGCGATAAAGATGCCCCCTCCTACGGCATCGGAGCCAGTACGTGTATACTGCACATACCGTGCAATAGGCCAATTTGCACAAAAAACCTAGGTGGGTAAAACGCGGAACTCTCATTTTAAAAGGTCTTCCCGGGTGAATTTCCAAAAGAAAAAAAATCACAGGAGTTGTTGAGAATATAATACATTTATCCAGATTAAAATTAAAAGATTGTGACGATTTTTAATGTTGGTTCTGCAGCGATAAAGATGCCCCCTCCTACGGCATCGGAGCCAGTACGCGTATACTGCACATACCGTGCAATAGGCCAATTTGCACAAAAAACCTAGGTGGGTAAAACGCAGAACTCTCATTTTAAAAGGTCTTCTCGGTTGAATTTCGGAAAGAAAAAAATCAGAGGAGTTGTTGAGAATATAATACATTAATCCAGATTAAAATTAAAAGATTGTGACGATTTTTAATGTTGGTTCTGCAACGCTAAAGATGCCCCCTCCTACGGCATCGGAGCCAGTACGTGTATACTGCACATACCGTGCAATAGGCCAATTTGCACAAAAAACCTAGGTGGGTAAAACGCGGAACTCTCATTTTAAAAGGTCTTCTCGGTTGAATTTCGGAAAGAAAAAAATCAGAGGAGTTGTTGAGAATATAATACATTAATCCAGATTAAAATTAAAAGATTGTGACGATTTTTAATGTTGGTTCTGCAACGCTAAAGATGCCTCCTCCTACGGCATCGGAGCCAGTACGTGTATACTGCACATACCGTGCAAAAGGCCAATTTGCACAAAAAACCTAGGTGGGTAAAACGCGGAACTCTCATTTTAAAAGGTCTTCCCGGGTGAATTTCGGAAAGAAAAAAATCACAGGAGTTGTTGAGAATATAATACATTAATCCAGATTAAAATTAAAAGATTGTGACGATTTTTAATGTTGGTTCTGCAGCGCTAAAGATGCCCCCTCCTACGGCATCGGAGCCAGTACGTGTATACTGCACATACCGTGCAATAGGCCAATTTGCACAAAAAAACTAGGTGGGTAAAACGCGGAACTCTCATTTGAAAAGGTCTTCCCGGGTGAATTTCGGAAAGAAAAAAATCAGAGGAGTTGTTGAGAATATAATACATTAATCCAGATTAAAATTAAAAGATTGTGACGATTTTTAATGTTGGTTCTGCAGCGCTATAGATGCCCCCTCCTACGGCATCGGAGCCAGTACGTGTTTACTGCACATACCGTGCAATAGGCCAATTTGCACAAAAAAACTAGGTGGGTAAAACGCGGAACTCTCATTTTAAAAGGTCTTCCCGGGTGAATTTCCAAAAGAAAAAAAATCACAGGAGTTGTTGAGAATATAATACATTAATCCAGATTAAAATTAAAAGATTGTGACGATTTTTAATGTTGGTTCTGCAGCGCTAAACATGCCCCCTCCTACGGCATCGGAGCCAGTACGTGTATACTGCACATACCGTGTAATAGGCCAATTTGCACAAAAAACCTAGGTGGGTAAAACGCGGAACTCTCATTTTAAAAGGTCTTCTCGGGTGAATTTCGGAAAGAAAAAAATCAGAGGAGTTGTTGAGAATATAATACATTAATCCAGATTAAAATTAAAAGATTGTGACGATTTTTAATGTTGGTTCTGCAGCGCTAAAGATGCCCCCTCCTACGGCATCGGAGCCAGTACGTGTTTACTGCACATACCGTGCAATAGGCCAATTTGCACAAAAAAACTAGGTGGGTAAAACGCGGAACTCTCATTTTAAAAGGTCTTCCCGGGTGAATTTCGGAAAGAAAAAAAATCAGAGGAGTTGTTGAGAATATAATACATTTATCCAGATTAAAATTAAAAGATTGTGACGATTTTTAATGTTGGTTCTGCAGCGATAAAGATGCCCCCTCCTACGGCATCGGAGCCAGTACGCGTATACTGCACATACCGTGCAATAGGCCAATTTGCACAAAAAAACCTAGGTGGGTAAAACGCGGAACTCTCATTTTAAAAGGTCTTCCCGGGTGAATTTCGGAAAGAAAAAAATCACAGGAGTTGTTGAGAATATAAAACATTTATCCAGATTAAAATTAAAAGATTGTGACGATTTTTAATGTTGGTTCTGCAGCGCTAAACATGCCCCCTCCTACGGCATCGGAGCCAGTACGTGTATACTGCACATACCGTGCAATAGGCCAATTTGCACAAAAAACCTAGGTGGGTAAAACGCGGAACTCTCATTTTAAAAAATCTTCTCGGGTGAATTTCGGAAAGAAAAAAATCACAGGAGTTGTTGAGAATATAATACATTAATCCAGATGAAAATTAAAAGATTGTGACGATTTTTAATGTTGGTTCTGCAGCGCTAAACATGCCCCCTCCTACGGCATCGGAGCCAGTACGTGTATACTGCACATACCGTGCAATAGGCCAATTTGCACAAAAAACCTAGGTGGGTAAAACGCGGAACTCTCATTTTAAAAGGTCTTCCCGGGTGAATTTCGGAAAGAAAAAAATCACAGGAGTTGTTGAGAATATAATACATTTATCCAGATTAAAATTAAAAGATTGTGACGATTTTTAATGTTGGTTCTGCAGCGCTAAACATGCCCCCTCCTACGGCATCGGAGCCAGTACGTGTATACTGCACATACCGTGCAATAGGCCAATTTGCACAAAAAACCTAGGTGGGTAAAACGCGGAACTCTCATTTTAAAAGGTCTTCCCGGGTGAATTTCGGAAAGAAAAAAATCACAGGAGTTGTTGAGAATATAATACATTAATCCAGATGAAAATTAAAAGATTGTGACGATTTTTAATGTTGGTTCTGCAGCGCTAAACATGCCCCCTCCTACGGCATCGGAGCCAGTACGTGTATACTGCACATACCGTGCAATAGGCCAATTTGCACAAAAAACCTAGGTGGGTAAAACGCGGAACTCTCATTTTAAAAGGTCTTCCCGGGTGAATTTCGGAAAGAAAAAAATCACAGGAGTTGTTGAGAATATAATACATTAATCCAGATGAAAATTAAAAGATTGTGACGATTTTTAATGTTGGTTCTGCAGCGCTAAACATGCCCCCTCCTACGGCATCGGAGCCAGTACGTGTATACTGCACATACCGTGCAATAGGCCAATTTGCACAAAAAACCTAGGTGGGTAAAACGCGGAACTCTCATTTTAAAAGGTCTTCTCGGGTGAATTTCGGAAAGAAAAAAATCAGAGGAGTTGTTGAGAATATAATACATTAATCCAGATTAAAATTAAAAGATTGTGACGATTTTTAATGTTGGTTCTGCAGCGCTAAAGATGCCCCCTCCTACGGCATCGGAGCCAGTACGTGTTTACTGCACATACCGTGCAATAGGCCAATTTGCACAAAAACACTAGGTGGGTAAAACGCGGAACTCTCATTTTAAAAGGTCTTCCCGGGTGAATTTCGGAAAGAAAAAAAATCAGAGGAGTTGTTGAGAATATAATACATTTATCCAGATTAAAATTAAAAGATTGTGACGATTTTTAATGTTGGTTCTGCAGCGATAAAGATGCCCCCTCCTACGGCATCGGAGCCAGTACGCGTATACTGCACATACCGTGCAATAGGCCAATTTGCACAAAAAAACCTAGGTGGGTAAAACGCGGAACTCTCATTTTAAAAGGTCTTCCCGGGTGAATTTCGGAAAGAAAAAAATCACAGGAGTTGTTGAGAATATAAAACATTTATCCAGATTAAAATTAAAAGATTGTGACGATTTTTAATGTTGGTTCTGCAGCGCTAAACATGCCCCCTCCTACGGCATCGGAGCCAGTACGTGTATACTGCACATACCGTGCAATAGGCCAATTTGCACAAAAAACCTAGGTGGGTAAAACGCGGAACTCTCATTTTAAAAAATCTTCTCGGGTGAATTTCGGAAAGAAAAAAATCACAGGAGTTGTTGAGAATATAATACATTAATCCAGATGAAAATTAAAAGATTGTGACGATTTTTAATGTTGGTTCTGCAGCGCTAAACATGCCCCCTCCTACGGCATCGGAGCCAGTACGTGTATACTGCACATACCGTGCAATAGGCCAATTTGCACAAAAAACCTAGGTGGGTAAAACGCGGAACTCTCATTTTAAAAGGTCTTCCCGGGTGAATTTCGGAAAGAAAAAAATCACAGGAGTTGTTGAGAATATAATACATTTATCCAGATTAAAATTAAAAGATTGTGACGATTTTTAATGTTGGTTCTGCAGCGCTAAACATGCCCCCTCCTACGGCATCGGAGCCAGTACGTGTATACTGCACATACCGTGCAATAGGCCAATTTGCACAAAAAACCTAGGTGGGTAAAACGCGGAACTCTCATTTTAAAAGGTCTTCCCGGGTGAATTTCGGAAAGAAAAAAATCACAGGAGTTGTTGAGAATATAATACATTAATCCAGATGAAAATTAAAAGATTGTGACGATTTTTAATGTTGGTTCTGCAGCGCTAAACATGCCCCCTCCTACGGCATCGGAGCCAGTACGTGTATACTGCACATACCGTGCAATAGGCCAATTTGCACAAAAAACCTAGGTGGGTAAAACGCGGAACTCTCATTTTAAAAGGTCTTCCCGGGTGAATTTCGGAAAGAAAAAAATCAGAGGAGTTGTTGAGAATATAATACATTAATCCAGATGAAAATTAAAAGATTGTGACGATTTTTAATGTTGGTTCTGCAGCGCTAAACATGCCCCCTCCTACGGCATCGGAGCCAGTACGTGTATACTGCACATACCGTGCAATAGGCCAATTTGCACAAAAAACCTAGGTGGGTAAAACGCGGAACTCTCATTTTAAAAGGTCTTCCCGGGTGAATTTCGGAAAGAAAAAAATCACAGGAGTTGTTGAGAATATAATACATTAATCCAGATTAAAATTAAAAGATTGTGACGATTTTTAATGTTGGTTCTGTAGCGAAAAAGATGCCCCCTCCCACAGCATCAGAGTACGTACGCGTATACTGCACATACCGTGCAATAGGCCAATTTGCACAAAAAAACCTAGGTGGGTAAAACGCGGAACTCTCATTTTAAAAGGTCTTCCCGGGTGAATTTTGGAAAGAAAAAAATCACAGGAGTTGTTGAGAATATAATACATTTATCCAGATTAAAATTAAAACATTGTGACGATTTTTAATGTTGGTTCTGCAGCGATAAAGATGCCCCCTCCTACGGCATCGTAGCCAGTACGCTTATGCTGCACATACCGTGCATAGGCCTATTTGCACAAAAAAAAAACCTAGGTGGGTAAAACGCGGAACTCTCATTTGAAAAGGGCTTCCCGGGTGAATTTCCGAAAGATAAAAATCACAGGAGTTGTTGAGAATATAATACACTTATCCAGATGAAAATTAAAACATTCTGATGATTTTTAATTTTGATTCTGCCTGTGTAAAACGCGAAATATTAATACAGAGGGCCTTTCCATGAACTTGTGGAGGATGTAAGACACTTGTCGACATTGCAAATAAAACATTACGATCATTCCATAATGTTACTTCGGCAGAATTCGTTCTGCAGCGGTACATTATCCCCCTATCAACTGTTTAAAACACGTGCTTCACAGAGCACTGAGTCAAAGCTGCACCCTTGGTTTGTAAACGGCATGTATCCCTGTACAGCATGTGTTCTGCACTGTTCTGCAAATACTACACACAATTATTATACGACGGCACAAACAGGTGGGAAATCTTTTATTTTCAATTTATTTAAGGGCAGAATGTGACGATTTTGGGACTTAATAATGAGATTGGTCGCTTGCTGTACTTTTGAAGCCAGTATTTCATCTTAATTTAGTGTTTCATTAACAATTCTGCAGAGTTCCGCAGAGTTCTGCACGTTCTGCAAGTTCCGCAAAATACCCACACCCAATTTTTCTCGTAACTTGTACTTGTAGTATTGGCAAAATTTTTTGGAAAATGTTCAATTTTGTCCCCGTTACACACTAATTGCAACTGCAACTCACCCCAAACTTGCCTGGAATAACCATTACACAGGTCCTTGAAGTAAAAAACGATCCACGATGAAGATTCAGCCTACAATTGCAGTGAAAACAGGAGGAATAACCGCTAACTTGACAACCTTGCTGGATTGGCCAGGACCGCAATTGGTTTGTGCACAAAAAAAATTGTGTACAATGAATGGCGGTCGATTAACAGGCACAGAGAGTGATCGCTGTCAACTACTCGTTTTGCCGGCTGCGGTGGCTGTTGGCGTATGACGTCACGCGGAAGCGTAACACCCGATGACTGTTTCATGCACTAATATAAGGTTTACCACTCGCATCACAGCTTTGGTACTGGAACCACAACCAATAGTGCATGAAACAGTCATCGGGTGTTACGCTTCCGCGTGACGTCATGCGCCAACAGCCAGCGCAGCCGGCAAAAACGAGTAGTTGACAGCGATCGCTCTCTGTGCCTGTTAATCGACCGCCATTCATTGTACACAATTTTTTTTGTGCACAAACCAATTTCGGTCCTGGCCAATCCAGCAAGGTTGTCAAGTTAGCGGTTATTCCTCCTGTTTTCACTGCAATTGTAGGCTGAATCTTCATCGTGGATCGTTTTTTACTTCAAGGACCTGTGTAATGGTTATTCCAGGCAAGTTTGGGGTGAGTTGCAGTTGCAATTAGTGTGTAACGGGGACAAAATTGAACATTTTCCAAAATTTTTTGCCAATACTACAAGTTACGAGAAAAATTCGCTCCAGCCCTTATAGACAACCCAATGATAAAACTCAGGGCTGGGTAACTCCAGCTAGGGGCGCTAGAACTCCTTTTTTGACATTTGGGATGTTGGTCTGTTGTACTACAGTAGTACGACAGACCAACATCCCAAATGTCAAAAAAGGAGTTCTAGCGCCACAGTTAGTGGGACTACACTGAACATGCACAGGCCACAGCCAGCTGATGCACACTGACTTTTTGGCAGTTGGGGAACTTTTAGTTTTACTAGGCCCCTACTAGTTTTAGACATTTTTACTTAAAAAATTTAAAGGTTCCGTGCCAACGCTGTCGTTGTGACTTTGAACTCACGAGATGGGTACTACTACTATATTTCCCTTAAAAAATCCTCCATGGCCACAAATCACAAATAGCAAACAAATCTGACATCCATTACTATGATCACATACCAAATACTCACTTGGGTTGATGCCTAAGTAAGAGAAAAACAAAAGTGTTGGGCTCTAAAGTCTAATGTTAATGTTAACTAGTGAATTTAGGCCTTCCCAGGAAAATAGTTTCATTGACCAAATAAAACAAACAATTCCTTTTTGTGACACGAAAACTCCCTATTATGACACTGTCCCAAAACCTGATTCTGTGTGAATTTATTACAGGTCATAGTTTCAACTTCCAAGCAGACACAGTGGCAGTAGCAACACACCAGCTTCAACTGCTGACAAATCTTGGAGACATGTCAGAGAGAGAACCAAAAAGTTACAGTGACTCTAGTCCGGAACTACATCAAGCAACGACTTCATGTATCACTGAAGATAATCAAAAGGACACAAGCACCAGCTTGGAACATTTAAAAGGTAATCAAACAGTGATGGGAAAATTGAGATGCATATCCAAATTACGTTCAAAAAAGTCGGTCAATTTTAACCAATTGTACATGTAGTCATTGTTACCACTGCTAGTTAGAATTCTATTGCCACTCATTTTTTTGCCAATTTTGATACAATGTATCTTCTTGTAGAAGCAGTTGCATTTAAAAAAAAAATTTATGTAAACCAACAGACTCAAGTCATAACTTAAACATGCATTTCTTGCCATCTCTTTAGTTTCTTCCTGCCCAGTATCTTCTGAATTCATACTTATACTATAATAACTCTTTGTTTTTGTACAGGTGAGGCACCTGAACCCAATAAAGAAACTGACTCTGTCACAGAAGGCAGCAAGAAAGCACCCCAGTGCCGTTTCTTTAAGAAAGCTGGCAAGTGTCGCTATGGAGATGGATGCAGGTTTGCTCACGAGATCGCATCACCGGCAGCAGCTCAGAATGAGGAGGCATCGGCAGGAGGAAATGTTGAAGGAGATGAGCAAGATGGCCAGAACAAGACGTCATCTCAAGAGAAGTCGTCTTCTGGCAACAGGGAGCAGAATGTCTGTCGCTTCTTCTCACGCACAGGATGGTGTCGCAACGGCAACAGATGCAGATTCCTTCACGAGAGGGTGAAAACTGAGGCCCAGTCAAAACCTGATCAAGTCAACGCATCAGAAGATGCCAATGCAGAAAGTCCTAAGGAAGTTCCCCAAGGCGTAACATCCAATTCGAAGGCAGAGGATGACAAAAAGAAGCAAGCAAAGCCTAAGAAGATTTGTCGGTACTTCAAAGCCGGACACTGTAATGCGGGAGATCGATGCAAGTTCTCTCATCAGAGGGTTGAGGGTTCGTCAGAACCCAGAACTCGGAGAAATCCTGTCAAATCCAAAGATGAAAGGCACGCAATGGCGCGTCCCGACCCCATCCAGGAAAGTATGAAGATAGCTGATCTGGGCGAGGATGACATGCAGCGGCTGAGAGAGATAGAGATCGCCCAATTGACGAAGCGATTCCTTGGTGATCAGATGACTCCGGTTGAGACAGAAGGAGCTGAAACTGTCTACAGAGTCACCATCAACCCTACTGACCCAGATTGGGTAAGTATATTCTGCAGGGCAAATTCCACTTGACTGCTAACCTCGGAACTCTGCGCTCATGATCATTATTTATTGCTTTACAGCCGTAGCAAACAAATTGTGTGCTAACCTTGTAACCATGGTAGAATTCCATGCTTGCCCATGAAATAGTGAAATAGTATTACCATTTTAAGATTCTTTGCAGACCTTAATAAAAAAAAAAAATGACATTTGTGGGCACAGGATAGCAAAAGTAAAAACTTTTGGACCACAGCACTCATTTTGCTGTCGTAATGTTTTTGAATGAGGCTCAAAAAAGGCACATTCATTTCCTGATGGGTACTTTCTTAATTCAAGCGTAGTCGACCCTCGGATCCAGAAAACACAGATTTGTTCTTTGGAGAAAATCATCATTGGGTGGTTAGGCAAAAGAAATAAAAAATTCTCGGTCTCTGGTGAGCACGCGCGTCGATTTTAATCATGCGCGTCAACCTTCTTTTTTTTCAAATTAACACAGAAGCTACAACAGTGCCCTCTATTGCCGTGCCTCCTCAAATTTTTGTACCAAGGAGCACCAAGGAATGGGGAAATGCACCAAGGCGAATGATAAAGGGCACCAAGGCAAATGATGGAGGACACCAATGTATAATGAGGACACAAAAAAGCAAAATAGTACCCACCTTGTCTGTACAATGCAAGCTTGAAAAAAAAAAAGCCACCAAAAAAAAACGCGTCGCCGCATCAATTCCGGAACTTCGGTCTGACCAGAGATCGACTATTTTTTTTTTTTTTTTTGCCTTAGCTTTAATTTTTCACGTCCCACCCAGTGAGAACACTGCCTGGCCAAACTCTGCTTTGACACTGACCTCGGGTAACTTTTATAAAATTCTTCCGTCTTTTCTTTCTCATTTGTAGCCCTACGATATCCAGGACTTTGAGTTTGAGGTGATGTTTCCTGCAAGCTACCCTGCAGATCCATTCACAGTCTCAATGCCAGAGGATCAAGTGCTTCCTAACTCCATGCTGACGTAAGTGAAAGAAACCCACTTTCAAAAATTCAAACATCCCTCCCCCCTCTCACAAGAAAGTCTTTAACTGTCAACTGTTCCCATTTTGTTGTACAGAATACGCTGTGTGCACACCCATGCTTGTTACCCTGTTGTGGGATAGGGCTGTCCATGTTTGACCAATTTAGTATTTGATTGTGGGCAACTGCACTTGACGGAATATTTGAATATTCAAAACGCGCCAATCAAGTTTTACACACGCCAGCTGCAGCTACCTTCCTCGCTGGTCAAAAATTGCATACAAAGTGCGCCGGTTAAAATGTGCATGCCGTGATGGATGTTATGGAATGCTGGCGGGTTTTGCAGTAATTGCTGTATAACTGTCAAGGGACTTTACCCAGTTTAAAGAATGGTACCAATAAATAGGGGTCGACAAAAATGTTACCATCGAAAAAATACGTGGCATCTGACAATAAAAAACACAACTTTACAAGTAACATAACATCATCAAATAGCATCATCAAATAGCACGTGCATAGTTTTTTCTTTTGGAATATTCAAACTGGCAAATATTTAAAGCTATTCGAATATTCAGGTGATGATGGAATATTCGATGTATTTGGGACAGCGCTATTGTGGGACCACACACAGTCGTGCAGCTGGTTTTGTTGGAAGCAAAGTCATTGTTGGGACAGTTGATAGAACCCCGATAACTCGGTCCAAATTTTTTCAATAGAATTTTTTTCCCAATATTGCAGTCCCAGTCAGGGCAGTTTTAGTGTGTTTGCCAGAAAATACAAAATCAATTGTATGTTAAATATTCTGAAGATATCAAATATCTGAAAATTGATGGAACGTCCACCAAATTTCGAATAGCATTTTACTGTATAGAATATTCAAAAAATTTGAGACGTTTCAAGAAGATCAAGAAATAGGTTGTGATGTAATCTTATTTCTTTAAAGTTGATGAGTGGTCAGTCTTTCTGATTTGAGGCGTGCGATCACACCCCCACACCATCGCACACCTAAAAGCTTCCCGAGAAGTGTGAATAATTGCACGCCTGAATTTGCCTGGACCACAGATCACACACCTAGAAAACCACACACCTAGAAAAAAACACACACCTAGGACTGAGTGGTTTCATTGTTTGTCAAATGCCACATTTCTGTGGACAGCCACTGTACACGCATGATTTGAGAGCGTCCAGTAGTAGCCCTAATGTGCATCTTTATAAAAATATCAGTTACTCAGCTACCAGTATCTCAAATACCTTGATGCATTCATGATATTCGTAAAAAGGTTGGTCAATGTCAATGTTCGAATATCGGAGTGTTCCATCAAACACAAGTTTAAATAATCAAATACTAACTTTTTTAGGGAAAATGCACAAGCACTATAATTAAGCATTATATTTTCCCTTGACTCTGTACTTTCAGGCACATGCAAGAGAGCATTGTGGAATGGATCCTTGCCAGGCACGGCACCAATCAGATCGCTGGCAAAGTGGAGCTGATGTTCCGTCCGTTCCTGAGATGGCTGGATAGAAGTCTGGAGAAGCTGTTCACCGAGGCAGCTAAGCAGGTCAGGAAAAAAACAATGTAGCCTTTCGTCATCCTCCACCATCCACCAGGAGGTGTCGAGGATTGGGCAAGATTGCCCCAAAATGCCCTGCCTGTTACTCCCTGTACCACCAAAACAGCCATACATGTAGCACAGGATGGTTTTTATGGATTAATACCTGAGACAGTTCACCGGTCGAGACAGTATTTGTCTAGTAATGGTCGAGAGCCCGTCAGATCACGTGCATGGTTTTGGGCCGCCGGTCAAACCCCCGGTCACCCACCAGTTTCGAGCACCTGCGTTCCACGCCACATATGCGCATAACGCGCTGCGCGCTCCGATGGCTTGAGAGCCACCGATATGATATTTGTATAAGGAGAGGTGTTTGCACTGGCCTGCGGCATGCACAATAGAAAAGTCCCTGGCACTAACTGGTAGCACAAAAATCGTTGGAAATTTTTCAACTTTTTGACTTTTTATGGTTTTAATCAAAAAAGGTATTGGAATAATAGTGTGCTATGGGTTAAGAAAAGTAAAGCCAAGCAACCTATTAAACTACCTGAGACATGTCCCCATAAAAGATGCGTCATTGGTTTTCCACAGAGTGTTGGATTTCAGAGGAATCAGGACGGTTCTTAGTTCCTTGCAAATTTGAGAATCCTTCAATTGAGAGAATCCTTTTTGGAGAATCCTCCAGAAAAAAATTCTTAGAATTCAAAATTGCTTTTGAAATGGCATTCAAGTCTTGCAAACCAAACTTTTTGGGAAATTTTAATAAGTCATGAGTTGCTCTAAATATCAGTTAAATTTGAGATGTATCTATAAAGTTAATTAAAATGTCATATTATATAGTCTTCCAGATTTTGGAATTATTGATTCATTTCAACTTTACACAGAGTCTAACTTATACTCTGACATGTCCGTGTTTCAAGTATATTTTCGTCTTCTATATTTTCCTGCGTGTAGTTCAAGAAAGTTGTTTATGCCAAGGCAGCAGGCATAGAGTTTGTTCCCTACGCCAAGCAGCAACCGTCCGAACCTCGAGATATCAGACAGTACTATGACATCAATCATCCTAATGAAGCAGAGGGGGTGATGATCAAAGAAGGAACACCCCTTGACCAAGAACCCAACACGGCAAGTGATGCACAATCCGCTGATACAGTAACCAGAGGCACGCCCTCTAAAGAAACGCCCAGCGCAGCTGTGGACAAAACGGAAGGGGGACCGGATGCTAAGGCTTCTGAAGGAAAGGATCCCAACAAATACGCCGACTTGTTTAACGTCCAGCGCCGCGGCACGGAGATCAAATTCAGCAAGATTGAGCTGTCCGAGAGCATCTCTACTTTGGTCGCACAAACCGTCGGCGTTGTCATCCAGTGCTCACGCTGCAAGAACCGCTGCGATGTCATCACGCCACCCAAGCGTGTCAACATGGCCCGCTGCGGCAAGTGCCAGCACCAGCAGCTGATGACGTACAGGCAGAGTCTCATCCATCACTTCACTGCGACCCTGGGATTCCTGGACCTGGAAGGCTGTACGACCTTTGACCTCATTCTGGCTGAGTGCGAGTTTACTCTGGGTTGCCTCAACTGCTCTGAGGAAACCAAAGTCACGGTATGTGAGAAAACAATTTCAAAACTACTTTTGCCCAGTGCCACAATATCAGAGGGTTTGATTATCAACAAATGGTTTCTGCACCTTTTAATTTGTCAACTGTTGAAAAGAAAGTGTATGATGCTCAAAAATCAATTTTTGTAGTTCATTTTATCTTATCTCAAACTCTGCAAAGTAGTGTTTAACAGTCAGCAGAAGAGTTGTGCAAACTACAGAAGAAAACCTATCCTAGCCCTAAGTGTTTTTTGCGGCATAGACATTGCTACAATGTACATTCATTGACTTAATGATTACTGTAATTGCATCATAAGTTTAAGCAAATCCTTCCTCCGAAAGCTAGCATGCTCTTTGTTTGCCACAGTTACATGCAGTGCGTATAACAGTCTCCATGAATCGAATGTTGGCAAGAAATCTTGTGCTCATTGGCAAGTTAGGCCATGCATGTAGCTGTACAAACCACTTTCTCTCAATTACTTTCGAAGGGAAACATTACATTGTGTAGAAAGAAACATGCTAAAAACTTGCAATGCTACAATATTAGAATGTTATGTTACTTTTATCTTTCAATGAATAGGGGTTGCAGTTTGGTCAGAGTAGAACCACATGGTGTGAGAAATGCCACACCAAGATGACCTTGCTGTTGGAGACAGCTAAATTCCATCAACTGCAAATACAAGGAATGGAAACACATGGTAAGGGTTAGTGCTTGATAGTAGGAATCAAGGTTGTGACAATCTTGTCATGTAGCTTGCATGACTGGGAGTGAGCTTTGAGTTTACAAGGTTGAGAAGGAAAAGGGATTGGAGTGTTACCTGTTACAGGAGAACCACCAACTCACTCCAGCCTCTGGCCCTTCAACGCTGTGTTGCTTCCCTTTGAGTTTTTTACCGTTACTAATTCAGTCACTGTTCACAGTTGCTGAATTTTTTTACACACAAATACTTATTCTATATGCCGCCAATGCTCACCCTTTCACAGTCTCAATACCTATATAGGTATACCAGTCCCGCTCTATATCCCACTCATCATCGTTCATTGTCCAAATTGTGGAACTCTCTGCCACAATCGTGCTTCCCACCATCCTACAACCCACAGCCTTTCAAGAGCTTCATCAACAAGCTCCATCTCACATCACTTTTCTAGTCTTATTTCCTGTTTGAAGAGTCTTTTCGGGTTAAAGGTGCTTCCTGCCTTTGTGGTCGTTATCTAGATTAACAAAAAAAAGTGGTATCCACTCACATTTGCACATGTTTTTTTCTGTCTGAGCAGCCGGGCAGAAGGCCCACGTTATCCAAGTCAAGCAGCTTCGCAACCAGGCGCACCCAGACATCCACGAGGGTCACCCGCTGCCAAACAACGGCGCTTGCAAGCACTACAAGAAGAGCTTCCGCTGGTTCCGCTTCCCCTGCTGCGGCAAGTGCTACCCCTGCGACGAGTGCCACGACGAGAGCGAGACGGACCACGAGATGAAGTATGCTACACGTATGATCTGTGGCTTCTGCTGCAAGGAACAGGTGAGGTGTATTGGCTGTGCCCACATACTGTTGAGGGCGCTGTGTGGATTATTGATTGTACCAAATGTCCAAGAATGCTGGTGATTTCTAATCTTGTTCACAACATTTTGTGAAGGAAATGCATAGGTTAAGAAGCATCGTGGGTAGATCACTGTCGTTATCGTTGTGGATATGATGTGTGCACAGAAGTGTTTACCCTATGTCATGAATTAATTACCTGTCCATTGATTCCCATACCCTCCGATTAACCCATCCCTACCCACCCCCCCCCCCCCCAAAAAAATCCTCCAGTAAGGCCACAAAAAAAATAAGCCGGTCTCTGGTCAGCGCGCGTCGATTTTAGTCATGCGCGTCAATCTGGTTTTTTTCTAAAATGTTTCTAAAATTAGCTCCAACAGCGCCCTCTATTGCCGCACCTCCTCAATTTTTTTTACCAAAGAGCACCAAGGAATGGGAAATTGCACCAAGGCAAATGATCGAGAGCACCAAGGCAAATAATGGAGGACAACAATGTACATGAGGACACCAAAAAAGCAAAATAGTACCCCACCTTGTCTGTACAATCCAAGCTTGAAGAAAAGAAGAAAAAAAAAGAAAAAAAAAAAAAAAAGCCGCGTCCCCGCGTCAATTCCGGAACTTTGGTCTGACCAGAGACCAAATATTTTTTTTTTTTGGCCTAACCAAGCAAACACATGTTGGTGTATTTTGTGCCCTATGCCCCCAACCATGCCAACTGAAAATAAATCCTGGCTACGCCACTGATGAGGGGGTAGATGGGTCTTAATAAGCAAGATTTAGGGAACAGCTTTCAGGTAATTTGTCTGAAAACAAAGTTAAGTTTCCGATGCTGATTTGTGCACCCATGTCAAGAGTCAGGTGATTTGGCTAGCTCAATATTGGGTATTGCCCATGACACAAAATGTGGTATTGTCTTGTGTTCCTCTAAACTTTATTGGAGCAAGCTTGTTGATAAGTATTAGACATTGCGTGGTTTTTTTTCTGTACAGCAATACAGCCCTGACAAGCCCTGTATTTCATGCCAGTCAATGACTACCAAGGGACGCACAACTCACTGGGAAGGCGGTTCAGGATGCCGCAACAAGATCAAGATGAGCAGGTATGCATTGCACAATCTCTAGCTTCATACTCTCTTTATATTAAGCAAACGCAGATGAACACATAAGAAAGGGAGCTGAAGTTGTTCACACTGTTAGGGCCACAGCAGGTGCCAGAAAATATATTGCAAACAGGTGCAAGTGCGATACAGACGAATCCAGGCATGGATCACTGTACACTCACAAGGCCCCCTTCAATGGAGAAACCATTGTGCATGCTATTGTACAAAGCAACTAGCCCATGGCAAATCTTCTGGACAATAGCTAGCACAATGCTTTCACCATTGAAGGGGGCCACCGACCTCCTTGACAGAAGTGGTAATATTCTCGGATTAGTCTGTAGGATCATTGGTTATGCCCTTCAACAACATAATGACATGAACACTGCATACTCAGTGCCGACCGAGGGCTTTGCATGAAAAAAATGTGCACGCTGTCTTAGGGGTGGCTGGAACCCATGGCCCGCTGCGTACCAGTGCAGATGTCTCACCACTCGACCAGCTTGCCAGGGTTGGCTGGGCTGGATCAATCTGATTTAGACTTTTTGGCGGGGGTAATCGCAATCAATCACTATTTCTGAGTATGTGTGGTTCTGAAAAAAGCGGAGGGACTCATCATTTCGAACAGTATGCTCTGCCCGTCGTCAGGAGAATGAGGGATTCCAACGATGATGCGATGTTATAAGGATGGGTGCGGTGAAGTGTCAGAAGGATGCAAACTGGTGAAGTTGAAACCGGTGAAGCTGAGCAGGATGCAAGTTGACTGAGGGATGCCGGATGATCACTGGAGTGAGTCAGTACACTGTGAGGGGGCAAAGGGGAAGGAGCTCATGGGTATAGGTGACCCATAGGTGAGAACTGAACGTAAGTTGTCCTAGGGTATAGGAGACCCATTGGACATGGACTTGAGGAGGGGGCACCAGATGTTGCTGATGTTACATCATTATAACATCGCATCATCGTTGGAATCCCTCATTCTCCTGACGACGGGCAGAGCATACTGTTCGAAACATTGAGTTCCTCCGGTTCTTTTCAGAACCACACATACTCACAAAAGAGATTTATTCACATGGTGCTACTGGAAGCTTATCTTGTCTTAGAATCTCTCCACCATGCAAACCTTCAAATTTCAAATCACTATTTCGTTTTCGTGGAATTTGCTTTGGGGTCTGGGCCCAACTTCACAGCGCTGCTAAGCACACGATTTTCTGTAAACAGAGCCTCCGTCTATTTCATGGAGACCGTAACCATATATAAGCACAGCAAAAGGCACGCTTACTTCAGAGGAAAAAATTTGCTTAACTTAGTGACATAACAATAGAAATCTCCATGCACCCATGACCGTTAGCACATCAACGCCGTGAAATAGTGCTTCAGGTTTATAGCAGATTTTTCTGCTATGCTAAGCACAACTTTTCTGCTGACTGTAATAAGCAGCGCCGTGTAATTGGGCCCAGATGTAAGGTTTCATTTAAACGGTGACCGTTGGCTACTACTTGTGGTTGATTCATGGCATACCTTGCTCCTGTTCACAAATGTTTAAAAGCAAAATTCTCCAGTTGAACTGCATTCGAATGCTGGCAAGAAACGTCATGGTCCTGACTTCCTACTTTTCAATCCTGTCCACTCAGCTGTTAATAACTAGCGATAATTGATAACAAGCGATGTGACCAGCTTTTGAATGCTGTCCTCCCAACAATAACACATTTTTCATGAAGGTTAAATAGTCGAACTCTGATCAACCATAGGTCTTGACTGGACATTCCCCGTTTCAGTAGTGCTTTTCTGCGATGAGCTTCATTCGTCAGGGATAATTCGTGTGAAAGGCAAACACGATCAAAACAAAATTTGTAACAACTGCTGCATTTTGTTTATCTTTGCCCATTTTGTCGTTTGCTTTCCAGGAACGACAAGCAGAAGTACTCCAACACTAACAAGACCGTCTCAAAGAAACAACAGAAACTAGCAGAATGACAAGAAAGATTTTTAACAACCCTTCCTCGGCATATGTAAAAATTCAGTTCTTAAGCGATTCGTTATTGCCAACATTGAATTTAATTTACATGTGTATTGCAAAATGGTTTGTGCTTTGAACACATTTGCTTCCTGAATGAACTCTAGACTGAAATAACAAAATATTTACCACAATGGCATTCTATATTTTGCGACAAATAACTGTGAATAGTGTGACTGTTAAATTTGTGAAAGAAAAATTGTTATTTCTTGTACATACATTGTGTATTAACAGATGAAGTTTGGTTTGTCTTGAAAATAAAGGGGAAATTGGCAATGGTTGCCAAGATAATTATTCCACATTTGACAAAGACATATTTTATGTTGTCATTTCACAATTATTTTTTGTTTAAATGTTTAATGAACACAATTGTGTGGGGTACAATGGACAAGGAAGAGATTAATTGTGTAAGAAGGGGAAACAGTAAGTTTATTTAAAAGATTTTAGAAGTGTTGTTTCTTAAACACAAAATGGAATCTACATGATGGTTTCAAGTGTCTTTTTCTGTTTCATCCAAACAATTGCGAATCTGATTGATGTCAGAGAAAACAAATCTTAAGTTATTTCTGTGAGAATTTACCTTCAAAGCGAAAATTTAAACAAATAAGTGTATTTTTGTGAACCAATAAAAGTTTCAATAAATTAGTTTTCACAGAAAATTTCAATCTGTCAAATTTTGTACGGATAAGAAAGGCGTCAGAATTATTTTAGTAAAGTGGGGGACTAGAGTTGTTGGACGTCAACAGATAGATTGCATTCAGCAGCCATCTTTGAGGCGTGTTTTAAGGTAATAGGTCTCTCTCAAAGAGGGTCATCTCTGTAGGAGATCTGTAACTGCGTATTTTACACAATCAAGCATGCATTGTGCAGTGTTGAAAATGTTCCAAACGCATGCGCTTGTAGCTCGAAATGCGTTTGAAATATACGACGCAGCTGATGCGCGTTATGCAAGTTGACGCTCAAAATGCCGATGCACGTGGCTGGTCTGTAGGAAATTACGTCATTTGAGAGAGACCTATTCATCAACAATGAATGCACAAGCCCCATTGAACAAAAACACCTAACAGATGACGGCAGTGCGAACAAGATATGAGCTATCCACCTCATTTTTACTGAAGAAACCATTTATTCCGTGTATAAAATATTAAGTGAAATTATAATTATTTGAAATGTCTAAGACATGCATAAACGAAATTCCTTAGTGCTTGCCCCTTCCCCAGTTTGTTACAAACTGCAAAATAATTCTGATTATGCATGTGAAGTCTGGTCATATTTTGCCCGAGGAAAGCTCAATTTTTCTCTCTGAAAGTAAAGTGTTTATTTTACAATGCTGTAACGATTGTATTGTTGGTTCTTTGGTTGGGTGAGAACTTTTATCTCTAGCAACTGTGCGTACAATTTTTTGAAAAATCAACATAAAATTTCGAGCACACGGTATTGTGAGTGACTTGAAAGTGCATAGCAATAATTAATAGGAACAGAGAATATACAAAAGAAATAATTTATATTTACAACTATTATAGAAATGGACGGAATGCACCTGCAAGTAAGATAACAGCTTCATTTGTACAATTAAAGATTCAACCAACAAAAATTAGTACACTGTATGTACAAATATACAGTTATCACTATATAGTACACAGAAAGACGAGAAATTAAATTTACACAAGTTGTTCTATATATATATACCGTACATAAAACAGAATTTGATCAAAATGCTCTTGCTGAAACAAACAGGCCGGAATATGAAATCTGGCATAATTGACAGAACCAATTGCCCCAGACGCCTGGTAGGTTCGAGTAATGAAATCGGAACCAACACTTCACTGCAATGCCACTGCATTGTCACTTTACAATTACAGATTGCTTGGATGGTTGTATTATATGGAACAAATGAACCCTTTCAGTACCATACATAACCTTTTGAGAGTAAAAGAAGGGTGCATTACAGGACCGGTGCCGATGGGCTTCCACAGTTTTCCTATAGCTGTTGTTTCCAAAACTGATTTCCCATTGGATTCCAATGGGTTTCCTATCTGTGGCTCCATTTCCGATGCAGGTTTCCATTTTTTCCATGTAGGTTTTAATTTTCCCATGTAGGTTTCCATGTGCATATGGGTTTCCCATGTAGGTTTTCCTATTGTATTTGCTATTGGATTCAAATGAGTTCCCATCTACGGCTCCATTTCCGATGCAGGTTTCCAGTTTTTCCCATCTAGGTTTAAATTTTCCCATAGGTTTCCTGTAAGGGGGTTTCCCTTTAAGTTTTCCTATCGTAGCTAATGGATTTCAATGAGTTCCCATTTTCCGATGCAGGTTTCCATTTTCCCCACATACGTTTCCATGTGCATAAAGGGGTTTCCCATGTAGGTTTTCCGCTGTCCCACGTAGGTTCCAATACGGGTTCATGTGCATTTCTATGGGTTTCCCTCCTGGGGTTCCACTTCTGCACCACACTTTTCCAGAAGTTTGTCTGGTTTTCCTTGGCATTATTTAGCTTCCTCGTCCTCTGGCCGATCCATATTTTGGATTGTGGTTCCGAGGATTCCTTCAATATCCTCGATTGCAGCCTGCAAAGACATTTTTAAAAAAATATAAATCACAAGCTGTTAACCAAATGGAATAAACTGAAGTACACAATTTTAAAAAATTTTGCAAGGCTTATTTTTTTCTGAACTTTTACAATAGCTGAGCTCCAAATGTAGGGCCTCTCAATTTTCCGAACCTAAAAATTACTGAGATACAGGAAATCATGTTCAATAGCATTTACTTCCCTTTTTTTTTCTAATTTGAAATTATGCAGTAAAGCTTGTGAATGGCATTTTTGCAAGCAATTTTCCTAAATCATCCAAAATCAACCACACTACCGGAATCCATTTGCAAAATCCTTGTACTTTAACCTTTAGGGTGCATCATGTCCCATGCCCACTAATTTTGGCTTGGCACTACTTTCCTAAATCCAGAGAAATCTTTAAAAAAAAATAATAAACGGTGCATTTTGAAGCGTCTCAGAGGGTGAGGATTAATGTTTACTTGTATGTCTTCCAAATGGAACAGATGTATGAAAACTCTAAATTTTTGAGTGCCTGCTTACCTGAAAGTTGGACTGTCCCTGCATGTTGGGCGCCGATATCTCTTGATGGATGACCGACAAGTTACGAGCAAACGACGCTAGCGTTCCCTGCAGCTCCTCTCCTACCGTCAGCATGCCGATACCCTCACGCTTGTAGCTGTCAATCAAGGTGAAGGCCGTGCCTTGCTTCTCCTGGGATTTGAAAACAAGGACAATTAATATATTTTTGTCTTGCAGTGATTCTTTGACTCACTAAACTAATTGCCTCAATTAGATGAATTCAAAACAATGTGTAATTAAAGGTATAGTCCATCATTTGTAATTTGTGCATTTTGTTCGTTTGAAGCAACAAACGTGCTCTGAAGAAGGATGCTGAACAACCAATCTGATGAAGTTTTCAGCTTAGCTTCAGCTGCATTTTTCGAGAAAAACAACTAGGACTTTGATTTCAAATCAAAAGTTGCTGAATCATGTTTTGAATTGGGCATGAATCCAGCGTCCGAGACACGTTCTCACTAGCTGATTGCAGCTATGCAATGTCGCGCACTGATCCAACGAATTATAGCAACCGCGCACGCGCGCGTGTGCGTCGTGCCAATGCTTGCGTGCGCTTCGCCGAATAACATAACAAACTACTAATTTGAATTTCCTACGGTGCTTCTTAAGAATCACCGTTGGAAAGGCCTTCTTTTGTTGATTTCTTCAAAATGACAGCTTGCCAGAAAGAATAATTTCACAGGGAGTTTAGTCCCCTTACTATCTTTCAACCAAGTATGTTTTTCAACAATAATTACGCCAGTTACTATTTGGATAGCTGCAAATGATGGACTCTGGCTTTAATGCTTTGAGTTGGGTGAACAGATATATTGGCTCGAAATGGCACCTGCAAGGGATTACAAAGTTGTTACATTACATTGTTTGATTTCGTCTAATAATTATTTTGAAGTGTCAATGTTGAGCTAAGTAATATTTGTATCACTCATCTTAAGCTGGATCAACTTTTTGAGTAGGTCACAACTGTGTCATTAAGAATATCTGCAGAGCATCTGCTGATTCAGCAACGGAGGGTATAATTGGACATGAAAGCAAACTACCACACTCAATTAACTTTTGAGCTGTATCAGCATACAGTCAAATTTCTTCAGTCACTTAGGGCAAGCTAATAAAAAATCTGTCAACTCCATATTTCACCCACAGCAACTCTTACTCTGTACAATCATTCATACCTTGATGTCAAATCCGATGCCGTGAGCTCGACACATCTGGAAGAAGACGCTGTAGTGGACTACGGCTAGATTGGTGTGTAACAGGCGGGTACTCATGACGGCATAGCGACTCGTGTTGGGAGGCTCCTGAAAAATGACAAAGCAAAGTTGAGGTTTGATTCTCATCAAGGAAAGTGGCCTTTTGGATCTGGTTCCTGACTGCAAGGAGTCTGGCTCAATATGGGTTCACGCTCTGCCTCAGGAACATCAAGTCCTGCAATGTCAAGAATGTTGCTACAGTAAACTCTGGCTAAACCGACATCGTACAACTCGTCAAATCGCTCAAGTCGGCCGTCTGACTAAGTCCCGATTGTCCGTAATGCATTTCCATTGATTTTTTTATTTCTAAGTCGGCTTTTATAAGTCGCCATTTCGCTCAAGTCGTCGTGTTACTCTCGGTCCCCTTTCCATAAAAAGCATTACAAAATCCTTTGTGTAAGTCGGCATTCAACAAATCACGCATTGGCATCGACTTCCTGTACTGCAGTTGGCAAAGTGTCGAGTGAAAAGAGGTTTCGCACAGCCCGTGATCGCAGCATGCATCGGTGTCGAAAAAGGGTGTCCTACTGCATACAACACATCGCATATGCATCGTGAGCATATCAATACCAGTACCCCCTCTAAGCTGTACGCATGCGCTCTGTCCATTTTGGGGGTCGTCTTATTGAAGGACTACTGCTGAAGTCAATGCCTCCATGGTATATACCGGACCATGCACGCATTTAATTTGTTACTGTGCATGTACATGTATCGTGGTCTCCACTATCAATACCCCAAACGTGATGATACAATTGGAGGATTAATTTGCTGGATTCAACTCAAGCATTAAGGAGATCCTCCAGGGTAAATCGATGCCAATTAGTGCAATGAATCATGTGTGCAAAAGACCATTTATGTAAGTCGGCAAAATAACGACTTATAGCATATATCGGCATTCGCATAAGTCGTCACGAATTCTCAGGTCCCGAGAGTGCCGGTTTAGCCGGAGTTTACTGTATCTGGTTTGGACACTAAAAGCTTCATGATTCTAGATCCATAAATGAAGCCACATGCAGCCAGTGAACTTTTCTATACTCACTTCTGGTTCTAGATCCTCATATCTCCTCCTGATGCTCTTCTTTCGTTCCTTCTTGGGAGGCGGTACGTGAAACTCGCAGGTCTTGTTGTTCAGGGTTCCTCCTGAGACATACAGCATCAGGCCTGTCGTGGAGACCGTGTCATCGTACCACAGATTGAGGTCCACCGCCCAGAGCTTTTGGTCTCTCTGCAAGACCATTGGTGAGGGGCAAGGGATGCATTATTAGAGTGGGGTTGGCTCAACTGCCAGTACTATAGTCAAAACCTTTCCAGACATCATTATTTGATGAAAGAATAAATGAATGAAAGAAAGTCAATACTGCCATGTAAAAATGCTTTCTTTTTAAGTCAGGAACTCACAGAGATTTTTTTTAGACCACTTTGAGATCCAGTTTTTATGTTTAATCCTACATTTACAGGAAAACAAGGTCACTGTTCTATATGTTCAAAGCCAAAGTACTGTTAGTCTTTTTCTTATTCACAAAGGACTTCAGTCATATGAAGTCCGTTGTATGAGCTAGTTGAGTGATGTCCCAGAAGAGGTCTCGACTGCAACACTATCAACTGCACATTAAGTCTCAACACACAATACCACAGAATTTTAATCAAGTCCTTCCAAATCATAACAAGTTAGTCACAAGTCCTTAAAGACTATAGAGTAGCAAGCTTTTATCAAACGAACTTAACCAAAGGCATTCCTGTCACTGTCAGTCCCTGCCTTGTGACCTTACTTATAATTCAACTTGAATTTGACTTGTGATTGACGTTTTTTGATTGATTCCATAACAACTCTGCAAAACCATCAGCTATTTTGGATACTGCACAGAATGCATGAACCAAGCAGAGAAAAAGATTGCATAAATGTCGTAACCCCCCAAAAATCAACATTAAATGATGATAAAGGTGGTATTTGAGTGAGTGTTGACACTAACGTCACATGCGTTTTTACAAACTCAACATGTGACCATTCCAGACCAATGAAATTACAGACACGACATAAGAAAATAACATACATGTACATGTAGGTAACAGACAGTGCAAACAAAATCTGACTAATGCCTTACCGTGTTGGGATCAATGAAGGTGACAAAGTCCACAGCGAAGTATCCCATGACACTACGCTGCAGGCAGCTCTTGGCTACCTTGGCGCAGGCCCGGTTGAGCTGGCCGGGGTCCACGGAGGACTGAGGGACAGACAGACCCCAACAGGTGAAAGGGCTGTGGGCGTGGATCTGATCCCCCGAGGAGACTAGGGTCACCTTGCCGTCCGGGGTGATCAGGATGTTGACTGTGATGGCTGTTACGCTGTCAGAGGGCGGGCAGGCTTCTATGACACCCCCTGTGGAAAATAAACAGAACATTGGATGTACACTGTCATGGCTGTTACGCTGTCAGAGAATGGGTGACACCCCCTATGGAAAATGAATACAGATAAAAAGAATGCCCTCAATGATGAAGATGTTGACAGTACAGCAGCTGACACAAAACTTGGAAAAATCAAGGTCTGGGGTCCCTGCTGTACATATGAGGTCTAGTGTGATACTGTGTGTGGTGTGACGCGGAAGGAAGTTTACAAAATCTAATACTATTTGGTTTACTGAATCTCATTCATATTTTGTTTTAATTATTAACTGATTTCCAAAGTGTAGACAAAATTTTAAAATCCCACCAACGGAAAAATTATACCGACTGCATATGCTTTACCGTGTAACCTATCTGTCGTGAGGGTTTTAGTATGGTACCACCTGTCACCTGACTTACAAACCTATTGTTGCATGATAGCGAGTCTAGGAGCTAAATCTTGAGGTGCTTCTTCCATCATAGTACTATTAGACTAGCGCAGAGCGTCATGCCGCATGACTGGTATGCTACTTTACTGTCCAGACACATTGGAGCATTAACCAATGAAAGAAGCATGTTTCAGTTCGTAAAATGTCACAAGATGGAATGAGAAACTCTCAAGATGGAATCTTGGAACCTACCCTGACTGAGGAATGCTTCCAGGAACTTGGGCCAGGAGGAGTAGAGTTTCTTGTTGATAGGCGTGGCGTTGTTGGCAAGAATGTCTGGCACCTCGGCTCTTATCTTGATGTAGGCTGGTTCCTGTGTGGGTACATAAAAGCAATACTACATTAAACAGTGAAATTGAGGGAATGAGAATATGTGATGCGATCAAGCTAAATGAGTCGTTTGTCGACCCCGGTCAAATTTTTCTTATAACAGATTTGAAATGAGCACAATCTCAGCATTATTGCTGTGAAAACCGCATGCTGATACCATCTTTAATTCAAAAATTATGGAAGTCGGAACACCAAGAGATGTGGCCCTATTTTGGCCTGTATCTCCAAATGAAAATTCCCGACAAACGACTCATGTAGCTTGATCGCATCACATATGTCTTAAAACAATAAATGTTTGTTTGTAGAAATTGTCTTGAAAGGCATTATAGGATCATTTGCTATTCATGCATTTTGTTCGTTTCCCATAATAACACCACTCAAAATCCAAAGAAGACTGTTCAAAATTACTGTTGACGTTTCAGCTCATTGGATATTACACTTTTGGAGAAAACAGTGAAAAACCGTGCTCAACATTTTGATCACGAAACATGTTTCATCTATAGAACGTTTTATTTTAAAAAATCAGTCCATTGACTGATCGTTGGAAATCACCCACATTTTTTGATTTTCTTCATTATCACAGCAAGCCAGACGGAATAACTTCATGGGGATTTTTAGTACTACGATCTTTAATCCAAGTAAGCTCTCTGACAAAAATTCAGTCGGTTACTTCTGGGATAAAGTGCAAATGATCCTATATGCCTTTAAAACACTGATCAATTTAGACATGTCACCTGTGAAATGTACATTTTCAAACAGCCACAAAAATACAGATGCATCTGTAAAAGTTAAAATAGACTGGAGAAATAATACGCAGGCAATAATGCACGCAATGCCAAAAAATACACCCGAGATGCATTACACAAAATGTTTAGTGAAATCATAAGAACCAATCATAGCCACAACTGAATGTACGTAGCCGTCCATTGTAAATCCTACTATTGATCCATACCCAGTAGATTTTGTACCATCCACAAGCACCCTGTCTGTCCCCTATGGCCCAACACTGCCCAGCACTTTTTGTTTTTTACAGATTCATCAAGGAGTATACCGTAATTCACCGAACAACATTAGAAGCCATTTTTGAGGTGGTGCCAAACTCACGCGCATGCCGCATTCATTCTTAAAGACAAGGTGTGCACGCATCTTGGTAACCCTATCGGTCGAAGGAGCCCGGAGTGCATGCATATAGTCGTGTTCCCTAACGTGGCGCACTTCGAAGCTTACCCAACTTTCCTCGGGTAGTGTTGCCAAACTTCTTTGTTGACAAACCTCAAATTCATGCAGTGAAATACTGGTACTTTGACCTTATTAATGCTTGCTATTTAATATCTGTGAACAATTTCGGTGTCATAAAATTTAAGCCGAAATTAAAAAACGGTGGCGTCCGGAAATTGGGCACAAATTGGCGGAGTGTTCCCTAACGTGGCGCACTTGAATAAATCTCGGAAAATTCCAAATTAACATTTAAGAATTTCTGTAAACTTGATAAATTCTGATAAAACATTATTATCTCTAATTACATACCCAGCCAGATGTTTGTCAGAAAATTATTTCCTTATTTTCGGGGCATTTTCAAAGGGTTCACTTTGCACTTGAAAATAAAATCAGAAAATCACGCCAAAATAATATTTTCTTTTAACTTTGTAGCGGGTAAATAAACTCGCGATTTATGAACGGTTATGTTTAGAACTTGATGAAATTTCACTTTCTGTAAAATTTCAGTTAAAACTTTTGCGCTAGCTAGGCGCTACAGCCGAAAAATCAAAGTGCGCCACGTTAGGGGCCGCGCCACGTTAGGGTACATCAACAATACTACCTGAGCGCGACTTGCGCGAGCCTGGTGCCACCAGTCGCTGATATGTAATACAGTGTAATAACAGTGATAAAGGCTAAAGTTACAATGTCACATTTACCTGTGCCCATTTTTTGGCCCACTTCTCCCCGTATCGCGCCGCCTCCTTCTTGGCCCAGCTGTGGCACCTCAGATGGGGGGTGATGTCGCAGTAGGCAATGCCCCGCCCATCAAACTCATCATCTAGCTTGAAGAGGTAGCGCTTGACGTCTAGGTTGTCTGTTACCAGCTGGGCAAGACTCTCATGTAGCTTTAAGGAAGATACAAAACAGTTCCAAGATGCTGAATATGAGGCGTGTATTCAAGTTTTTTTGGTTTAACCATCTTTTGTTTAAAAAAAGTTGCCTAACTTTTGGGTCATCTGTGTGATAGAATTTCTATTTGGAGGAAATATATTTGATATCTGGTTTTGCCCTTCACAGACATGATTGATGGCAATATCCGCTGTAAAATTAGATTGAACTGGCAGGCCAATCCTAACAAACTTAGATGTTCAGTGGTTAAAATCCTCTGCACTACTAACCAGGCCACAATTTCATGGCACTGGTTAGCGGCAAACAATTATCTGCTATTAGAACCTGTCTATTTCATGGAGACCGTAAGCAGTAGGCACAGCAAAAGGCAGGCATACCTCAGAGAAAAAGAAAATACAAAAATAAAATTTGCCGTGCGCGTGCAACTGTAAGCACATCCACGCAATGAAATAGTGCTGAAGGTTAGCGCAATTTTTCTGCTATATAGTAAGCACAATTTTCTGCTGAAAAAGAAGTGCCATGAAACTTGGTCCTGGAGGTCAGGGGTTCATATCCCACCCAAGCAAGCTTGGAAACTTTTCTTCATACTGTTCATTTATAATGATGATAATGTGGTGCTAATGCTTCAGGTAATGGGATAAATTTGCATTCAGCATTTCAAAATCAGGGCAATCATTTCTCTTCACTTGCAAATACTCACTCACACTCAAGGTATAGAGAGACAATTGTAATAAAGGGTCTTGCCCAAGAACACAAGCATCATGATCCCTGTCAGGGTATGAACCCACACACAATCACATTTTTGACCACGGTGGTCTATGGGATGTTAACACGTCTTACCTGTTCCAGACTATAGACATCAAAGTCGGAAGGTGGAACGTCCACTTCAGCACTGGCAAAGATTCTCTTGGAGCCAGACTTGGTGGAGTATAGATGGGACACCTCTGGCTCGCAGCCTAGTATCGGAAGATCTGACCCACAGAAATAATACAATTTAGTACTTTTACACTGAGGAACAAAGTCAACTTGGAAATTCCTTAACTGCGTCCAGCGCTAAGCTTTAAGATATCCAGTCATTCAAAAATTAAGCTCATTTCATTTCCAGATTGACAAAAATGACTGAGAAATATTTCCTCTGAATGGGATGCTGGTGCAACAGAGACTTCTCCCCAGCTTATGCTGGTACCCATTTATACTCTTGGTTTTGGGGCATTCGGGAGTAAAGTGGCTTGCCCAAGGATACAACATATGGCCAGCAGCTGGATTTAAACCTCTGACCCTCTGCTCATGAGTCACAGACCCTAACCGCTAAGCCTACAGCCCACTTGACGTGTATAGCTTTTTCCGATGTCAAGAAAAAAGACTAGCTGTATGGACTTACTCAATTCATGCGCAAGTGATAAGTCATCTTTGTGCATGACTCCTGGTACGATGTAGGCTTCCTTTCCAGCCGTCAGATTCTGTATTCTCTGCAGGGCTCGAGGGCTGTACTTCAAGAGCGTGGACAGGCACATGCTGTGGGTCTGTGCAGTCATGATGAGAGAAGAAAAATATTATCGGGTATGACACAATTTGGTTAAACAGACTACACTCGACTCTCGTTAGTACAAACTCTGTTAATACAAATTCTGGTTTTAACAAACATAAGGCCTTGGTCCCGACTGTGCATTTATGTGCACAATGAATGGGACTGATATTCCTCTTAATACAAAATTCTGATATAACAAAGAATTTGGCTAGGTCCGAACAAGTTTGTAATAACGAGACTCGACTGTATAATAAAGGGGAGTGCATCAGAATCAGGTATCCGAGTACCCAACCACCGATGTCAGGAACCAGTTCCAGATTAAGATATCGGGTACCCGTAATGTAAAGTTTAATTTTGTGACTTTTGGACCGAAGAGTTGTGACTTTTGGACCGAAAACTTTCAAAAATTCGCCTCGGGTAGTTATCAGCATTCCAGACTCCAACCAGTCTTAAACATAGTATTTAACACCTCCCAAGAACACATTTATTCCCTTACTAATTGTGCGTTCTTTGCACACATGCAATGTGTCCCTCCTAGGCGCTCTTATGATTGGTTACGAAGTGCGAGTCAATGATGATCATTTGGCTAAGAACATGCCCTTTGGCTTCAAAATCTATGATTAATTATACCAGGGATTGGTGGCTGAAAATCATTTTTACAAATGAACAACCGATACTGAATATTTTTTTTTTGTGGAACCTATTTCAACACAACCATCTCTACGCTCATGGAGAAAAGCGATAGGTGACAAAGTGATAACAATAATATATTTTTTTGGGGGGGAGGGGGGCTAATCATCCTTACTCACAGCTGAGAAGCTGAATTGCGAAGGACGCAGCTACAACGTGGTCGAGCCGAAGGTATGTAAAGGCGCCTTAGGCAGCCGTCATCCGACCCATGTCTGACCATGGAGCACAGCCAGTTCTAAATTGCTGATTTAATTTTGCAGAGCGCCCAGAGAAAATAAACCATGTTGGCACAGGAGAGAATCAACGAACAACTCGACTCACACATGACCCGAGTCGGAAATCAAACCCGGGCTACATTGGTGAGAGGCACTTTACGCACTAGCCACCCATGCCACCCGACAAATGCGACAAAGTTTGTCGCCCAAGAATAAATGCCACACTATTACTCTCGCAGGATGGACTCAAACCTAACATCTCCACAATTATCCACGAGATCTTGAGCTCGAGACTACACAGCTGCAGTACTCCATGAAGAAAGACACTTACAGGGAAACTATTGATAGCTTCAGGCACGATGATCTTGAAGCGGTCAGACATGTCCCTCTGATCCTCCACATTACCACTCTCCACGGCCGGTCTCAGTCCCAGCAGCTTGTTGTAGTATTGCAGAGTTTCGTCGTTGATGTTGACCGGGGAAACATAGATGACTTCAACATTGGGATCTTGACAAGGGGAAAATTGTAAAGACCATCAAGTTTTGTCAGATGCGACACGTGTTATCAGCAGTAAAGAAATAACTCTGGAAAATCACATTACAGTATTGTCGGGCTAAAATCAAGAAAAAGGTTTGAGAATGCAAGATTTAGAGAGGTAGAGTCTAGCCAATGTTAATTTGAACACGGAACTTAACACACCTTGACGAATAAAATACAAAAGACGTGCAAAGATGAGAATAGTCCTCTCCAAAAATATAGTCCTCTCCAAAAAAAAATAGTTTATGCGGTACCCGCTGCTATGCACATCAGATTCGAACCGATCCCGTTAGCTTGGTGGTCGAGTGGTAAGACATCTGCACTAGAAAGCAGGAGGTCATGGGTTCGAGTCCCACCCGAGTGATTTTTTCCAACTTTCACTCGGGAGGTAACACACTGAGTATACAGTGTTTAAAAACGTCGGTGAAGGGCAAAACCTAATTTGATCCAAAAATATTGTTTGACAGAGCTTAGTAGTTTGTGAATTTGGCCCAGGGAACAATGATTAAAATTTAGAACTCCGGTACAAAAAGTTCCCCAGAAACTGTAGCTCTTACCATGTAAATCACACAGCCGAGCCATCTGCTGGTTTTGCTGAATGTTGAAGTCTCCAATGGTGGTTCTAATCTTTTGAGAGTAACCCAAGGAGGGGATGTGGACGATAACGCGACGGTTCCTCTGGATGCGATCCCAGGAGGCTGAAAAGTCCTACAGTCAAGGGAAGGGGGGGGGGGGGGAGAGAAGCAACAAATGAAAAACCTTCTTAAAACATTTTGTTGTTACTCATCGTTCCTTGAGGTCCATAGTTGTGTCCCAATGCCCTAATGGAGGCACCGCTCCTTGGTATTCTGACCAATCACAGCCGTGATTTATGTCCGACATGCGTGCACAAAAGTCCGACATGCATGCACGGGCGTATGATGCGCGCGGCAGGAAAATGCAGTGTGGCATTGGAGAGGAGCACGTGTTAATTTGCCCACGTGCGCAGTGGGAGGGGCTTACTGGATCGGTCCATTGGTGGCAGCCAATATATGGACTTTGTATCTTAACCTCACAGATTGATTTTTATTTATGGAGTGTTTATACAGAGGGTATCAATATTACCGACAGAAAAGAAACGGTTAAGGACCACAAAGAAAGGCACCACTGAAAAAATCACAATCAAGAACTACAGTTAACCATTATTTGACAAATCGCAATCTAATACATGCTAGTCAATGAAGGTTGGACTAGTCTAGTAGACTGCCTCGTAAGACCAGCCTCGTAAGATTGGCTACACAGTTGGTTTCCAATGGTCATGCTGATCATGATGTACAGCAGACAGCCAGGACCATGGGATTTAGGGACACTAGACCCCAATGGTTCTGGACTGCTGCCGTACATTTTTGATACACAGGGCTTTTTTAATCCAGTGTTGCAACCAAACGCATGTAGCTTTATTAGACTACAGTTGACAAGCATCAGTTTGTGTGAAGGTTGTCAAACTATGGTTAACCACATTTCCAGCTCAAACTTGCTCTTGTTTGTGCTTAAAGCTGGAATCCATCATTTGCAGCTATCCAAAAAGTAACTGGCGTTATTCTTGTTGAAAAACATACTTGGTTGAAAGATAGTAAGGGGACTAAACTCCCTGTGAAATTATTCTTTCTGGAAAGCTGTCATTTTGAAGAAATCAACAACCTTTCCAACGGTGCTTCTTAAGATGCACCGTAGGAAATTTATATTAGTAGTTCGTTTTGTTTGCAGCGAAGCGCGCGCAAGCATTGGCACGACGCACACGTGCGCGCGGTTGCTATAATTTGTCAGATCAGTGCGCGACATCGCGTAGCTGCAATCGGCTCAGTGAGAACGGTTCTCGGACGCTGAATTCAGGCTCAATTCAATACATGATTCAGCAACTTTTGATTTGAAATCAAGATCCTAGAATGCTGTTTTTCTCGGGATATACAGCTGAAGCTTAGCTGAAACTTCATCAGGTTAGTTGTTCAATACCCTTCTTTAGATTTTGAGCACGTTTGTTGCTTCAAACGAACAAAATGCACAAATTACAAATGATGGACTATACCTTTAAACTTGCTCTGAGACAGCTTCACTTGTAGTCAATTCATAGTGAAAAGTGAAAATGGTGAAAATAAAAGAGCATGCAGCACACACCTTTGTCCTCCGGCGAAACTCCTCCAGCTGTATCTTCCTGGTCTCCTTCAGCTGCTTGCGCACCATAGCCATCTTGACGTGCATGACCCATGAGATGGCGATGACCCCCGCCGCCCACTTCTTGCGCCGGTACTCCAGGTACTGGGACCGGTCTTTGTACCGTCGCCACGTGGACTGGATCTTGGTCGCGGCCACGTCTTCCCCATCGGGACCCAGGAACCGCCTGCCGGGGCGGTTGAGGAGGGCCATGACGTCGTCGATGTTCATGATGACGCCCAGGAGGGCTTTGGTTGTTGGGGGTTTGTCCAGCTCAAACTCCACAGCAAGATCAGCCAATCTGTAACAAATAAGTTGAAATCATTGACTTGATCCTAACAAGACTTTTGTCCTAGCTAGACACTTACCATCTTCAGTAAGGGTTTGTGTGTTTTTATAGTTTATTTCAGTTCTATGTACATGAGTAAGGGAATTACTTAAGGTGTTGTTCCTTTTTTGTTTTTGACGTTTCAAAAAGAACCCAATTCGATTGTTCTTTTACTCAAGTAACTTCAATATATGTACGGTGGGGGATATTGCATTGTTTTCGAAATGTTTCTACCATTTTAACATTTTTCTGTATTTTAATACCACTGAATATTTTTTTTCTAAATAAGCGGATGGCTCATTTAATTTTTGTACGTAAATAGCTAGTTTGGAATAGAAACCCTTCATGATCAGGAGCACGTTTTGGCGGCCCTTGAACTGGAACATGTTTGTGACGTCACAGCCGTGACCTGAAACATGTTTCCTGTGCACCGCGAAAACGACTGACCGGAAAATTGTTCATGACGTCATGTTACTGCCTACGTGACTGCCCACAACCCAAACAAAATCACGCGGCGACCGGACATGATTTACAATAACATTCAAAGGAAAAGTTGGAATTTTTTTTATAGCTTTTCTCCTAAAGTTCTAAAAAGAGTAGGCCTGATATTCTGTATCAACTTTCGTACCAATTGAAGGTAAAAACCCACTATTTAAACCCCGTTTATGGTAAAAAGTAACGTCGTCTGCTAAGCTTGTTTACCTTTCCGCCATCTTGAAACATAAGTGAACCGACCGGAAACCTCGGTTCAACTTTGGTCGAAACAATGACGTCATTTCAGTGTAACCGAAGCGCCAAAACGGCCGCGAACCAGAAACATGTTTACGGTCACAGCGCCAAAACATGCTCCAGGTCACAGTTGTTCTAAAGTTTGTTTGTGTAACACTATGGTAATAGAGTCAGTCATAGTTTAATCAATGTTTCCCACATTTAGTGAATTACAACTCGTCAGCTATCAGATATTACAGATCAACTTACTTGTCACCGTTGATGAACGCCAATGGCACAGCGTAGTTACCGAGGAGTTTCTCTAGGTGCCTGAGCATGGTGACGATGTTGCCCCAAGACAGGCAGTAATGCTGCTTGAAGGCAGCAAAGTCCTTGGAGGACTCCCGTAGCCTGCCGTGCTGGATGGCGAAGCGATGGTGGAGGTGCTTGAACTCACTGGCCGGGGTGGTGGGAGGGGGCTGTATGTGCAGACAACAGGCAGGGTTGATCAGTTTTAAGAAGTTCAACTCATTTCTTCTTATGGTATTTTGGTGATCGGGGGTTAGATTAAAGCCAGAGTCCATCATTTGCAGCAATCCAAAAAGTAACTGGCGTAATTTTGTTGAAAAACATACTTGGTTGAAAGATAATAAGGGGACTAAACTCCCTCGGAAATTATCCTTTTTGGCAAGCCGTCATTTTGAAGAAATCAACGAAAGAAGGCCTTTCCAATGGTGCGTCTTAAGAAGCACCGTAGAAAATTCAAATAAGTAGTTCGTTTTGTTATTCGGCGAAGCGCACACAAGCATTGGCACAACGCACACACGGGCAAGGTTGCTATAATTCGTCGGATCAGTAGCTGCAATCGGCTCAGTGAGAACGTGTCTCTGACCCTGAATTCAGGCCCAAATCAAAACATGATTCAGCAACTTTTGATTTGAAATCGAGATCCTAGAATGTTGTTTTTCTCGAAAAATACAGCTGAAGCTGAGCTGAAACTTCATCAGGTTAGTTATTCAGCATCCTTCTTTAGATATTGAGCACTTTTGTTGCTTCAAACGAACAAAATGCACAAATTACAAGTGATGGACTATACCTTTAACGAGACCAATTATATGCAGAAAATCTATATATAATGCCAGAGTTGCATTTGAGTCCATCATAAGTCCAACACAAGTCCTTTCAAAAGTTATGCCCCGGCCTTTCACAAATTACACTGGAGTAAAATCCTCATCAGTCAATCACAAGTCTGTCACAAGTCAATCAGTCTAAAGTCAACGTACAAGCTAACGACGTATGATTTGACATGTGACTTGACTATAGGTCTGTTAGAAAAGCTTTGATGTCTTTTTTTCCAGGTTATTCAACAAAACATATAAACAATAATACTGTCTATTGATGGTAACTCTTTCCCCTTGGAAATTAAAAGATGTCAATATCTGAGTGGACGCTGGTTCATAATCTACGCAAATGTGAATGCAAGACAAATTACATGTTTAATATAAAACAGTTGCAGTAAAAATCACCAGAGTTAAAATGTGATGTGACAAAGTTACATTCACCTATGCTTGGTATGCAAACAGCCTTTAAGTACAGAGAAAAAAACACAGACACACACAAAAAATTGGTTTCTGACTCACCAGTGGTTCCATATTCTTGACAGGCACCAGTGACCTGGCCGACTTGGCCGACGTGGCACCAGACCTGGGCGAGACCCAGGCAGGCTCGGGTGATTCAGCCAGGCTTGCTGACCTTGGGCGACGCGCTACTATGGGCCTAGTGGGCATGGGCTCCATGGGGTAAGGGTCTAGGTCCAGCTTGACTGAGGCAAGATTGAAACTGCCATCTGGAATTCAGACATTCAACAAGAAAGGTTAATCAGAATAACTTAAAACGGACAAACCTAAGGAAAATTGTTGTCTCTGGTAATGTTTGGTGGGATTTCAGATTAACTGCTAGATTATTTGGCTGAAAAAACCGAGAACTATGTATCCTGAACTGAAAGTGTAAACAGTGTTCACTGGTTGCATTACATATATTTGTATTTACATACACATGCGTATAATGTTTGCCACGATTATAATGGATCATTTTTAATATGCCATAACCCCACACACAGCACGTACTGTGGGCAACAGCACATGCATCTACCCAACCCCAAAGTGCAAGTTCAAGCCCCACGTATCATGCGTAAGTGCTCACATGTCGAACGTCCAAAACTTGGTTGGGCAGTCACGGCTGTGATTGATCGGTATTTATTCCCAGCCAAGTTTTGGATTATCAGTAATTCTTTCTTTTTTCCCCGCACTCACCGCCAAAGCCCAGGGGTGGGCCCTTGGGAATGTTCTTCTTGTCCTGCGCGTCGTGTAAGGTCTGCAGCTTCTGTCGGACCGGGCTGGGGTCAAGGGTCAGCTCGGCAGCCGGCGGGATCAGACCCCGCTCCATCAGGCTCAGAATGCCCTTCCTGGCGTCCTTCTCTGAGATTGGAGGCGGGATCAGCTGAGGAGGCGGGAAAACCAAAAAAAGAAGAGGATAAAGACACAAAAGCTACTCAAAACTCAACTCTGCAATCAGAATTTTCTTATAGTACAAAATCAGATATGAACACACAGAAGCATTTTGTTCATCAAGATTACATTAAACCTACCTGAGGGTCTACTCTGTTGGCCTTGGGCAAGACAGCTAAGTGTTCCACGTTGGATCCCATCACTACTTTTTGCGTCGGTACCTGTAATCAAAGTCATGCGATCAGTATGTTGATAAACTGAACACAAGAATGCATTCAACAAAGACTCTACAGAGACAGAAGACATCTGATTTCTGCTTTCATGAGGAAAACAGCAGCAATTCAAAGAAACAAGGGTATTTAGCGGTTGGTATTTTGTAATTTAATTTTTTGTACATTACATGCAGTGTCGCACCAGTGTTTCACTGAAATAGGCCCATTTTCAAATTTACCGTCTTTCATATACTTTACTGCAGTTATTCATCTGTCCTTTGGTGGTGACATACGAATGATGACAGTTTATGAGTGCAATGGTAAGAATAATCCCATGAGGTGACAGATGGGATGTTCGTCAATTTGTCAGCGAATTAAATTATTCTCTCAATTGTTAAACATTCTTTATTTGTTTTATACAACCCCTGAGTAAATCCTTCATCTAATTAGTCCAAGCCACCAAAAGTGTGACCGCGCATTGGAACTTCCATTTACAGTGGAATAGAACTTCTATTTTTGCGGTACGGCTGGGCCGTGGGTTGGGGCAAATAATTCAATGACACGTGATCAACGACTGACCAATCAGATGCCAGGGATTCATTCAGGCGTTGTACAAAATGTTCCATTCCACGAGGCAAAGGCCAGTGGAAGTGAACATGTCACCGAATACAATTATTCTCTTTATTGCAGTTATTATCCTTTTTATTGCAACTTTTATAAAATGATTCTTTTTATTGAATATGAAACTTCATTATTTGAATAAACCCTCTTCATCTGATTGGAAAATTGTAAAATTGTAAATGAATGTACAGCATCAGCACCATCAGAGTAATGTTATATTACTACCAATAGTATGACAGTGCAATGGAATTTCTATTTTAAATTTTGTGGTGCGGCAGCGCCGTGCATTGGGACGAATAATTCAATGACACGCATAGAGCTATATTAAATTACTAGAGCGCTAACTCGTCATTCTGCGCGAGGAGACGCTTTGAAGCCGTCCTGGGCGCAGACATTTTGAATTCATGTGCGTGTTTGTAGAACATAATGATATTAGATAGATTGAATTTTAAAAGTGTACTCTACAGGCAACGCGCTAGTAGAACATACGCAAACAACTTAAGCGCGTCATTGACGGTTAAAAAAAACGTGACGGCAAGAAGCATCTGCAGCGAATACGTGCACGCGTTGCGCTGTTTGCGTAGAGCAAAATGACACGCTCATTTGCTGATCGTGCATTTCGGTTTTGGGCGTATTGGCTTCGATAACGCACCGGTATGGAAAACAAACGCAGATATGCAAATAGCCGTACAAAAGCCGTACAAAATTTCTAGGTCTCCATAGGTTTGTGCACAAACATGGATGCACCCAGCAGACATTACTTTTGGACGAAGTTAGCGCTCTAGTAATTTAATACAGCTTTATGATGACACGTGATCAACGACCCACCCATCAGATGACAGGGAATTTATTCAGGCATTGTGTAACATTCAATACCCCACAATCACAAATGCATTACATGTAATTTCTGCAACTGTTCAAGTACGGAACATGATTGGTTTGTCTTACCTTGTGTTGCCTTGTGCCTTTTGTCCACTATGAGGGGCAAGGAGACGCCATAGTTGTCGCTAACAACCTTTCTATTCAGCGTGCTGGTAGGATCTTGTATGGCTTTCAAATTATACAGTAACTTTGCCTGTAAAAAGGAACATAAAACTCCTTTAAAACTGTTGACATTTTGTTACAGAATTTTTGTCACACAGTTTCTCTGAATAGTTGTAAGAACAGCTTTCGTTTCGGAAAAACACTTTGTAGTCTTTAAAAAAAATATATTAAAAAAAATATATTGAAGAGGTTGAGAGGGTAATTAAAGACAGTTTCAAATTTAACAGAAGAATTTGAAGGAAAAGCAAATTGCTTGAATTTCCTTCATAAACAGAAACATTGTTGTTTTCTGGTTAACAGTGTACGTATTAACTCAAGAGCAGGCTTACCTGTTGGCCTGGTGATGGCCCACATGGTCCCCCGCCACCACCCAGTGGATCAACAGCAGTGTAGCGGGACACCAGTTTCCTGTGACAAAACAAAAATACTTTGCAATGAGATGGATGATGAGTAGCTCACATTAAGACTTGTCACATCAACCTTATTTCAACTTTGTTGAAGCCAAGAAAATGTATTTATTTATTATTTGTTATTTTTTTTTTTGAGGGGGGGGTAGGGTTTGTTTTGAGAACCCTTTCTTTACACAGTTTGGCTATGAAAAAGAGCAACACCGTTCACACTATGGAATTTTCGATTTTTTCGACAAGGGTTACATAACTGTTTTGGATTTTCGATCTGAATTTTGATTGTAATTGAGGCTTGGTTTTAATCCTAGTTTTGAATCCTTTTTTTTTTTTGAAGCCAACTTAGAATTGACATATTTTGAGCGTAAAGGGAATGAACCTGATCTCTCCCTAGGGTAAGGTCAAAAGGCAACTGATTCAAGTAGACAAAACTATGCCGAAGGGGTTACTTACTTGTCTGCTAAGCCTTTGTTGCTGATCCTTCTCAAAGGCAAATCAGATCCCAGTCCACTCAGATCAAACACAGACTCCCTGATACAGGAAAATAATAAACAAAGGTGCTGGATTGAAAACTGATGGATGTATCTGCTCAAATATGTAGCGTTCCAATTGAAAACAATGAGAAAAGTACAATCCAAGTTGGTTCTAAATTTAAAGTCCAGTTTAAAGATATAGTTCATCACTGGTAATTTGTGAATTTTGTTTGTTTGAAGCAACAAAAGTGCTCAAAATCTAAAGAAGGGTACTGAACAACTAACCTGATGAAGTTTCAGCTCAGCTTCAGCTGTTTATTCCGAGAAAAACAGCATTCTAGGATCTCAATTTCAAATCAAAAGTTGCTGAATCATGTTTTGAATTGGGCCTGAATTCAGCGTCTGAGACACGTTCTCACTGAGCCGATTGCAGCTACGCGATGTCACGCACTGATCTCACGAATTATAGCAACCGCGCGTGCGTGTGCGTCGTGCCAATGCTTGCACGTGCTTCGCCGAACAACAAAACGAACTACTAATTTAAATTTCCTACGGTGCGTCTTAAGAAGCACCGTTGGAAAGGCCTTCTTTCGTTGATTACTTCAAAATGACAGCTTGCCAGAAAGAATAATTTCACAGGGAGTTTAGTCCCCTTACTATCTTTCAACCAAGTAAGTTTTTCAACAATAATTACGCCAGTTACTTTTCTGATAGCTGCAAAAGATGGACTATAGCTTTAAGCTCCAGTTCATATTCCATGTGAATTTACGGTGTGGCATATTCATCAGGGTAATGGTGAATGTCATTAACAAAGTTAAAACTTGGTATTAGATCTGCTCTTGTGAATATGCATCAGTTAATGCATGTCAAATGTGCATCGGATCATCTTCATTAGTCATGAACGGTCAAACTCACTGAGAAAAAGATGACGGCTCCATTGTCTTGGCCTTTGAAGAAGCGTCAACCGAGGGCAGAGTTGTGACTCGGTTGTTGACAACCTGAATGATTTTCTCTGACTGGGCCTGGGAAATAGCAAATGGATCCAACAGTTTAATGAAACAGACCACAGAACAATCTTAAAGAAAACTATATAAGAAGTTAAAGCATGTAACCGATAAATCTCATTAAAAAACCTGCTTCTTGTATGCGTCTTGTAACTTATCAACGTTCAAACGAAGTATCTCTTTTGTCTCTTACTTGCTTCTTTATTTCTTATTTATACTAACCACCTCACTGGCCTTTGGCTTTGTGTTTGGTGATTCTCCTTTTAAAAAAATGCCATATTTTTAACATTGGGTTTTACCCTTCAAAGATTTAATATCATAAGCATTGAATACTCAATGCTGTTTCATTTCATTCCTAACTTGCAACAAAAAATCACAAGCCTGTTCTTATGGGACACCAACTCAAAACTTCCTGCTTCAACTCAAAACTTCCTGCTTAATTGTGCAGATGTCTCAACCACTCAACCACAAAGCTTGACAGGGTCAGCTGGCCGATTTGAATGAAATACACCAGCAGGCGACGATATTTGCTGCTGAATACAGCAATTGTATCGATTCTGTTCCATTTCAGAATTAACTGTGAAGCAGTGGGTCTTAAGCATTGGGTCTTCCCATACAAAGACCACACTGGCACAAACCTTGATCCCATCTTCAGTTTTCTGAATGGCATTCTGTAGCGCCGTTAAATCAATCAGCTCCCTGTGTCCATCGGATAAGCTCTTCTGCATCAGATGCTCCTTCAGATGGTGCAGATCTTCTTGCACCTGCAAGACAAGACCAATTCAATTCAAAATTCAAATCAAATTCCATCTTTAACACTGGTAATGCGGCCTCACCAAGCGTGCAACAATGATTTAGTGCAGCGCTCCTATGCTGACTGAAAAATTAAAGAATTGCTCCCTACTCATACAAAAAATTTGCATGCAACTAACTGCAAGTCTATGCTCCACCTGAAATGATCCTAGCATATTGTTGATGTACCCTAGCGTGGCGCACTTTGATTTTTTGCCGGTAGCGCAAAAAAACACTTTTAACTGAAATTTCACAGGAAGTGTTCTTAACACTCCCGTTCATAAATCTTGAGTTTATTTACCTGTTACAAAGTTAGAAGAACAATTTATTTCAGCGTGATTTTCCGATTTTATTTCAAAGTGCACAGTGAACCCTTTGAAAATGTCCCCCAAAATAAGAAAATAATTTTCTGACACACTTCTAGTGGGAGTTGGGTATGTAAGTAGAGATAATTCAAGTTTCAAGTTTGGTTATTTCCACTTTGACACAACAAATAAGTAGATAAATACACTGCGCGAGAGCAATAATAATATAAAGATACTTTAGACTAAAGAGAGACTCTCTTTGAAAGAAAACTGGTGACATATCAGAGGGGACCACATTTAGAAGCAGGGCTTGTGAGATATGGGTCCCCTATTGTTACATAATAAAGTTACATAACACAAAATGCAAGAATGTTTACAATGTGAAACACAGAGAGACAGAACACAAAGACGGAGAAAACAAATTCAACATGGAATTAAATACAAAGGGGAGGTAAACAAATAATTTTAAGTAGATAATAACTAGGCTAAGAATACAGAGAACAAAGGGCATTTTTTAGCTTTTTGTTGAAAGCAAACACAGTTTTGGAACATTTAAGATTAGGAGCTTGGGAGTTCCAGTATTTAGGGCCACAGTATCTGATTGATTTTTGGGCAAAATATGTACGAGTATAGGGGATAAGAAACTGAGAGGCTTGTCTAGTTTGGTTTATCAGAATGTATCAGCTAAGTTACCGCTTGGCTACTCATCAGTAGTCATGGTAGTAGTATTAACGTTACTGTAATGGCAATTGCAGTGCACACAAAGTGCAAGTTCAAGTTCCATATGATTTCCCAAGCTAGAGTAGAAGAAAACTCTGCCTCTCTTGTCATTGGTTGTTGCTTGTGAGTCTCTCACTCTCTGCCACTCTGGAAATTCATGACAATTGACGCAATTGACGTTTTAACGCAAAAAAAAATAACAAAGGGGGAGCAGACAATAAATATCGTTGCTATGGTCACATTATTTCAGTATCAGTTGAAAACAACAATAAAGAGGAAGCGGGAAATCGTTTCTATGGTAACATTTTATCAAGAGTCGTGTAGAGAATTACGTAGGGAGACAAGCCTTTCAGCAAAGCGTTTGTATTGCCTGCCGGCCGACTGAGCAACAACAAGTCACGACCTTGTAAAATAAAATCAACAACATTGAGGCGAAATGTACTACGTGCAAGATGACTTGATTAATTAATAAATAGGCACAACTAGTCCGGCATTCGTTGGGAATAGGGAAAGATTTCCATATACGAAGTTCACTCAACACTCTGTGTACAAACCCTATGAGAGTGGACTTAAAAATTCTAAGTGTTTTCTAAGAAAATGCTTGTATTTTCTCACTGCTCAAATTGACTTTGATGATATGAAATTGCTATCTATATCTGGGGGCTTGTTAGTCAATACAGAGGAAAATCAGTGAACTTCGCATATGGTAATCTTGCCGGGAAGAGCATTGGTTATTATTCATGCCTCACAGTCACATAATTATTTTGTCGGAAAAAACACTATACGATGGAGCGCCAGGATTTTCCCCTGTGTCACCCAGCAACCACACATTTTGAAAAGGGAAAACCGTCCAACAAATGGGTGCTGTTCAAGGCGGACTAAATGGGTCCTCCCCTTCCCTCGTCCCCCCCCCCCCCCCCCCCCCCCCCCCCCCCCCCCCCCCCCCCCACCCCCCCACCCCCACGAGCGAAAAATCACACGGGCTTGTCTGCTTGTCCGGAAACTAGGCAACTCAACTTACCTTCACCAGAATCTCACCAACTTCCTCTGGCCTTCTCTCGACCTCAGTCATTCTGGAATTGGATGGACACTAAATTTACACGATTAAAGGTACAAACTCATCATAAACTGCCACACAAACAATACACAACGGTTGCAAGAAAGTTACATTAAGTGTTATTTCGGTCCGTTCAGCGGAAAGACTCCATCTTTGCCGTGCAAAGGTTTCTCGGCAACCTCTAAACAATCTCGTGCGCACGCGCACAGCCAGAGCAAAGTTTCTGTTAAACTTGTACAAGTCTAGCGGCTGTAATTATCGTTGAACGGTCATGACGGTTAATTGGAGCTGAGGGTGTGGGGGGGGGGGGGGGGTAGGATTGGGGGAGGGCTGCAGAAGTATCCCAATGCGGCTATGGGATAGTTCTTTGATAAATATGAGTCATTTATATAATCATAAAGTCACATGTTTAATAACAATAGGGAGAGGGGCGGGGCGTGTAACGAGAAACAAATTCAATTTTTCGTGGAGGTGGGGCGGGCATGGTCGGATAAACAATTTAAGTGCCCTTTTTTAACTGAAGTGCGCCATTCAGTGTCTTCCCGCGAATTTCAATTTAAGTCACGACGCTGGCATTTATATGTCCCTTAATTTGTTTATTGCAGAGATTCGAAGAATGTTACTTCTCGAAGGGCCACCGGGCTATATACCCTTTCTGTTGTCATGATCAATTTGAAGTTCCTTGCCTTACTATTAAGTTATGATAAGTTAATCCTATACTGAAATAATAGGCGTGGGCTTTAGGTTTTCTTTTACTACAATACCAAACATTATTTATTCGAAAATACAGTACAGATCTACGGTTATACACCTTTAAATTACGAAGAATTTAATGAATTCAATATGTTATGATTTCTGAAACCAAACTGTGGTACTTCTTCAGCAAGTTGGTGCAATCTAAACAGATTTAACAGTAAAACTTTGTGACAATAGATAATAGCATTAATAAATAAATGAATGAATCAAATAATATCTCAGTTGTCCATCTATAGTTACCGCTAACACGAGGGCCCAAATGGAGAACACAGTTCTTTGATAAAATGTCGGGCTACGAAATAAATAAATAAATTTGACCTTAGTGGTTTTGTTTTCGGGTATCAATGCTCACAACCAGTTTGAAAGTACACTAATACAACTGTGTATAAGGCCGGCCTCAACCTCGACCTGCGATTCGCCGTTACGAACAAATCGGCGACTGAATGTTCGACGGTCGTATAGCTCAGGCGCAGCTTGACGGCTGAAAAGTCAGTCTCCGTTGTTCTGTGTCGTCGCCGCAAAGGGCGCTATGAACGGGAGTACGAGTGCAACCTTTAGCAAAGTGATCGTGTAAAACTGATTCAAGAGCGATTCACAATCACACTTATTTACTAAACTAGAAACACATGAAATCAATAAAGAGAATTTAGGCAATAATCATTTGAAATAACACTGACTACATCTTATATAACACTTTTCGTCATAATTTTGACATTTGCATGCATGCACTAAAAACTCGAGCATAAGGCCAGATACATGACGTCACGCTTCGTTACATGGTTGATTGTGTGCTTTCTAACAGGGAGATTGGTGGGCACTCATTCCCACCTGGCCACCGTATAAGAAAGCGAAAAAGTCAATAAAGCGTGACGTCACTGTGTCTCTGGGTTTTTTGCGAATGTACAATGCCTTGATACTCCAATGATGCACTAAGCTTTAAAACGAATTAAAATTACCATGATATCTTTGTACAATCAATTTTCAACAATTAAGCAAACACCGATTTGAAGAAAGGGGTAAGTAAAAAGTTAATGCCATGGAATGACCGTTTACCAAAGTAAATATTTGATTAATGTAGCGTTTGTCATTTAAAAAGAGTTAAATTCAACATTCTAACATGATTTTTTTAACTCATTCATGTTTATAGTTTCAATATTTTGTATTAAGAACTGACTTGATCCTTTAATTTGTACAACATATTTACAAACTCAATGGGTATAATTTCTTGCGAATTTACAAGCAGACTCGCGCAGCTTCAAGCAAAATACAATTCATTAACAGTAACTGTTACACTCACGAAAGTAAACTATATATATATTTACGCAATCACGATAAATGTAAATGTACTCGTGTTTCCAAAGTTGCGATTACACTGTTTCCAGATTAAACATGGTGACAAGAATTGGTATTGAAAGGCACAGAATTCCATGTTTTACCATCTATTAGAAAAAAAGTCGAACGAATGTCATATGCAATGAAAGTATTCTTTTTAATCGAATTCTCATTGTTTTGATACAGGTCAGGGGTAGGGGGTGGCGCGGATCGGGGGTGGGGCCAATGCCCCCACCTCAGAAAAGTTAACCACCCCCCTTCACTTTTGGCAAATTTAGCTGTTGGGGCCTTATCGCCTTTCAACCTCCCCCCCCCCCCCCCCCCCCCACGCATCAAAAAAAAAGAGAAATATGTCAATTTAATAATTAATCAAGCCGCCGCAGATACCGATTATTGCTCACTTTACCGCAAAAAGCCATTGGTTGCCTTTCTTTTCTAGCTAGTGAGAGTGAAAACAGCGAATTTGTTTGTCATGTCTTAACATAATTTACGAATCGGTTAAACTTAATGTTTTATGAAGTCAGTTCAAGGTTCTAGACTATACGCCTCCGAGATTGTTCCATTATTCATGTCTGGTGCAGTCTTTAGAGTAGATGCAGAAATAATCAGTGTTTTGAAACTTATTGTTTTTGGAGTTTGTGGTGTTTCAAGGGGTTTTCGTGACGTTTAATGAGCGACATCCGGGTTCATTGGCGCAGCTCAAGCCGCAGGCGGCCACGCCCTTGGTGATGAACTCCCGGATGATGCGGTCAAGGAGGCAGGCTGAGTTGAGAATACGGCCGTGGGTCACGGTGAGTGTCGGTAGATGGGCATTAGTGACGGACTTGGATAAGGCCGTGAGTGCATGCAGGTTGACAAAAACAAATGGCCCAGAAAGGCAGAGTGCAGATATCGTCATCCATTCTGTCATCGTGTACATCGGCTATTTGAACGCAATTTTGATTGCCGTGGTTATTATTTGGTTGGTAATCATCCCATGCAAGGAAGGGCTCGGTCCCTTCCTGACCGTCACACTCCCAAGTTCCTTCAACGTTCTTGTCATTGCATGCAATCCAGAGGTTATAGCCACTGTCCGCGTTTCGTACCATCGCCACCATGAAGCTCATTTCCTCGAGCGACCGAGGAGCGGCCATCTTGCCGCCCATGTCTTCGCAAGCTGACTTGGCGTCATCCCAGCTTTTTCGTGAAGGAGTGAGGCGATAACACTCGTTTCCCCACAATTGCCACTGTGGCGGGCAAGAGCATTGGACAGTGAGTCGAGAGTGGCAGGAACTCGATCTAAATTGAGCACTGACTGCTGCAGTGATTGCTGCAATGCCTAAAACTTTGAACAAGTACATGTTCATATTTCTTCAGTATGACGGTCGGTAGCAGACTAGTGAAGAGGATCAGATGTGTTCCCTTTACGTCCTTCCAGTGTCTCAGCAATAAAGCCAAATGATGCAAACGGAATTCGAAGACGCAAATGATGTAATTGAAAGACGTGGGTTTTAACGCAAAAAAAATAACAAAGGGGAGCAGACAATAGATATCGTTGCTTCAGTATGACGGTCGGTAGCAGACTAGTGAAGAGGATCAGATGTGTTCCCTTTACGTCCTTCCAGTGTCTCAGCAATAAAGCCAAATGATGCAAACGAAATTCGAAGACGCGAATGATGTAATTGAAAGACGTGGGTTTTAACGCAAAAAAAATAACAAAGGGGGAGCAGACAATAGATATCGTTGCTATGGTCACATTATTTCAGTATCAGTTGAAAACAACAATTAAGAGGAAGCGGTAAATCGTTTCTATGGTAACATTTTATCAAGAATCGTGTAGAGAATTACGTAGGGAGACAAGCCTTTCAGCAAGGCGTTTGTATTACCTGCCTGCCGACTGAGCAACAAGTCACGACCTTGTAAAATAACATCAACCACATTGGAGGCGAAATGTACTACGTGCAAGATGACTTGATTAATTAATAAACAGGCACAACTAGTCCGGCATTCGCTGGGAATAGCATTGGTTATTATTCATGCCTCACATAATTATTTTGTCGGAAAAAAACACTATACGATGGAGCGCCAGGATTTTCCCCCGAGTCACCCAGCAACCACACATTTTGAAAAGGGAAAACCGTCCAACAAATGGGGTGCTGTTCAAGGCGGACTAAATGGGTCCTCCCCTTTGCTCGTACCCCCCCCCCCCCTACGAGCGAAGTCCAACCCCGTACGAGCGAAGTCCTCCCCCATAATTATGAGCGCACACCTGTAAATAGGCCTTAACCCATATTAGAGAGTTCTGAGAGCCATAAAATTGGGGAATTGAAGAGATACATTGTAATTTAATTATGGCAACGAACCTCTGTCCCGCACTTGGGGCTTCCAATTCTGAGTATTTTGGAACTATATAGGCTAATTTGGCTCGAAAGTGGCGCTATTTTTCCAAGTTGTGGAGGGATCGCTTTTCAAGATGGCTACTTTTCTGCTTTTGAAAAAATATGGATGCACCTCTGTATTAAAATTGTCATATACACCAGTGGAAATTGCAATGTATCATGGTGAGATTTTCTCGAAAGTCAATGGTCAACCCACCAAAAATTTAAAAGAAAATGAAAGATGACATGTTGATCGTCATATTTCTGTGCAGCTTAATTTCAAATATCTGTGTCATGGAGTTCTGAGTATTTTTAAAAGAATTTTGAAGTGTGAGCATCATAGCAGTGGTGTCTACATGGGAATTTTAATATAACGGTGCATCCTTTAAAAAAGATGAACACTTAACCACATGGCTACAAAAAAACCCCGGACTCTTGTCATTATCACTGGGCGAGATCGCCAGTGTCTCCACTCTCCGGAAAGGCAATGTGTAAGCATTTCAACTGCATGTAGCGTTCAAACTACTAAAAGTAGTGGCGCTCTCCTTATCGATAGTTGCCCGAGACACTTTCTACTTCAGCGAAAATCGAAGCTCATCACCGCACAAACTGGTAGCCGTTGTTGCCATTTTGCAAAAGGCTGGTTCCGAGCTAACATTATTGTTGTGATTGTGTACTCAGGGTGCGGGAACCAGACATATAGGCTATATAGTCTTTCAGTGTGCAGACCAGTAAATACACTGCCGTACATCTTATGGGCACTTACCGAAATTGTAGGTGTTCAAGACACCCATCAAATTAAAGCTTATTTCATTTTCTTTCATTTTCTCTTCAATTTTCGGGAGTAATCCGATTACTTTTGGGAGAAATTTTCATCCGAAGATAAAAACTGGTTCAATTAAGTTCTCTGAAGTGAAAAAAGTCAATTATGCAGTCCAAAGGCACCAGTCCATAATCTGCGTAATAGGCCTATTGCTGGATATTAGGAAAGAAATCGCTCAGAAAACTACCTGCCTATGATGCATTCCCCGTGCCGTGCAACTTTCAAGTTTCTCTTTAGGTTTCCTAGCAATATAAAAGGGAGTATTCACGAACAGAACACTAACGTTTATTCATTGAATAAACTCTTTACTAATTTGATGTACGATTTGCAGCCCGTACAAGGCGGGTTCATTGTTTTTGTGGGCAAAAAAAACACCTTTAATTCAGAGGGTTTCAAATGCCAAATCGCCGGGAACAAAAGTATAGGGTGGGTTTTTTTCGTTAAAACAAAATGTACACATTTGTTTGAAGAACACGTGGGCACACATCTTTAATTAAGCATCACAGTGTTTATTTGGTAACAAAAATCTCTTTTTTTTGTAAATGTATTAAAAATAGCGAATAATATTCGCTAAAAACTAAAGTAAAAATTATTGTCCTAATTGATCCTCAAAAAAGGTGCTGGTGATAGCTAAGTCATATACCCTTCAACATACGAAGTTTCATAGTGAAACTCGAGCTTCTATAAACTTGTTTAGTGAAGCCGAACAAGTAAGCGACATGGGACCATGCAGCACTGAATGGCTTCTAATTCTAAAGATGCGTGAAGTTCAAAGTTCACCGCGGCCAGCAGAAGTACACTGTGGATTGTGCACTTGGTCGACGTACAGTGTAGCCTTTAGTCAAGTCCCCCGCGTTTATACCGGACCATCCGGACACGTAACGCACCCCGGATGCTGGCACGTAAAAAGACAAGCACGAGCGGCGAAGCCGCGAGGGCCTTTACTATTTCGTGGAACTAATCACTTATTCATTTATTCACGTAATATAAATCAAGCAATATAAACCAATCATCTAACGGTGGTTTGCAGTTACCAGCAGACGACGCCAGACGACGGCTGAGTTACGTTAGCAATTCTGCATTTTCATTGGTCAATTCACAACGGGTATAATGCATGTCTACCAAATCGGTAGACAAATGTAAGGAAAAACATAAGCGTTCTCTGCGAGATGGTAAAGGCCCTCTGGTAAAGGCCCTCGCGGCTTTGCCGCTCGTGCTAGTCTTTTTACGTGTCAGATACGGGGTGCGTCACGTGTCCGGGTAGGCGCGTAGGACTTGACTAAAGTCTACGTACAGTGGGATGATCCGCCCGCACGCACGCACGCACCCACGCACCCACGCACCCAAGTATAATTTATAAAAACACTTGTACCATAGAACTAGGACCCATGCTTGTACACATACACGTCACAGTACTGTTCACTTCCAGTTTGCAAGAGGCTTCATATATAGGTCTTCAGTATTTGTGACTAGTGTTTCCCAGCTTGTGCAAAATGTCAGGTAGGTTAGATGAAATTGTAGCCATTCACGTGACATGCACTTGTGTATGTTGTGATTAATATGCAAGTTAATTCGTCGATCTACTCATGATCTACTATGGCCTAGCGCGGAAGCTGTTCCGCAATTCCATGACTTTATTTGCACTAAGATTATATAAGCCGTTGTGCATGCCCATGCATATGGAACAAACAAAAATGCACCATAAGTGCGTTCATGCACAAAATTAATATGGATGGCAAAATCATAGCATTATGTTGCAGTTCGTTTTGGACTTCTTACACGAAGATTTAACCCTTGAGACCTAGAGTTTCAATTATGTCATTGGGTATACTAGTACTTGTACTTACGTATGGGTGAGGCTGGGCCGGAGGGGGGCGGGGCAGGAGCTGAACAAAATCAACGGATGTACTGAAGTCGCAGCTCCTTGTCCTTTTGAAATCCTCCTGACCCTATTTCGTGGCGCTGCTTTAAGCAGAAAATAATGCTTGGATAGAATGTAGTATCCAGACACCAGTTGTATACAATTTACAAAGCCTATGTAGAGTCGAGTGAATTTTCAAGGTATTTTCTGAAAGGCAATGAAACTGGAATGTTTATCAGTCCCAGATTCATACCTTTACTAACATTTTGAAATGACTGTCCTTCATTGAGATGTTTTATACGATGACAAAAGTGGCGTCAGAAAGCAACAATATTCTTTCCTATTGCTTAATGTATGGGACAAGTTAAACTCTGCTAAAACCACTCACAGCAGTACCTATATTGCCTGACATGATTCCCAGTGTGTTTCTGCTGAGCAAACTATTATTTCCAATGCTTGCTGGGGCCTATAGCTTCACGGGATTGACCCCTGTCCATTTGTGTCTGTGTGCCCTAGCAGAGCTACGTCAGGCGATCGACAAACAGAATGCTGAATTTGAGAAACACTTTGCAGCCAACGACATGGAGGCTTTGAAGAAACTGTACACGGATGACTGCCGTCTCATGCCACATGGCAAGGACACCCAGATTGGGAGCCAGTGTAAGGTTTGGGGCATGACCTTTGATCTTTCAACTCATGAACTCTTCAGGAAGACCGATTTCCACACGTGGAAAATTAATGTTCTGACAGGTGGAAGCTTTTTAAAAGTTTTCAGGTCCCATTAGAATATATTGGTCATAAACTATTTTGAAAAGTGAACAAACGGGTTTTTTTTACAGTTTAACAATTTAAAGAATCTGTATTTTTTTGAAAACCAAATTTAACTTGGAGCGCCGTCTGGAAAATTATCAGCTTAGATCAAGTAGGGCCTACGTAGCCTATAAACAAGCACAAAGCAGACCAAAGTTCTAACAAGTTGATGTCCTGGAGTGCACAGTTGTCTGGGGTTAATGTTTTTAATCAGTTTGGACCGTGATCTCTAGTCATGTTAAATGGGCCGTCGTTAAAAAACTTGTGCAAACTTATTTGTTTTTCTTGATAAATGTTACAGATATTGACGTGACATGTAGCGGGGGTCATGGAAAAAGTCGATATTGTGAAACGGGATACGGCATTCATCCTTCACAATGCATTTTTTGGGGGCGTTACGGCAGTTGATTAGGCCTAGTTGAATGTGCGACAATGCATTTGGTAGGAAGTCTACCATGAGGGCGAAAACTTGACTTTAATGGATTGCGGGTCACGGTCTTCAGATCAGGCTACAGACAACCTCGTTCCCAGGGTGTCGAGCAGTACGCGCCCACCACTACCTGCTCTCTCACCCTGGTATTGGATCATTTGCATGTGCAAGATTTTTGCACATGTTTGCAAATGAGGAACAGTCTGGTGCCTGGATATGCGTTACACATTAGCGTTTGTTTTTGTATGCAGTGTCTGGGGTAAAAACAGAGTCAATTCGTAGCAGCACGAGCACGGCGTGAGTTACGAAAACACGATTTTTGAAATCAAACTGTTACGATCTTATCGAGACAACATGCAGTATCATATTTCATATTAATATGAGCAAATTGGAAAGGAAATTAGTATTTTCGAGAAGGCGTGGACGAATGATCGCGAAAACACGTACTGCACGTTGTGAATATATAGCACCAAGTACACGATAAAAATCCATTACTAGCCAATTGCGGTATCCAATCAGGATTCAGGAAGAAAGTTTCCTATCCAGGGTTTACTATTGGAAACGCGGTTGGAAATAAAGTAAGCACTGGGGACGAGGTTGGGCTACAGACGAATCTGGGCACGTGATCACATATACACTCACAAGGCCCCCTTCAGCGGATGAACCATTGTGAACGCTATTGTAAACTAAGAAACTGCCCCGTGGGTCATCTGAACAAAAGCGCAATACTTTCGCCATTGAAGGGGGCCTTCGTGATAGAGTTGTTAGCGTGTTCGGATTTGTGTATAAACGTGATGTTTGCTCAGTACGGAAGCGTAGGGGGGGGGCACAAACAATTAAAAAAATATCCGAGTCACTATCTCAAAGCGAAGAATTATCTTGATTTTTTTTTTACTGTGGCCCTTCTATACTTCCGTAGCTCAATGCTTCTTTTCAAGCTGAAATTTGTAGGCTGGGATTTGGCTTTTTTTACAGTGGGATATCGGTCAAAGACGCACACGGGAAATTACACTTTCTAACATTGAATGGAAACCTAAATACGGAACCTGTCAGTCCACAATGGACTGATCCAAATTTGGCCATTATCCCTGTCGTCCTAAGCAGCACATTTTGAAATTTCTTAAGAAGTAAACGTATGTTCCGTACGCGGCGCTAAACAGAACCCATTGTATTTTGTAAAAAAAAATTCTGACCGAGTTCGACCGAACTAGTGGCGGACCACATTTAAAGCAACTGTTGTTAAGTCGCCTGACCAAAAAGACGTAATCTAATTGGTCCGATGGTCACTATTTGATTGTCAGGCCGGAAAGGGCAGTTAATATTGTTCAGACAAGGAAAGCACCACTATACCAATCTTATTATCCATACACTTTAACAATACTATGGGAATAGAGACTCCGGTATAGCTATTTGTATAGCTATTTCACATCTTTAACGATGACACCTCTTTCTCAACTCCAGCCATTCCCGAGATATTTGGCGAAGTCATTAAGGCCGGAGGCACGTCCCTGAGTCTGGTAGCCGACGAAGTCGGGCCGCTCGGACCGGTAGGAACTGGTGACATGGTCTTCGAGAGAGGTCATTACAAGTTCAGCAAGCCTGATGGTTCGGCTTTTGCAGTGGGAAAGTACGTATGGACAACGATTGAGCTCTGGTAATTGTATCCAACTACCTGTTTCAACCATGGTTGGCGAATGCTGTTTGCACAAAATTGAAAATAAACACCCCCAGTATTCGAGTGCATGTGTTTGAATTCTGACTTGGTTGGATCCTACCTTTATTATTACCAATGTATTTCAAAGTATTAATCATGCCAGCGCCATCACTAGTCATCACAAGAAATTACAAGTCATCACAAGTCATCACAAGTCATCACAAGTCATCACAAGTCATCACAAGTCAATCACAAGTCAATCACAAGTCAATCATAAGTCTTCCAGTCTCAAGCCAATTAACTATAGCCATTCAAATATAAAGAACATTTACCCGTGACCTGACTGTGTGATTAGACCTAAGTTTGGTGTGTGATTCATTTCTCCGTAATTTCCCTCAATACCGCCGTTGCCCGGTGAAATTGATGCGTAACAGTCAGGATAGTTGATATGTCTCGTTTCAAGTCGTCGTCAGCCGATATTTTGAGCAAGCCTGTCAACCATTCTAGTTTTAACCCTTAAACTAGATTTTATCTCTTGTCTGTTTGTCTTTCCAGGCACGTGGTCATCTGGAAAAAGACCAGCGAGGGATACAAGTTGTACATTGACATCTTCAACGACAACTAAGACTCTTGTATTCGTGATTGATAAGTTCTAGACTAATGAAGTAAAATTTCAATCCGGCTAATCAGAAGTCTATACAGGTAACTGGGTAGGATTTGTTTAAGTCCTTTACAGTGTTGCCTTGTAAGCAAACAACAGATCCCGAAACTTTGGTGAATGATTAAAACCTTCCAAGCACTTCGCTTGATTTGAGCGGTGGAACACTTCAAAAATAAGCGTGCAAAAATGGCCACACTTATAAAAACTAGCAGAGGTTTTAAAAATTGGTAAATAATTGACTATACGTTTTCGAAGTGGTTAATTACATCAACACTATGTCGAAATGAATGAGAGTCATTTTGTTTGTTGCCACACATTGATTGGTATGCATTGCACATTATTATAATATTTTCGACCTAAGAGGCTAAATGCGATTTTGCAGTCCTAAGTATTGATTTGAAATATAGTAGCCACTTTTGTCTTCGTTAATAAATAACGAATTAAAAAGAACGGTTGAAATGTAAGTTTAAGCAATGACCATGTGTCCTGTCATTCTTAAAATAACGTCGCAGAAAGTCACAATGCACGAAGCGACGCATTAACGATATTTTCCGCGCGGCATGTTTCCGATTTCCAGAGTACCGGTAGGTCGTTATAGACCAAACAAACTGTCTATTTTACTCCAGATTACACAAAGGTATTCAAATATAAATTGTATTTAAATAGTTTCAGTCAAGAATGAAACGTTATTTTTACTCTCAGATTTTGTGTTTTGAGTATGAGGAACAAGTCAACTCTTTCTTTTTTTGTGAAATAGTGATGGTCATTTCTGTCTGCAGTGGTTTCCTTCGCAAGTTTTCGTTCATTCATGGAGGTGGGAAAATGCCATGTTTCATTGTTCTAATGAGGATTGATCAGCTCGTAGAACGGTGAATGATCAGTGGTAGACAGCTGAATTTTGTGGTATTTTTTATGAAAATATACACAACTTGGGAATAGAGTATGCGAATGACGTGAAAATCTACCTGAAAGCGGAGTAAAATCTTTATTTTTGGAACTTGCGAATTAGAGAAAGGAAACAATTAATAAAGTTAATTACAAATTAATACCTGTCTGCTCTGATGAATAATTTTGAATTTGTAATTAAACATACCCTAATGTTTTAAGCCACACTTCAACACAGATTTTTATTTGTTTTTATATTTTTTTTTTTTTTTTTTGGGGGGGGGCTATTTTGACGTTGGTGGTGTCATTTACACCACTAGTATGCCACTCTGGAAAAAGCCACATACATATCACCATGGTCAAACCGAGGGACTAAAAAGAAAAAAAATTGACAACCTCTGGGCCTCAAGCCCCCCGCCACTGATTCCGAATCAGTGGGATAGAATTTGATGCGCTCAGGGATCAGCTTTACTGGGCTGGCCTTGTCTTGTTATATTTTTGTAAAAAGTTCCCTGAAATTTTGGGGAAATTTTGTTTTGCCAAATCATATATGATGGCGCCTTATACCCGTACCCTCGAGAAAATTCTTCAAAATGTTCCTCAAAGACAGTCCCCGATCCCTAGAAAATGTTGTGTTCAGTTTCACCTACAGAAACAACGGGCTGCAAGTGCAGCAATCATCATTTGCACATACATATACGTAGATTGAAGTCTGTTGTTTATTAATTGGTATTGGATAGCATCGCACCATAACATGTATCAAAAACCAGGTCAAACATGAAGTTCATTTCAGCTTTTGACTAAATTGTTTTTATCTTTTATGTCATGAACAACGGTATTTTCTTTTGTTTATTATCATTAGTTATTGCTTAATCACTTTTTTGCAAAGATTCGTCATCTGTTTTAAAGTCCAGACGGCAACATCTATTTGTGTTTCTTTTCCATTTCCGCCTGCATCAGCCAGCCGCTGACGATCTTTTCAATCTCCTAAAACAGACAAGAAGAAACAAATAAACAGATCCTGAATCCTGCATGCAGGGCCCCAATGGAAAATTGGGGTGTTTTTTTACTGTTTGGGCGTACCCTGGGTAAGAAATGGAATAATATATACATAAATAAATACAGCACACTGAGAATAACTGCCAGACGAAGTTATCTCAGTCAAGGGGAAGTTTATAACAATTACTTTCTTTACATCAAAGGAGTTTTTGTTCATTACGTTAGTTTAACCATTATACCATATTACAATGAACGGTCCTTACCAGTCTTCCTGCCTTGAGTGCCGGTGGAGCGTCAGGGTCATTGGGCGCCATATCCGCGCAGTGAGAAGTGCCTTTCATGAATACGGACTTGAGACCTTCCGGAAGATCCTTCAGAACGCTGAGGGCGTGCCACGGATCAATGGTACCTGTAAATATAAACAACAGAACACGAGTGATGTCACTGCATTTGTTCAAGTTCGACTGTTCATGAGTTATTTGTATTTTACAAATTATTTTGCAGTAGCTTTTGGTCTTCAAATATTTATTGTTTAGAGATATCGTTATTGGCCAAAAGTGGGCCAAAAATGTTTTTAAAAAAAATTGTAAGCACCCACTTGTGATAACCGTAGCGCAACCAAATGACGTCTTATTTCTGCCAAAATAATAGAAAAATCGGCGGATGAATATTGAATCTATGGGGCCGGGCTGAGGAAACATAATTGTTGTTGGAAAGTTGAAAACCGGATACAATGTACTTGCTAAACGCGCGCCTGACATGCACACCTGCAAGCAGCAACTAACATTGGTCGACAGGCTTACCATCAACAAAAATCACCCTGGTTCCCCTGGGGTTGTCCGCTCCGTAGTACGCGTTGGTGAAGTTCACTTGTTCCAGTACATCAGAGGATGGGATGTTGTATCCACCCTTACACCAGGCAAAGTAGTAGTCCAGATCGACTTCTGGTAGGAACATGCACGTTGTGTTCTTGTCACAAGTCTGATCTGCAAGACAAGATAGCGAGAAAAACTAACATCTAATGTTTGGGTAAACCAAAGGTATCAGACACACAGTTACTGATGACGTGTAATCGTTGAAGGAGACACCAAAGAGAAAGTGCTTCGTCATTTGGTTTTTAATTTTGGATATTTCTTGAAGTGATCTTGCTTTTGAAGGATGATGAGGGAAACACTTACAGTATCCGAACTGAGTGCAAGTCTGATAGAACCACTGTCGGGACATTGCGCCGGGATCAAAGGTGACGTCTGTCAGTAATTTGAGGAAGTCTTTAAATGAAACATCCGAACAGGTCGATCCCGGCTGGAAGAAAACAAAAGCAAATTTGATAAAATTACAAATTGATATAGTTGGCACTTTTAATATTGATTAGCATTTAGCCACTTTTTGAGCCAAAAGACTTTTATAGTAAAATTAAGTGGAAGTTCCTTTTCATTTCCCCCAAACACGTTCGACATTTCTTCAAAGATTTAACAACATCAATTAAAGAAGCCTTACGTTAAACATTTTGACCAGAGCCTGATACGGATCTGGAACCATCATTTGTTGACACAATGTCCCGATGCTCGAGGAGTTTCCTTCGATATAATTGTACTGTGCAGCACTCATGAAAGTGCCTTGGAGATCACTGGCGAAGGTCTTGAAGTCGTTGGGGTCAGTCATATCCTGGCAGGTATTGAAATCTTTCACGATTTGGGCGAGTTGGCCTGCCTGCTTCATTTGCTCAATCTTGCTAAAGCCTTGTCTGATGCTGGCGACGCACTGTACCAAAAACAGGAGTAAAGAAATCAAAAAGACTGAGCGGGACTAGTAGAGCTGGTCCCAGGCAAATTTGGTCTAAGAAGTCAAGGAAGACATCGGAGTAATTGCCTTGGGCCAAGACGAGGCTTAAACAAGTGTAATTCACAAGTGACAGTCATGCAGTACAGTCAGTGAGTAATTCAGAGAGTCCGTCAGTGAGAAAGATACATAGAGAACTGCAGACCGGCCCTCGGGGACCAGCAAGAAAAGTTCCCAGGCATCGCTGCAACGGTTCACAAAAAAGGAAGCATCAGAAAAAGTAAGTCAGCGTCGTATTGACTCCATTCACAAGTACGCCCTCAACGGTGGAATAAAAGAGAGAGGCTTATAGGTCCATTTTCCCTACGATGTTAGAAAAAGCAGGCCATGACAGGCGATTTGTGACTGACTCATTTTGCTCGAATAGTCAACAAGCAAAACTTGAGGCAAAGACTGAGAATAACCCTGAGGAATGACGGTAAAATGCATTTGAGTACCTTTTCCGAACCAAACACGATCGGGTCTGCAAAGCTGGCGGCTACCACTTCGTTGTACCCTTCGAAGTTGGCCTGAGCGCGCACGGGAGCTGACGAGGCTACAGAGCCATACACCAGATGGGGGTACTGTACAAATGTAGATGATAAATCAGATGAAAAGGCTAAAATGTCGACATCCATGACCCACCCTGACAATCAATAACAGATGACGAAGACGAGGCAGTGATCTCAAAAGGGATCTCAAAACCGAAGGGGTAGGGGGGGTGAACATACCTTCAATCTAAACCAAGCTGACAAGGCGCCTGCGTACGAACCTCCAATCACAATCCAAGTGTTGGTGCCGGACATGCCCAACTTCTTCTCTGCGAAGACGCGAAACACCGCCAGATCGGCCAGTCTGTAAGGACAAATAACACAAATCGGAGGTTTCGAAGTCTGTACAGGACAAGAAAGAGCTTCTTTTAATTGCCTGAAGGAGGTGGTAATGAACTCCTGAAAAAAAGATAATAATTAAATCACTCAACTGTTTTGCATGGATAACGTCTGGTCAATATCAGATGGTCAAACAGCGACATAATTATTGTCCCCTCGCAATAGACATCCCTGGAATAACTTGAAAGTTTTGGTGGTGACTTACTGTTGCTGGCTGGAGAGATATTGCAATTCGCTCAGTAACAGTCCTTCCTTGGTGGTGCTGTTGCCATAGAAACGGTGCTCAAGTCCAAGGATGAGGGCGCCATGAGCTTGAGCCATTTCGGCGTGGTGGCCTGTGACATCGACATAAAAGGGACATTAAATTTTATTTACAAACTTTGATTTTGCATGAACAGTTTACCGTCCAGGTTGATTTGAAAAGAAAGGTTAGTTCAATGCAGATAAGAAATTTTCTCCCGCAAATTTGTCCAATGTTCATAATATATAAAGATACTTTTTCGATAATATTTTAAAACTGAGCCAGTCACCCGATAACTTCCTTGGGCCTTCTGGTATGTTGTCTATTAATGCAATGTTTCATACCATATGCTACCTCTCCCAACTCCAATTCTGCTTCCTCTCCCTCGTATAGGAAGACTGGATGGCTCTTGGATTTCCAGTACTTGTCAACGACCCAGTAGCGCTGGTTGAAATGCTTGTTGATCAGAGGGTCAAAGTGGTCCATGGGTTGAGTCAGGTAACCAAAATAGCCCTGGGGGTCATCGTCAAGGTGATACTTGTGGAGGTCATTGACATCCACGCTGCTCCACCATCTCTTCTTGTGAAGCTGGGATCTTCCCACGCCTATACATAATACGTAACACAAATAGACGGAGTTCAATTAACTTATCTGTATCGACAACATGAACAAGAAATTCTGCAATATTTACAATCAAAGGTGATGTCTGTACGTGTTTCCTTCGCAAATGACAAGGACCACAAATTATCAGCCCCAGACAGTTTTCTCACAATTACCCCAAGCTTCCAAGGCGCGGTCCCAGATGGTGTCCGGGGACTAGCTCACGGAATTGTTTCTTTTTTACCCTATAGCCTTGGCTCAAAACTGATTTGGATTATGTTTCCCAACTTGGTACTTTGAGCCAAGGCTCCTTGGTTGGTTTCCTCCTGAAACATCCTCTAGAGATCTTGACTAGGAGGTCAAGATCCCTAGAGGACGGCTCTTGGCAAACGCATGCATGCAAGCGATGTCAACGGTGGAGGGCACTATCATATAGCACCCTCACCTTCTACCATCACAAAGCACAACGCCACAGCGCATCATCCTCATCAGCTCAGCAAATCGCCGCAGTATTACCGATATTGAAGTAAGACCAGGCAAGCTAGTAACACTGATCCCAGAGAACACGAAATTATATTCCATCGATTCAGAATGGATTTAGATGAGATTTGAAGGTTTGCATGGTGGAAAGATACTAATACAAGATAAGTTTGCGGTAGCACCGTGTGAATAAATCTCTTTTGTGAGTATATGTGTGGTTCTGAAAAGAACCGTAGCTTTTCAGATTCACACATACTCACAAAAGAGATTTACACGGTGCTACCGCAAACTTATCTTGTATTAGAATGGATTTAAACCTTTCTAAAACTTTTGGGCCAAGGAGAAACTTAAGGAAGTATCATATCCACAAGTGTCAGTCAGTCATAAGCAGTCAGTCAGTCAGGTATTTATAGTAGAGGACAACATGCTGGCCCTAAGCTTCGGGAACTAGCAAAAAGAATGTAACTGCACTTACTGCAGCGCCCTAGCTTACCAATTGGTGATATTGCACTTGCATGGATGCTGAAGCACGCAGCGACACAGACTACAGCTAACACTGTTGCCTTCATCGTGACAAGAATTAGCTCTCGATCGACGGTGCAAATTGCTGCTTTACTGTCAAATCTGTATTCCCCAATCCCGGGTTTTTTAGACCAGCCTGCTCAGTAGGCTTGTTTAGAGTGAATCAAACTTCACGCCGCAGGCCTATAATATTCAGTGCACTATTTATACAAGGCAGCGCAAACATGAAACCAGTAGTTGGTCACGTGTGTCCACTTCAGTGAGCGGTCACAGGATCGACTTGGAACTTGGCCAGTCACGAGTAGGGGAGTTTCCAGAAAGGAATGGCGGCGGGAGGAGAGGGCAAATCTGACATTTCTAATATTTTTTAAATGTGACATGTTTTTTTTTCTTCACATTAATGAAACTTGTATCAGCACTCCCTCTTTTCTGTTGAATAAGGGCGAATACAGTTGGAGCTTTTAATGAAAGAAAAATCCCCATTACTCTCCTTGTAATAAACGGATATACGTCATTGGTCACGAGCTTCTGTAGTTATCAGCAAGTACATAGTACACTGCAATTAAAGCGAAGGAACATCAGCAAGTTTCAAAGTACGCTGTGAATTGTCATAATTTATGGCCGAGTTAATTACAAACTTGTTGAAATATGACATTATGCCGTTAATCATTCTCTCATCAGCCACACCGAGGAATCAACAATCTCGCATTCTATTCGGCTTATTTCTATTATAATATACTTCAAATAGGCTGCATTATAAACTCGATTATATAGTAAAATAGCCTGCCCGTCGGTGCATGTACGCGGTGGCTCGGTTTAGGCAATTATACCGACTGGAAATTAAGTCAACAGATTCATGGTCACTTCGGCCGGTGTAACGGTCTCAGTTGTTTTGGTATGCTGATACTTCCGGACGAATTCAATGATATTCTAAAGTTAGCAGTATTTCCTTCCTAGGCCTACATCCCCTCCATTTGCAATTATAATTGGTCCATTTTTCTTTAAGAGAACAATAAATTGCCATTAGGAACAGTGGCGATTCTACGGGGGGATCGAGGGGGGCTAGGGGGAGCTTTTGCCCCCCAAAAATCTTGTCTAGCTCCCCCCCCCCCCAAAAAATGCCAACAAAAAAACAATGCACTAGCAAAATGTAAGAATTTAACGTACATAGGAACGGTCTCCCCCTTAATGAGAAGGGTGCATTTGTACACTTTTAGTTAATAGGCCTATAGTGTGCCTGATTCTAGGATTTTATCGGCGCTCCCCATTGAAAACATGGCACGAGCCAGTGGTCCATGGGTTGAGTCAGTTAACCAGAGTAGCCCTGGGGGTCCTCTTGAAGGTCATTCTTGCTCCACCATCGTTTCTTGTGAAGCTTTGGAAGACCTTTAACACAATGATAAACCATGGATAAACTAAATCCAGTTATTGGATTTTAATTTCAAGCTGAAATTCAAAGGCGATGTGTGCTTGGGGTGAGAGAAATGTGGGTCCCCATCTACATCTTTCAACCATGAGGGGCGTGTCAGCTCCCTCCCCCGCTTAAATCCAAAAAGACGTGCTTCCAGATAGTTTGCTTTTGTGCAAAATGCTGATTTTTGAGTTCCCATTTCCATCGTTTTCAAGCTGTTTCCCGAGACATTAATTTTCAGGAATGTTGCCTTCCTTTCCAAAGCGTCTAAAAAAATTGATAAAACAGTGTCCTGGCATATATCATGTCCTGGCTCGTAACATACTTTCAATGGGGGCGCTGTTCAAATCCGACGATCCGACGAGCTAGCTCTGTACGTATTTGATGCAAGGCGGACATTATTACTAGAAAAAAAATTTGGTGTCGGAGTTTTTTCATCAATTTCTATGGGGAAAAAATAGGGGGGGGGCAGAGCTGGGGGGGGGGGTTGACCCCCAAACTTCACCTCCCTATGGATCCGCGCCTGTATACCTTAGAGCTCATGATTATACATCACGAATACTTACCGAACGGGGATAATGCACTTGCATGGATGCTTAAGCATGCAGCGACACAGACCACAGCCAAGACTGTTGTTGCCTTCATCGTGACTATAGGAGCTCTCTCTGGACGGTGCAATTTTCGTGGATGGTGTAAGGTTGACAGTGAAGCTGACTATACTGGCCTCGCTACATATACCTTGTGGAGGCCCAAAACATAGAACTGTCGTCCTCACGTGAGTCCATTTCGTCTAGTCACGAGTCTATACAAAAATAACACGGCCAAGTTCACTCATTGTTGTCAGTTATTGAGGCGAGCAGACCACACCGACGTGGTGTGGAAGGAGCATCACAAAAGCAAGGTACAAAGTACACACCGAACAGCAGAAATTGTCAAAGAAATAAATAAGCGCGGGTTGCAAGAAAGTGTGTAAATTTCAACAAAGACGAGTCAGGTGCTTAGTGTTTCAACCCAAATGACCGTTGCACCAGGACTAATACTACGGGGAAAAATCCGGGATAGTTTAAACTTCCATAGCCGGAAAGTTTATGTCAGTTTCTAGGCCGGGAATTATTTTCCCTTTTGCGAACGGTGGGCCTATAACCACCTCTACCCTTCCCCGATGCCATTATTGAGGTTCATCCTTTGAGGTATTGAGGTATCGAGCCTGTGTCATCAGGGGCGACGATTTCTCCAGTGTCAACGTCTCTTTGAAGAGGGAAGGGAGAGAGGGGTGTCTAGCTTCAGAATTTCGAGAATCGAAGGGGGGATGGGGGTGTGGCAGGACATTAAATCTGCAAGTTTATAAACTGTTGCAACATAACTTTGGACTTAGCGAGAAGTTACGTTATTAAATAAGGGGCTGTGGCGGACCGAGGGGTGGGTCGTCGGGGGCTTCAAGCCCCAATAGGCCACTCTCTCCCTCATTCCTTTCTCCAAAATCTCCCCGTAGACCCATCCCCACTCCCCCGCCCCCCCCCCTATTCCCCCCCCCCCAAAAAAAGTCTCCGGTTTCTGGTATGCGCGCGCGTCGCCGTAGCCATGCGCGTCGGCAAAATGAAAACGTTTTTTTTTTCAATGAAAGATGATGTCTCAAAACCGCCAAACTCACTGGTTTGACTGGAATCCTGCTACTGCACAATTTTAACGTGTTTTTAGATGGGGTTATGATCGAGAATAAGCTTTATGTGGCCTCTCTGGACTCCCATATATTTGCACTATTAAAGTTTAGTCGGGCACCATTTGCAGTCATCAGCCGACATTTGAAGCAAAAAAGTCAGGTAAAAAAAAAAAAAAAGCCGCGTCGCCGCACCACTTTTTGGACAAGCTCCATACCAGAAACCGGAGACTTATTTTTTTTGGCCTAAGCACGGCCAAGTTCACTTATTATTAGTGACTAGAGCAGACCACACTTGTTGGAAGGAGCATCACAAATTAAAGCAAGGTACAAAGTACACATCTAACAGCACCGATTTTGAAGAAATAAAAAAGCGGGCGGGTTGACAGAAAGCGGGTCAATTTCGTCAATCTGGAATCAGGTGCCTGGTGCATCTTTGACCCCACGACGAGTACCGACTGGACAAAACAAATAATTCATATTGACACAAGGAGTATGAAAGATAGCAATAAGAATAAAATGGCCTAGATATCAATTAGAATATAATGCCCTATTCAATTTTATTTTCAATTCTCGTTTTGCCATTTTCAAAGTTTTTGGGGGTGTTTTTTATATTTATGCCAATTTTCATATTCATGAGCGAAAGTGTGACATCATTTAAGGCAGCCACCTATTAAAATGTTATACCTATTTCAGCACCAAAAGTTGTTAGAATTTTGAATATTTTGCTGACGTATTTTCTTCTTTCCTTTGGTAGTTCTCAATTGTTTTCAATGCGCAAAGTTTTGGGTTCACAATTTGGAAAGAAAACCCCTAATCTGAACAGTGCCTGCCTAAAATGACATCACAGCAGGAGCGTGCTCAGTTGTCACGGAAGTTGTTGAATGTTTTAGATGTGCGATTTTCAATGAAATTTGAAAAAGATTTCAGATTTTGACATTTGATGTCTCATTCTATAGTGGAAAGGCGTATCTTTCAAACCATTATTATCTGTGTTGGGTACTCATTCTACGTCTGGCATTCCGTTGTATTTTGTTTGCATTTTTTTTTTATACACACTGTATATTCCTCGCCTTTACTTGCAGTGGATTAGGCCAAAAAAAAAAGTCTCCGGTTTCTGGTATGCGCGCGCGTCGCCGTAGCCATGCGCGTCGGCAAAATGAAAATAGTTTTTTTTCAATGAAAGATGATGCCTCAAAACCGCCAAACTCACTGGTTTGACTGGAATTCTGCTGCTGCGCAATTTCAACGTGTTTTTAGATGGGGTTATGATCGAGAATAAGCTTTATGTGGCCTCTCTGGACTCCCATATATTTGCGCTAAGTTTAGTCGGGCACCATTTGCAGTCACCAGCCGACATTTGAAGCAAAAAAGTCAGGTAAAAAACAAAGTCAGGTAAAAAAAAAAAAAAGCCGCGTCGCCGCACCACTTTTTGGACAAGCTCCATACCAGAAACCGGAGACTTTTTTTTGGCCTTATGAACTGACGTGCAGTTTGCAGCCGGTGATGTATAAAACTGGATTTTGTTTTGTTTTGCTGGCCCCCGAGGGGCCAGCCTAGTCGTCGTTGCACCTGACTGACTCACTGACTGACTGAATGACTCCCCGACTCCCACTTGTGAATTACACTTGCTTAAGTCTCTCATCACTGACTGTCACTTATTAATTAGACTGGTTACCAATCTCACTCATTCACTGTCACTAATGTTAAGACTGGTTACCAGTCTCACTCACTGGCTGTCAATTGTGAATTAGACTTGTTTAAGTCTCTCACTGACTGACTGCACTTTCGAATTAGACTGGTTACCTATCTCAATCACCAGACTTTTACTTGTGAATTAGATGGATTACCAATCTAACTTACTGACTGCCACTAATGAATTAGACTGGTTACCAATCCCACTCAGTGATAGTCACTTATAAATAAGACTGGTCACCAGTATCACTCACTTATTGCCAAAATAATGTGAATTAGACTTTTTCTAAAGTCTCTCACCGACCGACTGAACTTGTGAATTAGACTGCTTACCTATCTCACTCACTAGATTCTTAATTGTGAATTAGACTGATTACCTATCCCACTGACTGCTGGCGGGTGTGCATTAGAGTAGCGCCGCTTGTTTCATGTTCTTTCGCGGTCGGCAAAAATAGATTTTCATTTCCTTCATATTAGGTACCATAACAATTTCTTCTACAAACCTTTGAACCATTCTTCATTAATTGAATAGATTGTTGCGTGCTCTGGGACCAGCTTTACTGTGCATGCCTAGTCTTGTGTTTTCAAAGTTGTGTTGCGATTGGTGTCGCTTTTGAAATATTCTAGAAGAAAAAAGCCAAAATGTTGTACAGTCCCCATCCTACTCTGGCACACCCAGCTAGATAGGCAAATACTAGTCGACTGTTGTCCAAAGTTCATCATGCATGATTTGACTCATATGACGGTCAAACCATGGAGCTATAAAAAGGAACCGGTTTAACGGTACACGTGAGCCGCAGATCAGTATTGCGATTTAGCGCTATATATAGGCTGGCAGAACAAGAATTTCACCCCTAACAAGCCTACTAGAGCAGGCAGTTTTTAAAAGCAGTGTTTCACACTTGCGGATTTGACAACCATTTGGCCGTCGATCGAGAGATTATTTTTATCACGATGAAAGCAACAGTAATGGCTGTAGTCTGTGTCGCTGCGTGCTTGAGCATCCGTGCAAGTGCAATATCGCCGTACGGTGAGTACAAAAGTCATACGGCACCACAGCTTTACATAAACTATATTCCACAATGACCGAGATTTACAGGGTGTATCCGGAGGAAAAAAACCCACGGTCATCCAAAAGTAATGGATACAGTTGTTTAAATGTTGAGTGTGAACACTGTTTGTGTGGTTGCATACGAAGGAATGGTTTATCAGCTTACTATTGATACCCTATTTTGCATATCCTGACAGTTATAGATGAGGATTTCAAATCAGGATTCCAATGCACCGTGTAGATTGTACATTGCGTGTTGTAAGGAGAGGTCACACAACGACGATGGGCATTGTTTACACATGCAAGCTCGTGCAACCAATGAATCATACCAACTTCACGAAAAAGGTTCTAGCTTTATATTGGAATTCTACGGAAGCGTATTTAGGACATGACCGAAAAGTTTTTTTAGGCCCACTACTTCGCCCGGGCGGATTACCATTTCGCCCGGGCGGATTACCATTTCGCCCGGGCGGATTACCATTTCGCCCGGGCGGATTACCATTTCGCCGGGCGGATTAGCATTTCGCCCAGGCGGATTACTATTCCGCCCGGGCGGATTACTCTTCCGCCTGGGCGGATAACTATTCCGCCTGGGCGGATTACTAATTCGCCCGGGCAGACTACTTATTACCGCCAGGGCAGATTACTAATTCTCCCGGCCGGGCAGACTACTTATCCGCCCGGGCGAGAAAGTAATCCGCCCGAGCGACATAGTAATTCGCCCGGGCGAATTAGTTACCCGCCCAGGCGAAATAATAATTCGCCCGGGCGAAATAATAATTCGCCGGGCGTATTAGTAGTCCGCCCGGGCGAAATAGAGGGCCGGAATTTTTTTTTTGGTCATGTCCTCAATACACTTCCGTAGAATTCAATGGTGCACAGTCATTCATGACCGTTGGGGTGTAAGGTATTACCATATAATTTGTATTACCGTATAATATAGTATTACCATATAACTGATTTTGGAAAATGTTTTGAAAATGCTTTGCTTTCGCTATTAAAGGCTGGGGCCTCCGTAAGTATAGACGGTCACCGCATGCCCGGATTTGTCTAAGGCAACTTGTAGTGAGAAAGTTAGGAGCTTCAGCTCCGATTCCGAAGAGGAATTTTCTGGGGGAAAAGTCAACATCTCAACGTTCTCTCTGTTACAGGATTAGAAAGGTCGGGCATGGTCGGGGATTGTCACTTAAATTTTGCCCGAGGGGTGGGGATTTTGTCACTTCGAAAGTGACAATCCCCACGTCTTGGGTGAGGCAGCCGGGGGGGGGGGGTGAAACAATTGATAGGTGCATTACACTTGCTTAAGTCTCTCATCACTGACTGTCACTTATTAATTAGACTGCTTACCAATCTCACTCATTGACTGTCACTTACGTTTAGACTGCATGGTTACCAGTCTCACTCACTGGCTGTCAATTGTGAATTAGACTTGTTTAAGTCTCTCACTGACTGACTGCACTTTCGAATTAGACTGGTTACCTATCTAAATCAACAGACTCTTACTTGTGAATTATACGGATTACCAATCTCACTCACTGACTGCCACTAATGAACTAGACTGGTTCATTTTTCGATTTGATAACAAAGATGGAGATCGACCCATGTTCTCTCTGTTACAGGATTAGAAAGGTCGCGGTTTCACAAGAAACGATTGTGGAACAGTGTCGATGTTAATGACCTCCACAAGTATGACCTTGACGATGACCCCCAGGGCTATTGTGGTTACCTAACTCAACCCATGGACCACTTTGACCCTCTGGTCAACAAGCATTTCAACCAGCGCTACTGGGTCGTTGACAAGTACTGGAAATCCAAGAGCCATCCAGTCTTCCTGTACGAGGGAGCGGAAGGGGAACTGTTGTTGGACGAGGTGGCAAATGGTAAAGGCAAAATGACCAGAACAGTCAGAGCATCAAGAAGCATTACTTTAAAACAGCTACTGAACTGTTAAGTGTCATTCATACCACAGGCTGGCAAAGTCATTGAAAAACACAACGCAAAAAAACAAACACTTGTTATTTTATAGAGATCATTTAAGAGTTTCATAAGATGGAATGTGCGTCGAGGTGACGTAAATTCAAGATCGGGTTTTCCCTTCTCCGACGTATTTCATAGGCATTGTAGGCCTTTCCTCGGTCTTGTGTGATCGTAAAAAAAAACACAAACTACCCGAGATAAAGTCAAGACAAATTTAAAAACGGAAAATTTCATCAAAAGTGAATCACAGTGTTTGAAAAAAGTGAACGACGACGCAAGCCTGACCTTCTTCCTAACACGTCACTAATTTCAGACAACATGTCTCACAGCTCATCACGGTACCAGCAACGCAATAAAAGTTGTTGTGTCTGGATTAGGAGTCCAAACAAGCAAACGTAAATTATCATATCAGTGGCGGCTGAAATTGATGTCAGAAAGGAACAATAACAAAGTGAACTCTATTGATACAAAATATAATGTCCTTTTACACCAGGCCATCACGCTGAAATGGCGCAAGCTCATGGCGCCCTCATCCTTGGGTTTGAGCACCGTTTCTATGGCAACAGCACCACCAAGGAAGGACTGTTACTGAGCGAATTGCAGTACCTCTCCAGCCAGCAGCAGTAAGTCACAGCTTGAAAACTTCCAATTTATTCACGGGATGTCTCTTTCTCTGAGGATATGTTGCTTTTCGAATGTATGATATTCACGTGACGTTACATTCTAACTGTGCAAAACAATTGAGTGGTTTAATTGTCAACATTGTTTGCTGGAGGAATTCAGTACTACCTCATTCAGACAATTCTGTCTAAAATCTTAAGGAGGCTCTTACTTAGCTGTGCCGTACAGACTGATCTTTTATGGGAAACTCTTTCATTTGCTTTTATTTTTCCCGTACAGACTGGCCGATCTGTCGGTGTTTCGCGTCTTCGCAGAGAAGAAGTTGGGCATGTCCGGCACCAACACTTGGATTGTGATTGGGGGTTCGTACGCAGGCGCCTTGTCAGCTTGGTTTAGATTGAAGGTATGTTCAACCCGCCCCCCCCCCCCACCCCTTCGGTTTTGAGATCCCTTTTGAGATCACTGCCTCGTCTTCGTCATCTGTTATTGATTGTGAGGGTCTGTCATGGTTGTCGACATTTTAGCCTTTTCATCTGATTTATCATCTACATTTGTACAGTACCCCCATCTAGTGTATGGCTCTGTAGCCTCGTCAGCTCCCGTGCGCGCTCAGGCCAACTTCGAAGGGTACAACGAAGTGGTAGCCGCCAGCTTTGCAGACCCGATCGTGTTTGGTTCGGAACAGGTAACTCAAATGCATTTTATCGTCATTCGTCAGGGTTATTCTCTTTGTCTCAAGTTTTGCTGGTGGAGCGAATGAGTCGGTCACAAATCGCCTGTCAATGCCCGTTGGGTCGGGCATCGTAGGGAAAATGGCGCCTAAACCCCGGTTCATACTGCATGCGAATGCAAATGCGAAGCGAATTTGACTTCATGAAACATTCGCTGCGAAATTCGCCCGAGTTGAAATATGTTCAACTTTTACGAATTCTCAGCACGAATACTTGCCATGACGTCACAAATTCGCGTTCGCTTTCGCTTTCGCGCCAAGTATGAACAGGGCTTAAATTGTCCCTTTTCACCCTTTCATTATATCCACCGTTGAAAGCGTATTTGTGAGTGAAGTGGACTGAATAAGACCGTAGACTTGGGTTTTTCCCCTGATACCCGGTACTTTCTTTTGTCTCAACTATAGCAGCAACGCCTGGGAAAACTTTCTGTTTGCTGGCCCCAGAGGGCCAGGCTACAGTCCTCTTTGTAACTTTCTCACTGACTGACTGACTCTCTCCCCGACTGACTGTCATTTGCGAATTACGCTTTCTCGTCTTGGCCCACAAATCGACTCAATGTCTTCCTTGACCCCTTTGACCAATTGGTATGGGACCAGCTTACCAAGTCTTGTTTAGCCTTTGGGTGATTTCTTAAACTTCCTGATCTCTTTACTCCTGTTTTGGCACAGTGCGTCGCCAGCATCAGACAAGGCTTTGGCAAGATTGAGCAAATGAAACAGGCAGGCGAACTCGCCCAAATCGTCAAAGACTTCAACACCTGCCAGAATATGACTGACCCCAACGACTTCAAGACCTTCGCCAGCGATCTCCAAGGCAATTTCATGAGTGCTGCACAGTTCAATCAAGTCGAAGGAAACGTCTCAAGCATCGGGTCATTGTGTCAACAAATGATGGTTCCAGATCCGTATCAGGCTCTAGTCAAAATGTTTAACGTAAGCTTTTGTTTTGTGGGTGTTTTGGGGAAATGAAAAAAAGGAATTTCCACTTATAATAATTCTACTATAAAATTATTTTCGTTCAAAAGTTGGTAAATGCTGATAAATATAGGTTTTCCCGGCTATTTTAAAACTTTTTTTTTCATTCAAATTCACCAAATCTAACATTCAATTTCGTCCGAGAAAAAAATTCACACGCTTTACCAAATTAATTTAGTCAGTTTGGTCACCCTTTTTAGTCACCGGGTCGAGAATATTCGTTATTACAGATCAAATCCGTCTGGGCTGTTGCAGAATGGCAGCATTCAAAGATCAAATTCGTCTTTTATTAATCAATTTAAAACTTGTATAAAGTAAATTTGTCAGGTGTGCTCAAAAGCATTTTCCTTGTGTCCCCAAGAACAATTTGGCACATTCGCTTGCACGATATTTGGACCAAAGGAGAGTACTTAACTGAAAGAAGAGTTGCCCAAACAGTAAAGATTACCAATATCAACAATACAATGTTATTTAAAATGAACAAAATAAAAGAAAAAGTCTTACAATGAAAAAAGAAATGTCAAAAGCCACGAATCGATAACCCATAAATCCCCGTGTAATATGCCTAAAATATTGAGTGTAACATATTTTAAGGAGAATCGAAAGAAATAACACATTTATGAAGAAATAAGGGGAAAAAACTTATTTATTCTTAAGATTTATTCTTCTTAGAGGCCTATAATATATATGCTTTTGAAGATATTGCGATGAAGTATGACGAAATTGAACAAAACTATGGTTAAATTGTGTGGAATTAGACGAATTTAATTTCTGAATAACACGATCCGGCGTAGACGAGACGAAATTGAATACTCCGGGTTGAAAATGTGCTAATTGTTTGAATTTGTTTGGACAAAATTTGAAATTGTCTGACAAAAGACGAAATTAAACATTGGAAGTACACTAAATCGATGTTGCTGGACGAATTTGAATATATTTAAATGTTTTTAAATAGCCGGGGAAACCTATACTAAAAGTGCCAACTATCAATTTGTAATTTTATCAATTTTATACTTTTTCAGTCAGGAAACTGTTTGGATGTTTCATTTAAAGACTTCCTCACAATGCTGACAGACGTCACCTTTGATCCCGGCGATTTTTATCGACAGTGGTTCTATCAAACTTGCACTCAGTTCGGATACTGTAAGTGTTTCCAACATCATCCTTAGAGAGCAAGAGAGGTGGGAGAGAGATGTTGCTTTCTTCCAAAGCAATATCACTTCAAGGAATGTTTGGGGGAAAAAACTGATGTCTTTTTGTCTTTAGTGTCTTCTTCAACGACTACACATCATCAGTATTTGTCTGATACCTTTGGTATACCCAAACATTAGATGTTGTTTTTCTCGCTATCTTGTCTTGCAGATCATACTTGTGACAAGAACACAACGTGCATGTTCCTACCAGAAGTCGATCTGGACTACTACTTTGCCTGGTGTAAAGGTGGATACAACATCCCGTCCTTTGATGTATTGGAACAAGTGAACTTCACCAATGCGTACTACGGAGCGGACAACCCTACAGGAACAAGAGTGGTCTTTGTTGATGGTAAAGCCTGCCAACCTATCAACCTGACGATATTTTAGTTCTTCTGTCGACCTTCATTTCCTTATCCTAGGTCGAATTGTTTAACATTTGGCGGAAATGTTGTTTATTTTTTTCAGCACTCTTTTATATGAGTCACTGCAGCTGTACTTTTTCTGGTAAATTTTTTTTTTATCTGATTACGAAAAATTGTATACAAGTGCCAAAGGGTAATGCTGAGTGGATAATTTACAGAGCTTGATATACGCATGTAATGACATAACACCTGTTTTGCTTTGTTTTAAGGTACCATTGATCCGTGGCACGCCCTGAGCGTACTGAAAGATCTACCAGAGGGTCTCAAGTCCGTATTCATGAAAGGCACCTCTCACTGCGCGGATATGCATCCCTCTCTGCCTGGCGATGCCCCGGCACTCAAGGCGGGCAGACTGGTAAGAACCGCTGAAATGGCTTACGGTAATATAATTATTTGTATGTTTTAGCAACAAATCTATCGCACTTTTAACAAAACGTTTACTAGGTGGTCTGCAAAATTCTCCACTGATGAGATAATTAATTCGTCTGAGGGTATGCTGTCTTTTATGAGACACCCTTAACTTCGTAACGAAACATTCATATAATGACGATCCCCTGGCCAAGGCATCATTCGTATATAAAGATCGTCAGAAAAATCATGTTTAAAGTTTGATGTAACGGTACTTATAAAATGAAACTAGTAAAAAATGACGGTGGCTTCTAAATCCATAATGAAAGCTAAAGAAAGAAAGAAAGACGAAAAGATGATCGTCGAGCGCTCTTTTCACGCTCCGCCTTAGGCATGCAGAGCCTCGATCTGGCAAGTTGACACAAGGAAAATAGCAAGTTCAGTGATCTGAACCCCCACACGGGAATTACTGAACCGGCTATATTTATTGTGTAAACTTGCCAGATCGAGGCTGTGCATGTCAGTGGCGGAAGCGTGAAAAGAGCGAGTAAACGCGAGTTGCCTGCCATGTACAGCGCCCCCATTTTCGGACTGATAATTAAGTTTGTTTTTCTTGTCTGTTTTAATAGGAGATTGAAAAGATCGTCAGCGGCTGGCTGATGCAGGCGGAAATGGAAAAGAGACAAAAATAGATGCGCTCTTCGTTAAGAAATGAGAAGAAGTTTAACATTGCGACATAATGTAGCCTAACTGCAACCTAATTATTCAGGTGACTGAGCAAGAATTAATTGAAATAATCGATCGACTCTAATTTCTCTTGATATAGCACATATCCTTAACACTAGAGTAAACGCTCACAAGTGTCTATGCGAGATAGGTACAGCGAGATAGGCACAGAGGACACTAGAACACTACAGGATTTCCCTCTCTGACATGGGCTTCGATAGCTGCAAGGGGTGTGCTTGCCCCCCCCCCCCCAAAAAGGAGAAAAAAGAGGCGCGAAGTCATATTGCTGTTAGTTTGATGGGTTGGGGGGGGGGCAAATGTCCCTACCCACCCTCGAAAATGAAAATTGAGAACATGCTGGAAAAATACGGGAATTCGCGGGGGGGGGTGGGCTGTGCTTTGCACCCGGCTAGATCCTGGCGACACCCATTCTCTCCGACCAACCAAAAACCCGCTATTATTATGATTATTTTTCAGCATCTATTTTTGTAGATGTGACTCTCTAAATTGTTAGGTGTCTTGTGGCAGATCTTTTGTCGAGGAATATAACGAATAATTATTTTGATTGCTTTGCATCATCAAGACAATAATTCAGGATTGTATTACGTTAATGCCGTATTCGCCAACTTAATTGTTTTAACAACTGAAAATAAATATGTAAATATGTAAGCGAGGAATGTAAATAATCATGAAATAAATTGATAGTGCCGTTTCTTAAAAGTATAGTCTCTTGAAATCACAATTGCAAAAGAGAACACAAGATATACTTCCATCAGACTGGCACAAATGATTGACTTTTATAACAGTATCGGCTAGAACCGTTTTGAAACCATATCTGACGTCCCAAGAAACCTACTTCAGACGGAGAGGAGTAAGAGTCTGTGATGTTGGAAGAGGTCTAGCACTTGATTGGCCTAATATGTCAAATGACGTAGGGTCAATTTAATTTACATAACCACCGGCGCCCGAATAGGGCACGCCTCTTTGAATGTTAAATATTCAGATTATATTTCAAAAAAATAATATTTTAAAAGCCAAGAAAACAGTGGTTACTCTGTTGAAAATTATTAACACATGTGACACTACATTTAACAAATAGAAGTACTTCATTTTTGTTTGAACATTCACCTTGTCATAATTATCAACCAACAAATTAATTGAAATATCAGGTAAATTACATGATTTCTTCTCCTTTATTGAGGCCAAATAGAAAAGTGTTCCCATGTTACCGATGTTACTGATACAAACATTTTAGACTAATGAGATATTCAACAATGAAAGAAAATATTAAGCAAATATAAAATATCGGCGAATAAATTTAGAACTTTAGCTGACAGGCTTTCATCTTCAAATTTTTGGGTTTTTTTTATATATATATATATATTCTTATTACAAACTAAGTCAGCCCAAGAATTGTTCTTTCTCCCTAATGCCAATATTGTAATATTGATTCAAAGAATAATTGAAGTGTCACAGAAAGTGTCCATATTAGCGAGATACTGTTTGCAATGCAAGCTCATCGATCTTGATCAAAACATTACAAGCTCAAAAGAAAGACGAATCTCACACCCGTGCATTCATTCTTTCATTTATATATCCGTGTCTTAACAAATGGCATTGAGTAGGACAGGCTATCTGTAAGTTTGAATACGGAAAGGTCTTTCCTCCAACCACCTTACATTGCCTGCTGAATACATGTATCTACAAAATGAAATGAGCTTGTTGCCAGATTTATCCCATTGAAATCGTGGGGAAACTCGAAAAAATTATCGGTGCCGGTATCGGAATCGCAATCAGCATCGGTATCGATACCGACGATGTTGCTTTTACCATTACAGTTTCTGTAACATGAATTATGTGGCATTTATTCATGTGTTGAGGGTTTACGGCACATCAGATGCAGTGCATCTGTCGTCACTTCAATAACAGACACAACCTCAAACTTGAACTTCTCCAGCATCTTCTGAACCTCCTCCCGCCCCCAGAATGCACCAAACCCATCCCCTCCCTCCCAGACCAACGAGGTGGGCATGCAGTTGTACAGACTGTAAGTGTACTCAACGTTGACTCTGCCCTGGTCCTCGTACTTGGTGAGATTGTCACTCAGTTTGGAGTAGCCGTTGGTCTCGATGAGTGAGAGCGTCCCGCCAGGCCAAAGCACCCGGTACATCTCCCGTACGGCCTTGGCTGGGTACGGTAGATCGTGCAGCACAAAGTTCATGAACACGTACCCGAACTTGCCGGCCCAGTCTGCGGGCATCTCGCCCAGGTCTCCCCGGGTGAACTCGACGTTGGTCAGGCCGGACTGCGCTGCCGCTTCCCTGGCACTGCCGATGGCGTGCTCAGAGAAATCGAGCCCGTAAAATCGACTCTTGGGGAAGTGACTGGCCATGATTCTGGTGGAGTCGCCAATTCCGCAACCGGCATCCAGTACCTCGATCCCATCATCTACAAGGTCAATTGAATTCATTAAATGCACTGTGAAACAATTTCCTCTTTTCGATTGAAGATTTTTTTTGTTTTAACGAGCAGTGGTAACTAGTGATAACACGTCCTCCTTTTCCAACTTCACATATATACAAAAATCTAAAAGATAGAAAATCACATAAACAAGACCACACGCACCAATCGACAAGGGTGCTGATGACCGCTCTTCTCTTCCACAGAATTTGGGGAGGAAACGCAGACTTCACAAAGACTTACAAATTAAGATTTACTTGTGATTGTGTACTTGTCATCACACGGGGGAGGGGCGGTTAGCAAAACCTAAGAGGGCCCACTCACTCAGTTGCTTGAGGAGCTGTGGCATTGAAGGGATCACCTTCTGTACAAGCTCGTCACGAAAGAACGGGCCTTGCATGAAGCCCATCAGCTCGTCAAACTTGGGATAATGTTCTGATGAAACACCTGCGGAATAAACAAAACAAGGATGGAACAACATATTTGAAATGACGAGTGCAAAACAAACTCTCAAAATGAACTTCGTCGATGGATTCTTAGAATTTCTGTCACGTCATCGACGTTTTCAATTACGGATTGACAGTAGTCGACCACTCAAATTAAACTGGTTCTAGAGGCCAAACTTGAAATCTAGTCTGTTTTAATATGAATCTAGAAAACGAAAGACAATCGTTATAGCTTTCTACGAGCTGAAGTTTTATTTACAGAAGAATTCCAGTCAATAAGCTTTGTTTTTGAAAGTCTACAGACCCAATAAAGACCATGATTTTGTACTGATAATTTAATTAATGTTTTAATATTTATGAAACTTGTATTCGAATCTTTGCCCTATATACCATGTTTAAGACAGCGCAGCTTAGCAGGGGCAGCCGAACGCTTTTCAAATGGGGGGGGGGACACCAAAAAAGGTGCACTTGCTTATTTCATCATCTTTCATTTTCTTTCAATTTATGGGGGTCAACTAATGACTTTTAGGAGAAATTTCTATCCGAAGATGATCACCCCTTGAAATAGTCCTGAAGCTCTTCGCCATTTTGAAAAACGATGCCTACACTCCATAGCAAAATAGAGCGCTTTTAGGGCCCCATTTTCATCCAAATTAAACGTACAAGCTCACAGTCCTGTGCATGGCTTCCACCCATATTTTTTACAAACCCTCTAGTTCATGGCCCACAGTATGCTCAAATATTGAGGATTTTGAGGGCATGAAAATCGTGATTTGGCCGGCGTAGGCAATTTTGGACTGATTTACTGGTCTGCAGTCATAATTATGAAGATGAACAACTTATGAATACGTTGTCCATCTTGCTCTTTGTGTTTCTTTTACACAGTTATGTAGGAAGACTTTTGTTATCGCGAGAGGGCACTGTTGCTTTTGATGGCCAATTCAGTGACCGTTTCATTCGCGTGAAGAGCACAATTCTTTTTTTATGGGCCAGTTTTCCATCTTGAGAGGGGCACAATTTTAATGTTGCGAGCGGGGCACTAATTGTGCTTTCGAGGGGCATTTTTCCATCTCGAGAAGTTATCGTGAGAGGAACACTAATGTTTTTGATGGCCAATGTTCCATCTCGAGAGTCGAACAATTTTATTATTCCGCGAGGGGTAATTGCGTTTTTGAGGGGCAGTTTTGCATTACAAGAGAGGAGACAATTTGTATTGTAGCGCGATCATTATGCTTTCATATACGTGTGCATGAGCCTCATGCACACGTATGAAAGCATAATGATCGCGCTAGCTAGAGGGGCAGTTTTGTTTTCATCTCGAGGGGGCACATTTATAACTGCGAGAGGGGCACTTTTGTTGGGCTTGGCCTGGGAAAATCTGGGGGAGGCCAAGTCCCCCCCCCCCCCCCCCCCCCCCCCCCCGGTTCTGCCGCCTCTACAAGATAACACTGGAGAGAGTGCTGCCCCCAGTTTATGATGAAACCATATTAAAAGTCAACAGCTCATTCATATTTTCCCTTTGTTTGTGGGTTACCTTTCTTGGAACATCCTGTATAATAGCTGTTTGTTGATTTGTCTTTTCTTCGAGCATGAAAGTTCGTTTACTGTCCCATTATTATATCAATTAAATAAAAGATACCTTTTTAAAACTTAAGTTACAGAGCTCGTATCGGGAGATGGAGGGTACGAGCTGGCCCACGTGTACGACCGTCTCATGTTGTGTGACCAAGCCTGGTCACGTGACGAGTCACGTGAGAGCCTAAACAACACCAATTGATAAAGACACCGTGATGGTGTCGCAAGCTCCTAATACGAGCTCTGTATTAAACTCAAGTCTCAAACAGGTATCTTTTATTTAATATTATACTCTTGTTTATGAGTAATTAATATGCAGTATATACCCGACGGTCCGTCTCGCTTGAAACACTCGGCCACTTGATGGAACCCCCCGTACAGAATGGGCGGGGTTAGCGCCAGTCCTTTCAGCTCCAGGATGCCCGATCGGTGGGCGGGGAGCCAGAATCGCTCCGCCTCCGAGTCAAAGCTGACGATCCGCGCACTGGTCATGCATCCCAGCCACTCCCTCACATATCTGTAATTTCAACCAAAACTCTGAAAATGTTTAACGGGCATTTGAAATAGATAAATGTGCAAAAAAAAATCACAACTCTCCATACATTTGGGGCAAAAATCATCCAAGATTACTTCAAAGCAAATATTTTAATTCAAAAACACAAGCCAAGTTCAAGATCTCATTTTGAATTTTCAAATCGCGTTTTCGTTATCTTATTTAGTGATTCACGGATTGACTTCGTATAGATCTCGTCAGTGAGATTTTAGAAACCAGAATCTGCGTTCAAACAACACAAGGACGTGCGATGCCACAAATAACACTAAGAGCAGAATGTTCTTCACGAACCACAATAAAGCCTGAAATTAGGTTCCCACTGGTAGCGCTTCCGGAACCCTTAAATCGGAAAATTAACGTGTACAAATTTGCAGTTAATTTTGGTACACTGATTTCTTAAGAAAATCACTCTCAAAAAACGTGCTCGGCGTTCTGTCAGTAAAACGAAAACAATTCACATGCATCCCTGTAACAATTGAATTCGTTTTGCTGAAAGAACACTTACTCTTTTTGTGATCCGTGGACAAAACTTTAAAACAGTGTTTGTGTTCAACATTTGAAAAGTACATAAGTGACCTGAATGATTCTTGTGCTAAAGAAAGTTTAGTGACCGGGCTTTCATATCCCGGATTTTGAAAGTGCTACAGGCAATAGCTCATTCAAATATTGGTTCTGCCATCTGGGATGCGTTAGTTTGTACTCACCCTCTATGTGGGGTGGTACGTGGTAAGTGAATGACCCAATATAATAAGGACGTGAATGGGTATAGCACGTGCGTTGGAAATAACGTGAGGAAAGGGCAAATGGGTTTTTTTGTTGAGTAAAAAATATATATAGCACTGTGCATGCTGTGTGCAGAGGCCAGGGCCAGGGAGAGTTGACATTATAATTTGAATAACACACTACCACACACTTTCTCAAATTTGTATCCTTGTGGAGTCATTCCTTTGTTCTCGTGTAGTAAAGTGTTCAATTTTGAAAGTGAAGTTTCAAAATGCTCTTATTTTAACCAGAATTAGTTTCCTTGGCTGAAATTTGGACTTAATATCCCTTTTCTAAAACTCTTCCATTTGTGACAAATCAACCCACCTTGGAAATTCCTAGTTTTTGAGTAAAACCCATATATCTATTTCGTGAAAACCTTGAGGAGACCTATTAGAAATTGCCCTGTGGAGACCTTTACAATGTTTTGTTCCCTATTGTGTGTGAGTCTCCTATAGGGTGCAGACCAGTAAATCAGTCCGAAATTCCCTGCGCCTGCCAAATCACGATTTGCATGCCCTCAAAATCTTCGGTATTTGAGCATGCTGTGGGCCATGAACTTGAGGGTTTGTAAAAAATATGGGTGGAAAACGTGCACAGGACTTGGAGCTTAATTGCAGTTCTGTGTAATTTTGATGTAATTTGGACCCTAAAAGCGCTCTACTTTGTAATGGAGTGTAGGCATCGGTTTTCAAAATGGCGATGGGCTTCAGGACTATTTTCAGGGGTGATCATCTTCAGATGGAAATTTCTCCTAAAAGTCATCAGTTGACCCCCAGAAAATTGAAAAGAAAATGAAAGATGATGAAATAAGCTTTAATTTGATGTGTGTCTCGAACACCTTGGAGAGTTGTGAGTATTTTTCCCGAATTTTTGAAGTGGGAGCATTTACCATTGGGGTCTATGGAAGTTTATTTACTGGTCTGCTACCTATAATAGGGTGCAGACCAGTAAATCGGTCCGAAATTGCCTGCGCCTGCCAAATCACGATTTGCATGCCCTCAAAATCTTCGGTATTTGAGCATGCTGTGGGCCATGAACTTGAGGGTTTGTAAAAAATATGGGTGGAAACCGTGCACAGGACTTGGAGCTTGCAGTTCTGTGTAATTTTGATGTAATTTGGACCCTAAAAGCGCTCTACTTTGCAATGGAGTGTAGGCATCGTTTTTCAAAATGGCGATAGGCTTCAGGACTATTTTCAGGGGTGATCATCTTCAGATGGAAATTTCTCCTAAAAGTCATCAGTTGACCCCCCGAAAATTGAAAAGAAAATGAAAGATGATGAAATAAGCTTTAATTTGATGTGTGTCTCGAACACCTTGGAGAGTTGTGAGTATTTTTCCCGAATTTTTGAAGTGGGAGCATTTACCATTGGGGTCTATGGAAGTTTATTTACTGGTCTGCTACCACAAGGATACGAATTTGTGGTCAATATTCGCCGAGTGGAATAGAACATTCAATCTGTCACCGAATGAAATTATTCTTTCCATCGCACGAACGTAAAACATTCGTTATTTGTTTTATACAACGCCTGAATAAATTCTCGTCATTTGATTGGTAAATTATAAACTACAATTTATTTTGATTTTAAAGATGTTGAACTACCCCTTCACGAAAATGTTTGAACCCAACGCTGTAGCGCTGGCTCTTTGGAACAATACACGCTACGCTGAACGCGCACACCAGCATGCATTTTGCACGCAAATACCGCGTCATGGAACAAGCGCAAAGTGAAACGGTATAACGCATGGGTATAACGCATGGTCGCACCGTGCATTATACCGAATAATAATATGTCACGTGATCTACAATTCACCAATCAGATGACGGGGATTTATTCAGGTGGTGTATAAAACGCATTAACGCACAACATTCAGCTTTGGAACATTCCATTATTAAGTACGGGTAAAACACATGAATACTAGTTGAAAATATCACACTGGACAACTTTTTGGCCAATGTGGACACCAATGGTCAGCAGCGAGTTCAGCGACTATCCAAGGAAAAGTCTGTTTTCAAAGGCACGGCGATCGATATCATGCAGCATGAAATTATGAAGTTGAACTCGTACAATAAAAAACGTCAGCTATTTAAAACTTCTATCCAAAGGTCGCCGAACTTTGGTTCTCGATCTAGGCCATGGCCCTTCTTCTGGCCCTATGCCCTATCAGCCGGTAAAACCCGCCTCACCTTTCCTTATAATTGCCAGCATCAGCGATCTCCTGGCTGGTCTTGGGTTCCCCTCCCAGCGAGATCATGACCTCAAACAGCCCAGTCTCCAGCCCCATAGCAATACCCATGCCCACTACCCCATCCAAGAGCTGCTGCGTTGTGTGAGCCAGGAACTCGGCCGCGGTTTCGTTGCTGTCGTTGGCTGCCATTTTCTGTAGCCGTTTCTTTCCAAAGGTCACGTCGGGACATACATTTAAACGCACCTGCGCAAACCGCCAAGGGTCGCTCGTGAACTGCAAATGCCAACCTCGTTCTCATAGTGTTGAGCAGTACGCTCCCACCTCTACTTGCTCTTTCAGAGCTGCAGTACGATCTCGCCACTACCTGCTCTCTCACCCTGTTATTGAATCGTTTACATATCCACGCTTCTTTGAAACGGATGCAAATTAAGAATGGTCTGTTGCCTGGTTGTGCTTATATTAACATCAGTATCTGTTTTGTTAAAACAACATCAATTTGTCGTGGCGTTAGTAACGAAAACACAATATTTGTTGTCCAATTTAAAATATTGCAATCTTATCCGGAAAATATAAAGTATCACATTTCATAATTAATATGAGCAAAATGGAAAGGGGATAATTATTTTTCAGAGTGTGTGGACGTAATAATTTCAATGATCGTTAAAACAAGACACGTTGGAAATAACACAACCAAGTACACAATATAAATCCATTACTTGCTAATTGCGGTATCGAATCAGGACACAGGAAGCAAGTTCCAAACCGAGGGCTTACTGCTGACTAAACAGTAAGCAAATTAGTAAGTAAATGTACAATGGTTCAAACCACAGAGTAATTAAAGATTTAAAGGAACAGTTCATGGTCCTCTAAAAGGGATAATTTGGGAAATTTGCATTTATTGCAAACAAGGGCGGATCCAGAACACAATTTTGGGAGGGGCCCCAAAAAAATTTGGACCCCCCCAAAAAAGTGGGTCAAAAAAATAACGGCGTGGGGTTCGGGGCCCGCTTAAGGGCCCCGAAAATTTTTTGAATTCTAGATGCTCTGTGGTGCGATCTGAGGCAATTTCTGACCACTTAACCAATGGTTTTTTGATGAAAAGATGATGGTGTACTCATAGCCTGGCTTTATTGCGATGTCACATAAAAAAATTTAAAAAATTGGTCTCGTTTTTTTGGGGGCCATGGCCCCCTTTGGCCCCCCCCCCTGGATCCGCCCTTGATTGCAAAAGTACCTACCGAATTATTATCCGAGAGTTGTTACTTTTTATCATAATTTTGAGAAGTGGGGGTATTTATCACTGAGGTCTATTTATTGTTGACTGCTGTGATGTGGGATATGACATTTTGAACATTCATGACAATCGAAAAACTACTCACATGCAGGTTGCGAGCTCGAAACAGCTGATTGTCTGCCAGTTCGCTGCTCCCACTCATGTGTGAAAACATAGTGAAAATAGCTTGGGTACGAACCATTCAAGCGTTTCACATCGTACGTACCGTACACGTGTACGTGATATCCCACAGAGAGTGTGCCATGACATTTTTATAAACTTAACACATGATCGTTCTAGGCCAATGAAAATACAGTATTCAAGACAGAGGTTTTACACAAAGCAGTTTAGATCCAGGTTTGGCTCAAGAGGGGGCGGTTCAGCTGTCAATTTGTGCTATTCCTTTCTATAACTATAAAAAAAACGTATAGATCTGCCATTAACGCATATAGAGAGGTACCACATACTGAGGTACCTTTTGGCCAATGACGTATAGGGGTCAATATAATTTACATGACCACCAGAGCCCGAATAGTGCACTCCTCTTTGCATTTTAAAGAATCAGATGCATATTTCAAAAAAATATTATTTTAACACCCAAGAAAACAGTGGGCACTTTGTTTAAAAAAAATATTAACACAAATCATGTGACACTGCATTATACACCTGTTGCGGTTTTTTAGTCTTCGCCAACAAAATAGAAGAGTAACATTTTTATTGCGACATTCGCCTTGTCATTATTATCAACCAACAAATTAATTGACATATCAGGGAAATTACATGATTTATTTTCCTTTATTGAAGCAAAATAGAAAAAGTGTTCTCATGTTACCAATGTTACGTTAAGATTCAGAGAGGAACAATTGTAAACTGGCAAATAAAAAGACAAAATAAGTACGATACCTTTTGCAATGCAAGGTCATCGACCTTAGTCAAAAAAAATATTACAAGCTGAAAAGTAAGACGAAGCTCACACGGTATTTATTTATTTATTTATTTATTGATTTCTTCTTTATACTGGGTGGCCCATTCTGTCCTTTTATCAGAACTGATCTCCCATGGGTCCCAGTAGGAGAAATAATACAATAAAACATGATATGAACATTAAAATTGATAAAATTTCATCTAGCAGCTAGTGCCCAACAAAAGGCACATTATTCAATCCCTCAGACATCATTGTTGCATATTTGATGATCAAAATTAAAGAAAATCAATTTAATAATCATCATCAATAGCCCAGCTAGTTAAGAGTCAAATAAAATGGTTGATAATGGTCTGGACAGTTGTGGAAAATGGATATTTCAACCTTGCTGGCAGGCTTGGGCACCCCCATATTGGACAGCTTTCCTGCCAGATTCGGTTTTGGGACGTGGCAGAATAACATTCCCCATAATACTAGATCTTGTGCGATGCGAATGCTGTGAACGGTACATTCATTCTTTCGTTTATACATGTATATCCGTAACTTAACGAATGGCGTTAAGTAGGACTAAGAATCTGTTATTTTAAGCACGGAGTGTCTTTGATAGAAGCACCTAACATTGCCTGCTGAATACATGTATCTACGATATGAACTTGTACCCAGATTTATGAAATCATTTGACTCGTAAAAAGTTACAACCAACAGAAATTTATCTGTGCGATTTTTAGAAAGTAAGAAAAAAATATCGGCATCGGTATCGGAATCGCAATCAGTATCTCTATCGATACCGATACTCCACCATGCAAAGTATCGGATCATATCGAGGTTGCTTTATAGGCCTAGCATTACATTTTATGTAACGTGAATTTTATGGCATTAAATCATGTGTTGAGGGTTTACGGCACATCAGATGCAATAAATCTGTCGTAACCTCACTAAGGCCAAAAAAAAAAGTCTCCGGTTTCTGGTATGCGCGCGCGTCGCCGTAGCCATGCGCGTCGGCAAAATGAAAAAGTTTTTTTTTTAATGAAAGATGATGTCCCAAAACCGCCAAACTCACTGGTTTGACTGGAATACTGCTGCTGCACAATTTTAACGTGTTTTTAGATTGGGTTATGGTCGAGAATAAGCTTTATGTGGCCTCTCTGGACTCCCATATATTTGCACTAAGTTTAGTCGGGCACCATTTGCAGTCATCAGCACACATTTGAAGCAAAAAAGTCAGGTAAAAAAAAAAAAAACCGCGTCGCCGCATCACTTTTTGGGCAAGCTCCATACCAGAAACCGGAGTCTTATTTTTTTTGGCCTAACAGACACAACCTCAAACTTAAAGTTCATTCATCGAGGTTGCTTTAGGCGTAGCATTACATTTTATGTAACGTGAATTGTATGGCATTAAATCATGTGTTGAGGGTTTACGGCACATCAGATGCAATAAATCTGTCGTAACCTCACTAACAGACACAACCTCAAACTTAAAGTTCATTCATCGAGGTTGCTTTAGGCGTAGCATTACATTTTATGTAACGTGAATTTTGTGGCGTTTAATCATGTGTTGAGGGTTTACGGCACATCAGATGCATTAAATCTGACGTAACCTCACTAACAGACACAACCTCAAACTTGAACTTCTCCAGCATCTTTTGAGCCTCCTCCCGCCCCCAGAACGCCCCGAAACCCGCCCCTCCCTCTAAGAAGAGCGAGGTGGGCATGCAGTTGTACAGACTGAAAGTGTAAGAAACGTTGACTTTGCCCTGGTCCTCGTACTTGGTGAGGTTGTCCCTCAGTTTGGAGTAACCGTTGATCTCGATGAGTGAGAGGGTCCCGCCAGGCCGAAGCAACCGGTACATCTCCCGTATGGCCTTGGCTGGGTACGGTAGATCGTGCAGCACCAAGTTCATGTACACGTACCCGAACTTGCCGGCCCAGTCTGCGGGCATCTCGCCCAGGTCTCCCCGGGTGAACTCGACGTTGGTCAGGCCGGACTGCGCTGCCGCTTCCCTGGCACTGCCGACGGCGTGCTCAGAGAAATCGAGCCCGTAAAATCGACTCTTGGGGAAGCGACTGGCCATGATTCTGGTGGAGTCGCCAATGCCGCAACCGGCATCCAGTACCTCGATCCCATCATCTACAAAGTCAATGGAATTCATTAAATGCACTGTGAAACAATTTCCTCTTTTCGATTTAAGATTTTTTTGTTTTAACGAGCAGTGGTAACTAGTGATAATACGTCCTCCTTTTCCAACTTCACATAATTTTATATACAAAAATCAAAAAGATAGAAAATCATATAAACAGAACCACACGCAACAATCGCCAAGGGTGCTGATGACCACTTTACTCTCTTCAACAACATTTGGGGAGTAAACGCAGACTTCACAAAGACTTACAAATTAAGATTTACTTGTGATTGTGTACTTGTCATCACTAGGGGGAGGGGGCGGTTAGCAAAACCTAAGAGGGCCCACTCACTCAGTTGTTTGAGTAGCTGTGGCATTGAAGGGATCACCTTCTGTACAAGCTCGTCACGAAAGAACGGGCCTTGCATGAAACCCATCAGCTCGTCAAACTTGGGATAATGTTCTGATGAAACACCTGCGGAATAAACAAAACAAGGATGGAACAACATATTTGAATGACGAGTGGAAAACAAACTCTCAAAACGAACGTCGTCGATGGATTCTTAGAATTTCTTTCACGTCATCACCGTTTTCAAAGACATGACGTCGGATAGTACGGATTGAAAGTAGTCAACCACTCAAATTAAACTGGTTCTAGAGGTCCAACTTGAAATCGAGTCTGTTCTAATATGAATCTAGAAAACGAAAGACGATCGTTATAGCTTTCTACGAGCTGAAGTTATATTTACAGAATTTCAGTCAATAAGCTTTGTTTTTGAAAGTCTGCAGACCCAATAAAGACCATAATTTTGTACCGATAATTTAATTAATGTTTCAATATTTATGCAACTTGTATTCGAATCTTTGCCCTATACCATGTTTAAGACAGCGCAGCTTAGCAGGGTCGGTGGAACGCTTTTCAAACGGGGGGGGGGGACACCAAAAAGGTGCACTTGCTTATTTCATCATCTTTCATTTTCTTTCAATTTATGGGGGTCAACTGATGACTTTTAGGAGAAAGTTCCATCCGAAGATGACCCCCCCCCCCCCTTGAAATAGTCCTGAGGCCCTTTGCCATTTTGAAAAACGATGTCTACACTCCATTGCAAAATAGAGCGCTTTTAGGGCCCTAATTTCATCCAAATTAAACGGAAATACAAGCTCACAATCCTGTGCACGGCTTCCACCCATATTTTTTTACAAACCCTCTAGTTCATTGCCCACAGTATGCTCAAATACTGAGGATTTTGAGGGCATGCAAATCGTGATTCGGCCGGCGTAGGCAATTTTGGACCGATTTACTGGTCTGCAGAATACGTTGTCCATCTTGCTCTTTGTGTTTCTTTTACACAGTTATGTAGGAAGACCTTTTTATCGCGAGAGGGCTCTGTTGCTTTTGATGGCCAATTCAGTGACCGTTTCATTCGCGTGAAGAGCACTATTATTTTTTTATGGGCCAGTTTTCCATCTTGAGAGGGGGTACAATATTAAATGTTGCGAGCGGGGCATTATTATAATTGTGCTTTCGACGGGCATTTTTCCATCTCGAGAAGTTATCGTGAGAGGAACACTAATGTTTTTGATGGCCAATGTTCCATCTCGAGAGTCGAACAATTTTATTATTGCGCGAGGGGTAATTGCGTTTTTGAGGGGCAGTTTTGCATTACAAGAGAGGAGACAATTTGTATTTGTACTAAATAATTGTAGCGCGATCATTATGCTTTCATACGTGTGCATGAGCCTCATGCACATGTATGAAAGCATAATGATCGCGCTAGAGGGGCAGTTTTGTTTTCACCTCGGGGGGGCACATTTATAACCGCGAGAGGGGCACTTTTGTTGGGCTTGGCCTGGGAAAATCTGGGAGGAGGCCAAGTCCCCCCCCCCCGGTTCTGCCGCCTCTACAAGATAACACTGGAAAGCGTGCTGCCCCCAGTTCATGATGAAACCATATTAAAAGTCAACAGCATATTCATATTTTCCCTTTGTTTGTGGGTTACCTTTCTTGGAACATCCTGTATAATAGTTGTTTGTTGATTTGTCTTTTCTTCGAGCATGAAAGTTCGTTTCCTGTCCCATTATTATATCAATTTAATAAAAGATACCTTTTTGAGACTTAAGTTACAGAGCTCGTATCGGGTGTTGGAGGGTACGAGCTGGCCCACGTGTACGACCGTCTCCTGTCGTGTGACCAAGCCTGGTCACGTGACGAGTCACGTGAGAGCCTCAACAACACCAGTTGATAACGACACCGTGATGGTGTCGCAATAATACGAGCTCTGTAACTCAAGTTTAAAAAAGGTATCTTTTATTTAATTGTATATTCTTGTTTTATAAGTAATTAATATCAGCATATACCCGACGGTCCGTCTCGCTTGAAACACTCGGCCACTTGATGGAACCCCCCGTACAAAATGGGCGGGAATAGCGCCAGTCCTTTCAGCTCCAGGATGCCCGATCGGTGGGCGGGGAGCCAGAATCGCTCCGCCTCCGAGTCGAAGCAGACGATCCGCGCACTGGTCATGCATCCAAGCCACTCCCTCACATATCTGTAATTTCAACCCAACTCTGAAAATGTTTAACGGGCATTTGAAATAGATCAATGTGCTAAAAAAAAAATCACAACTCTCCATACACTTGAGGCCAACAATCATCCAAGATTACTTCAAAGCAAATATTTTAATTCATATACACACCAGCCAAGTTCAAGGTCTCATTTTTAATTTTCAAATCGCGTTTTCGTCATCTTATTTAGTGCACAACGGATTGACTTCGTATAGATCTCGTCAGTGAGATTTTAGAAACCCGAATCTGCGTTCAAACAACACAAGGACGTGCGATGCCAGCCAGTATTGTCGCTGCTGACCACAAAGTAATCGTACCTTTTACCTCATTGTACCTATGTGGTGTGGTTTTTTGGGACATGAATGGCTCAGTAACGACTGGGACGTATGAATGGGACGTATGTGTGTTGAAAATCACGTTGGGAAAGGACAAATCGGCGTTTCCATGAAACGACCACCGAGTGACCACTGAGTGACCACTGCCTTAAATCCGCTAAAATCCTGTACGTGGCGAAGGATATAATTAAAGAAAGTGGTTCAAATCAGCTCAAGAATGTTGCATAAAAAAATCATTGTGTAAAATGACCCCTAGTGACCATTAGGTGACCATTGGCCAAATTATGTGTAAAACCTATATGACGAGGCCTTGTTCAGACATGTAACTGACCAAGTTTGAGACTAATTGGATACAGACTGTGGGAGCAAAAGCATTTTGTATTTTTGAAGAACCACTAGTGACCACTAGGCGACCTTTGACCCAACTTGCTGATCATCTTAGATAGGCATATGGAGCAACTTTTGAGACATGGGGACTCTTACCACAAATCCTGTAGCAATGCTACATGCTACAGACTGGTAACCTGCCATAGCACATGTAAACAAAGGCGTATTATGTTTACCAGTGTGTGAAGCATTTCATTTGTGCACAAGTCAATGGTGTAGCACTTTTTTCTGAGTCCTTTTCGCCCTTTCATTTACACGTGTAGCACTGTGTAGCATTTAATTTGTGCACAAGTCAATGGTGTAGCACTTTTTTTCTGAGTCCTTTTCGCCCTTTCATTTACACGTGTAGCACTGTGTAGCATTTCATTTGTGCACAAGTCAATGGTGTAGCACTTTTTCGTTACTTGCCACGGCCCCTTCCTTTTCGCCCTTTCATTTACACGTGTAGCACTGTGTAGCATTTCATTTGTGCACAAGTCAATGGTGTAGCACTTTTTTGTTACTTGCCACGGCCCGTTCCTTTTCGCCCTTTCATTTACACGTGTAGCACTGTGTAGCATTTCATTTGTGCACAAGTCAATGGTGTAGCACTTTTTTGCTACTTGCCACGGCCCGTTCCTTTTCGCCCTTTCATTTACGCGTCAAGGGCGGATCCAGGGGGGGGCCAAAGGGGGCCATGGCCCCCCCCCCCCCCCCAAAACGAAACCATTTTTTTTTTTTTTTAATGTGACATCGCAATAAAGGCAGGCAATGAGTACACCACCATCTTTTCCTCAAAAAAATTGGTTAAAGTGGTCAGAAATTGCCTCAGATCGCACCACAGAGCATCTAGAATCCAAAAAATTTTCGGGGCCCTCACGGGCCCCGAACCCCACCCCGTAATTTTTTAGACCCACTTTTTTGGGGGGGACCAAAATTTTTTTGGCCCCCCCAAAAATTGTGTTCTGGATCCGCCCTTGTTACGCGTGTAGCACTGTGTAGCATTTCATTTGTGCACAAGCCAATGGTGTAGCACTTTTTTCTGAGTCCTTTTCGCCCTTTCATTTACACGTGTAGCACTGTGTAGCATTTCATTTGTGCACAAGTCAATGGTGTAGCACTTTTTTGCTACTTGCCACGGCCCCTTACTTTTTCGCCCTTTCATTTACACGTGTAGCACTGTGTAGCATTTAATTTGTGCACAAGTCAATGGTGTAGCAGTGAAGAAACTAAGTAGAAAAGCTTTTAAAATGCGCCGTGTTGATGTAAGAGCGAGTATACATATTGATATATATATATATATATATATATATATATCCTGAAGAGCGCCCCTAGTGTAATGTGGTGTCCAGCCCCCCCCCCCCCCTCCCCGACCCGGTTTTACATTCCCCCCCCCCCCCGAGGTTTTTTAGCCCGTGTATCTAAGGCCAAAAAAAAAAAGGCTCCGGTTTCTGGTATGCGCGCGCGTCGCCGTAGCCATGCGCGTCGGCAAAATGAAAACGTTTTTTTTTCAATGAAAGAAGATGTCTCAAAACCGCCAAACTCACTGGTTTGACTGGAATCCTGCTGCTGCACAATTTCAACGTGTTTTTAGATTGGGTTATGATCGAGAATAAGCTTTATGTGGCCTCTCTGGACTCCCATATATTTGCACTAAGTTTAGTTGGGCACCATTTGCAGTCATCAGCCGACATTGAAGCAAAAAAGTCAGGTAAAAAAAAAAAAAGCCGCGTCGCCGCACCACTTTTTGGACAAGCTCCATACCAGAAACCGGAGACTTTTTTTTTTGGCCTAATGGTTTGTCGATAATTTTATGTAGGATCCAGTTCGTAACCATTTTCATATAACGTCGTATTTCTGAGAAATTTGGGATGAAATTGGACCGGAGAGTTGCTCTATTTTGTAATGGCGGGGGATGATTTATTCAAAACGAATCGTCCAACCTTAATTATTAGGAGCTTTTTTTTTTAAATATGGCGGACACAGCAGGAGGGAGCTTTTAATTCTTTTGAGTGGGTAGGGGGCAGGCGCGGTTCTAGAGCCAATATTTTTGGGGTGCTAGCAGGATGGATCCAGAATTTTTTTCAGGTAGGCGTGCTGAAATGTAGACCGGTTATTTTCTCCGGACACTTAGGCCTCCGAAAATCAATGGGGAGGGGGGGGGGTTCTCGTGCCATATTTTCAATGGGGATCGAGCGCTGTTAAAATCCTACAATCAGGCACACTATATTAACTCAAAGTGTACAAATGCACCCTTCTCACCACTATTAATCAGGGGGAGACCGTTCGCTTGTACGTCACATTCTTACATTTTACTAGTGCAATTTTTTTTCTATGGAATGTTTTTTTTTGGGGGGGGGGGTTGACAAAATTTGGGAGGGGGGCCTTAAGCTCCCCCTGCCCCCGTAGAACCGCCACTGGTAGAGGGCCTGAAGTTTACAAAACAAATTGACAAATTATTTCACAGGCTTCACACTCAGGGTGTTTTTCTGTTATCAAACTCTATTACTAACTTTGTCTGCTGATAACGTGTTTCTCAAAGCAACTGTGTGTTTGTTTTGATTTGCTCTTGTATCACAACTGAGTCATTTTGTTCTTAAACGCTTGGACAAAAAAATGCCACTTTGCCAATCAGTCTTGAGATAAATAAAGATTACAATTATTATCTTACGATTAATACACAGTCATGTCAGTCCGTGACAACATGATGATGGGTAAAGTCCTTGTGTCTAGCCCGAAGTCCAAAAATCATGTATTTACCGTTCATTGTTTCCTGTTTCCATTTATTCTTAACCTTTCATTTCAACCAAATTAAAAAAATTGTATCGATTGTTATCCCGAAGAATTTTTTTGCAACCCTCTTTTTCTTCAATTAGGTAACATTTGGCACTGATGGGTTCGTTTATCTTAGGGTTTGTGTCTTAAATTATTTCACCATGACGCATCCACAGGTTTCCAGGCAACAGTAAAGTGCTCTAGAAATGTTCTGTCTGATCTGGTATACCGCACATTAAACACAGGCCAGTTTAATATAAAGGTGCAGGCCAATAAAATACGCCCAAAATTGCCTACGCGGGCCAAATCAAGATTTTGTATGCCCTTACTTTTGTTTTACTGCTGGAGCATTTTGTAGGCTATGAACTTGAGGGTTTGTCCAAAAAAGAAGGGTGAAAGCCGTATAATCCTGACTGCGATGTTATATACATGTAAAATTTGGATGAAATTAGGCCCTAAAGTCTCACTATTTTGCCATGGGGCGTCAGCATCATTTCGCCAAATGGCTATGGGCTTCGCGACTACTCTTAGTGGTGATCATCTTTGCATTGAATTTTCTCCCAAAAGTCATCTAAATACCCCCCCCCCCCAAAAAAAATGGAACAGAAAATGAAAGATGGTGAAAAAAAGTTTTACTTTGATGTCCCAAACATCTTGGAGAGTTGTGAGTATTTTTCCTGATATTGAGAAGTGGGGGTTTTTATCACTGAGGTTCTATATGGCAGTTTATTTGCTGGTCTGCAACCATTTATATGGAATATGTGTATAAGTATTAATATAATATACTATTGAAATTGATAATACTGTCACATCGCGCAGGAGGCGGATCCGGGTTTGGCTCAAGAGGGGGCTGTTCAGCTGTCAATTGAGAGGGGGTTTAGCTGTTTAGCAGGCATTGTGATGCACTGTAGATCTGCCACTAACGCATTGAAGAAAGGTACCACACTCTCTCGTTATCGAAATCACGGCTTCTTCTCAGAGTTCGGCTTCATCGCTGGCTTCTGCATATAAAATAGGAACCCGAGTCCAAACAAAATCGAACTCATCTAAATTTTAGTCCGATATTATATGATACGGTGTTCCCGAATAGAGAGTGCGGATCTTTATTAAGCCAGAGTCGTCCAATAAGATCTAGTGAATCCGATTGCCAACAGCGAAACCATGGTTTGAGAAAGAAATCCAAACCAGTTTGGGACACGTTGAACTTCAAGGTACATATATTCGAATTTTAAGCTTTCTCGTAAATTCTTATAAGACTCATATGTAAAATCTGGCAGTCATTAAACAGCATTCACTTAAAACCCACCACCAACGCTATATTCATAGAAATATACAATTTCTATGAATTAACTGCTCAGAAATTCGAAATGCTTTTACTCAGTATAGAGTTGAAGCTGCTCATGTCATTAATATATCAATTTTTTTTTCGAATATACATTTTTCGAAAGGATTACATATATGAATTGGCTTACAGATATAAATGACACGAACAATCACATTGGGTCATATTAGAACAATAGTAATGATGGTGGTTTCGTCGATGCAAAGTGCTGGTGAGTACACTACTTCATTAATTACAAATCTCTTGAAATGTTGCGCGAAAATTATAAAACGTAATGCATGTATAAATATTATAACATCTACCGGTTGAAATGGTTTTGAAAATGCATAAAAGCTATCGTACACGATCAGAGGTCTTTACACTCTCTGTCTCATAAATATTCATAATATGTCAGACACTACTTTATGAATTGCGAAACTCTCTTGTAATGTTTGCGTAATAAATAATAATAAGCTATATGGCATTTTGCTTAATAAACATAGTAGTTCGAATAATGCATAGAAACCTGAGCAATATTCAAGATCTTTACACTTTGCAAATATTCTTACGAAAGCGAACATGAAAGCAAAGCATGCGCAATGAAATAATAATGAAATCAATTCGGAAACAATGCTAACACTATGTTTGCGGATCACCGCTAGTTTTTCATCATCAGTTATACCAATGGGCCTTGTTCACGAGTCGGCCATAAATACTGGATTGAGAGTGAGGTAAAATCTTCATTTTTTGGAACTTGCGAAGAGAAACGAAAGCAATGACATTAAAAATTAATACCAGTCTGCTCTGATGAATAATTAAAAAATGATTAAATATTCTCTAATGTTTTATGTCCCATTTTAAAAAAAATAATGAAAGTGAGGCTATATGAATAAATAGTCTGGCACCATCCCGTTTAACAGTTCACAATTTATGAAACACATTCAGGGGAACAGACAAAAATGGCCGACTTGTGCATCAAGCCCATAGTTCAATGCGGTTTTATTATACATCTCCATATGTCCCAGCTTCCCAAGATGCACCAGTGAGAGGGAGCAGACCAAGCGCAATACTAACCCCCTGCGGTAAAATAGCCTCAAGAACGCATCGTTCATACGCGGGACCAACACTCCTATACGGCCAATTTCACATGCTATTATGCACAAAGATCTGCTAAGCGCGGAACCTATTTGCTTAAAAAAAAACACGTTACCAGCCAAAATGCTATCCTGTGTATACTGATAATTGCGGCTGGTTCTCAACTGATTTTTGCTTGCGATATAAATCTGCTTAGCGACATTCCCACTCAGTATTGCTCCATAAAATTAGGCATCAAGCTATATCCCGTTAGTCCCGTTACTGCGCATGTTGTTGTTTTCGCAAATCGGTTTACTGCACAGGTAGTGCAGCCCGTTCAACTCCGCGTTTGTAGCGCTAATGGACAACACCTCAAAGTTTGCATCTTCCAGCATCTCACGGGCCTTCTCCCTGCCCCACATGGCCCCGAGTCCCGCCCCGTCCCCCGGGTGTGAGGACACCGGCAGGCAGTTCATCAAACTCATGGTGAATTGAGTCAGGACGTAGCCTTTGTCCTCGTCCGCGATGTTGTCCTGGAGTTTGGTGTGGGTGACCGTGTCGACAACGGACAACGTGCCACCTGGCTTGAGCACCCGGTACATCTCCCTGAGGCCGGTGTCGGGGTACGACAAGTCATGGAGCACGAAGTAGATAAAAATATAGTCGAACTTCCAGGTCCAGTCGGCAGGCATCGCGCAGACATCCTCGCAGACAAACTCCAGATTGGTCAGACCCAACTCTTTTGTCTTGACCCGGGCTTGTTTGATGACCGTCGGGGAGATGTCCAGGCCGTAGACGGCGGTCTTTGGGAAGCAAGAGGCGAGCATCCTCAGGGAGTCGCCCTCGCAGCAGCCGACCTCCAGCACCTGAATTCCTCGCTCTGACAACAAGAAATGAAATCAACGTTTGGAATATGAGACTCCAAATCAACCAAGCATGGGGAAATAATTCGTAGGGAACCTTTCCATAATCTTACCCACTGTTTTGACACATCTTTCGTGTTTCCTGCATCTGACTTGTTTCCTTATTGTGAACTTTATGAGACATAATTTCAAGCAAGGCTGACCAAATGTTTGAAATCGTCCATATTTCGAAAGCATCCTTGAATTTAAAAATCAAGAATATAGTCATAACATCAGGGTACGACTATTTTTAATCCAACAATGACTTCCATTCAGCTCCACATGGACGTAAAATTCCTCGCTTTGGCTTCTAATTTACTTCAACATAAAGGCAACTCGTTAAAACACAGGCAACTAATTAAAAACTAAAAGCAGACACACTTGATTTTTTTTGTCTAAACGCGGCATTAGCTAATCCGGGCGGCCACGCCGGGGCACGCCCCTCCCACATCTCACGCCCAAGTCTTGTTGGGTGGCTAATGTTTCTAGATAGGTGCTTCGACTCTAAACACGTCAAAGACACACACACACAAAATGGAGTCCGTCTAGGATCAACCTACTGAGTTGCTGAAGCAGCTTGGGCATTGATGGAATAAACTCCTGCAGAAACTGATCCCGGAAGAATGGTTGGTGCAACTTGTCTAGGACTTCGTCCAGTTTGGGATACTTGTCGTATTCGACACCTTGATGGAGAAGAAGAGAATATTGCTGGGTTATAATACCCTTGTTGCTTGCATTTTGAATTTGAGCCAAATAAATCTATTTGGATTGTATGGTTTTCACGGCTTTCTGTACCCTTGCATAAACCCAAGTATATGGACAGATATAGCTCAGCTGCTATAGCTGGACAACAGCATGCATGCTATTATATAGTATCCCAGAGGTCGCACTTCGGTCACTCTTCTTTACTTATGCGAAAATTGATTTGAATTTGACCTCGTGGCGGATCCATTTGTTGTGGAGGGTTAAACATAAAACCAAATTTAAACATTGAAAACAGATTTAAAAATAGAGAAATATTTGCGAAAATCTCGATCATTTTGAGTGCGCGAACAGATGGGCCTTCATTCATACGCCACATCTCCCAACCCACTTTTCTCCCGAATGAGGGTGCTGTGGAAACATTTTCTTGAAGAAAAAAAAACAGTAGATATATCGAAGCAATTTAGCAAGTTCACTTAATACCAACAAATTAGTCACTGCAAAAAAAATGTAATTTTGGAATTTATAGGGCCATGAAAGAATTTTGCACTGGAGCATATTTTTGTAAGTTGTAGCAAATATCCATTCCTCTGAAATATATGAAAGGTATGAGATATCCTATTTGGTAAAGAATGGTTATAAAGCGTTTGCAAAGAGCACTTGTTTTATGCTTTTCCTGACAAATGAAGGCGTAGTTTTGGTGCAAGACGTTCTTAGCTGGGTAGTTCACGGGACAGCCAGGCCCTTCGCCAGCCCTGAGCATAAGGGGGCCAAAGTACCAACTAGGGGGCCAATTGCTCGCCACCCCCCCCCCCCCTCCCCCCGGTGACGGGCCGGCTGGGGACAGCAAACTCGTAAATGATCTTTTGCTCAAAGAAATTAGTTTTAGGCCTACTGGTCAAAAAATGCCCCGGATCGCACCACAGAGCGTCTAGAATCCAACATTTTTCAGGGACCTTGTAAAGCGGCTCATAATTATAAGGGTTTTGGTACTTACAAACCTGGGAATTAGCATTTGTTAAGTCCAAAAATTTAACCTAATTTATCCAAGTTCGTACAGATTTTAACGCCATCACGCGGTTTTTAGGGGTCTTCTCATGACTAAAGGGAACGTTTTTGTAATCCCCACATTAATTTCCATATGATTTGATTTGATCGATTTCACTACAATTTGGCAGGAAAATTGGTTGACCATTACTATAATATGACATTCTTTGCTCCATTGCTGCTACCACTAGAGATGATTTATCATCATTTTTTTTAACTCTTGGCATAATTTCAGTATTTTCCTTCTAAATGGTTTTATATTTTGTCTACAAACATTAATGTTCTACATATTCATCCCAATCAGATAATTGTTTGTATCCAATGTCACCGCTATTATTGGTGGGCCTTTCAACCCAAATTGGCAAAATCAAGTAAAGATGCCTAAATATGGGGATATTTTTTAATGCTCTGCAATAATGTTTCATGTACTATATCAGAAAAGTACCTCAAAACAAAGAAAATGGTACAGATTGAAAGGTGAAAATTACATGGGCTTCTCGCACCAATGTTATACATACTGAGCATGCAACTATGTGGCCGTGAATTTTGTCTGAACAGGATACAGGTTTGGGAAATGATGGAAATACGTTTGACCTACATTTATGAGCGCCGACGCTTGCAAATCGGTTGCCATGGCAACAATGGGCACACTACAGAAGTGGTTTTTTACCATGGTGACTACTGTTAAAAGTTTGGAAAAGTCACACAATTTCATGTATTCAGGCAATTACAAATTGGGAGGACACAGCGGCACCCATAACGATACTTTGTTGAACCACAGAGCAAAATCTACGATTTAACGTAGCTTTTACTCATTCCAACCGATATAGGGCCAGGGCCAAGACGAATCAGATTGAAATTCATGTAATCAAATAGGCCCTCTTCTTTCGTTTTTTTTTTGTAAGTACATGTACATGTATTTCTGATAAGATTGATTTGCTCTCTGAATCGCCTGATATGTTCTCTGTTAAAAAAAAAATATGTAACAACCGTAATTTTGTTACGTTCGATCGTGTCGAACCATCACTGCCGCTGGAACAAACTTTTGCCAGGGGGTGCTGGAATATAGAACGGACAAAATTAATGCGAAAGCGGAGCGCAAAACCATTACGTCGTGGCTTAATTTGGAATATAGATGCTCTGTGGTGCAATCTGAAGCGATTCATGGCCACTATCATTTGACTTTTTTAGCAAAAGTTTTTTGAGATTATAAAGACAAATTATTTCATTATTTTGTTTACAATATACATTGTACTGTTGCCCTTAAAACGTAAACTGTACTAAAAAGTGGAGAACCCTGTATTTTTATCTCCATTTTTGGTTCCATTTAATTCTGGAAAAAGAAATGTATCACTATGCATGACATCGCATGTAAATATTATTGTTGCAAGGCTGCATTCTTACATTTAGTAAATTCCTTCGTGTATGTTTTGTTTTATTTTCCGAGCCTTTACGGCGTGGGGCCACAGGGCCAGGGGCCTGCTTTAAGGCCCCGGAAAATGTTGGAGTTCTGGATGCACTGTGATGAAATAAACTGAAGTATACTGAAACTTATCAAACCCGAAAGGATGTTTTTTGGTTCAAGTTAAAACAAATGGTTCCACTGGAAGCGGATGAATTTCTGTTCATATAAATATTCACATAGTTCTAACTCACCAAACGATGTACTCTCGATATATTTGCAGTGTTATTTGTTTGTTACAGGGAATGGCAAATATAAAAGACTGAAAGACCAAATGCATCTTTATGTTTATGATCGGTAGATGGCAAGTTTGGGTCTGGGCAAGGATTTATCGGTCTACTGAGTTTTTATGAGGAAAAACTTGAATAGCTTTTTTTATTAAAACGAAACTACACTGGAATTGGCGTAAATTAAGCATGACTAGTTTCAATGAAAGCCAATTCCACTACCATTATGTTGGAGATGTGTGTGTGAACCTTGCTATTTGTTAATGCTGTCTGCAGAATGCTAGCAACGTCAATGCAACTTTTAAATGTAAAGAATAACCTTCAGGGGAAAGGTATGAATATTTGCCCTTATTGAAAGATCGTATGAAAAAAATCCTGGCAAGCATAAATCAACTTTGCCAATATTGTCATGGCCGAGGTTATTGCTTTCGGGTCAAAGCTTCCATTGTGGCGGAAATATCATAGACATGTCATGATTTTAGATACCTTGAGAGAAATATCGATTCTGCACTGCCTGAAACTTTAGAAAATACCTCATCTTGATATTTTACAGTGTTTGTGCAAGACGTTCGAAGCGCCGTGCTTAGCCGCGGCAAACTAGAAACGAACAAAACGAAGGAGACATATTTGTAGAGCAAGCATAATGTATAGTAGCCTTGGTCAATGCTCTCGTCGTTATTCGTCCCGTACGCGGTCAATCGTCGGCATATATCCTCACGCGCTATGCACGTGCATGTAAAAATACAGCGCGAACAGCGACCTCACGCTGCCACTATTTTTTATGCAAATCAGTTGGAGACGATGTCGACATCGTCTCCAACTGATTTGCATAAAAATAGTGGCCGCGCGAGGTCGCTGTTCGCGCTGTATTTTTACATGCATGTGCTAGCGCATGAGGATATATGCCGACGATTGACCGCGTACGGGACGAATAACGACGAGAGCATTGACCAAGGCTAAATGTATAGCGGAGCGGCACAATTTCATCGTCGTAGAACACTACTGGCTGGAACACATTTTTTCTGGGAGTAGGGGGTGCTGAAGCATATTCCAGCACCCCAATCCAAAAAGTTGGGGGTGCTGTAGCACCCACAGCACCCCCCCCCCCCCCCCCGTTCCCGCGGGCTTGAATATGACGTCATTACAGCTAGCGCCCTCCTTCTGGCGAAAAGTGTGTTTCCAAATGCATTGAAAAAATACGGGGGGTACCGGGAATTGACTTGCCTGCAGGTCCGTTTTTCTTGAAGCACTCAGCCACCTCGAAGAATCCACCGGCAAGACACGGAATGGCCATGGACAACATGCTTGACTGTAAGATGCCCATACGGTGCGCAGGAAGCCAGTATCTCTCCTGCGCAGGTTCGAAGGTCACGATGTCCGAGGCTGCCATGCACCCAAGCCACTCACGGACGTACCTGACATGAATTTGATATAAAACAACATTAAAAAAAGATCATGATCACCTAATTCAGGATGAAAATCGGGCTGTGCTTCAAGTATACGAAGACAGAGTGCGAGTTCAATAACCAGCAAGTGAAAAGACAAGAGAAACATCTCATAGTGTTCATGCAGTAAGTTTCATGCCACAGAAGTTTCATCAAGAGATTTTATTATATTATTTCCAAACACTTTGTTTTTCCACTTTAACAATTAAACAAGCCTAGTTAAGGCCTGGCCTATACCACTTTTTTGTTCTAAAGGTTCTATTCATCTGAGTCACATTATTTTTGGGGCTACAATGAAGCTTGAGCAAGTCTAATTCACAAGTGACACCAAAGCCTAGTTTCCATTATGGGCCTTATTCACGAGTCGGCCATATTGAATTGAAAGTTGGGTAAAATCTTAATTTTGGGAATTTGCGAAGAGAAATGAAAGCAAGTTAATTTATAATAAATTCCAGTCTGCTTTAAAAAGGAATAATTTAAAATTTGTAATTTGAACATTCCCTTATAGTTTAAAACCATATTCCAAAAAAAATGACAGTAAAATTAAAGGTTGCATCGTGCCTGCATAGATAGTCTGGCGCCATCCCATGCAACAGTTAACAATTAATGAAATACATTCAGGGAACTCGACAACAATGGCCAACTCGTGACTAAGACCCATCTGCGAGACACTGTGCGTCTGTCTGGGTTGTGGGCGACACTTGCGGATAAAATGTTTCCATCATTATGTCATGTTTCCATATATATATATATATATATACATATATATGTGCGTTGCAGTTTGTGTCTTGTTTTCGTTGCTCTATGCGTTTCTTACCTCGATATAGAAACTAGGCTTAATTTTTTAGTCAGGAACAAGCTCGTTGCGTTTTGAACAGTTTCTTGCAGAGGACATTTTAGTTTGGTATGAACTCAAAACTGATTCTTAGCCCGGACGAATGTCATTATTTTGAACACATTGCATCATTATTACATAAATTCATTGTTTTAACGGATTGTATTTCGGAGGCCTTTTCAGTTAAAAATACAGCGCACATTTAGGTACAGTGGGTTAAAATCTATACGCACTTGGGGGACAACGCCATTAGCGTCCCCCACCCCAAAACAAATTGGGGACATGCCCCCCCCCCCCCCACCCAAGATCGCAGTCCACATGCTGGCATGTCCTAATATATGTACTATATGTTTGAAATAGTATCATTCCACACATTTTTTGTTTATAAGAAGTGGCTTTGAATGCCGCATTGCGCTCCATACGGTTTGGTATATGGGTTGATGCCCAAAGTAATTTCTTCTTTTTTAGCGTCGATTTCTTTTTGGACAAAATGGCACGGAAACAGCGCGATGTTTGGGCAGCTTTTCACACCACTGAATGCGACCCATTTTGCCCCCCCCCCCCCCCATTTGTTTTTTAATATGTTTTAACTTTGCTCAGTCATTCATGATTGCAAGGATGCGAGTGTGGTATCAACGGGTAGCTGCTAAACAACCCTTTGAGATAATTATGTTACCACATTGCAGTGTTCAAGTCTTTTTTAACGTGCTGACATAGTGTTTTCATTGCCTTTTTTTGGTATACCCTAACCGTAATGAGCGGGATATTACTGTAATGCAAGAGAAGCCTTTGAAAAAAGTACATTTCTGGGCAAAACAACTAGATTTGCATATTTGCAATTCTGTACACAATTATTTTGTTTGCAAGAATCAAGTTAAACGAACCGCTTTTGTTACCATTTTGGTAACATATAAATATGAACATTTGTATGCATGATCTTCACAAGCCCAATACAGTGCAGACAGTGCAAATGGGAAACCCAATAATAGATGGGAATCAAATGTGCCATGATGGGTAACAAGGAACAAAATAGACACAATTGCTCCCACCCTTGCCTATATAGGTGTATGGAAGTTTTCTCGCGAAATTGCATTTCCTTAGGAAAAAATGAAAATGGAAAAGTGCATGACGAGGAAATCACAAACTCAAAGGGACCCGTATAGGAATCGATCAATTTTCCACAGAAGTTTCCCTATGGGACAGTCCTAGGCCTATTGAAGTTTCTTCATGGGACCTTTTACTCAAGAACTTGCCTATGGGAATGGTCGCATTGCGACCATGTCACCAATTGGGCTCATTGGGGATACATGGGTGACCACTGCATATTTCCCATTGAAATATCTCCAAGACCCACTTATAATTATGGAAGTTTCCAACGTCACCTTACGCTTGGGAAACGTTCTATGAAAAAATTATCAAGGCGACAATAAAGGCAATTTTTTTGCAGAAGTATTCTCACAAATCCTTTTTTGGTATAACGTGTGTCCTGAGGGAAATATCTCGTGGAACTCATGGGGAAATTTCCTCGGACTGTCCCGTTGAGTTTTACATGGGGGGTGTTTCCGTGATTTTCAGTTCAGCCGCAAATTAACTCATCACCTACCTCTCCTTGAGGTCAGCTATGTCCGCAATCTCCTGGCTGGTCTTGGGGTCCCCTCCCAGCGAGATCAGGACATCGAAGAGCCCAGTCTCCACGCCCATGGCGATCCCAAGGCACGCCAGTCCACCGGTGATCTGACGCACCACGCGAGACGAGAAATCCTCCGCCGTCTCGTCGGCGACTTCCTCGGCGTTGTGATTGGAAAGCGCCATAATAGTCACGTCAACAAACGGAGTCCGCAACGTTTTTGTTTCTTTCTGTCGCAACTATCAGTTTCAGCTTAGACGTCGTTGTCAGTTTCTGTTTAGTTTTGACGGAGCAATAGCGTCACAGCGACTGAAAGAATTATCATTAAAACCTTGATTCCATTGTGTTGATACCAACTATTTTTCCATACGTTTGACCTTAACTCATCACGCATGAAGAAATATTACCACATACCAGCACTGAACGGGACAATTAATGCATTGTCGAGCCAAGGGTAGGCCTAGGTTAAAGCATTGTCGCCTTTGAGGCCAAACGTTTCAACTCCGCTACGCGTGACACCTGTTAGTTGCGAAACCTCTTCCAGACGTCCGGGACGTGCGTGTCGCTTCAAAAGCTAGGGCGTTTCTTCGTGTGGCATCGTGTGAAATCAGGTGCAGATTTGGTAGAAGATTTTCTGCGACGAACAGTGACAAGTAGCGATATGTTCGGATCACGTTTGATTCACCTTTGGTATTGTGTCAGAATCAACCGCGCGAAAAATGACAGTGGCCCAGAGAAAAGGCGTGAAGAGGTTTCATCATCAAACAACAAAAAACTGAGTTACTCTTTATTTGATGAGATCAGAGGGCAAGATTGGGAAAGAACAAAAAAGGGGGCGAATTCTTTTTCAGCGGAGATTGTTATATTTGTTTCTCTTCTCTTTGTGAAAAGAAGCCTTGGCAAATAAAGCGTGTACGCCCGGCAGGGCAACTGGTGAGAACTAGGGTTGGTTGGCAAACACGGACAGAATTAATCATTAGCTGGGAAGATTGATAAAAAAAAATACGGCTACATGAAAATAATGGGTGCGTTTGACGCATTTGAGTGGTCGGCCACTCGGGTAGGGTATAACTTTTTGGAGAGGTTTCGACATTATTTTGTTTGGGGTAAGTAGTACGTGGCATTTGGCACATTCCAACGACAGCAATATTGTCAATGAGAGAAATAACAAGCATCGTCCAAGTTGGAACTGGGTTTAGGGCGGCAGCTCCACCGCCTATAAAGTGCCATCTTCTTTGTTGTCTTTGTTCGGGACCTTTCCCTGACCCGTAACACTATACAAGGCTTGCCTTTAATATCACGATAAATCATATTATTCAGAACACACCTCGGCTGACACAGGAGAACCACCGTGACGACAGTGTTTGTGTTTTGAGTAACTGACTTATTTGCCCTTCGGCGGCGGACAATTGGAGAAAATAACGACAAAGGGGTAATATACTTATAGTTTTGAATTCATTGTGTCTTCAAAATAGAATAATTATTTAGACATTTACTTCAAGTTGAACCTTGGCTCAAGCTCAGACCTGACCACAGATTTGTGTTTCTCCAGTGAATATTTTGTAAAAAAAAAAATAAGCAGGTTTAACAGCCAAACTGCATGGCATTTCTCTGCGGAATTTGCAAGTTATATTTGCTCCATGAAAATGCAATCCTGCTCTCCGAGTTCCATGCTTGGAGAGTGGGCTGCAAGCATTGTACGCCGCCTTCCGCCTCCCCCACCGTCTACCCCTCACTGTCCCCTCCCCCATACAAACTTACCTCCGACCCCTCACACTGACACCCATCCATGTTAAACCTTATGGTGAGGTATAGTATGTGGGGTACTTGCATTGTTCTAACGTTATCCTTCTTAGAAACTCCCTCGTGGGGCACCTTTTTGATTTGTTGTTCATGTTATTTTATGGATACTTCCAACAAACATACACTTCCTGCACCTGTATATAAGTACATTTTGTAAAGTGAATTTGAAATTTCTAACATGTCGGCCGTCTAAATATGACATGGCATCAGAAGTAATATTCACCACCAGATTATTGTACGATGTGAATACATTAGAGTACAGTTATTTGTATAGCTAGAGACAGTACAGGTTGGGAATTCAGGGCGGATCCAGGGAGGTTGGGGAAGGGGGTCAACCCCTCCAAGCTGTGTCCCCCCCCCCCCCCGCCAGCTCCGACCCCCCCCCCCCCCCAAAAAAAGTTGTTTTCTTCGGAAATTCCTTAAAAAATAATGCAAACCCCCCCCCCCCCCTGACACCCCAAAAATGAAACTGGTAATAATGTCCGCCTGTGCCCAAAATACGGACAGAGCCAGCTTGGTTTATAGAGTGTTAATAATCGTCACCCCCATTGAAATTTTTGCTGCGCGGCAACCCGTGGTCCGATTTTTATATTTTTGGTATCAAAATATGCGCAAGGCTCGAGGCTACAAAGTCATAACAGCTCGGGTCGCGAAAAAAACATTCAAGGCCATCGCGGAAAAAGTCGAGGGGGGGGCGGTTTCCGCCCCCCTGCCTTTTAGGGTTAAACAATGGTGTAGCCTAAAACTGCACATGTGACGGGCTCTTGGCTCGATGTCTCATTCAAAGGTGAAGAGCAATTGTATTCCTAGAAAACTAGCAAACGAAAACAAACTTTATTTTTCGCTGTGAAACTGGAACGTATAGCTTGGGGAGAGCAGCTAAAATTTCTTTTAATACGATTGTGCTTGTGATGCTGTTCCCGGAATTAAAATAAAAAGGTCAAACAATAGCATCAAATACCGTGGGGGAAAATGTCCCAAAGTGAGTGTGTGGCTTCTACACGGTGCGGGAGATTAATGAAATACCTTCAGCGTTCAAGTCCAGACCAGTAAACTTTAGACCCAAAATTGCCCACTCGGACCAAATCATGATTTGTATACTTTCAATTTCTCTCTAAAAAGAGTGTTCGGTGGCAGTGAAGGCTTCCACTCCAAACCGGTCTCCAAACCAGTCTTTGAACTTGCATTTCTGAGGCATTCGGGATGAAGTTGACCCGAAAATCGCTCTGTTTTGAAGTCGAGTGGAAGGTTAAGTTTTCAAAATGGCTCCAGGTTTCACGGGCTTTACTTTTAGGGTGATCATCTTTGGAGAGATAAATCATTAAAAAAATCACATGTCCACCTCCCCCCCCCCCAAAAAAAAATTATATATATATATATCAACAGAAAGTGAAAAAGTATATTAAGCTATAATTTGATGTATGACTGTAAAAACCTGTGAGAGTCGCAATTAAGTATTCTTCATGATTTTTTTTTTAAATGGGGGTACTTTTTGTATTGGTATCTATGGGAGTTGATTTACTGGCACTGCCCTTCACCCTCATCAGCGTGCGTGCTGTACGCCATCGAGCGTGAGCTTTATATTGGGTAGGCTGGAGAACCTTTTTTGTGTTGGCCCGAAAACTTTATTTTGTGCAGGCCGGAAAAAAAAGTGTGAGAACTGTGCCTTGTCTGCAAACTGTACACTCTCGATAAAAACCGTGCCTCCAGTGGTTCGGTTTAGTATAAGCACCTGGAGTAGTGCAGTATGTAGGGCAGAGTAGATTATTTTGTGACCCGGACATGCCCAAAGGCCACCCTGGAAATTGGAATCAAGCAACAAAGTGCGACTTATCTCCGCGTTGCCAAAGCCTTCACGAGCGCGTGCGTGTTTTAACTTTCCGAACTAGTTCATGTCATGTTTGAACATGGTTAGAACACTTGCCAACAAAGAACAGAGCACTTTATCTTTTTTCAAGGGGCGTGTTCTAGACAAATGCCTAAATAAACAAAGAATAGTCTTTCTTTAAAAACTGGGGCAACATTTTAGGTATAGTAAAAGATAAAAGACAAATGAAATTTTTTTACAAAAAACATGTCAAGTAAGTATTCAAATTTTTTTTAATTTTTGGATTTTAATTTCGAACGAATTCTCCAAGAATATGTCCTCCAATGAGTAATTTTATTCAGCATTTAGATGCAATGATTTTCTCGAAACGAGTTTTGTACTTATTCACACTCGAGCTGAATTTGGACTTGGCCCGAGTCGGGTGTTGCTCTTTGGTCTGTGCAGTATATTATGCATACACATTCACACCCACGTTTACGTTTTAACGTATACCTAGTGTGGACATTCCGTTGTTTTCGTGTAGTTAGGAAAAACCTGTGAAAAAAACTCATTTTACTCACACTGTGAAAACTCTTTCAACCCATTTTTTTTCTATGATTCCCTTTAGTGTTTCTCTTCCTTTTGCCACGCATAAACCTAACCCCAAAATGCCTCTAAACCTGTCTTCCAGAGAGGGGAAAACCTTGTGTGGACATGGGCAAGTCCGCACAACATCGCTGCTACCTGGTTTATGTGTGGATATCTTTTGTTTGGAAGTCCAGACAGTGAATGTAAATGCTTGTACACCGATCCACGAAGTGCTAGGCATGGCACTTGTTGCTTTGGACGTGACGCTGATGATGGAATTTAGGGCTGGGTTATATGGCAGTGTGTGTTGTGGATATCGACTTCAATCCGACTTGAGACCAACAAAAAACAATATAATTGCGTGGACCGATGTTTTCTGTTCACCGTCTCATTAGAAAGTTCATAATTTTTGTAATCCTCACAAATGATCAATCAAATTTTTAAAAAGGAATAAATGTACATGTACACATTATTTATAGAATCTCTGGGTGCAACTCACAGGAATTAGTTCCCGCGGAAATTTAAGGAGACCTACTAGTATGTTGGTGTATATGTGCACAGTGAGCCGTAGGGCCATGTGTTTCAAGTCAAAAAAAAAAACTTTCGAGAGGGGAAGGCACATGTTTCCTCTCTAATAAAAATCACTTTACTCTATGCTATCTTGTGTTGGTAATTCTTAGCTGCGGACAGCAGCGTCGAGTTAGTATCAAACAGTTAGTGAGTTAGTAACAAACATTGCAGTGGCAGCCTTGCATGGCTATATATCAACTCGTCCCTCAGGCCCTCCCTTGTGTCACTTTTATGGGTCTCCACTGACCGCCTACCGCCCCAACATGTCACATAACCAAAATGGGGTCACTATGGTCCCAGAACCTGATTTGTGTTCTCAATCAAAACACTACTCCTTCAAGAAATTACATGGCACAATCACGTCACTGATGCATGAACACAAATTTGTTGTCCCGCAGCTCCCGAGATCATTTCGAGCTTGTTTTATTTATTTTCAGCTATGAATATATAACTTTGCTTCTTAAAAGTGATGCAGATAAAATACAAGATTTTACTCATTATATTGCTTTAGTTAACAGAATTATATTGGAATGGATTAACCAAAAGGCACACAAATCTACACACACTAAAATGACAAGGCATGGGCCAGCTGCGATCACAGTGTCTGGGTTTTTTTAAGAGTAAATAAACCTATAAACTGCATTACTCTTTCGTGTGAATATGACACAATACACAATCTTAATATATATTTTTTATCTTCCATCGTGTTTTAACACGTCCAAAGTCCTTTTTTTTCCAATCAAAATCTCAATCACAGATTTGCAATGCTGAACTTCAGCATTGGTTAAAACCAGCTTGGCCCAATTTCATGGATCTGCTAAGCGAATTTGTATGCTAATTAAGAATCAGCTGGGCACCAGTTAATAGCAGTGAGCATTGCATGACATTTTGGCTGGTTACCCAATTTTGAAGAGCAATTTTTTTTTGTGCTAAGCGAATTTTCATGCCTACCAGCTCTGTGAAATTTGCAGATCAAATATGCACAGGCAGTTACCCTCCAAGTTTACTCTAATAACCTCTAGAGACCGTAGTAAGTAAACTTTTTTTAAAGAATTTGAATGAAATCCAATTTCTAAAATTGTTGAGGTGTCAACCTTTACCAGCTTTATGCTTAGTCATAAAAGGTCAATACCAAACTTTTTTCTTACTCAGACTTTCTGGCACTGATAGTTGAGAGAATTTCTCGTCGCCAAAGGGCTGACTGCGACGATTTCGAAGTGGGCCGCCTGCATCATTTCCATGGCTTTCTCCCGCCCCCACAGGGCCCCAAGCCCTATCCCTCCTTCGGCAGACAGGGACGTCGGGACGCAATTCATCATGCTCAGGACCGAGGCATACCTGGTGAAAGCGGCTGCCTTGGAGAGGTTATCCTCGAGTTTTGAATACGAGGCAGTGTCAATGACCGACAAGGTCCCGCCCGTTTTCAAGACGCGATAAATTTCGTGGAGACATTTCATGGGATGGGGCAAGTCGTGGAGGACGTTGTGCATGAACACAAAGTCGAACTTGTCAGACCAGTCCGCAGGCAAGACAGTCCCAGAAAGACAGAGGAACTGGACGTTTCCCAAACCCATCTCCTTGGCTTTCTGTTGAGCGTGTCTGATGCCGTCTTCTGTGATGTCGATTCCATACACCTGACACTTCGGGAAGCCCTCGGCGATGACTCTGGTTGATACTCCCTGGCTGCACCCGATTTCTAGAACTTGGATTCCTTGTTCTGTGCAATTACAACACATCAAAACAATGGATTACCAAACATGCCTTGACCTTAGTGGTAGCCCACTAGCCAAATGTGAGTAAAAACAGCGGCTGGCTATAGTCAAAACCATTCTCTAAGTAGCCCGCCTGGTGAGTCAAAATTATTGAGCTAAGGCCTGAAACTCTTCCGCGTACCCTAAATGTAATCTAATGTATCCCAAATGTAATCTAATACTAACTTGCCATCGGCTTGTTTCGTGCCGTAGCGCCGACGAATCTAAGAAAAATAACTAAAAGTTCTATTGCAGACTAGCGAAAAGGCCCAGGGGCTAGATAAGAGTCTGGTTTACTAGTCTGGCGGATTAGTTAAAAAAAAGGTTAGGGGCGAACCCTGCCAATAAAAACCAACAAATTACAAATAGATAGACGACAGCTTCAAAAATTCAGACGCTATTCTTACAAGTTGCCTCAAAAATGGATAGGTGGTTCTTGACGTTGGCACACAGGATTTTTTTTCTAAAGCTTACATTTCAAGAGGGTCATGATAAAATCCCAACTAAAACAATTGTTTTTAAGTTTTTAACAAATATGGACCCTCCTCGAAAATCTACCCCTACACCTAGAACAATAACAGTCATGGTTCTCAAAACTTGGTATTTTAACAGTCCAACTTACGCAGTTGTTGATAGACCTTAGGCATAGTGGGGAAGAAGTTCTGCACCAAGTGCTCCCTGAAGAATACCTGGTTCATCGCGGTCATTAGTTCATCAAACTTGCCATACTTGTCATAGGACACACCTGAGGAATCCAACCAAATATTGACAAACGTTGAGTACTGCCAAATGATGAAGACAAAAATAACATCTGGCATCAAAGACAGCTGGCGACGACTAATCTTTCATAAATCAAATAAGGTTTTGCCCTTCACCGACGTATAAACGCTGTATACTCAGTGTGTTACCTCCTGAGTGAAAGTTGGAAAAAATCACTCGGGTGGGACTCGAACCCACGACCTCCTGCTTTCTAGTGCAGATGTCTTACCACTCGACCACCGAGCTAACGGGATCGGTTGGCTGGTTCGAATCTGATGTACATAGCAGCGGGTACCGCATAAACTATTATAAGATGGAATTTTGCGTCGGGTGATATAAATCAAATAAGGTTTTGCCCTTCACCGACGTATAAACGCTGTATACTCAGTGTGTTACCTCCCGAGTGAAAGCTGGAAAAAATCACTGGGGTGGGACTCGAACCCACGACCTCCTGCTTTCTAGTGCTAGATGTCTTACCACTCGACCACCGAACTAACGGGATCGGTTGGCTGGTTCGAATCTGATGTACATAGCAGCGGGTACCGCATAAACTATTATAAGATGGAATTTTGCGTCGGGTGATATAAATCAAATAAGGTTTTGCCCTTCACCGACGTATAAACGCTGTATACTCAGTGTGTTACCTCCCGAGTGAAAGTTGAAGAAAACAAACACTCGGGTGGGACTCGAACCCACGACCTCCTGCTTTCTAGTGCTAGATGTCTTACCACTCAACCATTGAGCTAACGTGATCGGTTGGCTGGTTCGAATCTGATGTACATAGCAGCCGGTACCGCGTTCACTATTCATAAGATGGGATTTTTGCGTAGGGGTGATATAAATCAAATTAGGTTTATACGTCGGTGAAGGGCCCAACTTAATTTGATTTATATCACCCCGACGCAAAAATCCCATCTTTTGAATAATCTTTCATAGTTTTTGTTTAACCTCGCGCCTCAAAATCAATTTCTTCACCCACGGTCCAACGGCTCTACTGTAAACTACAGTACACGTTTAGGGTCCAAATCCACACTTACATCTGCCGTTTACCAATTTAGGGTGTTATAGTGGTCAGACAGACTGCAAACAGCCATTACTTGAGCTTGCTGACTAGTCTTGTTGATAGTATGATTAATTATCCATGCAATGTGTTGGGGCCGGCTATTATACAGGGTGAGTAAAAAAAAGCGAAACCCTAATGTTGGGACTATTGTTTAGTGAAGTTCTGCATGTGTACATGACGTCTATGCGAAACATTTTTCGCTATGCGGCAACCCGTGGTCTGATTTTTATGTTTTTGGTATCAAAAGATGCGCAAAGCTCGAGGCAAAAAAGTCATAACAGCTCGGGTCGCGAAAAAAAAGGCTTAGAGGCCTTATCACGGAAAATGTTGAAGGGGGGGCGGATTCCACCCCCCCCCCCGGCCCCTTTAGGGTTAAGTTATGGAATTTTAAACACAACCACTGTTTTAAAGTTCTGTCCACGGATCACAAAAAAAGGTGTGCGTTCTTTCAGCAAAATGAAAACAATTCACACTCGTCCCTATGTGATTTGTTTTCGTTTTGGTAAAAGAACACTTACCTTCTTGTATAATGATTGTATATAACATAAACATGTGGTTCTTGTCAGAGGGGCTGGTGTTTTTGGCTGGGACTTTCAGGGTCAATAGTTCAACCCATGCTTAGGTGGCACTCACAATGTTATTTGGCTATGTTTGAATGAGGTATGCACTTACATGTACTTCAGCATTGATCCCCTTGAGCAAAATCTAACCAATGAGAGTTTTAAGAAATCAGAGGTTACCAATGCATTTTGTGGGTGCTTTACGCATCACGTGAGGCAAGTCACTAACTGAAATGTCTGCGCACATGCAATGGACCGATCCAGTAAGCACCGCCCTATGTTATTCTGACCAATCACAGCCGTGATTTATGTCCGACATGCGTGCACAAAAGTCTGACATGTGTGCACGCGCGTATGATGCGCGCGGCAGGAAAATGCAGTATGGCATTGGAGAGGAGCACGTGTTAATTTGCCCACGTGCGCAGTGGGAGGGGCTTACTGGATCGGTCCATTAGAAAACAAAGCTGCCTTAAAGAACATGGCTCGATCACAACCCTACAACATTCGTTAGGCCATCAACCATACCTGGGGGCCCATCTTTCTTGAAGCACTCAGCCACATCAAAGAATGCAGCACACAGGTTAGGGATTGCTTGCACCATAGCAGTGGCTTTAAGCGAACCGTCGGCACAGTGGTGATGCGGGGGCAACCAGTATGTCTGGCTCGGCGCATCGTACACAACGATGTCAGTCGCTGCCATGCTGGCTAGCCACTCTCTGACATATCTGCAAAGAACATAATAATATGGCGCCGATGAGGATACAGTTCAGGGCAGTTAGCTCAGTAGAAATGTCGCACTCTCAAAGTTAAGCAATGTTGACTGCTATCAGTACTTGTATGGGAGACCACACATGTATTGTATACATCAGTGTGGCTACATATCTGTAGGAGCAGAGGAAGTTACTGCATTTGAATAAGTTTTTGCACCGAAAAAAGCAGCATCTCGTTGTATACTCCCAGGAGAATTTAACTTACCAGAGCAATGTACATGTTATATGGACCACATAAGCAGGGATAATGAGTGACCTAGTAGAAAGAAACTTGTGCCTCGTGATCAGCAGGTAAGGGATTTAAATTCTGCTAGCCACATGTTGTGTCCTTGGGCAAGCCACTTGACTCCCACTTGCCTCTCCACCATGGTGTATATAAGAAGAAGGCAAATTCTCAGTCATTTCATGCCAAGGAAACCGGAGATAAGCACTAGCTTAATTAAGGAATCATCTGGACTTGAGGCAGACTCTTCTTTCAGAAGGGGTGGAGTGGAAGATCTCTGATATATCCGGGATATGTTTTGAATTTTTTTCCGGTAGGCCTAATTGGTAACAAAAAATTGAATTGGTAAGGTGGAAAGGGTGTTAGCCAATAGCCACCCGAACCGATCGATGCCCCTGAATCCCCCGTTGGGGTACTAATGATGTAAGATATTTCTATCTCTGCCAATAGCAATACAGAACTACATGCAGTCGAACCCTGATAAGAAGAGCACTGTTAATACAAGGTACTGCTTATAACAAGCAAAATTTTAGGTCCCAAGTCTTTGTTTTTCTTTGTTTGCCGTAACTGTTAACACAAGGTACCTGTTATAACAAGGTAATTCATAAAGTCCCAAGGACCTTGTTATAAAGGTGTTCGACTGTACATGTTATTGTCACACCTGACAATGAAGTGTTAGTCGCAATACCTTTCTTTGTAATTGCCAGCGTCTGCAATCTCCTGACAAGTCTTGGGTTCTCCCAGGTCGATCATCACCTTGAACAGCCCTGTCTCTATACCCATGGCCAGACTGATGCAGTTCAGGCCGCTGACCACCCGCTCCGATATGCGGGCAATAAAGTCCTCCTTTGTTTCAGCAGACGAGCTGTTGCAGTTGCTGTTACTCGTTGCCATTGCTCATGCAGATTCCTTCGATTGACTGTTCAGTTGCTTTCCGCTCACTTACACGTATGTTTCACAATGCTGCCGTACCTTCTGTACCAAATGACACAAATATAAATCAGAAAAATTACACAATTTGCTGTACAAATAAACACTAAGATCAAGTACCACTACTAAAATGGGGCAACGAGCTACTGGATGTTAGCTCCAGCAGATACAGGCTGCCCTATGCCCTAATACTAGATTCAGCCTAAGTTTTAAGATATTGGACATGGATATTTAGCCGGATATTAAGCCGCTAGCGAGATTGCACAGCGCCTTCTTTGACGCGTATACGAGTAGGCCTACATTGTAAAATGTATTGAAATTAAGCACCATCATTTGTGTAGCATCCTGTGGCCAAGTGGTAGCGCGTGTATATCTCATGAGTGAGAGGTCCCTAGTTCAACTCCAGGCGAGCGACATTTTGGATTCTTTTATCCTTTATGATACGTCTAAACATGCAGATGTGCAAGCCGCGCGCCAGCCAATCGGAGTCGACTTTACTAAACTGTGATGTCATTTATTCCCAAATCATGACTAATGGTTTGATTGGTCAATTCAAATGCAGTGTTTTGTATAGTCGTGTTCCCTAACGTGGCGCACTTCGAAGCTTACCCAACTTTCCTCGTGTAGTGTTGCCAAACCTCTTTGTTGACAAACCTCAAATTCATGCAGTAAAATAATGGTACTTTTACCTTATTAATGCTTGCTATTTAACCTCCGTGAACAATTTCGGTTTCATAAAATTTAAGCCGAAATTAAAAAACGGTGGCGTCCGGAAATTGGGCACAAATTGGCGGAGTGTTCCCTAACGTGGCGCACTTAAATAAATCTTGGACAATTCCAAATTAACATTTAAGAATTTCTGTAAACTTGATCAATTCTGATAAATCATTATTATTTCTACTTACATATCCAGCCAGATGTTTGTCAGAAAATTATTTTCTTATTTTTCGGGCATTTTCAAAGGTTTCACTTTGCACTTGAAAATAAAATCGGAAAATCACGCCAAAATAAATTTTCTTTTAACTTTGTAGCGGGTAAATAACTCGAAATTTATGTACGGGAGTGTTTTAGAACTTGATGAAATTTCACTTTCTGTGAAATTTCAGTTAAAACTTTTGCTCTAGGTAGGCGCTACAGGCGAAAAATCAAAGTGCGCCACGTTAGGGGCCGCGCCACGTTAGGGTACATCAACAATAATACAACAGCTGGGCGCATATCGCATAACATGGTACAGAGCGTGTGACACAGGTGTTTTTTTGTATCCATATCTATCTATGACGTGCAACAGGTACAAAAAATGTTAGGCTACTGTACAGCAGTGGCGTAGCTAGGATTTTTGTAGTGGGGGGGGGGGGCACGGGGGGGGGGGGGCATTAGAATGTCATGGTGCGGCACATATCGCAAACATCCTATACTTTTAAGTTTTAGTAGTTTTTCCCAGTTGGGCCGCATATTGCAATAATTAATATCCATTGACATGAATTTGAAAACAGTAAAGTAGGTCTAAGCATGGAGAAATAAAACAAACGTTTGATCCAAAGATCGTTGTAACTCCCCGTGTTTTATTTCTCCATGGTCTAAGCCTTTGCCTTTTGGCTAACTGAAAAAGTACAACTTACAAAAAACCATTTTCATTTCTGGTCATGTTGGTTGGGGAAGGCAAATGGGCATTATTTTGGTGGGTGGGAGGCACCTGGGGGCACGGAAAATTTGTGGGGCCACGTCGTCCCCCCCCCCCCCCCTACTGCTGTACAGCCGACGGCGGCAGCCGAACGGCCTCGACTTCGTAAAGTTTGACACCGACACTGACAGCCGACCGCCTCCTAGCTCCCCTTTCAGCTTTAGTTACCACAGCTTACCCAGTGCAGTGGCCTACACACAAACATTTTTCTTTCGAGAACTTCCTTAAGGCCACCAATTAGACGATGGTGACTCAACTCGGTAAATGGGAAAAGTCCTACCTTCATAAAGCAGCATTTATTTGCAATATGGTCAGCTGCTAGCTACGCCAGCTGTACTGACGTGACAACTTCACTCATAAGAGCGCCCTCAATTTCAAGCGCGTGCACAAAATCCCTCAAATCTGCACGAGGGGGGCTGGCCGGCCGGGGAGGGAGGGCGACATCGATTATTACTATAGCCGTTCTATTCACGACTACAAAACATCCACCAATCACCTATGTACTCACTCAGTGAATTGAAATCGTTGTCGATTTTCGAAATAAACCAAGAACGAGCCAAAAAAAAAGGGGGAGATATAACTGTATATAGAAATTGGCCACCTATAAAACCAAGTGCTGGTTAATTGAGTCGCACTAAAAAAAAGACAACATAGATTATAATTATATCCAATATATTTATTATGCCACATTGCAGATACCTTATTAAAAGAAAATCAATATTCAAATTCTACAAAGAAAACAGTAAGCACTGGACTATATCGAGCAGCTGACAAGTATACATCTTATTTACAATAAATTATAGCAGTCTATTTATATTTCCATATTGAAATCAAATACATAAAAGAGTGTAGTCAAAGATTTAGAAAAACACCTTTAAATAGCAACTTTGTTATAACGAATGATTCGGGACTTTGGATGAAATATGTTGGAAAAGAGACCATTTGAAGAAGTCATACAAGTAATATTTACAAAGTTTCTATTTGAGAAAACAAACTTGGACATAATTGTGTTTAAAAACCAAAGACGATCTTCCACCTAAAACCAAATAAGAAAATCAAAGATTTTCATGCTTTAAAAGTTTGAAATCAACTGGCGAAAAAAAAGATATTTAAAAGTGATAAAGAAAGTGGACAAATCAGAGTGCGTGCATCTTTCCATCAATTTCCCTCAAATTTTGTGAAAAACCTGAATGTAACAACGGAAATATTTTATGCAGTCATTTTTTTTTATTTTGCAGAAAAAAATGTACTTCTTTCGAGTTGGCATCAAGCCCTGATACTAACTGGGTTCAACCAAGTGCAGAGGATCCATAGTTCATCCTCCCTCAAAATCCACCAAAATTCTTGTTAAATTCTTTGCAGGATTGAGGTGGCTTTGGATAGCATTAATACAAGATATGAAACCACATTATTTGATATCTTTGGAATGGAGACAATGAATTCTTCTGAACATTTATTTGTACCCCTGTTGTGTTTGTAAATAAGTTGAGTTAATTTATTTTTTTTAATCCTCAAATGTTACTCGAAGTTGCATGCAGCTTGTATAAAAAAAATCACGGTTGTCTCGCCTGTACATATGCTATAAGAACACAAATGATAACCATGTATAGAAAGTTGGACAGTGATGAATATTCATAAGTTACTGATAACAGAAATGTCCTGCAGCCTTCAATGGGCCTGAAATCTCACCAGATTCAAAAGCATTAACTTAATACAAATGTTTATAATTATGAGATTGTAACACCAAACTTAAATGTTTTACATCTGCAGATTGTATGGATTTGTTTTCTTTCATGCAGACACCATAAGCTGAGGGATCCATTCATACTTTCCGATTTTATTTATTAAAGGGGACATCGTCCTGAAGTTAGCCGCATGTGTTTAAAGGGAATGTACATGTACATCATTGGCTTTCGCTGTAATTTTCAGAAATGAACTAGTTAAGGGGTTAGTATAATAAAACAAAATATTGTTACACTGACATGTTTGAAGTTTTATGTCCGAAAATGCTGGAAAAACCAAGAAAAACAAAAATGTTCAAGTAGTCTGGCTACCTGACTCCACTAAAAATGAAATGGATCAATTTATAGATGCCGGAAAATTGTAAGGTAAGGGATCCAGTCTAGCTGGCCTGCACACGTTCATGAACATGTAACCAATAGCAAACACAATTTGGACTGAAACAAATGGTAAATATGGAGCAGTAGCTGAAAAATAGTTAGGTTTTTCCAACGGTGGTCGGCCGACCACCGTTGGAAATGTATACAAAAATACCATTTTCTTGAAAATGACTTCACACCAGGTGCCATAATTTTACAGAATGCTTAAGACTGTCATTTACCAACATCCTAGTAAGGTATTTCGTAAAAACTTGGTAGTTTTATTTTTTGATGTTTGCACATGTTGTATTTTCCCTTTAAGATTGTTTACTTATCCTATTTCAAAAGTCTGGTTGAAAGGAAACTAACCTAATGTTGCCCTGTTCTTGAGAAAAAACACAAACAAACCAATTGTTTACCTCTGATGCGACGAACACTTTGATGCATAGGTGTACGTATCAAATATATGTCTCCTTCTTGGACACTGCCCCAGCCTCTGTCAGACGATTCAATGTACGTGTACTTGTACGCATACTGTACTTGTACGTATAATGTGCAAGTACACACAGTACACACAGTACCAATACATGCGTTGTTTCCTGTATGTCATCAGCATGTGATGCAATGGTGAAGCATGTGCAACCGGATTCACGACTAGCACCAAAACAGCTCCATTTTTGAGAGTAAACATTCCTCCTCCCAAGGATAACACAAAAACTGCCAATTTTTAAAGGATGGTTGTGTGGATGTTTATATTCTACTTTTAAATGCTCTTTCCAACTGTTTCACTTAAAACGCATTTTGTAGCCCGATTGGGTGCTTTCCAGGACGCATTGTCCTTTAAGGAAACTTAACAAGAAAAAGACAACCCCCCTCCCCCCAAAAAAGGCAAAAAATTCAGCTTTAAAAATACTGGTGGAAAACGACACAATAATATTTATAGCATATATCCCAAAAGTATTAACATCCTTTCCTTTTCAGTACACTAAATCCGACAAGAACTGTCCAAATTTAAATATTAAATAGGAACCCACATGATGTAACAGAGAACAATGATGCGAAACCCAGTGACAAATCAGAGATTTCCAAAACTACCCCAGGATAAAACTTAAACCACTATTGCTTCCTCCTACAGGTGCATGGTGCCATCACTACCTGAACCCTAACCTTCCCAAATCTTCCAAAAATCATCTTTGCATAATGTTTGCAAGATTGAGGCAATATGGCAAAACTGTGTGGCTGATTTTGGAGGATGCACTGTGTCCAGGTCTTGGGCCGGACCTTGTGTTGTTTATGCTCAGCCGTGCATAAATTTAGGCCTAGACTGTACATGAAATCCTACGCACTGCTCCAGGATGTCACTGGCTCTGCCTCAACATAACTGACAGTGATTGCTTGAGGACTTTGCAGGATTGAGGCAGTGGTCACCCCTCCCAGGACCACATTCAAGAAATAACGGAGGATTTTGGAGGTTTGAGGCTGTATGCAATTTTTACATGGCGGCAGTTGGAAGATTTTTGCAGGATTGAGGTTGCACCCTATTAAACAAAATGCTCAGGGATTTAGGGTTAAGTGATGTAAGTCTAGGTAAAAAGTGCCTTTGCATTTACATTTGCCAAATAAGAGAGTCAAATTAAGCTTGTGACAACCTTTGCTTTAAAGTACAAATGCATTTTTGAGGTTTCAATTTGGCCTTTTTTTTCAGCTCTTTGCTGTCAAGACATTGAGAACCTTGTCCTCGTTGTTTCCGTGGACTATCAGCTCCCGTTTGATGTCCTCCGACTTGAATCCCAACTCTTCGAATCGCTGACTAAGGAGGAGGAATTCTTCAGCCTGCAGATGGGTTGAAAAAGGAACAGGAAAATTAGTTGGAAGTACCTCCAGCTTTTATGTTTGAAAGCACAATCTCTTTTATCTAGTTTTGTGCATATATCTAAAGGTACACTTGACGGATCTCTAGTACATCACAACCTTGTCTGCTCCCAAATCCAGTCAGAAATAATAAGGGATGTACAATTACAAAGGAATGTCTGTGTCACTTTTTTACTCCAAAAGATTGTGAGTTGACTTGGGACAGGATGACTTGTGATTGACTTGTGGTGGACTGTCCCGAGCCAATATGGCCCACAAGTCTTGCGTTTATCTCATAGAGCTATATTAAATGACTAGAGCGCTAACTCGATGTACAAAGTAATGCCTGATGGGCGCATCCATGTTTGTGCGCAAAGCTATGGAAAACTTTTGTACAGCTTTTGTACGGCTATTCGCATATCTGCATTTGTATTCCATACCGGTGCGTCATCGAAGCCGATACGCCCAAAACCGAAATGCACGATCAGCAAATGAGCGTTTCATTTTGCTCTACGCAAACAGCGCAACGTGTGCGCGTCCCTCCGCTGCAGATGCTTTTCGCCGTGACGTTTTTTGAACTGTCATGACGCGCTAATAAGTTGTTTGCGTATGTTCTACTTGCGTGTTGCATTTAGAGTACACTTTTAAAATTCAATCCATCTATTTTGATTGTGTTCTACAAACACGCACATAAATTCAAAATGTCTGCGCCCAGAGCGGCTTCAAAAGCGTCTCCGTGCGCAAGAATGAAGGTTAGCGCTCTGGTAATTTAATATAGCTCTATGGTTTATCTCCAGATTCACTGGCATGAACGACTGAGAATGCTTCTCTTCCCCCTGGATGGGATGCCAGTCCATCGCAGGTTCCTCCCCAGCTAATGCCGGTACCCATTTATAGTCCTGGGTGGAGAGAGGCAATTGGGGGTGAAGTAGCTTGCCCAAGGACACAACATATGACCAGCAGCTGGATTTAAACCCCTGACCCTCTGATCATGAATCATAAACACTAACCACTACATCACACTCCCCACAAGTGATGATTTGTGAACCAACCCAAGTACCTCCATTACAACACTACCATACACTCAGCAGACAGACTGTGTGTCTCGCTTACCTTCTTCAGGTCATTGTTCTGCAGATTGAGCGCGAATTCAACTTTGTCTTCTTGGAAACCCATGCTGCATAGATGATCCACAGCACAAAGCCACTCCACGACCTGTGGGGTAAAAGGCGCAACAGATTGTTGTAGGGTGTCCATTTTCAAATAATTCAGTATTCAATTATTCAAATCTGCATTTGACCTAATAGTTGACCTTCGAAACGTGATGATCAAGTTTTACATGCGACAGCTGCAACACCAGTCAAAGGTGCACCAAAGCGCGCTGGTTAAAATTTGCGTGCGGCGATCGGTATTATGGGCCGCTGACGTGTTTTGCAGTAAATAGTTTATAACCGTCAGGGGCTTTAACTTGATAAAAAGATGGGAACAATGAACCTCCGTCGACACAAAGTATGAGTACCTGCTTCTACTCACGCCAGGACGAGTACCAGAGTGGATGAAAACCACAAGTGGAGCAACGAGTAGCATAAACTACTCGCGAATACTCGAGTAATCGAGTTACTCGCCCAGCAGTGCTGTACACATCTAGGTTTCGTAAAATGTTGATGAATACATGACTCGTAGAGAACCAAGATTAATTTGGAAAGTTATGGGGCAGACAGGGTTTCTAGTAATGGTGTTATGTTCAGGGACCTCAGAGCATTTCCCTACATGGTTTAAACCACAAACTGACATGCATACATGTACCAATGCTTAGCATGATACTGTATTTTAACTGCGATTGTACATTTGAACCAAGTACTTCTGGAGGAGTCACAATTTTTGTTTACTATTTCAGACTTCTGTGGTATTTCTTACCAGTCTATCATCGTGCCCAAGCTCACGTACTGCCCTTGCTGTACGGGATCGAGGGAACCCCATCGACGCAATCGTCAACACAAAGTTCCTATCCTCGGAATTCATGCCGTCAAAGACCGGATCCGGCGAGGCTTGGCCGTGGTCCACAGAGTTTGTCCGGGACTGGTGGGGGGAGGGCGGGAGGGGGGTGTACCGACTCAGATTCTAAAGAAAAGACAAACACACAAGAGAACAATATCATTGATTAACCTTCCTATGCAAACATACATTCTGTGGAAAGTTGTCCTTTCAGTCAAAATCAATCAAGTGACTGTTTTCAACAGTTAAGAGCTTCCAGTCTACATAAAGCAGGATTGACTGGCTGTGACTGTTTATAAATGTAACTTGATGTAGCTATGCTTCGACTGCAGGTGATTGATAAGCCAGCTGTGCCAACTTCTTGCCTGCTTTTGTCTGCTGATGGAATTTGACTAGTGACAGTGCTTGCTTGATATATGATCTGACTGTTGGTGACTAGCTTGTGTAAAAGGCATGGCAATGGGACAGGATTGATTTTTTTGGACTGTCTGTGACTGTTCAAACAGCAGGAGGGTTAAAGTGAACGCTGTAAGTGGTGGCGCAGTTTTCTGATGTAGAGTAAGGTTAAAATAAGCCAATGAAACATATTTGTGTTCCTGAGCAAGATAATTGACTGTAATTTCCTGTCTCAGCTCAGGAGCAAGTGGGTTTGCGAGGCGAGCGAGTTGGCTACTATACATGGTTAATGAAAAATGGGAGTGGTTTCTCGTAAATAGGTTGTTTGTTCATTTTACAGAAGGTCACATAAATAAAGGGTTCGGATATTAGTCCAGTAACAATTGACCTGAAAAGTACCCAACCTTAACATTTTTAGTTAACCAAATGTTTACTCAAAATCCTTTACATGGTTGCCATCCCAATCCCCCCCCCCCCCTTTCACTACTATCAAACGGTATTCGGTGGAAAAAGTGGAATTAGTTTTTTATTATCTATTAGGAGCATCTCTTTCCAAAAAGTTTTACAAGTTTTGAGGGTGGGAGTAATTTGGCATTTTGATGGTGATGACAATGATTATGACAATGACGATGACGACAATGACGTTCTTAATAGGCTTTTATCGTAATCAATTTGGTCATAATCTTCACAAAGTTTGCACCTTTGCTATTATATTTTAAGTTGAAAACTTGCAAGGATCCTTGCCCATTCATTCAAAGGGTAGGATTTCGCTTAGATGTCGGAAATACATGCCTTCTAATAATTATATATGGCACATCCCTTTTGTTTTTTAATTAATTAACATATTTCCCCAAGGTTGATTTTGGTTGAATTGTTCGGGAGATGGCTTGAGTCCCAGTAAACGCATTGCCACCAAAATTTGCCTGTTAACTAAAATGTTGGGGTCCTCCTCAATTCTTACTGGACTACTATAGTGAATATAAAGTAATAAATCCATGGTAATTATTGCAAATGTTGTACATGTAAATGCAAATTTGATAATGATTTGTGAATTGATCAGTAACCATGTAAAATATCATCCATTATCCATGTGACACATCATCCGTTATAAAGTGGGGAACATTTCAAATGAGTCCTTTTTTAACAACATCTGGTCAAATCCACCGCCCTACCATTAGTAATTATGTATGCTAATTTTTCCCACAAGTTTGTCATTTTCAGTAGTCCAGATACAATGACATGAGCAAATAAATTCTCTGTTTGACGAGTGGTATGTTGGATTGGGTTTAGTGACTATGCCATGAAACGTATGTGTGCTGACTGAGTACAGTCTAACAGATGTTGTATAAGGCCCCCTAAAAAGTCTTCGGTTTCTGGTATGGAGCTTGCCTCAAAAGTGGTGCGGCAACGTGGCTTTTTAATACTTTTTTTTCCTTCAAATGTCGGCTGATGACTGCAAATGGTGCCCGACTAAATTCAGTGCAAAATATATGGGAGCCCAGAGAGACCACAAATAGCTTATAGTACTCGATCGTAACCCCATCTTAAAACACATTAAAATTTGTGCAGCAGCAGGATGATAGTCAAACCAGTGAGTCTGGCGGTTTTGAGACATCATCTCACATTGAAAAAAAAAACTTTTTCATTTTGCCGACGTGCATGGCTACAGCGATGCGCGCGCATACCAGAAACCGGAGCCTTTTTGGGGGGGCCTAAGGCAAAAATGACTAATCTTGTTTTTACATTATGATTAAATATGAAAGATACTAAAGTGCAGGTGAATCCCAACCTGGGCCATATCACGTATCTTGATGTACAAAGATGTAAAGTTCCATCATTTATAATAAAAATGCACATCACTATGTTACAGTCCATGCTGTTTTAGAAAGGAAAAGTCACAATACTGTGTGAAAAAAAATTACAAAAAGAAACACCCATCTTACAGTTTTACAGAGTTACAAACCCATGTGCACATTTATCGGACACAAGACACCAAACGAACAATACAACAGAAATAAAGGAATTGTGATATGATTTCAGGTACAGACTTTGCCATAGCCTTCATTAGTAAACGTAATCCTGCTTGAAGCATTTTAGTGAGCACCACATTTAACTCAAAAGATTCTACTAACACAGGTGGTAACACCTGCTGGATCAAACAGACCCAACTGCTAAAACACAACATCTTGTATGCTCTGACAGAAAGTCCCAACTATTGGGAATTTGCTAGATTCAGCAGGGTTACAGGAAAGGCTCTTTGTGTTACTAGCGGGACTAGTAACTCAAATACAGGGTTTATTGAAAGTGTGTATTAGAAAGGTGAAGGGGAAAGAGAGGTTATAATGTGCACAACAATGCTTGTGTATGAAGGGAATGGATTTTTAATTCACGTGTAAACATGGAGACAGAAACAACATGTGACATAGCAGGACCAATGAAATGGATTTAAACTGTCATTTCCCTTCACCAATGTAACGTTATGAGCACTGCGAGCTTGGCACTTTCTAAGAGCTTGTGAGGAAATGCTCCCCAAGCTTTGATGGGATTTGAACCATGACCCCCTGCTTACTAGTCCAAACATCGTACCACTCAGGTAAGATGCGCGCTCATCAGGTAAGAGCTCTCACTTAGCTGGTGAGCAAACTTGTGAAAATCTGCCCAACAAAATCTCATGAATCAGAAAAAATACGGCAGTTGTAGCATTTTTCACAGCACCATGATGATAACAAAAAATGGTGATGCAGGGGATGCAACATGCATGGCTAACCTCAAAGTCAAGATCTGGGAGAGGCGTACAGCTGATTGTCTCAAGGGAAACACTCTAAAAGGAGAGGAGCAATTGTCAACAAACAAGCATTAAGACACGCCACACAACGTCATTGTCAAGCCCAGTGCAAGTACTCATTTCATCACATGTCAATCATAATTCAAGTCGCGTCACGAGCTGTTAAAGCTACAGTCCATCATTTGCAGCTATCCAAAAAGTAACTGACGTAATTATTGTTGAAAAACATACTTAGTTGAAAGATAGTAAGGGAACTAAACTCCCTGTGAAGTTATTCTTTCTGGCAAGCTGTCATTTTGAAGAAATCAACAAAAGAAGGCCTTTTTTCTGTTAGTAGTTCGTTTTTTTTATTCGACGAAGTGCGCACAAGCGTTGACACGACTCACACGCGCACGCGGTTGCTATAATTCACCGGATCAGTGCGCGACATTGCGTAGCTGCAATGGGCTCAGTAAGAACATGTCTCAGATGCTGAAATCAAGCCCAATTCAAAACATGATTCAGCAACTTTTGATTTGAAATCGAGATCCTAGAATGTTGTTTTTCTTGAAATATGAAGCTGAGCTGAAATTTCATCAGGTTAGTTGTTCAGCACCTTTCTTTAGATGATGAGCACTTTTGTTGCTTCAAACGAACAAAATGCACAAATAACAAATGATGGACTGTACCTTTAAAATGAACTGTACGCAACTGTGAATGGCCTTGTGATTCACGTGTAAGCAGGCTTGTGATCTACTAGTAATGGACTAGACTACAACACTGCCAAACGGTGACATAATCAGGGATTGCACATGTAGCCCAGTCCATCACAAGTCCAGTCACAAGTAACTCACGAGTCCAGTCACAAGTAACAGTGGCCGAACAACAGCAAAGGAATGCCTTTGTCAAAGCTCATTTGCATAGCTCGTGATTTGAATTGGGATTGGATAACTTGTGATGGACTTGCAGGGACTTGTAATGTACTTGACTATGTCCCTGAACTCAATGGGCACTAGTGAGGTGTTCCATACACAACGCAGCAAGAAATACTCAATGAGAAAGCATGTACATGCTGTACTTGTATTAATGCTCACAGAGAAAGCATGAACTGGTTGTGGGAGGCAGATTGGAACAGTGGTACTAAGGTCGCCTTCCAAAGTCCCTGACCCGGGTTCGAAACCTAACAAGGTTAATGTGTGCATTTGAGGTTCTTTTTTCAGTCTCTGTGTGATTTAGTAAGTTTCCATGGAATATCATTCCGGGATTTTCCTCCCAACTCTTAAATGGAGCATTTGTTCATTTTCTTCTTCCTGTATTCTGGGCTGCAGTGTCTAGTGTGGATTTTTGAGAACCAGGGGGAAGGGGGAGGGAGTTTCATTACAAAAAAAAAAAGTTTGCGAAGCAAAAAACAGTTAATCCGCTAATAAGTCACACAATGTATAATGCTTTCGATCGATTCTCAACTGACTTTTTCCCCTTAACACAACAAATTTTTTCAGCAGTATTTTCTGTTGAGCAGACCCATCAATAAGGGTGAACACCGTATGGGTCCAACTACTCACCTGTGGGTAACTCGGAGGGAGATCCATGGGACTAATCATGGGGTTACTCGCTGAAGTAAAGTCCTGAGAGTCATAACTCGGGGGCGGTGACCTGTTACGAAGGGGCTGAACCGAATGATCCGTGGTGGGACCTCTAGCGATCAACCGAGATGGCCCACCATCCCCTGGACTGAATGCCAAACCATTGTCATTTATAGTTGAGTTAATCGGGGGAAGGGGATTCCGTACGAAAGGGTCCGGGTTTCCTTCAGGGGATTGAGGCAAGGGGTTCAGATTGGCTTGGCCCTTGGGTAGTTGAGAATTAGGTCCATTCATCCCAGTCGATAGTGTCTGCGGTTTGCTAGGGGGCTTAGGTTTGTCCGGTTTGTATGAAACAAGTTTTTCTGAGGCCTGTATGCTAACTGTCGCTGTTTCTGTCACTTCTGGTGGGCAGGAGTCAACCTCCATGTCAAGGGAATGATCAGGGGAGCGTAGCGGCTGTTCAGAAGTCACGGATCCTGGTTGGGCAGGGACATGAGTAAAAGCAAGCACGCTCTTAAGCTCCTCAAGATCATCGATTGTTTCCAGTTCCGTTGACTCGAAGGGATCCGAAGCATTGTTTTCAAAATCTGCAAAGTCAAAGTTCTGATTGCGGTGCGGAGCCCCGGCCGGTAGCCTGCTGGTACTGCTGGGTGTGTTAGCGGTGGCCAAGGGTACCGGCTTCATGATGTCACCGCCCAAGCTCGCCATTGGTGGAATGGAGTGATTTTTGGGCTCTGATTTACTGGTTTTTGCAGCGGTCGGTTGCAAGATTCCGTTAGGGAGCTGGACAGGGCTTGTTGCCGCAGCGCGCTGTTCTTCCCTCGCCTGTTGCTTGATTGCCTCCTTGGCTGCATCTGAGGCTCGCTTGGCGTCGAGAAATTGCAGGAATGTGCGCTCCGTCTCAAAGGAGTACTGCAAATTGGAAACATAAATGGCAAAACTTCAGCAATGAATAAAAAAAAAAATTCAATGCCATTTCTTCCCTCACTGAATTTCACCTTTGAATAAAATTTGTAAATCTCCAAGGAGAACATTAACTTTTCGCATTGCTGTTGCTTTCCAAAATTTGCTGAAATCCAACATCTAACTGTCCAGTACTTTTTTAAGGGTTATGAAAATTAAAACACAGCCAGTAATAATTTACTAACATGACTAAGCAATGATGTTGGGCCCTGTTGTCCTAGTTTTATTTTCTCACCTGGGTTGCATTGAGTGTTGCAGATGGGTTGGGTTCCTTGTAACCCGGAGGTAAGGTAACTTTTTCTGGGGGTCTGAATCGCTCCCCAAGACGCACCTGAATGCCTTCCAAGCTGGTCACTACAAATTGGGTAAATTGAGCAAAACAAAACTTCATTCACAATCCTTACAGTTGGTAGCCCAGTGGTAAACATTTACGTGTATGGACCATATCACCTCTGACATCATGGGTTTTAGGGAGCGTCTCATAAGTTGGAACGCTCGGAACGTTCTCATTGGAACGGCGTGTTCCCGAACTGGAACGCTCCGGCGTTCCATTGGGAACACGGGACCGTTCTGTTGGAACGTTAAAATCCCTTTGCGAGAACGGTCCAGCGGAACGGTCGGGAACACGCGTTCTATTGCGCGTTCCAGCAGAGTGTTCCTAGCATAGCCCGTATACGATGGCCCAGTTTCGAATATTTGCCCATATTGCGTCAGGAAAAATGGCGTCGCAATCTCCGGCAAACCGTGCGTCACTGAACGGTAGCTTTTGCCTGTTTTTGAGGATTTATATATAATATTTGGACGTGATTATGAAATTTCTGTGATGGTTTGGGTAAATAGTTCAACACAAGGTACGAGTGATTGTTAATGCGGTTGGAATCTTGGTAAATCTAATGATGTAAATATCGTTTCTGTGGTGAAACGTCGGTAGCCCCGAACCTCACATCACTTGCAATCGCTACGCTGTGGTGAGTGTGTATTCACGTCAAAGTATACTTGTGCAAGAACAATATTTTGTTTAATAATACTTTGATAATGCATACTAGATTAAGGGAAATCTCCCCCAAAAAATCGTAGATAGAGAAGGGGTATGGGGATTTCGAAATATGTTAAGTGAATTTCTGTTAAATATAATCGATTACGAAACACAGTGGCTGTTGGTACGGAAGATGTGAAGTTCTCTGGTGAAATTTCACCATGAACTTTTACATCACTACGTTGATTGTATATTCACGTTTACAATTAATACAGGGCGCATGTTTGTAGTATGCATGCAAGAACAAAATGTGTCTTTGACACTAGTGCGTAATAGGTTTACTAAAATCACCCGACAAAACAGCGTAGAAAGAGTGAAGGATTTTGAATTACAAACAAATCATTTCCAAACAATATAGCCTTCATCTCGAAAACAGCCCCGCTGATAAAATGAACGAGAGGGCCTGTATGTTTTGTCATGGTTCTATGCGATACTTTTACGAAATAGAAATAGAAAAAGATAAAGCAGAGCTTACTATTGACGATATACTTTTTGTCAGACAAATTCCACGTTTGAAACTAAACTCTGACTCCAGGTCCTGCTGCACGGACGTACTCACGTATACCCGAGCGCGAATACCCATCCGTGCAGCGTTCCGCCGGGAACACGGTGTTCCCTCCCCGTTCTAGCTGGACCGCAGCTCGGTGCGTTCCCTTCAAGCCGCGGAACGCACCCGCGTTCAATCGGGAACACGGCACGTTCCCGATGGAACTCCTGGCGTTCCTACGGAACGTTCCATTGGACCGCGAACGTTCCCGACTTATGAGACGCTCCCTTAGGTAAGCATCAATATTGTTTTAATGTTCCATTTCAAATGAAAAGTAGAACAGTTTGTTAAAAGGCAGTCAGTATCATGCGTCAGCATCACAAATTTTGTAGACATACGTGTGTTATCGTCATATGGTGTATACAACTTCTTTCAGTAGGGTCTATTCATAGAGCTATATTAAATTACTAGAGCGCTAACTCGATGTACAAAGTAATGCCTGATGGGCGCATCCATGTTTGTGCACAAACCTATGGGAAAACTCGAAATTTTGTACGGCTTTTGTAAGGCTATTTGCATATCTGCGTTTGTATTCCATACCGGCGCGTCATCGAAGCCGATACGCCCAAAAACGAAACACACGATCAGTAAATGAGCGTTTCATTTTGCTCTAAGCAAACAGCGCAACGTGTGCGCGTCCCTCCGCTGCAGATGCTTTTCGACGTGACATTTTTTGAACCGTCATAACTCGCTTAAATTGTTTGCGTATTTTCTACATGCGCGTTGCATTTAGAGTACATTTTTAAAATTCAATCTACTATTTTGATTGTATTCTACAAACACGCATGTGAATTCAAAATGTCTGCGCCCAGAGCAGCTTCAAAGCGTCTCTGCGCGCAAGAATGAAGAGTTAGCGCTCTAGTAATTTAATATAGCTCTATGGGTCTACTTCAGATGTACGCTATTAAACAAGCGGTCCAATAGAATGCTCAATCCAATTGAAACATCAGTCACTTTCCAAAAGTGACCATACAATTGCTTTTTCACTCTTGAAAAAATACTTTGAAGAGAGGTTGCTATATTTTTGAAGTTGGGATGCTCCCTTTAACAGGTACACAAATTCATGATTACATATGCTCTGTTTACATTCATGGCATTTGTTAGAATTCCCATATTTTTTTTAATGTCACAGCAAAATGAGGAAGAGCACGGTGTTCAGAGAGCAATAAATATTTCAGACTGGCACAGTTCATACCTGAGAGAGATCGTCCCAGCGACTGGGAGTGGTAGGCCATGACAACTGCACTCCTCGCCTCCCAGAACTGATACTTCACATGTGAAACGGCAATCCGTTTTGATGTGTGTGTAGCCGAATGGTGGTTCTTTACTTCCTCATGCAACAGCAGTTACAGAATAGTTAGGCAATTTGCAAGCAATCTACCTGATGTTTACAGTGACTGACACTTTATTTCTTGAATCCTGTAAGCAAAACCGACAGTCATGACTTTCCAAGTTCAGTGAGCTTTCCTACCAATTATGTGTCTGTTACGCCCCAACTACCCGTAGGCCATAGTCCCAACTTGGGCAGTCCCAGCTTAAAGGGAATGTACATCATTGGCTTGTGCCGTAATTTTCAGAAATGAACTATTTGAGGGGTTAGTATAATATATCAAATATTGTTACACTGACATGTTTGAAGTTTTGTGTTCGAAAATACTGGAAAAACCAAGAAAAAAAAAATGTTCAAGAAGTCTGGTTCCCTGACTCCACTAAAGATGAAATGGATCAATTTATAGATGCCGGAAAATTGTAAGGTAAGGGAACCAGTCTAGCTGGCCTGCAGCCGTTCATGATCATGTAACCAATAGCAACTTTTGGACTGGAAAAAAATGGTAAATTTGGAGCAGTAGTTGAAAAATAGTTAGGTTTTTCCAACGGTGGTCGGCCGACTAATAAGCGTCAACACAGCGTCAACACACGCAGAAGCGTCAACACAGCGTCAACACAGCGTCAACACCTCCAAAGCGCATTCTAAATTGACGAAAAGGGCATAGAACTGTAAAGTTTAGACTTAAAAAGATTTTCTGTGGGTCAGAGGTTACATTTGGTTACGAAAATGGAGGTTTTTTTTCACGCAAAAAAACATATCTAAGCAGCACTGCCATTGTCCGCCATCTTGCCTTCGCACGGAGCTTGGACTACACCATTTCAGATATGGATGTCAGGATGTGCAGGTAATAAAATTATCATGTCGTCTTATGCGGATTCACACGTAACGACCGCCCTCTGTTGATTTATTATATAATGTTATTACCACTTTTGCGTAATGGTATCGTCCGCGCTGACATGGCAACATGGCTGCCGATTTGGGAACTGCACGGAGAGCCAATTTTCTTGAACTGAAAATTGCAATTTTCAGACGTTTAACCGATTGATTTTAAGCCAAAATTTCATTTTTGCCCATACTTGACGGTTTGAATACTGGTTTTGTCCATTTGAAAGCCCTTTGGAGGTGTTGACGCTGTGTTGACGCTTTTTAGTATGACCACACTTTGCTACCATCACGTTAGCAGTTTTTCCAATGGTTGTAAATTTTTTTTACAGTACCTAAAACCACCCAAAAAGTTTTTAAAATGTGAACAGACATGTAGGCTTATACATGTAATGTGTGTTGAATCATTTCTTTCTTTCTTTTTTTTATTTTTGAAATCACCCTCAAATTTCCATTAAAAATAGACGGAAAAAGTGACCTACGTTTTCCAAAATTTGATGGAAATTTGAGGATAATGTCAAAAATCATTATAAATAATCAATAAATTATCTTTAGCAAAAGGCTGCATGTCCATTCATGAGTTGAAATTGTTCTTTCTTGATTTCATATATTTAACAAAAAAATACTTCCATGGGAAAAAAAACTGCTAACATGATGGCAGACAAGTAGAATATGCAATTAATAAAAATAAAAACAAATAAAAACTTAAAACATAAACTAGTCTCTCGTTCTCACCTGCTTTGTCTATTTTCTAACAAAATTGGCAGGAAAAAAATGTTGCAACCTGATGCCACTTTTTCCTATATCATCTCGGTTTTGTTAGGGAATCAATAGGCATTGATAGGTAGGCCTACTTAATACAATTTTCTTGACTTTCCATAAACTTTGTACACAATCACGGAAGTGGCGTCAGGTTGCAACATTTTTTCCAAGAAAACATGATGACTTCACGATTATTGAGTTTAATACGCAGTGCAACACTGCTATGCAACCTGCAGCATACTGAAGCATGGCAGTGCAAGTTGATCACATCACTCAGTGTCACCATCGTCATGTTCAGAATAGCTACACAACCAAAGCGGCAATACCTGCGAATTCAGACCTAGGCCTATGAACAAAATTATTCTTTCTGGAAAAGTAGCCCCCAAAACCATGTTAAATCTTACAATTTATCGTAGGCCTTACCACTCATTCGCGATACCCTCACTCGCCAGTGTCGCTTCCTTCTCTACGATTTTCGGCAGCCATTTTAGTTTCTGCAGTGTCATTATTTATTTTTAGACGTGTATATGATGACATCACTGCACGCGACGTACATGTACGTCAAGTTGCGCCACTACACAAAACATGGCGGCGCGCACATGGGATCTTTTGTGTTGACATCCGGCGTGGCGGCGCGTACAGAGTGAATCAAAAAAACAAAATACATGTTTAACGAAATGCGATACGCCTTTCCACTTTAAAATGAGACATCAATTGTCCACATCTGATACTTTTTAACAGAGTTATATGAGTAATTTTCCAGCCTGACCATGGGACCGCCGTTTTCAATAAGCCTCAATTGCTCTGTGCATATGAATGTGCCAGCGAGTAAAAACCGTCACAAACCGATAGCATTAGCAATTTAGTGTTTAGAACTGTCATGACTCTCTAAATAGGCCAGGCAAAATATGCCAAACCTTTGTCCCGATGCCTAAAATTGAGCGGAACTTACATGGCGCAGTTGCGGACAAAGTCACATTAGAATCACACTCTTGGAAAAAATTGTCCAGTTAACTTATTCTTTATGATGGCCTATGAAGGACCAAAAGTGGACAACCCATTTTCTTAAAAATCTGCTAGAACAAAAACAGAATTATGGTTGAAATGAAGTCCTCTTTCTGAATTTTCATTTTTCTATTATCAAAAATTTGGATTAGGCCTAAGTTTTATTTTCTTGTACAGAAACAGAGTTTACGTCCGAACCAAATTTCCGAATTTCTGCTAGTAGAAAAGCGGAAATTGCGTTTACGTCCAAACCAAATTTCCGAATTTCTTCTAGAAGAAAATAGGAAATTGCTTTTACGACCAAAGCAAATTTCCAAATTTCGACTAGCAGAAAATCGGATATTGCGTTTATGACCAAAGCAAATTTCCAAATTTCTACTAGCAGAAAATCGGAAATTGCTTTTTACGACCAAAGCAAATTTCCGAATTTCTATTAGCAGAAAAATGAACGTGTGATGCCATAAACCAAATTTCATTTGTTTGTATTAGTAGAAAATCAAGGTGGAGATATTTTTGGGCTACTCCATAGGTCGTTTGGGGTTAGAAACCCTCATCCGAGTCGAGTAGGTCGATTGATTGTGTGTGTACCAAAACGTAATTGTGTTTGATGATCTAGCCAACAAAAGTCGGAATGACATAAAAGCTATTCTTCTTTTTTTATAAACCAACGCTAAGGGCGGATCCAGGGGGGGGGGGCAAAGAAAAAATGTGGACCCCAAAAAGTGGGTCCCAATAAACATTAATAAGGGCTTGGGGTTCGGGGCCCGCTTAACGGCCCCGAAACATTTTTTTTGGATTGTAGTAGCTCTGTGGTGCGATCTGATCACTTTAACAAAATCTTTTTGAGGAAGATGGTGGTGTGCGCAATGACTGCCCTGTACTGCCACGTCATTTAAAACATTGGGTTCGGGGTTTTTTGGTGGTGGGGGGGGGGGGGGGGGGTCATGGCCCCCGTTGGCCCCCCTGCATCCGCCCTTGGCAGACGCCAACTTGTTCTTTTATTAGTAGCCTATATTTGGCGACTAACCAAACTTCAGCTGCGTTCGCTCTCTGGACTTCTTTTTAAGGAGACTGAAAACAACCCCCTAGTTTGCTCAAGGTTTACTAAGATAAAAACTCATTAGTCAAGTTCCTCCCATATCGTTTTTAAATATTAATTTTCTTTAAGGCCTATGATTAAAATTCTGCTGATGAGGGTTTCTTACCCCAAACGACTTATGGAGTAGCCCAAAAAAATCTCCACCTTGATTTTCTACTATAGTACAAACAATTGAAAATTGGTTCATTTTTCTGCTAGTGGAAATTCGGAAATTTGGTTTGGTCGTAAAAGCATTGTCCGATTTTCTGCTAGCAGAAATTCGGATATTTAGTTTGGTTTCGTCGTAAACGCAATTTTCGATTTTCTGCTAGCAGAAATTCGGAGATTTAGTTTGGACATAATTGCAATTTCCGATTTTCTGCTAGTAGAAATTCGGAAATTTGGTTTGGACGTAATCGCAATTTCCGATTTTCTGCTATAATATAGCAGAAATTCGGAAATTTGGTTCATTCGTAAACGCTCTTTCCGATTTTTAGAAATTCACAAATTTGGTTTGTCCACTTTTGGACCGCCTATGTACACGAAAATAAAAATCTAAATTTTTGATTCAGAAAGAGGACTCCATTTCAACCATAATTCTGTTTTTGTTCCAGCAGATTTTTGAGAAAATGGGTTGTCCACTTTTGGTCCTCCAAAGTCCGACTGATAAGGTTTACGCACAAAACCATGGGCCAATGAGGCTTTGCATAGAAAGGTGGCCGAACCATTTTTTGGGAAAGTGTGCTGGTAATGAGGCTTGAGCCTGCATGCTGCCAACATCACCAATGGCATCCCTACATTTGCTCGTGCGAATAGGACCAATTTTTGGACCTTAATTTTATCAAATCTGCTCTTAGATAATGGCCCAAAAGCTAGGGAGATGATCCTCTGCTATATTTGCACGATTCCACCGATTTTTAAACCAGACGGTCGCGTTTTCTACAAAAAATTGTGGGGTTACTTTTTATGCAAATGACTCGCGAATATATTTTTGAAACCCTAATCACTCGCGAATTTATTGCGCCCGCTGTCGGTCTTATATTGCCATTCGGATATATCGTCTGAATAGCCCCCCCCCCCACCACCACCACCACCACACCGAAAAATAATAGTGATAAAATACTGTTGAAAAATGTGCTCGTTCGTTCAGAAATTCATGAAGCATAATATCCAAACTGATTGGATGTTTCCAAAGTGTCTTTCCCAATTGCAAAATTTCTTTTTAAAGCCCACTACAGGCAGCATTAGAATCACACTCTTGGAAAAAATGGTCCGGTTAACGTATTCTTTATGATGGCCCTTGCGGTTTTGCCGAAGTCAATTGAGTGTGATCGTCCGACTGATAAGGTTTACGCACAAAACCCATGATGGGCCAATGAGGCTTTGCATAGAAAGCTGGCCGAACCATTTTTTGGGAAAGTATGCTGGTAATGCAAGGGAAATCCCCAGTTTGCAGTTAAGGATTGCTTTAAAGTTGGCAAATTGAAATTCTGATAAATCACATCATTACAAGGGTGTATTTCGCTTGCTTCTCAAAGGTGGGGGAGACATATATCCGATGCGAGCGGACGGTGAGATCGGCAATTTCTTACCACTTTAACCATTTTTTAAGCAAAAGATGTTAGGAGTAATTGAATCAGCTATTCTGAGTTTTAGAATCAAATATTGGATACAATTTTTATTCGGAGACGAAAAAGTGTGCGGGGGTGGACAAACGACATCCCCCACTTTAGAAAAAAATGTGTCTGTATACATAATGGGGTTACCCCCGCCCCTCCATATTTCCTACCGATCGATGCCCATGCATTATCTCCACTCCGTCGTACTCCTACCTAAATACGAAATTGTCAGCAATTTTTCCTATTTGGAAAAATGTCACAATTCAATTTTCTGTCAAGTTCATAACGGGATATGACGTCGTAACCTCAAGATTTATGATCGTTCAACTGAAGCCCCGGCGCGGGAGAGAGCTGTTAAACGGAGAGCTGGATAGTGTTTAATCAAAACTTCGGGAACAAATCCTCTGATTGTCTTAAAACATAGTATCATCGACCCTGATCACAGAATGGCCATTCTTAATTTTCGCTAGATCAGACTAAGACCCATTGGCGCCATGCCAAGTGGGGCCAATTTTGCATTTAATCACAATTTTGATAACAAGAACGAAACCAGTATTATTTGATAGCTTGGAACTTTTAGATTATGGAAATATAACTTAAGAATGATTTTAGATCAGACTAATTAACTTAAGAACGGCCCGAAAAGCGCGGAGGGTGGGCGTGGCTGTCACCCCCTTCTTTTCCTTTTCGCTGATACCGTTGCAACGCAACGGTAGAGGAGAAAATGAAACCAGTTTGTATTGATGCCTTAACACTCATGGAATATAAAAAATATAACTTAAGAGTGCTTTTAGGTCAGACTAAGTACCTTAAGAGCGGCGGGAAAGGCGCGGATGGGGCGGGGCCTCAACCCCCCACCACGTACATTTTGGCTCATATCGTCGCAAGGCATTTGTTAAGTCTGTCAAGTTTCTTTCACAGCTGTTCTGATGTCTTGCGGTAATTGTGACACCAAGTTTATGAAAATAGGGCATAAATTCGTCATGAAATGTCCATTTTCCAAAACCGGTAGGCCTAAATGTTAACTTTTCCCATTGAAAATGACATGCACATGAAAGCGTGCATGACAGTGCCGACTAACAGATCGAATTGAAACTGTGCAAATGTACTACAAAATTTAAATGGGTAAAATGAAACAACTTTTACTGATGCTTTGGCACTTGTGGAACATGAAAATATAACTTAAAGATATAGTCCATCATTTGTAATTTGTGCATTTTGTTTGTTTGAAGCAACAAAAGTGTTCAAAATCTAATGAAGGATACTGAACAACTAACCTGATGAAGTTTCAGCTCAGCTTCAGCTGTATATTCCGAGAAAAACAGCATTCTAGTGGAGCTGCTAAGCGAAAAATCGTGCACTTTGTGGTAAAAGCATGAAATTTGGTATGCTGGGTAAAAATGGGCTAGAAATCATTTTAAGATCGGGACCCATCCTGGATTTTGCCCATTTTGGGGGCGGAGCTTGATTTTTTGAAAAAGGGGGTGCAAACAATAAAAACTCATAAAAACTGTACTTAACATCCATTTTTCTAGTTTTTCCATGCTTTAAAAATAAACTTCAACATAAATAGGACATTCTAGCATTTAAGGGCCTGTTTCCACCCATTTTGTGGGCGTGGCCTAAATGTGTAAAAGAGGCGGTATATATTAGCAGTTTGGTTCAATTATGGAAAATACCGTTCAGTTTGGTGGTAAAATCTTAAAAATCGGCATGTTAAGTCGAAATGGGCTGAAAATCATTTTAAGACGTGGATTCATTTGAGATCTTGCCCATATTGAGGGGGAGTTTGATCGGTTAAAAAGGGGAGTGCAAACGAATAAAAATTTAGAAAAACTGTATTTAACATCCATTTTTCTTAGTTCTTCATGGTTTTAAATACACAGAGACATGATAAAAAACAAATCAAACATTCTAACACTTGTTATTTTTTACCCTTTTGTGGGCGTGGCCTAAATATGAAAAGGGGGCCGCACATTAAAGCAGCTTCATTCAAACGAGGGAAAATGAGCATTTTTGCTGGTAAAACACAAATTCTGCATTGGTTAACTATGTTTGCCATACACTGTAAAGATCAGTTTAAAATGGTTGCAAGGTTTTGCCTTTTTAGGGGTGGAGCTACAATTTATAGTAGGGGTTGAATATTCTAGAATATTAAATATTTCATATTTAAATTAGTGTGATTGGCTACAAGTAAAATACATGTAGGTTACAGCAGCTGCGGCATGTCCTTGTTTGTAAACACTTCTGGCATCACCGGGGGGGCAACGGTGGACTTCACCTATTCTTGCAAGTGCTTTTCATGTATATTTCTGGCAGTGGCTGCTTAATGCGCCGCAGCACCTTGTAAACCATTATAAAGGTGCTACATAATGGGTCTCATATTTCTCATGTACTTCATTTACCTGTCTCTAATAATAGACATAATTTCCAGCGCCTCGAGTACCTAATAGTTGGTAGATACGTGCGCTATATAAGACTTCGGTATTTTTATTATTATTATTATATATGGGCATGTATACATGAAAATAATTTTTAAAAATATGCGCAGAGTATACGTCAATTCCTTGCAGTGTGTACTGCTGGGTTTATATCATATGGATGTTTGGACTTGGAAAGTAATATCTTGATGTTTGAAAAGGTGGGATTAATATTTTTGAGAAATTATGTAGCTTCTTGAAAAATGTGCTTGCACTTTGATAAACAATTCCAAAATATACAAACTTCATGCAGGAATGAGTAAATGTATGTAATGAAAGCACAGTCTGTTTACGTCACAGCAACAAAGTAGCTGATAACATTATTTGTGCCATTATTTGTGCCACGAACATTGCCACTTGATACGAATTACTACAAGACTTATATCTGTGGATCGGATGTGTCACCTATTTTGTGTTCTTGACATTTTGTGCATTTTTAAACAACAACCTCAAATGACCCTACATGACTTTTGACCTCCAATTTTGGAAGAGTTGTGATGAACCCCAACCAAAGGATCACTCCATCCAACTTCTATGACATTATAATCCATCAAATTCTGTACTAGACAAAGAAACATTTGAAGCATATTTGAACAATGACCTGTAATGAGCCCTAGATGACCTTTGACCTCAGTAATTCCATGAAGAATTGTGTCTTCTCATGCACCCAAGGGTCACTGCATCTAAGTTTCATCAAAATCCATGAAAGCATGTAGAATGTTGTAAGCTTTCCCCCAAAACTGTTAATTACACCATGATTAACCTCAGTTGACCGTTGACCCATGACATTTGATCTAAAATATATCGCACATTTGGGCAAATATTTAGGAAACGAGAGAAATCCCAAAACTTTTTACAGTTTTACGGGTCTAATCATTTTCTAATTCTCCCTATGACAACTTCCGGTTTGATGACGTCACACTCCTACAACCTCAAATTCATAATTTTACGTTTTTTCCATAAAATATCCAAGGTTAAGTTTGGTAAACGTTTGATGAATGGTTTTTAAATAGTCCAACTTTCTAGGACGTGCCGCTGGGGGGGGGGGGGGGGGCTCTTTCAGGCTCTTTCATTTTGATTACAAAATATCAACATGGGTTTTATTTTGTTCAAGACTTCGTTCAAGCGATGGTCGCTTTTGAAGATGTTGGATAAGGGTTAATTTTTGTTCAAAGTTTCATGTTACAAGGTACTGTTTAGAAGAAAAGAAGCGGAGCATCATCTAGAAAAAAAAATAAAAGGAAACATAAGGGCAAAAGAAAAATTGTGACCATTTCAAAATTGTGATCGGTTTGTATCCACAGAGCTATATAAAATCACCAGAACGCTAACCCCTCACATTTTTGCGCAGAAAAGCCCTGAATGCGTTCTGGGCACAGACGTTTTGAATTCATGTGGGTGTTTGTAAAACAAAATGGAATTAGATGGGGTAGATTTCGAAAGTGCACTCTAAATGTGGTATCTACCAAAATGACATCATATACAGTACTGGCCAACCAACATTCATGCCAAATATTAGGAAAATCACGCAAAAGAAGGAATTTCAATGGGGGATCAGTGAGGGGGAACAGCAATTCGGTCTTTAGCAGATCCAAAACACCCCAGTCCTGATAGTGATAGGGTTAACTTTCAATAGACTGTAGTCCTATCAATGAAGAGAGAATCCACAGCCATTGACTCTGACTTGGCAATTGCTTCAGTATTTACACATAGGGCCAAAAAATAATGATTCTGCTTCCGGTTACCCCACCTACCCTATTTTGACAGCCCCTACCCTAATTGTGTTTTGGGAACAATGAAAAAATTAAATAAAACCATCAATTACCACCTTTTACCATGGACTACACACAGACACCTACATATATGATCAACACAAAAAGAATGCACTTAACTTCCTACCCTATTTTCAAATGCCATGTTATCGGAAGCAGAACTATTTTTTTGGCCTAGGCTGTATTTACCAGTACATCTAAGGACATGAAACCACTTTGAGTGAGTAAACCCAGTAGAAATATGACCACAGAAATATTACCACCTTTTACCTATCTATGCGAATATTCAGCCCTCTACTTTAAAATGTAGCTCCACCCCTAAAAGGGCAAAATCCTTGCAACCTTTTAAACTTATCTTTACTTTACAGTGTATGGCAAACATAGTTAACCAATGCATAATTTGTGTTTTACCAGCAAAAGTGCTGCATTTTCCCTCGTTTGAATGAAGCTGCTTTAATGTGCGGCCTCCTTTTCATATTTAGAATGTTAGAATGTTTGAATTTTTTATCATGTCTCTGTGTATTTAAAAGCATGAAGAACAAAGGAAAATGTGTGTTAAATACAGTTTTTCTAAATTTGTATTTGTTTGCACTCCCCTTTTTAACTGATCAAGCTCCGCCCCCAAAATGGGCAAGATCCAAGATGGGTCCATCCCTTAAAATGATTTTCAGCTCATTTCGACTAAACATGCCAATTTACAAGATTTTACCACCAAACTGAATGGTATTTTCCATATTTGAACCAGACTGCTAATATATACCGCCTCTTTTACACATTTAGGCCACGCCCACAAAATGGGTGGAAAATAACAGGTGTTAACAAGCTGGAATGTCTTATTTTATGTTTTAGCTTACTTCAACGCAAAGAAAAAATGAGGGAAATGGATGTTAAATACAGTTTTTATTGTTTGCACCCCCTTTTTCAAAAAATCAAGCTCCGCCCCCAAAATGGGCAAAATCCAGGATGGGTCCCGATCTTAAAATGATTTCTAGCCCATTTTGACCCCACATGCCAAATTTCATGCTTTTACCACAAAGTGCACGATTTTGGCCAAAAATGGACCTAAGCAGCTCCACTATTCTGGGATCTCAATTTCAAATCAAAAGTAACTGAATCATGTTTTGAATTGTTTTGAATTGCAGCTATACGCGATGTCGCGCACTGATCCGACGAATTATAGCAACCGCGCGCGCCTGTGCGTCGTGCCAATGCTTGCGCGCGCTGCGTCGAATAACAAAACGAAATACTAATTTAAATTTTCCTACGGTGCGTCTTAAGACGCACCGTTGGAAAGGCCTTCTTTCGTTGATTACTTCAAAATGATAGCTTGCTAGAAAGATTAATTTCACAGGGAGTTTATAGTCCACTTACTATCTTTCAACCAAGTATGTTTGTCATCAATAATACGCCAGTTACTTTTTCAGATGGCTGCAAATGATGGACTATAGCTTTAAAGAGTTCCTTTTAGTCAGACTAATTAATTCAAGAGCGGCGCAAACAGCGCGGAGGGGGTGGGACCGCAACCCCCATCCGAGTACATTTTGGTCGCTATCATCGCAATGCATTTATTAAATTCTGCCAAGTTTCTCTGACAGTTGCTCTGATGTGATGCGGTTATTTTGACACCAAATTTATGAAAATAGGGCATACCTTCGCTACAAACTTTTCAAATACCAAAAACAGGAATAGGCTCAAATGTTAACTTTTCCATTATGTGTGTATGACGTACATCGGAGGGCGCATGAGAGTGCCGACTCTGAATAACTATGACAACAAAATATTTCAACAGGTGGAATTGAAACTTTACAGATGTCGATAGATGTTCGGAAGTCGTTTCATTAGAGATATCAACTTCTGCTTCAAATAATAATAATGCGAAAGCATATAGCAGGAGCTGGCGAATTAAAAATAAATTATATAGTACATATCAGTTTTCCAGTTTGAAGTTCAAGATTTAATTGAATCTTAAGGGGCAGTGGGTATAGGCTGACGGAGCTGTTAAGGTCAAATATCGTACACAGTTTTGCACTTTGAGACTGAAGCACAAAACTCCGTGCGCTGGTTCTTCATGCATTGCATATACGAAATTAACTATAATGTTTCAATTGACCTAAAAAGTAATAACATTTTAAATAAAATTCCTAAATTAAAATTGACCTAAAAAGTAAAATTCCCACCCTGGGATTGAACCTGCAACCTTCAGATTAAGAGTCAGCAGTCCGTACCACTGGACTAAGCACAATATTAATCTTTTTAGTGGCTATTGACCTAAAAAGTAATAAAATTTAAAAATCTAAAATTCTCACCGTGGGATTGAACCTGCAACCTTCAGATTTAGAGTCAGCAGTCCGTACCACTTGACTAAGCACAACTCTACACTATTTAGTGGACCCACCCGTACGAAATTAACTATAACGTTTCAATTGACCTAAAAAGTAATACATTTTAAAATCTAAAATTCCCACTGTGGGATTGAACCTGCAACCTTCAGATTTAGAGTCAGCAGTTCGTACCACTAGACTAAGCACAACTTCACACACTATTTAGTGGTTACGAAATTAACTATAAAGTTTTAATTGACCTAAAAAGTAATAACATTTTAAAATCTAAAATTCCCACCTTGGGATTGAACCCACAACTGCGGAAGCGGGACTCCAGTCGTGCACGGCGCGAGGAGCTACAGGAGGCCATCGGGACAGGATCGGGAGGCTGACTCACGATCTGGGTACCGCTGGCCCCTCACTGGGACAGGGATCACACAGAGCTACTGGAGGCTGACTGGATCTAACTATAGGATTCACTGGAGGCCTCAGGAGCAGTCGTGGCCAGAGCACAGAGGAGAGCCGGGTGCATTTAGAGGCGCTCATTACAAGCGGCTGCAACCCCTTTGTTATAGGAGGCGCGGTGCGCAATAAGCCCCCCCCCCCCCCACAGGAGGCTCCCACATAGCAAATAAGAGGTGCATTAATTCACATATGCACACCCCCTAATTATAGGCCTGTTGAGTATTGAATAAATCTTATATCTTTTATTACGGCACATGAAACCCAGTCGTCAGTGTCCAATATAATTCCTTTGTCCTTGTCTATTATTTAATTATCCCTTCCCCCATCTGATTTGTGAGCTACTACATTGGAAGTCGGCGGTATACTTCGGCCAAACAGACTCGGGTTATTTCGCTAAATGGTGGCAGCGGTCTGTCGCGCTACACATGGTGGCAGCAGTGGGATTCTTCCACTTAGGAACCTCACAGACCGTGGACAGTAGCGGGAGGCGCAGTTTAGGACGTCGCCTCACGCTCGCCAATATAGATGCCGGATCTGATTTACTGACATTAGGGGCAATAGTAACTGTTTGTTTAATCATTTTATTGATCGTTTTAATCCTTACAATAAGACACTAGGTATTGCTGAAACTTCTTCGCCGATCGTCTAACGAGGAGCTGAGGAAGTTGTAGTGAGTGCACCTTGTAGCAAACCGTACCCACGTAGCGGTTGTCCTGCAAGGATTGGAGAACAGATTTCCTCAAGAGGAGGAGGTGGAGGTGCAACGATGGCTGAGCGTGACTATGCTGTAAAGGACGTTGGAGCCTCTGACGGGGAAATGAAGTACCTACACAGGGAGGTGGAGTTTCTCAGGCTGGAGGTGCAGGAGAAGGAGGACCTCCTGCAGGATCTCTACGAAGCAAACAACGATAAGGAAACGCAGATTACACAACTCAAGGAGAAAATGGTCAAACTCGAGGAGTTGTGGCAGTCTGTTCCTTGGGCGGAGATGACACTGAACAGGCCAACCGCCAACCGGCAAACCGCAGAAGCCTCCTACATCAAATGCAGGGATCGCAACCATCAGGACACAGTGATGTAGTGCCTTGATGCTGGGCCTTGGCCTTAAGGCTGCCTTAAGGCTGTATTTTAGGGCCTTGGCCTTGGCCTCGAGGCTTGAGGGCAAAAGCCTTGGCCTTGGCCTTGGCCTTGAGGGTTCAGGGCCTTGCAATTTTGAGTCAAGGCTCTTCAAGGCCCATAGATTTTTGCATTTTCCAGATAAATCTGTTCGAAATTTTGCTGTTACCATTTTAATCGTATTACCATGGAGGAGGGAATTAAGCACCCTATAGATTTGTGTGTTGGGCACACTTCCACTTTTGGTAGCATCACATTTTGTTACCATTGTAGTAGATTTGCTGCAAAAATATTCCGTACACTTGTGGGGCTAATGAGATGATCACTTTAATTGCATATGACTATGGAATAGATCTGATTGGTTGTATAATTTTATGTCTCCCTGATAAGTGCTAAAGATTTGCATGTATCTGTTTTAGATAATGCTGATATTTCTGACCATGTTGGGCCAGCAAATAAAAATTTCCCAAATCAGTTTCTTGGATCCCCCTTTTGTTACACTTGGGAGAATTGTGTGTCAATATAGAAGTAAATCATTATTTTGTTTAGTTAAACCATATTGAAGACCTGAACTTATACTTTAATAGATACAGTGCAGTCATAAAACGGTGTAGGCCTATGCGAGCATGTTGATTGCAATTAAAGAATGTTGGGCGGATCCAAGGGGGCCAAAAGGGGCCATGCCCCCCCCCCCCCCCCCCAAAAAAAAGAAACCATTTTTTTTTTAAGTGACGTTGTAATAAAGGCAGGCAATGAGTACACCACCATCTTTTCCTCAAAAAACATCGGTTAAAATGGTCAGAAATTAATTGCCTCAAATGGCACCACAGAGCATCTCGAATCCAAAAATTTTTCGGGGCCCTTAAGCAGGCCCCGAAGCCCAAGCCGTAATTTTTTTACCCACTTTTTTGGGGGGACCAAAATGTCTTTGCCCCCCCCCCCACCCCCAAATTGTGTTCTGGATCCGCCCTTGCGTGATGATATGTCATAATTATAATTAGTTCTATATCAGTGGTCATTTCATAAAACAGGGCCTTGGCCTTGGCCTTGAGGGTTAAGCCTTGGCCTTGGCCTCGAGGCTTGAGGGTCGAAGCCTTGGCCTTGATGGTCAAAGCCTTGGCCTTGGCCTTGGCCTTGAGGGTCAAAGCCTTTGCTCGAACACTGTCAGGACACCGGCGGTGCGAACTACCCATAGCGAATGGGAGATGATCACCTCTACACCGGAGGTAACCAGTTCACATGGACCAGGATGGCCCATCAGGAATAGTACGGAGAAGAAGGAGACGTCAAACTCTCCACCAACACCCTAGCCCTTAAAACGGGACACTAGGATACATGGAAGGGAAGAGTACAGTGGGACAACAGATTTGGGAGACATTCAAAGCTGCCGAGGATTAAATTACTCCCGACCGTTTTGATGGACGACAGCCGTGGATCGACTACCGGGGCCACTTTGAGTCCTGCTGGTTGGCAAACGATTGGAACGAGGAGGAGCCTGCAGTGTTTCTGGCTGCCAGCCTTAAAGGACCAGCGTTGAAGGTGCTCGCGAATTGCAGAGGAGACGGACCAGGGAAGCCATACACCTTTAAGGAACTAATGGGACTGCTCACGGCTCGCTTTGGGCCGGGGCAAATGGCGGAGAACTTCCTGATGGAGCTGAGGAATAGACGCCAGGGCCCTGAAGAGACAATTCAGGAACTCGGTCAGGCCATCCGTGAACTCACCGCCTTGGCTTACCCGGAGTTCTAGGAGTCAGGACGAGATCGCCTTGCACGGGGGCACTTCACGGATGCAATCCGTTCACAGTCAATCCGAGAGGGAATTTTCAGAGCGAGGCCGGCAAGCCTAGACGAGGGATCCAAGCAGCATTGGCAACAGAGAACTTCGAAAAGATTGAGAAGCAGAGAGGCACCAAGGCACCGCCACCGGACAAGAAAAATTGCAGAATGGGACTAGAGGAAGAGTTCAAGGAATTTGTGAGAGAAGAGGTGATGGCGCAGGTCACGGACCGGTTGCACCACACTTTGGCTGTGGAAGGGGAGGCTCATAAGCAGCCTCACAGGGCGACAAGGAAACAAAGAAAACGGGGCACAACTGGCGTCAGCCTCAAACGGGAGGCTGACCGGACACACTCGGGAAACGGGCCCCAGCCAACCCTGAGATCTGAGGGGAGGCTGGAGGCGACCAAGCAGGATCCGCAAACCAAATCGGACATGCAGAAGAAACCAATGCCTGAGTGTGTAAGGAAGGTTTTCACACCGTTGTTATCGCCTAACCACGGATTCTATGTGAAAGGCGAAATCTGATCCACAACCATCACATTCCTTGTAAACACAGGCACAACAGACACCATTATATCGGAAGAGGTATACCACAGGATGTTTCCTGAGACGCGCCCCCAGCTGGTGCAAGATGGCATCAAAGTGTATCAGGCCGATGGGACAGTTATGGAAACGTTAGGTGTGGCCAATGCAGACTTAAAAATCGGGAAGACTACCAGCCAGGTTAGAGCAGTTTTCGCCAAAGTGAGCGCACAGGGAGTTCTTGGCATGGATTTCCTGCTACTGACTGGAGGCATGCTGGACTTCAAACGATGGGAACCAATTCTCAATGGGGAACACTTTCAGTGTACCACCCGTTGGGGAACACCATTTTGCGCCCGGGTGGTTGTAGCGGAAGATACCGTAATAACTCCTGGCCATGAGGTGCTAGTCCTAGGGAGAACCACTCACACATTGGAGGCTGACGAACTGGGAATCATCAAACCAGTGGCGGATAATGAAGAGCTGGCAAATAAGGGATTAATTCTGGCAAGGACGCTTGTGAAGACGGGAAAGGAGGGAACTATGGCCTTGCGTGTTCTCAACCCCGGACAGAGGGAATGCTTTCTTCGGAGCGGGACCATGGCAGGTCGCCTCTCACAGGTTCAAGAGGGAGATGTAGACGAAGCGCCACTTGAAACCTCATCGGCAGGAGGCGCACAGTCCGTTAGTGTTCCCCCTTATCTCCTGGATCTGTGGAAGCGTAGCACAGGTGACTTTAATACAACCCCAACATCACGAGGCGGTAGCCAGCCTCCTCACTGATTTCACCGATGTCTTCTCGAAGAACGGCCGGGATTTTGGGAATTGCGACTTGGTTAAACACAACATAGACACTGGAGATGCGAGGCCGATAAAGGGAAGACCCAGGCGCCATCCCACTCGCAACCAAAAGGACTGGGACAAGCAGTTGCCCTTCGCAACATTTGCGTACCGGGCAGTGCTTCACGAATCGACCAGAGAGACACCCAATGCCATGATGCTGGGCCGGAGGTGATGCTCCCGGTTGACCTCACCACAGAGACGACCAGGCCAGCAGATGAGGGGCCAACCACAGACTACGCGGAAGATTTGAGAGGGAGAATGCAAGTCGCTCATGACAAAGCGAAGGAACGGCTGGGCAAAAGCGCCTGCCACCAGAAGCGGACTTACGATAGGGGCACCGAGGAGGCTGCCTATCAGGCGGGGAAGTTTGTATACATGTTCAACCCTGCTAAAAAGAAAGGCGTCACTCCTAAACTCATGTCCCGCTGGGAGGGACCCTTTCTGATCCTCGTCCGCTTGTCCGATGTCACGTTCAGGATACAACGATCGCCGAGGGGGAAGAAATAGGTGGTGCATTGCTGACCGCCTCAAGCCCTACCTTGGCGAGCCACTTAAGGACTGGACTGTGTCGCCTGCTGCAAGGAGACGAAGCCATGCATTTTCACCAGGGAGTGCAGCCTTACAAGGAGGCTGCACACCCCCTCCAGAGAAGTCCCATCCGGGGACAAGCTTCAGATTGAGGGGAAGCCCTCCAGAAGTGGGAATGGATTCAATGGACAGCGCAGCCTTAGAAGGAGGCTGCACAACCCCTCGAGAGAAGTCCTGTGAAGGGACAAGCTCCAGTTCGTGGGGAAGCCTCCCAGAAGTAGATGTGGACGATGCAGCCTTAGAAGGAGGCTGCATACGTGAACAACCTACCGAGCATGGAAAGTCGACCGAAGCCACAGGAACAGATATGACACCGAGGAGAAATCCCCCCAGGAAGAGGCGACCGCTGATTCGCTTCCGCTATAACACGATGTAGGAGAACCCCATGTATATACTTGTACAGTAATGACTGTTTTTCTTTTATCTTGTTAGGTGATAATCTTCAGTAATAACTAACGAGGAGGAAGGAGTGAGATAAGAAAGGGAAACATGCCTGGAAAAGACAAGATGGGAGAGAAGGAAGAGAAGCGCAAGGATCGAGGAGAAAGACAAGACGGGAGAAAAGACGGAGAAGGAGAAGGGGAAGACGGGAAAGAAGGAGAAGAGGCCGCCTCCGTACGAATGCAAGCAGTGCCCGTCCGAGTACCAGCAGAGGCAGAGCCTGCATCGGCACATGGCAACCGAGCACGGGCCGAAGCTATACGCATGGTGCCTAGTTTGTGGCCTCAAGACGGTCCGTAAGGACAACCTGCGCCGCCACTACCAGCAGGAACACCCGGAAAGGTTCGACGAGGTGGATGGAATTGCCTTGGAGACGGAGGAAAAGAGAGCAGCCAGGGAGCAGGGGGGATGAGCCGCAACCAGGATGACACGGCACCTGAGCGGAAGAGGCCAACAGCTGAGGCGCCCCGCCGATGGGTGGAAGTACGATTGACCAAAGAGGTTGGTGAGGAAAGTAGTAGCAGGAGAGGCCTCCCCGTAAGAGGCTGACTCAGGAGGCTGCTTGCAGAAAGGTTGAAGTTAGACGCAGCCTGGAGGATGCCACATCGTGGCAGAATGCGAAACAACTTCTAGAAAGTGAGATGGCCGGCTGGGAACTGCCTCAGGATAGCCCAGAAGCCCCGAAGACACCCACAGGCTGGGAACAGGAGGACAACGCACCAATGGACCTCAGCATCGCACATCGCCTTGGCCAGAGGACGATGCGTGCCTGTCGCCGGCTGCTTCCTGCAGCCTAATCCCACAAGAAGAGAGGCCCCAACTGTCCAAGGCTAGTCTCGACCAACTGGAGGAAGACTTGACAATTTCCAGCGACGACGACGATGAGGAGGCGCCACTGAAGGCTCAGGCCAAGGACCAGCCCGAACGCACAGTCATGCAACCCCTAGGAAAGCTGCTGGAGGGCAAGATCGGGCAGATTAAAGAAACGGTAACCACCACTACGCGAGAAGAAGGAGGAACGGGTGTACGACCTCGTTGTGTAGGCCCTGCGTGCTTGCCCTAATTGTTAGTCAAAAGTTTCGATATTGTTCAAGCAAGTTTAAAATTAAAGTTTTAATAAGTGTTGATTAAAGTTTCAATACAGTTCATTCACATTCATAAAAGTTTTGAAGTGTTTTGCAATAAGGTGTTTATAAAGTTTTATAAAGTTTAATAAAGTTAAATTTACACCTAGGCACAAGACCTGCCTATGTTATCGTAAAGTTAAGTGAATTATTAAAACGTGCTGTTGCTCTTAATTATGAGGCGACAGAGGCAGGTCTACTAAATGGTAGGCACACCTTATGAGGCGCTATTAAAGAGGCGCCATGACTCTGTAACGGTAATGTTTATTGAATTGGGCTAAGTGTGAGGTGCATATCTTGTATTGAATTTAAGTTTAGCTGATATAGCCGGGACGGCTAAGCAAAGAAGGAGGCTGTGTAGCGAAATCAGCTCTGCGCTGTATGTATGCGTCAAAAGAGGGCGCTATCGCCACGCGCTAGGCGCGCAGCACAGTCGTGGTTCTTCCACGTCCGCAATGTAGGACTCGCTGCTACGTCCGCGGCACGGCTATAAAAGCCGAGTGTATCGCACGCGCTCTCTCTGTCTCTCTCTCTCTGGGCAAGTTGACTTGGTGAGTATAGCTGGTTGGCTGAACTGCGGAAGCGGGACTCCAGTCGTGCACGGCGCGAGGAGGAGCTACAGGAGGCTTACTCAGGATCTGGGCTACGCATGTCCATCGGGACAGGATCGGGAGGCTGACTCATGATCTGGGTACCGCTGGTCCCTCACTGGGATCGGGATCACAGGGAGCTACTGGAGGCTGACTGGATCTAACCAGGATTCACAGGAGCTACAGGAGGCTTACTCAGGATCTGGGCTACACATGCCCATCGGGACAGGATCGGGAGGCTGACTCACGATCTGGGTACCGCTGGCCCCTCACTGGGACCGGGATCACACAGAGCTACTGGAGGCTGACTGGATCTAACAAGGATTCACTGGAGGCTGCTGGAGCAGTCATGGCCATAGCACAGAGGAGAGCCGGGTGCATTTAGAGGCGCTCGTTACAAGCGGCTGCAACCCCTTTGTTATAGGAGGCGCAGTGCGCAATAAGCCCCCCACAGGAGGCTCCCACATAGCAAATAAGAGGCACATTAATTCACATAGGCACACCCCCTAATTATAGGCCTGTTGAGTATTGAATAAATCTTATATCTTTTATTACGGCACATGAAACCCAGTCGTCAGTGTCCAATATAATTCCTTTGTCCTTTTCTATTATTTAATTATCCCTTCGCCCATCTGATTTGTGAGCTATTACATTGGAAGTCAGCGGTATACTTCGGCCAAACGGACCCGGGTTATTTCGCTAAATGGTGGCAGCGGTCTGTCACGCTACAATATCAAGTAATCTCGATTTAAAACAGCACCACCGCCAGCAGCGATGACACCGTGCAATGGAAGTTCTATTCACCGTGCAATGGAACTTCCATTGCACTGTGCGCTGCGCGCTGTGCGCGCGCCGTGTGTTGGGATGAATAATTCAATAAATTGTGATCAATGATCCACCAATCAGATGACGGGGATTTATTCAGGTGTTGTATAAAATGAAAAGAAAAATGAAAGCATTGCTTTCCTTATTGATCTGCTTTGTGTTCTGCATTCTCATTCTTTGTTTTCACTGATTGTCCGAGTACGACTTGGAACTTTGTATATTTAATTTTGCAAGATTTCTGTACATCTTGGTGAATTCTTTGCACACACTTTGTAAATACTTAAATTGTACAGTGGCAGTTAACGTTTTTTTCTATTTCCATTAAATATTGGGGCATTCCTTCAGATTATTTTCAGATTATGTACATGTTTATTTGATTAATTTCGTATGATTCATTTGTTTAATTTCTCTCTGCAAAATTTACGTAGCTGTTCCAGAAACTGCGTAAGGTGGGAATTTCAACCAAGGACCACCTTTCTCCTGCCTAGCAGTTGCCTGGCAACCGTTTAGACATCAAATTCAAAACTTCTGCTATGTGCAGAGAGCTGTCCCAAAAATAGAGGCTCTCGACAGGTGTCAGCTGACCGACTTTGATGGCATCACTGTCGTCACGATGAAATATGTGTCTTTAGATATGGACGACAATGTGGTCCGCTAAATTCTGTCCTGATACGGTCAGGTGTTAGAGGGACGTTTCTGCAACCTTCCACATGAGCCCACTGTCTTCAAAGGAAACCATCAGTGTAGAATGAGGATCACATGGAACATCCCTTTGGTCATCAGAATAGGAGATCGCAATGCCTGGATTTCTCAGCCGGGCCAGGTACGCACCTGTGCCCGATGTGGTACCATTGGCCGTTTGGCTAAAGAATGCAAAGCATTGAAGTGCCTAAAGTGTTAACAGGCTGGACACTTGTCCAATGATAATGTCATCCCACATTTTTGGATAATTGGTAGTGCTTTTCAATTGAAGACGTTCACTCTATGTTAAAAGGGGGCAGTCGTGAAAAAAGTCCTCTTGAAACAGGTCTAACAAATTTCCAGAATGGGAGGGGGCGACAAAGGTATTATAATTTGCAATCTCCTCCACATTAAAATTCTATCAAACTAATGGCTAGCCCACAGTGAAGCAAGAATATTGGCACTTGAAGCAAGAAAATTGGCACTTGTAGCAAGAATATTGACACTTTAAGCAAGAATATTGGCACTTAAAGCAAGAATTTTGGCACTTTAAGCAAGAATTTTGCACTTTTAGCAAGAATTTGGCACTTGAAGCAAGATTTTTGACACTTGAAGCAAGAATATTGGCAATTGAAGCAAGAATATTGGCACTTGAAGCAAGAATTTTGACACTTTAAGCAAGAATTTTGGCACTTTAAGCAAGAAGTTGTAATGTATTAAGACACTACCCTCCTGGCTATTTGTAGAGCATATTCTGAAAAAAAAATCACTGGGAACAATCACTTCTTCTCAGTGATCCTACTAGTAGAATTCTTGGTTCGGGGGAAACGTTAGCAACACTACTGTCCTGATTTCTCATTGCAAAACTTCTGAAAGTTATGTGGAATTCTCGATGTGCCATTTTGCTTTATTGACTACAATGTTGATATCCTGCTAAGATTCAAAAGTAGCCTGAAGCGTTTCATTTGCTTTGAACGAAACAGAATAGAAGATAAAGATTTCCAGAAGCTGTATCCTAATAACGCAATTTGTAAAATTGTTGAGAACAAGCTTTGCTTATTTGCTTTGCTTATGGACCTGCTTTGTTTTGTATCACTCTCGCTGATTGAATTTTATTCAAGGTTTTTTTATATTTTGAGATCTATGAATCTCAGTCAATTACTAGTACATACGTTGTAGATATCTGTACAGTTACATTTTTTTTATTTCCGTTCTTTTTAGGGGGGTTTCCCTCATTTTTTGCTCTTCTCATAATTTCGAAACATTTAGGATACGTAGAAGTACAATGTATATATTTAATTCTTTCGCATGATTCATTTTGTTTAGTTTCCCTGCTCATTATTCACTCTGTTTAAAATGTCTTGCTATAAGTTTCTTCTTCGGAATTGCTAATTTACCTTGACATTTGCGTTTGAATCAAAGAGTTTTCCTCAACTAGTACAGAGACAAAAAAGGACAGTCCGTACAACTTGTCCACTAACAACTTAACACTTCTCTGGTTTCAAATTTAACTATAACATTCACTGGGAACGTGCTTCTTTCTTAACGACTGTAGGCCTATTTTTGGTTTGGGGAGAACATAAGTAACACTACTGCATTGATTCTCATTGCGAAACTTCTGAATGTCATATGGAATACATGCTGTGTCATTTCGATTAACAATATAGACTCCAATGTTGACATCCAGCTTAGATTAAAAAGTAACCTGAAGCGTTTGATATGCTCAGAAAGAAACGTGAGAAAAAACGCACTCTGTATTAAGATTGTTGAGACCAAGCGTTGCTTTCGTTAGTGATCTCTTAGTTTTGTTTTCACTGATTGTCTGAGTATGACTTGGAATTTTGTATATTTCATTTTGCAAGATTCCTGTAAATCTTGGTAAATTCTTCAAGTTGCACACACTTTGTAAATACATGAACTTAAATTGTACAGTTACAGCTAATGATTTTTTATTTCCATTAAACATTGGGACGTTCATGTTTGCTTTTACAATAATTTACGAACTTTTCTGATTATTTTTATTTAATTAATTTTGTATGATTAATTTATTTAATTTCTCTCTGCAGAATTTACTTAGCTGTTCCAGAAACTGCGCAAGGTGGGAATTTCAACCAAGGACCACCTTTCTGCTGCCCAGCAGTTGCCTGGCAACTGTTTCGATGTCAAGTTCAAGTCGTCAAGTTCAAGACTCTGTTCCAAAATTAGAGGCTCTCAACGGGTGTCACCTGACCGACTTTGATGGCATCACTGTCGTCACGGTGAAATATGCATCTTTAGATATGGACGACAATGTGGTCTGCTAAATTCTGTCCAGATATAGTCAGGTGTTAGAGGGACGTTTCTGCAACTTTCTGCATGAGCCCACTGTCTTCAAAGGAAACCATTGGTGAAGAATGAGGATCACATGGAACATCCCTTTGGTCATCAGAATAGGAGATCGCAATGCCTGGATTTCTCAGCCAAGCCAGGTACGCACCTGTGCCCGATGTGGTACCATTGGCTTTTTGGCAAAAGAATGCAAAGCATTGAAGTGCCTAAAGTGTTTACAGGTTGGACACTTGTCAATTGATAATGTCATCCGACATTATTGGATGATTGGTGGTGCTTTTCAATTGAAGATGTTCACTCTATGTTAAAAAGGGGCACTCGTGAAAAAAAGGCCTCTTGAAACAGGTCTAAAAAAAATCCAGTATTTTTTTTTTGGGGGGGGGGGACAAAGCTATTTTAATTTGCATTCTCCTCCTCATAAAAAACAAATGGCTACAGTGTATTACCAAGCCAAGTATATTGCCATTAGTTTGATTCCTTTGGCAAGATGAAAGATCCATGCACAGCTAATCCCGCCTTCTCCATCGGGCAGGTACACCATACCAAGCTCAATTGATGTGCCACTCATTCAGTGGTATTCATGCAGATTCAAAACAGATCAATCCGTCATATCATGCCTAGCTATATCGACAGGCAATTATGACAAGTTCCTTGCACCCCATCTGCAAGTTCTCCAGTTATACAGGGTGTCTACGTGACATGGTATCATATCACTCTGTTCCTCATTGGTGTTTGTCAGCAAAATAGATTGTACAGTTAAAGGGCTACACATATAGTTGCTATACAAGAAAGTAATTATTTCAAACACTTGCTCTATGTTTCAAAGGATTATATTTTCAGGTTCTGCAAAAAAGAAATTGGCAATGCAGAGCCAAAAATAAGTATTCTGCAGACAATAAAACACTGGTGAAAATTTATCAAAACAACACAGCATTGTTGGCTTAGTGGTGCAGCGTCACCTTTTGTTTTCCATGGGGATACATGTGTTGGCCCTGTCATGATGAATTCCAGGATTTAATGGCAAGAACAGTCTTATCTTCTCAAAGAACATGAGATGCATAGGATTGTAGGCAACTGGGCATCATCAAAAGCCAGTTTTACTTTGTCAAGATTCTGTATCAGAGGCTTTCCTCAAGACGTTTGCAAATGTGTTGAAGTTAAGGACAGCAAAGAAAATACAAGAGGCAAGGTGAAAGATATAATAAAGGGTTCAACTGCACTTCCTCGGAATCAGAATATGAACCAGCCAAGAATATCAAGAGGGGTGTCTCTATAATCTTTCATGATGGTCAAGTGGACAAGATTTCTTTGGCCAAGAGTACACTTACAGTTTGCCATGGAATCATTCACGAACGACCTTAAAAACTTCAGGGGGCAATATTCAACGGATGCGAAAGGTAATTCAAAGGTAATGGATTGAATGATGAAGACCTGTTTTATGACTTTGATAGTTTGTCATTGTGGGTATATGTACATGTACATGTACACCAGTGCTTTCTAAGAGCTTGGTATGAAACAAAATCACAAGCCTGCTCAGCTGGGAGTGAACCCATGACCTCCTGTTTATATTCAAATATAAATAGCTCAAATAATTAGGAAATTTTATACACCCAAAAAGACATTGTTAAAAGGCAAATACCGTATGTTAAAATTACAGTGAACACAAAAGTTCATCTAGGAAAACGGCATCAGCTGACTTATGTTGTATAAAATAAAATGACATTATTTTATGCATTCTTCCTGGTCATAGTTTTAAATAAATGTTAATTCCATCAGCGTTTGTACTACATTGTGTTTTTTCCAATGAACGTACAGAATCAATAAAACCATGGAGTGCATTGGCTAGCTGTTTCAGGTGCTACATAGTACACTGACTTAGGCATGACAGTTTTGCACACTACTGGTACAGTGCCTATGAAAGGGTTCACAGAAAACACAAAGTGAGTAATTTGACTCAATATCATAATAATTGAGTCATTTTGTCCGTGTAGTGAGACACTTTGAGCCAAAGTGTGTCACTATACGGACAAAATGACTCATTTTTTACCATAATGAGTCTAATTTCTCACTTTGTGTTTTCTGTGTTGGATATTTAATTCTTTAAAAAAAGGCTAGTCCTTCTAATGAATGTAAACCCCATTCATACTCTATCAATAAATTGCTAGACTCTGACAGTAGAAAATTAACATTAACTTTAAAAGCCCTTGAACTCATTACTGTAACAAGTGAGATACATGGTCAGGAAAATATGACTTTATTTTGCATTCAAACTATATATCCAGTACATGTGTAGCTTTAATAAGCAACAAATGAAAAGCAAAATGAAGTGTTAAAACAGTCATATTATCTAACACAGGGCTCCTAAACTGTTCAAGGTATATTTAGAGTTATTGGCGCCATCACCGACAGCTGGAGATACCCCCAGTGTCACCCTGATGTTGGGTTATTCCGAGGATTAGGTGCCTATTCCTTATTTCCACATACCACACAAAAATGTCAAAGAAAATGGCATCACACTCATGGAAAACATATCCACAGGCAACAAAAACCACATTGGCATGATGAACTTTCAAGTTCAATTCCACTTAAATACGAAAAATTTCACTATGACTTTATGTCTTTCTGTGTTTTTTCAATAGTTTGTAGCCAACACGTGGCCTTGGCGTTATGGTTGGGCTATATACATGTACAACAAACTAGCACCTTTGCTTGTGTTTGCCACTAAAACAGAAAGCAATATTCAGTCCAAAATCATTTGAAAAAAAAAAATTGATTTTTATCGAGCATCAATCTCAGGTACATGTAGGTTGGCAGGCACAAGTGCATTAATTAACTTATTAAACAAAAATTAGGATACATGTACATGTACTATGAGTGTAATCAGTAGCGTATATCTTTTCAGGGGGGGGGGGGCGATGTCTGAAGCATCTTAAAAGCTCTTAAAAAGACTATTTGTTTTTATTGGGTGTTTTGGGCTGCCAGGGGGCTACCTACCCCCCCTCCCCCACCACCCAGCTTAATATACGCCACTGTAATGCAATTAGTTTTGACAAAGGCATTCGGTCTGAACACCTACATGTATTTACATGTAAGCCAAAATTTCACTGGATTTTGCCCTCCACTGCCGTAATCAGTGAAGGGCAAATTCCGGCAAAAACCAACGTTAACCCTCCTATGCAAACATACATTCTGTTTAAAAGTTGTCCTTTCAGTCAAAATCAATCAAGTGACTTTTTTCAACAGTTTAGAGCTCCCAGCCTACATAAAGCAGGATTGACTGGCTGTGACTGTTTATGTAACTTGATACAGCAATGCTTTGACTGTAGATGATTGATAAGACAGCTGTACCTACATGTACATGTACTTCTTGCCTGCTGACTAAATTTGACTAGTCATGTGCTAGCTTGCATGAAATATGATCTAGGAAATATGAAGCATGGCTGGGGAAGAGGATTCTTTTTTTTTAACTGTCTGTGTTTGTTGAAACAGCAGGAGGGTTAAAATTGAGAATTACCATGTCATTACAGAAAACTGTACATTAACATTACACCAACCTTATGCAATTTCCATCAAAAGTCACTTATAGTATCCATTAAAAAGAATTCATCCCAATGAAAAGTGAGCACAAAAATATACATTTGCTAAAATTATAAGCTGTTAAATGCTTTGGTTCAATGAAGTATAAACAGCAATAAATTTAAATGCTGCTGGATCAAATATTAAAGTGTTATTGATAAGAATCTTACTTTTTCTTTTGAATAAAAGCTCACTTGAGATGAATTATGCATATCATGTAAAACTTCAGTCCCGAACATGAGTAGAGGATTACGCCTTTACCGACAGCAGGATACTGATACCCCGCCGTCACCCTGATGTTGGGTTATTCCAAGGATCAGGCGCCTCCTCTTTTTAACTCTGTGCTGATTACAAGCATCTTGCCTTTATGCCACGTGCCACTGCATCGTTTAAGGGTCTCGATCTAGCTGAGTCTCTGTAATGCTGAAGAGGTCATCAGAAAACATCACTATCAGAGCTGAATCCTTGATCATCTATGCCAAGTCCTGCTGCAAAGTTTCAGGTTCGGCGGATTTCTGCAGAGTGACCCACAGCTCAAACTAACCCAGGACATACACAAAAAGCTGCTGTTTCAGATGTCCCACTGCAGTGTTGGAGGTTATTAAGTGGACTCACTGCCATGCATTGAGCTCAGAAAACGTCATCAGAACTAATTAATCCAAGACCATCGACATGCATGTATGCCATGTTCTGCTGCAAACTTTCCAGTTTTGTCTCTGCAACGTCTCTACAGCTCAGGAAAACATGTGCACGTACAGTTTCTATTGAGCCACTTCAATGGCAGAATATCTGATGTACAAGCATGCTCAGATGAACATCATCTCTGGCTTTGCAGTATCCTAGGATACAGACATCTTTAAACAGCCCAACTAGATGCTTATCTGTTTCACCGTTAGTGGGGTTCGGCAGGATTACCGATGTGACAGCTCAGGGAAAAACAACCATCCCACTAGGCGTATTCATGTACAGTTACCCATTTAGCTGTGTAAGCAAGGGGCAGCTTGTACTACTTGCAATCATTTCAGGCCTAGTTGAGTCTGCAGGTGTTTATGCCAAGTTTCTTGCACATCTTCCAGTAAGTCTTATCCTGGATTTTTAACACTGCAGGTGTTCTTCTGCATAATACTAGTCAAAGTGGACCAGGATCTGATGAGCTGTCACTGTCATTTTCCTGCTAACTTAAACTGTGCGTGAAGAGCTCTGCCGTGTTTCTTTAGAGACAAATATTCCACCGTGCATCAATGCCTCGTGTTGATCAGTGATGGCGCAAAGTTCACCTATGATCGTTTCCACTGCACTGCAAACTTGTCACCCTGAGATCGAGACCCTTTGGTTGGCACTGGCAGGGTCCAAACTCCCTGAAGAAGCAATTGCAATGACACAGCCGCATACACTACTTATTACATTATTCTTTAGAATACTTGCCAGATCAATCATGCTCACATTTTCATATACATTTGGCTGTAACCCAGGTAAAGTTTTCACTTTACACCAAAATAAATGCACATTCATATCATGTCTCGACACTAAGATGCAGTCCATGGCTTACATGTATAGGCATAAAAACCATCTTGTAAATAAATATGGCATTGCACACCAATACTGTGTAATAACTGTATCTTGCACTCACCAAGGAAGCCAATGCTATCTCCACTTTTGTTTTCAATGTACCCTGTTTTGATCATGGTACATGTATACTGTGCAAGCAGTGAATGGGCAGATGGCCTCTGGTACGAAATTGGATCAATATTGTAAGACTCCCATGGTGTTGGGCATGGCGTTCTACAAGACCAAGTGCTCCACGGTACCTTCAGCTTTGTGCTTGAGTGCCATGTATATTGAGCAATAAACGCCCCACATTAGTAAATACACCATATGGCATTGACGTGCTAGAGCTTTATAATTGGTCAACATGTATAGCTTGAACAATTTCCCTATTTTTAGTCATATTTGTGAAATTGTTAGCATACTTTTCATTTTCAGAGTTTTGTCAATACATTTTTCTGTCCTGTAAAAGGGCTGTTGATAGTACAAGACCATACTCTTACACCAAGCCACTACAATTGCAAACATGTGGCTCTCTTTATTCATCATTAGAAAAATTACACTTTGTCAGTATTTGACTTTTGATGGAATTTGCATCAGGATAATTTATACTATAATTACAGGCACTGTAGGCCTATAATCTGTGCTTTTCAACAGATTGTACAGACAAATGATAAATTACAATCAATAGCAAAAGCTGTCTTGAAAGGACAATAATATCATTTGCAAATACAGAAATGTAAATAAAATTTAAAAATATAAATATAAAATATATAATATACAAATATTGGCTGCTTCGAGTGGTGTAGTAAAATTAGCCTCCCGAGGTGATCCATTCTTCCTGAGGCAAAGCCGAGGGAAAATAGAATGCTCCATGGATCACCGAGGGAGGCTTGTTTTACTACACCATGAGATAAAGCAGTCAATATTTGTTTTATAACACCTCACCAACAGATTCTGCTTGGGTTTAATGTTTTAAATTATGTAAATCTGAACACAGTTACAATAAAATTCAATTCCAATATAAAATTGGTGGGAAATGTATTTCTCTCTTCCAAACCACCCCTTCACGAAGTGTTTGAACCCAACTCTGTGGCGCGCTCTCAAACAATACGCGCACACCAGCATGCATTTGCACACAAATGCCGCGCCATGGGTATAGTACTTACGTTGCTAATGGTATAGTTCTTTGGTTGCTACGGGTATAGTACTTTTGGCTGTGCACAGAAAGATAGCAAAAATAGAAAGTACCATGTGACTCGCTCTCAGCCAATCAAGACACAGAATCTGTGGGTGAGGTGTTATAAACTAAAATAAAATAGAAAGACCATGAACAAAATTTGTGCCTTTATTTAACAGATATTTTAGTAAGCAAATTTTTGAGGAATTGTGCAAATAATCATATAAAGATAAGTTACCTCCAACCCGTACCGGTAGGCCAATGAGGCCTTTACTTTTAAAAGATATGCCAGGCCCGTACAGAGGATTTTCAAATGAGTGTATCGTTTCTATCGGGGAGTGTTCATATCCAGTTTTAAAGACTATTCATAAGATGGAAATTGCATCAATATTAGGTGTTGCCCTTCATTGACGTATAAACACTGTATCAGTGTGTTACCCCCAGAGTGAAAGTCAGCAAAAGCACTCGGGTGGGAATCGAACCCACAACCTTCTGCTTTGTTGAGCAGACGTCTTACCACTCGACCACCGAGCACGTGAGATTGTTTAACCCTCTCCTCGGGGGTAACACACTGAGTAGACAGTGTTTATATGTCGGTGATGGGCAAAACCTAATATTGCAAGCTGTAAAAAGACTTAAACTGTTCAAGCAAAATGTATGCAAACCATAAATTACACAACAAAAACATAATTTGGCTGTACATGTACAAATAACACTTTTCAAAGGTACATGTATTAGCACCCATCCCTGGTACAGACCTGCATATTTTATTTCAACTTTATAGTCACTGTAGCGCCCAAAAGTGCCCTGCCAATTACTCACTGTATAAGCACCCAAAACTGTCCCTGCACTCTTAGGGTACGTTTGAGTACATTGTAGCTCACCCAGATCGATGCCTAATGTTAGCCTGTTGCCGTTAAAATTAATTCTGATGTCATTCTAGGGGCTCACTCGAGTCAGCCACCACAGAAACTGCTCAAGGAGCAGACTCAGTGGTGGGAACAGGTCACATGAAAATGTACATGTGTTGTTCATTTCAAGAAACGAAAAAAGTTGGCGGCCGAACAGCGGAAACATTGAGCGGACCCAAAAATCAACTTATTTCAAGGAAAAGGGTCATTATTTATTTAGTTAATTTCAATTTTAGAGGCTATAATTCCAGCCCAACCTTTTTTTTCTTTTGCAACAGACTAAAAAGCAGTAAATCTCAAACTTAGCCCAGTCTGAAATGGGCGTTTTGTCAGTGGCTATAGTGGCTACGGACGTCACATGAGGATCGTGATGGCCCGCGGTTGAATGTTCGATTAGTTCGGCTGTCATCGCTAACGTCTCCCTTAACAGACTCGATCCTGGTGAGCTACTTGAAGGCACCCTATGATTTATTGATTTTTAGTGAATAAATACATTGTAATACAATACAGATCCAGATGCTAATGTGGTAATTACCAGTATATTGATGACAGAATAAAAAATCAAGATGATAATAGCAGACCTGTGCAAATTGTGCACAGCTGTTTCCAAACTTAATTTTTGGCTCTATTGTGTTCTTAAGTTCAGTTTAAGTAAACAGGGTGCCCCGTAAAAAAAAATGCAACAGTTACGATTTTGGGAAATTGTAATGGGATTGTAGAAAAATGTAACATTGTCATCATATAAATTTGGTTTTGCAAGATGCGCTAGGGCATTAGCTTCAATATGACACCAATTGTAAGTTGATCCTTTTCCGGATGCCTGAGTATTCATTGTTTGACTTAAGTACCGTAGTCTGAAATGCCCACTGCTGCATTTTAGAAGCATTGGTTATCTGGATTTCACATCTAACATCAAATTCAATAACCTGCTATCAACAGGAACAAAAAATGAGTCTTCAATTTTGTCACTCTTTAAAAATGTCCAAAGAAGACAGACTTCATGACACTGCATCATATCAACAGTTATTTGGAAGTCTTTTTGCCTATTCTCCAAATCTCTCCACATTTCCAAATGCGGCAATTTTCATTTTATTGTACATCAGTTAAAAAAAGATTGCTCAGCCAACCGGAAAGAACATAAATTGCAATTGGTATTCAATCAAAGCTAATGGTCAAGTGCACTATACACTACCAAAGTTTATATCATCAAAGTTTCTTGATTGTTCATCATCACAGTTTTTGTAACTGATGCGTTTTTTGGAGGGACACCCTATAACAGCTGTTGAAACTGCTTTTGGGCAGCCAGGGGAGAGTAGGATTCTTCTCAAAGGGAAGACAATGACGTACATGTATACATATATCGCATTTGGGAAATATACTCTTCATATGTTCATACACCACACAACAATCATTTTAATATTTATATTACAACTTTAGCTTGGAAAAAATTCCCACAGATAGGAAATTAGATCTTCATCATTCAACCTAACTATGAGGTGTTTCACGCGAAAAATGGAAGGGGGGGGGGACTTCTAATTACTTCTTTTATCAACCGGTATTAAAACTTTCTTTCTTTTTGTTTTTGAGTTGTGCACCATGTTACACAATTGTTAAAACCCAGTCAAATTAAAAACTATTTTCTTTTTACATTCTTGCAATTGCTTTCTTAGATTCCTCGAGAAGTTGCAGTTGTAATGAGAAGAGAAATAATCCACAGCAAAATCACTATCTGATAATGCTTGTCCAGTAGCTTCACAGAAAATTTAGCTGCCGACCAAGATTTGGTCATTGAGAGAAGCCATACTTTGTGTCAAAGTAGCATTTTAAAGAAATTTTACACTTCACATCAAACATTCGTTTGAAAGTGATATTTATTGGAGTATATAGTAACACCCTTGAGAAATTAATTGCCATATTTGATCATATTGCAATATTTGGTCATTTTGTCAGGCAAAACAACCTACACAATGACACACTAGCAGGGCAAATTCATCAAGGCAACAGAAAGGGACACAGGGGAAAAAAGTGGCCTAGCCGAAGGAATCATAGAAGACCAAGCTCTCGGTGAAAGATTTACTCAAACAGGAAAGAGGTACAGCATATAAGGGTAGCCAGCCTCCAGACTGTTTACGATGGAAAAGAACCCGTATTTAATTGTACGGTTTAAAGACATGCAAACTTAGTTGGCAGGAAAATGAACCAACATAGATATTGACTAGATGCGTATTATGATTTGCAATGTTTCAAAGTCACAAAGACAATTAATCCACATGACAAGAACAACTTTGCATGAGGGGATTCAAAAAGTAGAGGCCAACAATCGCTGTGTTATTCAGTTTTCACCAAGGAGATTACACATTTTTCTTCAGAGATATTTTCTCTTCACAACGATTAAAAAGTGTGGCACAGTCTTACCTTTAAAGTGAAACCAGCAACTGGGGCAAGCTCATGTTTCCATGGCTCCATGGTCTCCATTCTGTGCATCATCAGAGACAGGAGATGCTAATGAGACAAGAGAAGCTGGTGCTTTCCTTGAAGGCTATGGAGATGCTCCTCACAGAGTACAGTCAATCATAACTGCTCCTCCAGTGAAGGTAAACGAAGCAGGTCTATTGTCCCTGGGCCCAGCACAGGAGTAAGATGCCATGGGTATAGAAGACCCGTAGGCTTGCTAAAGTGGGGAAACATTGCTATGGGTGCCGAGTCCTTGGGTATAGGTGACCCATTGGACTGTCCAGTGAGGATGGGCCAAAACAGGGATCTTTATTCACCGAGTCTCGTAGGTGATGTCTTGCACTTCACCACATTCGCAGCAGATTCTCCAAGTCTGCACTTCAGGTCCTGCTTGTCCTTGTGGGATTGTAAAAGGCTGTGAATACTGATTAGTGTGCACGTATAAAATAGCATAGCTAACCACCAAACAACTGGCCAGTGGTAAGGTGGTCTTCCAACTGACATTCAATTTGGCACATTGCAGAAGTTTCATTGGAGTCAACATTGATTTTAATTTGATGACTCTCAAGCAATTTGATCGTCAGAGAAAGCAAACCCCAACTTACATGTAAGTATCCTACATGTTTATATTAAGACCTGTTCTGTACACCAATACTCTGGTACAGTAAAATGCCATATTTAATATATTTTCAAAGAGTAAGGTGGCATATTGTTCTTATTTAATCAATGTTCGCAGTAACGTTAATCCTTCATCATTGCCTTCAGTATTATTCCCATGAAGCATTCACATGCAACTAAACTTTCAAAGTTAAGCTGATGAGTATAAAGTATTGACTCAGACATATTCGACTTGACTACGAAAGGACAATAAATATTACCATATTAATTATTATGCTATAACTTAATCCTCAATAACATATGCGTATGAGTAAAAACTGTTCTGAAATTACTTGAGTACTATATTTTTCAAATATTTCCAGAGTTTTCTAATTTAAAAGAATAATTTCACATTTTACTGGTATTTTCAACAGTTTTTGATAGTCATTAATTGAAGAAAGTCAAATATTTATGGTTAGAAAGTTGGCACGACATCCATATGTCGTGCCAACGACATAGATTACCATTTTTATTTGTCAAAGTAGGCCTACATCATCGTGTTTAAATGAAATTAATCAGAGAACAGTTTCCAAATTATATTTCGATGAAACACAGAGGCACACAGAGTACAGTGGCATTAATGTTGAATCTATTTCTGCAGTTACATTAACCCTTCATTGCCAAAGGTATTAATCCAATGAAATGTTCAAATCCATTTGCAAAGTTCAGCTGGTGAGTATACAGTATTGATTCCGACATATTAGAGTCGACAACTATGAAGCGCGTGAAGTGCTGCTATGAAGCGCGTCACCTGATCAGTTTGGTAGCGCACAATCATTGAGGGCGTACTTTCGCGAAGAAGAGGCGTTGCGCATCAGTCTGTTGCTAGCCAGGGAACAGAGCGCTGCATAGACTCAAATTGGGGTAATAGCACACCAGGCCCGTCATTTTTAATCCTTGTTTTGTTGCTTTAAGTATATTTTTCCTTTTTCAGAATGTGGTGTTTTTTTATGATGAGAACATGTTTTTTTCTTGTTTTGTTTTGTCTCATAGTGCAATATTATCTTCTGTGCATAATTCTTATAATATAATGTATTACTGTATTGATGTCTTTTATATTATTATTGTTTTATTGTTATAATGTGTGTTACTGTTTATAGCTATAGCCTCCTATGGTTGTGAGTCCTGGGCCATGACAAGGGCCGACCAGGATAGAGTGGATGCCTTTGAGATCTGGGAGTACAGACGTGTTCTCCGAGTGTCGTGGATGGAGAGGAGGATACCATAGGGAGTGAGTTGATGCGGAGAAAACAGATGGCTGTACGGAAGATGCGTTTCTTTGGCCATGTCATGCGCCGCGGAGAATTCAACAAAGAAATAATCCAGGTGTCGGTCGATGGAAAGAGACAGAGAGGTCGTCCAACAACATCATGGAAGAACGACACAAAGCAGTGGACCGGACAGGGACTTGCAGCTCCATCAAGATCAGCAGTGCATCAAGATTGTTGGTGTGGACTAGTAATGGCCACTGAGCGCAAATTGCACCATCGAACTGAAGAGAGAGGGAGGTACTACATGTTTCTCATTGAGGTGTTCCTCTTGTTCGATAAGTCTTGTATTTGACCGTGATTCATTCGTGTGGTGTCCCCATTAACTACTATAGTGGCCTGCTGGCAGCATCAGCATCATTTCCACGCACTTTTCAGCTCATAACATGACTGGTTGTCACAACCAGCCGCTGCATTTGAGCACCATATTCGGATTTCCGATCAGTTCAGTAAGATGTCCAAACTTAGCAAGACCAAGACAAGCAAGAGCAAGAGCAAGTCCAGCCGGCCGCCACCATCTCCATCTAGCTCCATCACATCCAGCACCCCAAGCGACGATGATTTACTTCTTCTGTCCCTTGAATTAGATTCTGGCCAATCCACATCAAAAACCACACCGACAACAGTCTCACACCGACTATACCAGACAAAAAATTCAAACAGGTGAAGCTCTTGGCAGAAACCGTCGACAACTTGATGTCTGTCAAAAGTCACATCACCCCCCAAATACGGCTCCTGTTCCGGTCAATCGAGACTACTACACCACCACCGTACATCGAAGTAAAGCTACAGCCACCACACCCACACTGATCTCTGAAATTTCAGAAATCATTCCAGGAATGCTGGAGCAATCTCCAAAAAAGAACATCATTGCTATTCACAAAGGTAACGCTAGAAGAATACTAGCACCAGCTCAATTTCACCGAGGCCCAGCTGACCAACGCCAGACACTATAAGCTCAAGAACAACTTGCTGAAGATTTCCAGGGTCAAGACCATCACACACCTACTAGCCGATCTTCAAACTTTTCAGGACCATCACATCTTCTCAAAAGAGATATCGTGCCATACAGCTTTTATTATAAGATTATTATAATAAATAACCCCACCTCTGGCATACATGTATAACCCATTCTACCTTATCCGTTACATTCAAACCACAAACCCGTTATCTGCCATAACAAGAAGGAAACTCAACAAAGAAACCAAGAGATCACTAAGTCTACAGAAATCTAAACACTTCACTGACAAATGCAAATCGAAAACCACACGAGCCAACTCCAATCATTTGCGCTCATCAGTAGAACAATGTCAATCCTTCATAACTAACCTATCCAAAGCTTCACTATCGCAAACCGAAATAATTGCTTTAGGAAAAGTCCTAAATTTCGTACCTACTCCTGCTCAACCAAACTGCAAATCACTTGTAAGTGACCTAAATACCTTCAATCGAAGACTAAGAATTGCATTTCTAATGCGTCACAAATGCTCCAAAAACCATCCCTTCAAACTACCGTCAAACTGGCATCCAAAATCATCCCCTAGTGCAACACTACAAGAATATTTGGAAGCCACAAAATTCGAACTGGCCCACATCAGGCTAAGAAATCGGCAAAAAAACATGACCACGCAAGAACTATTCACCATCAACAAACTCAAACAACCCCGACATCGTAGTCAAACCACAAAGATTACCGCCAACACCCATAAATGTAAAGGAAGTCCGAAGTTTTCATGGACTCGTCTGCTATTATACGTTTATAAGGAGCTTCGCAAACATAGCACGGTCACTACACTGTTTAACCAAGAAGAATTGTGATTTCATTTGGGACGAGGAGTGTGACAGCTCTTTCAACACCCTCAAGACAGGATTGCAGGAGGCCCCCATCCTGGGTCACTCTCAACTGGAGAGCCAATACATACTCAATACCGATGCCAGTGGGGATGGGATCAGTGCAGTTCTCTCACTAGTTCAGGATGGGAAAGAAAGAGTTATCGCCTATGTAAGGGTGCACACCTATGTTCCACAATACATGTTCCCCAACCCTAACCCTTTAAAAGCATCTAAACCTAAGCATCTAACCCTAAGCATCTAACCCTAAGCATCTATAAACCTTAATCATCTAACCTTAAGCATCTAACCCTAACCATCTAACCCTAAGCATCTAACCCTAATGCTAATCATCTAACCCTAAGCCTAACCCTAACCCTAAGGACCTTGGGGAACATAGGTATTGGGGAATATCGGGTAGACCCCATCAAAACCAAAACCTAATTACTGAGTAACAAGGCGTAAATTGCTGGCTGTTGTCCACTTCCTCAAGCATTGCAAGCAATACCTCTATGGGCGTAAGATTATAATCCGGACGGATCATGGCTCCCTATCATCGCTCACAAACTTCCGTAATCCAGAAGGGCAGTTTGCATGATGGTTACCACTACACCATCATTCACAGACCATGATGTCAGTTTGGAATGGCTTTGGAAGAAGGTATATCCGGAGATGCTGATACCATATCCGAGTCACCTGCACAAAAAGCCATGCAGGCCTGATCTCTACATGCAGAGCCAATCAAAATAAGCGACGCCATAAGGGAGGCCCAACTAAAGAACGACACCATAACCTGGGTTCTGAAGGAGAAAAGGGCAGCAGTCGACCAGACTGGAGTGCCATATCAATAAATGGTCCAGCATCAAAAACAATGTCCAACTGGGACCAGTTCCTGTGAGCTGGTGCCAGACATTGACCTTGAGGAGACATTGAGAGGGACTGTTACCAAGGTGACGTAAACATCAGCAAGTTTCAGTCCAGCATCGCAACCAAGGAACAGAAGAGGATGTGGGTGTTTGACATCATCTTTGATGCCAAGCTTAAGAAGAAATAAACGGTTAGGTCCCAAATTATTCTTTTTGAGATACTGCTTCCATTAGAGACGTCTTCTAATGTAAAAGAATTATTATAGTGCTTTTAAATTGTTCTGAAATTATTCTTAAGTTGTTTGAAAAAAGTTCTTAAATTGTTCTTAAATTGTTCTGAACATGTTCTTCAAGTATTCCCTTAGTATGTTCTCATAAAGTAAAGCAAACTATAAAATTGTAGGACACCTCCAGTACCAGAATTAAGAAGAGGTACCTTTGTATACTGGCAAAATTGTAATTTGTTTTTAATGTAATTAATATCAGTGTGACGGGCTGGCATGCTTATTGGTCAGGTCTGTGAGTATGCATGTACATTATTTAATGCGTGGCTTGGATGTGCTGCATAGCGAGTGCTGCATTGACTCAAACAGGGGTTGTAGCACATGCTTTTGGAGGCACGCAATCGGCGCGCAAGTCCGTTTCCTACCCAGGCTGCTTAGGATTTCATCTATATTTATTTTTGAGCATTACTTTATTATAAAAATGTGTTGAATCTTGAAACTGCTGTCACTATCTCTTTATTGCGCTGCCCACTCACTCATTCAGTTGTGTTGTCTATAGATGGGATCGATATCTCCCAACAGTGAGAATTACTGCTGACCAACTTAAAAATACTAGTTTCCTCATTCATGTAAATGGAGGAATCCTGGGAGCAAATTGCTAGGTTAGGAATATTTTTCAAGTGAAATAGGCCTAATCAATTGAAATTTTATAACATTGAACTGAATCATTTTTAAACAGTTAAACGAACCCGTAAGAAACACGTTTAAAATGAATAAAATTTGTGTGCCTTAGTGTTTTATCAAAATATAATTAAGAAACTTTTTTTCTAAATAATTATTATTCAAATACTCATGTACTTTCACTGTTTTCAGGCATGCAACTGGGACTTATGAAGACAGGGAACACTATACTGTTAAAAACAGTCAGTTGATTTATTCTGACTGCTGAGCTGGACTTGCTGAAATTGCCACCTTAAGAGGGAGGGTTCACTTAGCATTTATTTATAAATAAAAATATCATGTCATTCTAAAAATAAATGTTTTGTACAAAAATTGATGGAAATTAAGAAACAAAACAACCTTATTTAAATAAAAAACAAATCATTCCTTATTTTTCTACATTTATGCCCTTGCACTTGCTACATGGACCAAGCCCAAAGTTTTGACCAACTGTTTTGAGTAAGCCTACTTTAGGCAACACTTACACACAGTTAACAATGGCATAATCCTTCTTACATGTACATGTAGTAGGGTTTGCTTTCTCTGGCCCCAAGTTCTGAAACATTCAAGAAATGTCACTTGTAAAAAGACACCAACAAAATATGCTTATCAAAAAGCTATCAAAACTAGAAAGTAACACATATTTGAAGTTATAAAAAGAAAGGATTGAAAATGCTGAATGTATTACGTTTCATAGTCTTTTTTTCATGTTGTTTCAAACAATTTCTGTTTCAAGATTTCTGGTAAACATGTTTTTCAAAGGAAGTGACTAAATTAAGTGGTTACTCACCATACGTTTGCATGTGAGCATTACTTGTGTGGCAGTCCACATGAAAGGCAACTGGTGCCAATGGTTTGGCTTTGCATGGTTTACCTAATGTGGGTGATGACCTGCTTGCAACAGTTATACTAGTATCCAACACAACTAATTGAAATAAACAGTGTATTAAAGGCTGTGGCTTTCAGTGTGAACTTTTACCCAATTTTATTTATTATGACTACAAAACTTAGCTAGGGATAACTTTGAATACATCTTGACCTAAAATATCTCTTGAACTACATGTAGACGTTCAATCCAGCCATCGATTGAACTAATTGAGGAAAGAAAGTGGCATTGTGTGTCTAGAATGGGAGTGTACATGGCGAGAAGGGTTGATGCATGGCAGCTTGGACTGGAACAATATATTTCACGTATGACAGTATAAGTAAGAAGGGACATGTGATTATAGCAAGAGATGGCAGCAGGCATATAGACATTATGACAACATGGCAATGATTGGCACTTTAAGCAAGAGTTGTCACTTTAAGCAAGCATTGGCACTTTAAGCAAGAATTTCGGCACTTGAAGCAAGAATATTGGCACTTAATTGAAGCAAGAATTTTGGCACTTTAAGCAAGAATTTTGGCACTTGAAGCAAGAATATTCGCACTTGAAGCAAGAAAATTGGCACTTGAAGCAAGAAAATTGGCACTTTAAGCAAGAATTTTGGCACTTAAGGCAAGACTTTTGGCATTTGAAGCAAGAATCATTGGCACTTGAAGCAAGAATATTGGCAAATGAAGCAAGAATATTGGCACTTGAAGCAAGAATATTGGCAAATGAAGCAAGAAAATTGGCACTTGAAGCAAGAAAATTGGCACTTTAAGCAAGAATTTTGGCACTTAAGGCAAGAATTTTGGCATTCGAAACAAGAATATTGGCGTTTGAAGCAAGAATATTGGCAAATGAAGCAAGAATATTGGCACTTGAAGCAAGAATATTGGCAAATAAAGCAAGAATATTGGCAATTTATTCCAGAATTGGCACTTTAAGCAAGAATATAGGCAGACAAGGGTGGGCAATTAACATAAGGCAAGAAAGGCATAATAGACAAGACTGGGCAATTAACCTAAGGCAAGAAAGTGCAACTTTTGTTCACTATAGAATGTCAAATGAGTACATGTAACTTACAGAGCTGAGTTTTGAGTACAGACACCCACATAAAAACTAAAAGGGGAACTAGATGTTAAGTATTGGTGGAGTGAGTATATTGAAGGCCTATGGAATATTGAGCTGCTAGCACAGCAAAGGACTCCAGATATCACTGATGATGAAACTGATGTCCTGCAGAAAAATCCTGTGCCAGACATCCAAGGCCTTTCAGACTCGGCAAGGATTGTGGCACTCAATACTTATGATGAGGTGTTATACCCATTGGTGAAATGCTGAATTATCACAAATTACCTGTAATCTCCTCAAAGAACCATGTGCTTTGTGTTCATGAGTCCAGCGCTAAGCTCTTCACCGATGTACCCAATGCAGACCTTTCTGTATTCACAGGTGTTACATCAGGTTAGGTCTCAGAGTCTTACTCATCCTTGTAGGCTATTGCGGATCATGTTAGGCATGGAAAACCTAGATGCCAGTGTCATTCAGGAAGGACTAAATGCAATAAGAGCTGCCTATGAAGGGAAGTGTAATGGACAAGATGAACCTGATGGGTAGACCTCGAGTACACGAAACACTTCAGTCGGTGAAAGACTTCGGATCAAGTGTCTGAACTTGATGTGCCCCAAATCGGTTGTGTTGGAGTGTTGCCTTGACATAGCAAAGTTGTCGCAGGAAAGGATCGTGGTCAACGATGAAGGATTGCCAGACAAGAGTGCCAATGACTGATGAATAGATCCCAGGGCACTGGAAAGATTTATTGTGGAGATGCCTATCAATGTGTGTGGCTCTCTGATAGACAAAAAGGCTAAGGGTACTACCAGACTGCCTGGAGACCTCAATATCCAGGAAGAAGATTCGATCCAAGGTGAGCCAGATGCTGCTGTGTGTGAACCAGTTGAAGTGTCTCAGGAACTGCTGGAGGTACTGTGCTGTGTGATAAGACGATGAAAGTGTCATCCACAAACTGAAGATAACTGTTGCTCTCAAATCCACGAAAGCAGTACAGAGCTACATGATGATATTGGCCAGAACTGGAGGTGGGGTTAATCCTGTGGATGTTCCAGCTGACTGCTTGAAGAATTGACCTGTCCACTGGATGAAGGACGGCAGGATGTAGATGGGTAGGAGATCACAAACCTAATCCGGAGAGAGGGCTTCACACTCCCACAGCTTGTCTTCATGAAGGTTTCCTGACCGAGACCGTGAGACATGCCTCCCCCATGGGATTGGTGATGAATACCTGGAGTCTCCACTGAAGCTGCACATGGCTTTGTTGTGATCACGAGTGAAGGTGTTCGCAGAAGCAGCAGCAGCAGCGGCAGCGCAGCAGCGGCAGCAGCAGCAGCAGCAGGAGGAAGAAGAGGAGGAGGAAGAGGAGGAAGAGGAAGAGGAGGAAGAGGAGGAGGAGGAAGAGGAGAATAAGGAAGAGGAGGAGGGTGATGGTGATGGTGATGGTGGTGTGATGGTGGTGGTGGTGGTGGCGGCCGCCGGTGGGGGTGATGATGGTGATGGTGGGGGTGATGATGGTGATGGTGGGGGTGATGATCCCAATGACACCATGATCGCAACCTCACAGTGTTCCCAACGACACCATGGTCAACCCCGATGAAGGCTACCAGATATTCACTGCCATCCCCACAGGCTAAGCATGCCTCGGTGCCAAGGGGGACTCCGACTTGACTACGCCCTGCAGAAATATGAAGCCCCACACTCCAAACCAGGTTCATGATCTCCGACCCACCTACATCCTGCTGTCTTTCTTCGAGTGAACAGACAGTTGTCCAAGCAGCCTTCTGGAACTTCCACAGGATCAACTCTATCCCCAGTTTTAGTCAATGCCTTCACATAGGAGTACTGCTTTCGTAGATCTGAGACCAAGAGTCTGTCCTCACTACATGGATGAGACTCTCATCGCTTCATCATACAGCATAGGACCTCCAGCAGGTCCTGAAAGACTTCAACTGGATTTACAGCAGCATCTGACGCAGCGAGGATCAGGCGCCTTGTGAATCTCATCCCTGGATGCTAAGGTCTCAAAACAGTCGGACAACACCCTCGACCCCTGAGTCTATTAGAGATGACCGACAGACACTGACTGGCAACATCGACAACCAATCCTTCCTGCACCCGGAAATCCAAACATCAGTCAAAGAGCAACCTTGTCTGGGGAGCCTGCATCGGCAACCACAATCCTGGCCGGCAACAACTATACCATGTCAAGACAGCACTACAACACAACAGATTCAAGGCTCATCCAGTCAAGACGCAAGATCCAAAGTCTTTCACCTACCAAAGGGTCCCCTACACCCAAGGTCGAACCCACTAGGCTCACTCCCCTATTACACAGCCCAACACAGGCAGTTCTCATCACATCCAGTACTTCCTAAATGACAAAGGTATCCGGGCTTTCCACACCCACAAGATCCACAATAGCCCACAGGACAAGCAAGCCTCCAAGACCGAACCTGATGCATCCCCTGCGAATGCAGAAGGTGTACACTGGGTACACCAGCAAGAGAACTCAACGCCAGACAGCACAAACACAGAGCACATGGCAGATGGGGAGAATCACAGGAAATCAGTGAACGTCCAGCACTCACCAAAAGGGACACCATCATCATGAGTATCAAGCAGCTACATCCATGCTCTGTCTGTCAAGCAATGAAGGTCAGCAAACAGACGATAGTTCCACAAAACTTCAGCATCACCATCAGAGACATCTGTTACCCTCTACATGTACGTAGTAGCTCAAACATCCACAGACCTCCGATTCCCTTCCTCCTCCAATTACTTAGACCTCCTCCTCCAATGTCTTCTAAGGATGTGACATTTCATTTCCTAAATATTTAGCAAATATTAAGAACCACTTCAATCAATGTTTAGCCATTTCACAAAGACTGACGACTGCCCATTGTGCAGGCCAACGTGATCGACACAATAAATAAAACACGAGTAACATAATAAAAAGAGGGCTGTCATTGAAATCATTAAAAAGATAAACTTTTTGGTAGCTTGAATGTCATCAAGTACTGTTTAGGAAAAATTTGCAGATAGATTTAGAATTGTTTGTCATTTTAAATGTTTAAAAGTGTAAATTTGGTCACATCCATAATTTCCTCACTCCACCAATACATACATGTAGTTCCCCTTTTGCCTGTGGATTTCAGTTTAATGTTGACACTCAGCCTGCAAAGGATGAAATTACTTTTTTGATATCAGATATTTTCTTGAAGTAAATTGATGTGCAAAGTTTAACTGGCTAAATTACATTTTGTCAAAGAAGATTTTCGTTTATTTTCACCCTCTGCTTCTTGTTTCAGCTTTAATACTTTCAATAATTCAATGTACCCAGTGACACCCTATAGTGAACAGAACTTTCATTAATTATTTCAAACCATCTTCTATTGAGGGTAACCCATCCAGCAGAAGCTGATCATTTGGGGCCCTCACAAAAATAAACAAAGACAAGACCTTAACAACAACAAAAAAAGAATGCTAAGTTATTAAAAACAAGTAATCTTAAGGACAATTAAGAAATACCTATAGATTAAAAAATTTCACTGAATCTGAATCCCCATCCAAGCTGATCATATACAAAAGCTTGATAAAAAAAAAGACCAAAAATAGAGTAAGAATTAAAAGCGATAAAATTAAACATGTAACAGTACAACTGGCCATTGCATCAACCTTACGCTAAAATCATTCGTGGGTTTATTTCTATCCAGAATCCTGGAAATGTTTATCCTGAATTTGTTCCTGCATGTACACTCCATTCAAGTTCTTATTAAAATATATGGCCACAACTGAAAAATACTTCAGACGGCCTAGGAAATATTCATTATTTCAAAAGATAACAGGTTCTAAGTTGGCCTGCAACTCTTCTTATTTGTCAATTGATGTAAAAACATGAAGCGAATCAAATAATCCAGAATTATAGCTTTGTTGGTATCAGTGTTGACTCCCTACCTTACGCCTACTCTTCAAACTTTGAAATTAAAAAATGATGGACATGTTGCCTCAACTATGCAATAACACATCATACAATGGTTCTTTTTTACATTAGGATTATGGGACTGCCATAAAAAAAATTAATGTCTTAAACAAACCCATGCAGGTTTCCCTCAATAGAGAGAATTATTTTTTTCTCTTCCATAAAATTAGCATGTCTTGAATAATCTTTTCATGATAGTGGAGAAGAATTCAAACCAAGGAATTTTTTCAAGTAAACTGTATTCCCAACAGTGGAGGTTTTATACGAACCAAAATCAATATTTCTTTGGGCCCTATTAAAAAACAAATAAACCCAGCATTATTTCCTTTAGAAAATTATTTCACCCTCCCTATAGAGACTAACATTACAGAGAGAGATATGTTGCAAGTATTGAATGAAGTCCATGAAAGCCATCAGCCCTATTTTTGGTATAATAATTGTTCAATTATCAGTTTAATCTTCGATCAGGCCAACTAAATGTGTTAGAGATTCAACATGAAAAAAATGCACCGTACGTGAGTAACCACTTGCTTGTCACTTCCTCAACATGCTCAACATCCGAAATGTTTAAACACCTACAAAGCCTTAAGTTTGGAAATCTTAGATCTACGGTTAATGGCGATTGCGTATCTATGGGCCCAGTTCCTATAAGGGAACAAAACCCACTTAAAATGTTTGACCTAAACTAGTCATGCTATAGTTGGCGACATTAAAAATATATGTACAGGTATGTCATAGATAGAGGGCAGGGTTTTGAATTTTCGAGGGAAAGTTTGGGGTAAAATGACTATGACGACAAAATGCAACACGAAAATAAAGATGGCGATCACCGCGCGATATAGCGTGAACGCGCCAGTCGCGCTGCACGGCACCGACCGGACAGTAAACTACGTAGGAAAATCGTAATTTCTATCCCAAGAAACTGTTTAAAAATATCAAAATGGTGTCATTGCATTTGAGAGAAGTCTGCTTTAGGCTGACATAAACAATGTCAGTTTTTAGTAACAAAAAAAATCTTGATTCTAATTTGATAGAAACAAACAGGGGCCCTATACTACACGATCGCCCGGTTTACTCGACAGGATTGGTAATGCCTTGCATGCGATTGCGAACACCGCGAGCTTTGTGAATGCACATCGCCATGATCGCAACCTTGGTATGCGATTCTTTCCCAGCTAAATACTCACGACCGGACCACCATGGACGTCTGCAGGACGTCTGCAGTTTTTCAGGTTTTTATAACATTGGGTTGACGGCGGACATAACCACCTCACACTTCAGCAGAGATACAACCATCAGCGACAGTTCACGTACGGCGAGACAACTTTAAAAATGGCGGGCTTCAGCATGACAGCCATTCCATTGTAATCATAATCTTTGTAGCACACGTGCAGTGCAGAAGAGTAGAACAGATCCCATTCATTTCGCATGCCTCTCACAAAACAGCAACACCTGTGCGCACGTACGTGGGCATTGGACAGTGTGATGCGCATACCTTCTGATTTTTGGCAAACATCGGATTCGTTTGAAATTGGGCTTCCACTTCCAGAGATGTTATTTGTCACTTTCGCAATATACTGGTATGGGTCTTTGTTCTGCTTGGAAAACATTGGATATTTGTTGACAGTCCAAATGTAACAGTTGCTATGCTTGAATTGGACGTGTAATGAGCTGTCGAAATGATTACAGTCATGACTTTGAGTCCGAAGTTAGCCCGAAATTTCAGAAACGCTACTTTTTAGAGGGCGCTGTTAAAGTGACAGATGTAGCGTGAATTTTCGACTCCATGAAATATGGACTCATTGGTATTATAGGCTATTTTTAGGATCATAATGGGAGAGTGAACTGTCACATGCGAGGGATTAACCAATAATAGGTAAAAGGAGTTCGATTTTCATAGGAGTCGGATTTTCATATGACACTGTCACAAAATTGATAACATACACTTTAGCACCCCCAAACTTTTGTCTAGCCCCCCCCCCCCCCCCCCCAAATAAAGGAATTGATTTTTGGAGGCCAAAGTGTCCGGAGAAAAACACGGTCTACATTTCAGCACGCCTCCCTACTAAAATTTCTGGATCCACCCTTGCTAGCCCCTCTAAACTATAGGCTCTAGAACCGCGCCTGCCTACCCACCCTGGAATCATGTTGCCGATTTGGGAGCGGAGCTTGATTTTTAAAAAGGGGATGCAAGGAATAAGAAACTGAGAACCATATTAAACATTCATTGTCCTGCTTTTTTATGCTTTGAAATAAACTTAGACAGGAGATAAAACATTCTAGAATTCCAACACTCATTATTTTCTGTCCATTTTGTGGGCGTGGCCTTAGTGTTTAAAAGGGTGGTGTATAGTATATAAGTTGTTTGATCCAATTGTGACAAATCTCGTGCAAATTAGCGAACCTGGTTGAACTTGAAAACAATAATGACAACTCTGGAAAACAGGACTCACACAAATGATTTATTTGTTATACCCAGAGGGGGGGGGGGGGGGGGGGAAACCAGCTGTCCAAAAAAAATATACAAATTCCTAAAAAATAAGTCGAACCCCCCCCCCCAAATTATACTGTTATAATGTCCGCCTGTTCAAAATACGGTACACCATTCTGATCTAGTGTTAATAATCGTCGAATTTGAACAGCGCCCCCTATTGAAATATGGTACCAGCCCCAATGTTCCTTTTTCTTTCATTTTCCTAGTTGCATTTAATTCCCCGTTAGTTTTTTAATTGTATTAAAATGTTATGAAGTGCTGTATTAATAATTAGTTTTGACCGTGTGTGGAGTTTTAACATTATTTCTTTAGGTGCCCAGAGCTACCCTTGGGAAATAATTCAAAATGAACAAATAATTAAATAGACTGCAAAATATTAAACAATTTAAATCGAGGCTTCACACAGTAAACTGTTAAGCAGTACAAAAGAGTCTTTCTCATTAGTCCGAACTGGCAAATTAAGTCAAATTTAATTGCAAAATTGAATTTTACATTATTTTATAAAATAATACAATTGTAGACTGTACGTTAAATTGATCAGTCGAAATGATAAACAGTTATAGTGATTGACCAATAAAAAAAAAAAACACGGGAAACGACTTTTTTTTTTTTTTTTGGAACTGTATATACTTATCCAGTTGACTGGTATTTAATAAAATAAAAGTCATATTAACCAGAAACCATTTCTGGATTTCAGATTTTATATGATCTGACGTTTGCGAAGAAGAGTCATAAAGAATGATAACATTGAAATGATATTAATTGTCATCTCGATGATAAAACAATTCAGATTTCTTTGGAGTCATGGACTAAAGACCTGACGAGATACGAAACATTTTAAATGACTTTCTTGTTTTATTGTTGACAGAACAGAGTGCTGACACCGCAATAACAAGAAAACAAAAATTTAAATAGCCCCCATTTATTACACCTCTCCCCAGATAGGAGCAAAATTACGAACGAAAAGGGGTATACCCATAACTTTGTTTTCGTGCTTTTATAGGAACAGCTGGAAATAGCGGAAACCATTTAATAATCGAAATATACATGTTCATGTATATCGTACGAACAATTTCAAGAACCTGTCTTGCAACTGCCGTAGTATAAAGTACACAGACGCCCTCAACTAATATGGATCATTGCTTGACAGATCGCATAGTTGAACTGCTCTAGTTCGACAGGCTCCGCCATGCTTATCCATTTAATACGGCATGCAGTAGACAGATCGCATAGTTCAAGTAAAAATCGGAGGTTTGAGGAAGTGGGGGGCAATGGCCAGCTCCCCTGGATGTCAGGCCACAGAATGTACAAATTGAAGCCGTCAAATATAACAAAGAAGTTTCATCTACTTCCTAGGACTCGTTTCTGTTGCGCGTATCCACTTCCTCCTACGAACTCTCTCGACATCTCTTAGCATCCACTGTAGAAAGAAATAGGAAAACAGAGTCACTGTATTTTAGAACTAAAAGTTGTTTTGACAGAAGGCATGTTACACTTATTACCAGAGATGAGCGATTAATTCTTAATTCACCAACCTGCGATTTGAGCGAGTTTTGGTATGAACTCGTTAAGCATTAGACATTCCTTGGCTTTGATAGCACGTCCATTCAGCATGGCCGGTGACAGGTCTTTGTAGGCGAGTTCCTGGGGGCTAAACACCGGCCAGTCTGCCTCCTCCCCCTCTGTCAGGTTAGGATTTCTGATGAGGGAGATAATAAAGGTACACATGCAGCAGGAAACTGTTTCTCTACATGTTGAGATGCAGAGATCAACTTACCAGAACGACGAAAAAGTTACCATAGTATTTTATAGCTTAGCTACTTTTATGGGTAGGTAAAAAGTGGGTTTATGTGTTCAATAATAAGCGGAGATATAGGCTTTTTCAAGGAAGACCCAATTTATATTGTTTGGGGTGATGTGGGCGCTCTTGGAAAATAAAGCTGCTTCATTTGTGCATATATCTCGCAAAGCTGATATGAGGACTTGTAAAAGTGAACACTGGGCACAAGCCTTTGAAACATTGCTCATTAAAAGGGTGTCGAGACCCCCCTGGACCCCTCTCTAAATCCGCCTTTGTGTATTAAAATCACATATGGCTAGACGTTGAAGTTAGTAGGAGGTAAGGATTACTTTTGTACCCAGTTTTGGCCAGATTGGTCCAGTATTTGATAACCTGCAGCGACATGCGGGCCTCGTCTGCTGTGAATGAATACTCGTCTGAAGATATCAGAGGCAACCCGAAGACAAACAAGAGGTCGTCTAAGTGAGTTGCTCCTGTCCACTTGGTGCCTGTCATTGATGTCGTGGGGGCGTGGGTCATGTGGTACTGGTATACCGTCAGGCCAGCCTTGGCAAAAGCCCTTGTCGCCCTGTCGATGGGGCACAAGTAGGTGATGTCGCCCAGGACTTGCGAGAGGGCCTGTAGGTAGTCGCAGTCGGGCGCATCCGCGCAGGAGGCGTTGCGGTACATCAGCTTGATCGCCTCAGCCACGATCGGCTCAGCGCTTATCTGCGATACGGTGCCCCGCGTGAGGGCGTCGTACGAGGCACTGTCGACAAAGGGTGCCCGATCGGTGTGGTCCCGGTAGATACTCGCCATCACTTGCAGCATCCTCTCGTCGGCGTTCCCGCCGATGATGACGGCAGCGTCGTTGATGGCGCCCTCCTCGTAGAGGTCGATGGGGTCACGGGGGAGAAACTTGCCGTCGACCACCGGCACGAAAGAAGTCAAAATGTAAGACTCGTTCAGTTCTTGATGCAACTACAAGGGAGAAAATAAGACAGAGATAGTAAAACCTTTGCGGTATATTTAAATCCATAGTTTGAATTTGTCTGACGTCACATACACTGAAGAACTATATTTTTTTGAAATTTTACCTTATATTATAACACATGTTCACCTTTCATATTCTACACAGTCCTACATGTATCTATCTTAAATCAAACACGGCAGCATTCAGCGTTTTACCAAATTGAACATCACCCATAAAGAGGACACTACATTGGCATATCATCAGGAAGATGACATTGGGCAAACCTGACGTATCCACGTACCTTTTTGTGTTGGTTTTCGACGAAAGTGTTGAAATCCTTCACCTTCTGCAGACATGCCAGCAACTCCCCCGATGTTTCTCGCTTGCAGCCGACCAGCTTCCCCAGAGCAAAGGCCCGTCTGCGAGCCTCGTCGGCCCGGACTGTCGCCCATGGAACCGTCGGAGCGCCGCTCTGGAAAGTTCAAAGCAAAGAAATAATGTTCCATTTGTGTGTTTCGTTCATACGAAATTCAGTCTTCAAACACAACAGATTGTAGTTAACTAAACGTCATTGTTTTTCTTCTAATGATCGGTCATCACACAATGACTATAATGTCGATTTGGAAAGTCTGGTTCGTAAAATTTTTCCTCTTTTTTGGAAGTCTCCTCACTTCTGTATTTCCTCAACTTCTCCTAAGTTGGGACTGTGCATTGACAATATAAACAAGCCCTTGAGATCCTGAACATGATGACATTATATCATTCTTTTTTTATATTATACGCGAGTAAAATTACCTCCATGATGGCAGCGTGGAAGAGGCCGGCACTTCCCGGAGACAACATGTGGAAACTCACGCTGGCTGCTCCGGCACTCTCGCCAAAGATGGCCACTCGCTCGGGATCACCTCCAAAAGCTGGTAGAAAAAAAGTGAGTAAAAACCTCAAATCTATAGCCAAAGCCAAGAAATGTGCTTCAAAGAAAGAGCAGAGTGCGTGATTGCGCGTGATTACGTTCCCGTGCTCTTCAATAAATACGATTTCCTTTAATTATTATTATTATTATTATTAATCATTTCTGGTAATGAAACCAAGGATTCCTCAAAAGCGCCCTAGGCACTGTAGCTCGCAAGCCTGAAGAAACCTGTGGAGAGAAGACAATGAGAAGAAGTTACAGAAGTAATACATTTTCAACTTGTGTGTTTTGTTCCAACCAAAAGATTTTTTTTTCTTTTGTGCACGTTTGCAACCCTCTGAAAAAATGGGTGATGTTTTGGCACAAACAGATCCGCTCCATGAGTAGACTGGCTACTGCGGTCCGTGATTGTGGGGCGGGAACTAGCCTACCTCGCGAGAACGAAATTGTTGTATGGCAGTCAATAATTCGCAATTGTAAAGTAATAATGCAATAAATAATCATGGGCCGATATATATCATTGTTTTTGGTCGATGTCTCATTCGAAAATGAATATCTTCCATATTGCTATAGAACAACAGCAACGAACTTCGGGATGAAATTCAAAAATAAAACGGGGAACACAAGTTAAAAAAAAAATGTGCTAACTATTTAAAATAAGATCTCGACACAATATTATGGTACTGTACCTTCGATGTTGTCCCTGACCCATTCCAGCGCAAGGCGTTGATCTAGAAGGCCCATGTTACCCGGAATGACGTCATCGTCTGAAACAAACAAAATCCCGTGTGTTTTTCCATTAAATTATTAGGAAGTTGTAACATGATGTTTGGGCATGGTATACTTAAAACGGTTCTCTTCCGTTGTCACGCCAAAAACTGTCCGGTGCAAAATAGTCCGAGCGCTCATGCAGGCATTTCAGTATAGTACACAGCGTGGTTAATGTCCATGTCTAATAGGCCCATGGCATATACTGTTTGTTTTGGCCAAATACTGTCCACTCTTGTATAAAATGGTGCTACAAAATGTGAGAGAAACCGTTATTTAATATTTAGCAGAGAGGAATCATTCGTAAATTGACCACTATTTACGCTACATACGCATGCGTGCACGTGTTTCGAAAAAGGGTGAATGACGCATGACACGAAAAAAAGAAAGCTTTTAGCAAACTTATGCAAGTTTAAATGTCAGAAACATCGAGTCAAAACGAATTATATAAATCAGTGTCATAATAACAGATAGAAAAGTTATAGTTGAAACAAATCATAAAAGAAAAAGTACATGAAAAACGATTTCATTCACAACGTCTTGAAAGCAACTGATCGCACGGACGCCATAATAGAACGCAAGCTATTCAAAATGTACATGTATATATAAGCGCGGAACTATTTGGCACAAGCTTCCGTCAACAATGTGACGTCATAGCCGCATGGCCATTCAGAATGCAGTATGCTAATGAGAGGACACTATTTGGCACCGGTAACCGTCTTTCCTCTGTTTTCATTCCTCGGCGTCAACTTCTTCAAATCTTTCATCCTTTTCAAGTGCGAATAGCATCCTTAGGGGCCACCAAAAATGGTTTGATGACTGAATTTTACTTAAGTTTGGTTAATGATTTTGTTTCGTGATGTTTTGCTTTTTCTCCTTTTCTGAGAGGGTGGGGGGGGGGGGGGTCATGCCTTTATCATATATAGCAAGCACAACGTAGGCTACCGGTGGAGAGAAATCCGAGGGCTCCGAGCCGATAATTGAGAGTGACCACGATGACGTCACCGACGGCAGCGATGGGCGTTGGTGGCGTCCTCTCAATGGTGCCAGCCCCGAGGAAGAAAGCGCCTCCATGAAGAAACACAAGAACGGCGGCTTTGGCTGGCTAATTAACGCGTGAAATATAAAAGGAAAAGTTCCAGAATTGACATTCTTGCTTTCAAAGTTTCAAGATTACTAAGAGCGAATGAAACTAGTCCATTGCGACTTGGCGACATAATCTAATGATCTCTTTGCGCAAGTATATAAGCATCGCCATGATGATCAACGTACGATTATGTGCCGGGCCTATATAAAATTATTAATAGTGTTCGTCAGTCCGCCTTCACCGACGTACAACTTAATAGCACATAAACCACAAAAGTCTAATTGTAGCCTACTTTGAAATTTGTGTGTTATTTTTCATTTTTTTTTTTTTTTACAGGCTTTCAGGGTTAAACACCTTTTGAATGTTATACGAGTACAGAACCCTTGATTACTAGGCTGCCCTTTATGTTACCCCCCCCCCCCCCCCCTCGGCTAAACAAAATTTCAAATTAAACTTACAGCATGCTGGGGAACAAACACATCCAAAAAGAGGCAATTCTCATTGAAAGTTCCCCGAACTGTCGTGAAACCGAAGTTAAATGGCGGTTGCGGGCAGCGATTGCCGAGCTTCGTAGCTTGTAGTTCCCCACTCCACGACTTGGCTACGGGAGGCTTGAAGCGTAGCGGGCCCACGGGAGCCTCAGCGTACGGTATACCGAGGTAGGCGTCCACGCTACGGCGAAGCTTGGGGTCCGTGGGGCTGAACTCGAGCCTCGTACCGATGATGCGACCCTGACTCGTAGTCGCGACTGGAGGATCGTCGCCGATCAAGTTGGATGCTAGCACAAGAGGCAGGGTTAGATAGAAAACACACCTCCAATGTGCCTGCCTGATCGCCATTTTAGGCTAGCACTGAGGGTCCCACATTATGCTCTCTTAGTTCCTGACACTGCACTATACACAAATACAAAGCGCGTTACAAGCATGCCAACGAGTTCAAGGCTGTATGAATAATTGTACAAAGCATACGTACACTGAGAGCCGTGTACGGTCGAAGTTCAAATTTACTCGTTTTTAATATTCGAATGCTAAATATTACAGTAACACCTATACGTACGTTTTCTCCCCACGTCACAACTATAATGTTGTTCCTGTGATTGTGATATAAAAATTGTGACGCGGACAGACGTGCGTTTGGTGTTAGTCGAACTCCTGCTACCTTTCCCCCAGCATTTTTAGATGGTCCATGAAACTGGATATATTCACTACAAGCGATTACATGTATATGGTTTGGATACGTGTTGTTCATTGCCCTTGGGATGGTCAAAAACCTGCGATTAGATGCTTTGTGCTTCCTATATCGTGCATGTAGATTTAACCTCCGGCCTCGAGCGCTACATATACTTGTGTGAGTCTGGTATGAACAATTTGAATAAAACAGGGACAAAAAGGCATCGAATATTATGAAACCCATGGTTCACCACGGTAAAAGCGGAGCCGGGTGGGGAAATCAAGTCGGTGACATTTCACACGGTGCATTGTATCCGTGCGTTAATGATATTCATGCCATTATGTCATCGCAAGGGACCCGTTATTACCAAAGCGCCGCCGTGTGAATTGAACGGGCTTATCATTTAAACAAGACCTGGGAGAAGTTGAACTCAACACACCACCGTGCTCCAAAAATAAATTCTGAATGACATCACCAGTGGCTAGACTAAAGGGAACAGAACAAGACAGAAACACACTTTGTCCTGTTTGAATTTGAAACCATGAACAAACATGGAACGCCCTCTGCCAGAGAATGAAGAACACCCCGCCCACCCCACCACTTGATCCCATGCAATTACACCAATGAATAACACACGTGAAGTTATATGTGAAACATTGAGCACATTTTATTCACTGGTTTGCAAGAGAGCATGCAAACACAAGACAAATTCAGAAAGAGAAGACATTCAAGACAAGCAACAAACAACAGAAATATCTCAGAAACCCCGATTCTGTACATATACTTTAAACAGTGTTCACACTGGTTTAATACTGTATGTTGAAAAAAAAACACGAACATCATCACGCGTCCTAACAGCTAACATACTCAAGCTCATAGCTTACATAAAAATCTGGCTCATTGCTGGGAGAAATATGCCCCAAATGTGGATAAATGTTAGACACTTTAGGGTAAATAAAATTCAAGACCAAGTTAGTACACAAACCGAGGTCTTTTACTGGCATAAATGAACTAAAATAAATACTTCAGACAGACTGTTTTAATGAAATTCTATTATTAACACTAAGGTATGGGCCTTGCCAGGATTTTTTGTAGGGGGGGGGGGGGTTACGGAAATCACCGGCAGTGAAAAAAATCGAAAGGGTGGAGGCTGGATATAATTTAATGCTTTGTTCAAAAACGTGTAGACATATTTGTTTTAGGTCTGTTAGAGCAGTTTCTAGAGTATAACACACATGAAATTCAACAGTTTATTTGGGGTTTTGTTCACTTTCATGGGGGTGACCCCTTGCCCCTCCCCCTGCAACGCCCCAGCATTTAGGTTATGTCCATATTTGCTTTACGACAGAGTTGGCTCAACATGTAAATTAAAAACAAATCTAGGCAGTCTATGTCTGTAAACCAAAATCACAATATCAAAATAAACTCAAGACTCAAATAAATATAACGTCTTGGAATAAATTTTCTTATATAACTTAAATCGATGAAATTTAAGAAACAAATCGTAAATAGGCTGATTCCCAGTCTTCATTTTCAATTCATTGCCTTTAAGTTTTTGAAAGTCTGGGAACATGACCAACATGGCCACCAGGGCCGACTATGGTTTCAAGGGCATCCAAAGTCAAAGAACAAAAAAAGGCAATCGACTTCAATTTTCTTAAAGGGAATGTACAACATTTGCTTTTGCTGCAATTTTAGAAATAAATGGATTTAGAGGATTAGTATGTTATAGCAAATGTTGTTAAACTGACTTGTTTCACTTTTGAGCTTGTATAGATGCTGGAAAAACCAAGAAAACCAATCATGTTCTTATAGTCTGGTTCCCTGACCCCACTTAAGATGAAATGGAGCAATATATAGACTTTGGGGATTGTTAGGGTAGACAATCAGTCTAGCAGGCTTGTACTCCTTCACAGGTGCGTAATCAATTGCAAAGAAAGTGCGGAGTAACTAAATATGAAATTTCAGGAGCACTTTTTGAAAAAAAGCCAGTTTTCTCCAACACTGGTCGGCCGACCAGCGTTGAAAAAATACACTTTTTCTTGAAAATGTCAGCATACCAGTTGCCACGATTTTACAGGATGCTTTAGACTGCCATTCCCTAACAATCCAGTAAGGTATTTCGTGATAATTTGATCATTTCGTTTTTTGATGTTTGCAAATGTTGTATCTTCCCTTTAAGTTAGAATCAGAGAACTGATGCTCCTGTCAAAAACCTCTACGATCTGTTACCTCTCCATCCAACATACTTTCAAATCACTCCATAAAATCCCTCAAATGCATCAAAATAACTTAACAAGCAATTTTACTGCTCCTTCCCTTGCAACAACCACAAACTCAGTTTGCTTTTATACTTCCCTTAACTAATCAACATGGAAACAAATAACATTGTTAAAAAAACACTGTTCTGATTTGTGCTGGGAACCAAGATACAAAACTCTTTTAGAGCTGACAAATAAGGTTTTTTAAAAGGGCTACATGCTCTGCAAAATTTTCAATAATTACAGAACATGGTTGAACCTTTGGGATTCTTCGTTCAATAAAAAAACACATTAAGACTGCAATTTACAATACAAATTTTGTGCAGACCCCATACTCTAAACATAAAACAGAACTAGGCATACATACTTTTTTTTTTTTTTACATTTCCTAAGTAAGACCACGCTATCTAAAGGCAACAGTTGATAAAAAAAAACTTTTGTTGTATATTGTGCTGAATTTTTTGTACCTTCATAAATATCCAGAATGCACCAAAATTCAAATAAAAAATTGTACAAGTGGCTATCCATTTCAAGCTCAGGAAAAAAAAGCTCTTTGACACCGAAATTCTACACGGATGTTGATTTTTACAGAAAAATCTAGGATAAAGTTGCTTTTACAAATTTGCTAGGCATTCAAAATGCTACGCTAATATAAGTTATGCAAAGTCAAATCACAACTAAGATCAAAACTGACCAATCAGCACCTCCGATAGTGACACCCAATCATGCTCCTTCTCTTACACAGTATCAACTGTAAACCATAGAGTCGAAGTTAGTCAATCGTGCGTCCTATCACAAGTGAGGTCAAAGTGCGATCACAAATTAGGTCGATAAAAACAATCGACCAATCAGCACCTCCGATAGCAACATCCAATCATGCTCCTTCTCTCAAACACTTGTCACTGTTAAGCCCAGAGTATCACACCAATATATATATATATAAAGGACTCTGCAATCCTTGTTAAACAATCCTCAACAAATGTTTGTGTAGTCCTTTCCTGCTTTTATCATCACTCGCCGTAGATGAGCTTTTCCAAAATCAGGGGGGGGACATTAGATGAGCTATTCCGAAAACGGGGGGAACATGGGGATGTCGTTGAACTCTTCCACCTGGCTCCCGTAGGCCTGGGCAGTCTGCTGGCCCTCCAGCATGCGGTAGATGTCATGGAACTCTTCGGGCGCCGGCTGCTGTTGGTTTTCTTGACCGCTGGCTGCGGTGCCTGCCACGCCGGTGGCCGACTGCTGCTGCTGCCATTGTTGCCATTGCTGTCGCCCAACGGACGCCTGGTGTTGCTGTGTGTCGGGACGGCTGCTGTAGGGCAGCTGGGAGTTGGCACCTGAGTGGGCCCAAAATCAAAGCATTTTAAGGAAAAACAGTTAACCACAGTTGAACTAACTTCACTGGAAAGCATACTGGTTGGACTACTCTAGTTGACTAGAATATCGTGATGCAGTAGAAATTTGTTTCAATATTTGGTATAATTGAACAATAATTGAACAAAACATTTTAATCCAAAGGGGAACTTGTTAATAACCAAATATTTGGGTAGCGACGTCAGTTATCAAAGTGGTTCTTGAATCTTTTGTCCAATTATACCAGTCCATTCAGCCAAAAACTGGAAATTGTAATTTCAACAAACAACAATTTTGAACGCTCTTTTGTGGACCCAACTGCATTTGTTATGAGTACAAAAGGTACTTTTGAGAGCTGTTTTTCAGGTCCTGTTTCGACCCAACATGCAATTTGTGTAAAAGTCGTCGTTGGGGGCAGCAAACAAAACATAGTAAAACATAATAAACAGGACTCGTTTATACTACGGTGCATCGGGAGTCCTGTTTATTACGTAACGATTTACTATGTTTTGTTTGCTGCCCTCAATGACGACTTTTACACAAATTGCACGTTTGGGTCGAAACAGGACCTGAAAAACAGCTCTCAAAATTACCTTTTGTACTCATTTCATGACAGACACAATAGTCGTTTTTATTTCATCACACCCTAAGCTACATTATACCCAAAAAATGACGGAAATGTCTTCGAGCATTCCACAACCTCTTTAAAAATTGGCTGTGACATCTCGTACCTTGTACTCCCTTGTCTTGCTGGTAGGCGTAGCCAGAGTTCCGGCCGCTGGACGTCTGCAGCTGGGTGTACGTGGGTGCTGGGGAGGACGTCACGTTACTGGGCGCCTGACCAAAGGATGACGGTTGGCTGGTGGTGGGCACGTTTAACCTCTCGCTACGCTGTGCAGTCTGTCAAGGTGGCAAATATAAGAATTGAAAACTCCTTAAAGGGTCTTTTCGAAATGTGTGGTGTTATTCAGTGGGAGTAACAATTGCAAGTCCTTGAGACTGCTCAAGGAGGTTTATCCCGCAGAGTCCATCAAATGGTCACACATGAACTTCAGTAAGACGTCATGTGAACTGTCCTAAAACAAATCAAATCTCACAATCTTAGACCACGCTATTACAAGATCTGACGTACTATGAGGAGTCTATTCTGTTGTTGTACATGAACTTCTGTAAATACCACTTAAAACAGTTCCCAATTGATGAAATTTTGCCATGACAAGTACTCACCTCAACCTGTGAGCTATACTGCGGTGCAGTCCATGAGCCCGCAGTCTGACTGTAGCTCTTGGTGGGATCTTCCATCACACCCAGGCCCTTGGAACCACCTGCTGCTTCTTCTGGCCTAACGTACGACTGGGGAGCCCTCACCTGAGGGTAGGAGCTCGAGTTGAACCCCCCGCCGCCCAGCGATCGGCTCTGCTTGTCCCCAGCCACTGCGGTACCCCCGGCCATCTGCGGGGGCGACATCACCCCACCCCCGTACACCCCTCCCCCCGCACTGCCACTGTCTGCCTGAAAGCGGGCCACGGGCTCCGACTTGCACTCCTGTGAGCTCTTGTCTGTCGCCCCCTGGTGTCGGTCTGTCAGGGTTTCGGTGGCGGTGTTGCCCCTGGGGTAGGCACCGTAGGGGGTCAGGGAGGGGACGGGCTCCCCAGGGCCTTTGATCTTAGCTCCCATGGCCGTGGAGGATTCAAGATCCTGACCAGCATGCGGCTGCTGGATATTTCTGTATAAAAATGCCATTCGAATAAGCGGTCATACAAACTGTAAAATTGGGTTTTGCTCTTCACATGAACATAAGGGGTGAACGACACAGAATTAAACATCTCAAAAATAACTCACAAGATCTTAAGTTTGATGCATCAGAAGACAAGGCCACGGCATCTTCTCTTAAATTCTCCCCAGCTTGCATTATCAAAATATTACAAATACAACAGGGGGGGGGGGGGCCTTCATCGCCATCAGGAGATTTTAGCCCCTAATTTTTGGGACTCTGACCATACACAGCTTCAGGAGCACCTAAGCCTATAATACATTGTCATCATTCCCAAGCATCTCCATGTATTCAAAAGATGGAATTTGTGTGGGGGTGATGTGAATTCAATATTAGGTTTTGTCCTTCACTGACGTATAAACACTGTATACTCAGTGTATAAGTCGTGGGTTCGAGTCCCACCCGAGTGCTTTTTTTTCTCACTTTCACTCAGGAGCTTACAGACTGAGTATACAGTGTTTATACGTCAATAAAGGGCAAAACCTAATATTGAGTATCTCTATTGAGTTTGCACAGTAAAGGCTTGAAGCCAACGATGAAGCTGAGCCATAAACAACACCAAGGTTTCAATTAACAACCTTTAGATGTATTGACCAGTGTTGTAGTCGAGTCCATCCTTGGTCCGTCACAAGTCTGGTAAAAAGTAAATCACAACTCCCTTCTTAAGTCCAGTCATAAGTAACTTGGATGAACAAAAAAAAGGAATGCTTACGTCACAGCTCTCTGGACAGTTTGTAAAATGAATTGAGACTGGAGGACTTTTGATGGACCTGTGAGGGACTTGTGAGGACTTGTGATGGACATGTGAGGACTTCTGACAGACTTGCGAGGACTTGTGATGATCTGTGAGGACTTGTGATGGACTTGTGATGAACTTGTGATGAACTTGTGAGGACTTGTGAAGATTTGTTAGGACTTGTGAGGACTTGTGAGGATTTGTGAGGACTTTTGAGGACTTATGAGGACTTGTGATGGACTTGTGAGGACTTGTGAGGACTAATGAAGACTTGTGATGGACTTGACGACAACACTGGTATGGAACGGTTTTTTTCTGAATGTTCAATGCTTACTTGATGGATGCATTTGTGCAGATGATGTACTCCACCTCATCCGTGTAAGGATTCTGAAAGCTGAAGCAGCTGGTCCGCAACCAGACCCAGTCTCTGTTCTTGGCTTGGAAGCGATACATCAAGGACCGCACCTGACCCTTCAACTTCACAGCTGTCAAGGAAAAAAGGGTAGGTAGAAATGAAGGGTTGAAACAATTTCAAAATGGCGTTGTAAACTGGACTAGGGTTGACCTGCGATTTTCTTGCGCCGCGACGGAACCGTCGGCATCAAGCAGAAAAGTTAAGCTCAGTTCACAAAACTGAGAAATTGTGTTGTTATCGTGGAACAAGCCGCATCTCCACACAGGATTATAGCAACCATGCTCATGTCACCCACGACGCGACGACGATTCACGATAAAATTACATGATCTGGAAGCACACACAACATCATGAGTTCACACAAGTCGACTGCGATCGATTCCCGACTGTCGGTACCAACGTTCCATCGCAGCGCATTACTTGAAATTTTTCTCCTCTCGCGACTGATGCAGATCGTCTTAATATTGTTGCAGTTACACTCAGGTCGCAAAAAATGTTACTGACGTTGTAGCTCAGGCGCGGCTTGATCCTGAAAAGTCAGACACCAACTATTCTGTGTGGTCGCAAGGTCATACCGAGGGGGGCTCTAGAATCAAGCTGATCCCAAAAGCATTCTGAAGGACTCTAGTCAAACCATATAGATTTCAGTTTTTAGACGGGTGAACTTTATGTATTAATTTTCCATTGACTAGACTCTGGAGTCAAGTGCAATAACGTATTGTCTTTGATTCCATACCTTGTTCAAAATTGTCTTTCAGATGAGCCTGGTCCTCAGGATGGTAGTAGTCATAACTGGACTTGCCCAGAAGTTCCTGGGGTTGGTATCCTAGAACTCCCGTTACCCTGGCAACCAAAAATGTGAAAAAGTCAGCCTTTAAGATCACACCATCCTGTGAGCTACTGTCATGGGCGTCGCCAGGATTTTTTCTAGAGGGGGGCAACACATTTTTTTTGGCCAAAAAATGCTTGTATTTCTCAACACATTCTCGATTTATTAGTTTTAGAGGAGGGCAGGGACATTTTGCCCCCCCCCCCCCCCCAACTCATTAAATTTACACCACTTTGTCTTCGCGCCTCTTTTTCTTTCTTTTTTTCTTCCTGTTTTTTTTTTTTTTTGCTTTTCCAGGGGGGGCAAGTGCCCCCCTTGCCCCCCCCCTCGCGACGCCCATGGCTACTGTCCTGATGACGTTACAGTGAGAAAGGGATATTTAAGTGTCTCAAGTCTCAATGAATTATAAAAACACAAAATTCCTCAAAATCTTTTCTTATGTACATTTGTAGATTTTTTTTTTTACAATTCTTGTTTAATTCAGAATGTACCTCTGGTCAACAAAGGTAAATTTGCCGTCAGGCTGGTGTCTAGAGATGAACTCGTTGGGCGTGCCCGCGCCTCCGATGTCAGAGCAGTTTGGTGTGCTGGTAGTCTGCAAGCGGCCAATGGCAACCATGCAGTAGTGGTTGTTACCGTGGCTCTCGGAATCAGCTTCTGGCTGGTCCATGACAACAGAAGCTGGGGTGGGGGGGAATGAAAGGAGAAAATATTGAAACGGAGGGTGCAAGAGGTGCGGAAATTAAAGGTATTCTCTAGTCTGCAGAGTGCCAAAATTCATTGCTTTAGACTGCTTACTTTCTGTATTTCAAATCTGAGTAACAAAAAGCCCACATCTTAAACTAATTTACATGGATAAATGTTCAAAACACTGCTTGTTTACATCTGATGCAGCGGCCGCTTTTGGCCTTGCCTACACATATTTCAAGCAAAGAATAAAACCATCATACTACGACCTTAATCCTAAAAAGGGCCAGGCTATTTTGATCATCTCTCAGCCTAAGATCTCGGCCATTGAGTGACGAAAAATGTTGCAACTCGGTACATGCATAAAACTACTTATTATGAACATACCCAAGAAATCTCATGACCAAGGGTTTTGGAATGATGGCTTATTAATTATTCATATGCAAAAATGGTAATTCTGCTTTGTATACACTACGTATATGGGGAAATTCAGTTTTCACGGCGTGTAGCGACGGAAAATCTTTTGCTGCATGACAACCCGTGGTCCGATTTTTATGTTTTTGGTATCAAAAGATGCGCAAGGCTCGAGGCTAAAAACTCAGAACAGCTCGGGTCGTGAAAGTTTTTTTTTAAAGCTTTTGTGGAAAAAGTTGAGGGGGGCAGCCCCCCCCCCCCTTAAGGGTTTTACTGTTAATGTAAGTTACTACTCGATGAACTCTCGAGGACAACAAAGAATCTGTTGTTCTCCCTTTGTCTATCTGTCCTCGGGGTACATGTAATTCACGTAAATACCTGCTGGTGGGGGCCAGTTCTTGATGTACCCTGTGCAGTGCACCACCGCGTACTGCTCGCCGTCCTTGGGCGATCCGATGCTGTTGCGATTGCGCACGTGGTTGAAGCGACCCATGGTCATGGGGTCAAGTTGGGCGTTGCCGTACTTCATGCGGCAGATGAAACCGCGGCGGGAACCCATGCAGAACCTCATGGAGGCTAAACAGGGAGCACAAACGCCGAAAAAAATTCCAAAATAATCCTTTCTTTAAATTCCATCTATAGGTCATTATTTCTTTTCAAAATATTGGTTGGTCAAGTCCAGCCTCACAAAATTTCTGCCACATTCTTTAGAAAATAGTTTTTTTTTCTGTAATCTGGAATGTACAGGACTGTCCAAACTTCAGCTCTATCTCCAGTTTGCCTTCATGAAACTTAGGGGGAAATGCTGTTATTTGACGTCAAAGGTTGGAGTGTTTTTTTTATAGTAAAGTCTTTAAACTCTTCTGGAACAAGAGATCAAGATGATACCGAAGCCAAGATTTTGAAAAATTCAGCCACAGATCAACTTTGGCTGTTATTATGTGTGAAGTGGACATCATGATGTAGTGGTGTTTTCAGTTTAAAAAAATAGAGGAAAATATACGCTCTCCGTTATTCCCTAGACTTAACCCCTGATCTTACGCATGTATTAATTATGTGCAACGGGGAACGGCCTCCGAGCTCCTGAAACTGTATTGTTTCTATGTATCTTTGCAGATTCCTGAGATTTATTCCCAATCACCCCGTCGCACTTAAATCTTCCAAAATCAATTAAGAGATACCTGCATATTCACAAACTGTGTTCTTTTGTTTCAAATATATTCATTTCAACCGTATACACTTACACTGGTGTCCCTCTTTCTTTACTGTCCCAGCTGAAAGAAGACGAAAAGGAAAATGATTGTTAGTACAAAGCGAACAGCGGCGGGTTCATTTTGATCCGATCCAACCAATGAGTAAATACAAGTGGTAATAAACCATGTACATTTGTTTCAGATTCTCATTTCTTTTTTTTATGATTTAATCAGCGGAGGATTCAACCAGTCTTTATGTTTTAATTTGCATTCATAAATACCTCAGACAGTTTAGCCATTCCTATTGGTCGAGAGCCCGTCACGTGGCCGGTATTAAACGGATGATAAAGACATGGCTAGCTGGTCTTAAACACTTTTCCAGTGTCACAATAAAATGTGGACTCCTAAAAATCCAGTGCCTCTTATCGTTTCATTGGTTGAACGTTCACAATCCTCACGTAGGCATGCGCAACACTACCAGGGAGTTAGAATTTTATAGTTCTAAATTCAAAACGCAACGCGCCAGGTGCGTTCTGCGCGACATCGCATAGAACATGATACGCGCGCGTCAATCTCCATAAAAGGGTTGTTTTCATCTTACTCGCCAGCTGAACACTCCATTATTTTGCAGGAGGGATGATTCAAAAAGCATAAAGTGAATTTGTTAAACAAAATCGGGATGTTTTGAATAAATTATATGATTTTTTTTTACCGAAAAGGTATTTATGAATGGGAATAAATATGTACTCCGTCGGTATTTATCACTCTGTTTAATACCACTTAGAGTCTGGGTGCTGATAATTACCCTCGCCTCCGGCTCGGGTAATTATCAGCACCCAGACTCTAAGTGGTATTAAACAGAGTGATAAAAACCTCCGGAGCACACATTTATTCCCTTATTATTTTGATTTTGCGAACACAGTCTACATAGCCTAGGCCTAGGGAAATCAAATATAACTATAGGTTCAGAAAGCTGTCTGGCTGTCGCACAAATAGTTCTTATTTCAACTCGGTCATGTGTGCCTCTCTAGCGCCCTCTATTGACTCACTTTTCAGGTCCAGGATCCTGCCGCTGGTCGGAGACTCTGTCGTGGAGAGTTGCTCCCTGACCTTATCCGCGTCGTCAGGATGGATCAGATCGAAAACGGACGTCCCAACCCAGTCAGTCTAAACAAGGACAACCAAGTCATGGCTCAAGTCAGCTATGTTTGAATTCCAACCCCCAAAAATATAGATTCTCGTTTTGAATTGATATTTTCCAGCAATACAAAGTTAGTAGAGTGCCAGTAAGGCAATAAGCTATTTGCGAGTGACCTATACCCTTTGAGATTTAAATTTGAAAAAAAGATCTGGTACACTGACTTGCTCAGAATGCTTGGCACATTTTAACTTTGAATTCCCCAGACCAAAGGCACTGTTGCTAATCACATGATTTGGGGCAAGCCCTTGCATAGTTACCTAACAGACGCTCAGCACCAATACATTGTTCACAATGGGTGAGAATGGCACAAAGACACCAGACCATGCCGGAGCTGGGGGGTGCTAGCATAAGGCTTGCCCCGAATCACATGATATAGTAACAGTCTCTTTGGTCGGGAGAATGCAAAGTTAAAACGCGCAAAGCATTGGATTAAGTCAGCGTTCCAGATTTTATTCAAATTTAACTCGCAAATGGCTTACTTGGAGGTCACAGGTTCAAACCTGCTCCAGTCAATTTCTTTGTTTATCTTTAAAATCAGTACAACACTAATTCACTTTTGACTGAGACACTGAACACAAAATCCACATTGCATTGGCATGGACATGTGAAAAAATTAAATACCGCTTCTCAAAAGGAAATTAGGATTTGTACCTGCGTTTGGTTCAAGACTGGAAGGACAGAATCGGATGTGTAGATGACCCGGCCACTGTCACATGACACTACAAACAGGAATCCATCTGCTGCCTACAAAAATGTGAAGAATAACACACACATGGACCATTATGGGTATCTTATTCTCCAATACAATTTTTCTTTTCTTTACAGTTGAGTCCATCACAAGTCAAATCACAAGTCAAATCACAAGTCAAATCACAAGTCCATCACAGTCAAATCACAAGTCCACCACAAGTCAAATCACAAGTCAAATCACAAGTCAAATCACAAGTCAAATCACAAGTCAAATCACAAGTCCACCACAAGTCAAATCATGAGTCCATCACAGTCAAATCACAAGTCCATCGTAAGTCAAATCACAAGTCCATCATAAGTCAAATCACGAGACCATCACGAGTCAAATCACAAGTCCATCGTAAGTCAAATGACAAGTCCATCATAAGTCACAAGTCCCTCAAAAGTCAAATCACGAGTACATCACAGGATAAATCATAAGTCCACAACAAGTCAAATCACAAGTCCATCGTAAGTCAAATCACAAGTCCATCATAAGTCACAAGTCCCTCAAAAGTCAAATCATGAGTACATCACAGTTCAAATTATAAGTCAGTCACAAGCCAAATCACACGTCAAAACACAAGTCAAAGCATGAGTCCATCTCAAGTCCAAGCACTAGTCAATCATGTGTCAATCACAAGTCCATCACCATGTTAAATCACAAGTCCACAACAAGTCAAGTCACAAGTCCATTGTAAGTCAAATCACGAGTCCATCACAAGTCCATCACAAGTCAAATCAAGAGTACATCAAAGTTCAAATCACAAGTCTGTCACAAGTCAAATCACAGGTCAAAGCACGAGTCCATCTCAAGTCCAATCACTAATCAATCACAAGTCAAATCACAAGAAATCACAAGTATAAGCATAAGTAGCCAGGGATGAACCACAGTTCATTTGAATAGCTTATGACATGACTTGTAACTGACTTGACTTGAATTTTCACATATTTTTAACAGAGCATTAACGATGCCTTACCTCTAGAATGAGATGTTTCAACTCTTGATCTGTTAGGAAGGATGGCTTGTAGGTGCCTGCTGTGCTAGTGTTGCCCGTTCCTTTGAAGAAATTATTTTCAATGAAACTTTTCTATCATGTACATGTACAAGACATTAGGGTGTAACTATATACCGGTAGCTGTAGCAGTGTGCAGAGCATCTGAAACTGCTCTTGTCTGAAGTCTATCAGAATTATGACATGTATGAAAACAAAATACTCTGAGTTGTCCCTGATATTTCCCTTAGAAGTTTCAAAAATTCCATGAGAAACGTTTTCAATTTTCACCTACATGTATAACACATCCCTGTCTATGTACCTACAAAGTTTCAGCCCATCTGGCCTTGTGGTTAAGTAGACATGTACAGGGCTTAAAATAATGCACCATTAATGCTACTTCCGTTTGGCCTTTTAGTGAACAAGTGTGTGTTTTAGAGTCCTATTAAATTAGAGTTACACTTTAGCATACAACTGTTATTTTCTGGAGAGGTGCGTAATATTCACACTGCATAAACACTAAAAAGCCACTATAGCCAGTCAGTCAATGAACACAACTTGGACACATGGCGCAAGACGCACATGTACATGTACACGCCAAACTGGCAAAAACTTTCCCTACTGGGTCACCCTCAAATTCCTTGAGTTTTCCCTAATTTTGTTTGTGTGTTTTCCAAATTGCATGACTGGAAAAATGGAAACTCAATTTCAAGGTTTTCCCAGATTTCCCGAGTGGCTGGGAACCCTGCCTATTTTCAATTCAATTCATTTCAATTCAACATAGTTTATTAACAAATCACGAATAGCAGCCACAGCTGAATTGCATGTGATTTACATAAAAAAGTTAATTTTAAAAAGGTAATACCGTGTTTGTATATGATAAAAATACATGTTCTGCTTTTTGATTAAGTACATGTACGGTAAACACTGAAAACAACAAGGACCTCACCTCGCAATGACTTCATGTGCGAGACCGCCATCCGCAGGATGGTGAGCTTGTCGGGCTTGCGAGCGAGGGCGCTACAGGTAGGTACCATATCCGAAAGCTCCGTTATGTAGGCCGTCATTTTGTTCCGCCGGCGTCGCTCGATCTCGCTGTGGTTCTCTCTGTAATAGGGGTTACACAGAACCACTTCCTGTATTAAGACTGCATTCTCCATAGTTTTTGCCGGTAATCTTCCGAAATCCACCAAAATCCTCCACTGGGCAGTGCACCAATGGTACATCACTTACACTTAACCTGTCAAAGGGGCATGGTGCCCCATGTAAAAGTAAAAGTGGCAATGCTCTCTATACCGGCCTTCCTTCATCCTTCAAAATCCTCCTGCCATGTTTGGGGGTTGGGTAGAGTTGGGTGGGATGGTGTGAGGTAGGGTTGGGTGGGCTGGGGTGGACTGGGCTGGGCTTGGGATTGGATTGGGGTGGACTGGGAGTGGGAATGGGAAGCATTTAATTTGAGGTTTCATTGAACTCACAATTTAAAAAAAAAACAAATTGGGGGGGTTGGGTTGCTAAATTGCTAATGGTGACATCATTGTCAGCATGCCATGTACCAAATTGTTGCGGGCACATTCGACCAGCTGTGTTTTAACCCTTTAGTCACTGTTGCCCGAAACCACCCTATTAGCACTCACTGTAGTGTGGAAACCGCCAAAGCACTGACTAAGGTTTTATTGTTTCCTCAGTGAATTAACACAATGTAATACAATGTAATACAGGTGCTAATACGTTTAAGACCCATGGCTGAACACCACAGATATGACCTAATAAAATACCCAATATGCATGTACAGTCGAGTCTTGTTAATACAAACTCGTTCGGACCTAGCCAAATTGTTTGTTATAATCAGAATTTTGTATTAAGAGGAACATCAGTCCCATTCATTGTGCACATAAATGCACAGTCGGGACTAAGGCTTTATGTTTGTTATAACCAAAAATTTGTATTAACAGAGTTTGTACTAACGAGATTCGACTGTACACACATGTATGCAAGTCTCAGGTGTCCATCAACATGAGTCCGTCCATATGCAGAGAGGCTCTTTAGATTTCCATTAAATGGCAGACAGCCAGGTTAGCACCAATCTGTCCAGGCTTTTAAGTGAGCACTTGCCAACCTAACACGACTGCTGTCTGCCTCATGATTGATTCATTTCGCTTGAAAGGCTGTTTAGACTGGGAGACCTGTCCTCACTCAGCCAGGACAGACAACCAAAAAGGACTTAAAATTAAAGGTAGTACATCATTTGCAAACATCAAAAACTAAAACTATCCAATTATTATGAAACACCTTACTTGACTGTATACCCATGTAATAGTCTCAAGCATCCTGTGAACGCGTGACACCTGTAGTGCTGTCATTTTCAAGAAAAGTCAAATTTTTGTATCAATTTCCAACGATGGTCAGCCGACCATCTTTGGAAAAAAGTGACTTTTTTCCCCAAATACTGTCCCCAATTTACCAAATGTACTAGTCCACATTTTGTTTGCAATTGGTTACACATCCATGAACGAGTGCAAGCCAGCTAGTCTGGTTCCCTGACCTGACCATTCACCGACATCTACGGTATGTCAGGGAACCAGAATACAAGAACAACATTTTTTTTCATGGTTTTTCCGGCATCAATGAACACAAAATTTTAAACAGCTCTGTGTAACAATATTTGCTATAAAATTCTGACCCCCAAATCCATCCATTTCAGAAAAATACAGCGAAAGTAATTGTTGTATATATATACCTTTAAAAGGTTAAACAAGATTTCATTTATCGTAATGACAATGCTTCTCTCTGTGTGATCTTATTGGTTGGGCTGGAAAACTATAATCATTTGTGTGGATTACAAAATTAATTATCTAATCGTGCAAATGAAGGAGAGAATCCAAAAAAAACTTAGCGACAGTATAAGCCCCAACCATGCCAACAACATGAACAAGGCCCATGCGCACCAAGGCATGACAAGATGCACAATTGTTTACAAGTCATTTTTACCCTTCAAAAATGTAATCTGTTTTTTTTTTAACCGTTCACCTACATTAGGTTTTACAAAGTGACAAGATATGAATGTAAAATTAAACCTTTATTTCACCTTTGTGAGACACAACGTACATGTAATTAAATGCTATGAAAGAAAACAAGATATGTAATTGTAAAGGTAGAAATTCACTCGTTTTATATTTCAAACATTAGTCTCTTAAGTATCACAAACCAGAGCAAATTTGACTGACAAACTTTTGTTGGTTTTGGGTGTTTTTTTCATTTACTTTATACCATGACTTAATCATGCAGCCAATCAACAGCAACTAACTACATGTACGTGCTATAACAATTAAACATGCATCAGGAATAAAATAATGATAACTCCTGTCCTTATGCCCTAGTTAGTACATGTAGTATAAATGTGCAAGCTAATCATGATGTGCCTGCATTTTAAATGTACATGTACCGGTACATATGTACCGAGCCAATAAACCTTGACCCTTAGAAAAAAAAGAAAAATGTATCGCCTATGTACTTGTATGCAGTTAGCAAACCAACAAAACAACATCTGCCATGTCTGCGTAAAAGATAGCTGCCCAAAGTAAGAGATTGCATGCAGATAAAACAAAATCAGTACTTTTCTAATGGCACAGCGGCTGAGCACTACTCTGCACACATGCATAGATAGGCTGCCAAAGATGAAATGTGGATGCCTACAAAAAAAGTACTGCACTATCCCTTGAGCACAAATAAAAGGCTGTAACCCTCCCTCTCCAGCTGGCAAATTCAACAAATCCATCCTACATGTAGTAGTCAAAATCACTTGATTGACTGTTTTAAGAAGTTCAGTGCTCCCTTCCAACACAATGTACATGTAGTTCCTACTTAAAGCAGGATTGACTGGCTTTGACTGTTTATTAAACTTCACACAGCTATGCTTCACACAGTGACTGTTGGAAATTGATGTACATGTTCCAGGGAATGTACATACTGGCAGGTACAGCTGGCGTACAAATGTACATACATTTGTATGCCAGCTGTACCTGCCAGTTACCACCTGCTTTTGTCTGTTAATGGAATCTGACATACATTGTGTACAATGTACGATCCCACTGTTGGTGACTAGCCTGTGTATTTAAATGAATTGAATTTCTGACTGACTGTGACTGATCAAACAACAGGAGGATTAATATTACCACAGTGATATCACTCTGAATTTACCACATTTTTTTGTGCACAGATCATACATCTGCAGTCAATGCTCCTTTAACTCATAGGGCTGCAAAAACACAGACTAGCCTCAAGTTTAATTTGCATGGTATATGCAAATGTGTAGTACAGTGGAAAGCCGCTATAACAAACATCGTTGGATCCACAGAAAGTGTTCGTAATAACGATCGTGCAGTATAGCGATTTTGAACCGCCGGTACCGACCAATAGTGGAATTTTCCACATCCCGCGAGGAGTCGTCACGATACTTTAGCAACGGATGGTTTCCCCTTCTATTCTCTTGGAAAATAATAGCCATCTATCACTGTTCAACATTCAAACTTGATGTAACTCTGGGTCGTCATGTTCGGGAATTAAAAGTGGCCCAAATAGTGTTTAATGCGTGTACAATCAGTAGATTTTTTTGTTAATCTGTTGACTTTTTTCAGCAACAATGTTCGGTACGTTTTGTACATTAAAACCGGGAGCCAAGGATGATGTTCGGTATAGCCGAATGTTCAGTATAATAGTGGTGTTCGGTATAGCTACGTTCCACTGTACGTGTATGTGAATCAACAGGTTATCAGCCTCACAATGGGGATGTGAAGGGAACCGTTTTATCGACACATACCTGTACCAGGACATGTAGGGTAGAGTACCCCGTCATTTTACCTGCATACCAATAACATGTCTAACAATACCATGATTTGCATTTTGTCAACGAAAATCCCTGCGTGTGTACTAGGCTACAAAGATCTGCACCACACATGGTATCCATCTTAAACAGTATTTTGACACAGTCTACAAAAAAAAATCAGAATTCTAGTCTTATTTAATATCCTATTCAAGGTCTGCATACGGTAGTGTTCATGCAATCCATTTGAAGATTTTATGTCGCTTTCAATTTAATATGGCCGGCTTGTGAGTAAGGCCTATTTCACGTAATTAGGACAAATGCAAATGATCTTCTTTACATGTACATGTACATGTACATTTGTACATGTACATGACATGTATATGTACATGTACATGTACATGTCATGTACATGTACATGTTCATGTACATGTACATGTACATGTCATGTTCATGTACATGTATGTACATGTACCTTTAGTTTATGTACGTTTATAACTTCACCATCACACTTCTATCCCCTAATTATAGCTGAACATCCTTTTGGTTGACATGCACATACATGTAGTAAGCAAATGAAAACAATGCTTTCAAAAGCAAAAAGGCTGCTACACAAAACAGTGGGTTTTTCCTCATGCTTAGACCTAGTTTAGTTTTGATATATGCAAGCCCAAACAAATGCCAATAGCTCAGCACTGCATTAGAACCTTCCAGTCAAATCAAAAGAGTCATTTCTGAGAGTGCGTGCTTGTCAGGATATTTACCTTGCAAACCTCTCTTTGTCTGGTTTATCCTCGTCATTTCTGTGGGGGAAAGAAAGACGGGAGACTTGGCCAAAAAATGTCCCTGGCTGCTTTTGGGCTGGAGCATGCAGCTATTTCAATTTCTTATTTTTTTTATTTATTTTTTTTATTTTTTTTTTTTAAATTTTTTTTTTAAGGAAGGGAGACATGCTTTTTCATGCAACTGTGAGATCTACCACAAATAAAAAATAAACAATAACAATCAAAACCTCATCTTTTACAAAATCCAGACATTTCCCCCATTTCCCCAAGACTTCTACATTGTAGATACAGGTATCATTGTCCGTGGCGTAATTTTTTTTTATAGGATATGAACACGATGACATTCATTTACAGGTAGAAGCATGCAACTTTTGAGAGAAAAAGAAGTAGCAAGCATCGGTGCTAAATACTAAATACCAAGATCAACATTCGTTCCAGAAAACGACCAAGAACTGGACTTTTCTGAGGCTTACAACACCAAATCTATTTTTTCATTGTATTCTAGCGACATCGTTACTATGTTTTTCTGGTTTTTTCCACATTGCTAAGTCTACTAAATCCTCCATCACAACTTCTATGTGATTCTCTTTATGCACTCTAATGTACTTTATGTACTTGAAAGAAGTACCTACCTGTATTTTTGAAATAGTTTCAAGAAAAGTTGTATGCATACATGTATGTCCTAAAGATTTGCACTCACTGCAAAGTGGCAGCATAGACATCTTATAAACCTAGACATGACATTTGCTCTCAAACTGTTAGCAAAATGCTGCACGTATAGAATTATGTCAATTACGCGAACGCTCACCATGGGCGTGACGTGAATGCGCAGGAGGGCGTTCGCGCCCGCATTACGCGCATTATTTAAAATAGTAATGTGCGATCACAATTTTGCATAAATTATCACTCATGTACACTGTACTTACACGTGTACGTATGCACATGATTCAAAGCCACAGGACGTTCGCGAGGCATGGAACACAGCATTACAGGCTGCGTGACACACCTATTTTCGCAACGTAATAGTTATATATACCTAGGTTTAAGACATCCATGTGTGGCAGATTTCTTTACAACAGCGCCCTCTTTTGACAAAAAGAAGAAATGGCCACAAGTCCACAATTGTAAGCCAGAGAGTATTAGGCCTTGTCCGAATTACTTGGCTGCGACTGGAAACTGCACGCGCCTATGAAAGCCGCTGCAGCCACTTGCCATAGACTCGTGTGTGATTTCTAGCCGTAGCCATATAATTTGGATACTGCTGGATGAGATCTGACATGTAATCTGGGGCACGTTTTTGCGCTGTGACCGTAAACATGTTTCTGGTTCGCGGCCGTTTTGGCGCTTCGGTTACACTGAAATGACGTCATTGTTTCGACCAAAGTTGAACCGAAGTTTCCGGTCGGTTCACTTATGTTTCAAGATGACGGAAAGGTAAACAAGCTTAGCAGACGACGTTACTTTTTACCATAAATGGGGTTTAAACAGTGGGTTTTTACCTTCAATTGGTACGAAAGTTGATACAGAAGATCAGGCCTACTCTTTTTAGAACTTTAGAGAAACGCTATAAAAAAACTCCCACTTTTGCTTTGAATGTTATTGTTAATCATGTCCGGTCGCCGCGTGATTTTTTTGGGGGTTGTGTGCAGTCATGTAGGCAGTAACATGACGTCATGAACAATTTTCCGGTCAGTCGTTTTCGCGGTGCATAGGAAACATGTTTCAGGTCACGGCTGTGACGCCAGAAACATGTTCCAGTTCAAGGGCCGCCAAAACGTGCTCCTGGTAAGGGCCCATGGATTGTTTTGAAGACGAGGAGAATCTTACAGGCCGCGTGACGCAGCCCATTTTTGCCAACAGGAACTCACAGCGTAAAAGTTACAAAACATCGTGGATACTGCCTTAGGAACAAAGGATTTATAAATTATTATTTCTTGAACGCTCACCTGGAGAACTTGCTGGGGCTTGTGTCCTCATCATCCCCATCTTCTGAGCTAAAGGAAGAAACACAAAACAATTACATCAATTTTTGAAGGAAAAACAAATTATGTACATGTATACATGAACAGCCAACAACAGTAAATGCTGTGTTTTGGGTAACAAAAATTAGACTGACCATTTAGTTTCCGTACATGTATTTTTTCAACGTTTTTATATTTTTATTTACATGTAATTTTCTTTCTACGTGACAAAAACCTCAAAATCAAAGGCTGGAATATAGATGCCATAAATTACAATCCCACATGCATGTCCAATGAAATACAGCCTAGGCAATCAAACTTAAGTGTCCTTTTGACGTTTTCTGTGCAAGTTCACAGGTGTAATCAACATTCGGATGCCATGTAAACAAGTGTAGCCGTCCTCCATACATGTGAATTTTTTTTTGTATTTTCATAGTTTCTGCAAGTTTCATTAATATCTGATTTTTTTTATTTACATGTAAACTGTGGCTGTTGCTACATGTAAATAAACCACATGCAAGCATACATGTACCAACTATTTACAGGTGATTAAACTAACAGGTGTTAATTTCAGTGTAAACAAAGGGAAGGGGTCATGACATGCATATGTACATGTACACAAAAAAACCTGACCCAGCAAAACAAACAGGCTAGCCCCTGGGTATTTGCGCACACAGCAGGATCAGTCCACATGTACTGTACATGTACATTTTGTATGTGTCCTTCCCTGCTGAAATATAGCTCCACGATTTACCGTATGCAAGGGGTGAAGCTCAAACAGTGTTCAGAACATGTCCGACCGGGTCGTATCAAACACAATATAAGCACTTGAGCAACGTGTATCGCTTACAGCTAAAACCCCTTAAATACATGCGCGGCCTGCATAAGATTGCATCAACTCGGTAAAGGTAAAGCGCGCAGCGGTAAAGCGTCCATTACGTTAGAGGAGGAACCTCTGCTTTGATCTACTGTGTCACTGTACACGCATTTAAATTTCGGTCATTCCATATATTGAGGGTCCACTTTTTTTCCTGTTCCTGTTTTACATCTGACATCGTAGGCCCCTATGAATGAGTTTCTAAATTTGTGATGCATTACTGCATTTTTCTTCAAGGGCGGTTACAATGTAATCAATATACCCACCCAATAAATCAAAAATAATTTGAAGTCCTTTTTTTTCATGTGTCTTGAATGGTGTCTTTAAAAAAATCACCCACTCGTAACTTTTTAGCATTTTTCTCGATTTTGCAAGTACATACATGTACATGCCACAAATTTATATTCCTAAGTTTTATACTCTTAGGTTTTAATTAATTCCCTTTAATAAAAACTCAATACCCGTATTTAGAGGATAGTATTTCAAAGCAAAACTAAAACTTGCCCTTCTCACACTCACAGTCTCCCAAGAGAGGAAGTAAAGGTAAAGATCTAACTTCTTAATAAAAAAAACAAAAATTAAATTAAATCAAATGTGTTGATGTCAATGTAGCCATGGCAACAGACATCTAATTACTTGCCTGGTGCAATTTTTATAGACTTCCCAATTATTTATTTTGTGTGTGATTTCAAAAACCTACAGCAGATTTAATACTACATGTATACTGTATGATCTTCTAGCAGTTAAAAAAACACTTTTCATAAAAAAAGTAAATATTGAAGGTATAAAAACTAAAAAAAGGAGAGGAAAACACGAATGAAGTTCAGTAAAATATATGGTCTACTGAATCTCAATATGCAGGAAAAATCCTAATTATTTGGCCTTTGAAATTGTATCAACAATACATTGCATCTGGCCACGGGTTTGACACAGAGATGAATACAGCTCTATTCGATGAACTCCCCCCCCCCCTCCCCTCCCCTATCCCTTAATTCAATCAAGTACGTGACTGGTGTACGCTCTCTGTTCGCTCTCTCATCATGGTCAGGAGAGAAATGGCCGGTCACGACACGCGCATATCCCCTAGGAGGCACATGTACATGTGCTTGATTATATTTCCTTTGTACAGCCCCCTGCCCCTTGCCTTTTATAACAAGAGCAAGCATCTTGTGTACAATGCAATCTGAACAATTGTGTGTACATTTTACTTACCGTCAAAGACTTCACAATCATAATGTAATTATAATAATGCACACTTTCTTTCAAAAAATTTTTTTATTCATGTAATCAATTGATTTTCTATTTTTAGAAATTAGAGTGCAAGCTACATGTAATAAAGAATAATCATGTACAAATATACATGGACATTTATATTGAAATTTTCAAGAACAGCTAGGCACACAAAAATTATATAAACTTTGAAGTTAATATTACAAGCACATGTCTTTTTAAATGTCTTCACTAAAGGCATTACATTTCTGACTACATGCAATACTCAATTTACAGTGGGGGGAAATTATAGCAGAGCAGTGGGCATTTTCCAATGTTTTAACATATTTGTCTAAACAAAAATTCATGTACTCATTTTTTTTTACCGATTACAATATACATTTTAGTAAATTGTTATGTACATGTATGTACTAAAGAAAAGGCTAATTAATATTTTTTCATTTACTTGATACAAAGTGAAATAGTTCACTGAAATGACTGTATTACAGTCCTTCTGATTTGAAAATCACAGGCGTGTGGAAAAAGGCACTCCTGGATTTTTCTAGGTGTGTGTTTTTTCTAGGTGTGTGGTTTTCTAGGTGTGTGATCTGTGGTCCAGGAAAATTCAGGGGTGCAATTATTCGCACTTCTCGGGAAGCTTTTAGGTGTGCTATGGTGTGGGGGTGTGATCGCACGCCTCAAATCAGAAGGACTGGTATTACATTTAACATTCTTCCCGTTTCAAAGCACAAATTCTATACGTGGACACCAAATTAAATACTTTCAATCAAATGTTACACTGAGTTTTTCTTCATAGCGATAATTGTAGGTTTGTTTGTTTAAATGTTTGTTTGCCTGCACTGATCTCAATAGGTTATAATGAATACACTTACACTGCTTTCCTCTTGCGTTGTGCCATCTGTTGAGGTGGAATCTCCTCGTTGCCTGACGAGAAAAACAAGTAACAGGGAAAAAAAGAAGAAGAAACGTTATTCAAGTTATCTCATTTACCATAACTCCTTAGGCATTTTTTGTTGATGTGAGAGCTTCCCAAATCAGTCAATATCCAAAATTGTGAAGTTTGGCTGTGCAACCTGAATCTATCAAAAAAAACTAAACCCGGAGGTGGGATTTGGTTGGATACATATCCAACAAAATCCCACCTCCGGGTTTAGTTTTTTTAAAAATATTTGTAACGAATGGAGGGCAGCCTAGTTTTGCATAAATATGAAATCCTTAATGGAGTTGCAGAAGAACAAAACTTTGCGGAACAAATTCATGGGCTTGGCAAAACTCACACAAGAACAATCTTGATCTTAATCTCGATCTTGATCTTAATCTCAATCTCGATCTTGATCTCGAAGCAATAGCTAATCCGCTCAAGACTGGAACAACGCTCACCATTCACAAACAATATCAATTGCATGACATTCAAGATTTATACCTCATGCTCTTCACAAAACGGATACTTTTTTTTCCTAACAAATTTCAATTTGTATGTTTTTTTGGTAACAAAAGCAAATTTTCTGATTTTAGGCATCTGCAACCCTATAAATGGGGCGTTCATTTTGTGTACAAATAACCCACCCTGCTCAAGCCAACTTATTGTCTGGCAGCCAATAATTCAAATTTTGGGAAGATATAATTCAATAACTAAAGGTCAGTGGACTTTTTTTGTTCAATGTCTCATTCAAAAGTAAATAAATTTTATTTTGCTACATGTACGAAAATAGCAATTGAAAACACAAATAAAAATTGAGGTGAAACTCAAAAATAGCATGGCGAAAGCATCTTGCAAACTCAAAATAAAAAAAACAAAAACATGTTTAGCGTCCTGTCTTTTTGAAAAAAAGGAAGGAGGTGGCCCTTTTTTTTCCCCCCTTCCGAAATGGCCGCCCGACCGGGCTATTTTTCAAGATGGCTGCCAGCTTTTTTTTCTAAATGGCCGCCACTTGGACTCAGGAATGACAAACCAGCTTTATTTGGGCTAGATGGAACAGACAAAGAGGCCAAACTGATGTCACTGTTTAAAACTTATCATTTTTTCGTGTTTTGAAAAAAAAAATTAAAATTTTTTTTTTTTAACAGGAGGCGGCCTCCAAGAAGGAAGCGGGTGGGGACGCTAAATATGTTTTTTTTTTATTTGGCCTAACCAGTTTTAAAGCAAGTACTTCTCTACTCTCAGCAAAGTCTGTATAGCAGCTACATGTACGTGTACATGATATTGGGTCCATGTGGTACCCTTGCCAATGATTTATGTATGTAATGTGTAGAACCATTTAATCCGCATGACTTTTACCCAAAGCATCAATCATCAAATTCTGGGTTTGCGATCTGCCAAAAATTCAGAAAAGGGGACCAAAATGAGTCACAAACAGCGTATTATAAATGTAAAATTTATGATCTGAACAGGTTGAGTGAAGTCCCTTGTGTTTAAAATGTGAACACGTTAAAACATGTACCATGAGTGAGAAACAGTGAACAAAATTCAGCAGGCCTCCTGAATAATGGTAACTAGTACCCACATGTTGTGGTGTGCATGCACACAAAGTACCGGTATGAATGCATTAATTAATTAATTGTTACATCATGGTCTAACATGTACGTGAGCAATGCACTGTACATTGTACACCCTCTATTCCACTACATGTACATGTAGTCTGACACATAATTATCCCTCAGAGTCAGATGCAACAATCATGACAATGCACAGACAGGGCTCTGGAGTGCTCTGAAACGTGCAAAACTAAATCAGGCCCACTTTACTTACAGTTTAGTCAGCAAATTTCTCCAAAAAATTCCACTGGGCCATAGAACAGGTCCTCAGTATTTCACCAACCAAGTTTGCAGACTCAATTCAATTTTTAAAGGAGACTTTTCTTCAATATTTTGCAATGAGAGGGAAGTCAATTAATTTCAAAATGGGGCTAAAGACTAGACTGGTACATGTCCAACCATGGTCCAACTACATGTATTTGAAAAGACTGACCTCTTCAGTCAATAGTCTGGTGGCTTGACTATGGAGAAATGTGTAGTAAATTGAGACTAGTTCCCGGTTCATGCCATATGTTTCTTAAATTCTTTTGGCATGGTTGATTGATGCAGCACTGAAGCTGTGTTGCACTGGTTGTTTTAGGTGCCAGTCTATTTTCTTGTTTTGCATGTTTTCAATACCTTAGGTTTTGGGACTCTCATACACAGTATTGAGAGTCCCAAATTTTCGGACTAGACAATGCACAACTGACCTGAACAGGCGATGAAGAATCAACAAGACACACCACAACATAATATCATGGAGGTAGCTGAAGTGTACTGATGTACATGTACCGGTACAATGCAGGTAACCTACATGTATAATATTACAAGACTCAGCCTTAACTAACTCACAGACTGTCTTTTACTAAGTACTGGACCACGTCCGCCAAAATCCATCAATCACACTGCTTCCAATACATGCTTTGCTTTTAGGCCTCCAGGCCCAAGGCCATTCATACTCCATCAATATTTAGTTTAACCAAGTTGAAATTATTTTGACTGATTTTATGCTAAAAAAAGATGATCACAGCCACTTCCTAATTCCAACCATATCAATTTCAAACTCAAGTGTTTTAATCATGAACTTTTTTGCAGTTGAGACTGTTTTGTTATGTTTTTGAATTTGACAAAAAGGGATGAAAAGATCCATCAGTAAACAGTCCACCAAAACTGACAACTTGTAACTGTTGTGCCCATTCTTTAAAATCACACATTCTTAAGAATGTGTATGCACATTCTTAAGAATGTGCAACTGGATCCTTGCACAATCTTCGCAAAAAATAACTCTTCCAGATTGAGCGCACATTCTTAAGAATGCGCGACAAGATAACGGTCTTGTCGATGCCGAGCACCGGCTGCGCTTGGCAAGTCTAGCTGCATCCTCGTTCACTGATTCTCAATAATTATACGTTGCAACGCAAGGCGCTGAAAAGTAGAGTGGATATGATAAGTATAGGCGTATTGATATGGGGGGGGGGGACCGTGAAAAAATAAGAGACATAATAAAAATTACTAGTGGAAAGAATTCTGATTTTTGGGATAATAAAAGCGGGGGGGGGGGGGGGGGGGAACTAAGAATGAAGAATGTGAAGAATGAGAATGAATACTGCGACATCCCATAGTGCTAATGCTATTTCCCATTTAAATTGCCACCAATTTATTGTTCACACCCCACCATTACGTCGCAGAGCTGGATTCTATCTAGTCAAAAGAGCAATTTTGGCAGCTTCTGGACATGTTTTTTTTTCGTGGCATGCATATGATACATGCAGGGACTTGTAACTTGTCTAGCCTAAACAAAGCACTTCCCAGACTAGTTCCCAGTCCTCCGTTATTACAAAACTTCCCATAGTGGGCAGAAAAAAAAGCAATAATAACAGGTTTAATTTGATTCAAATTATCGTAGTTATACGAGTACAGAAGCATAGAACATTTTCTTTCCTCTTTATATAAACTGTTTCCCTTTTAACCGCTATACATTTCATTTAACATAATTATGTCGTGCAATGTTTGTTAAGATTGGGCAAAATTCATAAATTGTGCACGTGATATTCCCACCCAATCTTAAGAATGAGCGCTCATTCTTAAGAACGCGTGCTCGTTCTTAAGAATGGGCGCTCATTCTTAAGAATGCGTGCACATTCTTAAGATTGCGTGATTTTCAAGAATGGGCACAACATAACCAATACAGCACAGCGTATTCAGCGCGCCAAAATGATGTACATATTATGTACTGTTGCGCGATGCAAAGCATACAATCCCTCCCTCCATCCCCAATGGTCGACCCCAAAATAGAGTTGACCTGCTGAGGTCACGTGAAGATCAGCGCATGTGCAACGTACGTAAACACACACTTGAACATGACCCATGCATTCGTCGGATTGGAGACGCGAGGCTGGTGAGTAATAGTCCGAGTAACTTGGACCCAACTTATCGCCTTTTTTAACATTTGGACATGGTCTGGCGATAGTAAGGTCCAAGCTAATACCGAGACCTAGACAACACAGTCCCAAAAACCAACATTTTCCAACAAAAAACATCAGATTTCACCTTCAAAACGGCCTCCAAAGTACTAGATATGTCACCTGAGGTACAAGTAGACATAGATTATTAAGATGGTTGTACTTAAGTTTACTTACGATCCGGAAAAAAAGTGAAATTTTCCGTTCAATTCTGAAGACCCCCTCTGCCATGTCTGCCTGGGTTGTCGTTGTTGTGCTCACGTTCAAAACTGCATGATAATGGCGTCTGACCTCGACCTCATGCAAATGTCGTGACAGCGCGCTTGCGCATAATGCACTGCATGCACGGCAGATTCCCCTGCGCCGCGCCGACGACTGTTTCCTGATGTAGACTGTTTCCTGATGCGCCTGGCTAGCCAGCGCGACTCCTAGGCGTACCGCGAACTTACACAGCACTCTACATCAGGAAACAGTCGTCGGTGCGACGCGGGGGAATCTGCCGTTGCATTATGCGCAAGCGCGCCGTCACGACATTTGCATGAGGTCGAGGTCAGACGCCATTATCGTGCAGTTTTGAACGTGAGCACAACAACGACAACCTAGGCAGAGGGGGTCTTCAGAATTGATCGGAAAATTTCACTTTTTTCCGGATCGTAAGTAAACTTAAGTACAACCATCTTAATCATCTATGTCTACTTGTACCTCAGGTGACATATCTAGTAATTTGGAGGCCGTTTTGAAGGTGAAATCTGATGTTTTTTGTTGGAAAATGTTGGTTTTTGGGACTGTGTTGTCTAGGTCTCGGTATTAGCTTGGACCTTACTATCGCCAGACCATGTCCAAATGTTAAAAAAGGCGATAAGTTGGGTCCAAGTTACTCGGACTAGGTGAGTAAAACCTCAGATTTTCCACCCCAAAAATTGTCCCATGATCCAAATGTGTCCTAAAATATTTCAGAGTTATGGATCAAGCATACAAACTTTTGGATGGATTTGTGTTTCAGAAATTGGAATTCCAGACAAAGGTATTTCGTCTATCAAAGTGCATGTCCAAAAGCCATAGCGCACTGACCCCCGAAAAAGAAGCATGCCAAAAGGCTGACGAGCAGCCTTCTAATTCTAGAAGTACTAGGTACCCTAACTTTGGAAATTTCTGTCCTGGATGAGAAGATAATCTCGATCGAAATCTGTAGCAAGCTCGCTACATCACTTTTTAGCATTTACAGGAGCATCGCCTGTCTGGCCGTACTACACAGCTTGTGATAGTACGGCCGGGCAGTCGGGCTAATTCAACATGGTATCTTGTAAAAGCGTCTTTTCGTTCTCTTATATGGGTACAGGGTCCTAAACAACACAATCAGTACATCGAAATGACACCGACAGTGACAACTTAAACTTAATTTATGGCAGTGGATATTTTGCCGGAGACGGCAAACCTTTAGTAAACGTTAGTTTGCCGGATATGCACTGAACATGCGCAGTTACTGTTTTTTTGTACTTAAACATTTTCCGGTGACAAATTTTAGTCTGGCTCCATGCCAATATTATCGTTGTAACCTCGTATTCACAAGATGGGATTCAGACCATTTTATAATTTCGGACTTTATTTCCCTTTTAAAAAAAATCCTCCAGAGCCACAAATCTGAAAAAGAAAATGTAATACTCTGCAATAAAATGTTTGAGACATGTTAAAATAATAAAAGAAGAATATTCTTATTTATTTGGGGATGGGAAAAAAAAAACTTAAAAATGTGGCGGGGATCGGGATCGAACCCGAGTCATCCCGCTCACTAGAGCTTTTGCTTAACCACTACACCAAACGTGCTTCACAACTTTTGGTGGGAATTTAATACATCTTATAATTCAGCCCTATCTTAAAGAGTACAGCGCCCTCTGTTGATATGGATTGCCGCCGGCAAACCTTTAGTAAACGTTAGTTTGCCGTCATTACCTCCGGCAAAATATCCACTTTCTTAATTTATTAATAAAATTGACAAAACACATTTCTGTCCAATGACCACGAGAATAAACATTGATAAACCGATCTTCTGAATCGTGGATACTTACCAGCCATTCGTGACAACTGGAAGAAGAACACTTTTTCTGATAACTAGTAATCAGCAAAATCTGAGATGAACGATGAGTTAATGAAACTTGAAAGTGTTTCTCACTCAAAAAAGCTGAACCACATGACCAAGTGCGCCAGTGCAGTGGAAATCAATGACAATGTTGCCGGTAAGATTATTGTGATGAGCTGAGCATGCTGAGAGAAATGGAGAGTGAAATCCCTGCACCATGAGCACTGAAAATCCCACCTTACGAATGCAGACAAATTCAGGCGAAAAAATCCGTCAGCGCATGTAAACAAAAATCACTTCAGACAGCAGACAATGGGTAATTTCCGAGACGTTTTAGCTTTATTTTCCAAGAAAGATTATCAGGTCCAACAAGGTCTGCAAACAACTTCCCCGATATTCATTGGTATCCGAGTACGTGCTCTCATCAACAACATGAGGATGCAGGATACCAGTCAGGATGTTTATGCAATTATTAGCCCAAGAGGGCGATATTTATATTTTCGATCGGGTCCGGTCCGCAGCTCAGAAAGAATCATTTTGGTGACAACTTCAGTGTTGTTCAAGGCAACTACAGGCACTGTTTACACCTTTGTCCTGACAAGTTCTGCCGATTACTGTTGGGGGAAACTGAATATTCAGTCTCAGAATCTCAGAATCTCAAAAAGTTGACTGGATATCTCCGCTACGCATCATCATCCAGTTTGACTTCACGCCGGTGCCGTGCAAGCGTGAAATTTCTGGAAAGAATGACGTTCTTTCCAGAAGTTACTACAGATTGCAGTAGGCTACATTTGGTTCCCTGGAATTTTTTTCCAGTGACTCGGACCATATGTCTTTTTTTTTTTTTTTTTTTTAGAGTAAAGATCAAGCCTTTATGAGGGAAAAAACGAGGACACGATTTCCCGAATGCTTGCTCAGTTTGCTGAATAACCCCGGCCCATTCCATCTTTAGTGCAATTGAAATCGTTTTCACAGATCACAATCTTGATTTTTAAAGCAAATTGAACGACATGTAGGCCTACCATGGAGGAATCTTATTCCTCCATGGGCCTACTTAATTGTGAGGATGCATGAATATGGCACGCAGCCCCCGAAAAGTTTTTAGAACACCTCAACAAAATTTCTTGCACTTGTAGTTTTTTTTAACCTGATCATAAGATGCTCATAAAAAGTGGCATGCTGAAAACTTTCAGCCAACTTCATCAGCGAATATTCTTCACTGGTGTACTGTAATTAATGCTTAAGTATCCTGCCAAACCGGACCCTGGCCTAAGCTCCATGATCTAACCCCCCCCCCCCCTTCCCAGCCCCCCTCTCCCCCCCCCCCCCCTAAAAAACCCTCCAACAATCGACATTATTTTATTCTCAACCCCCCCCCCCCCCAAAAAAAAACCGCCCACAATCGACATTCTCAAAATGTTGAGGGCGCTATAACACGCTTACAGTAGCGCCTCTTGCTCGATTTAGTTAGGGTTTGACAGGAGACTACTGAGGAAACGAAGAAGATTTGTATATTTGTAATTAAAAAAGATTCGACAACATCAAACCCACCAGCAGCGTGATGTCTTGAACTTTGTCTGGTAAAAACTGTTTCCTTACTTTTGAGGATTTACAGTCGGGAAACCGGGGCGAGTATTTTGGGCAATCGACTTTTCACTTTTTGTTTTTGCTAAATCGAGTCATCATCAGCAGACAACACTCAGGCAATTCCACACCAAAGTGGAAATTCAAATGCATGTGACTTAAACAAATTTGGTGTCAAATGAAAGCTCAAAGTCTATACTTTCAAGATTTAAAGTCGGAATTTTATTTTTGATACATTTCGGTACCCAAAAGTAGGGCGATCGTGAAGTGTATGGCCCCTGTTTTGTTTTGATCAAATTATTTAGAGTCAAAAATGTTTTTTTATTGCCCAAAAATCACCTTTAGTTTACAATCAAAAGCAGACTTTTCTCAATTCTAAAGACATCCTTTTTGCAATTATTAACAGATTCTTGGTGTAGAAATCACAATTTTCCTGCGCGGTTTGTGCCTTGCGATTCAGCGCGCCGTGCGTGCTCACGGTACATCGTGCGGTGTTTCACCATCTTTATTTTCAGGTTGCGTGTTGTCGCCACACTGTCATCGTCATTTTACCCCCAAATTTCCCTCTAAAAATCAAAACCCTGCCCTCTATCTATGACATACCTGTTTATTGAGAATGTCACCAACTAGTTTGCATGGTTTGGTAGTAGGTCTGATAATTTTAAAGTGGATTTTGTTCCCTTATTATAGGAACCGGGCCCTACACTACTACACGATCGCCGAAACTTGTATCCCTCATCACCATATAGAAACTCAGTCACAATCTCATCTGGTGAAGATGTGATTGCCACTTGAGTTATGATCGTTATCTTGTAATTGAGCATGCAACTTATAAATAACTAATTGACGATTGTGTAGGTTTTTTACAGGCCCGATAAGAGAACAAAATGCACTTTTATTTTTTTAACATGTTTAATTTATTTTCAACTACATTTTGTAGTTGGTGACATATTATTATTAAGAACATGCAGATATGACTCGTACATGTCGTACTAGATGATAGGGTTTTGATTTTTTTGTGGGAAATTTGTGGGTAAAAAATTACAATGACAACGACAAAATGCAACACAAAAATAAAGATGACGTTCACCGCGTAATGTACTCGCAATTACTTAGCTGCCTTAGGCACGCTGAATGGCAAGGCACCAACCGTAAACATTGTACAAATATCTTCATTCAAAATTACAAAAAAAAGCGTCATTATCCAAAAGTGACAATCCCCACGTCTTGGGTGGGGCAGCCCGGGGGAGGGGGTGGGGGACACAATTGATAGGTGCATTAGAATTGAGAGAAGTCTGCTTTAGGTTGAAAGGGCCATTTTTTAATGATAAAAAATGCCCTTGACTCTGATTGATTGAAACTAAAGAGGGGTCTGTAACTACACGATTGCCAACTTATAAAAGTTAAATGTAAGCAGTGTGTATATTTCACAGAGAACTGGTCCCCGATTATTTTCGTTGTTATTTTATTATTATAATATTATATATCAGACGTTCAATGTGGTTATTATGGAGAGGGCACCGTTGGACAACGAATGATACTGAGACTAGCGATAGTACATGTACATGTAGGGTCAAAGAATCATGGATTCATGGGAAAACATGTACATGTACATGTGTACATTTGTATACACAAACACATATTTTTTTTTATCGGAGTTTCACTTCTTTTATCTCTCCACAGGCTTACCCTAGGAGGAAGTTGGTGAATTCTGTTTCAGTTACATTTAAATGAGCTCACCACAGAAAGTTGTGAGTGCAAGTGTGACCCGATGAGGACATTGTGAAAGTGCCGGTGCCTACGGCTTCAGTTTTGCCTAACTGATCATAAACTGATTGACTGATTTCTCAACTAGCAGTTATCGGGACGAGTGACTGAATTCTGCTGGAGTAGGTGGCAACGAAAAAGCCTCCGATTTGACAGAACATGGGGTGAGTTTTACAATGTGTTTTGTGTATCTTGAGGACGTTGTGATGACAAAACAATTGGTAAAAGAATATTTAATAAAGAAGCGGGCAATAAAAACTTGGATATAATCATGTTGGGTTTATGAGCCGATAGAATGCACAGTTTCTGATACTACCTTTCATAGTCACCTTTTTTTTTTAATATGAGGGGTTGGGTTGGGGGAGGTCAAAAGGGGATATGAGGGGTTGGGGGAGGGGCAAAAAGTTATATGAGGGGTGGGGTTGGGCAGGGCAAAAGGCAAAAGGGGAGGGGCACCTTTGAAAGAGAAATCTCAAAACCTTTTGTTTTAACAGAAAAGCTGTACTACCCGAGTCCGTTTGAAGCAAATTTCTCCCCACAGAAATGTGTACAACTTTGTGGGACCAAAGATGTAAATTTATACATGCATTTGTTTTTACCAGCATTAGTCACATCCGATTGTGTACAAAGAGCAGTCGACTGTTTACACACTGTAATATGTTATGTCCCAACTATAGTATACAAATATTGAATGCTTCGAGTGGTGTAGTAAAACTACATGTAGCTTCCCGAGGTGATCCATGGACATTCTATTTTCCCGAGGCGAAGCCGAGGGAAAATAGAATGGTCCATGGATCACCGAGGGAGGCTAGTTTTACTTCACCACGAGATAAAGCATTCAATATTTGTTTAATAACACTTCACCCACAGATTCTGCTTGGTTTTAATATTTTAAATTATTTAAATCTGAACATAGTTGAAATAAACTTCAATTTCAATACAAAATTGGTGGAAAATGTATTTCTCTCTTCCAAACTACCCCTTCGCGACATGTTGAACCCAACTCTGTGGCGCGCTCTCTTTGGAACGCGCTACGCGCAACGCGCACACCAGCATGCATTATTTTGCATACAAATACTGCGCCATGGAAATAGTACTTTGGTTGCTAATGGTATAGTACTTTGGTTGCTATGGGTATAGTACTTTTGGCCGTGCACAGAAAGATAGCAAAAATAGAAAGTGTCATGTGACTCGCTCTCGGCCAATCAAGACACAGAATCTGCGGGTGAGGTGTTATAATGATAGCCCAACTGTAGTTGGGACAGTATAAACCATAGTTGGTGCAATCGCAACTATGGTTGGGACAATCCTAACTACACATGTACATGTACATGTAGTTGGGATGATCCCAACTACCAGTATAGTTGGGATAATGCTATAATTGGGGGCTGCAATTGGGGTGTAACATGTACCGGTATATTACTTCCCATATTGGATATTGTTTTGGCATGGTTCTGTAAATATCAGAACGTTGATCTTGTTCAAAATCAAACTCCCTAAAAAAAGTTATGGTAATATTTCTTATGTAATCGTTCAATAGATCTTATGCGTATGATGTCATCGGTCCTATAGAGAGATGCACAACATGACCTCACTGAGGTCAAATCTTGCATAGTTTACTGTGAGAAAACGGCTGTGCATAATACCTCTGTATAGAAAACTGCTTAGGTCAAAAAATAGCTCTGCTTCCAATTACATGGCATTTGAAAATAGGGTACATGTAGGTAGGTAGGGAATTTGCTTTGTGCCATTCTCACCCGTTGTGAATAATGTATTGATGCTGAGCGTCTCTTACGTAACTATGCAAGAGCTTGCCCCGAATCATGTGATTAGCAACAGTGTCTTTGGTCTGGAGAGTTCGAAATTAAAATGTGCCAAGCATTCTGAGCAAGTCAGTGTACCAGATGTTTTTCAAATTTAAATCCGAAAGGGTAAAGGTCACTCGCAAATGGCTCATGTTTTGATGTGAGAGTCATGGTGACTTTCAAGTTTACTTGATAAGGACACTTATGACTACATGTACGGTACATGTTCATGTATAGGCCTATATCAGGGCTTCCAAATCTCACGCATTGAGCGTGAGACTCACGCGTTTAAGCGTGTGCTCACGCTCTCACGCGCACACAGAATTTTTCACGCAAAAAATAATAATAGCGAAAATGATGTTTAAATGACAATCTTTTGTTAAAAAAAATACTGGCTAAAATGGTCAGAAAATGACTCAGATCGTGCGACAGAGTAACTAGAATCCAAAAATGTTCGGGGCCCTAATATAAGTGGGCCCCGAACCCCGAACCCTCAGCCACTTATGCTGTTGGTGCATAGTGCAACCGGCCGACTTTGGAATCATAAAATACCAAACAAACATGGAAGGAGAAAGAGAATTTCTGCAAATTAATTACCAACTGCGGAACGTGATCTCTATTTTCTATGTACAATTTATACATGCATATAACGTTTCACTATATTTATAACGAGCGCGCGGGTTGTTCAGCTCAAAGTTGTTGCGAAACAGTGTAACATGTTTCTGCAACAAGTCTGGCCACAGCACGCCAGTGCAGTTATGCACACTGATACTGCACCGTGTGCGCGACGCAATGTACGGCCAGCCTACCGGTAAGTGCTGGCCACTCTCTTTTTCCGACCTACTGACCCTATTTTGGAAGGCATGTAATCGGAAGCAGAAGTAATTTTTCTTCGCCTTAATTTCTTAATTGGAAACATACAAGTTGTAATCCATACTTTTCCAGTTCTGGAACTTGTAATGTTTTTGAAATGTTCTTTTTTTTTTATTATAACAAAATATTATCAATCTCCTTTGAATTTTAAGGAAAATCTGCCTTAAAGACCGCCCCCACCCCAAATTTGCTCTAAATGCACCAGAGAGCTTCTAAAGTTTAAAAAGTTTTGGGGCCCTTAACCCTAACCCCCTAGGCCCTTGTTGCTTACAACCATCCTCAATCCTCCAAAATCCTCCAAAATTTTCCAAAATTTTGCAACTCCGCCTAAATTTTTCAAAATTGTCAGACAGTCCTGCCTCAAAATGCATTCATCCTCAATCCTCCAAAATCCTCCTCATCCCAAAACTTTGCACTCGTGTTTAAATGAAGGATAACCAACGCCAAATCCTTCAAAATCATCAGACAGTCCTGCCTCAAAATGCATTCATCCTCAATCCTCCAAAATCCTCTTGTGCTTCAATCACCATTCATCCTCAATCCTCCAAAATCCTCATGTGCTTCAATCACCATTCATCCTCAATCCCCCAGAATCCTCATTTGATTCAATCACCATTCATCCTCAATCCTCTAGAATCCTCCAAAACCGCCAGGAGGATTTTGGAGGAGTGAGGTGGGTTAGGGTTAAAGGGAATATACAACACTTACAAACATCGAAAAACCATTTTTTACAAAATACCTTACTAGGATGTTGGTAAATGACAGTCTAAAGCATCCTGTAAGATTATGTCACCATGTGTGAAGTCATTTTCAAGAAAACTGGTATTTTGTATAAATTTCCAACGGTGGTCGGCGGACCACTGTTGGAAAAACCTAACTATTTTTCAGCTATTGCTCCAAATTTACCATTTTATTCAGTCCAAATTTTGTTTGCTATTGGTTACATGTTCATGAACGGATGCAGGCCAGTTAGACTGGTTCCATTACCTTACAATTTTCCGGCATCTATAAATTGATCAATTTCATCTTTAGTGGAGTCAGGGAACCAGACTACTTGAACATTTTTGTTTTTCTTGGTTTTTCCAGCATTTTCGAACACAAAACTTCAAACATGTCAGTGTAACAATATTTGATCTGTTATACTAACCCCTCATTTCTGAAAATTACAGCAAAAGCCAGTGATGTACATTCCCTTTAAGCGGGCCCCGAACCCCACGCCATGGCTTGTAAATGTAAGTTGTTGATCACAACAAAATTCCCCCAAATTTTCACTCTCAGTTCTTACTCAAAGTTGTCAGCCCTGTGTATGCACATAATTTAGATCTGCCAGTAGGGCCTACTGCTACTGCATGCCTACATGTATTGTGCATACGGTATATACACGGATTCGAAAGTAGAAATGTGTGCATTTCAAATGTTTATTTTTTCCTTGATTCACCTTTTCCAATTTTTAAGTTGCTTTCACTTTAAAGGCTTTTAGAATCCATGTTTGTGAACATTTGTTCTTGCAATTTTTACCTGTATTGCACACACCTGATGAGGGCACATTGTGCATGTAGCCTGGGTTGGCAGTCGTAGCTGTATATGGCGCAGACTGCAGGCTCCGGTACACACAACCTGGCAATTGGTTCATTATGCTGAGTGGAGTCCAGGCTACTTGGTAGGTCACACTGCGAATCAAGAAGAAAAAAGGCAGCAATGCTCAAGTCTGACTCAGGGTTTTGGACATGATCCAACTAAAAATGTAGTCCATGTTGTGGTTTCAATTTAGACCATGTTACATTTCTTTTTTGCTTTAAATCAAATCTCTGAATATACACCCTTTTGTCCCCTTTTACTAATTTTCCATCTTTCTATTGCCAGTCTTAAAGGGAAGATACAACATACATTTGCAAACATCACAAAAATGAAATGATCAAATTATCACGAAATACGTTACTGGATTGATAGGGAATGACGGTCTAGAGCATCTTGTAAAATCGTGGCTCCTGGTGCAGGTGTGCTGACATTTTCAAGAAAAATTGTATTTTTCCAACGCTGAACGGCCGACCAGCATTGGAAAAAACTGGCTTTCTTTCAAAAGTGCTCCTTATTGTTCGTATTTAGTTATTCCGCAGTTTCTTGGCAATTGATTACACACCTGTGAAAGGGTACAATCCTGCTAGACTGATTCTCTGATCTTACAATTCCCCAAAGTCTACAAAGTGCTCCATTTCATCTTAACTAGGGTCAGGGAACCAGACTGCCAGAACATGATTGGTTTTCTTGGTTTTTCAGCATAGATTTTTGTACAAGCCCAAAACTTGAAACAAGTCAGTTTAACAATAATTTGCTATAACATTCTAATCCTCCAAATCCATTTATTTCTGAAAATTGCAGCAAAAGCAAATGTTGTATGTATTCCCTTTAAATAAAATCTCTGAAATACACCCTTGCGTCCTATTTTACTCATTTTCAATCTTTCTATTGCCAGTTTTAAGGGTACGGTACATACCGTATATGAAACAATTTGAAATATTAAATCATTGAAACATTAAACCAAAGCGGATGTCTAATGCAGAGAAATTGACGTTTGCTCAAAATAGATGTAAGTGTAAAATTCATGCCACGGACAATTTAACAAACACCATCCAACTCAGGGCCCAATTTCATAGAGCTGCTTAAGCAGAAAATTTGCTTAAGCACGAAAAAACATTGCTTAGTGAAATTAGGTTACCGGCCAAAACTCCACGTGATGTACAGTAGATTGCTTGTGACTGGTAATTAGCTGTTTTTTACTTAGCATAACAATCACATGGAGTTTTGGCTGGTAACATGATTTTATTAAGCAAGACGTTTTTGTGCTTAAGCAAATTTTGTGCTTAAGCAGCTCTATGAAATTAGCCCCAGGTTTGCAAGGCTATCAGTACAGTGTTTATGATGTGAAATTCTTTAAAGGGAGGGTCGCCGTGTTTTTTGTGAGTGTGGCACACTAAAAACTAAATAATAGAATTTAATTGATAATTTGTTAGAATTACTTATGAGCTTTCCAGTGAGACCTTGAATAAAAAAAAATTGGTCCACGTTAAGTTGTAATTTACATGTATTTCATTCAGCTTTTGAAATTTAGAGCAGTGTTGTACAAGTGCCTGCAAGTCCATCACACGTCCTTCAGTCTCAAGTCAAGTCATTAGCTCAAATTAGGTTTTGCCCTTCACCGTATCAACACAGTATACTCAGTGTGTTACCTCCCGAGTGAAAGTTGGAAACAATCACTCGGGTGGGACTCGAACCCACGACCTCCTGCTTTCTAGTGCAGATGTCTTACCACTCGACCACCGAGCTAACGGGATCGGTTGGCTGGTTCGAATCTGATGTACATAGCAGCGGGTATCGCATAAACTATTATAAGACGGAATTTTGCGTCGGGTGATATAAATCAAATTAGGTTTTGTCCTTCACCGACGTATAAACACTGTATACTCAGTGTGTTACCTCCCTAGTGAAAATTGAAAAAAAATCACTCGGTGGGACTCGAACCCACGACCTCCTGCTTTCAAGTGCTTACCACTCGACCACCGAGCTAACAGGATCAGTTGGCTTATGACAAGTCCTTAGCTATTCCAATGAACTGTTACAAGAGCATTCCTTTTTCATTGTTCATCCCATTACTTGTGACTGGACTTGTGACTGGACTTGTGACTGGACTTGTGACTGGACTTACGAAAGGACTTGTGACTGGACTTGTGAAAGGACTTGTGATGGTCTGGACTATAACACTGATGTAGAGGTGGGACGTATGGGACTTGACTAAGGTCGGACTTAAGTCGCTATCCACAACACACACGGCCATCACAACCCAGCCCTGAATTCCATTAACAGCACCGTGCCCAAAGTGCAACAAGTGCTGCAGTAACAGGGGTACCACTTTAGTCTGTGTGTGTGTTTACTGCAATAACTAAGCGCAACACCAAACTCAGGCCAAGTCTAAATTCAGCTCAAATGTGAAACAAATTTTTTTTGTATGGAATCTTATGCCTCGTTGGATACTAACTTTAAGTTCCAAGAGGATGTTGGCGAGTTCATTCACACTGCAAAAATACAACCATGACATTGAAAAGCCGCATACGTCCATTTGTTGGCTGTATTGTTATTTCAACTTACCTGGAACCAAAACGTAATTTGGCATATTGTTGTACAAGTTTACAAATTAAGGCAAAGGATGAATGAATGCTGTCCTTGAACCCGTCACTACTAACTGAAAATGATTTTCCATGAAATTTCATCACAACAAAATGTCTTTTACATGTAAATCCATGACTGGAATAGTTGCAAAGTCAAGTCAGCTGTCATGTGCTTTCTCCCCAGATCGTACTAATGTACAATCTACGTCTAGGGCAAAACTCAAGGAATTACAAAGATCTTGAAATTTTGCAAAGAACTTTTAACATGCCTCACCTGAATTATATTCCGTCGCTTTCTGCCTTTCAGTTGCACTCATGTCGATCTCATATGCTTGTCTTCTAGGTAGAATACGACCACAAATGTACCGTATGTTCTTGCACAACAAATCAACTAGTTTTGTATTGCACAGTTGGTCATGACATCAGGAGAATCACCGACCAGCTATCTTGCTGTTTACCTTAATTTCCCCTGCACCGGCAGAAAATATGGCAAACCCATTAAACTTGCAGTCAGTGGATAGAACTGGATGGCTTAAACCGGTGGTTACGTTGGAAAGAAATAGAAAAAAAAGTAGTCCCGGTTGGGTTATATCCTGATGATGACTGGTGCAGCGGTTTGCTTTTTTTTTTTTTTACCCGGGCGAGAGAGGAAATGGCCTGATTAGAAAACAGGAAGACTGGGGTCATATCAGAGGAAGTTTATCACGCTCTTCAACCCGACGCCATTTTTAAAAGATTTTTTTTAGTCGGTGGTGGTGAGGGTTGGATGCGGAGTGTGTAACTTGATACAGATGTCTGTGCGGCTAGGGTTTCCGAAGCGTCTGTGGAGTGGGATGCATGGAGTTTTCAAAGAACAGAACTTGTTCAAAGTTACGGTCTGATGTTGCCTGTTCATAATAGCCAGGCAGATTATGCCACTTGAGTTGTAACGTGTCGGATTCATCAAGTGGAGCACAGTGTAGTGAAGTTATAGGCCTACTACTGGAGTCAAGCCTTTTCCTTCATAAATATGCGTGTGGAGCCCGAGTTTGTTGACAACTTGTACAGAGGATAGTTGTTTGGTGGACTTGTGAAATTTGTTGTCTTGTGGAAATATACATGTACATGTAACTGTGGTTTTGGAGGAGGTGATTTATTTCCTGTTACTGCATCTGAGGCAGATTTGGCCAGATACTCTCCACAGAAATGGGAACATACATGTAGGTATTCACTTACTTTTTCGAAAGGGTGGGGGGGGGGGGGTGTTTGAAAATACGAGATTGTACTTGTGGGGCACAATGTATATTTGCATGTCAAGACACCTGTTAATTTTAAAAGTGTGGAATTTAATGATAATTTTTGCTTTTTTGTAATTCTTGATATTTCATTTAAAACAAAATGTTTCTGAGCGGCTACTGAGTTGCTTTCATGTGGGCATTAAATAAGTTCATTACAGGAAGTTGAGGTGTTGATGCAAAACAACCTTTCAAATTGTGCATTTGTACAGAAATGTAACTAATTTGATTAAACTGTTTTTAACCAGTAAACTGTTTTTAACCAGTTAGAAAAACTTAACATTAGGTGGATTTTAGTGAAGTCTAAGACTACTGGTAGCTTCATTTTTTCCTCATTTGTGAAGGGTGTGCGTGCAGGACTGGAACACAGAGTACTTTTAACTTTTGTCCCAGTAAGAAAAAGGGATCACCTTTGATATCAATTTCAGTACACACGTTGTAAGACTCGTTATACACATATTATTATGCACGTTACAATATTATAAGAAGGAATTTTGCGTCGGGGTGATATAAATCAAATTAGGTTTTGCCCTTCACCGACGTTTTTAAACACTATATACTCAGTGTGTTACATGTACCTCCCGAGTGAAAGTTGGAAAAAAAAAATCACTCGGGTGGGACTCGAACCCACGACCTCCTTTCTAACTTTCACTCGGGAGGTAACACACTGAGTATACTGTGTTTAAAAACGTCGGTGAAGGGCAAAACCTAATTTGATTTACGTTACAATATTCGTAAGAGAATTTACTCACAAATGCCTTAAAATGTAATACATGTAGCTTATTATGATTGTCGTTTTGAAAATACTTTGGAAAGTTTAACACTGTGACTACATGTACCGGTAAAGTGTTGGTACGAAACCCGGAACTTAGTTTGATCATGACAGGCATACATAGAATTGACATGTTGAACGTAAACATTTACAAGGTACTTAATATCAGTCATGTTGAGTTGATTAAATTCCTTCCAACTGTTTGGTCATACAAGTAACCGTACAAATATGCAATTGTTTTGAGGAAGTTCTCTTTTTTAAATCAGATAAAATAAATACACACATATACACATGTAGCTTCCCCTTTCAGTATAGGATTTGATGAGAAACTTTGGGGGAAATGGCCTACACTGCCTACACTGACGTTCAGGCAAAAGCCTTGACCTCTTTCTCAGGTCATCTGTAGGTACCATGTCATATTTCAGTTTCCGGTGGAGTTGATAGTAATGTTAATGTGACATGTGTACAATACAAAGTACATGTAATAGTTGATAAAAAGAAACTCAAACATGTTTGAAAGGCATACAATAGCCAATTCCAAAGATGTCCTTGCAGCTACTAATTTTTATGTAGCAATGGCTAAATTCTTGAACGATTGAGCTAGGGTGCTGTTGGGACCCCAGCATTGCTACAATTCAAAAGTTAATTGTTTACAGTGTTTAAAATTTCAGTGTTAGTAAATTTACTAAACTGCTTCAATAAATGTGCTTTTTCTGTTGTTTGTACTCAGAAAATGATGTTGTTACAGCCCTAGCCCTCATACGCTCAAAAATAAAGCCTGTTTATAATTTCCTCACTGCAACAAATTGTATCTTCAAATGTGCATTTTCATCTGGAGATTGCCAGATTTTAGTGCTTTTAGATTCTTTACCATGTTTACCAACCATAATGGGCCACAGGAAACCTACTTATATGTACATATTCAATGCCTTGCATTAGAAGCAATAAAACAATTAAAACCTACCTGTTTACTTGCCTATACGTGTACAAAAAAGTACATCAAACAGTGAAGAAACCATCAAATTACCCTGGCCCAAGCAGTTTGTATCAATGTGACAATTGACTTCATGAAATTGACAATTTACTTGAGGAAATCATGTCACAGACCCACAGCAGTTTTGGAGAGCAACATGTGTGACTGGAATCCAGACTAGTACTGCAACAGCTCATTTTTTTTTTTAGGTCAAACATGTTGTGCTTCAAAGTACTTTGTAATGATCTTTCCAGTTTTTATCATTTCATTGGGAAAGTGGGAACCTATTTTGAAAACCAAAAACATAAAAAGTGGGGTTTTTTTTAAGTGAAAGCTTAGTACTGTATCGTCTCAGCTTAAAAGAACTATCATTCTATTTTTTTTTTTGTTTTTTTTCTTTTTCTTTCAGGGAACAACCGATTTTCAACACCAGGGCTCACGTCTTTCAGATTGACCCGGTCACCAAGAAGAACTGGCTACCATCCAGCAAGCAAGCTGTCAATGTCTCCTTCTTCTATGACAGCACTAGAAGCTCCTATCGGATCATCAGTGTAGATGGATCCAAGGTGGGTTCTTAGTGTGGGCGTGGCTAATTTGGAGAGGAGGTGGGGGTGGAAGTGCTGAAAAAAGTCTAGAGCACTGATTAGTATTGAAGTAGTGATGTACTCATTCGGAACCTTTTTGAATGTTCCAAATGTTCACAGTGCTTCATCCCTGTGCCTCCTGCAAAATCTTAAACTTAATTAGGCAGGTAAGATTTGAGGCTTTGCATGGTGGAGATACTAAATAATGAAAGGTTTGCGGAAACACCATGTGCGAAGAATTTCTCAACTAAGAGAACTAGAATGGTTCTGAAAAGAACCAGAGGTATAAACTTGACGTTCCGATCAGTATGCTCTGACTGAAAGACGCATACGGGAGGCCATCGAGAGCTGATTACCACCTTTCATGAAGCTGTTTTTGCTGGGTTCAAGAATACAAAACAAGTGAGACTAGATTGTGCAGTAGGAACTCATGCTTTTAGATTACAATTTGGATGATTTTTCTTGTCTTGCCATGTTAGGCAATCATCAACAGTACAATGGTTCCCCAAATGATGTTCACCAAGACATCGCAGAAGTTTGGCCAGTGGGCTGACAACAGAGCCAACACGGTCTATGGACTAGGGTTCTCCTCCGAGGCTGAGCTCAACAAGGTACTGTTTATTTGTTGTTTGTGTGTTTGTTTTTTCTCCCATTTCTTCAAGAGGTGGTTTTTCATTTCTGACCTGACAGTACAGAATATGTCAGAAGTCGCCTGAGCTACTTTTGAGTTTAGATGCCCTTAAAGGTGGAGTTGATCATTTATCGTTTGTTTCCTTTGAAGCAACAAAAGTGCTCAAAATCTAAAGACGGGTGCTTAACAACTAACCTGATAAAGTTTTAGCTCAGTGAATACTGCATATTCTGAGAAAATAATTTTCTAGGATCTCGATTGCAATTCAAAAGTTGCCGAGTCATATTCAGAATTGCGCCCGAAATTAGCGTCCGGAACACGTTCTCATTCAGCCGATTGCAGCTATATATACGTGATGTCACACACTGAACCGACGAAAAATAGCAACCAGGTGCGTGTGTGCGTTGTGTCAATGCTTGCGCGCACCCATTCACGGATTCGCCCAATTGCAAACCAACTATTAACGGAATTTTCAAGAAAGTGTGTCACTTGACTCATCTTTGGAAATTACTTTCTGTTATTGTTTTCTTCAAATTGATATCATGCCAGAAGGAACATTTTCACAGGGAGTTTAGTGCCATTACTATCTTTAAACCAAGTATGCTTTTCAACAATAATTTGGTCACCTACTTTTTGGATAGCTGCAAAAAAAATCTACTCTACATTTACACAAAGCTTGCACAATGGAAATGAATAGAAACAGTCAACAATCTCACCAAAGTAACATTCGTGTTCATCAGAAAGTCAAACTGTGAGATTTATTAAAATTACTACAGTCGAGTCTCCTTAATTCAAACTCGTTCGGACCTAGCCAAATTGTTTGTTATATCAGAATTTTGTATTTTTGGAACATCAGTCCCATTCATTGTGCACATAAATGCGCAGTCGGGACCAAGGCTTTATGTTTGTTATAACCAGAATTTGTATGAACAGAGTTTGTACTAACGAGAGTTGACTGTAGTATAATCTTTCTAAATACACAGGGTTGCCACAGTCATGGAAAAAAATGTTGGAAAAAATCTACGAATTTAAAGCTACATGCATCACGGAAGGTCGTGGAAAAGTCATAGTACTTTGTTATTTTGTACAAGGAGTCAACTTTGTTATTTTACAAGGAGTCAACTTTGTTATTTTAGAAGGCGTAATGAAAGGTTGATATTACCAAAAAAAATACAAGAAAAAGGCATGGAAAAGACATGGAGTCCTGCATGACCCATGTGGACGATGCGTAATAGCTGGATTTGGCAGTCTTCCAGCTCACATTCCAGTTTACTATACATTGTACTTCCTCTTAATTATGCATGTACAGTACAGTGTTCTCCAACTTTGAACATTAAAGGTCGGTGCGGCATCAAAAAGCGGAGGGGGGGGCACTATAACTATGTTAGGGGCACTATTTGCAGTCATACATTTCTTTATGGTAGGGGGCGCTATTTGCAGATGAACATGCAATTTATTTACGGATAACAGCTTTTAGGCCATTTCTAACACAGTAACTGTTAAATACAAAACTGGCCCAGCATCATCTTTTTCAACACATCAGTGACCGGGGACTCTGAGGCAGTTTGGCCTGGAGACTTTTGACCTGATGGATTGCTACAATGGGCAGGCTTGTCAGTTTGACAAGTGTTGCATGTTTGGCAGAGTTTCTGGCCAAATATCCCTGGAGGGTAAGGGGAAGTCCCACTTGTTTGTCTTTTTTATTATTTTTTCCTTTTTTTTAAGCATGGCGGACAACTTTTTAAAGGGAAAATACAACATTTGCAAACATCGAAAAATAAAACTACCAAGTTGTTACGAAATACCTTACTAGGATGTTGGTAAATGACATGCTTAAGCATCCTGTAAAATTATGGCACCTGGTGTGAAGCCATTTTCAAGAAAATGGTATATTTGTCTACATTTCCAACGCTGGTCGGCCGACCACCGTTGGAAAAACCTAACTATTTTTCAATTACTGCACCAAATTTGTCATTTTTTTTTAAGTCTAAATTTTGTTTTGATAGCTTTTGGTTCCATGCTCATGAACGGGTGCAGGCCAGCTAGACTGGTTCCCTTACCTTACAATTTTCTGGTGTGTTTTATCCATTTCATCTTTAGTGGAGTCAGGGAACCAGACTACTTAAATATTTTTGTTTTTCTTGGTTTTTCCAGCATTTACAAACACAAAACTTCAAACATGTCAGTGTAACAATATTTGATCTATTATACTAACCCCCCAAATAGTTAATTTCTGAAAATTAGAGCAAAAGCCAATGATGTACATTCACTTTAAGCTTTGGCGGCAACTTTTGAAGCTTGCATGCCTCAGAAAGCTTGGCGGGGCACCAGGTTATATTTAAAGGTTGGAGAACACTGACAGTGTGCTCTGTACTAGTTGCTCATTCAATGCACCATTGTGATGCTTTTCTGGTACTCAGTAGGCCTAGTCTTGTGCCGAACTGGAAGGCTGAAAGGGAGTGGCGTCCCTTGCCTGTACAGCAATACAATAAGTAGATTCCTAATATGCCTGAACAGCATCTATAGGAATTGGTCTTGGAAACAACTATCTTGGAAAATCACGCAATTTCATTTTTAGATTTTTGTGGGAACTCTGAATGCATGAGATGAGACTGTGTGAAATTGAGTTATTTCAACTCATTTTGTACAGTTGGGACACACATAAAATAACACAGGGTATGTACTTTGCAATTTTGTAGGCAGCTAACAAAAATACTTTCATATTTCATATGTGAACATAAATTTGCAGACAACAAAATATAAAATTGTATGCATTTTTAGGTTTTTGTGGGAACTCTGAATACATATGAGATAAGACCGTGTGAAATTGAGTCATTTCAACTCATTTTGTACAGTCGGGGCACACATAAAATAACACAGGGTATATTTTGCAATTTTGTAGGCAGCTAACAAAAATACTTTCATATTTCATATGTGAAAATAGATTTGCAGACAACAAAATATAAAATTGTATGTATTAAGGTTGGATATTTGTTTTCAGCAAAAATAGGCCGTGTTATTGATACATGAAAATGTTTATCAATGGTTGATGCAATTTTCACTTCCTAGTTGTGGACAAGTAACCTCTATGCACAGTTTTCTGCCGATTCCTAGTTTCATTTCAAAGAAACATTTCATGTTTCTTGACAACTTTTTTTTTGTTTTTTTGTTTCAGTTTATTGAGCAATTTGACAATATAAAAGAGCAGATGAAATCCACACCCCAGGACAAGAAAGGAGGCGGGGGTGGGGACTCTGGTATCACCGCTAATGGCACACCAAGGGCGAGTGTCGTCAGCACAGCCGAACAGCCTGTTATCAAACACACAAAGGTACAAGAAGATTTTCCTAGTTTTATCCCGAAAAATTGATTCCTTTTCTGAGTTGCTATATTTCTAGCAATACAAATTTGTTCACTTTTGCATGAGACATCCAGCAAAAAAAAAAATTGGCCTTCATTTAGTTATTGAATTATTACTTTACAAATTATGATATTACATGCAGCCAGACAATAATTCCTTACTCTCTTGGTTAGGCTGGTTTCTACCTCACATCAGCATCGATAATGTATGGACCGGGAACCAGTCTGCTCGCAATGCAGATCAGTTTGTGCCCAATTTTAAAACCCTTTGTTTCTTCGGAGATGTACAGACGCCCAAAAAAGAAGAGAAAAAAAGGAGATTTTGGGGGTTGGAATAAAACATACAAGCTGCAAAGTTATTAAGAGAAAACAGTTATAATTGTTGAAAAGCACGGAAAAGCAACTTCAGCCAAACACAAACTTTAACTCTTTGCATACTGCAAGTAGGGGACATTTACTCGAAAGTCCTAGCACGTCATTTTTAATTCTGTGTTAGGCCAAAAAAAAAAATAAGTCGGTCTCTGGTCAGCGCGCGCGTCGATTTTAATCATGCGCGTCGATCTTTTTTTTTTCAAAAATGTTCCGCGGTAGCTCCAACAGCGCCCTCTATTTCCGCACCTCCTCAATTTTTTTTACCAAAGAGCACCAAGGAATGGGAAATTGCACCAAGGCAAATGATCGAAAGCACCAAGGCAAATATGGAGGACACCAATGTACATGAGGACACCAAAAAAGCAAAATAGTACCCACCTTGTCTGTACAATCCGAGCTTGAAGAAAAAAAAAAAAGCAAAAAAAAAAAAAAAAAAAAGCCGCGTGGCCGCGTCAATTCCGGAACTTTGGTCTGACCAGAGACCGAATATTTTTTTGTTGTTGGCCTTATTAAGGCTATTTATTCCATACTTGAAGAATTTAGATCTAATTTGAAGTCAATCAACCTGTACTTTTTTGTTTGTGGTTGTGATGTGTTTTTTTTTTTTTATCACAGGAGCGATCGGGAGACAACACTCCTATCTCTACCGTACCAGCCAGCACTTCCAATGACGCTCAGGTCCGCTACGAAAACGACAGGCTCAAGATTGCCCTCGCACAAAGGTAATAATGCTGCCTGCGTACCGATTACCATACTGGTACATGTACATGTATACCTTCCTTTCTTACTTTATTGTTTAGACTGTTTGCCCAAAATTAGTATTCAAACCAATCTTTACACATTGTTTTCTCAAAAACTGAAAACTCAAACTCAACTGGAACTAAATAGATTTTTTTAACACAATGATTTTTTTTTTTATAAGATGGAATTTTGCGTCGGGGTGATATAAATCAAATTAGGTTTTGCCCTTCACCGACGTTTAAACACTGTATACTCTGTGTGTTACCTCCCGAGTGAAAGTTGGAAAAAACTCGGGAGGTAATACACTGAGTATACAGTGTTTAAACGTCGGTGAAGGGCAAAACCTAATTTGATTTTTTGTTTGTTCACAGTTCCAACAACGCCAAGAAGTGGGAGGGGGAGTTGCAGACGCTGAAGAACAACAACGCCCGACTGACGACGGCACTGCAGGAGAGCGCGTCCAATGTGGAAGAATGGAAGAAACAGCTGTCAGCGTACAAAGAAGAGAACGCTAGACTGAAACAAAAGGTGAGCTGTGGGGGAGGAGTTTGAGGCCAGTGTTGTAGCCGAGTACATTCCAATGAATATGAGTACGAGTAGTTTGTCATGAGTACGAGTACAAGTAATTTGTTCTTGCGAGTAGCTTAGTTGTTCAGTACCCTTTTTTAGATCTTAAGCACTTTTGTTGCTTCAAACGAACAAAATTCACAAATTACAAATGATGGACTGTACCTTTAAGTACCCTCTCCCTTGCTGCTTCAGTCAGTACAATGGGCATGACCAGTATTCCATTTTTGATTTGTTTATATCTCCAGCTACAAGAGGCTCCCCAGGCCACGCAAGGCACACCGGGGTCCCCCAGGGAGAGCCAGGACACCAGGGTGAAGGAACTGGAGGAGAAAGTCCAGTCACTCGCCCTGGCTAACAAGGACAAGACAAACGTGAGTTTCTACATGTAGTCTGATCGCTTGAGTCTAGAACCGTTCACAAGCTGTATATGTTGCAGCAGTTTTGCTAATTACCTGGGTTTTTTTTTTACTAAGCAACTATTTTTTTTGTGCTAAAATAAACTATTTTGTGTGAAAAACGTTTCTGTGAAAATGGTCAAAGGGCCAAGCAGATAATATTAAAAAATCAGCTAAGAGCCAGTCTCAAGCAGTGCGGGCTGTGTGCGCGATAAAGAGGGTGCGCTTTCTAGAGACCACCGGTCGGGACACACTGCTTGGCATACTGTTTTGCGCGGAAATAGCCAGGCATGCAACTGGGAATTTAGTAAAAAAACGAGGAAATTCCAAACCACGCAAGACTTTATACAGTGTTTTTCAATTTGTAATAGGGCTCGTTCAATGACTGCCATTTCTGTAGGAGAACTGCAACTGCGTATTTTACGCAATCAAGCACATATTGCGTAATGTTGAAAATGTTCCAAACACGCGCGCTTGTTGCTCGAAATGTGTTCGAAATACGACGCAGCCGATGCACGTTATGCAAGTTGACGCTCAAAATGCTGATGCACATGGATGGTCCATAGGAAATGACGTCATTTGAACGAGATCTATAGCATTCATGAAAAAAGGAAATCAGCGGATCGATGAAAATACGCATTGCTAATTTTACTCTGAATGTGCACAAAGCAATAGTGTCTTTGCGTGAGCATCAGGCGGCGTCAGTGATGCGTTCCATTGTCACTTCAAGTGGTCTCCCCAACTCTCCGTACCTTATCTTTGAGGGGGTGCTACTGCTGCGACAGACATTTGAATGCATTGCCGATGATACCTGATGCTCAGGCGAAGACACTATCACTTTGTGCACCTTGCTTGCAAACTTCGCGCACAATTTTTGACAAGCGGAGGCATACAAGTCCTGATTGGCAGCATGCTTAACTAGGATAGTGCATCTCAAAATCTAATACTATTCAATCAAGTCCAAGCTGGAATACATTACTGGACCGAGCCCAGTCTAATGTGGCTTTCTTAGATGTAGGTAGCTCTCTAGCACTTAACTGGCTCGTCACTCGTCACTCAAATTCTGATGGGAGGCGGGTGGCTCTGGACAACGACACACATACACTGGGGATAGCCTAACTGTATGATCATGGAGCTATAAAAAAAGCTCCACGGTATGATCAAGGACAAACCATGCACTGCCGCTGTATGTGTGAACATATTCATGGTCGTTAACTGATTGAGAAGCCATTATCTCAGTAGGGTGCTCATGAATGCAGACCCGGAATCCCGGGTTCGCGAAAGCCACATTAAACTGGGCTTGATCCAGTAATGAATCAAATATTAAATTATTTGAAAATACACAGCCCTATCACTTGTTCTCATGAAATGGAAATGCATGTATGAATTGATTGCAGGAGGCGGAGGAATTGGCCAACAGATTGCAACAGGTGATGGAAACGGAGGAGGAAGGCAAGAAACTCAGGCAAGAACTGCAGGTATGAAGAGAATATTACCCAAAACATCTTAAATAGGCACTCTCAACTCCTGAATCTCTCCTTGGGCTATAATGGAATAATCCTTTGAAGACCCAATACCCATGTCCATCCACTGTCCCTTTAACTGCAGGTCACATCTTAATTCAAAACCCCTTCAGACTGACACTCCAGACATGTCAAACCACATAATTCCTGAGATTTCAATTAAGTTCAACGTTTGAAACAGTTGTGAGTGGCTATACATGCGAACATAGTTGAAAGATCAACTGGAGTCTAGTTTAGTTGACAATGAATAAAGTTTGCTTTTCTGAAATTAAAAGTATTTGGGTTTATCCGAGTCGCTCTTAACACTTTCTGGCGACGCGACTTTGGTGTGCATCTGAGTTAGTCTGTCAATATTATTCGTTAGTAAACCCGGGCATCACATTATATCGCAGCTGTGGTAAATTGTGGTGTCGCTAAAAGCTCTGTCACCATCACTACTATCTGAAGTTGGAGTTGAAATACTTTTGATCTATCACAAGTAGCACAAGTCAATTCCCATGTAACAAAGGATGAACAATGATAACGGAATGCCGTTGTTAGGGTTTAAATAGCTTGTGATGGACTTGTGATGATTGCGATCCATCACAAGTACTTTGACTATGACCTGCATATTACCATACAACCTTGCTGCAAATGTGGTATAATAATAATTATAATTTCAAGTGTTTTCTTGTGGTCATTTCTCAGGATTCCAAGGAGGCCCAGGCGACTCTACAGAAGCGCGTGGAGGAGCTCCAGGAACGTCTGAAGCGAGAGCAGAGCGGGCGACAGCACGACACGCACCGCGCACAGCAGCTGCACTCGCAGCTGGGCAACTTGATACAGGAACTAAGCGGCATGCATCAAGACATGGCCGAAATATTGTAGGATGTTAAGACTTAAAAAGATTGTTGCCCCCCACCCATTTGGCACATGGGCAATGAATAACACGTCCCCCTGACACCACACAGCTTGCTCCAGCCATGCGTATGATGTGTAAGTGAAGCCACATTGGACTTGTGGGTAGTTGGTTGTGCGGTCATGGCTATGGGGGTTTTCAAAACCTTTGCTTCGTCTTCGGATTTGTCTTCAACTTCTGAATCACCGAAAGGCAAACTAAACAAAAATAGTGCAACTTTTGGCTTCATATCAAACGAGTTCCTGAAGCGTAACAGGCACTAAACTGTAGCTGGAGTTCCAGAAGTTGGGGGCCTAAAGATCTTACAGCACTGCGCGCAGTAGGTAGTAGACAAGCCTTCAAATCTGTGATGAAGGACAAAAAAATGTCATCGGCACCACGAACGGACACTCACACGTAAGTGGGTGTCAGTTCGTGAAAACCACGTAATCAACAATTTAGGTTTCACGAAAACAGTGCGCATGCACATCGCACCGATGCAAAATAGGAAGATTTTTGTTTTTCACGAACTGACACCCAAGCATGATGCGGCAATACAGAACGGAGAAAAACAGTTTGAAAGGTTTTACATGAATTTAATCCATTCGTATACTTGTGTGCTTACATGCAAATTTAATTAAAAAGCGTTTTAATTGGTGAAATTAAGGTCAGTGTCAGTTCGTGAACACGAAAATGTACGGGGTGCGCCCTAAAGTGCCGCACTGTGGAGGATGTCGGTTCGTGAAACACAAAATATCCCGGTTCTGTGAAAATACGCGCGTGTGCAGCGCACTCACGCGCAACTGAGAGTCAGCTCGTGGAGCCAATGACGAACTGTGTGAAAAACGCGGAGCTAACACCCAGTGCCGAGTCGGCACGATTGTGACGACCGTACACAGGTAGTGACCACTGTGCTATTTGATACAGAATCAGAGTACACGATGACAGGGACGCCGGATAGTCACGTGGCACTCAGATATCATGCATTGTGTGCATGTGACAGCATATTCACATGCTAAGCAGAAATCGACTGAGTACCAGTCTGCCACGTGTACATCACACAACAGTTTGTCTGGTAACCTGTCAGTGCTGAACAGATATTTTCTGTGCTAAGCGCATTATTACTGTGTCGTTCAGCTCCATAGAATTGACCCTTAGGAAAGACTTGAGGGAAGACTAGAGGATAGGTAACGTTTATACACAGGAAAATTTAATACATGTATATCATACACAGGACCTATTTTTATGGCTTGGTTTTGAGTGCAGAATTTTGAAGTAGGTGTCATTGTTGGATTGAATAACAGAGAGTAGTTCTTTGAAAGCTGTTTCAATACTGGTAGCAAGCAAGCTACATGTACTTATCTTTATAACCGTAGCAAAGAATTTGGAGCTTACCCCCATTATTTAAGCGCAGGAATGGTGGCAATATATGCACAGTAGGAATTCCGTATTGAATAAATTATATATTTGCACAGGAATTCTGTAATGAATTTATGAATTAATCAAGGATTAGAGGCAATGGCCTGCCCAGCTATTGCCAAAGATCGGTTCCTCTTACACCGGTTCCTGTGTATGCAATGCATTGGCAACCACTGTGACCTGCCTGCCAAGCAACATGGCAGAGCTAATCATGAATTGGCTGAGGAAATTCTACTCTGACTGCAACCAATCACATCTTTCCTTTGAGACCATAGGAGGCCAGGTCAAAGGTCAGTGAGTCAAATATAAACTATTGGCGCAGTGGCGCACCAGGGTTGGGGGGGGGGGGTGGCCAAGAGGTAAAACTTTTTTTACAATTTGACCTCGGTGTTATGTATGTGGCCTATTTTCAAGTAGTATAATAGGGGTGTAAGTGGCGCCACCAATGTCAAAATAGTCCCCCCCCCCCCCCCAAAATTTGAAAAACAAAAATTGTGAGCCCCCCTAAAGCGAAATCCTGGGAACACCACTGAAATGAAGTCATGAAAATAAATTAACTTTTGTACCCAGTGTTGAAAAGTTGTATCAAGATTTTTCATGATACAAAAATGAAAAAAAAAATTGCAAGCTACTTTCAAGGCTTAGTTTTGCCTTTTACAGCACTTACCGGCTTGAAATCATAATTTCTTCATACTAAAATGGAATTTTAAACACATGAACATAAAGGTTGCAGGGTGTTATATTGACAAAAACAGTACCTTACTGGGAAAACACTTAGCCATGGCAGTACAGTGAAAATGTAGACATTAAAAGTTAGGACATCGTATATTTATTGATAGTTTTCATGTAGACATTATGCAAAGGCCCACTTCATAGGATTTTTTTTTTTACCGTATGCTTAACAAAAATTACATGGTAGTACATTCATTTAACGGGTGCTTTTGAACCATTTCAGCCTGGGTAAAAAAAAAATCATGAATTTGATCACATTACTTGGATTTTGTTCCGTTTCATTCTTGTAGGGTTCATGTTTATATAAATGCAATTTGTACATGTACGTTTGTATGTGTCACTGTACTCAGAAATATATGTACATTTAATGTGCCTTGTTTTGTCACACAAGCCAAAGTTTTGTTAAATATTGTATTATTGTACATGTAAATATGCTTGGAATCTGCACGCTCGTGTTAGTCTATTTTTAGATTGTTAAACCTCGCAGAGCAGACTGGAGTGGATAGAATTAGTTTTATCAAGACTTCAGAATTCTATTTTTGTACTGCATCATTCACCTTGTAGTTTGCATATTGTCTTTTCACAAGTTTGCGTTCGCACTGATTGCCTTGGTCGAAATTTCAGCTTTTGTAATTTCCACCATAAGTTTGAATTTGACCTAACCGGTGACTTGGTTAAATCAATGGCTAATGAGGATTTTAAAGGCACGTAGGAACATACCCAGAAACGAACCTGTTTAACCGGAAAATCCTCGCTCATAGGGATAGGGCTGGGAAATTATTTCAACAGAAATGGTATGGATCGAAAGAAACCATTTAGAATTGATCGAAAGAAAACAATCACTGAATTTTTTTTTGAAAAAGTGTGCCCACAGGCACAGTTTTTTATGTGCACAGACATCGGAATCCAGTCCCGAGACCGAAGAAATTATGCATTTATTTTCTCGTCTTTTTTTTTTTTTTTTCAAACTGTATTAGTAGCCACTCAGCTAAAAGTTCCAATTCACCATACTAAAGATTTTGAGCAATTTTGTTCCCTCAAACAGAAAAAAACGTACAAAGAGCTAATGATCATATGTACCTTTAAACGAACATTTTTGTAAAAACAAGTCTTGTAGTGTTATCATTCGTAAGACTTATTTACATAAATCCACGTATCACTGAATTTTCATTTATCTGGATTGCTAGTTGAGTTTCATGCAAGGTCAAGAGTAACGGGATCAGTGGGAAGAGTGTAACAGTTTATTTGAATAGTTGAAACTTGTGACTTGAATTTAGACTAACAGTTGGGCTTGACTTCTTAGGTTTTTGACACCATTTCTGCTTTGAACTTTCTGCTCCTGAAGTCAAGTTGCAAAATCTTTGTCTGAATGCTAGCCACAACCAGTAGACTCAAAACATGACTCGATTCCAAAGCTGGGGAAAAAGCTTGTATTAATTCTCAACGTTAGCTCTCATTCCAAGCAAGACTTGGCATTTTAATGTCGCACTTTACTACATCACTGCATTGCAGATACTAAACATGTTATATATCATTGAACTTTCTTGTACACATTCCAACGCCAAGCAACTAGATGTACAACACAGTTCAAATGGGAGGCGGTGTATTGTGAAATTTGAACACTATGAAATATGGACTTCTTGGTTGTATTGCCCATGCCTAAGTGAAGGTAATTAGGACAGAGACCAGATTTTGTAGGAGTCTATATTTTCATATGACACCACTCCACTGTAAATTGGTGTACTATGCTTTGTGATTTGTTCTTTACACGAAGCATGTATTTAAATACTAGGTCGAAGGTCACTCATTTGTGTACATGTAACTTAGTTTTACCTATTAGCCAACTGACATTTTGTGCAATTATATATGGTGTGTCTTTCTCTAACTTTACTCCCACTAACATTTTCTTTTAACCCTTGCTTGACGCCGAGTTTCAGAAATATTGTAATGTAGGCTGCATACTATCAGAAAATGATTGACAAAAATTGGCTGTGTTTTGTTTTATGAAATATTTATTTAACTGCTAAATTAATGCTTTGCTAATACAGATATTATATATTCCACATGAATTTTATTAATCGGTGTTGATGACGAATCTGCTGAAGGAAAAAAAAAAATATGTATTGTATTCTTTTTCAATGAACTGACTCTCTCCCGCGATATCTAAATAAGTTTTAAAAAATGTACTTTTGTTCAGAGTAATCAATGAGACACTGTTCGATGACATACATGTACAGTGACTACGTTGGGAACTGTCGGAATGTTAAATGGGAATTATGGAAAACAAGACAAAGTAAAATATTGGAAATTTGGCCTACTCATTTCAGTTAAAGATTTCTAGGTTGTCGTTTTGTCTTTTTGAGACTAAAATCAGTGCCTACCACTGCACTAGAGTCAATGTTAAATGAACAATGCTGTTTTTGTGCCTGTGCCGATAAAACAAACTTGCAGCTAATCAACGTAATGTACAGGACAATATGGGTATCTTGTCAATAAAACAGAGTTTTCGTAATAAAGTTTTAACTTTTGCTCCAAATTTGTGTAACATTGGCTTTACAGTTTTGACAGTAACAACATTACAAAAGCATAACAAAAAAGATACACGATGAAAACATTTATTTCACATTGCTGTAACAATGACGGTCATTATTTTTCTTTTAAAAAAAAATATCAAAATCAAAATCGAGCATGTATTAAAAAATTCACAGATTTTGGCGATAAAAATTCCCAAGCATTATAAAAGGAGAAAATATCACTTACACTAGCAAGTGAAATAAAATCAATAGAAAAATAGTTCAATGTAGTTCTATATACAATGTGTATAAATCCATGAAATTATTTTTTTTTAGGTGGATCAAATTTTATATATGTTAACCAGTATTTACATGTGCTAGATTCTTTTGCTCTCAACAGCAAGGTCAAATTTTTGTTACTTTTTTTTAGGCATTGACAGTTCTTTTTAGGATATTGAAATTACTTTTTGTCTGATTTTTTTTTAACAGCTGCAAAGAAGCAATTCAGTTAAACTTTTTCTTTTTTCTCCATAAATTTTCAGAATGTCCAAGGCTTAAGAAACAATTCTGAGCTTTGTCATGCTTCCCTTAACAATTAAGAAATTCTTAGATAGATACTTACCAGTACTCGCAAAAAAAGGCCAGCCTTTTTCTCCGAAGCAGCATGTGTGTCTCATCAACAAGGCTGAAATTTGGTTACTCAGAAGGCTATTGCACAGTTCAAATTGGACATAAAATGCCCAGGACATAAAACGCCCAGACCTCGGAACTGTTTTTCGAACAATGTACATCCAAGTTCCTCCGACTCCTTGTTTACCATATCTCAATGCTTAACTCTCTTCTGCTGTGATAAGCCCATCAGACAATATACCAATTTGCAATTCGGTGCTTGATGAAATTCCATTTTTTAAAGTGCGAGGCACAATGTGGAGGAACAGGAAAATATGATCCATGTAAAGTCCAACTCATAAGTTGAAGTGAGGATTATATTTCTACCAGTAAGCCGTACTGAAAGCAACCTAAATCCATGGCTAGGCCGACTTGACATCGTCGTCAGCATATTTCAGTGTTTCTCGCTTGCCCTGCAAGGATTGAGCTAGTGCATTTATGTTTTGGAACACTGTGAAGATTATCGTGCATTCTTTTTACAAAGACGTGGTAACTGATTACTGGCAATTCTTCATAAAATGCTAACACCGGAAAATAAATCAGAACGCCAAAACAGACAATTTATAAAATCTTAATTTTTCAAAGTTTCCAAGTTTCGTGACCTCTCGCGATGAAGAACTAACTGATTGAAATAACCTTCGTTCCAAACTTCCAAGATGTTTCTTGAGACCAGGGTGTACACTTTGCGTTTCCAATATTTTTCAGAAAATTTGCTCCTCATAAACTCTGATTCCCAGCAGAGCTGCATATCAAACTTTCCATCGAACATTCTGACATTACAGTTGCGGTGAACAGTTTGCCAAAAACTCTCCAAACTCCCGTCTGTTTCTGTATTTCTGAATCCAATTCATTAGTAGAGCACATTCCGAGACAAAATATTTCAAACACCTTGCTAAACAATCTCTTTGATACAGTAAATTATTTCAGTGACCTGCCCATTTCTCAAGCAGTCCAATTGCCCGGATCAAACATTTATGGACAGTCAGGCCAAGTTCACTGGATACAAAAATACCAATGATTGGAATTCAAGTCTCGAACATCGGGTGGCGGGCATTCTGTGTAGCACTCCTGTGTAAATGTAAAATTCATCTTTTTTTGGTTCCATCCCAGTAAACAAGCACAGTCTCTGAAATTAAAGGGGGAAATTCGTCCGATTTATCTGCTATAAACTTTTGTTCTCAAAGAAATTTGCCACATTCCTTGAAACAGATCCATGCAGATGTCCGCTTAAAAGAAACTCCAATTTGCAATAATCACTGTTCCACATTTCCCGGTTTACATCAAGCATTCATACACAAGTGAACAAATAACAAAACATTCAATTGCACAAAAAAAAAACACTAAACAGACACAGAAAACCAAGGACTGGGGTAGTACTCTCTTCAACTACTTGTTGACTGGAGATAAAAGACCTCACGTTTCGTTTGGATATCTCCTTATACACTCTCAAATGCGATTCGACCAGTCCAAATTTTAAAAAATGAAAATGGCGGCCCATACCAAAATTCTGGAACATAGAACTTCTGAACTATTGATTGTGGCCTCCTATAGCAAGCACATTTCTGTAATTCATTCACGTAGTTTTAATGCAGTGCCACAATCTCTCACAAATCAGACAAGAGCTAAAAGCATGTTGACTGCTCCAAGTGTGAATTTAAAAATGGGTGGATATTGCAGCACCTGTACTCGTCATCAAAATGCACTTGATGTGAACATCAGATGTGGATCTTTTCACAGATGTGGATCTTTTCAGAGACTGACCAAGAGAACCCGTCTTGCCTGAACACAGAAGAAAAGAAATAAGACAACAGGAGACAACTTTGTAACCACAAAACATCCCCCAAACTTAAAGTGCTCAACCCAATTTCAGAATTACAGACACTTGTTGAAAATTCTTTTAACAAATCACATGGTGAGATTGACTCTCAAACTTAACGAGCCAAATTTCGTTCTTGCGACGTGAACCATTCCCAATTCCATTCGAACAAAAACTCGAGAGAACTTGGAACTGTGGTTCTCCTCTCATTTCTGAATCTCTGTCACACGGAGAAATCCCCAGCCATATTTCGCAACCGATGGGATCTTTTTCTGATCGGAGTCGATACAGCAACTACTGTTCATCCACGAACACACTGAATCAGCCGAAACAAAACCAAGGTATTCTCCACACAAAAACGATTACGTGACCCTTTTTATTTTCTGAATAATTGTTCTTTGATTCCGCTAGACTACTACATTGTGAGCTGACAACACTGGCTGCCGTTTCTACCGTACAATTCCAGCATGCAATAGTTGTTACAATTAAAACACTTAAAATGGAAACCTACCACACAGCAACTACATTGAAATTCATTTTAAAAGCAAGAATTTCAACTTTTTTTCTTATAATTAAACCACCAGCAAGAGCCTGATCTCCACTAACAAAACTGTCAACTTTAAACAACTTTCACTCCAAATACACTGCTTTGACAAATATTTTTGCAGATGCCAGGAAAATGAAGCAAAGCTGACGTTACATTTGTACTTCCATTTGAGAAGCTATTCCCAAACTTGCCAGCACATGTTGTATGAGTCGCCTGATAATCTTATACAAGGGATGACCATCGAAATACAGCTCAAAATATTTGTCTTGCATTTAAATTCAAAGAAAATGACAATCTTTAAAACCCAGCAAAGTTACAACCGCAACAGAGGTTAAAATGAACCCATCAACTTTGATTTTAATAAGCCATCAAGTTAGGTGGTGAACACCAGCATCAAAACATTCTTGTTCTGAAATCCTTCGATCACTCGAATGGAACTGGATGAAACTTGGTGGAGCTAAAGACTATACTGAAGAACACTACAGAATGTCTGCCATCTTTCCATCTCTTGCAGTCAACAGAGTCAGTCTGATCCTAAATCCTTTGATTGCTTGAACTGAACGGCACGAAACTTGGTAGAGATATCGACCCTGCTGTAGGATACTATGGACTGTCTGCCATCTTTCCACCTCCTGACCGTCAGCAGTCACTTGCAGAGCTGTTGATGATCAGTGCCGAGCCTTGCAAGGAACCCCTCCGGCAGGAAAAAATAGAAGATGTTCCGTTCTCTCCAAACAATCTTGCAGTTTGAAGCGCAATCCCATGAAGGCTGGCTGAAGGACTTTTGCGCCGAATAAGTTGAAGCCAAGACAACGAATTGTCAGTCTTGCACAAATCAAAATAACATAACACGATGTCTTTAAAGTTCCGTTTACAATGGACACGGACATTCCTGCTGGGCAAACAAGCATTGTTACAAAACAAAAACTGCTCTTATTCTGCTAAAAGGCAATGTACAGCAATAACAACACCACACAAGCCGATTCCTGTGTAGATTTTTCTGTCCACAATACGCGTGTGCGCACATTCAGGACCAGCCACAAAAATCTAAACAAATTGGCCAAACCTCGAAGATTTCTCTCCTCTGGCCATTAACACAAGAACTCTCTTATTCCAAATCTTTCCAAGTCTACTACATGAATGAAATCAGCACAAACTTACACTAGGTGCAGTACAGAGAGAGTTTCCAACATAAAAAAAAGAAAAGAAAATTAGTTTGTTATATTACACAATCCTAACCTACTTACTAAAAACGTGCTTTGTCTTTTTAATATATGTACAATCGTCAAACTCCAACAACTCAACAAGGGTTGTTACTTGAACTGTAAACGCATCACAGACCCAAATGACCAATTCGTGTACAAAGAAAATCGACAGAAAACCTGGTTTTACCAACAGGAACATTATTTCCCAAGTCTGCTTCAGATACCGATAAGACTAAGTCAACGAAATTTCCATTAACACTTGAATACTGGCAACCATGCAACATAGCAATACAATGTACATGTGAACGGCACACAATTCATCAATTTCCCCTACAAAGACTCAAAAACTTCTCTGCAGATCAGCACATTATCAGCAGATGTTGTCCAGTATTTTTTTTCATCTTTAATACAAATTTTTAAAAAGGCAAACACTTCACTTCTGGAGACATACAGAGATCAACTTTTGACCTGGCTTTCCACATCAAAGTTTTGAATCCACACCAGAGTTTTGAATTCTTCAGGAATAAACTCTCGCCAGAGTTTTTCCAGAGGAGTCTGGGACAAATTATTAACCCAGATCTGAAGCACTTTGGTCACAAATTCTTGATTTGATTGACAAAAACAAAAATCCAGCAGATTTTACAGAGAAACAAAATCAACCAATTGAATCTTCTCCAACCTCTCTCTTAACAAATACTGTTTCAAAACATTTATCTTCATGAGACTGTTGACTCCAAAACTCTTCATGGTCAAACCTCTTTGAATTTTTTGTTTCACAAGATCAAAAAAAAAATAGAACCTGACCAATTTCTTAACATGATGCTGTCATGATTCAACGCAACCCCCGGCCACGCAAACGCAGATCAATTGTACTCAGTGAAATGGCCCGAACAAAACTTCAGTGTGGGGGAAAAAAACGTGTTCACAATTCTTCGGCAAGGGTAAAGACTGTATCACACAAGAGACTAAATTCTTTGGAATTCATAACATCGAGAAGGGAACATTTATCGGTGTTGTAGACAAACAAAAGCAACAGAATAAAGAAGAACGACAGCCGGACTCAAAGATCTCTGCAGAAAGTTGGAGATGACAAAAAAATGATGAACCCCAAAAATTCCTGTTCCCAAATCAGAGACAACACCACGAGACAACCACCGCGAGGTTGTGGGACACCTCTAGGCATAATCCAGGGTGACTTCAATTTCGCGTCCGTCCAGACGATATCCGTTCATCTCACCTGCGAGAAGAGGAAGAGACAGTCAAGGAAAACAAATCGTCAGGAAGCGCAGTTAACAAAACTAGGCTTGCTCAGAGTAGAACTGGTTGCCTTTTTACGTGCCATGCGCATGCCCAAGCAAAGACGCGAAAGATGTGTGCACATTCACAAGAAATTTAGCTGCGCCTGCAGGCAAGCTACGTTGGCGCACACTGCACGAAGTGGTCCCTGCATACGAAAGATCTCAAAAGAGGTCATGAAACACTTGCTATGGACTACAACCATGAACAGCAGATGGGGATGTGCGGAACATTCTGCGCATGTTCTAGTTCCAGCGCATATGGCACAAAGTAGACACCACTTTTCGAGGCTTGCGGTAGCAATGCAAGGAAAAGTCCAAACTCTTGCTCTTGGTAACTGTCAAGGAGGGTACTAGGGCACGTCAGGCATGCAACTTGGAAGTAGCAAATAAAAGAGGAAACTCCAATCTTTCCTAGACTTTGTACAGTGTTTTTCAATTTTTAATGGCACAAGTGTGAAGTGACAAAGGAGGAAATCAGTTGATAGTGCATGCATGGTGTCCATTTATGGTACAGATTCTGGATTTCAAAGGATACGGATTGCTCGACTGGCGGAGTCAGGGTTCTGGAAACGCACCGTGCCAAATCCTTTGGACCGTCCGGTCTCAGGATGCGTCTTGATCTCAGCAAATTGGACCGGGCCTGGAGAAAACACGAAAGCCTTTTTTCAATCAGGAAATTTTGTAATACTCCAACAGAGAAGCTGTTTAGTTTGCGTAGAGGCAAGCTAAAGTGGTAAATAACTGTTATCCAGCATTTCATATTCACTGCTCAACAAAGTCAAAACCAAAAAGGTATTCCTGTGAACTGCCATTGCAAAAATTATCCATGTATCACTGTCGCCTTTATTGCCACATTCATTTAAATAAATGCTGTTAGATATTCATTACTTGTTTTTGAAACAATTCTCTTTGCCCAAAACACACCATCAACCCCCTTAAAAAAAGCTGAAGTTGGTGTTCCAAATTAAAAATATATTGTAGTACATCTGTAGCAATGACAGAAAGCTTCCTTTCCGTTTCCCTTTGTAATATCTTGATATTTACTTTTGAATATGCATGAGCTAATCTCAATATTCAAGACAAGGAATTGGGCAACTTACCAAGCACCTAGATATTTCGATATCTTGATATTTACTTTTGAATATGCATGAGCTAATCTCAATATTCACGAGGAATTGAGCAACTTACCAATCACTTTGATATCTTGATATTTACTTTTGAATATGCATGAGATAATCTCAATATTCATGACAAGGTATTGAGCAACTTACGAAGCACCTTGATATTTTGGTATCTTGATATTTACTTTTGAATATGCATGAGCTAATCTCAATATTCACGACAAGGTATTGAGCAACTTACAAAGCAACTTGATACTCTGATATCTTGATATTTACTTTTGAATATGCATGAGCTAATCTCCATATTTAAGACAAGGAATTTAGCAACTTACCAAGCACCTTGAAGCGATCCTTCAGATCCTGCCATGTGTATTTGAACGGCAACTAAAAATTAAAAAAAAACAGGTAAGAACATCATAAATGATGGACAGCATAAGTCACAGCAAAGCACTACAACTCCCCCCCCAAAAAAATAACACTTGAAGACGATGATTTACTTACAAAAACTTACCTATAGCAACAAACTTAAAAACACTTCTAAAGGCAGGAATTATCAACAATCAACACATTATTGATCAAAAAGTAAATAAAGTAAAGATTTAAAAGTACTTACGTTCCTTACAAAGACTTGACATCCTGACTCTGCGCCACGTCCACGGAAGTTGTCTCGGTCCCTGTCCCTATCCCGTCCCCCACCCCTCCTGTCTCTGTCCCCACGGTCACGCCCCCTGTCTCTATCCCGGTCATCCCTCATACTGTCCCCGAAGTTATCTTTCCCAATGCCCATGCCGGAGCCCAGTATCCCCAGCCCCCCACTGCCCCCACCGCCACCACCACCCATGTTGCCCATCAGGGACAGGTCCGAGCCCATGCCGCCCAGCGAGCTCAGGCTGCTCATGCCTAGGGTACTCTGGGATAGGTCCCCTCCGCCGAAACCTAGAAACGAAATAGAACGACACGAGGCAGACACGATTTTAAAAGAACTGCTACAGACTGATTCAATTTTGAGGTAACTGTACAGATGCAGATACTATTTTAAATGTGGGATTGTCTCCAGCTTTGGCTTACACATGAAGGACTGTTACATGATTTGGAAGCTTTCAATGAAGCTAAAGCCGTTGGCAAGGCCAGGGTTTCAAAAATTCCCTCAGAAGCCTCCAAGTAATGGCAGAATCATTGGGCAAAATAATCCAATGCTAAAAATTCACAGCTCGCTATAAACAGGCATGCAACTGGGAAGTCACAAAAAAAGAGGAAATTCACATCTTTCCCAGACTTTGTACAGTGTTTTTCTATTTTCAATGGCACACATTGGAAGTGAAAAAAGAGGAAATCAGCTGATCCGAGGAAAAGTTGCATGCCTGTATAAAAGCACAACAAAACTCTCAAGGTAAGAAGTCTTCTAGCCTGTCAGGCAAAAGCTAATATTTAACTCTTAACCCTACCAGATGCAACACAGTGCAACAGGTGAAAAAATCTGTGAGACCTTGTTGAACTGGGCCATCAACGCCAGCGCATAAAGTGCCAATTATGAGACAACGGGAGCTACTTCTGTTGTGTACTATTTCAGCTGGCAACCAAAGACTCTGAAGCTGTTTGAAACTATTTATTGTTGTCTTTTTTTTGGGGGGGGGGAGCTTTTTGACATTTTTAATCTTGTCAACACCTTTTCGGTTTTACCGGATCATCTAGCCATTATACAGAGGTCTGCGCTGAAACTCCAACCAATCTGCCCGTATACTAAGCAAATGTGTTTGATTTTTTGGCATCCGATTTCACCAGATCCGATGTCACTGGAAAGGTGTGCGGGCAGCACTCCAATTTCAACTGATGCAAACTTTGTGTTTAACCAATCAGATTCACAAAGGGAGTCACATGATTCAAAATTGAAGGCTGCCATTTTGTCATCATGAGACTGATCATCATGTGACATAGGATGGAATGTGGCATGTGCAGGGGTAACATTGCGGTATAACGGCAATGGTGAAAAAACGTACCGGTAATGGGGTAATCTGTTGAACCGGTAATATCGGAAAGGTGTGCACCAGGCAAATACCCAAATTTGCCACAAATACCACAAATACCCTGGAGGGTCAGGTTAATCAGGGGTGTGATTGGACAAAAATGAAAAATCCACGAACTTCGGTTGACATGTATATATTGTACATGTACATGTATTATTGTACATGTACTTGTATAGATGTACATGTACATGTATACATATACATGCACGTATGTCCATATATAGGGCATGTACATTTTATGTACTGTAATTTCTGTAATGTTTGCAAATTTTGTCGCTTCAGTAAAGAAAACAAATGGGGGAAAAATTAGGAAAAAATGTCTGGTCATTAAATAATATAATCCATAAGTGATTGATTCAATAATGTCTTTTCTACGTGTGATGTTATTACTTTTGCATGTTTGCAGAGAGAAAGAAACGATTCACACAAAAAATATGAACGGTGCTTAAAAAGTTTATAGTAATCTTACTTTAAACTCCAGTCCCAGGCTTCCAAAACATTTTTGAAATTTTGTGTTGGTGGTGGCTATTTTTCAAAGCACTACTGCAGCTCAAACTGATTTCCATCCACAGTGACACTTTATTACCAGTTCTTCCAACCATACTCTTAAATTCCTTGACAAAATCGCCGCAATATTGACACCAATGTGATTGCGAATTGCTAGCTCACGATCGTCACTGCACAATACATGCACAATACACACACATCCACACGCGATATACAAATACGAGGTGCAAACCCATCGAAAATTATTTTTAGTCTGGTCCTCAAGTACTCCACTGCGCACACTGCATTGATGTCTATCAGGTTCTTGAACGCACTGCTTATTAGACTTGTGTCACCAGTCCATCCATTATCGTAAATTATGGCCTATATTTCGCCAGAAGTTTTGGGCGATATTACGGAAACAGAAAACGTTGGAAATCCGGAATCCGCATAAAATTCCGCAGACGTTAGACTAAAAATCCGGAAATCCGGAAAAATCCCACCCCTGGTTAAGGGGCTTCCAAACCCCCACATACCTCCTAGGCCGGCCAGGCTACCGCCAAGCCCGCTGCTCAGTCCACCGCCCAGATTTCCGCCCAGCCCAGAGCCAAGAGTGCTGCCGAAGCTGCCTCCCAGCCCACCGCCGCCTCCTCCCAGGTTACTCATCCGGTTGCTGTCAAAGCCGCCGCCCAGACTGCTGCCGAAATTGCCCAAGTTGCCCAGGCCACTGTCCATACCTAGACGTTGCAAGGAAAAAAATTGAAAGAAAATAAGGTCTGTCTGGTGCATTACTGGCTGTGATAGGTCATGTTTTTGATCACACTTTGAAACTTTTTGGGTGTGGAATTGCCTAAAACTAAACGAATCCTGCTCACATCCAAGTCGATTTTAGCACACCATTTAGACAATTTATGGGCTATGTACGCATGTATGTATTAGTTATTCACTATTTGAGTTTATTATTTACTACTATGGGAGATTTCTAATTGCTCTGTGTTCGGAAATGTGGAGTTACTATTGAAAGGGAACGTCACTTCCGCGCAGAATTGGGATTGATTCCAACATTTTGGGAGTGCCCAAGCCTAGTCCCCGACAGTAGAATCAGAAATCAGGAGTCAGCTCTGACATTTTGCTGGGAATCTGAGGCACACCAGGAAAGTATACGGCACCAAAATCTTATTTGCAATTTAAGAAAGTAGGACATCCTGTTATTAAATTTGAGCTTCATGAAATATTTCGGGAAAGGTTTCATTCCATACAGTATGGTTCCAGTAGCACATGGTTTGGTAATGGAAAACTCTTTGAGAGAAATCAACAGTTATGAATATTTAGAGATTTGATATCAAACAAAGGTACTTACCTCCCATGCTGCCCATGTTGCCCATCCCCATGTTGCCCATGCCCCCGCCACCACCGCCTAACCCCCCACCCAGACCTCCCCCCATGCCCCCACCCATGCCACCCCTGGAGCCTCCACCCCTGGAGCCTCCGCCAAGCCCGCCTCCCATGCCACTGGTCAGCGACTCCAAGCTGGGGCCAAGACGAGATAGACCACCTAGAAGAAAAAAAATAAGGACAATTTTTTAAGGTTTGAAAAGTCATAGGTAGTCAAAACTTTCATCAACGTCCCATGTTAAAGACGAATCAAGCAAACGACATTAGAAGTCATTAAGTTCATCTCCCACGGGGCGAGTGTGGACCTGCGAGTGCCAGCGAGTGGCGAGAACTCGCCTCGTGGGAGAGGGAATACTCACAAGCACTTGCGGGTACTTGCAGCTGGCAGGGGACGCTCGCAGTTGCTCGCCGGGTTTTGGACATGTTCAAAACTTGGTGAGTTCTGCAAGTACTCGCAGGGTACTTTCAGGAACTCACAAGGTTCCTCGCTTGTGTGACAGCGCAACTCGCTTTTTGGCATGCCAGCAAGTACAGTTTCAGCATCCCAAACAATCTTTCCACCATCCCAGCTTCCGGTGCAGGCTTCTCGGTACAACTCACAAGGGCTACTTGCAGTTACTCACATTTTGTGCGAACAAACACTTGCAACGCTTGCGAGTATTCTCTACTTGCCATCTCTCGTCAGCAAATACACTCGCTGACACTTGCTACCACTTGCAGGTCCCCACACGCCCTGTGGGATACTACCTTTACTGAGACAGAACCGAGCTTGCATGCATGCTGTTATAAAAGTTGAGACGGGTGCACATTTTAAAGCCCCATCAGTCAAAGAAGCATCAAGTACATGAGTACGCTTATGCACATGGCCTTAGTTTGAGATTTTGAAGGAACTCTATAACTGAGTGAAATCAAACATAAACTTGTTGTCATGAAACACTTACTTGGCAGAGGCGGCTTGGATGGTCTGTCTCGGTCTATCTTGGCCTGGTCCTGAAAATGATCCAAACGACAACAGAAAGTGAGCATCGATCAGTTATGTTTGCCAGTAAAAACAACCCAGAAAAGAACTGGACTTTGTACACATGACCAATACAAAATATGAAACACCATGTGATTGTTGGGGAGGGGGGATGGGGGAGGGGAGAATGAGAGATTGAGTGTTGGGGAGACTCCAAGACTACTGAATTAATAATCCTGATTCTTGAAACACTTTTTCAAGCAACCTTCATGAATCCACTTAAATCCACCATCGTACAGAACCAAGAGGCCACGCTTTGTACTTTCATTGGAACATCTAGCTCTATGTAGAGTAATCATGGCTAAGCACAGGCTCTGCCTTTGCTCAATCTTGCAAAAATCCTCCAAAAGCACAGGCCTCTTTATAACTTTTGGATTTTACAGTCATGTCTCAACAGAACCAAAGAAATTGTAAGAATTTAACAAAGAGCCTCAGGTTTTTGAACGTCAGACCAGGTCAATCTAGGCAGTTAGCAGTTGACAGTAGAATGTTTGTTACTCATTTATATTCCCGTTATTCCTCATTAAAAGCGAAAAAAAAATTAAGAGTCAGCAAAATGGTTCAGATACTAAAGCTGTCAATCCAAACATGGTATTAATTGAAGCCCATGCACTGTGTTGCCAAAGCAGTAAGTCGTGCTCACTCACCATTCTCACAATCAGCTTCCTGTTGTAGAGCGACTGGTTGTCAAACATTGCTGAAATTGGACAGTCAGGGAAAATGTCAATATTTTGTTTGCCAAGTTTGCCGAGTGTCAGTTAACGCCCGGGTACCAATTCCATGGAGCTGCTTAGAAAAATAAACAAGTTTCACGGCGCTGCTAAGCACAAAAACTTGCTTAGCACAAAAAAAGTCTGGCTTATAAAAGCAGGTTATCAGCCAAAACTCCGTGTGATTTGCATGCTAAGTAAACAACAGCTGAATACCAATCACGAACGATATACATCACGTGGAGTTTCGGCTGGTAACCTGCTTTTATAAGCCAGCCTTTTTTTGTGCTAAGCAAATTTGTATGCTTAGCAGCAATTGTTATTAGTCCCGGCCTGGTCCCTCTTTGCCCATCCGCCTCCTTTTTAAATTTTATTCATACCTTTGCTATATTTTGTATAAAGATATAGTCAATATAAGTGTCTTTTTATTTGTTTCTAACAAAATTGTAGCTATGTAGAAAAGAAAGGGTTATGGCTCCTATGGACACAATTTTGTATCAGCAAAATAGTCAAGTAATTGGAAGAATCAATCTGCTATCTTGGGGGGAAAAAAAGAGAAAAACACCTGCCTCCTTCATTTTTTTTGTCAAATGCATAGGAAACTATTTCCTTTTTTTCCTTGGCCTCACAGAAAATGCTGCTTAGTAAAATTATGAACTTAGCAAAAATTAGCGGAAACCAGTCACATGCAGTGTACACTGCATGTCAAGTTGGATGGTAACCGGTTTCTGCTCAGCAAACATTTTCTGGCCTTAGCAAATTTATGAACTTGGCCCCCATATATTGGTTGAAAGGATACAGATGGCATTGACTGCTTCTAGGATGGACTCAAACGTGACGGTGCCGCTGCCTTTGGATTTGCCCCGAGCGTCGGTCATGATGTCGCAGTGAGTGACCTCACCAGCGATGCGGAAGATGTCCTTCAGTTCCCTCCACTCCACGTCCCAGGGAATCTGCACCAATGAGTTAAAGGGACGATACAACATTTGCAAACATCAAAAAATGAAATGATCAAATTATCATGAAATACCTTACTGAATTGTTAGGGAATGGCAGTCTAAAGCATCCTGTAAAATCGTGGCTCCAGGTGTGCTGACATTTTGAAGAAACCGACCAGCGTTGGAAAAACTGGGTTTTTTTTCAAAAACTGCTCCTAATTTTCCATATTTAGTTATTCTGCATTTTCTTTGCAATTGATTACACACCTGTGAAGGGACAAGCCTGCTAGACTAATTCTCTGACCTTACTTTTCCCCAAAGTCTATAATTTGCTCCGTTTCATCTTACATGTAAGTTGGGTCAGGGAACCTGACTACAAGAACATAATTGGTTTTTGTGGTTTTTCTAGCATCTTCAAGCCCCAAACATGAAACAAGTCAGTTTAACAATATTTCCTATAACATACTAATCCGAAAATCCATTAATTTCTGAAAATTGCAGCAAAAGCAAATGTTGTACATTCCCTAATATCCACAGACCACGAATCCATTGCCCTTAACCACGAGGCCACAGCACAGCACTCTATGAACCTTCATCTTCAAACTGAACCACTGCTCAGACCTAGAGGGTTTAGAATATCTTGATTTAATTTTCAGCTTCAACTTCAGACTCAAGCTTCACTCTATCCTGTCATACGAGGTGGTCGGTGTGTATTTTGATTGGGTATTAACCTGGCATGATTCTTTTGAATGTTTGGGCTACAGAAAAAAAGCTTGGGGTTTTGTAAACCCTTAACCCTAACAACCCTGAGCCCATCAAGCTCCAACAGCGGGTTTTGCTTGATTTTGGCAGGGTTGGTACCGAACACTGGCCAGTTGGTGTTGGACTTTGATTGACTGGGTACCAAAGGCCCAGGGAGACCCTGTTGAATTTTGTGAGGTTCGGGGCAGAAGGGCACGAGATTTGTGAACATGTTGGAGTTCACTGGCATTTCTTCGTGGGTATGCTCACCCACGGTCCTCAGTACAGCTTGTGGTCAAATGTGCATGTACATATTGCTTTATTTTGTTAGGTTTGGTACCATCCCTATCCAATCACTCGACAATGCATAGGCCCATCCATACCAAGTCAATCATACTCCAACAGTTGGAGTTTGGCAGGTTTAGTACTGTTCCCCGTACAAGGCCTGTTGGAGTTTGGCAGTTTTGGTACCAGTGCTTACAGACCTGTATGCAGCTGTTGAAATTTGTTAGGTTTGGTATACTTTCTAGTGCAAGAGCCTAGGGGGTTAGGGTTAAACTAGGAAGGGCGTTGGAGGAACTTACGTTGGAGACAAAGATGGTATCGCTGACGGTGCTGGGATCTAAGTTGAGCTGGGATAGGACCTGCGGGGTGAGCATGATGCGAGCCTTCTGCTCCTTGTCTGCTTGTCGCCGGAACTTGTCACTGTAACGCCTGTCTGTGTCCTGTGGGGGGAAGGGGGAGGGGAGCATCAAGATCACAGAGTGGGGTCCATGCACATGTACACCCTCAGCTGTGACAAGGAGAGGTAGAACAGACTCTTGGACAACGCATTGCAGCCGTGCGCCTGGCACCCACACAAAGATACACAAAGATACGCAAAGACTAGCACATGCGAGAGCTAGTGTGTACATGTATTATATACAGCAAGAGGACAGCAAGAGGACAGCAAGACAAAGAGGGAACAACAGACTCAGTAGACCTTTTATCATGCTGCCACCATTTCAGTCAAGTTCCCTGTGTTCAATAACAGTACTGAATGATAACGTTTTTTTTGCAAAACGGAACCAGACTACTTTTCTTTCCAGCCTCGCTTTGGTTACGTTGATTTGAATGGGGAATAATCAAGATGGCCGCAACATGATAATGGTCTATGGTGTCCTCAAACGGAGATCTTTAGTTGAGAATGGTCCTCACGCACACATTTGTGTGCTTAGTCTATGGGAGAGTGTCATATGATAGGAACAAAAGGAAACACAATGCCTTGTCCTCAAGCGTAAAGGTAAATACGCTTTTGTACGTACGCTGTGTGTCTCCTACACAGAGCCATTGTGAGTGGTCACAAAGTGCTGTCTACTACGCATACACAGAATCCATAGGTTTGGGCATCTCTTCAGAATCAACTTGGGCAACTTCTTAATCGCTAGAAATCAATTCGAAAGTCGGAATTGGAATCTCAACTCCAAATTTGTGAATCTAGTTCCACACGAGAGGATATTCTCGCCAGCGCTCATGAACCATGAAGAGGTGGCCCAGGTGCAAAAGATCGGGTCATTTTGTGAATAAGCCCATGCAATAGAGCTTTCCAACAGCACATAGCAAATGACAGTACGAACTGATCTATTGGTCTGTGAAAACTGACTTGGGCACAAAGCTGGCATAAAGATTTTAAACACAGATATACTTACAACTTTGACAACAAGCCCCCGACCACGGATCTGGAACTTGTTCATCTTATCGATGCACCGGTTGACGCTATCCCTCGACGCGAATTCTACAACCCTACAAAGGTTAAATATAAAATACTGAATTAGACCTACTGTTGCTTTAATCTCAAGGAGGCATTATTTTTTCAAACTTTCTCAAAGCTTAGGAAAGGATAACCTGAGTAGTCCCTCAATATTCTGACAATATGGCATGCATGTACAAGAATCCATGCTAAGTACATCTAGCAAATTTCATTCCAATTTGTACATGGGAACAATCACCATGTACAATGAAACAAACTTTTTAAATGTGCCAGGGCAGTGGAAGATTAAACACCGCCCCCCCAACGTTTGAACATTTTTCAGAGAACAGGACATCAAAATTTAATGAAATTGGTTTGCAAACATGTGGAGAACTTCAATAAGAAAACTTCCTGGGAAAAAGTGTGGCGGGAAAGCATCGGAAGTGGAAAAAGGTAGGTAAAGACCAGTGTTGTAGTCCAATACGTGTACATCACAAGTCCTTACTCAAAGACTCAATTACAACATTGGTAAAGGCAAAGCCAAACAAATAAATTATATTAAGTATACAGGGTGAATTTGGCAAACTACATTATTCCAATCGCTTCTTTGTTATCAACGTGGTTTTTCGAGTCCATCACAAGTCCAGTCACAAGTCCAGTCACAAGTTAATTCACAGTTCCGTCAATACAGAATGAACAATGACAGAGGGATGCCTCTATCACCATTTATTTGAATAGCTTGTGACTTTCCTTGGGACTGGACGCCTTGTCAGGTCTTGCAATGAACCCGACTACATCACTGTCAACCAAACAAAAGAAGAGAAACAAACTTACCCAACACCCTATCAAACCAATCGTCATTCACACAGTCAGAGCACATAAAATAAACAGAGAAAAAACAGCTTGTTTGATTATGAACTTTCATTCACAGAAATCAAGTTTCCCCAGACAGCATTTACAAAAGGTCAACCTCTGAAACGTCACACCTTCAAACATATTTCAAAACAGGACAAAACTCAGTAAACTTCACAGCTTTGCGGGAAAGTAAATTGTTCAACTTTTAAAAATTGTAATATAATAATAATAATAACAGGTTCTTATATAGCGCTTTTAACTAAGATCAAAGCGCTTTACATTATTATTACCCCTAATTATTGGGCCAATTAAACATTCCATACCATCTCAGCTCCCTGGGGAGTATACAGCTCCGATGCTGCCTGATAGGCGCAAGGAAGCTAATTCAATCACAATAACCATCACTGCCCTCATAGGTACCCATTTACTCCTGGGTGGAGAGAAGCAATGAGTGACAAAGTGCCTTGCTCAAGGGCACACGCACCATGACCCCGCCAGGACTCGAACCCACGACCTGCAGCTTTACCCACAGACCACGAATCAGTGCCCTTAACCACGAGGCCACAGCACTCCACTATGATACACCTAGTCAGTTTCCCTAAGTGGCTGATTTGGACATTTGTAATAAAAAGCTGTATCCTCTCTGATCTGAGAGATCCCCGCTTGCTATATCCTAGGTCTGCGGCATTGCTAATGTTGCTGGCATCGTGACTTTGGGCGTGATACCTGCTTGCATTGCATTTGCGGGTTTATGGCTTCTGACTAGTGCCCCTAAAACAAAGAAATTAACAAATTTGGGAACTGCCAACATAGGGCTGGATAGCTCAGATGCTAGACGCTGGTCACAGGTTCAGACCCTGCTCCAGTCAATTTCTTTGTTCAACTTCTAAAAATTAAACAGGTTTATGAATTGTATCCAATGCAAAACAAACTCTCAAGTAACGAACTAAAATGTCATTACCTTTGACTTTCCATCTGTATCATTGAACAGCTCGGTATATGTGACCTCACCAACTGTAAGGATGAATAAAATATCAGTATTTAGTGATTTCCTTGGGATTTTAAACGTGGCTTGTTACAGACTGGGGCCTTGAGTGCAGAAAAACATGCAAAACAAAAATACAGTCTAGGTACCAGATGTTTCTTTTGACACAGTTGATTGATGCAGTACTTGAGGTGTGTTGGACTGGTTGTTTCATGTGCCAGTCTCTTTTCTTGCATTGCATGTTTAACTTTCTTAAGTTTTGGGACTCTCATTCACTGGGTAGGCCTGTTGCTACAGCACAATCAACTTGCGAACAATTCATGAACACACCCATACAACTTTTGTGCTTTACAGTATAGCGGTGATAACAATTGTAAAAATTCATAACGAGGGAAATTTCAGTGGAAATTGCAAAAAGTCCATCACAAGTCAAAATCGCAAGACAATAACGGTTACATTACTGGTCACAATACTCATGGGATAAACAATGAAAAGGGAATGGTCGTGTTAACAGTTTATTTCTTGAGACTTGATTGGGGGACGGGGGGGGGGGGGGGGGGCCACTGGCACGCCGCTGCTTCTGACTGACTTGAGATGGACTTGCGATGAACTTGTACCTGATTTGTGATGGACTTGTGAGGACTTGACAATTTCAAAATCAAGAAGTGCTCTGCCAGTTTCTGTTTCAGCACTTGATGTGCTTTATGTCAAGGATAATACACGAGTAGCGCACTGGGTGCTCAGGCCATTCATCACCCACGAACTGCGCACTACCGAGTGTATTAAGTTACTATCAACCTACTTATCACCCTCCAAGAATTCCTCATTATTGCTTAAACGAAGGCCTTTGTACATCTTCATTGCTGAATTTGTTAAAATGGGAAAATCAATTTTGTTTATCTATGAGAAAAGAACAATGATGTCATATCATTGTTATTATTTAGTAAATTACAATGTAGTTACATTTAAAAGAACGGCAGTCATCAAGCTGCCACAGTGGCCTAGTGGTTCGAACCCTGCTACGTCCATTGTTCCAACGACCACGGTTTTTTTAAAGACGGAAAGAGGAATACAAAAACCTTAGTGTCTTGCTGTGATTCCATGAAATTACTGAATTATTCGTAAGTGGCTTCACCCACCTACAGGTAAAAAAAATATGCGCGCAGCTAGCACGCCATTGGTAAGATAATGGTGCGCCGTGCTCCACTCATGCAAAATAATGGTGAGAAAAGAAAAAATAGTGTGACGTCATAGGAGGGTGTTAATACAGAATAAGGCCAGTTTTTCTATCTTCTACCAGATGCAAGGAACTGGTTCCTGACCCTCTTTCCTCATGATGTCCTTCAACTCCTGCCACTTCATCTCAAACGGAATGTTGCTGACAAAGACGGCCCGGCCCATCGTTCGATCCCGCCCACCGTCACGGTCCTTCCCACCGTAGGGATGGAACCTCCCGCCTCGCTGGTCACGCCTTCCTCCTGAGTCTCTGCGGCCGGCGTCTCGGCGATCCCGACGGTCGCGATCACGGTTGCGGTCACCGTGTCGGTCACGATTCCTGTCCTGATCTTTTGACTTTTCTCGTGGTCTGAAAATGATGTGTAAAGTAAATTCACCATTTAACCAAAGAACAGAATTTTTTTTTTTTTAAGCCTTTAAACTAAAACTTTACGAAAGAATGCAGCATCCTGATGCCACTTTTTTCATCATCACCACGATGGAGGTCAGTCATTGCAAAAATTGTTGAAAACACATGAATCTGGAACTGAGTGAGAAACGTTTCCAATTTTGTTAGAAAATATTCTGGAATTCTTCTTGTTTCTCCATAGACTTTGAACATGTAAACAACCAATAAAGTGACGTCTGGATACTACATTCATCATGTTCTTTCCAAACGTTGAAGTTAAACTTTTGTAACATTAATAACATTGTCATTAGTTAGGCCTAGCAAGGCTAGGTTACAAAATTATATTTATAAAAAATGAACATTATGCATACAGAAATTGATTAGCCTTGCCACTTACACTTTGTAGGCCCGAGTAAATTTTAACTTTGGGTTTTTTAAATGGTTAGGCCTAGGATAGCATTAAAGGCAGAGATTTAAAATTAAAACTAAAAGCATCAAGCCATCAGTCACAGTGACATAAATGGGGCGAGTTGTCTTTACAATTCATTTATAAACATTAAACAATTTACAAAGTCGCCCCACACATATCCCATAAAATTTTAACACTCATTTTTAAGCATTATTTACAAAAACAATTCGTGGATTTTAGAGACACGGCATGAGACAATCTCATCAAACAACAACCTGTCATTTTTGTCATCGTCTTTTTTGTCCGACTGTTCCCGATCTCGGCCGCTCTCCGGTGATTTTGACGGCGATCCTTCGACGTCAAACTGCCCGTTGTCGTCATCACCCCCCACCTGCAGTTCGTCTTGATCCAACTCGATTATGTCGGTGATGTCTGTGTCGATTTCTTCGGGCAATTCTTCGTCCGCTGTGCCGTGTCTGCCGTCTTCTGACCCACTCATGTCTGCTCCAAAGCCTTTAGCACTTTATCCAGGAATTTGGGTCTCAATATCTGTGATTTGGGGGTCAAATCCAAGAGGGAAAGTCAGCGTAGCTTTGTTCAAGAGTTGCACGCAAAGCATGAGATGCCAGGGTAAGTACGGTGACGCGAAAAGCCACGTTTTAACGTTCCCAAGCTCGTTGACCCAGACACACATACAGCGTCATGATGCTGGTTTGAGTTTAGAACGAGGTTGAAAATGCTCGCTTCTTTTTTTATTACGGTGGCCCCGAATGGACAAACAGTATTTCACGGCTAGTCCCCTGTCTTCAAATAATGTTGCAGATATCTTTATTTATTTTCTTGAGGTGGTACCAGCCTAGATATGATTGTTGCATGATAAATGGATGTAAGCGTGTACTAAAACTACTAAAAAAAATAAAGTAACACTAACACTAACAGGCTTTTGAGTATTGTTTTTTCGCCTGAAAAATGGACATGAATTTAGAAAGTGAATACCAACAGGGCCACTATGAACATCAGTATAGTGCGGAGGACACAGACATGCCAAAAGAGGAGCCAGACATATCAGATACTACTTCAAATGGGCAAAGTAAAAGGTGAAGTCTAGTGAAGAGTAAAAACATTTTTGTCAATGTTAACACAAGAGGGCGCTCGGCATCTTGTCTGTAAAAAAAAAAAAAAATTGTTAAATGTTTTCAGACCCAACTAAAAATAATCAGAATGAATTTTAAGAGCCTGTAGCACTAAGTTAGGCCTGTAGGACTAGGTGTTGAAGAGCTTAAGACTTGAAAAGTGCTGGGCGTGATCGGTCGATCGCGTTACGCAATCAGATGATCACGCTACGCAATCGGTTGATCGCGTTACACAATTGGTCGATTCTGAAGGATATCTCGGACTTTACTTACTTTTTAAAAAAAATCCTCCAGAACCAAGAATTAGAATTAAGAAAGAAAAAGTGTTTGAGTGGCAACAGGATTGATCACGTCAAGATCAACCGATACTAGCACAACGTGATCAACTGATCGCGCAGATCAACCAGACGTGCCCAACATAGCAGCATGATACTGGGGTCATTTCCATAGGCAATACTAGTCTGGGAAAGAACGCTGCAACCTGACGCCACTTTTTTTTCATATTATATCATTATCATCTCAGTAAAGGTCAGTCATTGCAAAAAAGGGAAAAAATTGCCATATCTGGCCATCAGTAATTTTTCCTTAAATAACCTATCACTATCAGCCACCAGAAAGTGATAATATGTCCTAAAACCTCAAATTAGCAGGGACAAATTTTGAATTTTTACTGAGAAAACACTTAGAAATTTTTAGACCAGTCCCATAGGGTTTGTGCACAGGGTGACAATTGTGATGGCCAGATATGGGAATCTTTGCAAAAGGTCAGACTAGACGTGAATCTGGGACTGAGAAACATTTCCAATTTTGTTAGTAAGGAAATACTTTAAAAATGCTCTTGATTCTCCATAGACTTTGTACACAACCGCTGAAGTGGCGTCTGGATAGTTAGATCTACACAGCAGAATGCTTTGCCACTTTTGTTGTGCACAGGCAACGATTTAGCTTAGTTCAAGCATGTTCCTTCCTCCATGGTTCAAGTTTTTGTAACATGATAGCTTCCTTTCTTTCCATGATCCACCATGTAGCACCAACCAAACCAGAAACCACAGAGGCGGTCTGAAAGGCAGTCGTTCCCGCATCCGGTTCCATCCCTACAAGGGCATCGGCACCAGGACTTACACAAACTCCGTCTTTGTCAGCAACATTCCATATGAGCTGAGCGAGCAGGAGTTTAAAGACCTCTTTGAAGAACAAGGTGAAAAAAGCAGGGTGGTAAAAATGGATCCCTCCTGTCCGTCAATCAAGCATTGTGTATATTGACCAATTACATCTTGATTTATGGTCAGGTGACTCGGTAACTTGGTCCGACTCAAGTCTCAAGCACTGTGAGAATTGCACAAAGCCAAAGATGGGCGGGGCTTATGACAAACTTTGGAACGGTCCGTTGACTCGGCCACATTTAAATATTGCAATCACCAATCAATCAAATCCAATTGCAAGTTGTTCACACCAAAAGGTAATTAGGGCAAAATAAACAGAGACAAAGAAATGCTTTTGTCAGAGTTCATTTAAATAGCTTGTGTTTCGACTTGAGACTGGCGATTGTGAATGATGAACTGATCACAACTCAAGATTGGCCCCAAGTATTAGACATTCTATTTCTGGTGAGGCCTGGTTTAACCCTTTTCATGGACGTCGCAAGGGGGGAGGGCAAGGGGGGAGTGCTTGCCCCCCCCCCCCAAAAAAAAACAAAGGAAGAAAAAAAAAAAAAGACAAGAAAAAGAGGCGCGAAGTCATAGTGGCAACTTGTGCATACTCCAACCATCACAGATTTCTTTCAGTGTTGACAAATTTTACCTCATCTTCTCCGTTCTTTCTTTGCAGTTGGAAAAGTGTCTTTCTGTGAGATATTCCCGGAGCCGGGTGGACTGTCAACGGTATGTGTTTCTGTCGTGCCATTATGAAAGTTGCAATGTATTTCGCTACCTCCCTGTAATCCACCACAATAACGGCTAGGCTGTACCTGCCTCATCTTGCAAAAACCTCCCAAACTTCTCACGTTGGTTTTGGAGAATCCGGCATTGTGGTGGGAGAATTCGAACATTTCAAATCCGGTTATCAAAACTTCTCTCAAACCAAGAATCTGTTATCCGATTTTACTAGGAGCTCCGCCTTCAGCTCGCAGCTATGCCAATGAAAAGTGACGAGTGGAGTGCTGTATGCAATGCCCTCCACAATGATTGGTTTAGTTTGTGGGGTTCACTGACCACTGGGCCTTTTTTCAAAACAATTCGGAGCTGTCAAGTTGAAACAACGAGTGGGAACCTATGATCGGTCGAATGGCAGGCTATTCATGAACAAAGAAGACAGTAACAAGGGAATGCGGTACTATCAAAGACCATGGAGGAAGTTGGAGCATGTTCCTGTTGATTTCTTGAAATAGCTTGTGTCACACAAAAAATGGAAGGTTTAATTTTGTTAAATGGAAGGTTTAATTTTGTTTGAGGTTAGTTTCGAATATCTGCTAAAAGTTCCAAAATCCAAACCAAAAAGTGGAATTCAAACCAAATTTTTAAAAAATCTGGATTTTAATCTCACCACTGATGTGGAAAGGTTACAGTTAACCCTACTTCTCTAGACAAGTATGCTTGAAGTACATGTACCTTCTCGAATCCTCTTGAAAGTAATGTCAAATCTGTTAAGAGATTTGTCATATAGAATTCGTGCGCATAGTTTTGTAAAAAAAAACACCAAATATTTAATTGATTTGTTAACATTTTTTCTTTCCCTTTCTCAATCTGCTTGGTCCAAATGCATTCCCTGACTGAATCGTGGTTATCAGGGATGTGGGTAAGTCAATTTCTACCAATAATTAAAACATTTTTTTGTTAATAAAATTCATACTTTTTTATTTTATTTTTTTTCGGTACTTTTTGTTAATTTTTTGGATAAATTCATTTGCATCATTTGCCGAAGCAATTCAGACCATAAGAAAGTAGAAGAAATTCATAATGTAAAGCTGAGTCTTGTTTTTGTCTGTTTGTCTTGTTTTCTCTGTTTGTCTGGAAAGGGTCAGAAAATCTCCAGTGTCCAAAGTTAGTTACCCCTCTGATATGCCTTACAATGGTTGTGATTTTTTTAAAATTGTTTTAATTGAGCAGTTAATATAGTTTGTCGTCTGTACTTTTGAAAAATGGGAAGGAGGCAGCCCTTTGGTACACAGGTTCGAATCCTGACCGTGGGAACATGTTGCTTGTGCTCTTGAGCAAGGCACTTTACCATTATTGCTTCGTCCTTCGGATGGGACGTAAAGCCGTAGGTCCCATGTGTTGTGTACATGTTTGTAATGCACGTTAAAGAACCCAGTAACGCTTATCGCTAAGAGAAGAGGTTTGCCCCAGTGTTTCTGGCAGTGGCTGCAATATGCGCCGCAGCACCTTGTAAACCCTGAAAGGTGCTATATAATGGGTCTCATATTTCTCATAAACTTTATTTACCTTTCTTTAATAATTGACATAATTTTCCAGCGCCTTGAGTACCTAATTGTTGGTAGATACACACGCTGTATATAACTCCAGTATTTATTAAACGCATACTAGTTTCGGTACACACAGTGTGGAGAACACACAAATACTCTATAATGTTCACAAAGTTGTCGCATATAATTGTGAACAGATTGTTGGGTATATCCTTGGCACCATTGAGGGATTACTTTGGCACGAAGTTGATAGAAATGCGAGTATGAAACAATTAGGATAAGGCCAAAAAAAAAGAAATTCGGTCTCTGGTCAGACCAAAGTTCCGGAATTGACGCGGGGACGCGGCTTTTTTTTTTTTTTTTTTTTTTTTTTTTTCTTCAAGCTTGGATTGTACAGACAAGGTGGGGTACTATTTTGCTTGTTTTTGGTGTCCTCATGTACACTGGTGTCCTCCATAATTTGCCTTGGTGCTCTCGATCATTTGCCTTGGTGCAATTTCCCATTCCTTGGTGCTCTTTGGTAAAAAAAAAATTGAGGAGGTGCGGCAATAGAGGGCGCTGTTGGAGCTACCGCGGAACATTTTGGAAATAAAAAAGATTGACGCGCATGATTAAAATCGACGCGCGCCCTGACCAGAGACCGACTTATTTTTTTTTTTTGCCTAATCACGATGTTTTTGTTTACTTTGGTGCTAGCGTGGTGGAGATGGAACATTCAACAGACGTGGAGAGAGCCATAAACAAGATGAAGAAATACCAGATCCAGGGACGTGGGCTTGTCGTCAGAGATGTAAGTACTGCGTAGTCCCCCCCCCCCCCCCCCTCCAAATCGGCTGCAAAAAAAATAACAGAACTACCCCTCCCCTTGCCAGAGAATTCAACCTCGTACAGAAAAACAATATTTGAATTTTTAGCTGCGGGATAGCAGCTCAGCAAATCATCATGTCTCTCCGTTAGTCCGTTAGTTAGTTAGTTATAAATGTTGACATTGTCTATTGGTCCTACATATTTTTGAGCAATTTCAACCAAACTTTGTCAAAAGTAAGGCCGACAAAATATAAAATTTTGATAACGGAAGACAATTTGGAACCATTTCTATTGCACATTTGTGATTGGGTGCTTTCTCCTTTGTGTTTACTCATTCACACTCGTGGCAAAAAAAGACAGTTAATAAATATGGCTGTTTTCATTTTTTGTAGTTCAAAAAAACGATTTAAAAACAACATCTTTAAAATTAATTAAAAAGATAAACACAGTTAATTACACATTGAAAAAAGATTTGATTTTACATCCTTGTGGACTCATTTTAACTTTCAGGATAGAGATCTCAGCTTTAGCTCGAGATACCGAGGCCCACCAACTACCAAACCCCAGTCATCCATTGTCAACCCAGACGTCTTATTTCGGCTCGGGATCCACCCTGACGAAGTCTCCGAAACGATCCATATAGCCAATGTGAGTTACCTTAAGGGGAGAATGCAAAATTAAACAAGTGGTATCGTTAGTTTGAACCGAGAGGTTCCCTGTAAAACCTTGAGGAAAACATTAAGAACAACATTGAGGTAAGCCTTGAGGAAAATCTTGATGCAAACCTTGAGGTAAACCAACCTTGAGGCAAACTTTTGGGTAAACCAACCTCGAGGCAAACCTTGAGGCAAACCAACCTTGGGGCAAACCTTGAGGCAAACCTCGAGGCAAACCTTGAGGCAAACCAACCTTGAGGCAAACTTTGAGGTAAACCTTGAGGCAAACCAACCTTGAGGCAAACTTTGAGGTAAACCTTGAGGCAAACCAACCTTGAGGCAAACCAACCTTGAGGCAAACCTTGAGGCAAACCTTTAGGTAAACCTTGAGGTAAACCTTGAGGTAAACCTTGAGGCAAACCTTGAGGCAAACCAACCTTGAGGCAAACTTTGAGGTAAACCTTGAGGCAAACCAACCTTGAGGCAAACCAACCTTGAGGCAAACCAACCTTGAGGCAAACCTTGAGGCAAACCAACCTTGAGGCAAACCTTGAGGCAAACCTTTAGGTAAACCTTGAGGTAAACCTTGAGGCAAACCTTGAGGCAAACCTTGAGGTAAACCTTGAGGTCAACCTTGAGGTCAACCTTGAGGTAAACCTTGAGGCAAACCTTGAGGCAAACCAACCTCGAGGCAAACCTTGAGGCAAACCAACCTCGAGGCAAACCGTGTGGCAGACCGTGAGGTACCACCTGTTTGAGTTTTGCATTTTCCTCTGATAAAGGAGTTTCTAAAACCTCAAACCAGTTCTATATACAGAAATGCCTTAGCAATGCCAGATCTGGACCCAATATCTTGGCTCTGCTTACAGTTAGCGAAAAATGCCTGCTTATTATAGCAGAAAATTGTGGTAAGCGTATTTCACACTTGAGCAAGGAATGTTGGCATCTGCGCATGCGTACATCCCGTAACTAAGGATTCTGGGCTTACATGTTTAGTACAGAAAGTGGTGATCGTAAGCGTGAAATTATGTGGTTAGCAGAGTTGTGAAAATGGGTCCTGGTTAAAATAACCCAATAGACCACGTTTCTGTGCGAATGAATTTTGGAGGTAGAAAAGAAGTGAATAGGCGGAGCTCTCACAAGTGGTAGCAAAGCTGCATTTACTTTTCTTGCACAGATCCCATTTCTTCCATCTGCATTTGTTCAAATTTTGGTTGGTTAATTGCAGCTCTCAGAGGAGGTTGACCTGAGGAAACTGAAGGACGTGTTCAGCTTAGCCGGTCTGGTCATGAATCTGGAAATCTTGAAGGATGAGCAAGGGAAGAGCCTTGGCCTGGCCACAGTCACCTTCTCCTCAAGTGAAGAAGCAGTCAATGCCATCTGTATCCTTGAAACAGACCTTGCATTTGCAGTACTCATACTCATAATTGCTCGAGTATTTTTTTTTTAATACTGGTAGTCATACTCATGAAAATGTACTCATGCTCCTAGGCTAACTCGTACTCATGAAGAGTACTCGTACTTGTACTCTTGCAAATGTTCTCACGCAAGAATATAAACAAGTTTAAGAGCTACTTGCAGGAAAAGCACCAATTTTCTACCGTTTGGAAGACTTCTGCATTTGTTCAATGCCTAGTTTGACTGCAAAAAAGCCCTTGAAAACATAATTATAATACCGAACATTGTCCTTGGCTCCCGATTTTTGTGTGCAAAACATCCCGAACATTGTTGTAAAAAAATGTCACTTGAAGAGTGACTAGTGGCTATTTCCCCAAGGAACGCCACCTGTTTCTGCGGGTAGTGCATGTAAGCTCAAAAACTGTGTAACTACAAGACTCGATAGTTGGCACGTGTTCGAGCTGTACGGTGATACCAAATTTCAATGAGGGGGAAGTTATACGCTCTGTATGAAAGCGACTTATTTTCGGGAACTTTGCGGTGATTTGTGAACTTTTGTTTCAGTCCACGCTTCTTTTGTTCACAGACATCGCTCCAAATATCGGAAAAAATCAAGTATTTTTACTCTAAGGCCAAAAAAAAAGTCTGTCTCTGGTCAGCACGCGCGTCGATTTTAATCATGTGCGTCAATCTTTTTTGTTTTTTAAATTTTTCGCAGTTGCTACAACAGCGATCTCTATTGCCGCACCACCTCAAATTTTTGTACCAAGGAGCACCAAGGAATGGGCAAATTGCACAAAGGCAAATGATGGAGGGCACCAAGGCAAATTATGGAGGACACCAATGTATAATGAGGACACAAAAAAGCAAAATAGTACCCACCTTGTCTGTACAATCCAAGCTTGAAAAAAACAGCCGACCAAAAGAAAAATGCGTTGCTGCATCAATTCCGCAACTTCGGTTTGACCAGAGACTGACTATTTTTTTTTTGCCTAACAAATTAAATTTGTTTTAAGAGTAAAATGAATATGTAAAGCATACGGTGGCCCTAAAATTAAAAAAATGGATGAATCCACCTTGAAATGACTTTGCGCGCTGTTTACTCGAAATGGATCGGTAACTTTGTCGCCGTTGGAGCAAGTCACATTGTTGGTTTCTGTTAATCAACCAAACCTACATCTTGCATCGTATAATTCCTGAATTCCTACTGCAGCCATGTTTGATAACCAGCCCTTGTTTGAACTGAAGATGAGCGTCAGAATGGTGTGTGTATTTTTCTTCTTTTTTTTCAATTTGGAAAATAAATTATTTCAAATCTCATTCCCCAGTCAGTTTGAGCGGACTCTGCTAATTTTTACCTAGGCCAAAACAAAAAATAGTTCTGCTTCTGGTGTTCCTTACCTACCCTATTCAGACAGCCCCTACCCTAATTTTTTATGGGAAAAATGAGAAAAAAACACCCAAAACAATCAATTTCTACCTTTTACCGTTGACTACATGCAGACGCCTCCATATGATCGTACACAAAAAAAATGGCGAAAAAAATTCCCTACCTACATATCCTATTTTCGAATGCCATGTAATCGGAAGCAGAACTATTTTTTTTTTGGCCCTATCATTCTTTTCCATGCAAGTGTTGATTCGTGCAGACGTAAGAGAGACTGGGTTTACTACTATCTTTTAAAAACAGTTGTTAACTCTTACGTACAATGAAATAAAACTGATTTATTTTTGTCCTTGGATGAACTGAACACTTGTGAACCCTAACTCCCTAGGCATCTTTGCTGGGACATGTGGGATGCAACCATAATCCTGCAAAATCCTCCAACTGCCTCCATGTAAAAATAGCATACATCCTCAATCCTCCGAAATCCTCCATTATTTCTTGAATATGGTCCTTGGAGGGGTGACCACTGCCTAATAAATCCTGCAAAATCCTCCAGCAGTCACTGTCAACATGAGGCAGAGCCAGTGACATCCTGGAGCAGTGCGGAGGACTATCTCAAGTATAATCTATGCAGTAAATTTCACAAGAATATCAAGGCTTAGGAACAAAAATCTTTTCACACAAGTTCTAGGTGTCGGCATTTCATTAGGTACCACAACAAAAAGCTGATTTGTTTCTTCTCTTTCTTTACGATCAAAGGACAAGAGTAAGAAACGCACCCAAGAGCCAGAAAAACAGAAGGAACTTCCGCGTGAGTATATCGCCAGTTTTTATTCATAGAATTGAATTTGGTGACTTTTGTATTAACAGATTCAGCACTTACTGACTATTTTATGGCTTTGTTGCATTTATATTTCTTTTCAGAGGGTCTTGGAGGGATCGGCCAAAATCTACTTTCAAGGGGTGGTGGCGGCGGCGGCATGGGCGGAGCCATGATGGGCGGGCCCCCGATGGGCGGGGCCCCGATGGGCGGGGCCCCGATGGGCGGGGCTATGATGGGCGGAGCCATGATGGGAGGGGCCATGGGAGGAGCCATGGGTGGAGCGGGCATGTTTAACAGGATGGGCGCTGGTGGAGACTTTGGGGGTGGCTTTGATCAGCCAATGGGAGGTGAGGCATTTTGCTTTCTGGTTTAAATTATACTTAACGTTTCCCCTTCTCTTCAACAATTTTTTTGTTCTATTAAGACATATCCAACTTGTATGTTTTATTACTAAAAACCTTCCTTTTATTTTTACGGCTTCAACGTTGTGGAAAAAGAGGTTTTTATTTTGGGCACAAACTGATCCGCTTTGCAAGCAGACTGGCTTCCGATCCATACATTAACAATACTGATTGTGGGGCGGGAACCAGCCTACCCCTCGTGAGTAGGAATTATTGCAGAAAAAGGAAAATTTATTTTGGCTCGTGCTTATTATGTAGCCATTTGGGTTTTGAATTAAAAAGTGCCTGTTAACGTATTAGTTTTCTATGATGATTTCACTCGGGGAAAGTCGAAAATGTGTTTCATTGAAGAAAAATGCTTGTGAGTATAGATGGGCGCTGATCACTGTACACTCCTAGGCTGAGGCCCCCTTCAATGGAGAAACCATTGTACATGCTATTGTTTAAAGCAACTGTCCCGTGACGGATTATCTGAACAATAGCTAGCACAATGCTTTCTCCATTGAAGGGGGCCATCCTGAAAGACTTGATACCGTGCCTGGATTTGTACAGCATTGCATGCTAACAAAAGTGTGGCCACCTAAGTGGTACCTGTGCCCAGCTTTTATTTTAATTCAGGATTCCTGTTGGTGTATCACAGGTATGGGCAGGGGTTTTGACATGGGTCTTGGCATGGGGTACCAGCAGGCAGACGCCCGAGGCAACTACGGGGGTGGGTTTGGGGGTGGTCCCATGAGGAACTACGGCCACGGATCCTCCTCCAACACTGAACCCAGTCAAGGGTGCCAAGTCTTCATCCGAAATGTGAGTCAAATGTTGTCAATCTCTAACCAGTTTACGCCGGGGATATTTTGACAAGAACGGAACGAGGCGCGGAATTACATTCACTCGACCTCAATGCCAGGTGGGTTGAAGCCATCACCCTCGGGCAGCACACTCATATTTCTGGCCTCACTCCCTGCGTTTTTATCCGTCATCCGTTCTGAATACCGCAGAACCTTTGCGTGTATACTTGTCAGCCGGCCCGAACTGGTTAAAAGACACATGCAATGTAATTTTGTAACGCAATCCTTGAAAATGCACCTTCCAGTTAACCTTATTTTCAATTTTTGTTTTGCTATTTTGAAGGGTATTTTGGGTGCCTTTTTGGTTTTTATGCTGATGAAAATGGCCATATTCATGAACAAAAGTGTGATGTCATTTTAGTCAGAAACATCTTTGTTACAGCTATTTCAGCACCAAAGGTTGCCAGAATTTCGGATATTTTGCTGTCGTGAATTTTCTTTTCTTTGGTGATTCGTTGTAGTGCCAGTACTTGGCAGTGAGCCAATGAGCAAGCTTTTGTCAGAAAACGTTTTCAGAGAGCAGTTTTCTGGGTTCACAATTTGAACAGAAAACCCCTAAACGGAGCCGTGGCTGAACAGTGCCTTCCTGAAATGACATCACAGCAACAGCTCCCTCAGTTGTCCGGAAAAGCAATGTGAATGTTTAAAGAAGTGCACTTTTCAATAAAATTAACCAAAAAGAGATGTCAAGTAGTTTTTCTAAATTTAAGGGGAATAGAAAGTAGCACAGAATGTTTCCCTAAGAAAAATTCATTTCATGGACCCTTTAAAGGCTTAATCATAAGGCCAAAAAAAAAAAATAGTCGGTCTCTGGTCAGCGTGCGCGTCGATTTGAATCATGCGCGTCAACCTTTTTTTCTCCAAATTGTCCACGGTAGCTACAACAGCGCCCTCTATTGCTGCACCTCCTCAAATTTGTGTACCAAGGAATGGGGAAATTGCATAAAGGCAAATGATGGAGGACACCAATGTATATGAGGATAAACAAAAAAAAGCCAAAAATAGTACCCACCTTGTCTGTACAATCCAAGCTTGAAAAAAAAAAACCCCAAAAAAACCCCCAAAAATGCGTCACCGCATCAATTCCGGAACTTTGGTCTGACCAGAGACCGACTACTTTTTTTTTTGGCCTAACAACCCCTGGGTTCCCAGCCACTCTGGGAACTTCAGGGAAAACCTTGAAAAGTAGTCCGGGAAAACTCAGAGAATTTGGGAAAAACACCCCCCCCCCCCCCCAAAAAAAATCTGTTAAAAAACTCAGGGAATTTTATATTGACCCAGAAGGGACAGGTTTTTTGCCAGTTTGGCGTATGTGAGTATTGTGCTATGTGTCCAAGTCCCATCCATTGACTGACTGGCTATGGTGGTTTTTTAGTGTGTATACAGTGCAAATATTATCAGTATCTTAGTTGCTTTGCTGCAACCACCTCTTGACTTCCCAGCAACCTTGTTTAAGTACCGTAATTTTCGTAATATAAGCCGCGGCTTATACGTTGAATTTGCCCATGAAAATATTTACTGCGGCTTATACACAGGGCGGCTTATACGCCGAGACTTGAAGAATAAAAATGACATTTACATGTGTATTTAATGTACTGGTACAAGGAGAGATGTGTTGCTGAAATAATTATCAATTAAGAAAGTCATTAACAAACCGAAAGCACGTCCCACAAAAAGGTACCGAGAGGTAAAAAGTACGGCTAGTACTTTCTTGGGAACAATAATTACCAATATTTCCCCAGTTTAAAAAAAGGAAAAAGACAACTAATACTTTTTATGGAGTTTGAAACATATCTTTATTTGATAATCAGTTGTTCAACGTCACATTATAATTTTTTTTCTTGAAATGTATTCAAGAAACGATGTAAAACTCAAAACAGGGGTGAATTCCATAAAAATCTCAGCATCGTGTTGACTGTTTTCGAAGAAAGTTACGATCCAAACTTGAATTTTTGACGTTACTACTCGTTAGTAATCACAACAATTTGATAAGTTTTGCTGTAAAAACGGACTTGTTTATCCTTTAGGACAAAACAACTTAGCGTCTGTTGCCACAAAGCAGGATTTGTAGCGCTTTAGTCAGACAACACATGGTGGGTTGCATTATACTCTCTCAAGTGCTAGGGGAAAATAATGTCATTCGCCGGCACAGGCTCACTGACGAGCCAGCCGGCAGCAATTCCCATTTTTTATTTCTCATCATCAATTTCCATATTTGTTTGTAAGAGTAATCGACTGTAAATGATTTGATATAACTTTGTGGCCCTTTTTATAGCTTTCGTAGTGTACCTGGAACTGGTTCAGAGCATTTTGACTAGAATTTGGAGGCCTTACAAAATTGAACCGCTGCGGTTGGTGCGGCTTAAACGCCGATGCGGCTTATACGCCGACTTCAAATCTTATTTTGCAGATTTTTGCGTGCTGCGGCTTATACGCCGCGCGGCTTATATTCCAAAAATTACGGTAAAAAATATTTCTCATTGAATTTTGGAAAATATCAGGTGAAACTCAGAGAAATGTTGTTTTCATGAAGTGCTGGGAGGCACGTTTAATCTCTGATATGAGTTGTGAAATTTGGTGGCAGTGCTTTCTTTTCTTTCTAATTTCTTTGCAATTATTGCATTTCTTCGATTTTTTTCAGCTTTCGCCTGAAGTCAGTTGGGAGGATCTCAAAGATTGCTTCAAGAAAATTGGTAAGAACCATTATTTTTAAAAATTCACAGGGTCTTTTGTATCAGTGTGTAAAAAAACCCAGAGGGATAATGTTTTTTCTAAAAAGTTTTCGTGAAGAACGATGCAGTGTATCTAGGTACGTGAGGTGACTTATTTCAGGGGTGTGAAATCTCGGCTTTAAAGCTGATTTCAGCTTTTTGTGTGTGTTGGATTTCAGCTTTTTTCAGCTTTTTCCTTCACTTGCTCCGTACAAAAGTATAGGAGATTTCCTAAGTTCAACTTTTTTACACCTTTTTCAGCTGTTTTCAGCTATTTTTTTATCAGTGGTCACTCACACCCCAGTTATTTGGCCAAGTCCATTATGTGGTCATATACATGTATGAACTTTTGAACTACATGTATGTCTTGTGAACAGCTTTCAACAAGTGAAGTTTATTGATCAAGTACCTTTAAAATTCCGTAACTTGAAAAGTACATGAGCGATTTGAATGATTCTTGTACTACAACAAAGTTTATGAATTGGGCTTTCATATCCTAGATTTTGAAAGTGCTACATGCAGAACTTCACTAAAACAATAGTCCCGACATTTGGGTTTTGTTTTTTTTACTCACCCTGTATGTCATTCATCACCCCTCCTTCTAGGACCAGTTTACTATGCAGACGTTAAGAAGGACAGCGATGGGAAATCCAAAGGCTTTGGCACTGTCAAGTATCACAACCCTCAACACGCTCAGCAGGCAATATGTATCCTTTGAATGGTCTCAAGAACATCAGGTCACCCAAGCAGAATAAAAAGTACACTTAGCAGATATAATTACACTTAATAGATTCAGTCTTAAAACTAGTTGAGAGCCACTCAGAAACAAAAGGCTTCATTTTTTTTGCTTAGCTGAAAAGCCATTTTTGGAAAACGAAACCTCCAAAGAATTTGGCTATTTCAAATCTTATGAACCATATAATTGTTTTCCTTTGTCTACAGGGCGACCCAAAAAAAGCAACCCTGAAACATTTAGGGGGTTTTCAAAAACATGACCTGTGAATTTTTATGTTTTGGATATCAAATTAAAGCTGAGAATTTGTCCTTTCAAATACTGAAAAACATCATGAAAACAGGACATTGGGTTGCTGAGAAAATGACAATTATGTAACACAAGTTCTTTTTGGTCCATTCCAATGGCATGACCACAAATGCAGCGCATTTTGTCCTAATCCTTACAAACAACACGGCACATAATGTGACAAGAGTACAAATGAATTTGATAGAAATAACTTTTATTTTCCACCTGAACAGGTATCTAATCCTTTTTAGTCCTATTTTTAACCTTTCGGCATCATAAATATGTCAAAATATTAAAGAAATTGCACAAATGAAAAACTATTGCACAGCGTGCTTACAGTAACATGTTTCACTGCTTGAAGCACTATTGGAAAGGATGAAAAATATCTTATTCTACATAATTGGCATTTTTTCAGCAACCCAATGTGCTGTTTTCATGATTTTTTTTCAGTATTTGAAAGAAAAAACTCTTGGCTTCAGTTTAATCTGATATCCAAAACGTAAAAATTCACAGATCACGTTTTTGAAAAAAGGCAAATGTTTCAGGGTTACATTTTTTTGGGGGGGGGGTGTCACCCTGTAGTTTTTAACTTGTTGCTTGTTGTTACTATATGGTTAACTTTTGACAGGGGGCATTGAAAAAAAAATGAATTTGGTTTTAGTCTAACTAATTTGTAACTTTCTGATTTCTCTTACGTTTTGTCGCTCAATTTTAATTTTTTCCCCTGTAAATATATCTCATTTTATGTACATGGCGTAATTTTTCCTTGACTAATTTCTTATCAGTGTTGTTGAATGGTGCAAGCATCAAGGGTCGTCGCATCGGAGTAACCATTGGTCGGTATTAATACAGTCGCGTCACTCTGATTGGCTCGGGTCTTGCTTTCCCAAAAGTTTTTTTTTTATTGTGGTCATAAAAGGCTTTTAGAATGGTTACTTGATAAAAAATATCCCAAAAAATTATTTGGATGCAATGTCGCAGTGTGGTATCAGTTGGTCGTCAAAAGAAAAACAATAAAACTGATGATTTTTCTTTGCGTCATTTTAGAAAATATTGGGTGAATCTCAATCCTCTTTAAAACAATGTCACTTGGTTGCAGATTTTGTTTCTGTCTGGTGCAACATACTGGTGTGTCTTATAAAATGTGTATTTCACCGAAACTCATCAATGTAAGATCATTTGTTCCAAATGTTTGAATAATATTTTCTAGTTCTCTGTGGTCGGTGATTTGCAGTCGTGTTTATTTATATCATTTTGTCATTTTGACAAGTTCAAAGGAGAAGTTGTCTCTGATTTGTGTTGTGAATCATAATTTTAAACTTTTAGTCAATGTACCGCCCACAGCGGCTGAAACCTCCTGATCTCTCTATGATTTTATGGATTCATTAGGAAATAAACACAATGTAATACAATGTAATACAATGTAATACAATATAATACAGTGGCTAAGTAATGGGCTAAAGAAGAAGGATGTTGTCTTTGCTTTGTGTCAAGTCATCACAGTAATTTGTTTAAGGTGTTGTGTGGTAGAATTTTGTTTGTCATTTGTCAAGCAAAAATGTCGTTTCTTGTAAGCTCAGTGTTTCATTTGATTTGTCATTAAACAGTTGAAAGACCAAAAGCTGGTCATTCATTTCTGATGTCCTCTGAATAATAACAACGGTATATTCTTCCGTCATGTATAGTATTTCCAAAGCATTTTTTTGAAAAGTCTTTGCTAGTTGAGTTCCTTCGAGGTTTCAAAATATCATTATCGTGTTTGTAAATAATGCATTTTCCTAGTGGTTAAGTCAGAGTCACTGTTGTTACATAGGTTTTCAAGTTGTTTGAAGTATCTTTGTAAGTTTGTCTCAGACAGCTGCATTTTGATTACTAATCATCAAAAAGGACAACACTTGGTGTGCCAGAGGCTTCTAAAGTTTTAGAACAATTAGTCAAGTAGATAAAGTCATTTGGTTGTTTCACGTGTGTTAAATTTGCTATGTTGAAGTCAAAGGCTCTGCAAGTTCTGTAGAAGTGTTTAGTAAATAAAAGCAAGCATTTTCGTGCGTGAGACAATTTTCATCCTAAACAGGGTCTGGCAGTTTATGCAAAACTGTTTAGTATGATTCAGTGTCTTGTGTTTATTCCAACAGTTCAATTTATCTCCTGGTTCAATTTTGTAAACTCCAATTTATTTTACCTGGGAAAAAAGTAAAGTAACTGGTGTGAGTGAAATTTGGAAGGAAAGGAATGAAATTCCAGTCCTGGCAGTTGTAAAGTACTAGAATAATTACTTCTTGGCATTTTTAATTTTTATCTGTAAAAGACTGTTTGATCCAACTCTTTGGACTGACTTCCTAAAATTTGTCAATTTTTGGTGGAGATGTCTAAACTCTGGTTCTCATCCGGCAAATGTCCCATATATTGATAGAAAGTCTTAGTGTGTGAAGGAAAAGTCCAAAAACATGCTTACAAAAGTGCTTGTTGAACAGAAAGGAGTCCACTTTTGGTAGTCGTCTGTCCCCTGTTTGTGGCTGATATCACAAGGTCAGGTTCAAAGGTGAAAGGTCATGCATCTATAGTGCAAAGAGTCGGTGAGAGCAGGCATCACGTGGAGGTAAGTTTGGTAAGTATTGTCAAAAAGAGGATATCAACAATAAGGTACTGTAATGGACTACAGTCGAGTCTCGTTTATGCAAACTCGTTCGGACCTAGCCAAATTGTTTGTTATATCAGAATTGTGTATTAAGAGGAACATCAGTCCCATACATTTCACACATAAATGCACAGTCGGGACTAAGACTTTATGTTGGTTATAACCAGAATTTTGTATTAACAGAGTTTGTGCGAACGAGATTTGACTGTATATGCAAGAACAGTAGATGGCGCTGTTTGACCCTCATGAGAGAACCACGTCCTTGCACTGGTTCGACCGTTCTTACTATACCCTACTTGTGGGGTGATGTTCCTTTTCAGAATACATCACCCCACTATCTTTACAATAGAAAAACATCACCCCAGAAGAGGATCTTTAGAAAAAGGGATAAAGGGAACACAATGCTATCACCCCACAATTCTGTCTGGCTGGGGTGTCCGCGCACAGCCTAAGGGACACATAACGCATTTTTCATACGAGTGTGCCGAAGCCCATTGCGCATTGACATAGGAATCCGGTGTCTGCCTCGGGCTGTGCCCGAATCATACCTACTTGTATGGAAGCCACTGGCTAGCCGCTGCAGCCACTTTCCATAGACTTGTGTGCTATTGTCAGCCGTAGCCATGCGACTTGTAGCCATATGACTTGAACATGGCCTGCCCTGTCTCTCTCTGGTGGTGAATGATGTGCATGGGTATGTGTAACCAACTTTTAACTGGGATGTGCACAAACCGGTAGTGTTTGGGCTTGAGACAAACGCCCCTGCACTTAAGTGACCTGCGTCATTTTCACTCATTGGGGGGAGGGGGAGGGAGGTATAGGATGGAATGTGCAAGGTGGATGAATACTTCTGCACAGAGTCCTTCAGTTGGTGTGGGTTTCAGGGTTCCGTGGATGTTTGGTTTTATTTGAAGATTCTTTTGTGTTGCCCGAATACCATGGCTTAGAAAACTGTTGAGCGCAAATGTGCTTGTTCTTAGCAAAAAGAGGTCACTTTCTAAAAATTGGTGCAATGTGTAGTACTTGTGACTGAAATCTCAGCTGATTTCTGAATTGTGCTAATAGCTCAATTGGTCCAAAGTTTGCAGTTCTCAGTGGTTGATGGGGGAGGGGGTAAGTTACATAATTTTATTTTATTTTAATGGGTGTTTTTTTGGGGGGGGGGAGGGTATTTCTCGGTTTTCTTTTTCAAGCGCCTATGGTTTCATCAAAACTGGGTTCCTCATATACGTCATTTCCAAATGTATTCACTCTTTAAAACTTATTTTCTCAACATAAACAGATGTGTTATTTGATTTTCAGTGAATGACTGAATAAAAGCATATGTTATGCACCAAATTGATATGTACTTTTTAAGTCGTAGTGTTGCATCTTACATCTTGGACCTGAACAAAGTGCTATTTGATTTGAGTTGCTTCCATAAAGTTGAGAGAAAAGTTATACCCATCTATTCCATTAAACAGAAGCCGGTGTGTCAGTGCACCCACATGACTTCATTTCCCTTTGTGTGTAAACGATGCACGCAAGATATTACAGAATACCAACACAATTAATGAAAAGAAAGGCACAATGAATTGTTTACGTTTTTCTGTTCCATCTTTTCAACACAACACCGAGTTTACAAATTGCAGATGTGATTTATCCCACATAGATTTGTTGTACATTTATTTGCGGCTTTTATCTCAGAAGTCAGACCTGGGTCTTTCTATAAATTTGGGGTCCTCTTGTTTTTTTCTGTCTGTTACATCTGACATCTATGATTTGCAGTCCTTCATGTAGTCATCCTCCAAGAGTGATTATGAATAGCAAACTACCCATCCAACAAATAAAAAAATCATTTGAAGTCATTCTTAACGATACTTGAATGGCAATAAAACTACAAAGTACCAAGGTAACGGGGACAGGAAAAACGTCACACTTAGGACCCGAAATTTATAAAATGACTCTGACACACCAGTGAATTTTTTTTAATGTGCACGTGCTTAATTGGAATAGCAAACTGGCTTACTTGATCATATGAAATCCTGAAGAACAGACCAATTTGTTAAGAAATAAAACACAACATACACATCGAGCTGACTTGTACTCGATCAAATTGTTTCTTTTTTTAATCAGTATGCACAGATCGAGCCTACAGTCTGTGGTGGCCCCCGTTTCATGTACAAGAAATACTATTTAACTACAAAGCATCAATACGTCAAATAGTCACACACATTTATGTAGTAGAGCAACAACAGAAAAAAGGGTCAACACGCATAGTTCAGTCAATAGATCCATTAAGCCCCGCCCATCCCATGCTTTGACCAATCACAGTTGCCGACAGTGGGCGGGGCCTAGTGGATCAGGCTATTGTCACAGAACTACTGAAAGTCGCATTTAATATACACAAAGTCCTTGTACATGTGTTATCAGTCATGTCATGTATAAGAAAGTGACATTGTTGTGGCGGCTAAATGTTTTGGTCAAATCAATTTCTGAGTGACAATTAGCCACATTTATGAAAAAGCTGAAAACTACAATCAGAATAAAATATCTCTTTTTTTTTTTCTGTGAGGAAAATAACAGTCCCAACAAAAGAGGAAACTTAAGATATATTCATAATTTTGTCTTTGGTAAACATTATACAGACGGGATAAATGAATCGGAGCAAATCCGAAAAAAACATCAAATGTGTGAAATGGAACAAGGACTATTCAGTAATAGTGCCTTTTTAATTGATAATCATGTTTCGAGCATCTCTACTTTGTCCATCGGCAACGATTTTATTGTCCTCAAAATCACCCAGATCAGTATTGGGATGAATAAAACAGGTTTTTGTTCTTGTACATGTACACTCCTGAATCTTAATGCCAAAATTTCAACGTCTCATTCAATTTTGTAACTCGTAATACATTTACTGCAAAGACTTGTGTACAGGGCGAGTCAAAAAACTGAAACCCAAATGTCGGGACCATTGTTTTAGTGAAGTTCTGCCTGTAGCACTTTCATAAGCTTTTTTTCATAAGCTTTCTTTTAGTTCAAGAATCATTCAAATCACTCATGTACTTTTCAAGTTACAGAGTTTAAACACAACCACCGTTTTAAGGTTCTGTCCACGGATCACAAAAAGTTCAGTATTCTTTCAGCAAAACGACAACAAATCACATAAGGATGTGTGTGAATTGTTTTCGTTTGCTGAAAGAACGCACACCTTTTTTTATGATCCATAGACAGAACTTTAAAACGGTGGTTGTGTTTAAAACTTTGTAACTTGAAAAGTACTACCATGAGTGATTTGAATGATTCTTGTACTAAAAGAAAGCTTATGAATTGGGCTTTCATATCCTAGATTTTGAAAGTGCTGCATGCAGAACTTCACTTAAACAATGGTTCGGACATTGGGGTTTCATTGTTTTTTTTTACTCACCCTGTATTTGGAGCAACAGTTTACTAATACATGTTGAGTACATTGGTCACTGGGTGAAATGTTATCGATTTATATAACACACAAAGCTTAGGCATTATGGTGAGGTCTGCCTCAACATTTTTTTGGAAATTAAAAAAAAACACGATCTTGAATCTAACTGGTTCTAGTAATTCCACTCCTTTTGTCGCCAAGGAAAACTTGCAAAAATCCTTCAAACTTTTATTTTGAATTTCACGCACATCAGACACGGTTTGCGATCGACCACGCAGTAACTTTTTCCTTAATTTGAATGCAACAATGCCACATCAAAGTAGCTCCTAATTTACTTTAAGGCAAATTTGCATATTACATTTCATCGCAAAGGGTTTAGGTAAATGTGTATAATGATGTTTAGAAATAGGGTAAAGACAATCTCATGCAATCGTATTTTGTTAAAAGTGCTTCATCAACTTTAGATATGCGTTCCTTAAAACAAAAAGGAAAGAAAAGCTTACTGTTGTACTAAAAATTGCAACAACAAAATTTATCCTGGAATAGTTTCATTTTAATGCAAAACCCAATTGATTTTTTTTCCTCAAAAGCATTTAATTTTATTACTTTCTTTCCCGAAAGAGGATAAACATATCAAAATAAAAAATAACCCAAATGATTGAAATGTAAGAAGTGAACCTGGATTTTCTCTACTTAACACAGGAGGTTTCGATGTTTTCCTCAGAAAACTTTCTGCAGCTGGATTAAAATAGCTCACTCGGTTTTTTTTGGAGAAAGCATTTCTCCAGATGGAGTACAGAATCATTGAAGCTGCTAAAGGTTAATTAAACATAAAAAAGCTATGGTTTTTGGTATGTTACCAGGACCCAATTTCATGGCGCTGCTTAACAGTTAGCAGAAAAGTTGCCTTATAATAGCAGAAAAATTGTGCTAAGCTTAAAACTATTTCATGGCATGGATGAGTTTGCGCGCATGGGGGTTTTCTGTTGTTACGTCACAAATTTAAGCAAATATTTCCTCTGAGGTAAGCGAGCCTTTTGCTGTGCTAACTGCTTACGTTCTCCATGAAATGGAAGGAGGCTAATAGCAGAACATCGTGTGCTAAGCAGCGCCGTGAGTTGGGCCTAATGATATGGTTACACCATTGTGCTTTATGAAATGGTAAATATCAAATAATACGCCAACTATTTAAAATTGAGTAAAACATGTCTTCTACCGTAGCTGCTGTTAGTATTTGAAAAGACGCAAGTCCCTCAAAAGGTTTATATGTCCCATAAGCCAATTTAGTTGTTTCAGTCATTTTAGTAATATGCTCTGGAAAACTTTCTGGCTATTTTTTTTTTTTTTTTTTTTTTGAGCCAACATTCTTTCCCGTGTCGCTTGCTTCACAGCGACTTTTCGTTATTTTTTTTTTTAGTTTTTTTTTTACAATGTTCCCTTATGAACACTACTTTGCTAACATCTAACAGACTAATTCTACTACTTGTTTCTACACAAACATCATTCTAACACCTAAACAACCAGCTACTTGTTCTAGAGTGGTTTTTTTTTAATGCTTTGTAACATATGAAACATTCATGTCAAAATATATACAGGCAAAAAAGAGTGACACTGTCAATTCGAATGGTATTATTTTCCCTGTACAAATATCTCTCTGGGGAAAAAAAACAAAATTAATCATAACAAAATGAAATGAAAACTCAAAAAACATGAATTTCAAGCATGATCATTGCAATGCCAAAAAGCATTTCAAAATTGAAATTTAAAGAATTTAATATTAAAAAAAAATTCAAATGAATCTAACTTCTGGTTTTTTTTTTCTGTTTTTCATTTCTTTCCAAAAACAAGTAGAAATGAAAAACAATGAACAGATAACAAAAGAATTTATTTTTTTTTTACAATTTTTTGTTTTTGTTTTGTTAGTACTTTCTTGCACATATTTGCTCATAGTTTTAACACAATAGTGCGGGAGACGAAATAAACAACAAACTTGATAAATGTAAATAAATAGGTAAACAAGGAACACGTGTTCCGGCACCAGTCAAAATGAATCAAAAGTTCATTCATTTATCTTGAATTTTTTTTTTTTTCACAATTTTTTTTCTTCGGTTTTTAATATTTTTTTGGGTGGCACCTCCATATTGTACCTTTTTTCTATTTTATTTGGCTAATACCATGGATATGGAATGTGCTGTGGCTGTGAGTTATCATGAGGAGACAGTTGCAAGTATTTGTTGGTTGTGAAAAAAATTGTTTCTTTGTAGCCTAAGTTTGTGTTTCCAACATTCCCAAGTTTTCTGAAGTCATTCAAAGAGTCCTCTGCCTCCCTATAAGTCAAACGGTTAAAGGTAGAGTCCATCATTTGTCATTTGTGCATTTTGTTTTTGGTTGAAGCAACAAAAGTGCTCAAAATCTAAAGAAGGGTGCTTAACAACTAACCTGATGAACTTTCAGCTTAGTGATTGTTTTACGTTCCAAGAAAAACAACAAGATTGTATCAACTTTTTCGGTTAGCGTACAAACACAAGTCCGACAATCTTTATCTGTGAATATCAGAATGAGCCAAGAAATTTACGCGTGGGATTTAAAATTGCAATCCCTGGAACACTGTACCAACACTCTACCTACTGAGCTATCAAGCCCTGTGTTGGAAGCTTTCAAATTTGTCAGTGTCTTTGTTCAAGGGACGCTAGTCAGAAGCCATAAACCCATGTGCCATGTTGCCAGAGATCACGCCCAAAGAGTCAGGTTGGCGTAGCGGTACTTTCCTCGCCTTCCACCGCTGTGACCCAGGTTCAATTCCTGCCTGGGACAATATGTGATTGGGTTTTCAGTCCCTAGTTGATTCCGTGGGTTTTCCTAATATCCTAAGAATATACTTCTGGGGTTTTCCTTTCCTCATCTAAAACTGTAATTTCTTCACACTGTCTTCTCTTTACTGGGCCGTAAGGGAGATCAGTGGATTCCACTGAATGGGCTACCCAGTTAAAAAAAATTAAACATTAAGAATTAGCACGCTGCTAGCAACATTAGCAATGCTGCAAACCTGGGAAACGGAGACTGGGATGCATCAAGAGTTATTTTTTACAAAATCTCCAAATAAAACCACGACGACACAAGCCGACTGTGAAGAACATACGTTGTGCAAAAAAACTTTTGCAGTTGTGCAGTAAGGTATCTCTGGTTGTACAAGTGAGACAAAAGTTAACTTTCGCAATTTTTTATAGTTGGACACCGCTGGCTACATCCGACCAGAACAGATATACCTCTGAGAATACGTGGGGCTTTGCGTCCCATAAAAAAAACAAAGCTGAGTGTCTTGAAGTAGCTTCTCTTGAATGGTCTTCATACGGCCCTTTGCTGCGGGTCGTCCAAGTCGGTCTTAATCACTGGCTGAAATAAAGCGTGTTAGTTTCTAACCAACATGGGTAATCTTTTATTTCCAGGGAAAATAACAGGGACAGTTGTTGACTCTTCTGAAGACGGTCCAAAGATCTGGACAGAAAAAAGATCCTACGCTGTGGATTCTCAATCACAAGTCATCCAGTCTCAAGTCAAGCGCCAGGCTCTTCAACCATTCTAAGACAGAGACATACCTTTACTACTATCTATCCCCTCTTCATATCTGTCTATCCCCTGTTACTTGTGACCCGACTTAAAAGTTTAACAAGTGAGTGACTTGTAATTGACTAAACCACATCTCTGATAGAGCTTCTTGGCCCAAGTTGACCAGCCGTTTAAGTACGTTTCGCACTTGTTTCCGAGTTCAGGGTGCAGCTATGACAAGCAGATGACCATATCCAAATGAACACATACACAATACCCAAACCCCCAACCCCCGAGCTAAGCTACCGTACTCGTGGTGGCGCTGGTCCTCTGGTTCAACTCCAACCGCAGCTCCTCTTGCAAAGAGGTGACCAGCTGGAAACAGTCGTCTTGCGTTGCCTTGCGACGGTTGTAGTACAGGATGTACGCCTTGCTGCGTAGCACCACCGACTCGTGGACCTGCGAGACCGTGGTGTCGTTGAAGCAGAACCACTGACCTAAAAGGATAAACACCCGAAGTTAGTGTAAGGGCCTGTATACACTGCGCTTTGTAACGGGATTCTGTGCGGAAAAATAAAACAGATGGCGTTGTTTTCAATTTGTAGTGCGCACGTGATAAGCCAGCGAGCTTAAAAACTTGTCGTATTTCAAAATGTTAATGCATGACAACTTCATGCAAAATGAGGGCCCTTTTTTTCACTGACTTAATCCTACTCATCGTATATTCAAGCATCCAAGAAAACTTATTTGAACTAACATTTATCCTTCGGGTTGTTTTGGCAAGTCAACCTCATGTGAACAAATGGGTTGTTCTTGTAGTGCTATGGAAATCGGGCAATAAAAATAATTCTTTGCTCATAGGCTACCCTTATATCTTCATGAAACCCAGGTGTCTAACAAGAATATGTTACTTCTACTCACCGTCATTCTTAGCAAAGGCAACGTAGTGACCACACCCAGCACTGCAAAGAACAAATTAATTTATATAATAATAAATCTCAGGTTTGAAACTGAAAAGAAAACTAGCATTTGCTTTCCAACTTGGCATGATTAACATACTAAGGGGTAACTGTAAAATTTAACTGTGCTTTCAAGATGTACATTTCCTTTACCTATAACCGGAGGATTCCAGTATGGTCGCCCCTTTGACCCCTTTTACTGTGAAACGTTTTAGAAATAAACAACCTCAACAATTTGTAAGGAGGTGGGATGGGGTACACCTCTCAAAAATAGTTCTCGGAATTTTTTAGCCAGATAATTTTTAATAAAAGCTGGATGGGGTGTGGTGTGATTTGTTACAGACTATTTTGGCGACGGCCATTTTCTGAGGTGGCACCAGGCTAGTGCGAGTCGGAGATTTAACATCATCTGACACTTGGTGGCGCTGTTCCGAACACCTACTGACACTTGGTGGCGCTGTTCACTCGTGGCAAGTACTCACCCAGATCCCTGATGAATAACCACAGCTTTGAGGTCATATACTGTACTCTCGCTGTCTGGTAATTCCTGTGCATCAGAACAACAGAAATTCCACCATTAGCTTTGAGAAGGTTTGAAGCAAGCGGGTGTTTCGTATCGTCAGTTATTCTAGGCAGTGAGGTGCTGCTTAATTAGTAGAAAAATGCAGGGGCTGATGAAGTCAACATGTAAGACCAAGTAAAAAAAAAAAAACTTATATGAATCATACATTTGCAATATATTTGGCTTTTTATTTGTTTCTAGGAAAGTTGTAACGTTGTAAGCAAATTCAAAATGTGGTAGAAAGGGTGACGGCTTCTTTGGCCACAAAAGTTTCAGCAAAAGAAACGAGAAAAAAAACGAGAAAATTTGCCGTGTTTGGTGGGGAAAAAAAGAGGGCCCTCCTTTTTTTTTCTCAAAAAGCCCTAACTAGAAACTATTTCTGGTTTTTACTTGGCCTTTAGAAACCAAGGTCCGAAGCAATGAACCAAATTTTGGAAAAACTTGTAAGATGTTATTTTACAAGGATTTTTCCTAGAAATAGAAAAGAAGTCTTGCTCTGCTGGAAGGAGGCTGTAAGCAACCCAAACCGTCCCCATTCTTACTCCGCCCATAAAGGGAGGAAAAGGGTATTTACTTCTGATGGCAGGGTACCAGACTATCTCCTGTTACATTGCGCACTTACCTCTGGTTTGAGTATGTACGGTCTGAGATCCAGACCCCTGAGCGGAAACTGCACAAACACGTCAATCTTGCTGCGTAGAAACCCTGTCCACTGAAAACGCTTGATGTGCATGCACAGTACCTGAAAAAATGAAGGCGGAAAAAAAAATAGAAAATATGTGCCAAATGTTGTAGTCAAGTTCATTTCTAACTTGCCCAAGTCTATAAACATAGAAAAATGGTATACACAAGCAAACAATTATAACAATTTCAGGGGTACACATTTTGGAATGAGGTTGGCGCTGTGGTTACTGTCCTCGCCTTCCACCGCTGTGTCCCGGGTTCAATTCCTGTCCTGGTCCACATGTGGATTGGGTTTTCAGTCCCTACCTGATTCCGTGGGTTTTCCCCAGAATATTCTTCTGGGGTTTCCTCCCATCTCTAAAACTGTCATTTCTTCTCCTTGTCGTCTCTCTACAGGTTTCTTCAGGCTTGCAAGCTACAGTGCCTGGGGCACTTTTGAGGAATCTTTGGTTTCATTACCAGAAATAAATGAATAAATAAATCTAAAGTTTTGGGGTTTTTTTAATCTTTTTTTTTTCTTAACAAAACAAAAACTGCACAAAAACACTGCCAGACTGGTGCCAGTGTCCACCTTTCCTCCAGAGTTTCCCCCTACTTACATTAGGCAACTTGCGGAACCAGAACTTCTTCGTGGAGGGCTGTTTCTTTTGACAGTTTGTGCACATGTAGTGCTCCGACTCGGCCAGCTCCTCGACCTCCGTGAAGCTCTGCAGACAGTCTGGCAGGAGAGAGGCAAGCAGTTTGAAAACAGATGAAAGAAAATATTCCATTCATCCATGTATCACCAACATTTTCAAGATATTGTTAACATTACATTGAATACTTTAATGAATGCCTCCGTGTTTAATATACAATTCTCACCTTGTATCTGACATACTCTGGAACCGTCTTTCGACTTGCTTCTTGACCTGAACCGATGGGGGATGTCTAATGATACATCTGCACAAGAGGAGAAAATGTACCAAGTTGCTGATTATAATAATGATAACGCGGGGTCTAATGATCCTTCACACAGGATATTGTTGCTAGGTGGCACAGCTTCCTCTCTTGTTCCTTACCTAACCGAACCAAACCACACCTAACCGAGCCCACCCCACCCCAATCCAAACCACCCAACCAACCCAACTCAACCCAAGCCACCCCACCCCAATCCAACTCGTCCAACTCAAACCCAACTAATTCCAACCATACCCAACCCATCCCATTCTAACCCAACCCAATCCTAACCACCACACCCCATCCCACCCCAATCAAAACCAAACCACCAAAACCAAACCCATTCCAACCCATCCCACCCCAACCTAACCCACCCCAACCCTACCCAACCCAACTCATCTCAACCCAACCAAACTGTACCCAACCCAACCCAACCCACCCTACCCCAAACCAAACCAGCCCAACCCACCCTACCCCAAACCAACCCAACCCAACCAATCCCAACTCAACCCATCCCAACCCAACTCAACCCAACCCATCCCAACTCAACCCCTACCCAGCCCAGCCCAACCCAACCCATCCCAACCCAATCCAACCCAACCAACCCCTACCCAACCCAACCCAACCCAACCCAACGCAACCCAACCCATCCCAACCAACCCCTACCCAACCCAACCCAACCCAACCCATCCCATCTCAACCCAACCCAACCCATCCCAACCCAACCCACCCCAACCCAACCCAACCCAACCAACCCACCCCAGCCCAGCCCAACCCAACCCAACCCAAACCCATCTCACCAAGGAATGGATCGATCTTCTTGTAGAAGCTCTCACACACGACACAATGCACTTGGCTCAGTAAGAGTCCGCCAAACATGAAGGTGACGATAGTACTGGTTCCGTTGGTCTGCCGTCGTGGGTTGCCAGGCCACAGCGTACCTTGGAGCTCTGTGTGCAGCCTGTCCAGTAGGTAGCGCATGAACTCATGGGCGTCTTGCTGCTGGTAACCTCTGTCGATTGATAAAAGGCACGTTGTGTACACGCAGCTGAACATTGGTATCTGTGTGTGTGGCAGGGCCCAGTTTTACTTGTATATTTTCATGTATTTAATGTAAAGTGTATTGTATAGGAGTAGCTCCCCTTAGAAAAAAAAATCATTTTAGTTTTACTTAAGATCCCCCCTTTGTTGGTAGTGTGTCCCCCCGTTTGTTTATTTTAGCCCACATGTTCCCCCTATATAAGCTGCCACATGTTCTAGCCTCACTCAGTTTACCCAGCAGACCAGCAGAGACAAGTTCTACATACATTTATGTTCCTCTTACCTGGAGAGTGTTTTCTGCTTGAAGTTAATCTGCTGTTGGAGTCATTTGATATTCTGTCAGTGTATTCTTTTCGATCCACTTATTACACACTTGTGTTGGGTTTAGTCTTTGGTTTTTAGGTTTTATTCTTTGCTTCTAGTTTCTGGTTTTAATTTAAGGTATTTGTAAATGAATTCTTTTTGGTCCTTTTTGGTTTGAATTCTAGAATTGTGTCCATTGTCTCTATTAATTCAATTTCCTCACGACCGTTCCTTTCAAAGATCCTGAATTTAGTTTAGTTTGAGTAGTTAATCCCCATTGTGTCAGTTTTCACGGTTACATTTTTTTGGTGGAGAATGCATACCCAACCCACAAAATTTGCTGCAAATGTTTTGCACGAGATATGAAACAGCCTTTAACCATGCACACCTGCGCCACATTGTATTGCATTGAATTTATTCACCGATGAACCCATAAAACCACAGTGTGCTCGGCGATTTGGGGCATTATAGGGAGAATTAGGCAGGGCGGTTAAGGGCGGTACGGGAACTAACGGATTAACCCTCCTATGGAAACATGCATTGTCAGCCTGATTATTACTTAGGTCAATATTGGACAAGACCCCCATTGGTTTGTACACAAATGCCAGGAGGTGAGATACAAACATTTTGACCATTGGTGACCTCTTAAATAGAGGGAGGGTTAACAGGAAGAATAAAAAAAGACCTAATTCTTCTGGTTACGTACCTGAATCTTGGGAAGATCTTCCACATGACTGAGAACAGGGAGTCCGGGGAGATCGCTGACTGACCGCCTTGCCAGAGGGCACATAGTGTCTTACGCACCTCTTCAACCAAAGACCTGGAAAAAAACATAGATCAAATGGCAGGTTGCCATACAAAGAACACAGAACTGTGACGTAGATGTAGAAATGGGAAAATAAATAGTCCATTCCAAGATGGACATGTGGGACTGGTTAACGCAGTGACTGGGGGAGTGTGGCCTCGTGGTTAGGGTTCGTGACTCATGATCAGAGGGTCAGGGGTTCCAATCCAGCTGTTGGCCACATGTTGTGTCCTTGGGCAAGCCATTTCACCCCCACGTGCCTCTCTCCACCCAGGAGTATTAATGGCTACCGGCATTAGCTGGGGAGTAACCTGTGATGGACTGGCATTCCAATCCAGGGGTTTTATATATATTCTCAGTCGTTTCGTGCCACTGAACCCGTGGATAAACGCCGGCATGATGGGTCACATTGGCTTGCGACAGATTTGACAGTTATTCGCGCAGTGACCGGGGCCCTCCAATACCTGTGTACATACTACGCACCTATTACTTCTTCTTAAACGATGTTTATTAATGCTGTTTATAATCCAAAATGGGAATAATAAAGACCGCCCTCTATCAATTACACATAACGGCCCAGTGTGCGATTGTTCAAGAATGCGCAAGTTCTCCTACTTACACGTCGTCGTGTTTGAGGTTTCGTGTGTTGTAGATGCGCTTTCCTGCGGACTTGCCGTTTCTCAGCTCCACCGCGGGGAGATCCTTGAAGTAACAGCAGAACTGGTGTATGTTGCTGGGGAAGACAAATTTACAGCCGCAAATGAAAAACAAATTGAAGTTATATTTTACGCTGCCAAGGATGCAAAATAAAAAAATTAAAAAAGATAATGAAAATCAGTAACTGGCATTCAAAGTGTAGTCATCCAGTAATGCAATGACTGTTGAGGAACTTTCCCCAATCACGTGATATAGCAACAGTCTCTTTGGTCTGGAGAATTCAAATTTAAAATGTGCCAAGCATTCGGGCAAGTCAGCAAAATGGCTTATTCCACGCACGTCATTTTCATTGTAAGACATTTAGCTGAGCAGTCATGGCTGTAAGTGATCAGAATATCATGTAGGGGGGGGGGGGACTGATTGGATCCTACATTTCGTTGGACTCATTTCTTGTTACCTTAGTGATTGTAGTACTGCATTCATAAAACATGTGTTTCCTAGATTCCTCAGGCCGGGAATGGTCGATTTTACCTGCAAATGTTCAAAACAATTAACGGAATATATTTAATTACTGTACACAATTCCCTTTAAAAAAAAAAGGCCAATATAGTCCAACCTTAGAGTAAAAAATGGCATATAATACAAGATTTAATCAACCCCAAATTAACTTAAACTTAGTCAGGAGCCATAAACCCAAGTATGCCATGAGGCATCGTGACTTTAGGCGTGATCCCTAACATATAATGACACTTTTTACAGAGCTGGTCATATATGCAAGGTCAAAGGTAGGCCATGTTGTTACAACTGATAATGTAGTAACCAATGGATAATGTATCACCAACCGATAATGTCACACGAATTGACCGATATTGTATCACTAACCGATAATGTAACAGAAATTGACCGATAGTGTAGTAAATGTTACTACACTATCGGTCAATATTTGCTACATTACTGGTTAAGACCGATAATGTAACAACGATCGACTGATAGAATAGTACATTTTTACTACACTATCGGTCAATTTCTGTTACATTATCGTTTAGTGATACAGTATCGGTCAATTTGTGTGACATTATCGGTTGGTGATACATTATCCGTTGGTTACTACATTATCAGTTGTAACACATGTCCAAATCATTCGGCTACCAAAGTAATCACCGGCCAACGCCAAATCATTCAGTGGTGGTTATATTACCATGGAAACCACAAGAAGTCTCCCGTGTACTTACATTGTTAGTGGCTAGTTTCTTCTTGGGGGGTCCCTCTTCGTCGCTATCGGTGACGTTTTCTTTACTATTTTTTAGCCGTTTGTTGTCAAACTGTGCACTGAAATTAAAGATTAAAAAACAAAACTTTCAGGTCAATACCTATAAAATATTAGGTTTCACTTAGACAGTTGTCTCGACTTTTATTTATTCGTGCTACATATGGGGGATATAAATGAAGCAGCATATTAATATACGACTTACTTCAGTTTCTGAAAGATGTATTACGCTGAACATCAATAACCATAGACAAAAGATGCCCAAGTTTAGATCAAGCCAGAGACTCTCATTTGAAATAACACTTTTTTTCAGAATCCATTTCAGTCTGGTACCTAGACTTCATTCATTAGGAGTGCATGTAGAAACAAAGTAAGCACCAGACTAAATTGCATTGGACCAGATTCAAGCCATGACCAAAACGCACAGTATGCTCTACGGCTATGGCTATTCAGCAGCGTGTGCTAATGGTAGAAAGCCAAAGCCACAACCCTCCCCCAAAAATATCTGACTCAAAGTCATAAGTCATTCCAACTATATCTCACCTGGCTATATCTTGTAAGATTTGTCTCACTTGCTGAACCGTTCCAGATTTTGTGTCATTCACAGCAGTCTCGTCACATTCATAACTGGGAATAAACAAAGAATGATGAATAAGGAAATCAATATTTCCAAATTAACTTAGCAATTTACGGATGGCATTATGTAAAACGGCACCATATTTAAATACAAAGCAAATTTGGTTTTCTTGGTTAACATGCCACGATCCGTAGTGTTAGGTGTCCAAAATCACTTTATTACGGCTGCAAATAACACTGTCGTGGCTAACCCGTCTGCCTTTACCCGAGTCGATCCAGGGGAGCTACTCGAATGCACCCTATGTATCACTGCGCTAGTGTCGCTAACAGTGTGTTTTAAAAGGGTTTTGATGAGAAGGAATTATTACCAGAAAACGCTCAGATTGTCACAGCTGATGCACACACTGTGCTGGCACTCTTCGAAATGCTTTTTGGAGTGACCGTTGACGTACCTAGGCAAAGAATTTCCAGCAATAAAATATGAGGAAAATTAGTACAGTATGTCTGTGAGAAAGTAATCATGTTGGTATGGCTGTTTGGATACAATGGTACTTCTTTGTATTGAACCCTCTGGGGTGACTATAAAATATAGACACAAATCCTGAATGTACTTTTTCTTTTTTGTCCAAAAAAAATGATAGAATTTAGTATCTAGACACCACTTCTTCAGTTGTGTACAAAGTCTATGGGGCGTTGAGTGCATTTTCAAAGTATTTTCGAACAAAACTGGAAATGTTTCTCAGTCTCAAATGCATGTCTTTTTAACATTTTTGCAATGACTGGCCTTCATTGAGATAATATCTGATGGGAAAAAATGAGCGTCAGTATGCAACATTCTTTCCGGGGGGGGGGGGGGGGGGGGAATGCAATGTTTTGTATACCATCATGTCACTGACGATGCCCAGGTGTACTAAAACAAAACTGGACTTACGGACTAAGTTTAACTTGCAAATTTACTTTAAAATCCCCTTGTATCCTAATGTTACGACAAAAGCTGTTTGAACAAATAAGGAGGGGTGTGGACTACAGAAACATTTTCGAGGTTATTGATCCCATCTCCAACAAGAAAATGTCTCGGTGGGGTTGTCCAAGTCAGGTTTAATCAGATGTCGAGTAATACCTTCCGCAAGTGATGGTGCCACACGAGAGACACATCCATGGGCTTTTGCTTGACCTGCAAACTGCTCAGTAGAGAAAAAAAATGAAACACCTTGTTAACTCGAACTTCCCATTTAATCCAACTTAAGAATCCTTAGCAGAGAAATGAGAGCACACTGCAAACTGCAAACGGATCACAAAAATGGACTTTTCAGTGAAATAGTTTGCGGTGTTTTTGTTTAAACTACAAACAAGCGTCCAGAGTATTTTGCATTAGAATCTTGTCAACGGTCGGGTCTGAACTTTAAATTTGAAGAAAAGGGGGAATAAGTGGCACTGTATTCTGAATGTAATTAAAACTGTGTAATTAACCTTTATTTTTAAGTATTTCGACCTCAATGCTTACCTGCGCAAACCCAATTAGAAAGTGTCTCTCCATTGTTAGACTTTCTAGTCACCGGCATGGCGGACACCCCAGCTGTAACACTGTTCACCAGGTGTGGGCAATCCATCGCAGAAACACCAAAGCAAACTCCACCAAATGACAAAAAAAATCAGTCAGATTTTAGATCTATCTTGCCTGTGCCCACACTTTTCCACGTCGTTTGATGTAGCTGTGCCCATGCATAACCCGCCCCAGCCTGGCGAACAATACACCGGTGCACAGTGGAGCGCGACACGGTGCGCGGCACCGCAATCTCTTCCGGCTACGCTGGCTACAGCAATGTACACACAAACGGCCGTACCGTGCGTGACCTCACCACATGTACAGTATGTACTGCGCAATACTACTACGTAGCTACCGTGTGTTGTGAGCTTTTGCTTGCAATCGATTTTGAAATCGAATTTTCACCTACTCTTCGTCCTACCTCCGGGTTATGAATCCCAATTTCGGGATTTACGATGTCTCGACTACCTGCCACTCAGTTCCCAATGTCATCGACGCCGTAATAAGCTGAACTGCAGAAGAAATAATAAAAAGTTTCGCCGATTTGGGAACTTCCATACTTCTGACAACGCGTATGTGAAACTGACGGTATGAGGGCGCTATGTAATTTAGAGCGCGCGCTGCATGCATCGATATGATCAAGATTAAGAAAAGGCACTCAAACTCGTCCTACATGCCCCCTTTGTGTAACAGGTTCTTTGTGTTGTGGGACAAATAAAGCAGCGCATTTTACTCTTTTTTGAATGAATTTGAAAAGGTTCTAACAATTGACCTGACATTTAATGTTAAACATGTATTTTGCTTTTTCCGTCATGAGTCGAGTAGGCCTATGTTGGAAAAATAATCACTGTCTGAGGTTCCGACACCGCAAATCGCGACGGCCGCACGAGCTGGCAGCCAATGAGGCCAAATAATTCAATCCCACAGACGGATTTTTTTGTCGATGGAAAAAAAAATAGCAATTTAGAAAAGAAATTTAAGTTGGGATAAAACTCGAAAATAACACGGAGATCTATACTACGGGTACTTTTATAGCGTTTTTAAGATCAAAGCGCTTTACACTATTATTACATCTGAACATTGGGCCAACTTCCAAATACAATCTCGATCGCAGTGGACCGGGAGTATACAGCTCGATGCAGCCATTTCGATGCAACTATCAGCTAAACTCAATCACAATATAACCATCATGTAGGCCTACTCAATTTACTCCTGGGTTAGGTGAAGCAGCTATGGGTGACACTGCCTTGCCCATAGCCAAGGACACACGCGCCACAATCCCAGGCTGGAATTGAACCCGCAACCTGCAGAATCACCCGCAGACGTCCCACGAGTTCCAGGCTCCAGATCACGAGGCCATAGCGCCACGGCACTTCACAAGTACAATGCACATGTATTATTCATGCATCTTTCTTGAAAAGCGTTGAGTGCAGTGTATTGCCCTTGTTAATAATCTTCATTCATGCCCTATTTCTCTCCACGCGTGCTCTTCAACAAATTTGTATTTTTTTTCTCGCCGCGATTAACATAATTATGCCAAATTCTATGTTCTATTTTTAAATTTAAAAAAGATCAATTTCACCATTTCGGGACGTCTACGACCACTGAAATGGGGCTTTCAGTTTGAGTTGCTTTGTGCCTCTGACACTCAAAAATATCCGCCTGAATTATGATCGGGCCGGGGGGGGGGGGGGGGCAGGGCGGTTATAAATGTGCCCCCTCGAGATGAAAACAAGAAACTGCATGCCCCTCAAACGCACACGCATGATCGCGCTAAATAAGATTGTCCCCTCTCTTGTAACGAAATACTCAGGGCCCCTCAAAAACACTCGCATTAATATATTGTGCACCTTCTCGAGATGAAAACAATTGTGCACCTCTCGAGATGGAAAATTGGCCATCAAAAAAAAATACAGTGCTCCTCTCGCAATAACTTCTCAAGATGAAAAACTGCGCCTCGAAAGCACAATTAGTGCCCCGCTTGCAACATTAAAATTGCCCCCCGCTCTCAACAATCACACTCTCGGCAAAAATGGTCCGGTTAACCTATTCTTTATGATGGGACTTGCGGTTCAAGTTGCCGAAGTCAATTGACTGTGATCAGCTGACTGATAAGGTTTACGCACAAAACCTCCGGCCAATGAGGTTTTGCGAAAATGTGCTGGTAATGAAGATGGACAACTGGCCCCCCAAATAATAGTGCTCCTCACGGGAATAAAATGGTCACGGAACTGGCCATCAAAAGCAACAGTGCCCCTCTCGCGATAAAAATGGTCTCTAGCTCTACAAGGTACGGTAAAAGAAACACAAAGAGCAAGGTGGACAACGTATTCATCATTTGTTCCTCGTCAAATAGGTTTATAGCGAAATGAACGGGACCATATTCTTTCCCTCCACTTCAAGTTCACCGTACCGACGGGGAACAGTGCCCATTTGAGCAAGTGCCCCTTCAATGTTGCCGGCCAGTTTGAAAAGTCGCTCCGCCGCCCCTTGGGTCGGGCCGCAAATAATTCGAAGTTTGTTGCATTTATTTCATACCTAAACATTGGCGGATTTGTATCGTTCCGTGTCTCATTTAAAAGGGAGCGATTTTGTATTGCACGGAAACGCGACGGAAAATAGCGCGGGAAAGAGCGACTCTAATTCATCATAAGATGAGGCCAAGTGTTCCCATCATCATGGAGAAAAAAATATTGTTTTATTCCTCCATGGTCCAGCGATTTATATACTTAAGTGTCAAAGTATGAATTTGGAGGTTTTCCGCTCACACTGCAGTAATGAAATATTGCGTGTTCATTTGAAATGTGGCATGTGTTTTCTGACCCACCCACGAAAAATAATTCCTTTAGCAAACTTTGGTAAACACGCTGCTGATGCACAGCGCTTGCTGCATGCTAGGTACAAGCGCTTAATTAAGCGCAGCACAAGCAATCAAGCATTGTCCTCTTTTTTTGCGCTAGCGCCACCTATTGTTGACAATTGAAAATTTTGTTTCGCTGGTGTCCATTACATGTGTATGATATGAAGTTGTGTTTAATATCAGCCAAATACCAGTTCTTGCGGCGGCGTGTACAGAACTGTGTGTTGAGCTGACAAAACATTCACATTTTTTGACAACTACACTACAGTAGCGTTACACATTTCTCTAGAATACACCATGTCTAGGAGGAGACGATTGGAGGATGATGGAGATGGTAGTATTTTCTTAACAGCTGCTTAATGTCTCATTAATGTTGTTTGTGCTTTGTCAGAACTCATGACGGGGTCGTTTAGTTACATTTCCTGTAGTTGCATCTATTTCGTGAAATAATATTGTTATTGTGGCGATTGTGAAGTTCCGGACCCCGTGTCTATAAAAAAAAAAAGAGAGAACGAAAATCCACTATTAACTCTCTGGACTCACCTAAGTTGATGCCGATGACACCATGTTGAATATCTGCAAGATTAATTTTGTGGAAAGAAAGAGGGCATGGTTTTGATTTTTGAGGGGAATTATGCTGTAAAATAAAAAATGACAAAATGGGGGGGGGGGGGGGGAGATACAGGTACCCAAGTTACTCCTGGATGGGGAGAAGCAGTGAGTTCAAGGGCCCACTCACCATAACACCTGCTGGACGCAATGATTTCACAGAATAATTACGTACAATCGGGTAGGAAATGTCATAATATTTTGGCAGTTTCATTTTGTAATGTTTGCAAATGGCGTCCATTGCTTGAACACTGTTCATGTTTTGTTGACAGATGACTCCAGGAGTCAGAAACGCCGAAGGACAACTACTGATCAGAACGAGATTGAAGAGAGACTGGAATCGCTCATCACAAGAGTTGGAGAAAAGGTACATTAAAAAGAAAAAAGAAAAAAAAAAGACACCTAAAATTGATAGTGACTGAATACTCATTGACATTCATGAAATTCATTGCCAACTTACAGTTTAATTGCCACTAGTGGCCATGTTTTAAAAAAGTCTTTTTGCTGTAAGCCAAAGTGTGACAGTCTTGCATGTCCTTTAGAATTCTCAGAATGTCTTTAAAATGTCTCCTGACAACTCATAAAAATTATTATTTGTTACACTTTATACAGCATTCCTAAGCAAACTTGCCATAGTTTTCTCCTGAAAATGTATATGGGGATAAGTGGCACACTAAACACTTCAAGATAACTTGCCGATGGTAAAGCCACTGGGTCTGCATAGGTGAAATGAAAATTAGACACAAACTGCTCAAACGAAACGAACCAGCACATTCAGTTTTGAGTTGTCACAGAATACGTACTGTGCAAAATTGTACTCAACAAATGACAAACCTGTATTTGCTCAGACAAATGTAGTAAATTCTCCAAAGGCATTCAACTTCAAACAATAATTTCAGACTCTTGGTCTTGTGTGGTGAATCCCTGCACTGTAATTGTTCAAGTTTCATTATTAATTCTTGTCTTTTGGGGTATTTTTTTTGCAGAGTACGTCGTCCTTGGAGAGTAACTTGGAAGGATTGGCAGTTGTGCTGCAGGCTGACCTCCCCAACTACAAGCTGAAAATCATCAGTATCTTACGTGAATGGTAAACATTGGCATCTTTGTTGAAATCAGAGTACAGGGTTGTATGCTGACCACAGTGTACAATCAAGCGGCATGCTATCATCCCCTAGTGCACTTCAATTCTTTAGCCCTCCTGTGCAAACATACTCTCTGTGCAAAGATGTCCTTTCAGTCAAAATCAATCAAGTGACTGTTATTAACAGTTAAGAGCTCTCAGCCTACATAAAAAAGGATTGACTGGCTGTGACTCTTATGTAACTTGATACACCTGTGCTTTGACTGTAGGTGATTGATAAGCCAGCTGTGGCCACCGCAAGCCTTTTTTTGTCTTTTGACTGAATTTGACTAGTCAGACTGCTTGCTTGAAATATGATCTGACTGTTGGTGGCTAGCCTGTGTAAAAGGCATGGAAGGGGAAGAGGATTGATAATTTGACCGTCTGTGACTGTTCAGATAGCAGGAGGGTTGGTCATCAAAATTCAGTAGTAGAACAAGCTCAGTGTCAAATAGTCAAATGTCAAGGTCAGAAATCTTTTCCAACATCCCCAAAAAGATGATCATTTCATTAACTTGTTTGTTTTGACATTCAGTTTGCCTTGGCAACAAATAAAATATTTTCTTATCCTGTCACACTTGTGTCTCTTATCAACTCTTGTACGTTTGCAACTAACCTTAATCCTAACCTTCCCAACTCCTTCAAAATCCATCCCCCATTTGGAGGGATTTTGGCAGATAAGCCATGAGTACCAAGTCCATCAAAATCCACCAGTACCAGTGGTGGATTTCAATGGATTTGGTCCTGAAGCATTATGTGAAGCAAAATCAGTGATGGATTTTGACGGATTTGGTCCTCTATTTGGTAAAAGTAAGTTAGGGTCAATATTATGTCTTTTTTTGCTACAGTGCGGTTGAACTGCCAGAGAAGCTGAGTGTCTACACAACGTTGGTTGGACTCATCAATGTGAAAAACTACGGATGTGGGGGAGATGTAAGTTTGTCTGTCTACCTGTTAGGGTCCATCAAACTTTACTGTTTGACTATTGATAAAATTGTGTACCTCATCGGCTTTACCCCAGAGGTGAGTTATGTTTTAGAAAGGCGCTCGGAAAATATTGCAGAGCTTTGGGCTCCATTGATTGTGTTAAATGGAAAATACAACATTTGCAAACATCAACAAATAAAACTACCAAGTTTTTACAAAATACTTTGCAGGATGTTGGTAAATTTCAGTCTAAAGCATCCTGTAAAATTATGGCACCTGGTGTGAAGTCATTATCAAGAAAATGGTATTTTTGTATACATTTCCAACGGTGGTCGGCCGACCACCGTTGGAAAAGCCTAACTATTTTTCAACTACTGCTCCAAATTTACCAACTTCTTTCAGTCGAAAGTTTGTTTGCTATTGGTTGCATGTTCATGAATGGGTGCATGCCATCTAGACTGGTTCCCTTACCGTACAATTTTCCAGCATCTATAAATTGATCCATTTCATCTTCAGTGGAGTCAGGGAACCAGACTACAAGAACATTTGTTTTTCTTGGTTTGTCCAGCATTTTCGAACACAAAACTTCAAACATGTCAGTGTAACAATAATTTGATCTGTTATACTAATCCCCCTCAAAATAGTTCATTTCTGAAAATTAAAGCAAAAGCCAAAGATGTACATTCCCTTTAACGAGACAAAGAGCCATCGTCATCATGTGGACCCCGTGCACAAGTCCTCCCTCAACGATTACAAATAGAGAATTCAGTGGGAGGAATATTCAAACGTGTCACTGTTGGCGCCTGGCGCTCACGTGAAGACGCTGTGGTTTATGCACACTCCGAATAAAATAAGTGCTGCATACTTTTGTGCCATTCGTTTGCGAATTCATACACAGACGCGGTGTGTCCCTCCCTCTGGAGCTTGCGAAAGTGGTAAAAAAAAAGCCCGCCATTTCCCGTTTGGGCATAGAGTCTATAGTGTTTGAAAGTCAAGTCAATACCCATTTTTTTCAGTATTTATATTCATTTAATTTAACAGTGGTTTACTGATGTTACTTTTTACATAACACCGATGCAGCACTACTGAAGTGATGGACTGGTTATTTCATAAATCATTCTTTTTTCTCATATGTCTTTTCTCGAATGTCTTAAGTTTTTGACCTTCTAGTATTGAGAATCCCAAATTTATGGAGTTTATTTTTATGCCCCGCGGCGAAGCCGAAGGGGCATACTGTTTCCGCCTTGTCCTTCCGTGGGTGGGTGGGTGGGTGGGTGTGTGGGTGTGTGTGTGGGTGGGTGGGTGTGTGTGTCCGGACAAATCTTGTCAGCACGATAACTTGAGAAATACTTAACATATGAACTTCAAATTTGGTCTGTGTATTGTTCTTGGTAATCCTAAGAGGCCTATTGCATTTGGGGCCGAAAGGTCAAGGGTCAAGGTCACAGTGGCTGAAACAATAGAAATTTTGTCAGCGCGATAACTTGAGAAATACTTAACATATGAACTTCAAATTTGGTTTGTGGATTGTCCTTGGCAATCCTGAGAAGCCTTTTGCATTTGGGGCCGAAAGGTCAAGGGTCAAGGTCACAGTGGCTAAAACAAAAGAAATGTTGTCAGCGTGATAACTTGAGATATACTTTACATATGAACTTCAAATTTGGTTTGTGGATTGTCCTTGGCAATCCTAAGAGGCCTATTGCATTTGGGGCCGAAAGGTCAAGGGTCAAGGTCACAGTAGCTGAAACAATAGAAATTTTGTCAACGCGATAACTTGAGAAATACTTTACATATGAACTTCAAATTTGGTTTGTGGATTGTCCTTGGCAATCCTGAGAAGCCTATTGCATTTGGGGCCGAAAGGTCAAGGGTCAAGGTCACAGTGGCTAAAACAAAAGAAATTTTGTCAGCGTGATAACTTGAGATATACTTTACATATGAACTTCAAATTTGGTTTGTGGATTGTCCTTGGCAATCCTAAGAAGCCTATTGCATTTGGGGCCGAAAGGTCAAGGGTCAAGGTCACAGTGGCTAAAACAAAAGAAATTTTGTCAGCGCGATAACTTGAGAAATACTTTACATATGAATTTCAAATTTGGTTTGTGTATTGTTCTTGGTAATCCTAAGAAGCCTATTGCATTTGGGGCCGAAAGGTCAAGGGTCAAGGTCACAGTGGCTGAAACAATAGAAATTTTGTCAGCGCGATAACTTGAGAAATACTTTACATATGAACTTCAAATTTGGTTTGTGGATTGTCCTTGGTAATCCTAAGAAGCCTTTTGCATTTGGGGCCAAAAGGTCAAGGGTCAAGGGCACAGTGGCTAAAACAATCGAAATCTTGTATTTATTCTGAGATCATAGGGATTAGGGATTAATTCATATAAAACCTACAGAAGACACTAATGCTGTCAATGAACATTCCATGTGACCAAGGTACATGTAAGTTGATGTTAAAAGAGTGGTGTTATGTCATGGGAACAGTCACGGTTGCGGGGCATTTGTGTTTGTAAACACACCTGACTTGTTTATTTTTTTCTGCCTAAAATTTCAAGTTTGTGGAGGATTTGTGGGTGCACCTGCGAGATCTCATGAAGGCTAATGAGTGGGACAAGGCGCGCACCCTAACGCGCTTCCTGGCCGACCTTGTCAACTGCCGCGTGGTGGACGTCTCCTCCATCGTGGTGCTCTACGAAGCGTTCGCCAACGTCACGCTGGAGGAGGGCATCCCCCAGGTCCGCTCAGATTGGTTCGTCTACGCGATTCTCTCCAGCCTCCCATGGGTGAGTGCATATCAGGGTCACAGAGGTCACGGAGCTGCTAAGTAGAAAATATAAAATTGCTGAGCAGATTAATGTGCTAAGCATTATTAAGTTGGGAACCAGTCAACAGCCATAAACTTCCCATTATGTTTAAGCTGGTAACCTGTTTTTGCAAAGCAGATTCTGTTTCATTAGCCCAGCTCTATAAGACTGGAGACCCTGGGTCTAATTTTACTGCTCTGCTAAGCACGGAATTCTGCGCTTATGATTCTACACTTAGAGTACTAGCACGGAAATTCTGTACTTTACAGATAGTAAGCAGAGATTCCATAGTTTCTGGATATGCTCATGCACACAAGCCAAAATTCCAAGTGTGAAATTCATGTACGCTTCCTGTCAGTGTGAAAGCTTCTTGTACATTTGGCTGGAATTCTTTACGTGATTATCTTTTGTTGTCCTTTTAGGTTGGAGCGGAGATTTCAGAGAAAAAAGATGAGGAATTGCAGAAAATACTGAACAAGATTGAAAGTTACCTCAGGTCAGTGTTTTAATTCTATGTGTTCATAACGTTTCCTGCAAAATGCCTGCAGAAAAGTCGGTAGACTATTTCATGAAACTTTAGGCAATGGCATACATCCACTCGCGCCACAATTTATTGCTCAAGTTGCACAACATTTCACACTGAACAACATTTCAGTTATGACAAGTTTAGTGCAAAAGTCTGCGACTTGCGCAACAAAATATGGCTTAACTTACGCAATCACTATAGGTGGAGTAGGGATTGTAAGTTGCGGCGTAGCAACTGAAAATGACCTATTTTACCAGCAAATCATGATCGTTGTGGAGCCTGTTATTACACAACTTATCAAGGTTGGTACAAGATAATCACAGCTTTGTGTCTGAAGTAAAAGAATTGCTGTTTTACTCTTGACAGAGTGTTTAGAGTTGCGCATGATTCCGAAAAAGTCAGACAAAATCTGTTCAAAATGGCGGGCAGAGGTGATTCAACAACTGTTTTGTGAACGAACAAAATCAGACACAAATAATAGCCGTCGTAAATGCTGTTATTATCTTGGTCCAAGTTTTTTATTATTGAAAATGTTGCACAGCCATGAGTTTCGTGAAATCGATCCTAATTTTATGGCGCAGCTGTGCAATAAATTTGTTGCGTAGGTCCTGAGCATGGTGTAAGTAACACACTATTTCGTGAAATCAGCTGCAGGATTGATAACAAATTTTGTAACCATTTTTTACTATTTATTCAGGACAAGGAAAAAAGATCATGTAGCGATGCTGAGGGTGTGGCACAGTGACAGCCCCCATCCGCAAGAAGACGTAAGTTTTAATCAACTCAAGCGAAACTCTAATCCCAAGTCATACCACAAGTAACGGGATGAACAATTACGAAGGAGTGCCATGTGAACAGCTTGCAACTTGCCCTGAGACTGGGTGGCTTGTGTTGACCTTGACTTGTGGTGACCTGTGACTGTCAGTTGCCTTGTCAATTACCTTGTGGTCGACTTGTTATTGTTTTGCAATTTGACTTAACCCTAACAGCCCCAACTCCATCAAAATCCATCCACCCCATTTTGGTGCATTTTTGGGGGACTTGGTCCTGCGGCCTGGTCTGACTAAATTTTGCCGGAGTATGATGGACTTGGGCCTGGAGGCCTAAAGAAAAGCATGCATTGGAAGCAGTGTGATTGATGGATTTTGGCAGACTTGGTCGAGTACTTAACAAAAGACAGTAGGGAGTTAGGGTAACATAATAATACCAGTGGTTGTATCATGCAATTCCAAACTAATGATCAATGTGCTTTACAAAGTACCCCCCAACCCCCCCCCCCCCCAAAAAAAAATGATATCACAAAGAATTACACTTAAAGAGATATAAGCGAGGGAAACCAAAAAATATAAGAGACCAAGCAAACAGGTGTGTCTTTAGGAGACATTTGAATGTTTGTGGGTTAGGAGCCAATTTGATGGTTGATGGGAGGTCATTCCACAATCTAGTTGCACAGATAGACAATGACCTCTCCGCAACCATCCTGTGACCTCTAGGCACCACAAGCCGTGTAGGGACTTGTGATTTGCGATTTGACTGATCCTGATTACAACTGTCTCCCCAAATCTTCCAGTTCTTGGACTGCCTGTGGGCCCAGACCGTCAAGCTCCGCCAAGACGACTGGACCCACCAGAGCCTCCTGCGTCCCTACATGGCCTTCGACAGTGTCCTGTGTGAGGCCCTCCAGCATACCCTGCCAGCCTTCACTGTCCCTCCCCACTCCCCCGACGACAGCTTCTATCCACTCCCCAGGGTGGTCTTCAGGATGTTTGACTACACCGACGCGCCTGAGGTGGGTTCAAACTTCTCAGTGCCAACATTGAGCTCTTTCGGTCCAAAAGTGGCATCTGTCATTCCTGCAAAGAGTTCATTACTAGAAAGGATTTAATCGTGTGTTTCAGAGAATAAATTCAATATCATTTCAGATGTAAGTCTTGAGTCATGAGCTGGGGCACATTTCATAGAGCTGATAAGCATACTTAAAGCTATAGTCCATCATTTGCAGCCATCCGAAAAAGTAACTGGCGTATTATTGTTGAAAAACATACTTGGTTGAAAGATGGTAAGTGGACTAAACTCCCTGTGAAATTAATCTTTCTGGAAAGCTATCATTTTGAAGTAATCAACGAAAGAAGGCCTTTCCAACGGTGCGTCTTAAGACGCACTGTAGGAAAATTTAAATTAGTAGTTCGTTTTGTTATTCGGCGTAGCGCGCGCAAGCATTGGCACGACGCACAGGCGCGCGCGGTTGCTATAATTCGTCGGATCAGTGCGCGACATACAGCTGCAATTCAAAACAATTCAAAACATGATTCAGCAACTTTTGATTTGAAATTGAGATCCTAGAATGCTGTTTTTCTCGGAATATACAGCTGAAGCTGAGATGAAGCTTCATCAGGTTAGTTGTTCAGTATCCGTCATTAGATTTTGAACACTTTTGTTGCTTCAAACGAACAAAATGCACAAATTACAAATGATGGACTATATCTTTAAGCCCTTTTCACACTAGGTAAATCTCGGGTAGACACTTGGTGACGCAGGGTTGATAATATGCCAACGCCAACGCTGCGTCAACCCCGAGATTGATTTCACCCTGGATTGAACTCGACCAGGGTTGAAACTCTCGCCAGGGTTCAAAACAGCTACCGAGTGAAATAAGCTTGGTTTGCACGAAACATGTGAAACGATGCGGGGTTGAACGTGGGTTTGAACGCAGGGTTAAATATTAAAAAAATCATCCTGGGGTGGCACTGGGTTCGCCCAGGGTTGAGTTCAACCCGGGTTCAACCCTTTACTTTCTCTGCACAGGAAATGTTTGTTAAGCAACAGCGGTTTACCAGCCACAATACCATGCAATGTATACTGATTGTGACTGGTTCACAGTTGAATGTTTGCTTACCAGTTTTTTTCTGAATTCTTTTAAAAGGGGCCTACCATGCCTGGGCATCACTCCATTGAACGGTACCTGGTTGAGGAGCAGTTGAGTTGCATCATCAATGCCTACATCAAGGACCGCAAGGAATGGTTAGTTGAATCTAATCAGTCCTCTTTTTCTCAATTTGCTCCCCTCATGTCAAGTCTGAACTCTGACTTGTCGGGGAATTTTGCCAATGACCCCCAATATTTTGAAATCACGGCAGAACTCTTGATGCCAGCAACATTAGCAAGGCTATACAAGTCTGGGAAATACAAAAGAAGGAACCACTCGTGAGGAGCCTTTCAAATCCAGGTTCAAATCCAGCTGCAGTCAAATTATTTTGTTTGAATGCTGGCTGCTTCCAGCGTTTTGGCTGCATGGCATATACCGTTTTTAGCGTCTGACTAGCCTCCCTCGAACAAGAATTGACTGTTTGGGAGACAACCAACATAAGGCTGGATGGCTCAGTTGGTAGAGCACCGGAAGTGCTATCCAGACGTCAAATGTTCAAATCTCACTCCAGTCAATATCTTTGTTAGACCGCTGGCAGCTTCCGTTGTTTTGGGCTACTGGCATATATGGGTTTATGGCTTCTGGCTAGCATCCCTTGAACAAGGACTTTCTGGCAGACCACCAACATAGCGTTGGATGGCTCAGTCAATAGAGAGATACCTATATTGCGGTCCGGAGGTCACAGGTTTGAAATCCCAAGTCACATGTTCAAATTTGTCTTTATTATGATTCTCGTTTTGTCCAACTTTTCTCCAGTGCCATTCAGTTAGTGAGTTTCCACGGCAAGGCCAAAGTGCCGCTCAACTACATGATCGTGGAGGTGGTGTTTGGCCAGGTCTTCAACTTGCCCCAGGCTGTCAAGCAGGAGGTAGCCTACACCGCTCTGCTGCTCGAGCTCTGTAAACTGCAGCCCGGCTCCCTGCCTCAAGTCGTATCCTTTTATCGCCAGCGAAGCTCCGGGCTGGTATTAAAATAAAACCTTCAGGTGATATCAAAAACAAAATTGTCTTCAAAATAACTTAGCTGCGGCCGGTAGCAACACACATGTCTATGGGAAGTTGCTTTGGCTACTTCCTTATTGACCTGTCGCCATTTGAGAGTTAGCCACGCCCCATAGACAACCTGTGGAGTTTTTGTACACTTAACTTTTGTTTGTCTCACATTTTGCACATTTCGCGTCTATTTGTATATCATGTAATTGGACAATATTTCACAAGCTGCGTTGACGCGATTCCACCGCAATAAGTCAATTACCCCGTTCACATTGGACTTAATTTTGTGAAAAAGTGTTTGTTAACATTCCATTGTGGTTATTCTACCGTACGTTGATGTACTTGGATTAATTTTGGCCTCTGGAAAGTCATTCGTTGCGTAAAAATAACAGGGTAATTCTTCCTACCCAGTTGGTTTATTAAAACTTACTGTTACGGACCATGAAACTTACAATCGACAGTTGGCTCTTGACAATTTTGGATACTTATCCCAGGGTCTGCACTGGAGTTGTCCTTGGATGTCAGGCAGAAGGGCATATGAGTGTTCTGACGCAAAAAAAATCGCTTTTCAAGAAAATTGCATTGAAAGGTTTTGATGTTCCCAATGCATATTATGAATCCAATGTTCTCCCACGCGTATTATAAATTATATGAATGTTCAATTTGTCACACGTGTGAATCATATTTTTTGGAACAATGTATGTTAATTTCCGATGGAATTGTTTAGATGTCATTAAAATAGAGCAGTTTTCCGCAGTTTGAGGCAGTTGTCCTTTTGCTGGGAACATTTTGGTAATTTTGCGTTCGCGCCTAAGGGCGTACACGTATATGCTCCTCTTCCAAGCACACGGCGCTGTCTCATGATCAATTTAATTGAAAAAGGAAAGGAAAGTCTTAAGGAACCTTGACTTCATGGAATAAAGCTTGCTCAAGCCTCCGAGTTACTGTACGAGAGACTGGACACCATGAATCTCAACTGCATCGATCGCTTTGTCAACTGGTTCTCACATCATCTCAGCAACTTCCAGTTCCGATGGAGCTGGGATGAATGGTGAGTTGTGTGCCATTGTGTCTTGAAATCAGTGTTATTTTAAGATGGAATTTTGCATCGGGGTGATATAAATCAAATTAGGTTTTGCCCTTCACCGACGTTTAAACACTGTATACTCAGTGTGGTACCTCCAGAGTGAAAGTTAGAAAAAATCACTCAGGTGGGACTCGAACCCACGACCTCCTGCTTTCTAGTGCAGATGTCTTACCACTCGACCACCGAGCTAACGGGATCGGTTGGCTGGTTCGAATCTGATGTACATAGCAGCGGGTACCGCATTAACTATTTTGAGATGGAATTTTGCGTCGGGGTGACATAAATCAAATTAGGTTTTGCCCTTCACCGACGTTTAAACACTGTATACTCAGTGTGTTACCTCCCGAGCGAAAGTTGGAAAAATTGTTATTGTTGAGTCTGTCGTAAGTCTTCACAAGTCCATCACAAGTCATCCAGGCGCAGGTCATGTCATACACTATTCAAGTGAATTACGATTAGGGCATTCCTTTGTCATTGTTCATCCCTTGTAGCTTGGGACTGGACGTTTTGATTTACTTGTACTTCTACTTCTACGTTGGTTCTTGGCAAAGTCTCACACTGGGATATCATGCCTAAGATGTGATTGACTTGTGATGGAATGGAATCAAGTACAACACTGCTGGAAGTCAACCTCATTTCCATGGGTACGATCTTGCTGCGCCATGTTGTTTCCCATCATGCCTTGCGCGATCTTAACCCCTGGTACTGTGTGATTTAAATGTCCCGCTATTTGGGATACTTAATTTAGGAATGCAGTGCTTTAAAGTTTGAACTTGTTGTTTTTGTGGAATCAATCTTTTCAAATATGAGATGTCAACGCCGCATTATTCAGCAAACATTTATTTTGAATGTACATACCTCTGCCGTCCCTTTACAACACAAAGAGGTTTTTTGGGCAACAAAACGATACTTTCAGAAACCATATCATACAGGCATCACACAGTCTTGAAAAAATGTTTGTACGTGACGTGACGTGTAGCATAATAGGTGGTGCAACCTTCGAAATAAGTGCGCAGTATGCTCTGAATAGCCGATCAGAGTCGTTTACGTATTCCTCGCGGCAAGGGGTTAGTGAAGGAATGCGCACGCACCGATGGAGTGGAGGCTGGCTTGAAGTGGACATTGTAGGAGATTGGCCCGATTGGCACATAGTTACTGCTGTGGCCGAATACATCAAAAGTCCTGTCCATTGACAAAAGGCATGTGACATAGGAATGCCTTCGTCACAGTTCAGTAGAATCCGGTTCGTTAGCAAAAAACGTCGTACACGCGCGCGCACCACTAATAACTAACGCCCATTGGATAAACGCCAACGTGTGTTAACTTCCGCTTCCATTCGTGCTATGCTACACCGTGTGAAGTACGCATGATGGAATTGAGATGACGTCACACTAACAAACCGGATAGCTTGTGACTGGACTTGGGGCTGGAGGACTTGTGAGTGACTTTTTAAGAACTAATGATGGACTGGACTGCAACACTACACATGACGACTTGCAGTCACTGAGGCTTGAGTCAGTCAGACTTTTAGTCAAGTAAAGCATTTTTCTTTGAGGATTGTTTTAAATTTCAGCTGAGCATATTGGAACAACTTCTAGTGAAATAAGTCCAGGAATATGATCTTGAGAAGATGGAGAGTGGTCTAGAAAGACATTGAAAGTTTTTGTTACAAGAGCGTTACTCATTTCATTATTCATTGCAGAGAGGTAACCACAATCAAACAAATGTAGCTTGGAAATTTAAATTAAATTTTTAAATTTTTTTTTCTCAACTTCCCGTTTAGGGCTGACTGTGTCAGCATGGATCTGGAGATGCCCAAACCAAAGTTTGTGCAGGAAGTCCTAGTGAAGTCTATGAGGTATGTATCAATACTAGCCCCCAAAAAGCTAAATGTCATTTTTTGCATGATTTAAAACTGAAATCTATTGGACACCATTTTAAAGAAAAAATGTGTTTTTATATACAATAAATCTGAAGCAGGTTATTGACAAACTACATGTAACCTGTGGAAATTCAGCTAGGTAGATATACTTTTTGAGAAAACTCTGTAAAAAAACAAAGCATCTTCATTAATTGCAACGCCAAGCAAGGTTACCCGTTGAAAAGCCTTCCCTTCTAAAATGTTCATTGATACGTTTTGACTTGTAGACTTTTGTGTTATGATCCCAGTTTGCCACTTGGAAAACTAAGTCTCATTTATGGATATCTCCCAGTAACTGATTGCAAACTAAACTAAATTCAGTCAATTGGGAGGAGTATTTGACCCCCCCCCCCACTGCCTTTTTATTTTCTTGCGGTGGATTGGTCCTCACCATCGCCAGGAAATGATGGTAATTCCTCTTTTCTTGAAAATGACCGCATACTAGGCGTACTGATTTCACAGAATGCTTTATCCTATGATTTTCTTACAGTCAATTAATATATTTCATAAAATAGGTTTTCCCGGCTATTTTAAAACAGTTTTCATTCAGATTCACCAACTCTAACATTCCATTTAGTCCGAGAAAAATTTCACACGCTTTTTAACAACACCAATTTAGTCATTTACCATTCAATTTCAAAGTTTGGTCACCCTCTTTGGTCTCCAGGTCAAGAATATTCGTCATTACAGATCAAATTCGTCTAAGCTATTGCCGAATGGCAGCATTCATTGATCGAATTAGAAATGGTGAATTTGATTTCTGAATAACAAGGTTTGGCATAGACGAGACGAAATCGAATACTCCGGAACGAAAACACTGCTCATTGTTTGAATTCGCTTAAACTGAAGTTGAAATTGTCTGACAAAAGATGAAATTAAATATTGGGAATGTATTAAATCGATGTTGATGGGCGAATTTGAATATAAGAAACGGTGAATTCGAATGATAGACTTTTGAAAAAAGTCGGGAAAACCTGTAGTTCGCAGTTTCATTTTTTTTGTATTGAGGTTGTATTGTCGCAAAAATGCCTAGGGAGTTAGGGTTAATAATAAAACGAATCTGATTTGTAATCCTTAGATTGTCCTATCATCAACGCATTGTGGAGAGCCTCACCAACCCTGAGCCCTTCACTCCGCTAATGCCACCCAAACCTGTGCCTGTCTACAAGTACAATGAGGAAGGGGCCGGTAGGTCATGTGAGGGATGAAAAGTAGAGGATGCGGCTTAGGAAAAAAAGTTTAACATTAGAAATGAGTGGGCTATCAGTAATTCGCATCTTATGTCCCATAAATCCCATCCAGCATGGGAATTACAGACATGCAAGTTTTCCTCGGATAAACTGATTTCCTCTTTTTGTATTTCCTTGTCTGTCATTAAAAAATCCTTTCCAATATGGATATTTACGAGGTCTCTGGAGAGCTCAGCTCAGTATGACTCTAACATATGTTAGTCCGGTGCCTCACCCAAACTCTCAATTTAACCCAAACTCCCCAATCAACTGAGAACTGGTACCTGCTGGGTGGACAATCAAGGCCGTCACTGAAAATTGTCCTTACTAACTGCCTGTGCATGTACATGTATACAAACTGGCAGGGTGCTAGGGGGATCACGCAAGTTTTACTTGCAGTATTTTTTGTGGCTTTCCGGTTTGCGTGCCTGTGGACAATGCAAAAGTGTGCAGTCAGTGCTGGTTTGCATCCTGGGCCAAATGTGATGGCCCTGCTAACCAAAATGTTCTATGCTTAGTATATTCATCATTCTGTGCTTAAAGCACTAAGCACGGCATCCGTAGGTACAGGACTTGTGAAATACGCTAATAAATAGCACGTCTTTTTCTGCTGTACGTTGAATAATAATAAGCAGAGCTTCATCCGCTAATTGACCAATCTCCATTTGCGAGTTAGCCACGCCCCTCAGACAACCCTATGGAGTTTTTGTACACTAAGTTTTGTTTGTCTCAGATTTTGCGCGTTCCTCATCCATTTGTATATCATTGTAATTGTACAATATTTCTCAAGCTGCGTTGACGCGATTCTACCGCGATAGGTTAATACTGTGTCCAAAGTGTTCATTGTTGTTTACGGCTACAGCTATCTATCACAGCAAGTCAATAGCAAAAGCCATAGCCCTAGCCACAAAATACCCAATTTTGACCGCATCAAAATGAAGTGGCTACGGCTAGCAGTTAGACACATGTCTATGGGAAATGGATTCAGCAAGCCGTAGCCAAGTCATTCCGATGCTTACTGTGCTTCCTTCAGGTTCCTTACCTGGCACCATGATTGCGCATAAACTCATGGAGACCATCAAGGCAAGGGCAACCACCTCTGAGGTCACGGCTGTCCTGGACGACGTGCCCAACCCGACCCAGGACCCGGACAGCATGGAAGGTAGGCACGACGATAAGAACTCATGCATATTTATAAGCATCTGCACCTCTCTGATTGGTCAGCCATGACAAGAAGCAGTGTGATTTTATAAGGAGGGGGAATTTTAAGATCTGGGTCCCTTTTAACTGTAATAGTTGGTTCCCATGGAACAATAATTACTAAATATCTATGACCTAACAAACCTTTTACAAAAAGAATTTTGAATTTAGCATGCTGCATTCATGATATGGCGATAAACTTCAAAATCTCAATCTTATGATGAAATCATTATGATTTCACCTTAGTTTTTACCTATAACACATACCATTCTACCCACATGCCAAGTTTCAACCCAATCGGACTTACAGTTCTGTACATATGGGAGTTAATATGCACTTTTAAGATGATGTCACGTGACCCATGATGACGTCATCATGACGTCACTATGCAGGCCACGAGTTCACTATGGGGTTTTTAAGTTAAGTTTTATCAGGGAATATGACTTTGTTAATTGTCAAAAGTGCTCGGTGGAATAAAACATGTACAAAGTCCATGGGATTTGGGTCCCAAAAAGAAAAGTAAAAAATACAAAAAGTATCTTGACAAAAACAAAGGCTTTTCCGCAACTATGCAGAAAAGCCAAAAAAAATCAACCTAAGCCCCTGAAGTAAGGTGTTTTCCACCATTTGCCCTGCACAGTGATAGAGACTGCAAAACAGCAGTACACCTGACACACTTTTGAACCCCTGTGCTCGATGTAATCACCAGGGCCCAATTTCACGGCGCTGCTTAACAGTTAGCAGAAAAGTTGTGTTTAGCATAGCAGAAAAATTTGGTGCTAACCTTAAGCACTATTTCACGGCGTTTGTGTGCTAACGGTCGCGCTTGCATGGAGATCTCTATTGTTACGTCACTAAGTTAAGCAAATTTTTCCTCTGAAGTAAGAGTGCCTTTTGCTGTGCTTATGCTTACGGTCTCCATGAAATAGACGGAGGCTCTGTTAGCAGAAAATCGTGTGCTTAGCAGCGCCGTGAAATTGGGCCCAGGAGTTGAAAACTGTTAATACTAGCATTCAGCACTTGTTCCTAGTCGGACATAAACATTTTTTCCCCCCTTGATAATTGGTTTGTTTCAGATGAGTCGACATTCAACCCTCTGAAGATTGACATCTTTGTGCAGACGCTGCTGTTCCTGGGCCAGAAATCCTTCAGTCATTCCTTCAGTGCACTCGCTAAGTATGTCGTCATGAACGTTTTTACCCATCATTAAAATGTTGATATAAACCCGTCTGAGAGTCGTTGGGTATGTTTTTACTTGACATTTTTCTGATTCCTTAAAAAAAATTATCAGTTTGCAGGAAACCACTGGCACAGTACTTAGATACTTGAACTTTAATCAACCGTAACCCACTATGCCATTTTTGACTAGGAACCATCCTCAATCCTGCAAAATCCTTTAATTGCCACCATTTGTTAATTGGATTCAGCCTCAATCTTCCAAAATCGTCCGTTATTCTTGAATTTGTTCAGTGGAGGGGTGACCATTGCCTCAAACCTTCAAAATCCTCCAACAATCACTGCTAATGGGTTGAGGCAGTGCTGATGACATTCAGAAGCAGTGCGGATGATATCAAGCATAATGCAGGGCTCAATTATGCACAACTGAACGTAAATGCTGGGTACAGTGTTCAACCTCGGCATAATACATCCTCCAAAATCAACCAACACTTTTATGCCATTCAGCCTCAATCCTCCAAAATCCTCCAAAAATTGCCTGGAGGATTTTGGAGGATTGAGGAGGGTTAGGGTTAAAGGAGCGTAGTAGCGTCTTACGTTACGTAAATAATCAGAATCCACCTTGTGGATTTCTGTCTCAGTAAATAAGGGCAAGTAAATGCGCAGGACTCAGATTAGCATTCCATAGGACACAGAACTCATGTTTTTAGGTTTGCAGTTTTACAGTAGAAAACAAGAAAACATTTTATATCTTTTTTATTCTGGTGGTGGGGGGGGGGGGGTGTCAAAGCCAAGACATATTAACGACATTCTGTAATATTAATCGGTTGTGTTTTGCTTGCAGGTTCCACGATGTGTTCAAAGTTCTTGCCGACTCGGAAGAGAGCCAGATCCATGTCCTGAAGATGGTTCGGGAACTCTGGTGTAATCACCAACAGGTTGGTTTGTTGGTTTGTTGGTTGGTTAGTTGGTTTGTTGGTTGGTTGGTTGGTTTGTTTATTCATCCCAAATAGTGACCTGTGTCTTCATTGAGACAAAGGTTAACGGGGGCACATTGTCCTGAAAATGTACAAGATTGTTTACTTATCCTATTTTCAAGATCTGGTTGAAAAGAAATTGACCTAATGTCGCACTGTTTTTAAGAAAAGACCAAATAAAACCTGGTTTACTTCTGACGCGGCAGACATTTTGTAGCATACACACACGTATTTCCAGCTGTAAATATAAGTCTTCTCTTTAGACGTTGGCCCCAGCTACTGTGTCCATGATGTCAGATGATTTAATGTATGGTACACATCGTGTGTGTATAGTGTACAAGTACACAGCACCAATACACACATTGTTTCCCGCACGTCCGTATCATGTGATGCACTGGTGGAACATGTGCGACAGGAATCATGACTAGCACCCAAACAGCTGGATTTTTGAGAGTCAAAATTTTAAACCCCAAATTTGTTCTTGTAAGAATAACACAAATACAGCAAATATTTATAAAGAATGGTTGTGTGGACATTTATATTCTACTTTTAAATGCTCTTTCCAATGAATATCATTTCTTTTAAAACATGTTTTGTAGCCCAATAGGGCACTTTCCAGGATGCAGCGTCCCTTTAATATTTGGTTTGACCCTGCACTAAGTTAAAGGGAATATACAACATTTGCAATCATCGAAAAATAAAACTATCAAGTTTTTACGAAATACCTTATTAGGATGATGGTAAATGACAGTCTAAAGCATCCTGTAAAATTATGGCACACGGTGTGAAGTCATTTTCAAGAAAATGGTATTTTTGTACACATTTCCAATGGTGGTCGGCCGACAACCGTTGGAAAAACCTAACTATTTTTCAACTACTGCTCCAAATTTACCAATTTTTTCAGTCCAAATTTTGTTTGCTATTGGTTACATGTTCATGAACGGGTGCAGGCCAGCTACACTAGTTCCCTTACCTTACAATTTTCCGGAATCTATAAATTGATCCATTTTATCCTGTGGAGTCAGGGAACCAGACTACATGAACTTTTTTGTTTTTCTTGGTTTTTCCAGCATTTTCAAACACAAAACTTCAAACATGTCAGTGTAACAATATTTGATCTATTATACTAAACCCTCAAATAGTTCATTTCTGAAAATTACAGCAAAAGCCAATGATGTACATTTCCTTAACTTCCTTCATCCCCCATTTAGATGATCTGTGTGCTGATCGACAAGATGCTGCGGACCCAGATCGTGAGCTGCCCGGCCGTGGTCAACTGGCTGTTCTCTGGCTCCATGAGCGGGGACTTCACCAAGCACTACGTCTGGGAGATCCTGCACGCCACGCTGCGTAAGATGAGCAAGCACGTGGGCAAGATCACCGCAGAACTTCAGGAGGCCAGGGAGAAGGCTCAGAAGAAGAAAAAGGTCAGTCTGCGGGCTGGAGAAAACATTTATTAGGTTTAGTGCGTGTGGCAAAACCGAGAGCTTCATAAGTCTACTTATTCTTCACGTCAGTAAAAAATTGAACTGAATTAACTTTAAAAATGCAGAGAAAATGCACTTTTAATGTGACGTCACGTGACACATGATGACGTCGTGATGACATCATCTATAACACATCCCGGTCTAGGTACATACCAACTTTCAACCCAATTGGACCAGAATCTCTGTAGATATAAATCTTCAAAATATGCACCTTTATTGTGACGTCACGTGACACGGGATGACGTCATCATGACGTTACTTCAATTTTTATCTATAACATATCCCAGTGTAGGTACGTACTAACTTTCAACCCAATCGGACCAGAAGTTCTGTAGATAAGGACTTTCAAATTATGCACTTTTAATGTGATGTCAAGTGACACGTGATGACATCATGATTATGTCAATTCAATTTTCATCTATAACACATCCCAGTCTAGGTACATACCAACGTTCAACTAAATCAGACCAGTCGTTCTGTAGATATAGGCCTTCAAAATATGCACATTTAATATGACGTCACAAGAATAAAAACAACGTGTTATCATTATTAAGAGTAAGTTTACTCACCGTGTAACTCATCTCTTTTGTGAGTTTGTGAGGTTCTGAAAAGAAGTGGAGAAATCTCAATATTTCGGATAGTATGCTGCTCTCCCTCTCTTTGGGAGATTTGTTACACAGTGCATCCGTAAACTAATACACTTATCGCTCTCTTCACCATAACCAACCTACAAGTCTTATGAGTTTATCATCGGTCAAACTGTGGTCTTTTTAATGGACTTTTCCTTCTTTTTTTTAGAGTATGGACAGTGATGATGAAGACTCGGAGGAAAGTGACTCTGACTCGGATGCAGAATCTCAGATTGAGAGGTTGCAGGAAGCACTAGAAACGGCCCAGAGTGAACAGAAAAACTTGTTTCTCATCATCTTTCAGGTAACAAAAATAATGACGAAATCATATGTAGCCTTCTGTCGGTATAAACTTAAATAAAAAAACCTTACCATGGGTACCTTAATATTTGACCTTAACTAGTTCACGCCAGGATTATTTTGACATTCTGTGCCAAGTTGTCCTTTAAGTCGAAATCAGTCAAGTGACTGTTTTCAACAGTGAAGAGCTCCCAGCCTGCATAAAGCAGGATTGACTGGCTGTGACTGTTTATGCAAATTGATACAGCTATGCTTTGAGTGTAGGTGATTGATAAACCAGAGCTCTGCCTACCACTTGCCTCTTTTTTTTGTCTGTTGATGGAATTTGACTAGTCACAGTGCTTGCTTCAGATATGATCTGACTGTTGGTGACTAGCCTATGTAAAAGGCATGACAAGGAAGCGGATTGATTTTGTGACTGTCTGCGGCTGGCCAGATAGCAGGAGGGTTAATCGTGCATGAATCAGTACATGCATGCGGTGTGCCCCCCCACTGCCCATGCATGGCATGCATTTTGTCTCTTGTCTCTTGTGTATCTGTCTTTTTTTCCCCTTCATTTTTGTGTCTTCTCCCTTTGTTCACTCCAGCGATTCATCATGATCCTGACAGAGCACATTGTGACCAACGAGAACCGCGGCGTCACGTTCCACACGCCGTGGTATGACTACTGCATCCAGAGATTAGAGCAGATATTCCTAATGGTGGGTGGAAAAAACAAAACAATATCTTCTTTCTTTGACTTCTAGTTTGTGGGGGCCAATTTTAATGGAGTTACTACGCACACAAATTTGTCAAGGACAGAAAATATATCTCAAGCCAAAAACACATTACATGTACTAAGCGATAATATTGCCTGTACCGGTCCATACCTTTTTATTTAATACATAACTTTGTTCACATAATACATTATTAATACTCATTGTGGGACGGGAACCAGGATATCCATGGAGAACGGAATTATTGTTGAGCCACAAATAATTGAAAATGTCCAAAGTCATAATTCAATAACTAAACGTATGCCGATCTTTATTTTCAGCCAATGTCTCAATTAAGTTTTGTATTGCTAACAAAAAATATCAATTTAGAAAAGGAATCTTTTGTTCAGGATGAAACTTGAAAATTGCACGAGGATTGCAACTTGAGTGATGTCATGTTTACATCACTCTACACTTCAATTTAGTTGATTTTCTATTTCTGTAATTTTTCCTTTCAGCATTACAGCCAAGTCCTGGCCTACACGGGCACCCTAGAGGATTTAGTCTTCACTGGCGACACCGACCCCAACATCCTTAAAGTATTTCAGCAATTCCGCTCCCTCAGCTCATGATGAAACCATGATGCCAACACCAAAACCAAAAACCTCTTGTAATGACTCTGGAAAACAAAATACTCCAACAGTGACGAAGGCTAAAAAAAACCGAGACGGTACTCTCCATTTATGGCATGTCAGTAGTTTGCAAAGATTTGTAAATTTTGTTAGGATATAACGGTGTATGACAACATGCAAGGCAAATGGTCGTACTTCTGTGTAGGGCTCTCTCACTGGCCCACATGACCCTAGGCCTAGCGCCGCCATTGTACAGCGTGTGTCAATAAAAACGCAGGATTCAAAGCAATTTTTTTTCTGAGAAAATTATGCTACTGGTGTGCCTAATTTGATAAGGACTTGATTGTCCATAATTTCATCTTTGACAAGATTTTTGTTTGGTGGAATTTGGACTTTTGGTTCAAAAGTTATGACAAGTTTTGTGAAGCCCTTCTGAAGCGGGTTGGTCTGATTCAATGACCTTAACACAACGACCAGTTATGTACAATGCAGGTATGCATTGAAGCCAATTAAACCAGAACAAAACTTTCTTTGAAACAACTGATGATAAGTATCACTTAAATTTAATAACTGGACCATCATTGTTTCAAAGCATCATGAATTATTGACTAATAACATTGATTGTGGACTAAAGGATTATGTAAGCCTAATCCTGCCACACATGTCCTTCTTTGTGATCCACAAATACTTTCACCTGTACTGAATTCAAACCTTTCATTAGTTATGTGTGATTTCACAAATCAGACCAGCTTGGAATTTATAACCCTTCTTCAATGTACTCTATCTCTGGACAGGATTGTCCAAATGAGATGGGATAAAAAGCATAGTGAAGAGAAGGAAAGGTACTTTGAAAAGAGGGTTAACATTATGATGAATAGGGGTGGTTTATATTCTTAATATTTTTGTTTCTAATCCTGCGTTTTTATTGACACACGCTGTAGTAGGCAAAGATTGTATGGTGCACCACGCAGTAGGTAGTAGGCATACCTTCAAAGCTGTGATGGATGGCAAAAACTGTGAGAAAAACACGGAGAGAACACCCAGTTCTGGAGCGGTATGATTATGGCAACCATACACGGCACAGGTAGTGACTATTGTGCCATTTGATAAAAAAATTTACGTGAAAATAAGCCCTACTGTTTGGTTAACAATGTACAGAATGTACTATGTGGTTTCTAATGAAACGCTTGCCTACTGCAATGGTGGCCAATCAGGGGGAAATGGAATGGTCACATGGTACTTTGACGTCATACGATTGGACCCTATTGGTTCTTGCCTCTCCTTAATAAAGAATCAAGGACCAGCCTTTTTGCAGGCATGCATATTCAGGTCAGAGGTTAGAGTTCCTAAAATATGTAAATTCCCCCCCCCCCCTCCCCCAATATTTTAGATGAACAAATGTATATACACCATTTCAAAACAATTTGTATGTATTTTTTATGTGTGCTCAAGAAAAGATTACATTAAAGTTGCATACCCTGTGCCTTTTAAACGATGGATTTTCTTCTAACAAATTTTCAATTTGACTTTGGGCATCTGCAACCCTATAAGAAAGGGCTTTCATTTTGCACACAAATGACCCCGCCCTGCAAGAGCTGAATTGTTGTCTGGCAGCTAATGATTTGAATTTTGGGAAGAAAACAATTCAATTCAAATGTCGGTGGATGTTTTTCGTTCGATGTCTCACTCAAAAGTGAATAACTTTTATATTGCTGGGAAAACAGCGGTTGAAAATAAAATATATTTTTTGAGTGAAAGTCGCAAAATAACACGGGGAATGCAACTTTAAAATAGTGAGAACAAGGGTCCAAAGTGGTATGAAGCGGTCTGATTGATTTCGTACTTTGGTAGTCAGGTGAAGATTGTGTGTGAAAAAATGCAGGCCATGAAGGGTAGCAATGTTGGCCATGGAAAATGTTGCTTTTGCTGTTACTGCAAACGTGTGCTCCTACTTTTAGATGGAAAAACCTAAGAATTTAACCCTCCCCACACTGAATTTCCCCATGTTTGAACAGTCACACTACAGACAAGCAAAAATCAATCCTCTTCCCTGCCATGCCATTTACACAGGCTTGTCACCAACAGTCAGATCATATTTCAGGCAAGCACTGTGACTAGTCAAATTCAGTCAACAGACAAAAACGGGCAAGTGGTTGGCACAGCTGGTTTATCAATCACCCACAGTCAAAGCATAGCTGTATCAAGTTACGAACAGTCACAGCCAGTCAATCCTGCTTTATGTAGGCTGGGAGCTTTTAAATGTTGAAAACAGTCACTTGATTGATTTTGACTGAAAGGACAACTTTGCACATAATTTATGTTTGCCTAGGAGGGTTGATGGAGGAAACATTTTTAGGATGCTGCTGCTCAGGTGTGTTTGGATACCTGTGAGACAAGATTAAATTGAAGCATTTTCCATTCATTTCCCAAGACTCTTATATCTCCAAGGGTCCCCACATAAAATGGAATTTTTTTTGCGTCGGGGTGATGTAAATCAAATTAGGTTTTTGCCCTTCACTGACGTATAAACACTGTATACTCGGTGTGTTACCACCCGAGTGAAAGTTAGAAAAAATCACTCTGGTGGGACTCGAACCCACGACCTCCTGCTTTCTAGTGCAGACGTCTTACCACTCGACCATCGAGCTAATGGGATCGGCTGGCTGGTACGAATCTGATGTACATAGCAGCGGGTACCGCATTAACTATTCATAAGATGTGATTTTTTTCCAACGTTAACTCGGGTGGCAACACACTGAGTATACAGTGTTTATACGTTGGTGAAGGGCAAAAACCTAATAAGGGTTTCCACAGTCGTGGAAAAGTCCTAGCAAATCCTGGAAGTTAAAAGCAATCATGGAATTTTGTTATTTAACAAGGAGCCATTTATATTTCAAGGGAAAAACCTTGGAAAAGTCACGGAAAAATGCACAACCGATAAGTGATGATGGGTAATATTTGGCTACTGCGTTCCTCCAGTTTGCATTCCAGTTTGCTATACTTCCTCTTTATGGATGTATGTCCTATATACTTGCTTGTTCAATGCACCATTTTGATGCTTTTGCGGTGCTCAGTGGTCTTGTGTCAAACTGGACGGCTGAAAGGGAGCAGCGTCCCTTGCCTCTATAGCAATAGGCTCCTAAGATGTCAAAACAGCAAAGAGATTGGTCTGGGCAAGTCCTGCTTTTGTCCTGGAAAAAAGTCCCAGAGAAAAGTCATGAAATTTCATTTTTAGAATTTCTTTTGGGAACTCTGTGTATCGATCAAGCTGCAGGTTATTGTTCAACTCAAAACTCATGACGAGTTAGAAGTATTTTATTTAAACATGACTCATATGACTAGGAACACGGCTGAAATTGCTTGTGCCACCTTTTTCTTTTCAAAACTTTTCTTGGGCAGCAACAATTTAGCTTAATTCTGTTTTTTTTCCTCCTGTGTTGTACAGAATTCGTGTTTGTAAAATCACCGAGCGTGTCTGGCATAATGTGCAGAATTTCATTTTTTCTAAGTGTAAAATTTGTTAGAATTATTATTGTCAGGGATATTCGACTCGAAACACAATAAACACGGCATATGTGTATTTTCATATGTGTAAATAGGAATGCAGGGGAAATGTGCACTTTCGGATGAGTTTTTGTACCTTATTACCTTTACCTTAATTATTTCTTAATTTTTATTTTTAGGTTTTTTTTTTTTTTAAATAGTTTTATTGTTAGTCCTTTCGTATGACTGATTTTCTTATTTGATTTACAGCATCATGCATGTTGTGAGCAGACCTTTAACAGTATCCAATTTGAATGTTTTTGGAAAATGCAAAGAAATATCTTTCTGTTGTATTGAATTAAAATTTAAGATGTAAACTACAAAATAGTGTGACGTTTTCTTTTGGAACTTTGACACTTTGACACGGGGGGGGGGGGACTGGGGGAGGGGTGGGGGCAAAGGAAACAACTTGGGGGGAGACCCCATGCAAAAAAGAAAAGGCCAAAGGGAGGATGGTGAACATTTGCAGCAGTCAGAAATTAAATTTTCACCACATTCTAAATCCAGAGGATCGATTTTTATTTAATTTCGCCCCAAATCACCTTTGGGACATATAGAGGGCGCTCTCCTACTTTCCTTTGTACCTGCAGCCCGCATAAGTTACATCATGTAGTTGCTGTCAGAGAGAAACTAAATCTCCGTTACACAATGTGATGGAATCATTCCCCAGGCAGTATGACATCAACTACGCGCGCCTATGGTTTGCGCAATAAACTTAAAAGCTTTTTTATGTGTGTGTACAAGTATGAATGCGAATAGTACGTGCATGCAACGCGTGTTGGCAGAATCTACAGCCTAGCCACAGGCACGACGCTGAATGTCATTTAACTCCACACTAGTATTTGACAGTCCGGCTCCGGGTAGTGAAATCTTCCTCCGTGAATCCGTTACTCACCATGGGTAGTTTGTCTCAGGCAAGGCTTGAACGGCAACCTTGCCCGAGATGAGACCTGAGTACCATCGCGGAGGGGAGAGGCGATACCGGGGCGGCGATGCGATGGCCGGCGTGGTGATGTGGGTCGTCGCGCTGCAGTTGATGCTGGCAGCTTCCGGTGTTTCGGCAGGTAGGGTTATCTTTGGTTGTTCGTTTGTTTAGTTTAGTCTCGCCTTTTTACGCTTGAGTTCACCCTGGCCACATTTGCCATGATCACACATAAAACGTGTTTTGCAGAATTCATGTTTTAAAAGTACTAAAACTGCCCATGCCCAGACTAAGTTGTTGTTTAAAAGTGTGCTCTAACAATCAACCTGTGACCTTGAGGCCCTAAATATTGGATGTAATTTTACTTTTTTAGGCGACACTGTCTTAGCTTTGTTTACGAAATTATATGTTCCATTGTTGACAAGACGGCTCTGTGCAGCATTGTGGTTGAAAAAATGTTAATTTTTTTACTTTTTTTTTTACATAATGCCGGAAAGAATGCAGGATCCAGACACCAACTATTTGGTTGTAATGTATACAAAGTCCATGGACTATGGAGAGTTGAGTGCATTTTCAAAGTATTTTCTAGCAAAAATGATAATGTTTCTCAGTCCCAGATTCATTGTCTTCAACATTTTTGCAATGACTGACCTTCATTGAGACATGATAAAAACAGTGTTGTCAACATTATTTCCACATAATAACCCATTTGGAAAGACATAAGAATGGTAGACCTACATGTACGTGTCAGTATATTATTATTCCGAGGATGATATCTAATATCGAATTAGCTTTTATAATTTGATTTTCAATGACATGCGAACCAACTCAGCCCCTTCGACATTTTAAGCATTTGCCAACTTACTAGTGTTTGTTTCATGTGTCTGATTTAATCATATATGAACAGCTCTAGAGACAAAAGAGAAAAAAAGGATTGAAAATCAAATGGCCAGGCAGGAAGAGTTTAATCAAGATTTTGTGCTCTAGAGCAAATGTGACAGAGCTGTAGCCTCTCAGACGATGAGACTAGGAGGATTCAATAACGATATCGTTTGTGTAAAATTGTTAAACTGTTTTCAGATCTTTAACTAAAGACGGAGCAATAGTGCTGTAGGCATGCATTTGTCAGGCTTGTGTTATCAATTGATAGAAGTTGTTTTGTTTGTTTGGAATTGATAATGGAAGATAGATAGCAGTGATATGAAACACTATAGTGGCTGTTTTTATCGAAGAAAAAGTATAACAGAAAAGTATTCTTTTTGTGAATTCCGTAACAGCTTCAGTGAAATGAGTTTGATATAAATATTTAATGTTTATCATTAAGGCTGAGTAAAAAATAAAGTTCTTGTCTGGGCTTTTTGAAAAAATGAAGGATGCCCCCCCCCCCCCTTTTTTTCAAGATTTTTCAAGATTGCGGATATCCATGCAATCTTCCATTTTCTCGACTATTTTGCTAAATTAATACCAAATTGTGTGTCCAAACTCCAAATGAGCCATCACCTTAAGCAACAATTGGGTAGGAAACAAATAAAAAGACAATATATTGACAACATTTTACAAAATAAATTGCAAATGTGGAATTAAAAAACAAAACAAAACAAAAAGAGGCGGGCTTGAAAACGGAAGCTGGCGGAGATGAGAAACTACATGTAATTTTAACATTTGGATAATTTTCAAGTGCTGTAAATTTGGTCGGACCCTAATCTCAAATTCATTCTTTCTTCCTTGGAAGACTTAGTTTTATAATTGTTTAACTGTGGGATTTGGAAGGATTGAAAAAGGTATACATGTATCCGCTCCGTTCACAAGTACCCCCTCACCGGCAAAGGAAGTACAGTTGGGGGTGACCGACCGACGCCATCTTGCCTGACTGCAATTCATTTGCCGCGAAGCCGCGGCCACTGCGTGTACATAGTACAAATCCCCTGGTGTACGTGCGTCACACACAAGGAACGGTGCGCGTCAACCAGCGAAATGTCCCGCCCATGGAATGTTGTTGCTAGGTAAAAGGGCGCCCTCTTTTGTCGGCGCACGGAGCCCATAGGGCCCAGTCACTTGCACTATGGGCTTGATACTGCAAAAAAAGTTACAGAACAACAAATATTAAAGGGGCATTACAGCCGAAAATGTTATACTTTACCCTATTTCAAAGGTCTAGTTGATAGGAAACGAGAATGTCTTACCGTTTCCGAGAAAAGAAAGAAAAAAAACTGGTTGTTTGATAAACATCAGATGGCGGACATTTTGTCGCATGCGCATACTAGTATACAGGTGTACGTATTTCTAGCTGTGTCCATTCGTTGTGTAGTGTGTGTGTCACATACATACTGCACCTTGATACACAAATGTTGTTTCTCGCACGTCCGCATCGCATGCTGCAGACGGACGTGCGGGAAACAACATTAGGCCAAGTAAAAAAATATATCAGTTTCTGGTCCCCGCCCGCTTCCTTTTTTTCCCGGCTGCTGCCTTTTTGTTTTATTCCTATTGCAATTTGTCACTACCGGTATTTTGTCTTCTTAGTTGTTTTCAACAAAATGTAGAAATGGTTATGGCTACTTTGGACACAATTTTGTTACTAGTTCGTCTTTTCTCAGTAACAGTGCGACATTAGGTTTAAAATTTCCTTTCTACCAGACCTTTGAATAGGGTACATTTACCTAAGTAACACAGAAATTTCGGCGATTTCAGGACGATGTGCACCTTTAATTGGGTTCCTGCAGAGTGTTTTATATTTTTCAAAATGTGACATAGGAGTAAGGCTTATTGAGTAGAAATTGTGAAGGTGCCGAGCCATTGCCAAGTCAATAAAATCTAAACCATACTGGCCAGGTGCACTTTTCAGAGACGTGCCAATTCCTTCATGGCTCGAATTCCGGCCAGTATCCTCCAAACTCAGAAAATACAGGTGTTTTTCCAAGGTGTCCCCGAAAACACAGCAGATCCACACCTCTGAGTTATTTTCTATCCTGACGAGTATTATTATGGCACTTTCATGTTATTGTATAATGTCACCCGAAACCACTGCAAGAGTCCAGAGTCCAACATTTCCTACGTTAGGTCGGTTTTGTGAAGTGTTGGGCTGCCGCCGCCTGTCTGTCTTAAGAGGGGTCAAGAGAGACTTCAAACGCCGGAGGGGCGATAGTCAATTTGAGGGAATCCAACAATCCTCCCTGGGAATCGCTTTCCATTAAGAAGGACACTTTCTTTCACACTTTCAGTAACTGTCAGTTGTTTGATAATTGTGCAAAGGTTGAACATGTAAGTTCTAGACGGAATTTGCTCGGAGAAAAAGCTGACAGCTATTTTAGGAAGATTTTGATCCACTTATGGGAATATTTTGACCACTGTGAGCTCCCAGTGACAGGTTGTGATTTTCAAGAGCTTGGCAAAGATAAGGTCTCACTGTTTGAAGTTTGAGGTATTAACCTCTGCAAACTTATATTATTTTTGTTGACAAAGCGTACAATCAAGAGGTTTGTTCATAAGTTTTGTACTCCTGGAGTGGTTTTTTTCTTTTCATGATAATCTGCCCTTGTACTTGATGAGAAATAGATGATTTTGTGGTTCTGCTTGAGATATCTACAAAATGTATGCGAAGTGGGTTTTTATGTTGAAAAGTGTTTAAGTAAAAAAAAAACTAAAAAGAATTGATAGGTTTTACTTACATTTTAATCAAAAAGTATTTTGATTTTTTTTTTCATCTGTGAGATCCATGCATCCAAGCAGTTCTAGTTGACTTCGTTTCAAACTCAAATTACCTAAAATTCATAATATTGTATTCAGGAGTACTACTGGTACTAAATATTTTGTAATGAGAGTTACGTATTTTGAAAACAAAATGTTATAAAATTATACTGGTCATTTGCTTAATGACATCTGTCTACTATCCAAACCAATTAACCTGTACACATAAATGCTACATGTAAGTACTGCAACTACCGTACATACATTTGTACACTGACACACTTTTGCATCTGCACTGCCCATCCTTTTTATAGCTCCATGCTTTAACCACAATTTTTCCCTAGCAAAAATAAAAGCACTCTGTCCAGATGTTCCATCCAAGCCATGCCCTTTACAGCTTACAAGCCATGCACCCAAAACCACCTCCAAATCCAAGGTCAAGCCACAGGTCATCGGATAATTTGCATCTGGCAAGAACTTCCAGTCCTTGCCAGCATGATTTCCAATAAGCTTGCCCATATGCTTGCCTAAACCTGTGCATAGTGAGATCCCTGAAACGGATGGTGGTCATGCAGGGATACAGATTGTTTACATTACTCAGGAATGGAACTTTTGGACCTCAGTTGAAATTTGTTTATTTTTTTTACAGGAAGCCAGTGAAAGTCGGTTCTTTTTTAATTTCCCATTGACGGATGATGACAGCCATTACATTGTTTTTTTTTTATTATTGCTACAATGTATAATTTGTTGACGCATTTTGCGACTTTCTAAATCTTTGAAAATGCGCTTTGTATTTTTAAGGTAATGTATTTTTAAGTTAAAAACCAAGAATGAGGAGCTCTAGGATATAGTGTTTCAAATATGTTGGGTCCGTGTATTTCTTTAAAAAGTGATATCAGCAAGTTATTCAACTGATCAATGCCTTGCATTTCTCCCAGTAAATGTTCATGCAGTAAGGTATACATACTGTGCAATGTACAGTACCGGTACATGTATTTTAAAGGGAATGTACAATTTTTGCTTTTGCTGCAATTTTCAGAAATAAATGGATTTGGAGGATTAGTATGTTATATAAAATATTGTTAAACTGACTTGTTTCATGTTTTGGGCTTGTAGATGCTAAAAAAAACCAAGAAAACCTATCATGTTCTTGTAGTCTGGTTCCCTGACCCCACTTAAGATGAAACGAAGCAATTAACACTTTGGGGAATTGTAAGGTCAGAGAATCAGTCTAGCAGGCTTGTACCCCTTCACAGGTGTGTGATCAATTGCAAAGAAACGTCAGAATTTAACTAAATATGAAAAATTAAGAACGGTTTTTGAAAAAAAAAACAGTTTTCTCCAACGCTGGTCGGCTGACCAGCGTTGGAAAAATACAGTTTTTCTTGAAAATTTCAGCCCACCAGGAGCCACGATTTTAAAGCATGCTTCAGACTCTCCGTCCCTAACAATTCAGTAAGGTATTTCGTGGTAATGTGATCATTTCGTTTTTTGATGTTTGCAAATGTTGTATTTTCCCTTTAAGAACTTTCAGACACACAACACTTTAAGTTTAAATGGACTCCTTGCGCGAACAGATGGCGCTGTGTGGCCAATTTCAAGAGCTGCAGTGGGACTGTGGGAGGGATGGGCGTACTGGCTCACGCGCAAAGTGCGGTACGTACCACTATAGTAAACCCGTGGCTTCTTTGCCTGATCCAGTGTCAGAGACTTCTGGCAGTATGTACGTTCTGATGTCCTTTCCAGTGGTCTCCCCCACCATATCTGTGGATGGAGTTCATGCAAAAAATCATTGACGCAAGTGAAAGCATGCAGACGCACATTTTCATGAAGTTGCCGTGCTGATGCATACCAATTAATTTGAAGCCTTCACCACACTCTGAATTATACATTAGCCCAAATGAGTTTCGGGCACAAATAGGTAAATTACCATACCGGTAGCATGTGTATCGCCGATCTTGTATGTATTCCAATCAAAAGGGCCCTGGGACGTACACATAGTCGTTTGATTTTGAATACTTGTTAGGCCAAAAAAAAAAATGTCGATCTCTGGTCAGCGCGCGCGTCGATTTTAATCATGCGTGCGATCTTTTTTTTTCTTCAAAATGTTCCGCGGTAGCTCCAACAGCGCCCTCTATTTCTGCACCTCCTCAATTTTTTTTACCAAAGAGCACCAAGGAATGGGAAATTGCACCAAGGCAAATGATCGAAAGCACCAAGGCAAATTATGGAGGACACCAATGTACATGAGGACACCAAAGAAGCAAAATAGTACCTACCTTGTCTGTACAATCCAAGCTTGAAGAAAGAAAAAAAAAAGCAAAAAAAAAAAAAAGCCGCGTGGCCGCGTCAATTCCGGAACTTTGGTCTGACCAGAGACCGAATATTTTTTTTTTTGGCCTTACTCACCTTCTAGTGCCATAACAAAATTCTATTATGGAAACATTAGTACCCTCCAGTCTAGTTCAACATGGATGTTTCACTATACATGTACCCCTCCAGAATATTTACATGTAATATACAGAAAAGTAGCCCTCGGGTACTGCAGGTTTAGCAAAACTCGAAATTTCTACCGTGTCTACTAGCAACATGTTTTGCCAAACCTGCATGGTTAATGAGTTTGGAAAGTTATTCATGTTCATGTAGGGGGGTTGAATGTATGAGAGCGAGAATGTGGACTGTATGTCTCCATTTCAGGCTCAATGTTTCTCGTTGGACATCCGCACCAATAAACAAGAGATGGAACGTGTCCTTTGACTCTCTTCTCATAGTGCAACAGCCCAAAACCTGATTAGAATCAGAAATGAGCTATTCTTGTCCCCCTACAACGATCCTTGCGTTGCAGCCAGAGCCGTTTTAGAATTATCCGGCAACGTCGCGCCAATTCGCCCTGGGACTTTTTCTGTCGGGGCTCTGACTTTCATTTTTTTGTTTAGTGTTTCTGAGGAGACTGTCGCCAGCTCTTGGCGTGTGCCCTTCCATTGATTTCTCCAACGCTCGGTGGAGGTTGGGTTATGCACGGCGATGTAATCAACGGGGCTTTGTACGTGAACGAGTTAAGGTTAAAGGTTTTATGGATTAACTGGAAGATGAGATGGGTTGAAAGAGAAGGGATGGGAACTAATGTGACTTGTCGGAGATACTGAGCAGGGTGATCAAATTGGAGTTACAGAAATCTGGGGTAAGCAGCATCCCATCAGAAAAGAGGAAATCCCTAATGTCTGGAGTGAACTTTAATGAAACGAACATGATAGCATATCTGTGTACGTGCTGCTCTCAATTTGTTTTTTCCTCAGAGTGGTCCTCAAAGTGCAGTGAAAGATCTGTGGTTATTTTACCAGTATATTGTGTGTTTTTTTCCGTTTGCAGATATATTTTATAAACAGTTCAAGCTACATTCCATTATTTGCAGCTATTTAAAAAGTAAAGGAGGTAATTATTTTTGAAAAGCATACTTGGTTTAAAGATAGTAATTGGACTAAACTCCCTGTGAAATTATTCTTTCTGGCAAGCTGTCATTTTGAAGAAATCAATGAAGGTTATTTCCAACGATGTGTCTAAAGACTCATTTCCGTTAGTAGTTCTTTTTTAATTCGGAAACGTGCGCGCAAGCGTTGACACGATGCACATATATGCGCGCATTTGTGCGACATGGCGTACCGGGGGTAGCTGCAAACGGCTCAGTGAGAACGTGTCTGGTACGCTGAATTCCACAGTGGGCAAGCAATCTTTGCTGTGCAGTGGTGTAAATCTGAGACATAGAGTGGGGGGATGGGGGATGACCCAAATCAAAAAGCGCCTGCCGTGGAAATTCGAAAAGTTGGGGGGGGGGGGGAACTGGACACCACATACAATGTACATGTACGTGTATCTTTTAGTACAAATGTGGTATAATCGCGCTGGTCACCAAATAAAGATGTACAGGTACATCTTTATTGCGTTGCGCTTTTTTTCTACATTTTTCAGTGCTTTTGAAATGTTTGATTGTTGGGACTTGTTTCGAAAAATACCTTGAAATCTGAATTTTGTTTGGATTTTCTCCCACGAACAAGTGCAGGGGGGGGGATGACTCAATAGCCCTCCCCCTTAAAGGGAATGTATCGGTACCCGGTACATCATTGGCTTTTGCTGTAATTTTCAAAAATGAACTATTTCAGGGGTTAGTATAATAGATCAAATATTGTTACACTGACATGTTTGAAGTTTTGTGTTCAGAAATGCTGAAAAAGCCAAAAAAAACAAAAATGTTTAAGTAGTCTGGTTCCCTGACTCCACTAAAGATGAAATGGATCAATTTGTAGATGCCGGAAAATTGTAAGGTAAGGGAACCAGTCTAGCTGGTCTGCACCCGTTCATGAACATGTAACCAGTAGCAAACAAAATTTTGACTGAATAAAATGGTAAATTTGGAGCAGTAGTTGAAAAATAGTTGGGTTTTTCCAATGGTGGTCGGCCGACCACCGTTGGAAATTTATACAAAAATACCATTTTCTTGAAAATGACTTCACACCAGGTGCCATAATTTTACAGGATGCTTTAGACTGTCGTTAACCAACATCCTAGTAATGTTTTTCGTAAAAACTTGGTAGTTTTATTTGTTGATGTTTGCAAATGTTGTATATTCCCTTTAAGAAGTGGGCGCCTCCTGATTTACTGTGTATGCCCCTGGCTGTATGCAGGTGTATGGTAGATGTCCATGTACACACACATAAAAATTGTGTACATGTGACTGTGTACTTGAGATCCTAATCAGCACAGTGTTGAATGATACATAAGTCTACCCATGGGCTGATGAGTGACGACAAGTGTTTGAAGCTCCATGGTTGAGGAAACGCTGCAGTGTAGTGTCTGTGTGTGTGTTTATGAATTGTGCATTTGCATTCATCACACAGGCAAGGAATATATAAGGGTGTGCTTCAAGGGCATCACCGGTGAATTGTATTGAGTGAATTTTGAATCAATATTTTTCTTGCCACACATATTTTGCTGTACTTTCGTTCTTCGTACACCTTTGCAAAATATTGGCAAGTGGCCAATGCCCTACATTTCATTTCATTTGCTGTAATATGAACTTCCAAAAATTGATTGAATATTTTACTTGACTCTAGATTTTCTAATCCAAAACAAAATCACGAACAGTGAGATTTCATCAGGTGGGTGGGGGCAAGCAGGGAAACAATGTTTCTTTGCGGTGATCCGGGGGGGGGGGGGGGGGGGGGGGTAGCAAAAAGAAAATTGAATCTGGCAACTAACTACCCGGTATTAGGCCATATTTAAAAAAACAAATGTTTAGCGTATCCCGCCTGCTTGCTTTTTGGAGGCCGCCTCCTTTTTTGTTTCTTTTTGTTTGTTTCCAACGATACATTTTAAACAGTGACATCATTTTGGCCTCTTTGTCTGTTGCATCATGGAGCTAGGAACACTATCTAGCTGATCTACAAATACATGTAGCCCCTTAAAGCTGGTATGAGTCCAATGGCAGCCATTTAAAAAAAAGCTGGGGGCCATCTTGAAAAATAGCCCGGTTGGACGGCATTTTGGAGGGGGAAAAAGGTATTCTTTTTGTGAATTCCGTAACAGCTTCAGTGAAATGAGTTTGATATAAATATTTAATGTTTATCATTAAGGCTGAGTAAAAAAATAAAGTTCTTGTCTGGGCTTTTTGAAAAAATGAAGGATGCCCCCCCCCCTTTTTTTCAAGATTTTTCAAGATTGCGGATATCCATGCAATCTTCCATTTTCTCGACTATTTTGCTAAATTAATACCAAATTGTGTGTCCAAACTCCAAATGAGCCATCACCTTAAGCAACAATTGGGTAGGAAACAAATAAAAAGACAATATATTGACAACATTTTACAAAATAAATTGCAAATGTGGAATTAAAAAACAAAACAAAACAAAAAGAGGCGGGCTTGAAAACGGAAGCTGGCGGAGATGAGAAACTACATGTAATTTTAACATTTGGATAATTTTCAAGTGCTGTAAATTTGGTCGGACCCTAATCTCAAATTCATTCTTTCTTCCTTGGAAGACTTAGTTTTATAATTGTTTAACTGTGGGATTTGGAAGGATTGAAAAAGGTATACATGTATCCGCTCCGTTCACAAGTACCCCCTCACCGGCAAAGGAAGTACAGTTGGGGGTGACCGACCGACGCCATCTTGCCTGACTGCAATTCATTTGCCGCGAAGCCGCGGCCACTGCGTGTACATAGTACAAATCCCCTGGTGTACGTGCGTCACACACAAGGAACGGTGCGCGTCAACCAGCGAAATGTCCCGCCCATGGAATGTTGTTGCTAGGTAAAAGGGCGCCCTCTTTTGTCGGCGCACGGAGCCCATAGGGCCCAGTCACTTGCACTATGGGCTTGATACTGCAAAAAAAGTTACAGAACAACAAATATTAAAGGGGCATTACAGCCGAAAATGTTATACTTTACCCTATTTCAAAGGTCTAGTTGATAGGAAACGAGAATGTCTTACCGTTTCCGAGAAAAGAAAGAAAAAAAACTGGTTGTTTGATAAACATCAGATGGCGGACATTTTGTCGCATGCGCATACTAGTATACAGGTGTACGTATTTCTAGCTGTGTCCATTCGTTGTGTAGTGTGTGTGTCACATACATACTGCACCTTGATACACAAATGTTGTTTCTCGCACGTCCGCATCGCATGCTGCAGACGGACGTGCGGGAAACAACATTAGGCCAAGTAAAAAAATATATCAGTTTCTGGTCCCCGCCCGCTTCCTTTTTTTCCCGGCTGCTGCCTTTTTGTTTTATTCCTATTGCAATTTGTCACTACCGGTATTTTGTCTTCTTAGTTGTTTTCAACAAAATGTAGAAATGGTTATGGCTACTTTGGACACAATTTTGTTACTAGTTCGTCTTTTCTCAGTAACAGTGCGACATTAGGTTTAAAATTTCCTTTCTACCAGACCTTTGAATAGGGTACATTTACCTAAGTAACACAGAAATTTCGGCGATTTCAGGACGATGTGCACCTTTAATTGGGTTCCTGCAGAGTGTTTATATTTTTCAAAATGTGACATAGGAGTAAGGCTTATTGAGTAGAAATTGTGAAGGTGCCGAGCCATTGCCAAGTCAATAAAATCTAAACCATACTGGCCAGGTGCACTTTTCAGAGACGTGCCAATTCCTTCATGGCTCGAATTCCGGCCAGTATCCTCCAAACTCAGAAAATACAGGTGTTTTTCCAAGGTGTCCCCGAAAACACAGCAGATCCACACCTCTGAGTTATTTTCTATCCTGACGAGTATTATTATGGCACTTTCATGTTATTGTATAATGTCACCCGAAACCACTGCAAGAGTCCAGAGTCCAACATTTCCTACGTTAGGTCGGTTTTGTGAAGTGTTGGGCTGCCGCCGCCTGTCTGTCTTAAGAGGGGTCAAGAGAGACTTCAAACGCCGGAGGGGCGATAGTCAATTTGAGGGAATCCAACAATCCTCCCTGGGAATCGCTTTCCATTAAGAAGGACACTTTCTTTCACACTTTCAGTAACTGTCAGTTGTTTGATAATTGTGCAAAGGTTGAACATGTAAGTTCTAGACGGAATTTGCTCGGAGAAAAAGCTGACAGCTATTTTAGGAAGATTTTGATCCACTTATGGGAATATTTTGACCACTGTGAGCTCCCAGTGACAGGTTGTGATTTTCAAGAGCTTGGCAAAGATAAGGTCTCACTGTTTGAAGTTTGAGGTATTAACCTCTGCAAACTTATATTATTTTTGTTGACAAAGCGTACAATCAAGAGGTTTGTTCATAAGTTTTGTACTCCTGGAGTGGTTTTTTTCTTTTCATGATAATCTGCCCTTGTACTTGATGAGAAATAGATGATTTTGTGGTTCTGCTTGAGATATCTACAAAATGTATGCGAAGTGGGTTTTTATGTTGAAAAGTGTTTAAGTAAAAAAAAAACTAAAAAGAATTGATAGGTTTTACTTACATTTTAATCAAAAAGTATTTTGATTTTTTTTTTCATCTGTGAGATCCATGCATCCAAGCAGTTCTAGTTGACTTCGTTTCAAACTCAAATTACCTAAAATTCATAATATTGTATTCAGGAGTACTACTGGTACTAAATATTTTGTAATGAGAGTTACGTATTTTGAAAACAAAATGTTATAAAATTATACTGGTCATTTGCTTAATGACATCTGTCTACTATCCAAACCAATTAACCTGTACACATAAATGCTACATGTAAGTACTGCAACTACCGTACATACATTTGTACACTGACACACTTTTGCATCTGCACTGCCCATCCTTTTTATAGCTCCATGCTTTAACCACAATTTTTCCCTAGCAAAAATAAAAGCACTCTGTCCAGATGTTCCATCCAAGCCATGCCCTTTACAGCTTACAAGCCATGCACCCAAAACCACCTCCAAATCCAAGGTCAAGCCACAGGTCATCGGATAATTTGCATCTGGCAAGAACTTCCAGTCCTTGCCAGCATGATTTCCAATAAGCTTGCCCATATGCTTGCCTAAACCTGTGCATAGTGAGATCCCTGAAACGGATGGTGGTCATGCAGGGATACAGATTGTTTACATTACTCAGGAATGGAACTTTTGGACCTCAGTTGAAATTTGTTTATTTTTTTTACAGGAAGCCAGTGAAAGTCGGTTCTTTTTTAATTTCCCATTGACGGATGATGACAGCCATTACATTGTTTTTTTTATTATTGCTACAATGTATAATTTGTTGACGCATTTTGCGACTTTCTAAATCTTTGAAAATGCGCTTTGTATTTTTAAGGTAATGTATTTTTAAGTTAAAAACCAAGAATGAGGAGCTCTAGGATATAGTGTTTCAAATATGTTGGGTCCGTGTATTTCTTTAAAAAGTGATATCAGCAAGTTATTCAACTGATCAATGCCTTGCATTTCTCCCAGTAAATGTTCATGCAGTAAGGTATACATACTGTGCAATGTACAGTACCGGTACATGTATTTTAAAGGGAATGTACAATTTTTGCTTTTGCTGCAATTTTCAGAAATAAATGGATTTGGAGGATTAGTATGTTATATAAAATATTGTTAAACTGACTTGTTTCATGTTTTGGGCTTGTAGATGCTAAAAAAAACCAAGAAAACCTATCATGTTCTTGTAGTCTGGTTCCCTGACCCCACTTAAGATGAAACGAAGCAATTAACACTTTGGGGAATTGTAAGGTCAGAGAATCAGTCTAGCAGGCTTGTACCCCTTCACAGGTGTGTGATCAATTGCAAAGAAACGTCAGAATTTAACTAAATATGAAAAATTAAGAACGGTTTTTGAAAAAAAAAACAGTTTTCTCCAACGCTGGTCGGCTGACCAGCGTTGGAAAAATACAGTTTTTCTTGAAAATTTCAGCCCACCAGGAGCCACGATTTTAAAGCATGCTTCAGACTCTCCGTCCCTAACAATTCAGTAAGGTATTTCGTGGTAATGTGATCATTTCGTTTTTTGATGTTTGCAAATGTTGTATTTTCCCTTTAAGAACTTTCAGACACACAACACTTTAAGTTTAAATGGACTCCTTGCGCGAACAGATGGCGCTGTGTGGCCAATTTCAAGAGCTGCAGTGGGACTGTGGGAGGGATGGGCGTACTGGCTCACGCGCAAAGTGCGGTACGTACCACTATAGTAAACCCGTGGCTTCTTTGCCTGATCCAGTGTCAGAGACTTCTGGCAGTATGTACGTTCTGATGTCCTTTCCAGTGGTCTCCCCCACCATATCTGTGGATGGAGTTCATGCAAAAAATCATTGACGCAAGTGAAAGCATGCAGACGCACATTTTCATGAAGTTGCCGTGCTGATGCATACCAATTAATTTGAAGCCTTCACCACACTCTGAATTATACATTAGCCCAAATGAGTTTCGGGCACAAATAGGTAAATTACCATACCGGTAGCATGTGTATCGCCGATCTTGTATGTATTCCAATCAAAAGGGCCCTGGGACGTACACATAGTCGTTTGATTTTGAATACTTGTTAGGCCAAAAAAAAAAATGTCGATCTCTGGTCAGCGCGCGCGTCGATTTTAATCATGCGTGCGATCTTTTTTTTTCTTCAAAATGTTCCGCGGTAGCTCCAACAGCGCCCTCTATTTCTGCACCTCCTCAATTTTTTTTACCAAAGAGCACCAAGGAATGGGAAATTGCACCAAGGCAAATGATCGAAAGCACCAAGGCAAATTATGGAGGACACCAATGTACATGAGGACACCAAAGAAGCAAAATAGTACCTACCTTGTCTGTACAATCCAAGCTTGAAGAAAGAAAAAAAAAAGCAAAAAAAAAAAAAAGCCGCGTGGCCGCGTCAATTCCGGAACTTTGGTCTGACCAGAGACCGAATATTTTTTTTTTTGGCCTTACTCACCTTCTAGTGCCATAACAAAATTCTATTATGGAAACATTAGTACCCTCCAGTCTAGTTCAACATGGATGTTTCACTATACATGTACCCCTCCAGAATATTTACATGTAATATACAGAAAAGTAGCCCTCGGGTACTGCAGGTTTAGCAAAACTCGAAATTTCTACCGTGTCTACTAGCAACATGTTTTGCCAAACCTGCATGGTTAATGAGTTTGGAAAGTTATTCATGTTCATGTAGGGGGGTTGAATGTATGAGAGCGAGAATGTGGACTGTATGTCTCCATTTCAGGCTCAATGTTTCTCGTTGGACATCCGCACCAATAAACAAGAGATGGAACGTGTCCTTTGACTCTCTTCTCATAGTGCAACAGCCCAAAACCTGATTAGAATCAGAAATGAGCTATTCTTGTCCCCCTACAACGATCCTTGCGTTGCAGCCAGAGCCGTTTTAGAATTATCCGGCAACGTCGCGCCAATTCGCCCTGGGACTTTTTCTGTCGGGGCTCTGACTTTCATTTTTTTGTTTAGTGTTTCTGAGGAGACTGTCGCCAGCTCTTGGCGTGTGCCCTTCCATTGATTTCTCCAACGCTCGGTGGAGGTTGGGTTATGCACGGCGATGTAATCAACGGGGCTTTGTACGTGAACGAGTTAAGGTTAAAGGTTTTATGGATTAACTGGAAGATGAGATGGGTTGAAAGAGAAGGGATGGGAACTAATGTGACTTGTCGGAGATACTGAGCAGGGTGATCAAATTGGAGTTACAGAAATCTGGGGTAAGCAGCATCCCATCAGAAAAGAGGAAATCCCTAATGTCTGGAGTGAACTTTAATGAAACGAACATGATAGCATATCTGTGTACGTGCTGCTCTCAATTTGTTTTTTCCTCAGAGTGGTCCTCAAAGTGCAGTGAAAGATCTGTGGTTATTTTACCAGTATATTGTGTGTTTTTTTCCGTTTGCAGATATATTTTATAAACAGTTCAAGCTACATTCCATTATTTGCAGCTATTTAAAAAGTAAAGGAGGTAATTATTTTTGAAAAGCATACTTGGTTTAAAGATAGTAATTGGACTAAACTCCCTGTGAAATTATTCTTTCTGGCAAGCTGTCATTTTGAAGAAATCAATGAAGGTTATTTCCAACGATGTGTCTAAAGACTCATTTCCGTTAGTAGTTCTTTTTTAATTCGGAAACGTGCGCGCAAGCGTTGACACGATGCACATATATGCGCGCATTTGTGCGACATGGCGTACCGGGGGTAGCTGCAAACGGCTCAGTGAGAACGTGTCTGGTACGCTGAATTCCACAGTGGGCAAGCAATCTTTGCTGTGCAGTGGTGTAAATCTGAGACATAGAGTGGGGGGATGGGGGATGACCCAAATCAAAAAGCGCCTGCCGTGGAAATTCGAAAAGTTGGGGGGGGGGGGGGAACTGGACACCACATACAATGTACATGTACGTGTATCTTTTAGTACAAATGTGGTATAATCGCGCTGGTCACCAAATAAAGATGTACAGGTACATCTTTATTGCGTTGCGCTTTTTTTCTACATTTTTCAGTGCTTTTGAAATGTTTGATTGTTGGGACTTGTTTCGAAAAATACCTTGAAATCTGAATTTTGTTTGGATTTTCTCCCACGAACAAGTGCAGGGGGGGGGGGATGACTCAATAGCCCTCCCCCTTAAAGGGAATGTATCGGTACCCGGTACATCATTGGCTTTTGCTGTAATTTTCAAAAATGAACTATTTCAGGGGTTAGTATAATAGATCAAATATTGTTACACTGACATGTTTGAAGTTTTGTGTTCAGAAATGCTGAAAAAGCCAAAAAAAACAAAAATGTTTAAGTAGTCTGGTTCCCTGACTCCACTAAAGATGAAATGGATCAATTTGTAGATGCCGGAAAATTGTAAGGTAAGGGAACCAGTCTAGCTGGTCTGCACCCGTTCATGAACATGTAACCAGTAGCAAACAAAATTTTGACTGAATAAAATGGTAAATTTGGAGCAGTAGTTGAAAAATAGTTGGGTTTTTCCAATGGTGGTCGGCCGACCACCGTTGGAAATTTATACAAAAATACCATTTTCTTGAAAATGACTTCACACCAGGTGCCATAATTTTACAGGATGCTTTAGACTGTCGTTAACCAACATCCTAGTAATGTTTTTCGTAAAAACTTGGTAGTTTTATTTGTTGATGTTTGCAAATGTTGTATATTCCCTTTAAGAAGTGGGCGCCTCCTGATTTACTGTGTATGCCCCTGGCTGTATGCAGGTGTATGGTAGATGTCCATGTACACACACATAAAAATTGTGTACATGTGACTGTGTACTTGAGATCCTAATCAGCACAGTGTTGAATGATACATAAGTCTACCCATGGGCTGATGAGTGACGACAAGTGTTTGAAGCTCCATGGTTGAGGAAACGCTGCAGTGTAGTGTCTGTGTGTGTGTTTATGAATTGTGCATTTGCATTCATCACACAGGCAAGGAATATATAAGGGTGTGCTTCAAGGGCATCACCGGTGAATTGTATTGAGTGAATTTTGAATCAATATTTTTCTTGCCACACATATTTTGCTGTACTTTCGTTCTTCGTACACCTTTGCAAAATATTGGCAAGTGGCCAATGCCCTACATTTCATTTCATTTGCTGTAATATGAACTTCCAAAAATTGATTGAATATTTTACTTGACTCTAGATTTTCTAATCCAAAACAAAATCACGAACAGTGAGATTTCATCAGGTGGGTGGGGGCAAGCAGGGAAACAATGTTTCTTTGCGGTGATCCGGGGGGGGGGGGGGGGGTAGCAAAAAGAAAATTGAATCTGGCAACTAACTACCCGGTATTAGGCCATATTTAAAAAAACAAATGTTTAGCGTATCCCGCCTGCTTGCTTTTTGGAGGCCGCCTCCTTTTTTGTTTCTTTTTGTTTGTTTCCAACGATACATTTTAAACAGTGACATCATTTTGGCCTCTTTGTCTGTTGCATCATGGAGCTAGGAACACTATCTAGCTGATCTACAAATACATGTAGCCCCTTAAAGCTGGTATGAGTCCAATGGCAGCCATTTAAAAAAAAGCTGGGGGCCATCTTGAAAAATAGCCCGGTTGGACGGCATTTTGGAGGGGGAAAAAGGTACTCCTCCTTCCTTTTTTTTTCAAAAAGGCAGGACGTTATTAAAACATTATTTTTTTTTTTTACTTGCCCTTCAGCCTTTAATTTAATAATTGATGAGCACATGTGAGCAGGGGGGGGAACATGAGTCTCTTTGTGGTGATCCAAGGGGGGAACCATCCAAGGGGGGGGGTGCAAACTGGAAATCAAACCATAACAATCATAAGCAAAGGTGAGCTTAAACGAACCGGTATTTGGGTTTCTGTCAGTGTAGCCCACGAAAGTCTTTTCACTGGCCGTACCCGTATGTGGAAAGAAATGCCTTGAGGGAAACCCCTTAAATGACATTCTAGAGAAACCCCACAAGTTGAAAACCCATGTCATTGTCAATCGGCAGGCGCTGGATTCAAACCCACGTCACAGCAGTGGAAGACAAACCAAGTACAGACGATCCAGTAGGCCACACCCACTGCACATGATGAGCGCCTCCCCATTGCAATGCCACAGTGCATTCCAGCCGCGCATGTCATACATGTCATAACGTACATTGCTACATGTTAATCATGGCTGTGATTGGCTATTTAAGCGCATTGGGACAGTGCTTAAATTAATGGAGCGATCTGTTGCTATGCCAACTTCCCTCAGTAGGGCTCTGCCGAATACTGCAAATTTGAATACCGGTACAGCCATATCAACCAAATGTATCTTAATAGCATTAGGCCTATTCGATTGAAATATCTGAAAAATGTGAGAGGTCTGAGGTCTCAAGGAGATGATGAAAAATAAAGCTATAGTCCATCATTTGCAGCCATCTGAAAAGTAACTGGCGTAATTATTGTTGAAAAATAAATTGGCTGAAAGATAGTAAGGGAACTAAACTCCCTGTGAAATTAGGCTCTATTCTTTCTGGGAAGCTGTCATTTTGAAGTAATCAATGAAAGAAGGCCTTTCCAACGGTGCGTCTTAAGACGCACCATAGGAAAATTTTAATTAGTAGTTCGTTTTGTTATTTGGCGAAGCGCCCAAGCATTGGCACGACGCACACGCGCGTGCGGTTGCTATAATTCGTCGGATCAGTGCGCGACGTCTCGTATAGCTGCAATTCAAAACATGATTCAGTAACTTTTGATTTGAAATTGAGATCCTAGAAAGCTGTTTTCTCGGAATATACAGCTGAAGCTTAGCTGAAACTTCATCAGGTTAGTTGTACAGTATCCGTCATTAGATTTTGAACACTTTTGTTGCTTCAAACGAACAAAGTGCACAAATTACAAATGATGGACTATATCTTTAAATAATGGACAACTTTGTGATTAATCTTCACACTCTTCAAGCCATAACACCTTGATGGCTTTTGTTCAAAATTCAAAACCAATTCTCACCTCATGTACATGTACATGTATGCCGGTGTAGCATGAATTTCGGTTTTATGAAATACGGACTCATTGGTGGTATTGCGCATGCTCATGCATAGATAATTAGGAGAGGGACCGGTCACGTGAGAGGGTTTAACCAATAAAAGGGAAAAAGAGTCTGATTTTCATACGAGTCCGATTTTCATGTGACACCGGCACATAATATATGCTGGCTGAAACTCCAAAGAAGATCCCCCCTCCTCTCTGACCCCGACCCCTAGCCCAATCCCCACCCCAAGGGATTTACACCCCTATGCACCTTTCATTTTGGGTCTCAACTTCAACTACACAGTATCTATGTACTGTATGTACAATGCGTACATTACAAAGAGATGTCAGCACATTATGACAGCGGGTAATTTTGTTCCAATTCTTTGATGGAGGAACGCGCTAATCCAGAGTGACAGTGATGTATCAGCACCCTGCCTGCACCAATTTCCATCAAATATTCAAATGTCAGAGACAGGCGCAGGACTTTCAAGATGTAGCACTCTGTCTGTGTGAATGCCGTTCCGGGCGAATTCTTTCCTTTGACTTTAATGCAGCAATTTGAATAACAAATGGCTCGCTGCATTGACATTGCATATGATTGTAGCCTAGGGGCAGTGTACTTTGGGTCTATGTCACATCTGAACTTGTCCCTTGAACTACCATAATAAATTCACAAATGCCGTGTACATGTACATGCAGCGGTACTACCAGTATGTTATTTGGGGAGCATATTGGTATTGGTACATCTTTCAAGATCTGTCAAACATTATCGTAATGATTTAAATTGACATGATGTACGTTTACCGGTACTTACATGTTTGTGCTTGAGTCTTGTACATAACAAAGTCACTGAAGAGTTGCATCTGATGAGAAATTTCACTGACGAATTTTTTATTTTTTTGGACACAATCAGTGACATTTACCTGTTGTTAAGGTAAGCTTTCGCTTGCTGATTCTGCTAGCTTCCTCAGACCGATGGCGGAAGTGTCGATGAACTTCTCGTGGACGAGAAGTGCAACACTTTTAAATGCCATCTTAGGAAGCCTGCACAAACAGCAAGCGAAAGCTTAGGCCTACCTAAACAACAGGTAAATACCACTGATTGTGTGAAAAGAACGTTTTTGCCGCAACAAAATCATAACATTCCCAATTGAACTTCGATTTCATTTAAAAAGATCAATTTTAATTTTAATGAAATTTGCAACATGTGATTCAAGGCCTTACAATTCCGAACGAAAGCCATATTTTGTCATTGACGATTGAGCATCATAGTGTGTACTACACATACAATGCATGTGGCCCAAAAATGAAATTGCGTGGAAAAAATATTTTCCTATGGTGACAGCGCACGCCACGCCAGAACAAAGAAAGCCAGCGCGGTGCAGCCAAACAAAGAAAACCCTCGGTCACTGACTCAGACCCCATCTCAATATTCCCCGGATAAACCTCGTTGGATCCTCGCCTCTCTATCTTATTTCAAATAAAGATTAGCCCTGTTCTCCTCAACACTGGACGTATTACCCATTAGATTTGATAATTGAGGATTTTCCGAGTAGCCAGGGGGTCTGGTGCCAGGGTTTTCAAAAACCATTCCGTCTCCTCCAGATGACTCTGGGTCCATCTTCCCTGGGAACTGGATAGCAGTTTTCCCCCTACGGCAAGATGACGAGGCCTATTTGGTGGTCAAACGGAGAAAATGCACCTGTCGAAATTAAAAATACGCTTTGTGAGGACGCGGCAATATTTGCAATTTGGTTTTTGTGCCCCTCGTTGTTGAGCGCGTCAGGATTATCCTGTGGGGTGATTTATTTTGGAGTAATCTGTTGCGACATGCGAAGGATCGTAATTGGTTCCTTTGTAGGCGCGTGTTGTGTATACTTGTAAATGCGCTCGTTATTAGTTTCACCACAATCTACACTTGTCTACCATAGCACAGACTAATTTGGTACGTTGTTTACACTATGTTTGCGTATTGTACTGGATTTCTTTTTTTGGCTTGTTGAAGAACAAAACGGACAAAAGAACTCAAATTTATCATTTATCCCAAGACTTTTCCACAGCGTTTTACAGCATGATACCATGCACAGCAGTGCGTTTACAACACGACATCCTATGCTGTGTGCATTTTATTGCTGCAGACTCTATGGCAGATACATGTACATGTATGTATGTATTTAGGATGATGAATATCATTTTTGGAAATTGTGTTGCTTCTACTAGAGTGGGCGTGGCATGTTTATAAAATTGACTGAGACATCAGTTATGTATTGCATGTCATTCAGATATTGTTTTGCGAATCATTCTCTTCACAATTGCACAGCTCTTCGTATCCTGCAGAAAATTTCTTAGCAATCCAATAAAAGTTACACTGCGATGTTGCGATTCATTTCTTGTGATGCACATTGTCATGATATACATGTAACAATAACAATTGTTGATATTTGTGATGTGGACAGTGGTACATGTACAGTAGGCCTATATAACTTTTCACCCTTTGAACAAAATGTAGGATGAACAATGACACCCTGAAATCGCCTCTGGCACCATTTACATGTATCAAGTTAGTGTAAAACTAGTCTTAAAGGGAATGTACATGTACGTACATCATTGCTTTTTGCTGTAATTTTCAGAAATGAACTATTTGAGGGGTTACTATGATGGATCAAATATTGTTACACTGTACACTGATATGTTTGAAGTTTTGTGTTCGAAAATGCTGGAAAAACCAAGAAAAACACAAATGGTGGAGTAGTCTGGTTCCCTGACTCCACTAAAGATAAAATGGATCAATTTATAGATGCCGGAAATGTGTAAGGTAAGGGAAGCAGTCTAGCTGGCCTGTAACCGTTCATGAACATGTAACCAATAGCAAACAAACTTTTGGACTGAAAAAATGGTGAATTTAGAGCAGTAGTTGAAAAATAGTTAGGTTTTTCCAACGGTGGTTGGCCGACCACTGTTGGAAATTTATACAAAAACACAATTTTCTTGAAAATGACTTCACACCAGGTGCCATAATTTTACAGGATGCTTTAGACTGTCATTTACCAACATCCTAGTAAGGTATTTCATAAAAACTTGGTAGTTTTATTTTTCGATGTTTGCAAATGTTGTATATTCCCTTTAATGCCCCCCCCCCCCCCACTCACAGCGGTCAACAATAAATCTGTATGGGTGTTGGCATACACACTATCGGTACTTTCAGCACAGTGATGTCCATGTGCATGTGTATATAACGGTATAGTGTACTTCTTCATGTGCGCAGCTAGTACTTCATGTTATTATATCCATCCCTGACCCAATATTGCATGATTTATTACATGTATTAGCAATACTGCAACCTATATTTTTCATCTCCACGGTCCCCCCCCTTCTTATTACTGTCCACCCCCCAGGGATATGTATCTGCACCATCCCCTCAGGGGTAGCATTGGCTCCCAACAATCTTATTAGACTGGCCCCTCAACTTGACCTCGCTGACCTAACATTGTAAACACAAGCACCAGCCTCTCAGCATGGCAGGGATCCATTCATGGGGGAATTCACCTGCAACTAAACAGCAGGAGGCTAAGTGGTCCATAAAGAGCTAGGTCGCTGTGTCAAAGAGTTGTACAATTATTTGCTTAAAATGTGCTTGTATGATTGATTGTGGGGATCACAACCTGTGTTGAAAGGAATGGCAGAAATGGTATCTGTAAAAAGAGTTCCATACATTGAGTTCATAATTTGAATACTGGATGTATGTCGAGCATATATGTTACAAAGACTTCAATGAAATTCAGAGGTCTTACAAAATGTACATCTCTAGAGTTACTAATTTTGCTGCGCATGTCACGGGATTGGGCACTTGTAACCAACTTTACAAATTACTTTGTAACTTCTCAGACAATGAAAACAGAAAGATTTTGAATGCCTTTTGTGGGGATTTTCAAAATGTAAACCAGGTTACATGGCAAAACACAACAGATTTCACACTTATGATGCTTGAGAAAGCTTCAGTTTCACCACAAAGCTCAGTGTACACACCTGTTTTGTGCTGCATTGAAGCACCGATGTCTACAGTAGAATTATCGTATGGACCTTTATGAACAATCTGAACAGCAACTTCCGAATTTGTATTTTTGAGGCTGGGTTTCTTGAACTGGTACCCATGTTTGTTTTTTTCAATCGGGTACACAGTTCCTGTACTTCTATCCGTAAATGCACACCCGTGAGGGTGCAACCCAGTAAATACTAGGCCAAATATTCCTCCGCTGAGCTCATGAATAATATATAAATGTTACACACTCACACACATGTATAGAGAGTTCTGAGAGCCATGGTATTGGGAAATTGAAGAGATATGGCAATGCACCTCTGGCCCAGACTTAAGGCTTCCAATTCCGAGCATTCAGGGGCAAGTTCGCGCAAGGACTATAGTTAACCATTGGTCGACTAACGCTTGCCCGAACTCCGTCTAGTCGACGATGGTTAACTACGCTAGTCGACTATTTGGAACCAACCTACTGGGGTTGGTTGCTTCGCTGGTAACCATAGCCGCGCGCGTTCATAACGTACAGCAGGGAGCCAGGATCCAGACATTTTGCAATGACATTTTGACCAGCGTTCGACTAGAGACGTTTGCACTTTGCTATTAGTGCGCAAGCGTAAGGCACGTCACAAATCAACCACTAGTCGACTAATGGTCCTTGCCCGAACTTGGCCTTGGATGCAATTTGGCTGAAAGTAGCGCTATTTAGCCATGTTGTGGAGGGATCTTTTTTTCAAGATGGCTGTTTTTCCACTTTGGGAAACATAACTCATTTTAGAGGTCGTCTCCTTTGGGTGAGAATTTCTCAAAAATTCATTAGTCAACCCACCAAAAATTGAAAAGAAAATGAAAGACGACATGTTGATCATCATTTGTTCTTTCTGTGCAGCCTGAATACCTGTGAGAGTTCTGAGTATTTTTAAAAGATTTTTGAAGTATGGGGATTTAAACACTGGTGTCTATGGGAATTTATTGGGTTGGGTGTACCCCTAACTGGGAGTGTATATTTTTGTACAGTGAGTTCATCTGCACTACCCAATTTTCATTCACATTAAAAATTGTATGTTTGGCGATCACTCAAATAGATGGATTTTTTTTTCTCATTGAGGAAATGAAGGCTCTCAAACTAAATGAAAAATGTTTTTTGGCTGTTTAGTGCGACTGTCTGAAAACAGCAGCATCCTTTTAAGCTGATGAGGTTGGAGTAGTGTGCTACGGAAGTTTGTCGTTAAACGGAAACATGCACCGTACATGCATCGGTACCTGAGGCTGCACCATGGATACAGTTGGGGGGGGGGGGGTATCTGTATCCCTCCCCTATTTGAAATCGTGAAGTGGAAATTGATACTGCACCAGTTGTTGAAATGATAACATTTCATTTTCCTTTAGTGCCATCCTTTAAAGGGAATGTACATCGTTGGCTTTTGCTGTACTTTTCAAAAATGCACTATTTGAGGGATTAGTATAATAGATCAAATATTGTTACACTGACATGTTCAAGTTTTGTGTTCGGAAATGCTGGAAAAGCCAAGAAAAACAAAAATGTTCAAGTAGTCTGGTTCCCAGACTCCACTAAAGATGAAATAGATCAATTTATAGATGCCGGAAAATTGTAAGGTAAGGGAACCAGTCTAGCTGGCCTGCACCCGTTCATGAACATGTAACCAATAGCAAACAAAATTTTGACTGAAAAAAAATGGTAAATTTGGAGCAGTAGTTTAAAAATAGTTAGGTTTTTCCAACGGTGGTCGGCCGACCACCGTTGGAAATTTATACAAAAATACCATTTTCTTGAAAATGACTTCACACCAGGTGCCATAATTTTACAGGATGCTTTAGACTGTCATTAACCAACATCCTAGTAAGGTTTTTCATAAAAAAATTAGTAGTTTTATTTGTTGATGTTTGCAAATGTTGTATATTCCCTTTAATGCAGCCTTTAATTTTGTGCAAATTTTTGTATACGGTATATGTAGTAATGTTCAGTGTAACGTATAGGGAGTTTATTCTTAACATTTTCCATTATGTGAGATCCATGTTGCATTGGATCGTATGTAAAGGGTAACTGTCCATGCTATTCTGTCAGTTTCATCCCAAAAAAATGGATTATATTTTTTAAATTGAGCTGTTTTTCCAGAAATACATACATTTTGAATGAAACATTGCCCCCCTCCAAAAAACTTTAGGCAAATTACTTTACAAACAGTTCTGTTTGAATCCTCCCAATTGATGAGTTTTTATAAGGTAGGCTGGACAAAAAGTCGGAGGGCCTAACCTTTTGATCCTAGCAGGATCTTCGTCAAAGCAGATGCTAAAAATAGAACCAAAAAATGTTCTTGCTTTACTCATACTGTAGGTTATCGTCTGAACTTGTTGAAAATCACTGACAGTATATCTTTAATCTTGAAGCAAAATGTTGGCATATAAAACCATGTTGAAAAAGCACCCCCCAAAACCCCATTTTTTTTTTAACGCTCTCCACAAGGAGCAGTCCATTACATTTAAATTCAGGTCACCGTTGAACCAGAGCAGGATAACTCGGTGTGCTAAAAAATTAAAGCAAGTGCATGTTCAGAAGACATTTGAAATGTCATTCAGTGCCACTTGTGCACGTACTCCGCAGAGTACCGCAGGTGCACGTACATAAAATGCCGTCGTTGCGGCTGCAGAGATGTTTTTACGGAGTTCCAAAAAAAGAAAGAGGAAAAAAAAGAGGCAAGCGGGGGGAATGTACTCGTGTGATTTCAAGTGTTTACTGCCTGCGACATTCTGCGGGCGACATGAAACACTAAATTCAGATCGGGGTAAAGACGAATTGGAAAGTTTAAAGCTGAAGCCATTTCAAATCAGATGAATATATCCCTTCCTTGCATTTCAGAAGGAGTTGGACTTCACACCCGCCGCGCTTGTCGGGGGATGAAATGCCGTCAAGATCTGACAGGCCACCCACGTTTTGCCTGCAACGGAAGCGCCTGACAGCCTAATCAGGGCGCGTCAGGCTTCACTTTCAAATTAGCTCTGCCGCTCTGCCAAAACACTCGCTCTTCTTAAAAAAAAACACCCTGTAACAATTTCTGACTTTCTGCTCATGCTTACAGTGTTACCGTACATGGCATTAACTGTACCGCACAAGGAAGGAAGAAAGAAAAGATCATGTCCTGTTGATTTATTGTTGCGTGGATGGCAAAATACATAGGAGATATTGGCTCCCGTGGGGGGTTTCTCTAAGTGAATTTGGGTGATAATGTGTCAAGGCTTAAGAGGGTGTAAAAATACGAGAGAGGATTTTCGCCAGGAGAGTTTAATTTGTCACGACAGACCTGACGCCGCCAAAACACCGTTTTCTCTCTTTGGGGGGTGAATTCTCTTGTCTTTCTGGAGAATCTGATGAAAGCCACAAGATTTTGTGGAGAGGCGCAAAGATGCTGGATTTGGGAAAATCTTGAAGCAGAATTAGAAGAACATTCCATGATCCAGTGGGAAAACCAACTGTTTATGTATCTGGAAAACAGTCTGGGATAAATGAGGAAATACATACATCTTCAAGCAACCTTGATACTGATTGGTCAAATCTCGGCAACAACAGTGTGGTATCATTCTGTATTGGAGGGTGTATCATATGATTGCACAGTGTGTCTCAAGCGCTATTCTAAGATGTGTGCACTTTCCTTACCAAACAAACGTGCAACTGGACACAGCTAAAATGTGATCACAGCGTACACATAGCCTATTTACCGCATTATCCCTCAAGTTGCAAAGAACTTCAAAACGTAAAATTTTTAACCATCTTTTTTGTGAAACACAAGAAAAAAAGGTGCAGAGGTGTGTTCCACTTGCACTCATTATGTTGCAACTTTCAAGGCACAAAGGAATAAAACCTTCCGACAATAAGACCCTCCAGTTATAGGCCTCCTCTAAAGGTATACTTGCAAGTTTGTTTCAAAAAGTTTTTAGTTTGGGAGAAATTTCCAATTTGTTGGACTCATTGCTGCAAAAAAAGAATTTGTCAACAAGTGATTAAAGTCAGACACATTCTGAGATTTTTTTCTACGAATTAGCATTGATCCAAGTGGAAAAAGTCTCTTGCCTTTCCTTCTGTTGAATATTACAGAACATTAGCCCTCATTCTCTAAAAGATTAACAGAATCTGCAGTTTTGGCACCAAATTTTTATAGAGTTGTCAACCATTTTATACTTGCATGTACCGCTACCAGTATGTGCTGCCTTGCAATGTAAGCAAATTACTTAACACAAGTATTAAATGTCAGGAAATCTGAACGTGATTTCAGTACATTTCTGCTCATTTTCGTGGCTGTAATGCACTTTCAGTCAATGTCCAGCAAGAAAATAAAAGGAAACTAAACTAGAACAACGGTACAAATTCTCTGTGACCTTTCTTGGAACACAATCCTAAGACAAGCATGTGAACTTTTCTCTTTATTCACACAAGAGTGTTTATAGCTAAGCCCCCAGCACTAGCGCCAAACGTGATTTAACGGCAGAGGACTCTGTCTCGGGCTCGATAATGAAGGCAAACAGGCCTGTCGCGCCCAGCAGTGCTTCACATAAGCTTGGCGCAGCCTACCCCATGAAATGGAAACCCGAAAGCTGTTACGGATCTTCCCCATGGGATTTCTAAAATAAACCGTGCCCTGATCGGCCTCAAATCATCACCTGGATGTGTGAGGTGCATCCCTATAGACCCTTGTCACGCAGCAGACATCTTGGCTTTATTATATTTTTCTTTAAAGAAGATGTTCATACGCAACCAAGGATTTACAAGTGAACGTATTCTAATCTAAGAATGCATCTAATCTGATGGAAGCGCGCTCTTTTTATGGTACACCATTTTTACAATTCAGTGGTTTTCAACAATTATCATTTATTCACTTTTTTTAAGTCTTAACATTTTCCAGTTCACTAAGAATTACTATAATTTATTGGTTATCCATTTAAAATGTGTTGTTATGCCGCGAAATGTTGATTTCAAATTAATAAGCCATCCTTGAATTGGATTAAATTGAACTGAATTGAATTGAAAGCCCATGAATAAAGCTGAGCCGTTTCAAAATTTTTGTAGATTTTATTCATAGAATGCTAATACATTCTTGTTGGGCTGGGGTATAGGGGCTCAGTACCTGAAGATAATTTCAAAAAGTGAGGGATACCGTAAATGGGATGCAAAATCAAATCCCTGTTTTGTAGCCTGTTACAAATGACCAACTGGCTAGTGTTCTGTACAGTTATGGTAGGCCCTAATTGTTTAATGGACATGTTGTTTTTTGAGTTGTAAATGTTGCTTCTTTAACAGCCCTGGATTGTTAAACATTCAATGAGTGTTAATAAAGTGGATTCCATCAACGAGTCTTACAATTACCTGTGCCTTTGTTGGCACTGCAGCTGATGACATTTATTACGGATAACCATCTGAAGAATTACTTGTCCTCTGGGTTTTTTTTCCTGGTGAGCTTGGTGTGAAATATTGATCACTAATAGCTTCAACGTGCCTTAAGTGTTTGAGATTTAATCACATAGTAATTTAGTATTGCATTTGTTAATTGGGAAGGGTTGGCTGATGGTGTTGCATTCAAACCTTTATAGTGACAATAGTGGACCTAGAGGTGGGATGGGAGAGTTGCATTTAGGGAGTTCCTGGGGGTTTTTTTTTTGGGGGGGGAGAAGAAGGACAGCAATTCTTCAACTGGTGTCGATGTATTTGAACCTTCTGGTTTTCTGTGGCCAACTACATACACGTGTACATGTAGCAAATTAGCATTTAGATTGCCTGCAGGACTTCGGTCTTACACATCCACGATTGTCCCACTCCTGATGTTCTCACACCATTGCTTGCGACCTCTTCAGCCATTGTACTCCGCAATTCCCGTTTGACAGGTCTGAAACACCAACTCTGCCCCTCCTCTTGCCCCCCAGTACCGAGCTGGTCCCATGACAACAGCAGGCCCTTCAGCTGATGTACACAGGAGTTGGCTGTTTTGCATTCACACTGGTACACCCTTGCCTCCAGCCGACCCACAAACTGAAGCGATGACGCACTGCGTCAGCCAACACTTTGACACACATGTGGTCACTATGTTATACACTGTTTAATTAGCGATTCTTGTAAAGGCCCTGTAGGGGTTAATTGTGTTTACCTAAAGACTTACATGGAAAATGATTAAAAAGAAAACTTTATAAACTCACACTCAGTGGCAAGATTATTTGGACTGGTTGCAAAACACATTATGGTGATATTTTCCTGTCAGACAGGCTGTTTTTTATGATCCTCTAAAGTCACCAGTTCTTTTGCCCAAAGAGACTTTTTCTGAGAGTATATAGAATTGAAAAATGTTTACATGTACCGGTATGTAGCAAGGAGTTTAAGTTCAACCCATCATCCAGTTTTTAACATTTCTGCAAAATATTGCCTGACACAAGTGAAGTAACACTTTTTTTGAACACAGAACCAATTTGGAAAGCATTTGAATTGAATACCCCTTGGCACACAGTTCGCAGGGCTGTACAATTCTTGCTCAAAAGTTCATCACAAGTCATTCAGTCCCGAGCAAAGTCATGAGCTATTTAAAATCAAATGAAACATGACAAAGGCATTTCTTTGTTATTGTTCATTCACTGTTGTGAACTGTCAGTTGTGAGTTAACTTGGGATTTATTTGTCTTAGACTTGACTACAGCTCCATTGTGGAGAAGTACTGGGCACATGTAACAAGCAACTACATGTGCTGGGATCTATTTCATTCTGTATACTATCTACATCTGTGGTCAGAGAACCCGGCCCCAATTTCATGGCTCTGCTAACCACAGAATTCCGCGCTTATGATCACCAATCTGGGCCCAATTTCATAGCACTGCTTAACAGTAAGCAGAAAAGTTGTGCTTACTATAGCAGAAAATCATGCTGCTGCTTAAGCACTATTTCATGCTAAAGGTTGCGCGCGCATGGAGATTTCTATTGTTACGTCACTGATTTAAGCAAAGTTTTCTTCTGGGGTTAAGCGTGCCTTTGCTGTGCTTACTGCTTAATGGTCCCTATGAAATAGATGGAGGCTCGGTAAGCACAAAGTCGGCTGTTAAGCAGCGCTATGAAATTGGGCCCTGCACTAACGGCACAAGCAGAAAACTTCTGCTGTAAGCACAGAATCCATAGTTACAGGATGTACGCATGCGCAGAAGCCACAATTCCTGGCTAACCTGTGAAATACGCTTACTGTAAGCACACAATTTTCTGCTATAGTAAGCAGGGATTTTTCGCTAACGGTAAGCAGAGCCAAGAAATAAGCCAATTTGCGAGTAACCTATACCCTTTGGGATTTACATTTCAATAACATCTGGTACACTGACTTGCTCAGAATGCTTGGCACATTTTAACTTTGAATTCTCCAGACCAAAGACACTGTTGCTAATCACATGATTCGGGGCAAGCTCTTGCATAGTTACGTAAGAGACGCTCAGCATCAATACATCGCTCACAATGGGTGAGAATGGCACAAAGACACCAGACCATGCCGGAGCTGGGTGTTGCTACCATAAGGCTTGCCCCGAATCACGTGATGTAGTAACAGTCTCTTTGGTCGGGAGAATGCAAAGTTAAAATGTGCAAAGCATTGGATTAAGTCAGCGTTCCAGATTTTATTCAAATTTAACTCGCAAATGGCTTATTGGGCCCAGGTCATCACCAACTTTTTGTTCTCACATTGCAAATTTAAAACTACTGAACATTGTAAGCTTGTACAATTACACATACCACAGTCAATAAAGACAGATAAAAACTTGTTGTTGATGTATGCAATTATTCATGCAGTGGATGGCAGTGGTTTTTTTTCCCCTTCCTTTAACCAGTCTTACATCCGCACAGTGTAGTGCTTGTTTAAACCACATTAGTCTCCATATTCGATCATGTTTCCAGCAAGCTCTTATTGAAAACGAGTCTCACTTCTGAGTCACCGTCAGTGCGGTCAACTTCAATGAAATGCTTCCAGGCCAGCACTTCTCAAAGTGCTCATTTTTTCTTCTCTTTTTTTTCTCTTCGGCGGCTTGTCACGTTTGTATTTTTTCGGCGGTGAGGGTCCTAATCAAACTTGGCAAGCGACCCTCGCGAAGAACGGAACGGTTTCATTTGGGAACGCAAATTGATGAGTCACTGTTCGGAGACCGAATTCCCAGTCTTACCAGATTGCTGTTGTCTTGGATTAAGGGATTTACTTAATTCCTGGTCAGTTAGCGAGGGATTAGAGCCCGACTCTTTAAATCTCAATTTGCAAATCGGAAATCCTACATCGGAAAGTCTTTGTGTCTTTGTACACAAAGCACTTCATCCTCCATATATAGTGTAGGATTAAAGGGAATATATGTCATTTTGCCTTTGCTGTAATTTTCAGAACTGGATGGATTTGGGGGGTTAGTATTTTATAGCAAATATTGTTACAATGATTTGTTTCACGTTTTGGGCTCGTAGATGCTGGAAAAACCACGAAAAACAATCAAGTTCTTATAGTAGTCCGGTTCCCTGACGCCACTTAAGATGAAAAGGAGCAATTTATAGACGTCGGGGAATTGTAAGGTCAGGGAATCAGTCTAGCTGGCTTGTACCCATTCACAGGTGTGTAATTGATTGCAAAGAAAAATATGATAAATTGGGCTGCACTGTTTGAAAAAAAAAGCCAGTGTTTTTCCAACGCTGGTCGGCCAACTTTCAATGCGACGTGCAGTCTTGCAGTTTTCTTTGGTCTGTTAGGAAAAAATCCTCCATTTACTTGTTTATCCTCTGAAACCAAAAGCTGACTGGTTGTTTACCATGAATTGCAGTGTTTGTGCAAAAACATTGAATATTTTCCTATGTAATTTCTTGCCTAACAGTTGGAAGGCAAAAAGAAAAAAAAATCAGCTTGGGTTCAAAAGTTTTGTGCTCTACATGTAGCAGTTTAAAGCAGCTTTTAAGAGCCATGCGCAAGGTGTATACACGTGTAGTGCATCACATACTCTGCAAGCAATACCGGTATGTTACATGTAAATGAAGAATGGAGGACAGGCCTGCCAACTCTCACGCATTGGGTGTGAGACTTACGCATTAATATAGGTTATTCTAACACTCTCACACCCACACGTGATTTCTAACGCTAAAAAAAATTAAAAACTAATACCGGTAATTGACTCCAAACTCAAAAATGATGTTTAAATGGGGATCTTTTACACCAAAAATTTGGTTAGAGAATGGTCAGAAATTGTCTCCGATTGCAACACAGGGCGTCCAGAATCCAAAATTTTCCAGGGCCCTTAAGCATGCCCCGAACCCCATGCCGTTAGGGCTTTGCGCTTCGCACTCGCATTAATTCTGTTTAAGCTCCATCGCCAGATTCTCACTCGCAGCTCTTACTCAAAGTTGGCAGCCTTGGGAGGATATTGTGCTCACGAAAGTGCATTCTACTTAAGGGGACAGTCAGCAAACATCTGCTGTACGTAGCAAGTACATCCAGTAAACAAAACAAGTACATATATGTGTACCTGTCTGTAGGCCTCAGACATGCAGCAGATGTAGTGTTGGCTGTGAAGGGCGACCACCTCCAACGCATACAGTCAAACATCAATCAATTGCAGGTCCATCCACCCACACACACAGAATTGAAAATGTACCCGTGGATTTTTTTTTCATACATTACTTTGAGGCATGCATGTATTGCTTGCACATTTTACATGTACCGGTACTACTTACCGTACATGTACTATAGGGATGTACATGTACAGCTAGTGTTGCAAGGCTGTATTCATTTCGTTGTAAAGCATTGGGGCAATTTTAGTAATTTCAGAAAGGAAGTGTAATGGCCTTGACAGAGCCAATTAACTATGGTATCTAATTAATGACTCAGAACCATGATCTACAGGTAAAACTCCTAGTCTGTAATCTCCTTGACAATTACGATGATGAGTACAATTTGAAAAATGCATCTTCAGGTTTATTCACCGAGCTTGAATGTTACACAATGCAGGAATATCGCCTGTTGGCAACCCCTCGTTTTTTATTCAAAGGCCAAAGAATTACGTACAATTAAGCTGGAAGTGTAAAGCAGAGGTAGCTTAAGCCTGAAGAAACTCCAAGAAAGCAGATGACATGAAGAAATGTTCAGTGATTGCTGTGGGAGAATAAATCTGAAATTTTACCAAGACAAGGCATGGAAACCTGTAAGCCTGGACAGGATTCGAACCTGGGTCACATAGGTAGAAGACGAGGAAAGTATTATGTACCGCTGTGCTAAGACTTCCCATACTCTTAGATTGAGGAGCATAAGAGAGAATTACAGTACATGATGACTAAGTGGAGAAAGACATTGGTGTTCCATACATTTAACAACATGTATACCCTGGACAACGGCATTAAAACAGTGGACCATTTTTAATCAAGTTCGTTTATAGTGAGAAGAGAGCAAACTGGCGGACCCTGGAATGCTGACACCTTCCTGTCAAACATAACCTTCCCATGATTGGCTCAGGGAGTGAGAAATCTTCCTCCCCCATACAGCTGCAAAGGTTTACTGGGGCTTGACTGATTAGCCCAACAGCCCATCAGCAGGGCTTAATTTGCCCTCAAGGTTAAGGGCTGTTTCCCCTCCCCCCCCTCCAATATGTCCTGTTGGTAATGACTTAAGTTCTCAAGGGTGGCGTCGACATTGTGGCTGTTCCAATTACATTGATGGCAAATATTGACCCAGGGGACGGTTAGGCCATTATGAATGCACAATTTGCTCTACGAATGTTTACATGGCTAGTAATGATATTATTGAGAGACTTGTGCTGCAGACCAGTTCAAAATCATCATTGGTAATTTTTTAGTATTATTTTTTGATTGAAAGAATACTCTCCCTCAAGCATTTTACTAGTCTATGGAATATCCCCTTGCACAGCAAGGGTCTATGATATGCGAGTAGATTCGGTAATTAATTATGCAAAACAAGACTGCTTCTTGACGTCGAGATTCTGAACATTCAGTAGGCGCATTCTTATTGGGTCTTCCATAACCCGTCGTTGTACCCGGTATTATCAACACAGGGCAGCCAAATTAACCAATTTACAGCTTAGTTCACACTTCTGATCGAAATGAGGTCACAATTTCTAAAGTCGACTCCAATTGGTTGGCACGCAGGGGCGAATATAATTTGCCAAATAAAATTTGCTCAGATATCAGACGTTGGTTACGGGGAGGGCTCCGTTGGACAACGGATGGTACTCAGACTAGCATTTTACCGGTAATATAAACTTTAAAAAAATATTTTGTTGAAGCAAAAAAGCATCAGTTGTTACTTACCGGTAGTTTTTTCACAGATGATCACAGATTACATTTTTGGTAAATTCATATTTTGGTAGCATAACATGGAAAAAAAACAAGATTGATCGGATCTGACAAGCTGCGGTCCAATGAATACGTGTCAATGCATGAGTCACGTGATTGTGCCATGTTATTTCTGGAAGAAGTATTGATTTAAGCATAGGTTTTTGACCCCAGTGACCCCTTGATGACCTTTGACCCCAGTTTGGTCATGTGATATGTTGGGGCTGGGCTACTGAATCTTTTGATAAAGTTTAGTTGAAATCGGTCAAAATATGTTTGATGATTTGTTGAGCTGCTATCCCGCAGACCGGACTAGGCATCGAAAGTATTGTGCTTAAGACGTCCTTCATTATCATACGGAAAAATTAAAATGAAATAATTAGAAACAAACTTTCATGCTCGAAAATAAATGGTATTTCGGTGGTCTGTGTCGTACCAATATTCCAGTTTAGAGAAACTCAAACCAGTACATTTAAAACTCCACAATCAGTGCTGGACTGTGGACAAAAGTTTAGAAGTTTATTTTGGATGTTACACCCCACCCCACAAAAAAGTAAACCAATATTGGAGACTACTTTTGTTCAAAAACAAAACGTCTCAAAATAGTGAACACCGCAAATGCTGTCATATACATGTAATAGAATCAAACGCTGGGAGCTTTGTTGGTTGTGGCAGTATTTGGCCCTGAATCTGGCTGATGAATACCGCCCACAACAAAGAGCAATTTGAACAGCCGACGACCAATTTCCTGTTGTATCAAAAGAGAAGACTCGGAGTTTTTCCGGGCGATCAATTCTGCCTCGCCTTTGAAAAGCGTCGTTTTTTGTGTGTGATAATGTGGATACACGTGAACGTGCATCTGGGTTTGGCCTAGTAATTAGATATTTATGCTCTCAGTTTCATGATGTATGCTGGGAGAAATCTTCAATTATTCAAAGTAATGGATGGATTTTGTTGTAACAAATGCCGACAATTTCAGAGCATAAATTAGAATAAATTTAGAGTACGTTGAGTATAAAAATAGTGATGTTTAATGAACTTCATCATTAATACATGGATCTATTTCTGATAATGGCGTGCACGATGTGCAGGATTATATTTATTTGAAATAATTGAAAAATAAACGTAAACCAATGTAAGAGACTTGAACTACACGTATTGTAATAACCTCGCTCCAAAGATGAAATTGATGCCGCAGGCCCACGCTTCATGAATACATGTGTACATACATGTACATTGTATACATGTACAGTAGCGGTATCTCAAATTGAGATTCTCAATGAAGGGTGCCTTGCACTTGTACTTTGTAGTTTTAATGTGATTGAAAGAGTGCGTGTTCAAAGAAATCATGTCCAAACTATGTGACATTATCTGTCTTGCCAAATGTAGCTTGACTGAGTGTGAGCGGACATGGTTTGTGGCAGCGTCCCCCTTTTTTTCCCCTGCCGATTCAACGCACTCTGACAAGCACGCGGAGAAAGCTGAACGTATTGTTATCACGAGTTCCCCCTCCAGGTCTCAGCGACGTTATTGTTGCGTCTCGCTTGTGTACAATCACCAGAAAAGATCTCCGATGCAGTTCCGTCTTCCAATGGACGGGCGAGCAGAAGTCTCGCGTTGCCAGAATGCAAAGCAATTTTGCCGCGGGATGAGATATGGTCTCGCTAGCCACTTGTGACTACTGTGTCTCTTTCTAGAATTTCTCCCGCCGCACCCTGATGCCTCGACATCCCAGGGGGCAGTGCTCTTGTTATGTCTCGGAGACAACTTTTCTTTGTGCCCTCTGCATCAATTAGATGCTGGTCGATTACACTAAAGCCCACCAGTGACGGCAGATGGCTCGTCTAGATTATCGTAGACATTTTGTTTTGATCCACCAGAGGGAAAATTACCATAACTGTTCAAATATTAAAAACCTATTTGCAATTCTCCATGCGCTTGGTCTGGTATCAAGTGAATTCTTTTGTGTCGGGCTGAATGCCGCTAGAATTTTTGATGAAGGGAAAAATGATCGCTGTTTTAATAGCTGTTGATATTTTTTCCCGGTCAATTTGCAAGTCGCACCAGACCAGACAAGGGGAAAGGGGGCAATGACCTTAAAGAGTTGCTTGAACTATTTTTGTGTAAACTTAATGGTCAAAGAGAAATCTGTAAAGAGTCGCTATTCGTATCCCTTCAGTAGCACGTGTACGTAACAGGTGTGCTAAATATGGAGCTGTGAATTGTACAGTATACGCAAACCCTTACATGTAGGTTAAATAGACCTTCCAAATCTTTTCAATTTTTGCTTCTAAGAAAATTGGCCTATGAGTTTTAAGGTTGTAGACACGAGCAGCCACACACTCCGAGAAATACAAAGCCACTCCTGTGATAAGCAAATGAGCATCCTCTGAGAAAAAACCCTCAATTGCCTTTGGGTCTTTTTGATGAGTCTTGCTATCTTTTAATGGAATGAATGTGGAGCAGGGGTATCGGAATATCAGTCTGACTTAACAAAACTACACACAAAGGGATAGACTTGACTTGCCCGGCGCTTCGTAATTTTTCCCACATGTTTTTATATAAATTACTAGAAGTGTTTTTTTTTTTTGGTGGGGTAGATTTTTATCGATATCTATCTGACTCCATAACTGTGTTGATGGCCGCTCAATACATATTGGCGCCATGTAACCGCGCTGTGCAAACAAAAGGAGAGACCCCTGAATCGAAGCCTGGTGCCTTGGAGTCATGAATGCGGCCAGAACTCAAATATTCATGTTTGAAATGAAAGAAGGGTCATTGTTAGGAAGAAAATGCACAGACAGACAACCCAAGTCCATGAAGGCAACTAATATTGGACAGTAAATTATTAATGAGTCATGTGTCTGTCTATAGTCTATTGTTTGCAGTTGGCAGGCACTGCGCTGCTGCTTACTCACAGCTGCTCTCTCGATTACGATACAATTATCGTCAAGTTTAGGATGGGAAGCAAATTCTAAGGCGCCGGAGCATGGTTGCGGCAAGTCAAGTGTGTCAATTAAATCGATGGTAATGCAGTTACCACATCTTGGTATAATTAGCCGCGGTCTTAATGGCTACCAAGTGATTGTCCTGGGATGAACCAATTTCGGGAACAAAATCATGAAGCTGCCCAGAAACAAAGGGGTTATTATTAGGCGAAGAAAAAAAAAAACATGTTTCTCGTCCCCGCCCGCTTCCTTTTTGGAGGCCGCCTGGATTTTTTTATAATTTTTTATTTTTGAAAAATGCAGTAAAAAAACACCGAAAAAGTCCACAAATTCATCGGAAAATAAATTGTAGACCAATACAAGTCTAAATAACACTGTAAATATGTTCAGTTCTCTTGTTCAACTTATCTTTCATTTTAAAAGTGTCTTTGAATAGTGGAAACACCAACGGTTGCAGGAAATTTTTAAATGACGGCCATCTTGAAACAAGTAAAAAATAAAAAGCCCCGCTTCCTCCTTTTTTTCAAAAACCCGGACGAGAAACATGTTTTTTTTTACTTGGCCTTACTATTTTTTTCATAACTTTGTTTACTGCTTGGAAGTATACAATTGTGTTTCTGTAATTGTCTGTTTTTGTGTAACGGCATGCCTGATATACCATACTTTCAAGGTTTTGCCGCCTCGAGTGGCCTTTATAACTTGTTCAGTACTTTTTCATTTCTGTCATGAAGAGGAAATAAATGTGTTTTGAATTGAAAAAAAATTGAAGGGGTTACCAGCTAAAATTGTATGTAATTTCCATTGTTTGTGACTGGTAGTCAGTCCAACACCTGGTGCCACATTTAAGGAGTGGCTAAGCACAAAACTTGCAAGTTAATGCACATTGTGGAATTGTTTTTTGTAGAGTCATCAAAGTAACGTGCTTCAGGAGTTTGGACTACAATGCGTAAAACAAACTGTATTTATTTGTAGTACCACACATGGTCTCTTATCCAATATTTTCTTTTGATAAGTTTGGTAACAGCGTCTGCATTTAAAAAATAAAATAAAAGATCAATAATTTGCAGCGGCGCTTACACTTGTAAATGTCAGGGCCGCAAAACTGCCTACTGCTCTGCTGAAAACACGGTGTGCTGGTGTGTAGTGTGTCACACAATCACCCACACCCACACTTGTTACATTTGTTAAGAGCCTGTGAAATTTCTCCCATTGATTGAGATGACATTTACATCACAATGGCGTCCATTTATTTCAGTTTTGGCTTTTGGTTTTGAAGTAAATTTGTTGTTTGGGGAACGAAAAGTGTATACATGTATGCATGAATGCACAAAGACTGCATTGTAGAACACACATTGACAGCGAACATTTGTAACCAGGGCCTAAGGCCAAAAAAAAAGTCTCCGGTTTCTGGTATGTGCGCGCGTCGCCGTAGCCATGCGCGTCGGCAAAATGAAAAAGTTTTTTTTTTAATGAAAGATGATGTCTCAAAACCGCCAAACTCACTGGTTTGACTGGAATCCTGCTGCTGCACAATTTTAACGTGTTTTTAGATGGGGTTATGATCGAGAATAAGCTTTATGTGGCCTTTCTGGTCTCCCATAACATTTGCACTAAGTTTAGTTAGGCACCATTTGCAGTCATCAGCCGACATTTGAAGCAAAAAAAAAAGGTTAAAAAAAAAAAAGCCGCGTCGCCGCACCACTTTTTGGGCAAGCTCCATACCAGAAACCGGAGACTTTTTTTTTTGGCCTAATCTGCACATAAGGTACCGGTATTGTAAAGAAAATACACAAAACATGTATACCAGTTTCTCGTCATTCATACATTTGCTACATGTGTTTCATCTTTGTATTAGTTTCCAACACATGCAAGTGTAGTATCTGGTAGAGTGACAGCTCCTTTGGATCCAAAAGTATCAGCAAAAGAGTCAAGAAAATGGAAGAATCCATCTTCCATCTTGGAAAAACTGCCTGCTTTTGTCCGTTGTCTGAATTTGACTAGTCAGAGTGCCAGTTTTAAATATGATCTGACTGTTTGTGACTAGCCTTTAAAGTTTAAGGCATGGCAGGTGTTCAAAGCGGATGGAATTTTTGACTGTCTGTGACTGTTCAAACAGCAGGAGGCTCAATGTTCTAAGCAAGTTGCAGTTGAGAATCATTCACAAGCAATATGGCGACCTGTTCTTGCTAGGCAATTTCTTTTCTGTGCTCAGCACGATTCTGTGCTTACATGTAGGAGCGCAGTGAACTCCGCGATAGCAGTTCAGCAAGCCTCGGTTAGTAATGGTTGGTGCCCAATTGCATTAGGGACCAGCTGCCGACACAGCTTTCACATGTTCAATTTCATTAAGCGATTAAAGTGGCACTGCACTGGTAAACACTGTATAATTGAGACACTGGTCTGAACCGGTACTCCGCATTACAAACATACATGTAAGTACAGTTGGGATTACAGCCAAACGAGAGTATTCGTCCCCGGAATTGAGGCTTTTCAATTTGCCCAGATGGCTAAGTAGCAGGGGGATGAACTTCGGTCACGAAATGTGTTTTTCTTAAGTCACTTTTGTTCCTGAGGGTGCCAAACCCAAATTACTTTTATTTGCACTCGCATGTCTGTAGTATTTAACCATCTGCTACGTGCCGGCCAGTCGTGCACGACATACATGTAGCGAAATTGAAACAAAACAGCGTAAAAGTTGAAGACAGAAACAGTCCAGATATAAGACTGTTAAACTACACATATCTTTCACAAGTACCTATCGGGGTATATTGACAAATTTATGTGAAAATGTCTATTTCAGTGCGGCTTGTATTGCGTTTTTTCTTTCTTTGGAAAAAAATCAGAGCATTCCTTTACATTAAAATGTATCCCAACTTTGAACTTGGACTTGCGGATGGATTGTTTGTCAAAATACTAGATTTCGACTTGAATCATTCTCTGTAGTTTTCAAGCATAAAGGATCATATGCATTTATCCCAAAGTAACCTACTGATTGAATTCCAAAAACACTAAGTTACTTTGATTAACCCTAAAAGGGCCGGGGGGGGGGGGGCCCTCAACTTTTTTCACGATAGCCTTAATAAAAAAATTGTCGCGACCCGAGCTGTTAAAAACCAAAAACATAAAAATCAGACCACAGGTTGCCGCGCAGCGAAAAATTTTCCGGCGCTACGCCCCTTGAAAACTGAATTTTCCCATATATACGTCGTGTACACAGAGCAGAATTACCATTCGTACATATGAATAATTAATAAGCCATAATTCCAAAACCCTTTGACGTTTAGTCATGAAATTTCTTGGGTATGTTCATGATGAGTTGTTCTATGCATGTACCGAGTTTCAAAAATTTTCAGCTCGATGGCCGAGATCTTGGGGGGGGGGGGGGCGGAATCCGGCTGAGAGATGGTCAAAATAACCCAGCCCTTTTAGGGTTAAGGATCGTACTGGTACTAAACACAGTGTTTAGTTTCACGGAGTGTTACAGTCCGTGAAATTATTCTGTTGGGCTTGCTGTCTTTTAGAAGAAAACAAGAAATAGGTGATTTCCAAACGATCAGTCAATTGACATATTTTTATGGACATATTTGACATATTGACTTGTCGCTAAGAGAAGGGGTTTGCCCCAATGTTTCTGGCAGTGGCTGCAATATGTGCCGCAGCACCTTGTAAACCTTAAAGGGGCTTCATAATGGGTCTCATATTTCTCACAAACTTCACTTACCTGTCTTTAATATGGTAGACATAATTTTCAGCGCCTTGAGTACACCTAATTGTTGGTAGATACGTGTGCTTTATAAGACTCCGGTATTAATATTATAATAAGCAAATGGACAATTAGCATCTACCAGTATTAAGACTGTTTGAGGTATGGCAGAGACAATAGGTGGGTACTGTTTGATTTGGGTTAAGTCTTTTGTGTTTATTTTATTTAGTTTATTAATTTTATTACACTTCTCCACTGGCTGATATAAAAAAAAAAATTAAAAAAATTATTACAAGATATACAGAATCACAGATAAAAAATACAGTGAATGTACAATTTCAATAAATTGTTAAAAAAATAGTTTATGCCAGATGCAGAATACGTACGGATTAAGCCAGTGAGTGGCAAGATGGAACAGGTGACTAGCACCTCTACAGAGCCATCCTACCACAGAAAAACGAGATCCTATAATATTTTTGTAATACCTCACATAGGCTAATTGTTTCAAAATCTGCACTGTTACACTGACGATTTAGCCTTTTAAAGGTCACCACAGAGCAAGGAAACACAATGTCCATGCATGGGTAAATGCAAGTGTATCCCCAAACAAATGGCCTCCATGCACATGTTCTTCTCCCTCCCCCCCCCCCCCCACCCCTCAAAGGAAGGGAAGGGAGAGTTCAGGGAGACCACTTGAGTGACATTCGAACGCATTGCCACATGCAACGCCTGATGCTCACGCAAAGACGCTATGGTTTTGTGCACATTATAAAAAAAGTCCTGCGTACTTCACGCCTTACGCGAACCAATACGCGCACACAGTGCGTCCTGCCCACTAGGCTCTTGAAAGTGGTAAAAAGCGCCCTCTCTTGTTTGTGCACGGAGCCCATAGAGCCCTTCAGATGGTCACACTGTAGCTATCACTTATGAATTACATTTTATTTCCTGCCACAAAGTGACAAATGTTAAACTGGCCCTCAGTTGGCCCTGTAGACTTCAAGGACAAAAAAACAACCTTTCTCCAGATATATAACAGAATTACTGATGGAACAAATCGCAGAATATCTGAATCGCTAAATATGATATCCCTCTGCTGAGATGAAGTGGCCTAAAACGTGTTAACTGCCCCTCCTGCATTTGTGCTTCAAAACACTCTTCCAAACATGTATAGTGACCAGCAAGGGTATCACTGTCTTTCCCAGGGTAATGTTCCGCCAGGAAAAAAAGTGGCAAATTTACAGCAATCAAGGTGATAAAACTGGCCTGATTGCTTTGAAAGAGAGGCCCCCAGATACCTGCCCGAGGGCCCAATCCGCAAACAGCATGCCTCGCTTTTGTGCCGAGCCTGCCGATGTTGATTTCCAGAGAGACTCGAACTGATTTACCCAGTGATTGGAAAAACAGAAATGTGTGTATACGATGTCGTCCATCCTCATTGAAGTGTTGTATTAATGTACGCCGCGCACTCTTTGGATCAGACTGGGGATATGTGTGGATGGTTTGGGAGATATGGGAAACAAGAGTGGGAGAATTGCTGTAAGAAAAACAGCTCGTGCCACTATCAGGTTTCAGAGAAGTACTTAGGACAGTGTCATCCACAGAAAAAGGTATTGATTGCGCATCTTGAGGCTCTTTAGCTACATGTACAGTACGAACAGTACGCCGTCAAAAAGTAAATACATGTACATCGTTCCAAGCACATACATGTAGGCCTACTGGACTTTGTGTACATTGTGTGCGCCTCCTTGCTGAAGTCCTGAAATTGTTGAGGAGTTGAGATATCAGTAAACTTGTCAATGTGACTTTAAAAAAACAACTAGACCCTGATAGACTTGGCTGATGGCAAACCCAAATTTTTAAACAAAGGGAAAAATAAGTTCCAGAGCTCTAATCAGTCTTTTCTTGTACACAAAAAGGAGGCCCTTCAAAATTGCCACAATGTTCAGTTCTAGGGAGAAATATGATTCAGAAGATGATTCAGAAGTTCTTTAGTTTTCAAATCCTCATGATCCAACATGCAAATGGACAATTATTACTTAAAGGGAATATACATCATTTGCTTTTGCTGTAATTTTCAGAAACGGATGGAATTGGGGGGTTGGAAATATATAGCAAATATAGTTACACTGACTTTTTTGAGGTTTTGGGTTCGAAAATGCTATAAAAACCAAGGAAAACAATCATTTTCCTGTAGTCTGGTTCCCTGACTCAAGAAGAAACAGAGCAGTTTACATACATTGGGGAATTGTAAGGTCAGGGAACCAGTCTAGCTGGCTTGTACCCGTTCATAGGTGTGTAATCGATTGCAAACAAAAGCGATGGTCAATTGGGGCCAGTTTTTGAAAAAAAAGCCAGTTTTTTCCAACGCTGGTCAGCCGACCAACGTTGGAAATTGATACAAAAATACCACTTTTCTTGAAAATGACAGTATACCAGGTGCCATGATTTTACAGGATGCTTTACACTGTCATTCACTAACAGTCCAGCAAGGTATTTCAAAATGATTTGGTAGTTTTACTTTTTGATGTTTGCAGATGTTGTATTTTCCCTTTAATCTGGCTTTTTCAGGAATTTTGGAAGAAAATTTACACTACTCCCACTACATTTACATTGAGTTTGTGTTCCTTCCTCCATGATCTGACAAACACTCTTTTCAGAGGTTATCCCACAAGTATGCATTGGGATCAATGGAGAAGCAAGCACCATGTGTCCTATTGAAGTTAAGCAACGTTGATTGGCAGCAGTACTTGCATAAATATCCTGGATTCATAGCTTGCAGAGATTGATGTTCCCTAAGCCAAGGGCATAGATCTGGAAGACCCTCTTTTGTCATTTGCGAGGGTCACGTTCTTCCAATGCGACGTTAAGCTGTACGTAGATCCTCTGTATTGATCAGGGCATGCTACAGAAAATTATCCCTGGACGATTAGGGGTTCACCTCAGTTTTTCGGCTGGCTACTTCCTGCAATTGTGTACTCTGTGATCTTTCGACCACGCACAAATAACCTCTTCATGGGTATTAAGAAAAAGACAATTTGTGTGCAATTGCTGACTGTGTTTTGTGCAGCACCACAGCAAAGCTTCTATGGTGGAGTATGGGTGCAGACTGGTAAACAGATTCCCACAGACATGCACCAACATTTTTTTTTTTAATCACAACTCTCACAGGTGTTCAGGACAAAAATCAAATTAAAGCTTACCCTCTTTCTTTTCTGTTTACCAATGAATTTCAGGTGATTTTTCCCTTCCCTCCAAAAATGATCACCCCTAAAAGTAGTCGTGAAGCCCATCGCCATGGAAATCAGTCACACCTTTGACAGGGGTAAAACTTGGTTGATCCATTGAACATCATGATGTACAAGTACAATCACATAACACTCGCTTGTTCTTTTAGCAGTAGTACTTACCAAAGTAATTCGGTGCTAAAAAAAAGAAGCACAAGTGTTTTTTTTTGGGGGGGGGGTGGGAAGGACATGATAAAAAGTCTCAGGGTAAATCATTAACATTTTACCATGTATTTGTTCTTATGTTTAATTTTCAAGAGTTAAAATTCAGTGGATAACTTAAGATAAATTGTTGCCAATTTGTCAAATTTCTGTTTGTACTGTTAAAAACTAATGGTCCCAAATCACTATTTTCACCGAGGCAAAAATGACATTGAATAACCTGATTCGGAAAAAGGTTACCTGGGGACATTTGGTTGAATTGACAAAGAACGATCAATTTGCAAAAGTTAATTTAAATCAACAAGTCGGCCAACAAGCAAAAACAGTTTTTAATTTAAAGAAACCTCCTCACGGACTGGTGATTCATCATGGTTTTTTTATTTTTATTACAAAGTCAAATTCAATACTCTTCCCGAAATCAAGGAGACAATTCATCTGGCATTTTACCCGTAAGCTTCACGGAGACATGTACAATGTACACTTTGGCAACAATGCGTGACACTGATGGAATAGCGCGATCAAATACACATCCCGGAGGGTCGTGCGGTGCTATTATTCACCGTGAGGCGACATTATACACACCGTGCGATTTTTGTTTGAGTTTGATCTCCATTAATCTGGCAAGCCTCATGCCTCCAGACCCTCATGGTAGATTCATGTCGGGAGTCATTTCATCTGTGCTCGTGATCCAGTGGATTTTTCCCAAAATAATTCCTCTTTGATGCGCATGGATTATTGCTCAGAATCTCATCATAAAGGCATGAATTTTGCAATAGAACGTGCTCCGAGTTGTTATTCACAAACAGCATGCTTGCATACACATACCGGTACACCTGTCGTGGAGTTTTAAGAAGTTCAGTGCCCTGAAAAGAAGTTAATGGATGTTAGGGGAGTTATAAACTGCCAAAACAGCCAGTTACATGTAATCAATGATCTGGCAAATATTTAAATTTGTGAATATTATTCATTCGACTATCAAATACTGAAGATTCAAAACTTGAAAGATGAAATGTTAAATTTAAAAAAAAAGACAATGTAATTTCTAACCAAAATTTTCAATTTTCTAAAAAATTTCTGTGGCTCAACTTAATAGTGATTGCAAGAAAAAGCTACATAAAGTGGATTTTTGTGAAAATATAATAAAAACAAAACATAAATTGTGAAACGCCGGAGACTCTCGTTATTGTTTCAACCCTGTAGTTGCAGAATCTCTTGGGGGAAAAAAAATAATAAACTTGCAGAATGACGGTTTAAAAAAAGACCTGAACTTTTTCAATTCAGGCTTCAAGAGATAAATCTCCCCTTCCTGATATTTGTTATCGTGCCTGACTGAAAGGCCAGGTACAGTCTTTCCTCGCTTAATGCAAGGCCAAGGACAACCAAAGATGGAACAGGCAGCTGAGACATCTTGTCTAGAATATCTTCTTGAAGGAAAGTACAACAGCCACTCCCTAATTGTCTGCAAATTTGAGTTATTGCCATGTCCCAGGAAGTCGCCTTGGGGTATTGCATGTATCTTTTTGACTGCTCCATGGACATCCATTTTTTTTTTTTTTTTTTTAATTCATCCCCCTTTTTTTTGGTTATAAACAAATCAAGCGGACTGAAAGAAAAAAAGGAAATGAGGTCTCTCCTCACAGTCAAAGCCTGCATGAGGTTACACTTTTTAAAAAGAGCGGTTTTGTTCAATTTGCTTTAGGAAAAACAGTGGTCATATTTGTTCTATTCTTCGGCAATTATTTAAAGGGAATATACAACATTTGCAAACATCGAAAAATAAAACTACCAAGTTTTTACGAAATACCTTACTAGGATGTTGGTAAATGACAGTCTCAAGCATCTTGTAAAATTATGGCACCTGGTGTGAAGTCATTTTCAAGAAAATGGTATTTTTGTAAACATTTCCAACGGTGGTCGGCCGACCAGCGTTGGAAAAGCTAACTATTTTTCAACTACTGCTCCAAATTTACCATCTTTTCAGTCCAAATTTTGTTTGCTATCGGTTGTATGTTCATGAACGGGTGCAGGCCAGCTAGACTGGTTCCCTTGCCTTACAATTTTCCATCATCTATAAATTGATCCATTTTATCTTTTGTGGAGTCAGGGAACCAGACTACTTGAACATTTTTGTTTTTCTGGGTTTTTCCAACCTTTTCGAACACAAAACTTAAAAAATGTCAGTGTAATAATATTTGATCTATTATACTAACCTCTCAAATAGTTCATTTCTGAAAATTACAGCAAAAGCCAATGATGTACATTCCCTTTAATTTCCACAACTGAATAACGGATTGAGATTGACACAAAATCATTTTTTTTTCTTTCACAGTATATTGCATAGTGTCACTCTTCTTATTTTCGTGCCTGCACTGTTTGTTTTGTTGAATGTGCTCCATGTAAATCTGTCTACACTTTTACAAATTTCCGAGTGGTACCCCAAAATACGATTTCTGTGTTTACTTCTGATGACTAAAGTAAAAATAAAGCGTCCAATTCAAGTTGATTTATTATAAACAATTTCTAGCATAGGAGACACAATTGTGAAAACACACTGTGGGCAGGTGCGTGTACTGTACACATACATGTACATTAACTGGTATGTGCCGAATGTGAGTAGGAGTGGGCCTACAGTACATGTATGTTTAGAAACATTGGTTCAGTATGATCAAACCATACTGCAAGGTTGTTCATGCTATCATGGATGTTAAAGGGAATATACAACATTTGCAAACATCGAAAAATAAAACTACCAAGTTTTTACGAAATACCTTTACTACATGTAGCCTTGTAGGATGTTGGTAAATGACAGTCTCAAGCATCTTGTAAAATTATGGCACCTGGTGTGAAGTCATTTTCGAGAAAATGGTATTTTTGTATACATTTCCAACGGTGGTCGGCCGACCAGCATTGGCAAAACCTAACTATTTTTCAACTTCTGCTCCAAATTTACCATTTTTTCAGTCCAAATTTTGTTTGCTATTGGTTACATGTTCATGAACAGGTGCAGGCCAGCCAGACTGGTTCCCTTGCCTACAATTTTCCATCATCTATAAATTGATTCATTTTATCTTTTGTGGAGTCAGGGAACCAGACTACTTGAACATTTTTGTTTTTCTTGGTTTTTCCAACCTTTTCAAACACAAAACCTCACAAATGTCAGTGTAACAATATTTGATCTATTATACTAACCCCTTGAATAGTTCATTTCCGAAAATTACAGCAAAAGCCAATGATGTACATGTACATTCCCTTGAAGCATGAATCAAGTGGTTCTGGGCAAAATTCACAGGTGGAGTCATTCAAGATGCAAATCTCATGTATGCCATACATGTACCCACGGACAGTGTTGGAATATTGTACTTATTTTGAGGGTTAATTTCTGTTAGTAGTACAGTGTGTAGTTCGTTTTTAATTCAGCCAAGCCATGAATGGGTGTGAGCAATTAAGCGTTGACAAAATGCACACATGCGAGCGTGGTTGCTATAAGTTGTCAGTTCAATGCGAACCGGTACCTGCAATCGGCCGAATGAGAACGTGTCCCAGATAATCTGGGCATCTGAGATGCTGATTTCGGGCGCAATTCAAAACATGACTCGGCAACTTTTAAATTGAAATCGAGATCCTGTATTTATATTGTTTTCTCGGAATATACAGCATTCACTGAGCTAAAATTTCATCAGGTTAGTTGTTTTAAGCACCCGTCTTTAGATATTGAGTACACGAATGACAAATGATATAGATACCAATAAAGGAAAGCATTTATCTCCTTAACTGTGTACACGATTGGTCCTCATGTACATATAATGTACACAAGTGTTTGATTAAAAAAAAAGCCCTCTATTTTCGAGACCACGTTCATTAATGTACATGTGGACAGCACATGAACTGATATGAAATGCAAAACTTTGTCCCTTTTCTGGTTTCTCTCTTTTTTACAATCAAGTCAATATCATTGACTGGTGCTGAGAGAGAAATCAAATTTCGCTGTACTGCATGTACGTGCAAACATTAATTCACTATTTCTCCCTCGTGACCTTTAACATTCATCCCAGCGCATTGGCGCTATTATTGCATCGAGCAGTATTGATTTCCATCGGGGGCCCTAGGTTCACTTCTCCCCTATTGATGCGAAAATCTCATCTCTCCTTCCTCTCTGTCCAGTTCTAGCAGAGAATAAAAAAAAAAATTCAGCACGGATGTATACTGCAAGAGACCCATGATAAACGTCAAAGCGTTTCTATGAACGCTCATCCACGGCGCTCGGACGGGCACAATTTTCCCCTTCAAGTAACCGTGACCCTCGCTGAGTAGATAGTTTCACACTCGGCTGCCTAATTGAAGAGGCCCGGCCTAGGGTAACCATCCCGCTGGGAAATGTAAGGGGTTCCTGGACATGCGTAGAGAAAATTTAATCTCGCATTTCACAAGGATGGATTTTCATAAAGTGAGCAAAAGTGTTTACTACACAAACGTAATCACACAAGTTTGTGAAAGGATTAAAAAAAAAAACGCCTAACACGGAAATTTAACTGTCAAATGCACAAACTTAATACACCTTAGGACATTTTGGCTGTACGTGTACTTGATACAACTGCAATAGACATTTGTGTATCACTCAGATTTCAAGTGTGATGTTCACATGTTGGCAAGAACGTGTTTACACGTTCATAGAGTTTTGAGTTTACTGATTGATTTGGGTTTGAAAAAATTGCAGAAAAACCCAAACTTTGTAAGCTCTGTATACATAGGTTGTCAGTGAACAGGCACATCTCTCTTTTTTATTTATCAACCAGTAGGTACAAATAAAGACATTGCATCAAATGTTTGTGCTTTCAGTCAAAGGGCTCTTTAATTTTACAGTTTGTAAATATCTTGTTGAATATTAAGTAGGGTGTACTGCAGTGATTATTCCTCGCTTGCAATTGTTGGACATGTTATGCACACACTGTTTTGCATATTACTCTGACAGTCTAAGATCATAACGGATATTGATTTGCATGACAGCGTTCAAGCAGCGAGCTCGGTTTTGTCAGCATTGTCATGCATAATACTTGTTCACGTAAGCGCAAAACCTTGTCAGAATTTTTAGTGTTAAGTCAGCAAAGCTGACAGCAATGTAAAACCTTTAGATCCATTAATTCATTCTTTCATTCAAGTCTAGTGCTGAATGTAGATACACATCAGTTTATCTATTTTGTGGCCTTGGTACCATCGCCATGGTGATATCGTCCCTGCCGTTGAAATGTCCCAAGTTTGAGTGCCGGCTGTTTTCCCACGAGTGGCTGATCTTGAGTTGACTGAAGAATAACATCTTCCGAATCGTAATAGTCCTTCAGTCTGTCGCAGCTGTCACTTGTAAAATGCAGTGGCTCAAAGAATCTCTTAGAGTTAGTGTTAGTTTGTTTTCGTTGCACACTTTCGAGAAGTGTTGAATCAGATTATGGAATTCATTCGAGGACTTCTGAAGTCTTTGAATGCCTTATTGGTTTTTCGAGAAAACACTTTGAAATCATTTGTTGGCGGAACCCAAAATTACATTTTTAGAATGTTGTCATGTGTAATTGAGTATAAAGAGCCATGTCAATGATTTTGCTTGTTTCTCTTTTCCCTTCTTCTGCTGCTATTTAATTTCCAACTTACTACAAAGTGAAGTACGTTAGGCATTTGCTTGACCCTTGCATTACTACAAACAGTATGCATGTGGGTTGAATAGCAAAACTACCGGTATTCATGATGAACCAATAACATGCACTGAAGGATAAATAAATTTGGATTCTTAAAATACCACCTGATGAGTAACAAGAGTGCTTTCTAAGAAATCTGTTTGGTTTGAGCATGCATCTTCTTTGGCCTTTGATTTCCCATTTTGTAAACCTGAATTTCATTCTTGCTTCTTTACAGCTTCATTCTATGGCACCAGTCATGTCTACCTACCCCTCTCCCAGGCCTCAACGGAAACCAGTATCCATTTGGTCATCAAGACCAGCCGATCAAAGGGTCTGCTGCTGCTGGCTGCGGGTGACACCGACTACTGCATCATCCAGATCAGATCAGGGGTCATTGAAGCCCGGGTGAACCTGGGTGGGGGAGAGCTGGCGGTGCGCTCCCTGCCCAAGGAGAAGCTGAACGACCTGACTTGGCACAGCATCCGTGTGGAGCTGGCTCGAGGCTGGCTGGAGTTGTACATCGATGGTGTGCTCCACCGGGAGGAGAGAGTTGTTGGGCAGGCTGACACGCTCAACGTCCAGGATGGGATCTACGTCGGTGGCACGGGCATGCAGAAGGCCAGCTACCTGAAATCAGCCGACCGCTTCTTCCGTGGATGCATTGAAAACATCACCTACAACGACATTCTGGTGTTCAACGCCACTGCGGCAGACAAGCGGAGCACGGTGAACGACATCACTTGGGATTGCAGCGAGGAGTTTGAGGCTCCGGCAGACTCGCCCATCAGCTTTGTCAAAGAGACAGCTTTTGTCTTGTATCCTCGATGGCAGATGGACACTCACGGTTCGTTTGCCTGCTGGCTGAAGACATCGTCCCCACTGGGACTCCTAATGTTCAGCAGTGGATTCAGAACACAGTTTGTATCAGCAGAGGTAGCAGATGGCAGGATACGTGTACTGATGGATCGAGGAAATGGTGTGGTGGACTTTACATCTCAAGTACCAATCAACGATGGCAACTGGCATTGGATAAAGATAGACATTGCCCCAGGCAACCTGAGGATCAGTATTGACTATGAACCTGAAAATGTGAAGCTCAGTGATACCTCAAGTGCACAAGCCCTTTCAGGGATGCTTCACGTGGGAGGAGTCATCCACAAAGCTCGGTCTCAGGCTTTCAGGAGCGATCTCAAGTCTATAACCCATGCCAGTAGCGGTGGATCATTCCAAGGCTGCATGAGAGATGTTGAAGTCAACAATGAGCTGTTCACCCTCGGCGATTCGCGCGTCACTCATGGTATCGAGATTGGCTGTGTGTACCAGTTTCCATGCTCAACTGATCCTTGTTTGTGGACGGAAACATGCACTGACACTGGTCCGGAAAACTTTGTGTGCCAGTGCCTTACCGATGAGTGCTTAGAGTCCAAGCAACCATCCACAGATGAGCCTTTGTTAGAGACAAGCATCCCCAGTAGAGCAGAGACAGAACCAGTTATCCCCATCAACATCCAGACTGAGTTGCCTGAAGGAACATTCTCACTGGTTCCCATTTCTGTGGAAGAGGGAGGCCGCAGTGTCATTTCGTCGTCCAACATCCATCTGAATCTGAAATTACGTTCATATGGTCTGCGAGAATCCCAGCTTGTGCTCTTGATCGTAAAGCCCCCTCTGCACGGACGCATTGAGAGCAGGGTGCTTCGACATGATGATGATTCCAGCAGGTTTACATTACTGGATCTAATGGGAAGTAAGATCTTCTACATCCATGATGGCTCAGAAAACTTCTACGATGAACTTACCATCAAAGTAGAAATTCTTGGAAGGAATGTTGAAATACCTGAAGTGCTCCAAGGTGTGGTGAACTTTACCCTTGGGATCAACATTTCCCCAGTAAATGATGTTCCTAGTATAGCGCTTGCTGATGATGCTACGCTCCGAATGATAAAAGGGTCAGTCCAGCCAATACATAGTTCTTTTCTTGGGGCCATTGACCCTGACAATGACCCCAGTGACCTTCTCTTCACAATAGTCAATCAGCAAGCAAATGTGGGATATTTCCAAAAGGTCAGCAATGCAGGAGAAAGCATTGTCTCCTTCACACAGGAAGATATTAACAATGAACAAATATCATATGTGCATACAGGACCGAGCACAAAGTCTCGAATTGTAATCCGCCTCTTTGATGGCTTGGAGAAGAGCCCGCTGTACTCTTTCAGAATCGAGGTTATTCCTTTGGAGCTGTCCATCCTGAATGCCACCGAACTTAGACTAAACCCAGGATCTTCAGTTGAGATCACCCCAGCAGAACTAAACGTTGCTACTAACGACCCCGAAGGCCACTTTGAAGTCAGCTATCGTTTAACTGATTCCCTGCGATTTGGCAGACTCCAGCAGCTTGAACTGCTGAGCTGGTGGGCTGACGTGACTGAATTCACCCAAGCTGATGTAGATGATGGGATCATCCGGTATGTAGCCACTGTCTCCGATAAGCAGAGAAGCATTTGGAATGATAGAATAAGTCTGTCGGCTTCAAGTGAGGATGTCAGCATTGATGTCGTCCTTCCGGTCAAAATTGTAGTGACCTCTGTGGAAGTGACCAACAACACTGGTCTAATTTTAAATGTTGTAAGACAGGGTGTCATCACATCGGAAAACCTTGCTGCTGAGGTGCGACTTCCCATTACCTTTTCATCACCCCGGACCTTTACTGTGATACGTCCTCCAAGTAGAGGTCAGCTGGTCAAGCAAACCACTGGCTTAATTCCAATCGGAGGATCTTTCACACAGGAAGACATTGCCGCTGGGATGGTCAGTTACTTCCTTGATCCATCCGAAGAAGAAGCACTTAATGACACCTTCCTCTTCCAAGTGTCAGTCGTAAATGCCCAGAGTTCTGTGACGTCATTCATCATCACCTTCATACCAGATGTCCGAAACTTAGTAGTAACAAACAAAGGCTTAAATGTTACTGAAGGAGGGACAGTGGTTATTACAACAGATAAATTCTTTGTGACTGCTGACAATATCACTGACTTTGCGTATACAATCACAAAGCCTCCTGAGCATGGAAGGCTGCTTTTGACTGACCCTAGTACTTTTGAGGTCAGCACAAGTGATGTTATCACCTTCTTGAACTATGACCTCATGAATGATTTCCTCCGGTACATGCATGATGACTCGGAGACCCAGGCTGACAGTTTTGAGTTCACAGCATCTGCATCTTACACCGACCTGTCAGGGAGAAAACGGAGTCTCCACCACGAAGGTACCTTCGACATCAACATCCTGCTTCAAAATGACCATGAGCCAGAGGTGGTCGTCAACCGTCTCTTCAAAGTAGTCAAGGGTGGCAAGACTCCGCTAACTGACCAGAATCTGCTCTCTGCAGACCGGGATGAAAACCTTAATGATGACAACCTTGAGTATCAGAGAGAAAACACTGATGTCGGTGATCTCATTTATGCCGCGAATGAATCGAGCGTGTATCGGTTTACCCAGAGACAACTGAAAGATGGCTTGATTGCCTTCAGGCAACGAGGAGATATTCTTGCTGGCCGGATGCTATTCTATGTTTTTGATGATGACCGCAGCCGCTTCGCATCTGACTTTTTGGACATTGAAGCATCAGAGCCTTTTGTGGGCATTCTAAATAATTCTGGTTTGAAGATCTCCCGTGGCTCCTCAGTTGTCCTAACATCTTGCAATCTCAGTGCGGAGACCAACCTGGGTATTAAAGATAACAGGATCGAGTTCCTTATAACATCTCAGCCTTCTCATGGACAGCTGCTCTACAGAGGCAATCCTGCCATAATGTTCAATCAGGAGGGCTTGGAAGCTGGAAGGGTTGTCTACCATCATGACAATAGCACGGCCATGATGGACAGCTTCAATTTCACCATCCGTGCCAGAAGTATGGTCAAGGAGGCAGTCTTCAACATTCGGATATATGTGGCCAGCCACCAAGAGCTCCCTGAAGTGGAGCAGCTGAAGCCGCTGGTGGTTGAGCAAGGACAGGCAGTGATCATCGATCGGTCCCACCTGAGAATCACTCATCCAAACCACCTGCCCATTGAGATTGTCTTCACTGTGACTGTCCAGCCAAAGTTTGGCATACTGCAACTATCAGATGAGTCTCTCTCACCCACCAGACGAGGGCGGAGACAAGCAGAAGAGCAGCTCAAGACCTTCACCCAGCTTGATGTCAACCGCAACCGCCTCCGTTATGTCCAGACTGAGCCTGGAGTTGGAGTAGACCGTTTCTCATTTGAGGTTGACAATGGCTTTGTCAAGGTGTCCAACCTCACGTTTGCTGTTGAGATTGCACCCACAGTGGTGCCTTTGGCAGTGGCCGATTTCTTCTTGCCCGAAGGGGGCTCCAAAGCCATCACCAACGAGATTATCCAAGTTGCCAACCCGTACTACCAAAAGTGGTACTTTGACTTTACCATCCAGCAGGAGCCCATTCATGGCTTCTTGGAGACAACAAGGAATGCCGGTGAACGCCTGACGAGCTTCAGCACCAGAGACCTCACCAATGAGCTCATATACTATGTGCATGACGGCAGTGATACACTAAATGATAGCTTCACAATCGCTGCTATCTCTTCAGAGACTGGCAAAACTAGTCTTTCCTACACAATCAACATCACAGTCACACCAGTCAATGACCAGAAGCCTGAAGTTACAGTCAACAATGGCCTGACACTATTCATCGGGACACAGGCTCAGGTGACCACTGATGTCCTTAGTACTATGGACTTGGACACAGATGACCAGAGCCTGACATACATCCTGACTGCTCCAACCAATGGCTACTTGGTCAAGCTTCCCGATAAGACAACGCAGGTGATGAGCTTCACACAGTCGGATCTAAACAACGGTGACATCGTCTTTATTCAGTCAGGTTTGTACTCGAAATCTAAATCAGTCTCAGGTACCCGAAACTATATTCAACAAAGATATTCTTACCCCATGTAAGAGATAAAGGTCTTCATTGGAAAAGTATACAACTGGTACTTTTTCCCTGTTCATAAACATGTCATGTTGAATCAGCATAAACTCTATTTTTGAACATCAGTAAATATGTCAAACAGAGCTTGAGCTCCAACAAAATGCATATGTTTGCACAACTTCTGATGGTTTTCTAGAGTGTATTCTCATGCTGAGAAGACAACTTCTGTCCGCATATCCCTGGAACAGTAATAACCATGAAAATTAAATTACTACGCATTTATACACATGTGGTCTTTTTGGATCAACTTTGTTGGAACGGTTTGGCCTGTCCTTACAAACATTAGAGTTAGATCTTTCACAAAGAAATTGACAAATATGAGCTGAAATGGCCGTCTCGGTTTTCTCAGTTGGTCCCTTACTACAAACAGATGTGAATGTTCTTCGATTTATAAGCGATTTAGTTTTCCTTTCTATTTTTTTCCTTTTTTTTTAAATCACAGGTTTGAACACTGGTGGTTTTCGTTTTTCCGTCAGCGACGGCGTACACTCCACTGTACAGCAGATCTTCAGCATCACAGCTCGACCCCTCTTGGTATCCCTGGAGTCCCATGCCATGCTGTACGTGGAACCAAACTCCATTGAGCCAATCACAGCCCAGCACCTGAAGGCTGTGACCAATGAGGAGCCCAAGACCAACCTGAGCCAGCCAATCAGGTTCCTTATCACCGAGGCACCAAAGCACGGCATCATTGTTGAGATCCTGGACCGAGATGAGATTGATGAAGAGATCCTGAGTTTCGCCCAGATTTCAACATTCACACAGGCGCAGATCGACAGAAACGTTGTTGCATACAAACAGATATTGGATTCCCCAGTCACGGAAGACCAGTTTACTTTCAGTGTGGTATTACCCCTCTCTCAGAATCTGACTGATCAAATTTTTGAAATATCCATCGGATTGAGAGAAGAGACGACAACAGCGGCAACAACTGTTATCCCGACTACAATACTGCCAACGACGGAACCATCTCTCATCTTGAATCTCGGCATCGAGGTCCAGGAGGGAGGGACTGCATCCATTACAGACAAGCAGCTGAACATTGCAACTCTGGCCGAGGACTTGGGAGAGGTTGAATCTGTCTTTGAGTACAACATTGTCAGTTTGCCGAGCCATGGGGTCCTGAAGAAATCAAACCAGGAGATCACAGCGTTTTCCACCTTCATGCAGGAGGACCTTGTCGATGATGGCATTCAGTACATACATGATCACTCCGATGAAAGGCAAGATTCCTTCAATTTCACTGTCACAGCGACTGCTGTCGGGAGTACTGAGCAGCTTGTAGCTTACACTGGGCAATTTGTGATAACCATCGACCCCGTCAATGATCAACCTTTCAGAGTCCTCACCCGCACCCTGAGCATGACCATCACCCAGGGGTCAAACAAGACCCTAACAATGGATGACTTGAACACTGTCGATGCAGACAATCCCCCTGATGAAATCAGCTATGTGCTTCTGAGTAGCCCATCAAACGGGAAGATTGTCCTCACCTCTGACCAGAGCACTGTCATTCAGGAGTTTACGCAGAAACAGATCAATGACGGAGAGGTAACATTTGTTCATGATGGAGGTGTTGTGTCCGGAGGATTTCTCTTCCGTCTCACTGATGGAGCTCGCATGAAATTGAAGCAGTTCAGCATTATAGTTGAGCCAGTGACACTCGATGTGGCCATCACAGGAAACCTTACTCTAACTCAAGGAGACTCGTTGGCTGTCATCCCGTCGACAATATTTAATGTGACGACCAACGATGATGGTGAAAGGATCAGGTACAACATATCCACTGCTCCAGAATATGGAGAGATTCTTGTTGACAGTGTTGCCACTTCTTCGTTCTCACAAGCACAGCTGAATCAGGGAAGCGTGCAATATTCCCAAACTGATTTCTCCTCAGAGATGGACCTCGTTAAGTTCACCGTGTTTGATGATTACAACATACTGGAAGATCTCAACCTGACTGTCACCATTAAACCAGCCATAACTCTGAAGCTCATGAACATAACGACAGGCAAATCTTTAGCCCTGACTACGGAGTATCTAAATGCAAGTGAACTATCGAGCAGCATCGGCGGAGGTCTAGCAATTGAAATAACCAGGTCCCCGCAACGAGGTCTCATCCTGAACTCCACATCCAATCTTGCCATTTCAGAATTTCCATACTCGGACGTTGTCAATGCACGGGTGTTATACGTTGCTGATTTCTTAAACCTTGGTGTGAACGACACACTGGATGACAGCTTTGTCTTTGTGCTCAGCGGGGAGAGGGTACAACCTGCGACTCTTACATTCCAAGTCAGGATCGTACCCCCAATACTGGTATCCACCACCTCGATTGCACCGTTGTCAACAACTGTTCAGCCTGTCACACGGAGGATCAACACCATAAACTTTGGCATCAACCGCGCTGGAGAGATTCCATTACCAACCGAAGAGGTGACGACATCCACAGCAACTAGCGGCAACACCCCAATTGCTAAATCGTTTGAGCCTTCAGGATTCAACCCAGTATTTGTCATCATTCCCATCATCGTGATAATTGTCATCATCATCCTTGTCCTGTTTGTCCTAATTTGGAGGTCTCGAAGCAAGGAGAAGAAGCACGTGTCTGGCCGGGAGAGTCCGTATCCGGAACCAGATGTGGGTCCGTACCCAGGTGCCCAGGCCGGTCCCGGGCAAACCGGGCTGATGCCCACTGTACAGGTCTCGGGTGCCTGCCCAGATCACCACAGCACTGGTTCCCTGAACGGAACACCTCCGGTCACAATGGTTCGACCAGTGCCCATTCAGGGCCCCTATGTTCCACAGGTTACCGTGACGCAGCTTGGTAGACCACCTTCGCCCAATTACCCGTCATCATTTGCCAGTGTAAACTCCAACGGGACGGTGCAATCTGGGGGCTCAAGTCACAGCAGTTTTACTAAATGGGATAGTTACAAGCCAGAAGTCATAGACTACTGTCCAGCCAAGAAACCCACTCTTAAAAAGAGCCAGTATTGGGTATAGTATTTAGTTCTTTGATGTCATATTCAAATCAGCAAATTTCAAATACTACACTTGTAGAATATGAATAGGATAGGTTCATACCAACTTCAAACCAATTTTATGAGAAAACTCATCATGCAAGGTATTGCACATCAAGGCCAACAAAAATATGCAACACATAGGCCTACACATCTTGACGTACAAATGTCTAAGTCCCAAAACCCAAATAATGCACTGGCAACCTTGCACTCTGTATTACATAAAGCATGCGGGGAAACAAATTGTAGCTATTTGTTTTGTTTTCTTTCAAAAATTTCAAAAAAAGCTACAAGAAAATTAAAAAGAAAAATCAGTGGGCTTTCTTTACAAATTGTTTTGTTGGATTAGTGGGAATTTTAAAGTAAATCACACACATAAAAAATCATACACCTCCAAAATATCTCCAAAACTCACCAGGTCTCACAAAGATCTGTTGTGTGCTATCTTTTACAAAGATGCAACATTAAAAGAGTCTGTCTGCAGTTTTGTATCTAAAATGCATTGCACTAAGTTTTGAGAATATGCTGTCCGATTCATCAGTAAGTGTGCGAGTTGGCATTTCAAATTATAGGGTCTGCACATGAAGATGTATGTTGCAGCCGCCATTTTGTGATGTAATGAGAAAAGTTATACTTGAAAAATTGAGAAAAAACTTCCTACTCTTGTTAGAAGTGTCACTTGTGTGAAGGACTTTATGGAGAATCTTCTAATTAAGTATAGATACATGTTGTCATGTCCGTACAACAAGGTCGTATCTTCTTGGGAATATCAAAAGGTCGCATCTCACTTAAAATAACCCAGATGTACACACAAAGTCAATGGACGTCAAGATATGACTTGATGCACGGAGCGTATTCGCGCGAGATAAGAATTTGTTGCAGAACGGAGTTACGACCTTGTTGCACTGATGCGACGATGTATGTTCAAATATTGTGGGGAGAAAACAGTTCCAATTTTAGGAAAAAGATATTTTTCTGGCGGGGTGATTGCAAAATAGAGAAGTTCAAGAGATTTTTTCTTATACTTATGGAGTGTGGAAGATATCGCATTCATGCACCTGTAAGTCATTCTGGATATTCTGTGAATGTCAAATATTTGTAGTGGTGTTGGTGGATGTCTTTTACGATGTAAAATCAACTCCGTGAATTTATGGGCTTGGTGATTGACACTACCTTAACATATAACATTTGGTGTTTCAAAATTTATTCTGCGATTGAGACATTTGTCAACCAGATTAGGTTCACACTGCATTGATTATTAGTAGATTTATCTGGGACATTTCTGAATTGGCTGTATGTCTGCCACCAAAAAAAATTAAAAGAATCTAATTTTGTTACACCTATATTTTCCCCCTTTTTTAAAGAAAATCTGATATTTTCTATGTTCATCGATAATATTTAAAGAACTTCAGGTTATTATTGCTTTGAGTTTGTTTAATAATCTAAGTATCATTGCATTCATTCCGACGAAAAAGTACTATTTATTGAGGAGCAATTTGGTTGAGTTGTTTAATTATGAATCAGGAATTTGTTTATTTTTTAAATAAGTACACGAATTGGTACTTTGGATTTTTATGAGAATGTCTTGTATTCTTTTGTACTCATTTTATAGTAATCGTTAATATGCATATTTTGTTAATGCTTGAGTACCTCATTATTTTACATTTTTTAAATTTAGTTTCTTTTCTTTTCTTTAATTTAAGACTACACAATGTTGTTATGAAATTGCTTAAGTTACATGTATGTAAAAGCTACAAGGCTAAGGTATGTGAAATTGGGTACTTAAGTTCTTTCTAAGAAATGAAAGTGAAGAATATTCATTGAAGACTGGACCAATTTTTCCACTGAAATTTAATATCCTTTCATCAGTCTGTGATCTTGGGCCAAATAATTAAGGGACAAATCATTACCAAGAGTTTGACACAAATCAAAGATGAACAAAACATGTTTGTATTGATTACCATTTCTCTTTGTCAAGTAAAAAAAAAGGCATATTGAGGTTCGTAAGCTTTAGAGAACTTACAAAAAAAAAATGACTTTAAAAAAGTTGAAAGTGTTGCAGACAGGAGTCTTGGGGCCTGGCATGAATATCTTGGCGGAATGTCTCTTCTGTTAAGACAATCAAATTGCATCAGATTTACAGCACGTGAAAATGAATAAAACTGCTGCAAGAAACTGCTGACTGGATTTGACCTGTAATACACAAATCAAACAAAAAAGCGGGCCGAAAAGCGGGGATGGAAAGGCCAAAGGAGTGTGGGTAAAGAGCATGCCTCTGATGAAAAGGAAGAGATTAATTGAATTTTAACCTGTGGTTTTGAAGTGTCTTTAGTTGACACATTTGATAACTTACACATATTTTGATGGTAGAAAAAATAAAACTGCCAGAGCAAATATGTGGGTTTGTCTTTTTTTTTTCCTTCAAAAATTGATTTTGTTGACGACCCATGCTCGGCCCTTTGTTAGCAGGAAGGGACAGAACCTCAACGAAATATTTTAATGCAGCGTTTTGTTTGTTTGAATGAAATTCGTTTCAACATTTGTAAATGCTTTGTGGAATATCACTTCTTGAAACAAATTTCTAAACCATGGCGTCAGTTACAGTTACTATAACCAGCAGTTTTTGTATTATCCTTACTGCACATGTACATGTATGTTCCTCCTTAGCGTCAAGCTTTCAAGCTTGTCAAGCTCACATTCAATCAGTTAGCCATCTTTTGTGTTCAAATCATTCTTGCTTATTATTATAATACTATGGTATTTATTGCTTATAAAATTATTCTAATCCAAAGTTTAGTTTTAGTCACTGTTGCTTCGTGTTGTCATGTACATAGCAAAAAAAATGAAGGTGTACGTGTATAGCAACTAGAAGCACATCAGTGTTGTGACTTGCTACGTATTCAGCTCGGTGTTTGAAACTGCATCACATACAGCTATTTTGAAAACAAAACTGAAATGTAATTTGTCTTAAAATGTAACACTGTAAATATAAGATGTGTTCTTATTCTAACTCTTGAGCTTGTGTTGACATGTAAAGAAAATATAAGGCCTGGAAAAGGTGGTGATATTGTGGTTAAGTTTGGGTGTGCTATAAAAAAAGGGTATTCGTGATTATTCTGAAAAGATTGTGAGCATTAAAACAATGTTTTACTCTTTGGGTTCACAAAAGACAAGCAAGTATTGTTTAATTCTATTCACTTTAGATGTCACGAAGTCCTCGCAAGTTAATTACAAGTCATTCCTTTATCATGATTCAGCGCCTGTTGCTTGTGACACGACGTGTGATTTGATACGATCAAGCTAAATGAGTCGTTTGTCGATCCTGGTCACTTTTTGTTTGTTTTACAGTTTTGAAAAGAACACAATCTCAGCATTACTGATGTAAAAACTGCACGCTGATACCATCTTCAGTTCAAAATTATGGAAGTCGGAACACCAAGAGATGTGATGAAGTGACATGGCCCTTTTTTGGCCTGAATCTCCAAATGAAAGTTCCCGACAAATGACTCATTTAGCTTGATCGCATCACATATCTTTTATCCATCTACTCAAAATGGTTTTCCACCATTTACAGTTTTTAATCATTCATAGGTTTTTCATCTGCACTACAAACGAATCCACAAAATGGTCTGAAATCCCTGTGTTTTGGTTGAAATATTTGAAATGTGCACTTAAGTGCATGTCTGTTGATAGCAATTGGGTTCATAGTTCTTGTGGGCTGTCCACTAGAACTCTCTGGGTAAAATATGTATGTTTCGTATCGATCTTTTGAATCTTTTTGTACTTCTTTTACCATGAGCCAACCACTGGCTTTGACGGGGTACGAGGATGTAATGCTCGATGAGAAAATACTACATAATTGTTTTGAACCCTTTTTTGTTTAACGTTGGTGCTGGTTGAGACCTGTGGGACGCAGGACAACACACCGTGCCTTTCAGGATTAAGAACTTTTGGTGCTTATTTCTGATTACTGTATTTATTGTGTATTTGTAATTTGTTTTTACCGTGGCAGATATGCAAGAATGCTATCTTAAACTTGGATAACTTACATTTTAAGTTATGTGTAGCTTAACGGTAAGATACCTTTCCATATTTTATTAGAATTGTAAGGTAAACCCTTTGAAAGGTGTATATTTTTGTTTTGTCCTTGCATTTACACTTTTAACTCTTGTATTTATTTTGTACTTCAAAATGTAAATCGGTGTTATGCTCATAAGAGCATGAAACTATAATCGTTTTAAAATGTTGTAGTTCTTTTGTAAGCATTGCTCCTTTCCTTATATCAATATCATCCGTTTTGTGTTTGACCGTTGTCAAACATAAATGCGAGTTTGAAAACATTTACCGAGTTTGAAATTTGGTTTGATGTACATTTTCAAATTTTCCGCATAATATTTGGTAAAGTATTTTTTATTTCATGTTTATAATATTGTGTCATGAAGAATGGAAACCCTGTTGATTGTTTTCACTAAGCTGCATAAGCAATGTAGCTGTATAAGCTAAGTCCTAGGTTAATGATGGAACAGTTATTAAGAAAAAGTAAGTCCAAAACTTATGTGAATTTTGTAGCAGTTGTTAACCGCGAACAGAGAGTAAATCACGGCAGAGTCCTGCTGCTTGTCAAGTACAACTTGTAAATAATATGCAATCTGTCGACACTCTTGAGCTTTTCTGTCACACAGCACTCGTGGCATGTATCTGTAATAAACAAATAAATATTTATTACTAAGAAACGGTTTTTGATTTCCTTTTTGTGTGCGTCAATTTGCCAAGCAGTAGCAGACCATAGATAGTTGAGAATACTCTACATGTTCAGATGGTGCCTTTGCCCTGTTGTGTTGATTTTTCCTGTTGACAAAAATTCGTTTAAAATTAATTTGGTATTTTCTTCCCTTGCACTTTATCGTTTAATTTCTGGAACGCTTGCGATTCGCATTCACTTAACATGACTTGTTTCCATATATCTTATTTATAACAGAGAGAGACATCTTCATATACAGGATAACTGTCTGTTTTGGATATGGTAATCTTTTCACTGCTAAAAGTAAAGTTTACTTAAAATTAGAAAAACGTATATTTCAAAAATTCAAGGCCACTTTTCTTGTCTGTTAAGAAATATTTGAGACAAGAAATATTTTCTTGAATTTTGAAACAATATTTATTTTCCTATATTAAGATAACAGAAGACCTTTTTTAGCTAGTCGCCCGAACATTTTTAAAAAATGCGATCCGTAGAGTCCTAGTTACTCGGACTAATTTTTAGCAGTGAATTCATTTCATTCAAAGAAAGGCGGCTGGGATTTAATCATTTTCCTTTTGTAATGACACATTGATAGCCATATGATAACTATTTGTCTATGCAAACTAGATTTAGGACATTACTCACGGCGACTTGTTCCATGAATAACACGATTTACTCACGAGCCGCTGAACCTTTGCATTGATTTAAAACTTAGGCGAATCAAACAAGTTTTCTGCGACGTCATGTTTACATTGACGCAATATCACCTGCCGCCGGCTGTAACTTAAGCTTCACGTGAAGAATTGTCCAATCACAGACAGCGTGTCAATAATCCATTAGGCCTTACACCAATCACGTTTCCCGACTCATGAAAACAATCCAACTAGAAATAGCAGACGACACGACACGGTTCACTGAACACCAAACTTCAGAGAGGTCGCGCCCACCTATTTCTGTTCACCTGTAAAAACGTCATACACAGCAATCGACCGCGAGCATTATAAAGCTTTGTATTGAGAACAGTGTGCAGTACACCGCACATGCAACATCGAAGCTAGGGAAGAGTACAAAATAAATTGGCACCGAAGAAAACTAGTTAAGTTTTGTGGGATTGAGGCTTAATTTTTCCCAGTGACCCACCGGTGATCTTGGCCCTTCGGACTCGTCGACATGGACAACCCAGACGTACCGATCGGGCAGACGAACGACCTTGCTACTCTTGGGAACTTGGATGAGAAAATCCTCCTGGGCGAGCTGAAATACAGATACAACCACGACAAAATCTATGTGAGTTTGTGTGCTACAATAACACCATACACGGGCTCGTACTCATGTAGCCCTGGCCGAAGTAAATGAATGTTACGGTCGGATGATAATGGTGCTTACTTAGGAAAAGTAAGAAATGCATGTATTAGCTAGTTTTCTTATTTTGAGCATGATATGGCACAAAAATAACCAGAGATGACTTTTACTGTCATTAAATTAAAGCACATATACTACTTTTTATTTATTTAGTTTAATTCGAGTATTTTTTTCAACAGAATTAATACTTGTTTTTAACATGGAGGCAGGAAAAGAAGTTCTAGAATTATAGAAGTCACCTTTCCGTTAGCGGAAAGGTGCCTTCTAATTCTAGAAGTAACGGAAAGGTGCTGGAAAGGTGGCTTCTAGTTCTAATTCTAGAAGTAGGAAAAAAGGTTGCCTGTTTGCTGCTGTAGTTCCCATTCAATGGGAGAACAAATTGGATCCCTTTCCAATTACTACTAGCATGACTAGTGAGTGACTCGGAGTGAGACACAAATATTGTGGATAGAGACAAATCAATTTGTCAGTATTGAATGAAGTGTTTTTTGCAGTCAAAAAAACCCCATGAAACATGTAGAATTGTGTGTGTACTTATTGATCATTTAATTACCTCCATGATTTGACGTATGATCTTTTGATTGTTTTCCAGACATATGTTGGTGATATCCTTGTGGCAATCAATCCATTTAGGGATCTTGGCATCTGTGGTCAGAAAGTGAGTACCGGTTGAAAATTAAAGAGAAATCCAAAACACATCAATTTCACCTCACCTTTTGTTTTCACCCAAGATGAATCCAGGAAGCTTTGTGAAAAAAATTGTGTTTTTAGAGCACATTTTGGATGCACACGTCGTGCAGAACTAAGTTGGAGGCAGCCGATCATATTGATTGAAGTGTCTGGAAGACAGCGGTACGTTATACCCATGACATCGACAACCATGGCAACGCCTGAACCAATGACAGTGCAATACATCATCATAAATATTTAATTTCTCATGAATATTTAGTTTATTTCAATGGTACTGTAAATATGTCCAAAGATTGATCATTGCAACAAGTGACCGTGCGCGGCCTAGTGATGATGAAAGTGTTGTGTTTCAAACAAGAGTCAGAAGTTTCAATCTTGATGAAGTAAGTGACTGATTAATAAACAGGACTAAGGGAAAGGAGAGGGTTAGAGAAGGGAAAGTGGAGGAAATAACCATGATAAAGGATGCAAAACGCTTGAAAAAAGTGATGGCCTAGTATGGAAATCTTTCCCAAGTAGTTACTCGTGCATTTCAGATTTGCAATAAATAATAACAAAAAATTAATGGGATACTTTCCCCTAATCGTTTTTATCATGCCAAATTTTAATTTATTTATTGATTTTGTTCCCACATGTAGCATGCAGAAATGTACAAAAACAAAATCAGGGTGGACAACCCACCGCACATCTTTGCAGTGTCGGATGCGGCGTACCAGTCGATGCTCACAGGCAGCGCTGTCAGTGGCAAGAAGAATCAATGCGTCGTTATCAGGTAGGGTTACAGGTAGAGGGGCCCCAGGGTAAATTGGATTGGGAGAAGAGATACACCTGTTACTCTGAGAAACATTTGATCTGGATGAACCTCACTTGAGAAACTGCAACCGGATGTACAACTTACAATTTGATTCTAGTATTGATATTCTGTCTGAGCCGGTTATACATATAGACCTTGTGCGTTGCAGGTGTCTCTGAGGGTATTATGCATTATGGGTGTCTTGGAGGATATATTCTGTTTGTTACGAATGAATGCACAATAGATTTGCCCATGCCTAGCCTAGCCTAGCAATACAAGACCATTGCCCACTTACTCTGCCTTATCGCATGAGGTGTATTTAGGCTGAATATTTGTCTAAAAACCATTCATTGCAATATTTTTTATATATGTTGTATGTATATCTGGATAATAATACAGGATTTGTTATCAAGTAATTTCTTGAAATTTTTAATAGAGAAAAGCACTTTGGGTGTGCCTATTCTCATTTATTTCTAAGTTGGCAAAGGCTGATACACGTAAGTATTAGTCAGCAAGATACATGCATGTACATGTACATGCAACCTTTGGACTTGACTATTTACAAGATATCTAATACATGTATATGTATGGCGCGTTGTTTACCCTTGCACTTTGAAAAAAAAATGGCCCCTTGGATTGCATGCATGGTCATGGAAAAATAAGAATTTTATGACCGGATCAAGTTCAAACAGAAAAAAAGAGACTTTTCTTTACTGTGTAGTTGATCGTTTGTATATTTTGTTGATTTTCCTCATTTTATTCTGCCTATTGGCACGACCATCCATCAGACCCTCATATAGTGAAGTCGGAAAATGGATAATAATAGTAATAATAATGAACAGTGCTTATAAAGTGCATTTTACACAAAGTCCCAACGTAATACAAAACAATCTCTGTTTAATATGTCAAAGATAAAAAAAATAGTCACGGGATATTGCATGGGTGATATAACAGTTGTATTCCAAGTATAAAAAAGGGTATTTTTGCAATTATTGTTCCCAGATTAAAATCACATGTGAAACTATATACATGATATATAAAATGTTGACATTCTTTTGTTCTCAATTCAATCACACTTTTAGGTGAAAAATGGAATTGGTCACAAAAAATACAGAACTCTCATATTTTATATTTGTTTCTAACCTATTATTTCCTGTACTGCACCAAAATCTCTGTTTATTACTTCCTCTCCCTCCCCTGTATCGTTTTGTGGATTCATAATGGAATTAACGTATGTTTGTAGCCGGCCAAGGACATATTTATTCACATTCATGAATACCTTTTGGTCAATAAGTCAAAACAAGTCAAAAATTCACAAATTTCCAACGATTTTGTTCAACAACTTACTTCATCTCTTGAAAAGCACCCCTCATGTCTATGGTATGTACCTTGCTTGAATGGTGCTAAATATCTAGTGGAAATTGGTACATACCGCACGATGTGGCACAGGAATTGTGTTTTAAAGAAGCCAGTGTTTTACAGGGTGAGTCAAAAAAAAGTGGAACCCAAATCCCATAAAATACATTTCACATTTTAAAAAAATATGTAGCACCAAAATAATAATGAATGGAAAGCCAATTTCATAAGCTACTTTTAGATGAAAAAAAATACTGAAATTGCTCAATCCGTTCAAAGAATATCATCATTTAAATACAATGACCCTAAAACCTATCTCGTCCAAAAAAGGCAATTCATTGTGTGTTTGGAGCAACAAAGAAAATGACACAGAATACTTGTTTCAACAACTGTCACCAACTGTAGTACACAATATTTTTATTAACAACCCTGGTTAGGTAAACAATATGATTTATAAAATCTCCTTTTTTTAAAGGATGGGCCTTCAAAGGGATTCTGTTGAATCTTTTTAACGTTTAAACTGAGATTTTATCGCTGGTGACGTTTGAAGACAATTGCGACAACGATTCTTGAAATCGCATTTTGTTTGGACGAGACATGTTTCAGGGTCATTGTGTTTAAATGGTGATATTTTCTTAATGGATTGACCAATTTCAGTCATATTTTCTTCTAAAAGTATCATATGAAATTGGCTTTCCGATCGCTATTATTTTTGGTAATACATATTTTTGTAAATATGAAATATAATTTTTCGGGTTTGGGTTCCGCTTTTTTTGACTCGTCCTGTATCAGCTATTGAAAACACTCATGTGACTTATGGGAACAGGTAAACTGTCCCAGGTAATTATGAATGCAGTGTAATACAATTTAGTGTAAGTGCTCATCGATTTAACATACTATCCCAATTACTCAGTGGTGAGAGTGGAGCTGGCAAAACAGAGAGCACCAAATTTATCATCAAGCAAGTCATCGAGCTGTGCAAAGGGAAGTCGCAACTAGAACAACAAATTCTGCAGGTATGTGGCGGGTTTATTGATCGCGATGAATATAAGTATTCTTAACAGAAGCCTCCGACATTACATTTGTGTCTTGAATACATCAAGAATATGCAAAACAAACGTTTACTTTCATAATGTACAATAATGATTGTCAGACAATAACACGGTGTCCCGTTGACAAAGGCATTGCAAAAATGGGGAACCGCCATCATAGGGCTGGAAAGCTCAGTTGTAACGGCAAACCGGTTGTCGCAGGTTCAAAGCCGGCTCAAATCAATTTCTTTGTTCAACTTATTAAAAAATAAAAAAGCAAAGTAAGATAATATAATGATTTGAAACATTAATTGGGTAAAGGCCAAGCTCGTACCTGTACTTACACAAATGTTCTTTCAAGTTCTGCGCCAACTTCATATTGTTGAAGACATAAGGGACATTGTTGTGCGCATCAGCTTGTGGACGGAGTGCGTAGCCTACTACTTTGACATGGGAGACCCAAATTGTGACATCACGGAAGAATTCACATCGTGAATTTGCAAAAGTTTAACTCCTTTCAATGCCAGCAATTAGCAAGATTCACCAGGACTATTTCATGACTTCAAATTTCGCTTTCAGAGTTGCATTTGTGTTAAGTATGAGCTGGCCTCTAAACAAGATTCATTTACTTGGATTTACAATGGCAGAAACTCTTTGCCAGAAAATAATTTGTACGTTAACTTTCCTTTCTTTGGGCCTCAATTTACGACCATCCCTGCCACTAAAAAGTGTGGTAAAGACAATTGATTGGTATTTATGTGCAGGTGAATCCCCTCCTAGAAGCCTTTGGTAATGCACAGACCACCATGAATGACAACTCTAGCAGGTTCGGCAAATATATCCAGCTCAAGTTTAAGGACGGAAAAGGTGATTTCAAACACTTTGTAGCCTTCATCAGTAATGCCTATTTTCTAGGGAAAGCAAATTGAAACTTTGTTGCAAATTTGAATATGATTGTCAAAGGAATAGTGTTTTTGTTGTGTCATGGACTTGTCCGTCTTCCTGAACTTTTCTTCATTCTTCACAAGAAGTTCAAAACGAAAGATTTGAAATCATGAACCCAAACCTAGTTATCTACCAAGTATACCCCCATTTCAACCCTTCAGTTTGCTTGATTTTGAAGGACTGACTCCTTCAGAGTCCTGGATATTTTGGAAAAAAAATCAGGTTTTTTTCCCAGTTTTGTTAAAGTGCAAGGATCGGAATCATTGCATAGTAAATAAGTGATTAATTTTGACAGACTTTGGAACACTTAACAAAGCTGCCAATAGAGTTGAGCTGACATTTGCCAATTAGCTTCTATAACTAATCATAAATTTTTAACTCACAAAAACAATATCCATTTTGTCACCGCAGTAATGGGTGCGAAGATTTCCGAGTATCTGCTGGAGAAATCCAGAGTCGTTTTCCAGAACAAAGGAGAGGAGAACTTCCACATCTTCTACTACATGCTGGCGGGATTGACTCCTGAACAGCAGAAGAAATACAAGATGCAAGCCGCTGACAAGTACAAGTGAGTTTGCGAAGAAGGGATTGATGATGGTGTCATCTCTATGAAATAAAATTCTTTGACTCGTAAATTCTGCATTGAAACCACTGTTCGTTGGTTAACTTTGCGTAAAGAACCGATGGTGGACGCGTGTCTTCTTGATCATGCGGCTTGGAGTTGCATGGTTTTGAAATGAAATGGAAGAATTGTCATGGCAGTCTTGAAAATGTCACTGTCAACTTGGAAGAGTCATATCCAGAACACGCTTGGAAGCTGAAAAAAATTCTGCAGGGATTGAAACTTCAGGCTCACATACCTTTTTAAAACCTCTTAGTGATTAGATTTTTTTGGGACCTTTGTGGTATGAATCAATGCTGTGATTGTGTTTACATATATTAAACCGAACTGAGTCGCATGCACTTTTGTAAATAAGGAAATGGTTTTGTTTTGTTTTGTGTATAGTTACTTGACAAATGGGCCAAGCAGCGCCAAAACAAAGCAAACAAAAATGAAGGACATGCTGGCTGAATTGAGCAATGCCATGGATTTGGTTGGCTTTCTGGACGAGGTAAGAATCAATTTGCTCTCGCCCTCCCATACCAATTCCATCAGAAACCCAACATGTGTAGATGGGATTTGATGGATATTCATTTGGTTGCCTTTCTGGATGAGGGTGTGGTCAGCTTACTCTTGCATTCCCAATTCCATCAAAATCCAACATGTGCAGATGGGATTTGATGGATTTGGGATTGTTGGCTAGACCGAGCGATGCTTTAGATTTTGTGGGGTTTCTTGATAAGGTAAAAATCAATTTACCTTAACCCTCCCATGCAAATTCCATCAGAATCCAACAAGTACTGATGGGATTTGATGGATTGGGATTGCTGACTAGAATGAACAATGTCGTGGATTTTGTTGGCTTTCTGGATGTTACAGCTGATAAGCTCTTACCATATCAAATCCACCAAAAGTCCAATGCTGGATTTTGCTGGATTTGGTTCAGGAAGGTAGAGCTATAGATATGACACCATTATTTTTTATGAAACATGATGTACAAATGGACATGGACAAGAATGTATGGTTGTGTTACTGGAGAGTGTTGGATGTTGTAGGATCCAGTACAATTCCTAGCAAACGTACTTTACCCTAAAAATCCCCATCCAGTCAAACTCCCACACCAGGGTTTGTTGGAATCTGTTAGAGTGAGTACTGCACTAGTTAACTGATAATTTATGCTTAATATGGAGTTAAGCCTACCACCAAGAATGTTTTTTTTGTAGAGTTTACCATATGGTGTTGGAATTTGCAGGAGTGAGGAAGGTTCCTAGTAAACTACTCTAGGGGGTTAGGGTTAAGGAGTTCATGCAAGAAATTGTCGGTTGGTCAAATTTTACCATTTGATATTATGGAAACAAACATGCGCCCCTCTGATATGGTTTTCTGGGGAAATGCAAATGATGAAAACACAGCTATTTTTGAATTGCAACTATAGAATCTTCAATACCGCCCAATATGAAAGTCTTGTCTCCATTGAAACTTTAAACCTGTAAACAACATTCCTGACGCTAACTTCAGGAAAACCCGGAGGGCAAACCTCCCAAATGTATAGACCAGATCCTGTAGGACCCCTAGGTGCCACCTTAGGCCCCTCTGAAGCCCCCTCGATGCCTCTTCAGCGGCATGCTGCATCCTCGAATCGTAAACCTTTGCAGTTGTGGCGCCCGAGTCGTGAAATTCTAGCGTACTTCCACCGCACTCGGTCTGTATTAGTTACATGTGTTTGCCGTCATCCGATGCTCATGTCATGATTGTCATAATGAACACATGAACGTTGCATGCAAATGATTATACAGTTCAGGAATTTCTAGGTCTCAAGATTTTCGCTTCACTTGTTTGTGTATATTATTCCAATATTTCACTTTTATGTTTGTGCCGTTTTTTAGGATACTGTTTCTTAATCTTGCACGGTCGGCTTGTTGGCCCATTTGGTTGACATCAATCCTCAGTTTCCTATTACTATTCGCATGGGAACATGTAACTTAGTGAATGTTGTCTCGAGACACGCGGTGTTCATGATAAAGATCTGTTTCTTAAATAGGTTAATTCATTCTGCGATGCATTAAAGGGCCCACGGAGTATTTTACCGTACCTTTAGTTCACTTTGACAGTAAAAAGGTTGTTGTCAACACTCCGTTGTTTTAAATTTTATGTTAATGTCAGTGCCAATGGGAATGGCATAAAAATTGCTTATAGGAAAAAAGGGATGAATATCGTTACATTTATCAAAGATTTGTTCTCATAATAACAGATTGAAAGCGTAAGTTAGAATTTCTATGAACATGATGTACACATACATGTATCAGGAGATGAAAGAAATACATGTATTTCTAATATAGCATGTAACAGTGTCATCAAAGTTCTGTATGTTCACAGGGTGAGCAAACTTCACATTGATAAGTGAAACCTTTCTGTAAGATCATTCTGTCCAGATCTGCTAAAAATTACGTACAAGGGGATGAAAACGCTCATTACATTTCTTTTGAGAGGGTCTATTGATGGAGTTGGGGTATATACTCTTATATTATCTAGGAGCAAGACGAGATGTACTCTGTCTTGGCTGCTACGTTGATGATGGGACAAATCCAGTTGGATGCAAACGAAGATGATGCCGCATTCATCAAAGGATCGGATCAAGCTGTGTCCGCAGTCGCAGTAAGTAGTTAGGTTATTCTGGAAATTCAGGGTCCAAAGTTTGACATTCTTCCTGTCCGTGTTATCTTGGTATTTTGTAGTTTGCCATTCAAGTCTCATTAATTAAAAACGACTTCAAACAATTTGTTGGGTAGATAGTCTGATATTCATAATCACACTTGGAGGACAACTTGGCTAGCATTAGAATTATAAAATCAAAGACGTCAGATGTAAAGGACAGGAAAGGACACCAAGTTTGTAGGAAGACTCATTAGCATTTTTGGTAGGCCCACAACGATTATTCTGTTAATCAATGAATTGTTGGTTATTTGAATTGTTTACGTTTTTTAGTTGTTTTGGTAATTCTTATTGTAACTGGGTATAGCCCATTCAATGGAATCCACTTGTCTCTCATGGGGCCCAGTAAAGAGAAAACAATGTGAAGAAATTACACTTTTAGATGTGGGAGGAAAACCCCAGAAGAATGTTCTGAGGGAAACCCACGGAATCAAGTAGGGACTGAAAACCCAATCCACATATTGGCCCAGGGACAATCGAACCCGGGTCACAGCGGTGGAAGGCGATGAAAGTACCCCTGCACCAACCTGACCGGGGACGAGTAATCCAAACCCAGGAGGCGTTACCTCTTTGACAAATCCGATACGCGTTTTCCGTGGACTTGGACTGCAGTTCGTTCAGTAGTCAATCAAACACACTTTGTGGAAATGATGGCTTCCTTTCAGATGATACAACAGTTTAGAGCACTAAAGTATTCTGGAGCCAAAATCCTTTAAAAAAAACATAAAGAAAGAAACTCTTACAAAACTCTTCCGAAGGAAGTGGGATTAACAGAAAAATGGTCATACTTAGTCCAATCATTCCAGATAATCAAGGCCAAAGAGTTTGGTCGAAGAGTATCAAGTTGTGGAGAAAGTATGGGCAGGACGCCCATATCATTTAACTTGCTCCTGGATTGATTGATTGAATCGTTTTTGCAAATGGTTTATATTTTCATCTGCAATATATATATATGTGTACTGTTTGTTCTTAAAGGAACTGATTGGGATAAATGACGAGGAGCTGAAGCAAGTGTTGACCTTTAACCTCAGCTCGGCAAGAGGGGATGTGTTTCAGAGGAACTACACCAAACATCAGGCTCTAGGTGAGTTGGAATTTGTTTACAATTTCTAAATTCCAAATGTAAAAATACATATATAATTAATTAACACCAGGAGATTTGTCAGTTTTTGTCTTTTTCAACTGTTGAGCTCCTCTGATTTGCTTGCTGATTAAGTTGATACCTCGTGCTCTTCAAAAAGTGGATTTCTTTTTTCTCCTTACAAATTTCCAATTGGTGCATTTTTGTTTCAACGAAAGAAAAAAAACTACTCTATTTCTCTTTTGGGAGTCTGCAACCCTCTTGAAAAGGAACTTTATTTTGCACTCAAATGAACCCGCCTCAAGTGCAAAAGCCGAATTATTGTCTGGCAGCCAGTTATTCAATTTTTGTGAAGAAAGAATTCAATAACTAAATGTTGGTGGATTTTTTTGCTCGATATCTCATTCAAAATGAATAAAGTTTATATTTCTATAGCAATTGGTAAAAAAACAAAACTATTTTTCAAGGTGAAACTTGAAAATAGCACAGGAAATCACCTTTAAAGAAGAATCCTTTGACCTGTTACCTACCATTTAGTAATAAATTACTTCAGGTGATATGTGTCTCTTGGCAAAATGCACATCATCGCTAGTTCTATCACAATTGGTATATAATTCAACCCACTGTTATTAGATATGCAATTTACATGTTCTGCTTTCAAGCACATTTAAACATGTGAAATGGAAGATGCATAGCTGTTAAAGAATTCATGGGAACATATTGGATCGTTTGCCTTGGGCAATGTGCTGTCAAGCGGTCAATCCACTCTCAATTATTGAAAGAGTTTACTCAAGTATGCCTTGATTGTACCTCACGATCATAACACCATCTCTCAGCCTGTCCACATTTCTATCTTGACGGTGGGAAATAATCGACTGTCCTGCCCCGGGCTAAAGAACGAAGGCGATACAGCGGAAAAAGAGAAAAAAAATCATCTCCGACGAAATACAATCCATTTTATTGACGTCTTTCTGCCTGGATTATTTGATGACAAGAACTTTGGCTGGTGGATTGCGGCTTACGGCATTCACTTTGGCCATCACGGCATGGGCTAATGAAATACTTCCGATCTAGCAGATAGTGCCTAGGGGCATGTTATTTTGTTTTTCTGCTCCAGTTAAAACCTTATTAACTTAGCCCCGGGGAACATTAAGCGGGGTTATCATCAAAGCATGCTGTTGTTTTGTGCAGATTCTTTTGAAGTTTTAACAACGATTGACAAGCATTCATACCTCTTTGATTTTGTTCAATTTTGCATTTTGATTATTTTTTTTGTAACGGTAATTCGTGTTTGGTTATGACAAATCTTCAAGATGTGTTTGACACCGGTTGTTTCTGATTGGTGAAAATTGAGAAATTTGAGAGGAAATGAAATTACAGATATTGCTTGCTTTTGATGCACAGTAGAAAAAAAATATGCCATGCGTGAACCGTCATTGATATTTCCATGTTTTGGAGTTTGGAATACTCAGGAATGACTTTTGCACAAAAAAATGCCTCTGCAATTTCTGATTCAAATAGAAGATGAAGCAACTAGCTGCATGCTTCACAACAAATTTACCAAGTCCTTCGTTGAACTTGATTAGGAATTATCATACAGCTTATCAATTTCATAGAGTTTATTTAGTTTACTTCATCAGGCGCATGCAGTGAAGCATGCTGCATTTATGCAGATGAAAAATCCACTTCATCCTCAATCACCAGAGTGCAGAGCTATACATCGAGAAGGAAAACATGTTCAATCTAAAAGGGTGTAATCAGGCATGCACAGTGCATTCTAGCCATGCATGGGAATTGTGAATAGAGTAATGAAATTAAACATGATTGACTTTTATTCATTGATTTTTCCTTCTAGATGCACGTGATGCCATGACCAAGACACTGTATGGACGTCTCTTCAGTTGGATCGTCAATAAAGTCAATCAGCTCTTAGCTCCGGAATTATCACTGCACGTATCGGATACGACTGAAATTGGTGAGAAATACAAAATTATTGGAAGTGCATCCCCCACCCTCCTCCACAAGAAATAAGGAAGTCAAAACCACAATAGGGAACTTTAAAAACTAGCAAGCGAATCATGAGTAGTCACTTGAAAAAAAGTACAAAATTTGCCAAATTTAGCAGGATAGTAAAAAGATTATTTTGTTTTGCATGGGGCTAATACACTTTTATTTAAAAGTTCGAATTTAAAGAATGTGTTGTAAGTTTCTGCAAAATTGTTGAGTTTTGAGGATTTAGGGAGGATTTTAGCGAAATTCTGTGGGGAGTAATAAAAGTTGAACCGTTATTTAAATTCCAATTGAGACATTCCGTGCGAGCATTTGTGTTGTACTTTGGCTCATCTGTACTTAAGAATTCTTTTATTTTTCCAACGGATGAGGTATTTTTTGGGGGGGGGGGGGGTTTGGTTATCCCTCACTCAAAATTGACAACTCTTTTGAAACATTTCCTTATAGGTATTCTGGATATATTTGGCTTTGAGCAGTTTCAGACCAACAGCTTTGAGCAGATGTGCATTAATCTAGCCAATGAACAACTGCAGTACTTCTTCAATCAGGTCTGTGGACTTAAACCTCAGTTTGCAGGTTGCCTCTGTATTTGTTGTCCCAGTTACATTATACATAAGGGTATGAATTTTGTTCCACTAGCTTGGTGGACAGTTCTTATCTGCAGCTTTGTAAAATCTTCTTTCAGTGAGCTGATATATAGACTTAAAATGGTGCTTTGGATGTGACAAGATTTGCAGGTTACTTTAATTCCAACTAATAAAGGAAGTTTATTTCCCGCATTAAAGTATTTTTTTGGGGTTTCAAATGATCCAAATTGTGAAGTTAACTTACTTTATGCAACTAGAGCTAGATGTAGGGCTTCTGAGAAATATCTATTTTTGGGCAAGGTTTAGGGCTAAGCTGCATCCGAATCTCGCAACTAGAGATATTGTCTAGGTCTTTAATGATTTCACCTACATACGAACATGTAGACATACCCATAGTTCTGGAAACCCTTTTCAGACATGACTTTATCGGATGTTATATATTTCCCCCACAGCACATCTTCCTGCTGGAACAGGAAGAATACAAGAATGAAGGAATTGACTGGACCTATGTTCCCTTTGTCAACAATCAATCGCTTCTGGTAGGGTATCTCTTCCTTATCTTGCAATGCTTTTTTAAAAGGTCTTTGACTTCTACAATTCTTTGTCGGTTGAGGACAGAATCTTATTTACATATTTTCGCCATACAAATTGACTTTGTTGTTTCCATTGATTTAAGTTTCCGTTGGTACATTGGATTCAAACTGGCAGTCATCTCTGGCAAAGAGAAGTTTAAGTGGTTAAGATATCTTGTTTTGAAAAACTGTATTTTATAAAACAGCATTGCTGAAGTTTGAAGCCTATTATTAAAATGCAGATCTCGCAATGCAAAATTCCATAATATAAGATCTAGTTTGTGCTATCTTTGCTATATGAGAAATGAACTGGCCTGTCGACCCTGGCAAGCTTGATGGTCAAGCCATTCAGACATCTGCACTAAGCAGGAGATTGTGGGTTTCAATCTCAACTTAATAAGTTACATTTATTTCCAACCATGCTGCAGTTGTTGTATTGGTGAAGTATATAGTCCAGTATTTAAAGTTTGCTTCTTCCCTGACAAAAACCTCTATCAGTAGTCAGCCTTTCTTCACCCTCAATTAGAATATTAAATGCGTGATGACCACGGTTCTGTCGTTATCTACACCAGGATCTGTTCCTTGCCAAGCCCATTGGTGTCTTGGGTCTCCTGGATGAGGAATGTCTCTTCCCCAAGGCCACCGATCACACCTTTGTCGAGAAGCTCAACCAGAACTTTGCCCGCAATCACCACTTCATCAAGGCCAAGAATGCCACCAGTAACAACTTCAGCATTGACCACTATGCAGGCAGGGTAAGTCATATTACGAACAGGAGATTATGCTGAGTGACCACTCATTTAAAGCTCAATGTGTTTAGCACTTTGTATGCCCACATTGATTTGTATGCATATTGAGCAAAGTATGCACAACTGATTTTCATCTTCGTGTGCACAAACCTGTAATATCTTCATGTGGGTACCGCATACACAACTGTCAAGAGGTAGTCTATTTTTCTTCTCATCATTGAGGAATTAAATGTGTGCAAGGTCCGTGCAGTTGTCCAAGTTCACCATTATACTCTGACATTTTCAATGTTTCCACGCTCGTGTGCACATTACATGATCCTTAAATTTGAGGTGTAGTATCAGTATATTGTGAATTTGTTAGGGCATCATTATTGCCTGAAGTTCAATTGGGCCTCATATCATTTCCTGCCCAGTGGGTCTTCAGTGATTAAAACAATGCCGATGGTGTTTTTTTCAGAGAATAGAACATTTCTTAGTTCAAAACATTGGCTCCATCATTTTTTGTCTCGTCTTTTGCCAGGTGGAGTACACTGCCAATCTCTTCTTGGAGAAGAACCGCGACACACTACCATCTAAGGTCATGCAGATGCTACGAACTAGCACCAACGATCTGGTCAGCCAGATATTCAGAGGTTGGGAAAAACTTCTTTTAATGTATTCGGTCTTTTATAAAGCCGTCAAAAAAGGTTGCTATCCATCCCTTTTGTGTTTTCTGTGTCCACTCTGCTGAGTCCAATTTTCTCTCTCAAATGACGTCACTTCATACAGATTGCCACGTGCATCTGCATTTAAGGCATTTAAGTGACGCGTATGCTGCATCGTATTGCGAAGAAATTTCCAGCAACACACGTGCCTTTTTAGAACTTTTTGCACACTGCGCGCACACACACCTGATAGCGTTGAACACACAGTTGTAATTTTCCTATGAAGATGACGTCCTATGAGAGAGGTCTGTAGATCAAATATTCAGCAAAATGTGAAGCCATCTACAACCAACAGAATGAAACAACCATAACAAAAAGGACACTTGTTTCTATAACAAAATAGCAGAATGTGTCAACTATCAGATATCGTCAAATTTTGTTGGTTTCACTTGGTTGGGGTTAACAAGTGAACAATGATTTGGCATTTAACATTTTGTCACCTGAAGAAAATGTTGATTTAAATAGTACACAGAAGAGTCGCAGAAAGTAATTTCCATGAAATCAGGTGCATGACACCAAAGATGTCAAACTTCACAAGCTGAGCCCCGCTATTGTGAAATACATAACGCATTCATGAATGCTGCCGAGATTGCCATATGGTCATGACGCCTCTGTTTTTTTCCCGTTATGTCGTCTGTTCAGGAACTGTCACCAGAACAGGAACTCTAGCCTTGCAGAGCCGGCGCAGGAGAACTCGCAAGTCAGCCAGACCAAAGGTGAGGCTTAATTGCATCCTGAAGACATCACTCCCATGCATTTCTTACAAATTATTTCACGCTTGTTCTCAAAAGTGGATGTTTTGGCCATGTGGTGCTGACTTTCAAATTATTCAAGTTCTTCTATTATGCACTGTGAGTATAATTTATTTTCAAAAATGGGTGGATTATAAGACATGTTTAGTTAAAGTGCGTAAAAAAACTTCATTTCATTATTTTTGTGTTGCATGGAAATACGTAAAACAATAATTAGAATACAATTTTTATATTGTTAGCTTGGAACCCGGGCAACTGTCAAGAAGATGACTGTTGGTGCACAGTTCAAGGTTAGTTGATGTTGACTTGATATCCAAGCTCAGAGACTGTAATATTGTTGCAAGAAGATATTTTTCGGTGAAAACAAAATGATTTAATGATAATTTTGGGAAAATGTTACTTTCACAAAGCTGCTTGAGAGTTAGCCAAAATGTTGGTGCTGTAGTAGAGCATTTGTCTTATCGTTATTTCATGACAATCAAGGGGTTAATTGAATTATAATCACTAGTAGTAGTGAATAATTTTGCCTCTTTAAAGGGCAAGATATCAATGAACTTTTGCATTCAGTTTGGCCAGATATTCTCTAATCCTCTTTCCACTTTACCACGTTTAGAATTCCCTGTCTGTTCTGATGGAATTACTGAACCTGTCAAACCCACACTTCGTCCGCTGCATCAAGCCCAACACCAGCAAGGCTGCCAAGCTGTTTGAAGACAAGTTTGTCACAGCCCAGGTGAGAATGCGTTCATATGTGTTACTTAACACGCCTCCCTTAATATCTCAAAAGAATTCCTGATATTCCGGGAACACAGTGACCAACACAATAGAGGAAGGGTCCTCTGTGTGGCATATCATGCTTCAAATGTTCATACATGCGTGTGTCTCTTACTCTGTGTACAAGTAACCACCTCAACAGTAAAAGTGTGAATCATAATTTATATTTAAGGACCATTTGGGTGCCATCTTGCCTAGTGCGGTCTGGTAGCATAGATTTATATCCTAGTGAACACCACAATTGAGTCAGCAAACATGGCAAACTATCCTTCACAGCAGCTTTCGTTGTTTAAAGGAACAAATTAACAAACCAGGGTATACTATTTCACTTAGAAGCCTGCTGGATCAAATAATTTCCAACAGCAACTGAACTTGCAAAGACTTTTTAGCCCAAAAGACTCTTACAGCTTAACCAAAAGTTTTGTTGTCAGCCATTGGTTTGTGTTCTAACTGCAATTACAGACTTTGTGCCTTTACTGCAATTTACTAAAATTCTTTTGTAACTGACTTGGTCAAATACTCTGACCACTTTTTACAGTATTGATGTGAGACTGTTTCATCCATGACTTCAAAGTTTCTGAAGCGGAACCCAGGTTAGATAAAACTGAAACAAAAAATATGCTGGGGTCTTGATCAGAGTTTAATGTAATTGTGTTTGATTTTTCAGTTGCGATACACTGGTATGCTTGAGACCACCAGGATCAGGCGTTTGGGATATGCGCTGAGGCCGCAGTTTGCTGACTTTGTCAGGAGGTAATAGTTTTCCTTTTCCAACAAATTTCAGTGGCAATATGCTATCCCTCTAGACTAACTAAGGAACCCATAAATGTTAGTTTTATCTGTCCTTGAAACCGTCCAATCAAACTTAAAAGATTCCAAAGTATGGCATTTTATATTATAGAGGACAGCCATTTTTCCACAGTAAAGTTATATGCGAGATTTGACCTCCGTGAGGTCATGTTGTGCATTTCACTATAGGACTGATGACATCATACGCAAAGCATTTGATTTTGTCACAGAACTAAAACAGACCCATCTATTAAATCAAAAAGTTCAGCACCTGAAGTCAATACTGAGATGAAGCCAGGTTTCAGAAATTGCCTAGGTGACATACATGTACCTGTAACTGCTGTTGTGTGTTGAAATTCTCTCCAGATACAAAGTGTTGGCCAGGAGTGCCAAGTTGTCAGAGGACAAGCACGGATGTGTCAAGATCCTGAAGACTGTCGGTCTGACAGACTGGCATGTTGGGTAAGCTTAGCTCACCTTGTAAACCCTACCACCCACACCCATTTCAGACTGGTGATCCATTGTTGTAACGAACTAAAGTATGACAATTCTGAAGGCATATAGGATCATTTGCATTTATCCCAAACTGAATTGAAGATCATACTAGAATAACAAGCATTTATAGAGCGCTCTTACGCATAAGGTATCACAGCGCTTAACAGCAAAGTAAGTTACAGAAACTAAGACTCAAAATTAGTGAAAACGTGAAAGCAGTTAACGATTGAACAGAAAAGTCTTGAGACAGTTCTTGAACCCTTGAAGTGTTTGTGCTGAGCGGATTTTCCTCGGATGACTGGTTCTAAACACCCCTGATTTATTCCCTCTGGCTTGCCGTCATTTAGAAGAAATCAAGAAAATGTAGGTGATTTCCAATGATCGGTCTAGTTACTGATATTTGGAAAGAAAGGAGTGCTAGGCCTACTTGACAAAATGGTGTTTACGTGACCAAAAATGTGACCATGGTTTTTCACTGTTTTCTCCAAAAATACGATATCCACTGAGCTGAAACTTCAAGAGGTCAGGTTTTGTAACTTTATCTTTGGATATTGAGTGGTGGAATGAACAAAATGCATAAGAAGTTAATTATCGTAAATGCCTTTAAGAAATAATTCTGATGTGTTAGACAGTTGAGAGTGACTACAAACAAAAAGTGAACTGGACACAAGGCAACAGGTTTTCTAAAAGTAAAAATGCTAAATTACGAATTTTGTAATCATAGTCCACTTGGTTGGTATTTTTTTTTGTTCACAGGAAAACCAAGTTATTTCTCAAGTACTATCATCAGGATCAGCTGGAGGAACACATGCAGAAACTGGGACGATCAGCCATGCACATTCAAAAGAGTACGTCACCTTATCAAACTTGCTACTGGGAAATATTTGCAACCATGACAGATTTAAGAACAAAATGAATAAACTTACATCATGAATATTTGTCTTTGGAGGCCTATCGGGGATGTTCTCCACATTTTTTTTCTTTGTAAAGTCTCAGATTTGGTTCATCTAAACAATAAAGTTTGAAAATATACAATATCCAAACAGATGTAATTTTTGTTGGATGTGGTTGATCTGGGTGCATTGGATGAAGACCTTAGGCCTAGCCTTTGAATTTTGTTAAATTCAGCATAATTTGATAAATACTTTGACTAGTTAGGTCCGAGTAAAACAAAGTTGCAAATGGGTTGAGGCCACTTTTGTAATCAATATAAAAGCCAACGCTAATTAGCAGGCAAAATTTCAAACTCGGACCAGGTTTTAACCTCGGCAAGTTTTGTGGCCTCTGTTTCTTTTGCATTTGTACTTCTCACGTCCACGTGTGTGAAATTTAAACTGACCTTTACAGTTAAATGTTAAAGCTATAGTCCATCATTTGCAGCCATCCGAAAAGTAACTGGCGTAATTATTGCTGAAAAACATTCTTGGTTGAAAGATAGTAAGGGGACTAAACTCCCTGTGAAATTATTCTTTCTGGCCAGCTGTCATTTTGAAGAAATCAACGAAAGAAGGCCTTTCCAACGGTGCTTCTTAAGACGCACTGTAGGAAATTTAAATTAGGAGTTTGTTTTTTTTTTCGGCGAAGTGCGCGCAAACATTTGCACGACGCACACGTGTGCGCAGTTGCTATAATTCGTCGGATCAGTGCGCGACATCGCGTATAGCTGCAATTCAAAACAATTCAAAACGTAATTCAGCAAATTTTGATTTGAAATTGAGATCCTTGAATGCTGTTTTTCTCGGGATATACAGTTGAACCTGAGCTGAAACTTCATCAGGTTAGTTGTTCAGTATCCTTCATTAGATTTGAACACTTTTGTTGCTTCAAACGAACAAAATGTGACCGGCTCCACAAAAAAGGGTATTATGTCGCAAAAAAGTGAAATTAAGTTATATACATGGTTGGAAAGCCCACAATGTAAGCTTTCATTTTGCATATAATACAGCTCCATAGCCCCTCCCGTTCTGGAGATATGACGTATTTGCATATTAATTACTTCCTTGGAGTTCAAATTACACAACTGAGAAAACAGGCTTTGAAATAGCTGGCTTTGTTGTAGAACAACAGAACGATGCACACAAAATGGTTGTTTTTCCACTTTGTTCATCAAAATCAACATTTCTGCTAGTGAAACCTGAAACTTTAGGTACTAAAGATGTCATTCATGACAAAAAATGACAATCACATTTTGACAAAATTTTCAGCCTCTCAATGTTGAGCAGGCCATTACACAATAATGCTCAGCGCGACTTAATACCCTTTTTTGTGGAGCCGGTCACAAATGCACAAATTGCAAATGATGGACTATATCTTTAAACCAACAAGAACATTTGAAATGACCCTGAACTGAGTGTTTGAGAGTGTTTATTGAAGTTCATAAGGCACAGATACTCTTGAACCTCTTGTGTCCTTTTTCCATCCCACTTGCAACACCACTTAGAAGAAACTGAAATTTGACCCTAATCAGACTTGATAATATCCAAGCATTCATTTGCTATTTTGTTTTTGGTACAGTTGTGCGTGGTTTCCTGGCTCGCTGTCGGTACAAGGCAAGAGTCAAGAAGGCCCAGCAGCAGAAAGACGAGATGAACGCCTTCCTGCTGCAACTGGCCAAAATGAGTCTGGATCAGCAGCATAAACTCTCCAAGGTCATGCAGGGAGACAAGAAGATTCCAAAGTGTAAGACATACATCCCATTCCTTCCACACACTCTTCATCCAGGGAAGTAACTAGGGGTGGGACATCCTCCCATTCTTCCTACTGGCTAATGAACTGAGCGAGGTGGTAACAATTCAAATTGATGATTTGAAATGAAATTTACAGTCTGCAAACTGAAAAGAATGCAGCGCTCACAAAAATACACGATGATTCCAAAAACACATTGAAATAAGCCATTTGCGAGTTAAATTTGAATAAAATCTGGAACGCTGACTTAATACAATGCTTTGCACGTTTTAACCTAGCATTCTCTCGACCAAAGAGACTGTTACTATATCACGTGATTCGGGGCAAGCCTTATGCTAGCAACCCCCAGCTCCGGCATGGTCTGGTGTCTTTGTGCCATTCTCACCCATTGTGAACGATGTATTGGTGCTGAGCGTCTCTTACGTAACTATGCAAGAGCTTGCCCCGAATCATGTGATTAGCAACAGTGTCTTTGGTCTGGAGAATTCAAAGTTAAAATGTGCCAAGCATTCTGAGCAAGTCATTGTACCAGACGTTTTTCAAATGTAAATTCCAAAGGGTATAGGTTACTCGCAAATGGCTTATTGTGAGTTCTTGATACATGGAGGTCAAGAAAAACGCTCATAAATTACACAAAATGAACAATTTTCAATTGATATTGTAAATCTTCACAGCGAAGTGGTGATATTGACACTGAAAGTAGCAAGGTGGGCCACCTCATGTTTGAATGGGCAGGGGAAACACTGCTCTCACCTATGTTTGAATCTCTGGTGGATGGCAAATGTCAGTATTGCCAACTTTAATTTTGCCATGGGCAAGTTGTGTCATCTCCCTCCCCCATCTTCCGAAGGGTCTTGCAGTGAAACAGATGTAGGTTAGTTCCATATAGGATGAATGCTGACTTCTTATGTACTATTTGACGGAATGCTCCCTGAGAATGCCTTGGCTGTCAGAGTTTACCTTTTAAGCTACGGCATTGTTTTGGGAATGATTTGCTGCATTCTGGTTCTTTGCAGCCTTCTTTGAATCCATTCGTAGAGGCGACAAAGTCATCAAGATTGAGGCCCCGGCCGTTCAGATTCGGCAGGATGCCAATCAAAAGGGAGACAAGGTAAGAATTGGAAACCGACCACTGTTAAAAAGGAATCATCATGACCTAATTCAATATTTACACTCTTTATTCCCCTGTGCAAAAAAAGTATCATGTATCAAGGTCCGTAAAGTTCACGAAATACTAAAATACTTATGGCACTGAAGAAATCTGTCCTCTACCGACTCAGCTATAAAGGCCTATGCTGGCCGTCTCCCAATTTGTCAGCGACTTTGTACTGTTGCTCATCAGCATTGTTCTGCTCAACTTTTAAAGTGTGAAAATGTGCCACTTGCTGCTCTTGGCGCTCATCATGTTGGAGTAAAATTGTGCACCTTTTTAACTATTTCCAACAATATATTAACTATCATTCAGGCTGTTGATTGTAGTACCGCCTGCTGCTATATACATGTAAGATTTTGGACCGGCCAGCTGATCCCGGTAAACTGAAGTGGTTCGGACCTGTGCACTGGTAGGCAGGAGACTAGGGGGTTTTAGGCCCACCGGAGCAAGCATGGGAATTTGTTTCTTTCCTTGTCAGCAGTTGGACAATGCGGACCATACCAAACTCAAAAACACATGGGGATCAATTGGTTGCAAAGGGAATATGTGTGCTGTCCCCCCCCCCCCCCCTTTTTTTACAAAACAAAAATGCTGTGGCAAATGAAACTGACAACAAGGAAAGGCAATACCCAGATGTAGTTGATTTTCACATCCTTGTCGGCTGCAGGAATCCTCGGAAGAAGAAGGAGACGACGATGACGAAGATGATGAGATCATCGAAGACGAGTTTGTCCGCATCAAGCAGAACCTGTTCGGCAAGGAAGGCACCCGTCAGGCGTCAGTTCACTGGTTCAAGGCCACCCAGTCCATGGCAGCCAGGGATAAGATGGGAACCTTTGCTACATGGTTCCATGGAATCATAACTAGGAGGTAAAATCATCCCCAGGGAGAATGCAAGGTGGCGGTGGGGAGACGGTAATTTGTTGGTGGTAAGGGGATAGGTAACTGCATGACAAGAACAATGACTGGGGTGCTGATACCATGCAGTGTTGTAGTTGAGTCCATCACAATTTCATTTCAAGTCAAGTCACTACTCATTGGAGGACTAATCATAGATGTTATTAGTGACCCTTAAGTCGGCCTCAGGTCGACCCATGATTTTTTTTGCGCCATGACGGAACCGTCAGCATCAAGCACAAAATTATACTCAGGTCACAAAACATAGAAACCGTGTGATGGTCGCGGAACAGGCTGCAGAAGTTGAAATTGTTCTCCTCTTGCGACTGGTGATTTTGTTTAGCACCAACTGATGCCGATCGTTTTAATATCGTCGTAGTTACACTCAGGTCGCAAAAAAAAACGGCGACTGAGTTGTTCCCGACGGTCGTAGCTCAGGCGCAGCTTGATCCTGAAAAGTTAGTCGCTGACTGATTTGTGTCATCGCAAGGTGGACCTGAGGCCGGCTTTACATGAATGTGCATTTATTTTAATTTCTCTGGATAACTTGTTTCTCTTCCCAGGAGAGCTGAAGATTTACTTGCAGATGAGCCGATTGGCTCATTCCTGATTCGTGTCAGTGAGAGTCGGTTTGGCTATTCCCTGTCTCTGAAGTGAGTCCTTGATTCTTTCATGACCTACCCTTCATAGGTCCTTGGTACATGATGACAAACTGAAGCTTATCGTTTCGGTTTGCAGTAACACCATGTGGTAGTATACAAATATTGAATGCTTCGAGTGGTGTAGTAAAACTAGCCTCCCGAGGTGATCCATGCACCATTCTATTTTCCCGAGGCGAAGCCGAGGGAAAATAGAATGGTCCATGGATCACCGAGGGAGGCTAGTTTTACTTCACCACGAGATAAAGCATTCAATATTTGTTTTATAACGCTTCACCCACAGATTCTGCTTGATTTTAATATTTTACATTATTTAAATCTGAACACAGTTGAAATAAACTTCAATTTCAATACAAAATTGGTGGAAAATGTATTTCTCTCTTAAAAACTAACCCTTCACGAAATGTTTGAACCCAAGTCTGCGGCGCGCTCTCTTTGGAATAATACGCACAACGCGCAACCCGCACACCAGCATGCATTTGCACACAAATACTGCGCCGTGGAAATAGTACTTTGGTTGCTAATGGTATAGTACTTTGGTTGCTATGCGCATAGTACTTTTGGCCGTGCACAGAAAGATAGCAAAATTAGAAAGTAACATGTGACTCACTCTCGGCCAATCAAGACACAGAATCTGCGGGTGAGGTGTTATAATAACTACTGCTTAGAAGAAATTTAGTTCTGAAAAGAACTTGTCCTGCTTATTATAAACTTTCGCTAAGTAGTTTGTGTTCTGATAAGAACAGTCCTGCTTTAAGTTCTAAAAGAACTTGTCTTTGGTCTCAACGTTTCGACTAGCCTGCTCTAGTCATCGTCACTCAACGTTTCGACTAGCCTGCTCTAGTCATCGTCACTCAACGTTTCGACTAGCCTGCTCTAGTCATCGTCAGGAGACCTGACGATGACTAGAGCAGGCTAGTCGAAACGTTGAGACCAAAGACAAGTTCTTTTAGAACTTAAAGCAGGACTGTTGTTATCAGAACAAAAACTACTTAGCGAAAGTTGATAATAAGCAGGACAAGTTCTTTTCAGAACTAAATATCTTCTAAGCAGTAGTTATTACTACATGGTGTTACCGCAAACCGAAACGATACCGATACTCCATCATGCAAAGCCTCAAATCTTATAAACTGAAGCTTCAGTAGGAGTAGGTTCCAATAAATGTATCCTAGCTCGCAAGAGTATTGGGATACAAGAAGTTACACCATGCGTGGATGTACTACAAAACAAGGCAGCTGACCACAGTACAAGATTGTAAAATAATATCCGATCATTTCTTCTGATGGGTGTCATAACAATCATCAATGACAAGGAATAAATAGTCACATAAAAAATAAAAAAGTGTGGCTGGTGTGTGCTGTCACAATTAGAATCAATTTTCACTTTGAAAAAAGAATTGGGCTTGTATTCTCTGGAATCTCAAGCTTTTTACACTGCTAAAAAAAACTGACAAAAGCAACTTAAAAGAAATATACATTATTTGGAAACATCGAAAAACAAAATTACCAAATTGTTATGAAATACCTTATTAGGACGTTGGTAAATGACAGTCTAAAGCATCTTGTAAAATTATGGCACCTGCTGTGAAGTCATTTTCAAGGAAAGTGATATTTTGAATAAATTTCCAACGGTGGTCGGCCGACCACCATTTGAAAAACCTTACTATTTTTCAACTACTACTCCATATTTACCATTTTTTCAGTCTAAATTTTGTTTGCTATTGGTTACATGTTCATGAACGGGTGCAGGCCAGCTAGACTGGTTCCCTTACCTTACAATTTTCCGGCATCTATAAATTGATCAATTTCATCTTTAGTGGAGTCTGGGAACCAGACTCCTTGAACATTTTAGTTTTGCTTGGTTTTTCCAGCATTTCCGAACACAAAACTTAAAACATGTCAGTGTAACAATATTTGATCTATTATACTAAACCCTCAAATAGTTCATTTCTGAAAATTACGGCAAAAGCCAATGATGTACATTCCCTTTAAGTTGTTCGACCATTGAAGTAAAATTTGTTTGTCGTACTTCACAGATCGGAAGGTCGCTGCAAGCATTTCATGATTGACCTCACTCCGACTGGAAAGTACATCGTTGTTGGTGAGATGCCAGTCTTCAAGGATCTGCAAGGGCTTGTGAAATTCTACCAGATGGTATGGAGTTAATTTCAGCCAGAAAAGTTAACTAAAAAGAAACCGCGTTCAGCAGTCCATAGATATGTAGTGTGTTTAGCACAGCACTCTACTTGAAAGAGTCTGTCAGAATGAACATATTTTTTAGTGTGAACTTCCGTCTTGATTTTACTCACAGTTTGTATTTTTTTTTGATTTTCAGCCTTATTGCTGATGCCCAATGAATGTTTAAGTAGTGAATTCCATTTGATAATCAGTTCTTTATTTTAAAATGCTTCTTTTTTACAGAAGCCTATATCAGCATTTGGAGATGTTCTGAAACAGCCTTGTGGACAAGTAAGAATGACAGTTCCATTGTAGTCTTGACAACGAATAAGAACCAATAATCATTTCAAAATATTAATTTCAGCCAAGTGTATTTAATCTTGTTTTTATCTTCATGCAGTCTTGAGGGGCAATTATTTCAGTCACCTCAAGTGAAATAAAGGGGGACCCAAAACGAAATGCACCCTGAAACATTTTCATTTAAAAAAAAGGGATTAGTGGATTTTTATGTTTTGGGTATCAGTGTGTCATGGTACATAGGTTCGAATCCTGACCTTGGGAACACGGTGCTTGTGCTCTTGAGCAAGGCACTTTACCATTATTGCTCCGTTCTTCGGATGGGACGTAAAGCCATAGGTTCCGTGTGTTGTGTAATGCACGTTAAAGAACCCAGTATCACTAAGAGAAGGGTTTGCCCCGGTGTTTCGGGTAGTGGCTGCAATATGCGACGCAGCACCTTGTAAACCCTTATAAGGTGTTGCATAATGGGTCTCATATTTCTCATCAACTTTATTTACCTTTCTTTAATAATAGACATAAGTTTCAGCACCTCGAGTACCTAATTGTTGGTAGATACGTGCGCTATATAAGACTCCGGTATTATTATTATTATTATCCGCTTGCAGGCTGAGAATGAGCTAGATTACGCTGAGCTGCTGGCTGACAGGAAAGACAAGCGTGGGTCTGGCGTACCCTCGTCGCTCATCAAGAAGATGAAAGACAAGGGAATGGAGGATAACGAAGAGGTAATATGACACAGGCAGAGCGGTTTCAGACGAGAGGCTAATGAAGCCTCAGTTTCATTTCAATCCTGTGGCCTCGGGACATTTTGTGCCCCTGACTTGAAGGACTCTGGCCCACGTTCTGTGTTGAGAAAACAACAAATCATGGAATCAGTGCAAGGGGATAGTGCGCATGCGTGAACATTGATATCGCCCTAGCAACATGCAGGATGAAAAGATGCGGCACGCGCACAACAACGTGTTGCTGAGAAAACTTATGCATAACTTCATGAAAGTTTTGTGAATATGTGTCATTGGCTGTCCCTCGATGTCGAGGAAGACTAATTTCCAAAGACCAGTTTGTCACGTCGTTGGTGAGATCTCATGTGTGAAATCAGCCCGATCGGGGCGCAACAGAGACGGCCACAGATTGTACACACAAGTGAGTCCTGTTGGTTACGATTGGGATTATTCAGTTGGGAGGCTAATGCTTCATGCTGCCATTGACTTCGTGCCTCTGCTGCAGTTGCCCTCGCTGACTCTACCGACATAGTGAAACAAATAATAAATGGTTTCGTTCAGGTGGATAGTTGATATTAGCTCCTCTTGGTATTGGAAGTTGACCGACTAGTTCCTGAGGCCCAGGGAGCTAATATCGACTATCGACCCTCAGACCATGTTTTATCTGTATAATATTAGATCCTATAATAAGTCATAGACTAGTCTGCACTTGGGTCATTGTTCACTCATGATGGCCCCCAAATCTGGCAGAGCATTGTGCCAGCTGCTGTCCGATAATAAGCAGAACGGCTTGCACAGTGCATACGCCATCACTGGGGGCCACTGTGCAGTACTCGTGATCATGTGCCTTGATTGGTCTATGACAATATGTGATGTGATCAAGCTAAATGAGTCGTTTGTCGGGAAATTTTATTTAGACATACAGGCCAAAAAAGGGCCACTTCATCACATCACTTCATCACATCTCATGGTGTTCCAACTTCCATAATTTTGAACTAAAGATGGTATCAGCATGTGGTTTTCACAGCAGTAGTGCTGAGATTGTGCTCTTTTTAAATCTATTATAACAAATTTGACCAGGGTCTACAAACGACTCATGTACCTTGATCGCATCACATATATTATGTGTCTATATTTTTATTTTCATGATGAAGTAATGTGCAGTTACGTCAATGAGTTTCGCTGCTGTTTTATCTGCAGGGTTTTTATTCGCCTGATGGCTACAGCCTAGGGTCACCTCAAGACTCCCGCCAGGGAAAGCCTCCCAGACCAGTCAGTGAGGCATCTTACCTCTATGTGGACCCTTCCAATGGAAATGAGGTAATCTTAAACGGGATAGTGAACAGAATCATAGGTTTCCAAGTCAGCCCTCAGGCTCCTCGTAAAAGTAGGAGAGTCTTGGGTAGGCTAAATTATCAAAGTTAAATTGATGCTTGCTGTGTTAATATTTTCTGATATCAATTATTGATGCTATTCATAGAGGGATTGGTGGCAGCTGTCGTCCTTCAGACTTCCATATTTCTTCTTATTATTGGAACGCATGCCAAGTCCACACGTCTTTGAAGGAGCACATTCTATTTCACATGTAGATTTGATGAAACTTACAGTTACAGGAACATTGATACAATTTTATGACATCTGTACATGCACATCACACATTTCCCACGAGAAACTTTTTGATATCTACATACTTAAATTTGGAATATCAAAAATACATTACATTTAAATTTGTTTGAAAAAGTTTACTTTTCACTCAACAAAAGTGTACATTCAAGAATTATTCCACATTTCTGACATGCAATTTAATTCTTCCTGAATATGTATCTTCTCATCAATTCCTTTACAGTATCTTGTAACTTTTCATAACCTGTCTACAATAGTACATTCCTGTATAATGAATGAAATTCTTATCTTTTCACATTCAGAAAACAAAACGCAAAACTGAAAGCACACTTTATAAACCTATGGAACATTCTTGGGCAAGTTCGCGCAGGAACTATTGTTGACCAATGTTAACCATAATTCGACTAAAGTTAGCCCGAACTCTGTCTAGTCGACGATGGCTGACTTCGCTAGTCGACTATTTGGAACCAGCCTACTGGGTCTGGTTGCATCGCTGGTAACCAGTAGCTGCACGCATTTAAAATGAGCAGCAGGGAGCCAGGACCCAGAAGTTTTGCGATGACATTTTGACCAGCGTTTGACAAGAGACATTCGCACGTTGCTATTAGTGCGCAGGCGTAAGGTACGTCACAAATAAACCACTAGTCAACGAATGGTCCTTAGCCGAACTTGCTCCTTGTGTACTGGCAAAATCTATACTACAACAAATTTTTTAAGTCTTAAAGAACTACCCGGTACATGTTTTCAGATGTATTTTCTGGTTTGTTTTTAGGATTGTATAGGACACTATATTAATAACTGAAACACTTTCTCTTAGAAAATGTATAGGCAGTGAGCGGTTTAATGTAAGAAGAATATTACCAATGCAACATGAATATTGGTAGCAAGAGAATATGATGTGAATAAAGAGAGAATATATTTGACAAAGCTGAGATAATGCGAGAGATTATAAATGCATGGGAACTTGATGAAGAGAATGTGAGATTTGAACTGTAAGAACTTAACACAGGAGAGGTGATGAACATTAGTGAAATTGCGATTTTTGGGTGAGGCACCTCTTATGCACCAATCTTTTTCCCTTTTTTCTCTGTTGGTCAGGCTGAACACTAACAAACTAAGCCATCTAATAGTTAACAAACGACAATTATACCAATGGGCTCCTACACAAGTACCCCCTCAACCGGAAGGTGGGAGGGACAATTAATTTGCCTGTGTGCTCTGGGTTGCTTGCGTATGGCACCAAGTATGCACAACTTGTTGTATTGCAAATTTGCGCACACCTGTGGCATCTTCACATGAATGCTAGGCGTCATCAGCAATACATACAAGAGTCCCTTCTAGTGGTCTCCCCCAACTCTCCTACTTACACCTGTTGAAGGGGTACATGTGTACCGAGTGGCGGAGTTTACATACTTTTTATCCTTTTGCTAACAGTAACTTTTCTGCATGATCATGCTCACATCTTGCTCCTTTGTTTCACACTGTAGGCCTAATCCTGACACCTTTTCTTCACCTTCTAACAATTAACAAGAGAAGACAACCATCAGGAACAAAAACAAAATTCCACAATGTTGGTGTTACTCATCTTTATGGCAACAAAAAATTAAAAAGTCAACAACTGTAGTGCAACTTAATTGTATGCAGGTCCTACAACCTGCCAGCATTTGAAGTTTAAAATGCAGCAGTCTACAAAGATCAAATATGGATTTTCGAAAAACTTTCTTATATATGTCATAATAAATGTGAAATACAGCTGTTAATCACAAGTGAAACGTAAACTAAAATACCAAGTATTTTTAATTTTTCAGTTGGCTGGATTCCATTCTAACCTTTTCTTTTACAATTTTTCTTTTTTTCTCACCGTGTCTGTGTCACTGTGTCTTCTTGCGGATATGTCTGTTCACACTCCACCTGTCTCTCTGTCCGTCTGTCTGTCTGTCTATCTGCTTGTCATCTACAGCCTGGTCGCACTAACAGCATTGACGGAGTGCCTCCGCCTCTACCCGAGCGCCTATATTCCGGAGCTCTCCGCCAATCCCGACCCCCAGCCCCACCCCCACCCCAAGGGGGCGATAGGAAGTCTTTTCCGGCTGCCCGTGCCCCACCCGCTAAACCCTATACCCCAAAGAAGCGCTAAGAAGGAGCAAAGGTATGCTGGATGTTAACTTGAATTGTTTATGTTGGACACTAATTAAAAACTAGACTAATCGAGGCATCACAAGTTAGTCACAAGTCATCTGGGCCCAATTTCACGGCGCTGCTTAACAGTTAGCAGAAAAGTTTTGCTTAGCATAGCAGAAAAATTTGCTAACCCTTAGCACTATTTCACGGCGTGGACGTGCTAACGGTCGCGCGTGCATGGAGATTTCTATTGTTACGTTAAAGCTAAGCAAATTTGTCCTCTTAAGTAAGCGTGCCTTTTGCTGTGCTTGCTGCTTACGGTCTCCATGAAATAGATGGAGGCTCTGTAAGCAGATAATCGTGTGCTTAGCAACATTTTCAAATGGGCCCTGGTCTCAAGTGAAGTCACATGCTAAGTAAATACATGTGACAATTGAGGCAATATTCCTGTTTCATTGTTCATGATGATAATTGTTACCGTACCTGACTTGTGATTGGCTTGTAACTGACTCTATTACAACTCTGATTAAAACAAATGCACTAGGACAACGCACAATCACTTCAATGTTGGCATATTATTTGATCACTACAAAAGCAATTAGTGGTGTGAGAAATCAGAGATTTCAAAATCCGCATTTCAATTTTTTCAAACCGAATAATGATTATCCGATTTCACCAAAAGTTTCCAGCCAGCTCACAAAAAGAGTGAGCATAAGTGGCCACTTGCAATGCACTCCAGATTTGTAATGGTGAAAAAATGGGCGGGATCAGTCAAATGGGCAGGCTATTCATGATCCATGCATGAAGACCACTAGCGAGTGAATGCGGTCACAGACCATGGAGCAAACTGGGAGATGTTGCAATTGTTTTCTTTAACCTGTGTCACAAAAATGGAAGGGTTTATTTTTGTTAAGAAGGTTTTGAATATCTGGTTTTCAAAATCAAAACTGAATAGTGGAATTCAAACCCAATTTTAACAAATCTGGATATGAATCACACCACTAACGCCAATACTTTTCAACAGTGTAGTATGCTGTGTGTGGTGAAGCAGTGCTGTATCTGATCACAATATACCCAGTTGATGGAAAATATGTACCCACTTTAACAGGCAACGCTAAACATTTGCACATGCATTTTTTTTTCTTTACAATGAACGCATTTTCTTAACATATACGTGGTGCTTGTAAGGGGCGCCAGTCAAATCCTTAAAAGGAAATGATTCAGATGTTGGTGAGATTGTGAGAATGTGAGAAGGTAGTTTTAACTGCAAATGTATACTTATCAAAACAACTAAGTTTTGAATATTGTGTAAATTTCATTGCCTTATTTTGTATCAATGAAGTGTATAATTTACTTTTTCAGCAAATAATGTGCGATGGAATTCGAGTCGGGGTAATGTATTGGGTTGTGCCCAATTTTTAATTTTGTGTGTTTTTTTTCTTCGCACCACCACTTGTACAATACTGACTTTACCATGTTTATGAAATACGTCGGTGAAGGGCAAAACCCGATACTAAATTTGATAGTCAACGTGTTTTTCCCCCACTTTTTTATCATTCTCTTTCTGGAACAGGGGCCTCAGATCAGCAAAATGTCTCGTAACAGTGCAAGACGTTCAGCTGTGAGGGAAAACAAGTCGGGCATTCGTCGGGGGAGCATGGATAAATGAGCTTTCATGCATACATGGATTGATCAGATTTGTATTTTAATTGTCAAAGTATTCAGAAAATTGCTGGGTTGTTACTCAATAAGCTTGGGTGTTTATGTCTGTACATGGTTTTAGCATTTATTAGCATAATTCTTCTGTATTATACGGCGCAAACTTTTCAATTACTACACAGGTCACCTCAAGCAACTGTGGATTTGATAGAAATAGGTAGTGATTTGAAGTTTTAATAAGAGATTGATTATTACCCGACCAATTTAGCTTGGTAGTTTTAAAAGATATCTGGTGGACAGCATCATCACATCTAAAAGTTGTGGTGAATGACGAACAAATTGACCCTCACAAGTTTAACTGTGAACAACATTTCTCTTATGCACCTTGGTTGACATTTTTATCAGAATTGTATTGTTTTAAGTGAACATAGCAGCAGCATGAATAGCATAGTTTGTGTTCTTGACGAGTCCATTTTTATCATGTTTCAAGTGGATGCAGATGTGAAGTGGACATCTTAAAAGAAAATGTGCCAAAGTGGTCAACGTTCAGAAAACTTTTCTGGAAAATATCAGTCGATTATTCTGTAATTTTCTCAATTGCATTTGCATTTGCATTAACTTATAGTGGGTTTATTACCTGGGTAGAATGAAATTTCATAAGCCTAGCTGGCACTACTTTTTTATTTTCATAATTTTTGTTGTATATAGTCCTACTTTTTTTTCAGAAAAAACAAAGGTTTTGTAGAGAAATCTATATTTTAAAGTTATTTTGATTATCATTTTAACATTAGACTCATTGGTAATTGACGGAATATAAACCAAAAACTGTTTCTGCAGTCCGTACAGCAGGATTTTAAGGGGAAAAAAAAGAAGAATATTTGGGTGACGGGTAATGTTCCATTGGTGGCAAAAAGAGTTGCATTAGGCCAAAAAAAAAAGTCTCCGGTTTCTGGTATGGAGCTTGCCCAAAAAGTGGTGCGGCAACGCGGCTTTTTTTACCTGATTTTTTTTGCCTCAAATGTCAGCTGATGACTGCAAATGGTGCCCGACTAAACTTAGTGCAAATATATGGGAATCCAGAGAGGCCACATAAAGCTTATTCTCGATCATAACCCCATCCACAAACACGTTAAAATTGTGCAGCAGCAGGATTCCAGTCAAACCAGTGAGTTTGGCGGTTTTGAGACATCATCTTTCATTGAAAAAAAAACCTTTTTCATTTTGCCAACACGCATGGCTATGGCGACGCGCGCGCATACCAGAAACCGGAGACTTTTTTGGCCTTATAGAGCTTTGTTTTGAACTAGACATTGTACACATGCCTGTATGTACGTGGTGTTAGGTATCTTAGTTTGCAGCAGCTTCATTCAATTGGTTTTAAGGTTTTCAATTTTTTTTTAAGGTTTTCAATTTTTTTTTATCAGTCCCCTTTTAAAATTTGATTTTCACTTGAAGTTTGTTCTTCCTTATGCCATTAATAATTTAAAAATCTTTCTAGCAAAGTCAGATAGTTCAGCTTTAGTCATGAAAGGCCTATTATAGAGTGCAGTTATTATTTTTTTTAATAAATATCAAAGTTAGAAACTCGTACGAAATTTGTATAACACCCATTCTCTGTGAAGCACCCTGGAACACGACATTTTATACAGGCATGAGAGTTTTCAGAATTTTGTCTGAATTCAAACCTTTTGAACCAGAGAGAAGGACATCAGCACGGAAAGAAATGCATCTTTCGGACCTTTCATTTAATTTTCAGACTTGTTTTAAAATTGACAATCTCATCCCTGTTGATGGAACACTCTTTGCATGCATGCCTACAGCTGTTCTGAATACCAGCTTGTTTTCATTGAGATGTCGGTTTTCTTTTAGTTTTTTTTTTAATTTTTGTCAAATTTAAGTGCTCTCCAAATGTTCTTTTGGGGACCTTTGACAATTTTCATCAAGTATTCCATGGTTTTTTTTTTCAGTTTTGTTAATTGACATTGCTGTACATGTTTTTGTATGCCATATTAGTAAATGAATCGAGATGATGTCAGTACTGTTTTGATTGTCATTGGGCACAATGGTTTTAAATTAATAATAGTATTGTGAATTGTATGGGTTTATGCTTGCAATTGCATATGATACATTTATTTTATATTTACACAATTTATTGCAGGTACTGTATTCAAATTCCAACCAATCAAAATTGTATTTTATAAACGCAAAGTCTTTCACAATTATATAACATTCTTATGGCAATAGATAATTGAAACAAATTGAACATGTATTCCTTTTTTCATTGATTTTTTGGAGCAGTTGTAGCTATTTTTCTATATTAAAATTAATTATTTTAAGTTTCATTCTATTTTTACTGGGAAGTACTTTGTGTATATAATTGAATTAGTCCCATTAAATCAGGAATATATTTTGAAACTGTTTTACTTAAATGTCTCCGTGTGTGGTTTTTGTGTGTATTGACTTCTACCCTGGCGTGAATCTAGGCCCCACCCCCTCCCCTCAGCAAAAACCATAGGCATAGAAATGATCTAAAAGTGTTTTTTTCTTGTGTGACACTACACACTCCCCCAATGACCTTAAAGCCTGGAGCTGCAGGTCTTGGGTGTAGGTCATGCATTGGTACGTTGATGTCTATCTGCGCCTACCCCTGCCCGCCCACAATTCTTTTCTCCCAAACGACATCCGAATGGAGCGTACTTTCACAGCGCCTGATTGGCTGTTCACCATTACATCATTGAAAGCACAATGCATTCATGAAAAAAAACAAACGTCATAGACGATCGCCATTTCTCAAACATCCACAGTTTTCAGTCGGGGTCAGCTGAATCCCATGCGTCGTGAAATAGTCGCCATTTTGAAATACATGTAGTTACAGTACATTAAAAAAATACGGACCAATGAAAAAACAAATACGCTTTGTTTCAAGAAGTAAAAAATGAAGGGAAAGAAGAGCACGGTTACTTGTGAGTACGTGTACTTCCAACGATTTCCGCCCGTCTATATAAGTTTATATGCACAGGCAACTATTGCTCACTGTTGGGCAATTTGTATAATGTGAACAGTGAACATTTTTATTTTTTTGGAAATAAAGGGCTCCTGGGTTAGACTTTGTTAGCTACTCGCTTTCCATTGTGCTTTATTTCAAGCATGTTGGTGTTTTTTTTGTTTTGTTTTTTACAAAACTACACATATTTTGTTCCATTTTACTTACAAAGGTACAAGTACATGTATACATTATCAGTAAAATACAAGCTTCATCAGGTAAGACACACAAACATGTTATTTCAATAAACCTCAATTTGGTTTAGTCCTGAAACTATTTTGTTCCACTTAACAAAAATACCTTAACTGAAAAATAGAACTGACGTGGGCTTTGGAAAACCTACCGGAAGCATGACAACAACAAACAAATACTGTAAAGAAATGTCACTGTGCACTTTGTTTGAAGTTGTAGATATGTTGCTATACATGTAGGAGAACAAAATAACTCCAAGTTCGAATTGGCTATCATAGGGACTACAGATATTAGAAGAAAAACAATGTTCCTAAAACAAATTACACAACTTTATAAGAACAAATTCTGAAGAACAGGCATGGCCAAGCTTTATTTAAATTATTATTTAAATTTCCTGACGATGAATGTTGATGCAATAACTCACAGGCGAGGGAGGGAAGGAGTGTAGTGAATGCCTGTGGTGAGCATGAAGTGATAAACTCTCAAAAATGCTCTGCCACTAGACTGACTGAGATTAGGCAAACTTGATAAAAAAATTACAAGAAATTACAAGGATTTACTAGTGCATGACAACAGTGATGTTTAATACCACACTTGCACAAGTTAATAATGTGACCATATTGTCCTGTTGTTTTTTTAACTACATTTGTATACTTCGTTATTAAACAAAACAACTACATCATTTATTTTAACACTGGCAATGGCGTCTTGAAGTGGTAAATTGGTTGAAATTAATCCAAGCATCAAAAAGGACTACCGCTATTGATCATATACATGTAGAGTGCTTCTATAGTACTTTGCTGCACAGGAAAATGGCAAAATTACCATATAGACGTATGGTTTTCCCGAATAGATGTATTTTCATTTGTTTGAACACATTTTGCTAGATAACTTGTATGTGGTGCCCTTATCTTGGTCTCCTTCTGGGGACAAGTTGGCCCTGGTCTTGCACTGTTCATTTACATTTTCTACCAGTATGAAGACATCGCCTGCTTCTTTGAGCGACAGTGGTTTGTTGCACCCTGATCGGAACCCCTTTTCTGAGAACGTCTTGCTGTCGATGACCTGAATGATTGGGCAACTTCATGTTGCTTTCCAAATGCCATCAAGGCTGAAACTGTTGCAGAGTGAGTTTTTAAGTTCTTGAACTGTGTGATGAAGGCGCGTACAGCTGGTGCTAGTTCCTCTGGATATTCCCTCATTTGGTCGGTGAGAGTTGCTGCCATGGAGTGCAACCCTGCTTCCAAATCTTCTAGTCTGAACTCCTGTGTAGAATTTCCACGGTCTTCATGCCTTCTTATATCTCCAGTTTCCTGCCCAGTAGCTAAGAAGAGTAACCTCCGACGCATGATCTCGTCATGGATGGGAGGAAAAGTGAAAGACTGCACCTTACGGAACTCAACAACTGCATACTGATGCTTACAAGGTGCACCATTGAGGCCCGCAGTGCATGTGCACATTGCCACTGACATGTCGACCTGATACTTTTTCTCTGGTTCGGACTCGCTTTGAACCTCAAAGAGAGGGAACTGCAACTCATTCACCATCTCCGCAGTGATCCTACCCTTCCCGGGAAGGTATCTCTTCGATATGGTCACATCAATTCGTCCATTGGCTAGATCACATAAACTTCTTTCGTAGTAACTGACCAGTCTTGTCAACACGAAATCCAAAAGCTGAACAGGATTGTAAGCCCTCACACGCCGAAAGATTTGATCCTTGAGGATTCGCATCGCGGCCTCCACATACATGTAGTTAGTCACGTTGTTCTCGCCGAGGGGTAGGTCACGTCTGAAGCAGACTGCCCACAGCTGTCTCCGATTGTACAGGTGTTTCGCGTATTTGAGGAAACAGCTGTATTTCTTGACTATGGCATCTCTGTTCATTCTGTCATAGTTCTCCTCAAGATGTTCAGCTGTGTCAGCATACACCATGCCCTTAACTAAGTCCAACAAATGGGGTCGGTCTTCTTCACAGATGCTGTTTTTCCCTTCCCACAGAAACCGCCAAGTAGCCTGAAGTAGATGGAAGACGCATAAGATGGTGCTTGAATTGGGGAACACTTCTTGAAGACCCTGGCGCTCGCCGTCACTGTCATCGGTGAGGAAAACAACTGGGCCTTGGTCTCCTCTTCCATAGAAACCATCATCTGGAATCAGCTGCTTGTACAACTTGAGTGCTGCAACAATAGCCTCTCTAGACTCGGATGTTGTTATCAAACATCCAAGAGGCAATCCTCCAGCCACACTGTGTGTCAGAATCATGAACAGTCTACAGTCATATTTTTCAATTCCAGCTGACGCATCAACGAATACCAGCTCACCACTACACCGATGGTTTGAGTGGATCCTTCGCATAAGGGGTGTGCATACAGCAATCACCATCTTGCCATTCACCTGATCCATTTTGCAGCACTCTAGACCCTGCTCTTCATTGTATGACTCGATAGAAGCTCCAAGGTCCTGTATCATCTTCTCACCTGAAGCTGCCCCATACGCCTTGTCAAACATTTTCTTGTACAATCTGAAGGATGAAAGAAATGGGAGGGAAAAAAAGGTACACAGCACTAATGGCATTGAATTCCTAACAAATAATCACAAGAGATTTAATACTTAGGTAGAAAAAAGCCAAAAGATGTGGGTAATTTTTCTATTGTTTCCCTTAAAGCATGAGCACAAACAATGGACACATCATTAATTTGACCTTTTTGTATACTGCTTTGGAAAAAAATATATAATTTGTACGAGTACTACAACACTGATGCAAACTGTGTTATGGTCTGATTTTGTTTCATTCCCTATTACAACCCGAAGATGATATAATTTGTAATCAACCAATCAAAGACTTTTTTGCTCTGGATACAAAAGCAGAAAAGACTTCAAATACTACACAACATTTAATTTCATACCTATGGCAAAACTGCAGATCGGGGCACTGTGCTCGGTCAGCAGATACATAGAGGTAGTCATTTTCATGTTCCAACTGCAAATCCAACTTGTGGGTGTTCAGGGCCGATGAGGGCGAATATCCCTTGGAGTACAGCTCAGTGAACTTGGCAATCACATCCTTTGAAACATCACGGAACTTGAAGGCATCGGGGCAGGCTATTTGGTGATTGTGAATGTGCTTAATATGTACTATAGTAGCAAACAGTGGCAGATGAGGATCTCTGACTTTGGCCCTGAAACATTTTTAAAAAGGGTACCTCAAATTGTTAACAAAGATAAACATGTGCCAAAAATGGGTTATTTCTGCATGATTTAAATCAGTGGATTTGTCTTTTGGGAGTCAGGTTGGCGTAGCGGTACTTTCCTCGCCTTCCACCGCTGTGACCCGGGTTCGAATCCCACCTGGGCCAATATGTGGATTGGGTTTTCAGCCCCTGCCTGATTCCGTGGGTTTTCCCCAGAATATTCTTCTAGGGTTTTCCTCCCACCTCTAAAACTGTAACTTCTTCTCATTGTCTTCTCTCCACAGGTTTCTTCAGGCTTGCAAGCTACAGTGCCTAGGGCGCTTTTGAGGAATCCTTGGTTTCATTACCAGAAATGATTAATAATAATAATAATAACAAATGCATTTACAAACTTACTGGCTACGTTTTCCAGGGTTCCTTTTGACTGTGATGGTGAGTTGGGCTGGACAATTTGTGTTCTTTGATTTTGGCCGCAAATCTGCCTTTTCAGATCTGGGTATGGTGTTGTGGTGACACCTGTAGTACACCTTGAAGAGGTTGACTCGCCCACTCTCTGGCTTTGTTGCTTTCACCCGCAATGTCACACGACTGTGTTCTTGGTAGTCTGCAAGCCACTCAGTTGCTCCCTCCTCGTCTTGTAAGGCAACCCGAACAGTTGCATCAAAGCCTCCTTCCAGGGGGCTGAAGGAACACAGGTGATATTCGTACCCATCTGGGAGGGTGCTCTGTAGAATGGATTTAAACAAATGTACATGATCAAACAAAAAGAAGATAATCAAAATAAACAAAATTGACAACAATCCAATCACTAATTAACCACAGAAAACCATCCGACCCACTAAATCCATATTTACCAAAGTTTAATGATTGAATGTAAATTTAATAAATTTTATTATAATATCCCTGAGAGCAACTAGCTTCCTAAGCATGCTAAGAGTAAGAGTAGACTAACTACATTTTGAAACTTTGTTTTTTAACTCTGATTATTTACATCTCACTGAAAAAAATACATTCGCGATTCACATGTATTCTACCCATTAATAATCAACCTTTGAATTTCCCAGCAGTGGGCTAATAAATTAGAGCTGCATGCAGTGGATGTGCGCACACTGACCCTGCACTGGCTGCAGAGTGCAGGCTGCACTGCTTGCGGAGATTTTTTTTTTTTTTTGTCCTGCGCGCACATGTTTACTTCATAGCTGGATGGAGTGAACTCAACTAGTCACACGCGCGCACAAATTTGAAAGACAATGTATCCTCCAGGGTTCATCATAATTGGCGCAGGTATTAAACGCTTACAATGCGCGCACGTTTTCAAACGCAAATTGAATGCGAGTGCGTCAAAATAGGATCTCGTGGGTCCGACGATATGTCTTTGCACAGACACCCAATAGTTAAATCAAATACCTAATTGTCATATATAAACGCCGATTCTCTTAACTGCAAGATGGTCACAATCAATGAATCATATGTCTTACCGGGTGTCGGACGCTTCGCCCCATTTCCACGTCGCCCCATGTCACTCCGCCCCTAACCACTTCGCCCCATCCCCACTTCGCCCCATCCCCACATCGCCCCATCTCCGCTTCGCCCCATCCCCACTTCGCCCCATCCCCGCTTCGCCCCATCCCCACTTCGCCCCATCCCCACTTCGCCCCATGTAGTATAAAAAAGGGAAGGCTAGGGGTGCAGACCAAATAAACTGCCAAAGACCCCAGATAATAAATGCTCCCAATTCTAGAAACTCAGGAAAAATACAAACTCTCTGATGAGGTGCTCGAGACACAGATGAGAGAAATGATGGCTTAAATAAAATCATCAGCCGCTGGATTCAAAAGAATCCCGTAGGTATGGGTCACTGAGTTCAAAGGAACTCACTGCCTTGAGGAAAATGTTCCGTCAAAATTTGTCTGATATGTGAGACTTACAACTTCATTGATGAGATTGGTTCCTCCAAGAGTGAAATTAGGATGTCAAAGGTATTGTCGTTCTCAGATAAGTGGGAGACGGGTTGGTATAGCCGGGTTGGGAACAAAGTTGGATCTTTTACTTCAAGCTTTTTTCTCGGTAGGGGAGAGCCTAGCTTGAGAGGTTGGTTATGAATTGTTCATTTGGTGATGGGCTAATTCTTTCCGTTGGTTAGCAATTAGTGAATCTATTGAAATAGTTTTTTTTTTAAGCCAAAAAAATAGATGAGATTTTTTTTTTTACATGTAACGGCTGGGGCGAAGTGGGGATGGGGCGAAGTGGGGATGGGGCGAAGTGGGGATGGGGCGAAGTGGGGATGGGGCGAAGTGGGGATGGGGCGATGTGGGGATGGGGCGAAGTGGGGATGGGGCGAAGTGGTTAGGGGCGAAGTGACATGGGGCGACGTGGAAATGGGGCGAAGTGTCCGACATTCGTCTTACCGATAGTTCAGGATAGCTTTGAAGCTCGGTGTGCACAGATGCGAGCTCAGTCAAATGCATGCAATTCAGCACCGCCATGTTCGATGTGTAAAGCCTAAAGGTTTCAAAAACGTCGGTTTTGTCTTCGCTTCGGCTGCAGGATAGTTAACGCGCGACGTCCATGACAGCCTAGCCATGCTAGCCCTGCTGGTGTGATGTGATGGACTAAATGCTGGCACAATGTGCACTGTGTTCGGCTTTTAAAATATCTCCCATACAATTTATGAGGCTAAAGTTCAGAGTGTCCCCCATTAATCGATTTGCTGAAGCGCCAAGGAAGAATCCTCAGTTGAGACGAAGCCAACATTTCGAAAAAGTCTATGCTATAAGCGGAAGTCCATGCCAAAAAAAATGGCGGAGAATGATTTTCTCTTGAATGTGTGAAACTCTGCGCTAAACATGTATTCTTGATCATTCATATAGGATTGGAATTCAAAGCGGTGGGAGGAACATCAAGTAGGAGTTGGCTAGCTCAATGTAAATCACTGTGGCATCGTAGGAACTAGGATATCTTCAAGCAGCAGCAAGGTTTGTCATAACTCTTTTCTTAACTTCAAGTCAAGTTCAACTTCTGCTGCTTGTCTCACTAAAAAAAGGCCGTCTCACTCTCACGGCGGTAAATATGATGTGGGATTTTTTCAGGTAAAGTTATAAACGCAATGGCACTTGTTCTTATGCCACGTGATTGATCGGTTGATAACTTTTGTCCACATTTTTTGGCCCAATTTGTGGCAGTGCAGTAGAGCCAATATTGTTTTGGTTGTCATGGTTGTAACACATTTTAATGACATTTTTGTGAATTATGGCATTTATAATTTGATTGATGGGGGGCAGGCCGGCGGGCGAAAAAGGGGGAAAATATGTTGCAACCTGATGCCACTTTTTCCTTCATAATATATCATCTCATACTCCTAGAACTATGAGGCTCCACGTAGTGGAGCCTCATAGGTTCAGAACCCCGCAAAATTGTTGTCAGCACAAAACACTAATTAAGTACAAAAACGTCCATCCCAACCAAGCCGTTTCCCACAGAACCGCTGCACAGTTTGCCCTTAAACTCCGTACAATACCTCATGACATACTCACGCTATGTGCACCCAACAAATATCGGTGGATTCTGTCGGTTTTTTGCAAAAATGATGGAAAATATGCCCTTTCCGCACTGAGCCAACCTAACACTTGAAATTTGCACGCGCGCAGAATGATCGCAGTCATTTTCGGTCCGATCGCTCGGAGCGCGCCGTGGGGGGTATGGTGTAGGAGCGGAACGATAGTATGCGCATGCGTACAAGTGCGAGTACGTACCCCCCGCGGCGCGCTACGAGCTATCGAACCCGAAAATGACTGCGATCATTCTGCGCGCGTGCAAATTTCAAGTGTCAGGTTGGCTCAGTGCGGAAAAGGCATATTTTTCATCATTTTGCCAAAAAAACCGACAGAATCCACCGATGTTTGTTGGGTGCACATAACGTGAGTATGTCATGAGGTATTGTACGGAGTTTAGGGGCAAACTGTGCAGCGGTTCTGTGGGAAACGGCTTGGTTGGGATGGACGTTTTTGTACTTAATTAGTGTTTTGTGCCGACAACAATTTTGCGGGGTTCTGAACCTATGAGGCTCCACTACGTGGAGCCTCATAGTTCTAGGAGTAATCATCTCAATGAAGGTCATTCATTTGCAAAAAGATGATAAGACATGATTCTGAGAAACATTTCCAATTTTGTTGGAAAATACTGAGAAAATTTTCTTGACTCTCCATAGACTTTGTACACAACCGCTGAAGTGGCGTCAGAATGCAACTTTTTTTGAAAAAGGGGTATCCTTGTGAAAAATATCCTCTTATTCTAAGACTTAAGTTAAAAATGATGTCGTAATCTGATGCCATATTGGTTAAACTTGCGCGGAGCCCCCAGGTACTTAATTCAGCGCTCAGATTCGGGGGGGGGGGGGGGGGGGGGGGGGGGGGGGGGGGGGGGGGGGGGGTGCACACACCCCTTTTTTTCCTTCGGAAAAAAAAACAGAAAAAAAAGTTGCAAGCTGACGCAACTTTTTTCTTCACATATCATCTCAATGAAGGTCATTCATTGCAAAAATGATGGGAAAGATTTCCATATAATACAAAGTTCACTCTACACCCTGTGTACAAACCCTATGAGATTGGACTGAAAAATTCTAAGTGGGGTTGCAGCATTTTTTTCCCAAAAAAGCGTGATATGGATAGGGAGTGAGACTCAACAACAGAAGGAAACAGAGCCCCACAAATGTTGCCAATTTACCTCTGTAAATATGCCACACTCGCATAATTACTTATAAATGTTGGACTTCGTAATAATTGGATTTTCACATTCAGACTTTATTTGTAGTTTATTTATGCTTTTGAAGCATACTTACCCTGTTAGTAGCAATGGAAAGGAAGTATCTGCACTTTCTCAGCAGTGTTGTAGCACTCATACTTGTACTCGAGTACTACTCGAGTACTTTTTTTTTAGTACTCGTACTCATATTCGAATGTCAAAGTACTCGTACTCGGAAGTACAAGTACTCATACTCGGAGACTTGTAACCATGTAACCCTAACATAATGATGATGAGAAATAACTCACCTGATGATACATGCACAGTGTATGTGTCTGATATTCTCCCTTCGAATTTCTTTGTATACAGGTTTCTCTCGTGTGAACCGTGAAACACAGACTATATACTCATCCGTTGAAGTTGCAGATAGAGAGTAAGCCTGCAGTATGGCTCAGGTAAGCTGGAAAGCCATTAAGGTTCATATTACATATGTGAATCCTGCCCCTCCCCCCCCCCCACACCCCCAGCCGCCACTTTTTGATTTTGTAACGGCCGGTTGACTGAAAAGAACAAAAACCAAAGCAACCTTCCAGCGTTGAGTGTCTGCTTGACACTCCCCCCCCCCAGTAAAATCCTGCATACTACTGCATGTACATGTATGTATACTTCAAAACAACACTTGATTTCAAGTACAACATTCACAGAAAAAGTCACAAAAGAAAAGTTTGAAGGATCAAGTTATTTGTTATGCATTTACAAAAACGATGACAGGGACCGGTTCCAGTGAAGTTTCTTTACCTGTGTCATACCGGTACTTGTATCTGAATGTTCATAAAAAAAAGTCAAAAGCCAGAAATCTTGTTACTCTCTTCTTACATTCCGCTTTGCCAAATTGACAAAGACTAATTCATTTTTTAGTGTTCACTGATGCATTTCCCTAACAGGTGATGATTGGAAATTGGAACAGGTGAGACATTGGAAATAGGATACCCAGATTTGCTGTAATGGGAAAACATTTGCTGAAAGAACCCCCAAAAAAATAATAATAATATTATGGTTTTGCCCTTTCGCCGACTTATTTATAAACACATACTCGGTGTTGTCCGAGGATTCACATCTGCACAAATTTTATCTCATTAAACAAAAAATGACTTGAACTCAAAATCAGTGAAGTAACACCAAAATCTGTATCCTGCCAACGTACATCCTGTGTGAAATTGCCGACATAGGCGAATCACACCAGTCATGACAATCCTTGGTGTGACCAACGTGTTTGGCATGATTCAGCGTCTCAGCACAACATGGCAGCAGCTGGGGTGCTGTGGTCCAATGGTTACGGTGTTCGACTCGTGGGTTCGAAACCTGACCGTGGGAACATGGTGCTTGTGCTCTTGAGCAAGGCACTTTACCATTATTGCTTCGTCCTTCGGATGGGACGTAAAGCCGTAGGTCCCGTGTGTTGTGTGATGCACGTTAAAGAACCCAGTAACACTTATCGCTAAGAAAAGGGGTTTGCCCTGGTGTTTGCGCCGCAGCAGCACCTTGTAAACCCCTATAAGGTGCTACATAGTAAGCCCTTCTGTTTTGAGGCGTGCGATCACACCCCCACGCCATCACGCGCCTAAATGCTTCCTGAGAAGTGCAAATAATCGCACGCCTGAATCCCTCAGTACCGCACACCTCGGCATACATTTACGGCATAATTATACTTCATAATTTGTGAAAAATAAAGTATGTCGGTGAAAAGAAAACGGCTTGATTGTAAACCAAGATGAATATTATGAAAAGAAAAGAAAAGATTGTTCAGTCCCAGCTTGGACCACAGAATCACACACCTAGAAAAATCACACGCCTAGAAAAATCCAGGTGTGCGTTTTTCCACACACCTGTGATTTTCAAATCAGAAGGGCTGCATAGTGGGTCTCACATTTCTCATTAACTTCATTTACCTGTCTTTAATAATAGACATAATTTCCAGCGCCTTGAGTACCTAATTGTTGGTAGATACAATGTACGTGCGCTATATACATGTAAGACTCCGGTATTATTATTATTATTGGCTTCTGAGCTCTGACCACACAAAATACCACGAAAAATAACTCACTTCACTGCAGTGCATCCTTGACATGATCAGGCTGAACGTGATTAATCATTTTTGCAATGATCTCCCTCAAGGCTAAAAATAACCCTAGCCAAACAGTTCGGATGGAGCGAGTCAAATTGGTTGAAGGAGCATGTTTACCTGAAATTGATATGCATTTGCCCGAGGGAATGTCTCTACAATCCAAGAGCTTGACTGTGATTCTGCCCTGGCCCAATTCTCGGGGCTAATAGTAGACTTTTGCACCATTTGGAATGCATTTCAACATTTTTGAAAAGGAAAGATTGCTCTCTCTGTTTTGTTGCATTTTCTTTAATTTACATTTCAAAAGTGTGAATACATGTGGACATGTAAACTTTGAAAGAGAAACAAAATGCAAAGTAAACACCGAAACACTGTGAAAAGTAATTGAGTACTATTATATGTGGCATGTGTTCATTGAGGTTAAACCGTTTACTGAATTCTCTCCTGAAGATGGTCAGAGCATACTGAAGATGGTCAGAGCATACTGAAGACGATCAGAGGCTTAAGAGCATGTACTGACCAGAACGTCGAGTTGAGAATTATTCCCACTTTTCATTCATCAGTATCTCCACCATGCAAAGCCTCAAATCTTACTTGCTGAATTCTATCTTTTTTGGGGGAGAATCAAAAACGTTTGCTTTTGTGCGTGAAACCAGGTGCCTGGTTTATGCAGCAAGACTATTGTGAGAGTGAGACAAGAGATATTACTGTTTCAGCATGCATAAATGTTTCAGCATGCACTGTACATGTAAATAATTTATGTCGGTTGTACAAATACTAGGCAGGAAGTGAAAGTACATGCCCAATGTGAATGTACATAAAGATCTAGTTTTCAGGATGAGCGTTGTGTGTTACTGTTATGGCATTTATTTTATGTACTGATGTATTCACGTGCCACTACATTGTACGTGTATGTGTACAGATTTCGCAGTACGTGTACATTGTCCACTGGTATTTGGGACTTTCAGCGAAGAAAAGCCAAATATTCCAACCACAAGTCTAAGTAAACGTCACAAGTACAATTTACATACATGGTAGATTGATTAATGTACAGATCTGTTGAATCAGTAATACATATTTCAGTAGCAGTAGCCTCAACTCAAAAAGGAATAATGGAGATGATAAATAGACAAAAAAATCTAGATGGGAGTACAGGGGGTGGGGGTGGGTTATTCACTGATTATAAAGTTGTGACATTTATCATCAGTGTCTGCATAGCCATATATTCAAGTTCAAAAGTGTCACCCAGATGTTCAGAAATCTAGCTTTTATTTTTTTGTTCAGCCAAATGTTGGGCCAAATAAAAAAAGAAACATGTTAAGCGTCCCCGCCCGCTTGCTTTTTGGAGGCCCCCTCCTTTTTTCTTCTTTTTTTTGAAAAAAAACTTGAAATTTTAAACAGTGACATCATTTTGGCCTCTTTGTCTGTTGCATCTAGCCCAGCTGGTATGTCATTTCCTGAGTCCAAGTGGCGGCCATTTTAAGAAAAAGTTGGCGGCCATCTTGAAAAATGGCCCGGCCAGTCGTTTTGGAAAATGGGTTTGGAGAAGAAAAAAAGGGCCTCCTTCCTTTTTTTCAAAAAGGCAGGACGCTTAACATGTTTTGTTTTTTATTTTGCCTTGAATTAAATCAAACGTACATATATGTAGAATATCATTGCAGTTGATTTTAAAAAAAGTAGTTCATAACAGAGCTTGTGAATAATATATAAAATGTGTTGACTTTTCGAAATGTAACAATTTCTACACCATCAAACATTTTGTCTTTCCCCTTTCCAAAAGAATTCTTCTTTTTTTTATGAGAGTTTGATGGTACGTTTTATATTCCAACTTTGATGTTTGCATGAAACAGCAGGAGAAGTGGTTACCAGGCACAGAATGTATGGCCAAGTTCAACTTCGTGGGAGCCACGGCAGACGACCTGTCTTTCAAGAAGGGGGAAATTGTCTTCATCACCAAGGCTACAAAGGTAAATTTAATCAGCTTTTTTTTATCTGTTCAGGTATTTTTATTTTTATTAATATAACAAAATTGAATATTTTCTTGTCACAATTGGACTGATTTTAGATGGTAAAGTGCAGTGCCTAACTTGTAAAGTGCAGTGCAGCTATAGAGAAAAAACAAGTAATACAAAAAATTATTTCAATCCCCCCCCCCCCCCAAATAGTCTCAATCTCACCCGTTGTCCAATGGAGCACTCTCCGTAACCAACGCCTGATTTATGTCAGCAGTACAAATTTTATGCAACCGAGCTCGCTAGCCGTTTGGAGTCGACTTTAGAAACTGTGACGTAATTTTGATCAGAAATGTGGACTAAGCTGTTGATTGGTCAATTTGGCTGTGATATTTTTTGGAATACAATGTTTCAGGGAGACCCATTAGAAGGTCAAGACAAAATGTAGTCTTGTTTTGCATAATTAATCGCCGAATCTACTCGAATACCATAGACCTTTGCTGTGCAGATGCTAGGGCATATTCCATAGACTACCTCAAAATCTCCCCCCCCCCCACCCCCCCCCCTACAAAAAAAATAGAAAAATAGGCAGATTTACCCTTATGTGTATGGAGTGAATAAATGTTAACTGGCAGTGAGGGCGCTATTATATGCACCCTGAGGACTGTGAATGGCAACAGCTTTCATAGCATCGTTTGGACGAGAAACCGTTTTTCAAATTTACAGCATCCAAACTTGTGGTACTCCACCACTTTCCCTGTTTAAGTGTTTGCAATGATTTCCCAAATATAAACCAAGTGACTTCAGCTGAATGTAGATTTTGCATGTCCTAATCCCAGTTGTTAGGCTATGAAACACCATTGGTTACTTGCTGTCTCTTCCATTAACAGGACCCTAACTGGTATCAAGCAAGGAACGAGAGGGGCCAGGTGGGCATGATACCAGCCAACTATGTGCAGAAGAGGGAGGGGGTCAAACGCAATATCATGCCGTAAGTTTAGGCCTGTTTTTCTTTCTGCAACATATGGAAACTGCTTATCCCTCCTACTATTTGATCAGGCACAGAAAACCGTCAGAAATTCAACCTGCTTCCCCTCCAATGCCTTATACACAGGCTGGTCACCAACAGTCGGATCATATTTCTTGTAAGCACTGTGACTAGTCAAATTCCATCAACAGACAAAAGCAGGTACCTGGTAGGTACAGCTGGCTTATCAATCTCCTTACAGTCCATGCATAGCTGTATCAAGTAACAATCACAGACAGTCAATCCTGCTTTACATCGCACATGTAAGAAGGGAGCACTCAACTATTGAAAACGTCACTCGGTTGGTTTTGACTGCTGGGTTAGCTTTGTTGAATTTGCCAGCCAGAGTGTGAGGGTTATTGTTTAGACATTCTCGTATCTTTAAGATAAAAGCAGTGAGGAAAAACCAGGGTTGATTTTGGTGTTGTGTCTTTGCTGATTCAAGGAACTACAAATGTACAATACCATAAATCAGAAGTTGGTTATTAAAAAAAGGACTTCATAGATAAACTTTTTGTGAAGCTCTTTATGTTTCCATGATGACATCGGGTAGGGCTTGTAAAATTAACAAAAAAATAATATGTGGAGCCCTATATCATGGAGAGGAAATTTAGTAGCATAATTACGTTTGACTTCAGAATCTTAGCTAGATAACAAGTTCCCAGTATGAATTGAAAGAATCTAATTTGGGGCACGGACCTGTAAGTTAACCCTAACGTTCCCAACTCCATCAAAATCCATCCCCCATTTTGGGGGATTTGGGTAGATAAGCCATGAGTACCAAGTCCATCGAAATCCGCCTATAGCAGTGATGGATTTGTGGTGGAGTTCAATGGATTTGGTCCTGAGACATTATGTGAAGCAGAGTCAGTGATGGATTTTGACGGACTTGGTACTCTACTTAGTAAAACTCAGTAGGAAGTTAGGGTTAATGCACAAAAACTTCACCAGCACAACAGCGAATTGGAAAAGGGAGGTGGGGCTGTATTAACCCTAAGCAGAGGACCATGGCCGTCAAAATCCATCACTCGCTCTGTTTCACATAATGCTTCAGGACCAAATCCACTGAAATCCACCACTAGTGCTGGTGGATTTTGATGGACTTGGTAAGGACCTTGTCCGTCAAAATCAATCACTCACTATGTTTCACATAATGCTTCAGGACCAAATCCACTGAAATCCACCACTAGTGCTGGTGGATTTTGATGGACTTGGTAGGGACCTTGTTCTTCAAAATCCATCACTCACTATGCTTCACATAATGCTTCAGGACCAAATCCATTGAAATCCACCACTTGTCCACCACTAGTGCTGGTTGATTTTGATGGACTTGGTACACATTGCTTATCTGCCAAAATCCCCCAAACTGGGGGGATGGATTTTGATGGAGTTGGTAAGGTTAGGGTTAATAGGGGTCCATATCCTGGAAACCACTTACAGTTTGGATCTTTATGTGGAGCATAAACAAACATTTCATGCAAATTTGTGTCAGACACCTGTCAGCCTAGTAATTGTAATTGACCCTCGAGTAATTGTCTGACACCTGCAGGTGGTTCCACGGCAAAATCAGTCGAGAGAAGGCAGAGGAGCTACTCCAGCCCTGCTCAGACGGTCTGTTCCTGGTCCGAGAGAGTACCAACTTCCCTGGTGACTACACGCTGTGCGTGGGCTGGATGGGCCACGTGGAGCACTATCACGTACTGTACCGCAACAACAAACTCACCATCGATGAGGAGAGATACTTTGAGAATCTGACCAAACTAGTTGAGGTAGGCATCAAATTGTATTACTTTGCTCGTAACAATAGGGCAGGGAGCCAGGGCCATAGCTAGACACTGCCATTTGTTGTGTTTTTATGTGCAAAGGCGTGCTACTGTTTGCAAGTGAGTGTACCATTATTGCCTCACAGTATCAAACACAGCCGTCCTAGCCACTCTTGAAATCAGGGAAAACCTTGACAGTGTTTTTCATTTCTCCTGTCGGGGGAAACTCAGGGAATTAAGGGGAAAAAAAACAACTTTGCAAGGAACTTTGTAACAAGCGCACAAAAATGCTTGATTAAGCTAAAGTTACTCATGTTTTGCACATTGAAAGAGTGTTCTATTGGTTTTACATAGCTTTGAGAATTCATATCAAAATGAATCTTTAACAACTTATTTTGGGCCAAAAAGCAATATTTTTGAAAATCCAAACTATATCTGCCAATTTTTTTAAACAAGGTCACACACAAGAAACACTGCTCCGTGGGGTTTCTGACTCTCATTTGTACCATATTTGTGTGATACTTCTCACCATATCTTCATATCTTACAACACTATGAGGCGCCGTCATGGTGTAAGATCTGCTATGAGGACAGGTCTTTTGTAATGGCCAAGTTAAAGATCAACACACAAGTGGGTACAAAAACAACGGGCATCACTGATGTGTACATGTATTTATACATGTATGTCGACTGCCGAAGACTTGGGGAAAGCTTGACGATTTAACAAGTCAAACCCCCCCCCTGCGAATATACATTGCCAGATCACGTTTACACATCCTACTCCTGAAAGCAATAGATAGTGGCTGGGAAAGCTTTGTTTGACACTCTGAAGCAGTGATGGTACGCTCACGTGCAAACAGTAGCTCAAGTTTCCGGATAAAAAAACAAGGGAGTGTCATGGCCGAGCAGTTAAGAGCACATGATTCAAGCTCTGTGGTGTTTCTGACCAGCAGAGTGTGGGTTCGAGTCCCGGTCTGGACACTTGTGTCCTTAAGCAAGGCACGTAAGCATTATTGCTTCGTTCTTCGGATGGGACATAAAGCAGTAGGTCCCGTGCGTTGTATACTAGTTGTGCACGTAAAAGAACCCAGTAACACTTATCGCTAAGAGTGGGGGTTCGCCCCGGTGTTTCTTGCAGTGCGTTTGTCTTCATACATGTGAGGCTGCACTTTCAAGGAAGGAACCTCTCATGTTATCATATGTGTTGTCATGTAACTCAAATCAAAGCGTGTCTCAAGTACATTGCCTTTTTCTTTTTAATCCTTGGCAGCACTATGAGGAAGACAGCGATGGTTTATGTACAAGGCTACAGGTAGCTTTGGCTAAGAAGGGAGAACTCAACTACTCAATTAACTCGGATGCTTTTGTGCAATGTGAGTTGGAGTTAAAGGGAAGATACAACATTTGCAAACATCAAAAACGAAATGATCAAATTATCACGAAATACCTTACTGGAATGTTAGGGAATGACAGTCCACATCATCCTGTACAATCATGGCTCCTGGTGTGCTGACATTTTTGAGAAAACTTGTATTTTCCAATGCTGGTCGGCCGACCACCGTTGGAGAAAACTGGCTTTTAAAAAAAACTGCTCTGTATTTTTCATGTTTAGTTATTCTGCATTTTATTAGCAATTGTTTACACACATGTAAAGTGGTGCAAGCCTGCTAGACTGATTCTCTGACCTTCCATTCCCCAAAGTCTATAAATTGCTCCGTTTCATCATAAGTGGGGTCAGGGAACCAGACTACAAGATCATGTTTGGTTTTCTTAGATTTTCCAGGATCTCCGAACCCAAATCGTGAAGCAAGTCAGTTTAACAATATTTGCTATAACATTCTAATCCTTCAAATCCATTTATTTCTGAAAATTGCAGCAAAATCAAATGTTGTTCATTCCCTTTAACATTGCTTTTGATTCCAATCCTGGAGTGGTTCTTATTTCTGACCATCCTAAAGACAGTAAATTCAACTGAGTTTTTCTCAAAATGCACAGGGATGTTTCAAAAGAAAAAAAAAAGGGTTTTCTAAAATGAATTGGGATGTTCCAGAAAGGGTACGAGTGTTTCGAAAAAGAAAAAAACAAAAACAGATTGTTGCCGTTTCATTACATCATTCCTTTTCTAAATTGCTTGGGAGTGTTCGTAAAGGAACATGACTATTCCGGAAGACATGAGTGTTCCCATTCCTTTACAACAAAGTAAGAGGAGTGTTCCGGAATGAAAAAGATTATTCCCATTCCCTGACAGCATTCCTGTTAAAAAAAGAGAGTTTTAAAAGGAAAAGGAATGCTTCAGGGGAACAATACTTTTTCCCATTCCATATCAGAAAGGAGTAAGAGTATTCCTATTCCTCTACAAATGTTTCTTTAGGAAATTCTCGAAAGGAAAGTCTATGTTGACGGTTGAAAGGAATGTTCCCTGAGGATTTGGAGTATTCCTAATCAAAAAGGGAATGTTCCCACAGGAACTGGATTAATTCCGAAGGAATGGGGACGTTCCAAGCATTGAGACGCTGACTCCATTTTTAAGAGTTCTGTATCAGAAGGTTGCGAAGGAATCGAATCTTTGCAATGCTTATAATGGAATTCTTTTGTTTTTCAGCTGGCTGGGCCATTAATAGGAAAGACATCCACGTTGGGGATCTTATTGGGAAGGGAAATTTCGGAGGTAAGATTCTTTGTCACTATTTTCCTTCTTTTTTGAATTAGTAGAAAACTTGTTTGGGTGCATAGATGCAAAGGAGATAAATTGCTAGTTTCTAACAAAGGCAAGTTTTTTTTAAAATTCTTCATTGTTATCACCAATGATCTAGACATTTTCTGAAAGTGGGGCGGTCCTCAAATTTTCATGAAGGGGTGACGATGCCGAAAACCATCTTCCTATCCACTCCGTTCACAAGTACCCCCTCAACGGCAAAGGGAGTACAGTTGGGGGTGACCGACCGACGCCATCTTGCCTGACTGCAATAATTTTCCGCGAAGCGCGGCCACTGCGTGTACATAATACAAATCCCCTGGTGTACGTGCGTCACACACAAGGAACGGTGCGCATCAACCAGCGAAATGTCCCGCCCATGTTTCGTCATCGCACAGAGCTCATAGGGGGCGCTGTTCAAAGCGGACTATCATGGACAGTATCAGACAATAGGTGGCACTCTTAAACCCGGCAATGCCCTTTCATGTTGGCACATTATAGTACCGAATTTGGTAAAAAATAACTACCGGTAAAGGGTTCGAGGGGGGGGGGGCTTTTTAATTTTTGGGAACCCCCCTCCCCCAATCTGATTGTAATCGTAATAAAATCAAGTGTTATAAAAAAGGTTTCGACATGTTTTTGGGAGCTATTTCGAATTATTATTGTCATTGTTCTCTTTTTTAGATGTAAGAAAAGGTTACTACTTAGGAAGAAAAGTCGCTATCAAACAACTAAAAGACGACAGCAAAGCAGCACAAACATTCCTGGCTGAAGCGTCCGTTATGACGTGAGTATTGCAGAACAGAATATTAACCCAACCGTTGAACAATAATAAATTACTAGGTTAAATAACTCCTTGTGTCCTTGTACAGAATACCCTGAATCTATCCTGAGCTCACACATTTTGAATTGCATGTTATTTTTAGATAGATTAAAAGTCAAATAATGTGCTTTTGATGCAACACTCAATTATAATTTGCGAGTATACTCCAGCTTAGGTTTCTACACAGTATAGGAATTAAAAAGATGACAATGCTAAGACGTCACCTTACAAAACCTCTGTAGTGCAGACGCATACATGTGTGCATTATTGGGGCAAAGGCTTAATGAACTGCTCATTTACTGATAGTGTTTTTCAAATGTATTAGTATTGTTTATGTACAAAGATGGAATATAAATTCAGATATAGTACCAAAAATTTACCAAGTGTCAAGAGTTTTAGAAGTTTGTGATTTTTAAAAATTTATTCAATCTTTTTATACGCATTCATAACAGTTATTATGTGAACCAACTGTTCACTCTGCATTTGCTGAGCTGTTGATTGGCTTTGTTGACCAACTGAAAACGAATGTTATAAAACATTTTAAAACATGCACGACAATTTCCAAAAAAACTAGGGTGGGGGCGACACCATATTTTTTCATTTTATTTTATTTGTTTATTTTTGTTTTGAATAAAAAGATTCCGGTTCTGTTTGGTTTTCTAGGTTGGGTGAGGTATTAGGAACGACAGATATTTTTTCTTGGCTTATAGGAATATACAACATTTGCTTTTGCTGAAATTGTCAGAAATGAATGGATTTGGGGGTCAATTATTTCTAGTTAATATTTTTACACTGACCTGTTTAAAATGTTGTGTTCATAGATGCTGGAAAAACCAAGACAAAAAACGTTCTTTTAGTCTAGTTCTCTGACCCTACTTCAGACGCAATGGAGCAATTAATAGCCTCGGGGAATTGTCAGGCCAGGGAACCAGACTAGCTGGCTTACAATCGTTCATGGATGTTTTAACTGATTGCAAACAAAATGCTGACTAACTAAATTTGGTGAATTGGTAAATTGGGGGCAGTACTAGAAAAAAATATAAAAAATTTCCACTTTTCTTAAAAATGACAGCACAGCAAGTGCCATGATTTCACAGGATGCTTGAGACTATTATTCACTTTCAGTCAATAATAATTTGATAGTTTCGTTTTGTGATGTTTGCAAATGTTGTATATTACCTTTCACCCTAACCTCACCTAAAGCTACCAAATTTAGTAAACCGTAGTATGCAGGGCATTCGCATATAAGTGGGCACAGCACTCATATTATTTTTTTGGTATTTGGTGCCTGCATAGATCATTTGTGTAGTATTCTGCAGTACTCGGTTTTCTATCCCAAAGTAATGGTTAGGACGTTAGGGTTAAAGATAACTGAAATTGGAGCCCTGTTGCATTTTCTTTTCAACCATTTCCTGTTCCAGTGAAACTGAAAATGATGTCATGTCATCCTTCCCTTCTTCCTTGTTTTAACAGTGACAAAAGGAAAAGCACTGAGTCATTTCACCTGTGTGACCTTTGATTAAAGAATTTGATTTGTGAAATGTCGTTCCGCAATTTCACTTTTGGCTGAGGATAATGCCCCTTAATAACCCCAAATGGAACTCTTTATTCACGTTTTGTACAATGTAGAATTAGACTCAGCTAGCGCTCAATTAAAAAAGCGCGATCAGATCTCGGAAGCTGTGGGCCTACAAATTTGTGTTCATGCATGAGTCACGTGATTGTGCCATGTAATTTCTGGAAGGAGTAGTGTTTTTTTTTACCCTAGTGTCCCCATGATGACCTTTGACCCCAGTTTGATACTGATACTGATACTGATACTTTTGACAAAGTTCGGTGGAAATCGGTCAAAATATGTAGGAGCAATAGACAATGTCAACGTTTGTGACCAACTAACTGACTGACTGACTCCCCGAGAGACATGATGATTTGTTGAGCTGCTACCCACAACTAAACAAACATGACTTGGCAAACCTAGCTAGTAAAGCTGGTACAATTAAAGGGGCACTAGGTCCTGAAATCCTCGAAAATGTTATGTTTTGGATTGTTTACTTAGCCTATTTCAAACATCTGGTTGAAAGGAAACCAACCTAATGTCTTACCGTTCCCGAGAAAAGACGAAAAAACCTGCTTGTTTACATCGGACGTGACGGAGTACGAATACGTTTTTCGTGTCGTTCTCATGTACGCTATACACGCTGTGTGTCTCGGGAAAAGCGTGCGGTGACCAATCACCAATGCAAAAAACTGTGGTTTCTTCAACGTCCGCAAAAGGCGAACACTTTACGCGTACGAATGAAATCACAATTAGCATCCAAACAGCTCGAATTTATGGGGGTCGCAAAAGTGGACCCCGAAATTCTTTTTCGCACGCATAATACAGGAATAACACAAAAACGCCCAGTTTTGAAAGGATAGTTGTGTGGATGTTTATATCCTACTTTTAAAAGTTATTTCCGATTATCATCATCTCGTTCAAAGTCCGTTTTGTAGCCCAATTGGGCTGTTCCAGGACCTAGTGTCCCTTTAAGAGCGCACAAATTCTATTTAGTTGATTCAGATTGAATATTCACTGGAAGCCTTTTGATCCATTTTGTCTACACGATAGGCTTTATTCACAAGTCGGCCATATCAAATTGAAAGCGCGGTAAAATCTTCATTTTTGGAACTTGCGAATAGAAATGAAAGCAGTGAAATGAAGTTCATTACAACTTAATACCAGTCTGCTCTGATGAATGATTCAAAATGTGTGACTAAATATACCCAAATGTATTAAGCCACATTTAAAAAAATAAAATGAATGCGATGCTTGGAACACATAAATAGTCTGGCACCATCCCATTCAACAGATTACATTTTATGATTTACATTCCAGGAACATGATCAAAAATGGACTCCTCATGAATAAGGTCTATGGGCCGTACTAAACCCATCCATTAGCATTATGGGGTAATCCTATAAAATAGCACTGCCCAGCACACAAGCGAGTCAATCACCGAGGCAGTCAGTGTGATAGGTACAAAACTAGGCTGCAAACTAAATAAAAATTTAAAGACATAGTCCATCATTTATAATTTGTGCATTTTGTTCGTTTGAAGCAACAAAAGTGTTCAAATTCTAATGAAAGATACTGAACAACTAACCTGATGAAGTTTCAGCTCAGCTTCAGCTGTATATTCCGAGAACAACAGCATTCTAGGATCTCAATTTTAAATCAAAAGTTGCTAAATCATGTTTTGAATTGTTTTGAATTGCAGCTATACGCGATGTCGTGCACTGATCCGAAGAATTATAGCAACCGCGCGTGCCTGTGCGTCGTGCCAATGCTTGCGCGCGCTGCGCCGAATAACGAATCGAACTACTAATTTAAATTTTCCTATGGTGCGTCTTAAGACGCACCGTTTGAAAGGCCTTCTTTCGTTGATTACTTCAAAATGATAGCTTGCCAGAAAGAATAATTTCACAGGGAGTTTAGTCCCCTTACTATCTTTCAACCAAGTATGTTTTTAACAATAATTACGCCAGTTACTTTTCGGATGGCTGCAAATGATGGACTCTGGCTTTAATTACTTTTTTTATTTTTGGAAATCTAAATTTGTCTTTTTGTTTTCTAGGAAACTCAAGCACCCCAACCTCGTACAGTTACTGGGCGTGGCCTTACCAAGCGGGGAAGCCCCATATTAATAGTCCTAGAATTTCTAGAAAAGGTAAGAAGGATTAATTTCAATCGTCAACATGGATCCATAAATTTGAGGTCCAACTTTTTTGTGTGTTTCTATTACATCTGACATAACATTTCGCAAATTCATCAGGCACATTTTTTAAACCCTAACTCCCTAACATCTTTTACTAGGAACTGGACCAAGTCCATCAAAATCCATCAATCACTGTGCGTCCAATACAAAACTGTACATGACATAATGGAATCCACCACTGACGCACTGGTTGACATTCTTGGACTTGCTACACATGGCTTTTATCACAATAGCAGAACAGGAAGCTAGGCAAAATCAATCAGATACCCCTAGCACTGCTTCAGGCCATTAGGCCCAAGTCCATCATACTCCATCAATATTTATCAATATTTAGTCACGCCAGGCCTCCTGGACCAAGTCCCCCAAAATCCACCAAAATTTGGGGGGGGGAGGGGGGGGGATTTTGATGGAGTTGGGGTGGTTAGAGTTAATGTCTTCTATCTCCAAGAGTGATTATGTAAGGCAAAGTACTTGCAAAACAAATAAGAAATAGTTTGAAGTCAATTTCAATGATACTTGTTCGGCAAATGACACAGGTCAGGTGTAACAGGGACGCAAACATTTCTCACTTGTGGGCCCCAAATTTGTGGAATGACCCATATACACTTTCTATAAAAATAATACCAAAGACTTTACTTTACCAAAGAAACCATTGACATTGGACTCATATTATAGAGATTTCTGGTAGTTTATTGCATGCTTTTCTCAACTTACTCCCAAACCAGTTAGTAATTATAGGGAAATTTGTATCTGCTGTCCTGGTTTGAAATAGCACGTCAGAGTAGTCTAAACTTTATTTAACATCATAGTCAAGGAGTTCTTAATATTAAGTTCAACGTCTTACATTACATGCACATTTGTAGTTATCTTAATGGCCTTGTAGTCTTATCACTGAATTTTTTTAAAGTGATTTTGTAACCCTTAAAGGTATAGTCCATCATTTGTAACTTGTGCATTTTGTTCGTTTGAAGCAAGAAAAGTGCTCAAAATCTAAAGAAGGGTGCTGAACAACTAATCTGTTGAAGTTTCAGGTCAGCTTCAGCTGTATATTTCGAGAAAAACAACATTCTAGGATCTCGATTTCAAATCAAAAGTTGCTGAATCATGTTTTGAATTGGGCCTGAATTCAGCGGCCGAGACACGTTCTCACTAGCCGAGTGCAGCTACGCGATGCCGCGCACTGATCCGACGAATTAAAGCAACCACGCGCGCGTGTGCGTCGTGTCAGCGCTTGTGCGCACTTCGCCGAATAAAAAAAAAAGAACTAACGGAAATTTCCAACGGTGCTTCTTAAGACGCACCATTGGAAAGGCCTTCTTTCGTTGATTTCTTCAAAATGACAGCTTGCCATAAAGAATAATTTCACACGGAGTTTAGTCCCCTTACTATCTTTCAAACAAGTATGTTTTTCAACAATAATTACACCAGTTACTTTTTGGATAGCTGCAAATGATGGACTCTGGCTTTAAGCTGCTTATAGTATTCTCGTTTAAATTATTAATTTTATCACCGAGAGTCTCTGGAAAACAAACAGTTTGTGTGTTTCTAGAATTCTGAAATTTTATTTGAATTTGTATATCTGAATGTTTTTTACCTAGTTATTTTGAACTCCGCTTGTCATATATTTTTCCCCTGTAATATCAATTATTTGAGTGCAACAAAATGGGGTTTCAGTAGGCATTTTTTTCTCCATTTAAACTCATGCTGGCCTTACAGCTTCCTGGGTTGGCCTTTCTAGACAGTCACAAGTGCGTCATCCCACTTGAAAAACCCTTCAAGATGAATTGATGCGTTGGACAGAGAGCCAACAGGACGTGTTTTCTGTCCCGCCTAATTATCAGTGCAGTATTTAGTTTAGAGCTCTGCCTATATGAACAACTTCGAGTGCACACATTACTGCACTCTACTTTTATCGTATATTGGCAGTTGACTGGCACGAATACACATAACGAGAGTCATGCTTTGTAAATATTTTTTGTTTTCGTTGCATTCGTACAGTCTCCATACATTACATCAATTTTCCTGAAGTTAATATAATTCTGGTTTATTTACATTTAAGCATAACTAAATACAGTTTTACGATAGAATCAGCATTTTTTCTTTAAATTATAAGATGTACAGATAACCTTTTAGTCACTGTAACACCTGAAACTGCCGTGGGTATTACTCACTAAAGCACCCCGAACCACCCAAACACTCTATTGTTTTGGATTGTTCAGTGATTAAACACAGTGTAATATAGGTGCTAGCAGCTTAAATAAGGGAATAAATGTGTGCTTCGGAGGTTTTTATCACTCTGTTTAAGACCACTTAGAGTCTGGGTGCTGATAATTACCCGAGCCGGAGGCGAGGGTAATTATCAGCACCCAGACTCTAAGTGGTCTTAAACAGAGTGATAAATACCGACGGAGCACAATTTATTCCCATTCATAAATACCTTTTCGGTAAGAAAAATCATATAATTCGTTCAAAACATCCCGATTTTGTTCAACAAATTCACTTTATGCTTTTTGAAACATCCCTCTTGCAAAATAATGGAGTGTTCAGCTGGCGAGTAAGATGTAAACAACCCTTTTATGGAGATTGACGCACGCGTATCATGTTCTGCGCGATGTCGCGCAGAACGCACCTGGCGCGTTGCGTTTTGAATTTAGAACTTTAAAATTCTGACTCCCTGGTAGTGTTGCGCATGCCTACGTGAGGATTGTGAACGTTCAACCAATGAAACGATAAGAGGCACAGGAATTTTAGGAGTCCACATTTTATTGTGACACTGGAAAAGTGTTTAAGACCAGCTAGCCATGTCTTTATCATCCGTTTAAGACCGGCCACGTGACGGGCTCTCGACCAATAGGAATGCGTAAACTGTCTTAGGTATTTATGAATTAGAAATTAACAGTACAAGGAAAACAAAACCATTGTTAAATTTAAAATATATAATTTACATTAACGTGTCATTGTCTAAAGGAATGGTGTTTTAACTCGGATGTGGAGGTGGTTTATACCATCACATACTCTTCACAGACAACAAGAGGAACTTTTTTCTTCCTTTTTCTTCTTTCTTCAATGTTTTCTCCAGGGGAATTTAGTAGATTATCTAAGATCTCGAGGAAGGACAGTGATCAAGCAGCCGGAACTATTAAAATTTGCGTGGTGAGTGTTGCAGGAACTTTACATTAGTAGGATTTAGAATCCAGTTGGCTTAAGGATACATGTATAGACCCTGTCATGTTTGTCTAGCACATCTCTCAGCTGATTCAAAATGGCTCTCAAAATTCACTACTAGTCTAGCCTACAACACCACAGCATAGGTTCTCATGCTTGGCAGACTGTACATAGGCCCAAATGTACAGGTTGTTTTGTTTATTTTCTCGTTTGCTAACTTGTTTTCTTTTGTAGCGCCATGAGCACCTATTAGTAGGTGGATGTGTGCACATTGTTAGTACTCATTATTATTATTAATAATTGATGTTGTGGTAACGTAATGCCAACCTACAGCATACCGTTCTCTTCAGCACTGCACGTAGGCCTACCGGTACATCTCTTGAAATGTGGAGTGTTTAATAGTGTTGACATAAACTGTTAAATGTGGGCAAAATACCATGCAAAGGTGGTTAAATGTTTGGGCTTCATGTTGGTTGCCTGTGAGTATGACGTCACAGCTGGTCTGTTGGTTTGGATGAGCTGAAAGATGGTTTTATGTGGTCTGTTGAGTGTTTAAATAATACTAGTTTCATTTTTTAGTGGAAAGGGTCAGGGTGGGGTAGAAATTTAGTATTTCGGCAAATAAAGTCACAAACATTTGTCTCATTGAAAAATTAGTTTGTGCAAAAACTTGCACTGTGAGAAAATGCTGATATTTAAGTCCTTCTTATTTGAAAATCACAGGTGTGTGGAAAAACGCACACCTGGATTTTTCTAGGCGTGTGATTTTTCTAGGCGTGTGATTTTTCTAGGCGGGTGATTTTTCTAGGCGTGTGATTTTTCTAGGCGTGTGATTTTTTCTAGGTGTGTGATTCTGTGGTCCAAGCTGGGAGTGGGACTGAACAATCTGGTATTTTTTTTCATAATATTCATCTTGGTTTACAATAAAGCCATCTTCTCTTCACCGACGTACTGTATTTTTCACAAATTATGAAGTATAATTAAGATGTAAATGTACATGTATGGCGTATATGTATGTCGAGGTGTGCGGTACTGAGGGATTCAGGCGTGCGATTATTCGCACTTGTCAGGAAGCATTTAGGCGTGTGATGGCGTGGGGGTGTGATCGCACGCCTCAAAACAGAAGGACTGATATTTTCCCACACTACTTTTGTTTTCTTCCCAGCGACGTTGCCTCAGCCATGGCCTACCTGGAGGCCCAGAACATTGTCCACCGCGACTTGGCGGCCAGAAACGTTCTCGTCTCGGAGATGGACGTTGCCAAGGTTGCCGATTTTGGTCTGTCAAAAGAGGTGACTGTCACCCAACAGGGGATCAAGTTCCCCATCAAATGGACGGCCCCTGAAGCCCTCCGAAAAAATGTAGGTTTCTTTCAAATGATGTTAATCACAATCACAAACTTGCATGGTGAAAAAGAACATTAGTTGTTCAACTCGTTGACTCTTGTAGCATCCTAAAGTGCTCTGTTTGTTTGGGTCTTATTCTTCCAAAAACTACCCTAGCACTGTGTATTACAGCGTTAAAGATAATGTGCAACATTTTGTTAACACTAAAAAATAAAACTACCATATTATTATCAAATAACTTACTTGACTGTAAGTGAATAATAGGCTCAAGCATCCTGTGAAATCATGGCACTTGGTATACTGTTATTTTCCAGAAAAAAAACAGAATTTCGTATCATTTTCCAACGAAAGCTTGTTGGCAAAAAAAATTGTTTTTTTTAATACTGCCCCAGTTGACTGAATTTAGTGAGTCCACATATTGTTTGAAGTCGGTCACATATCCGTGAATGGGCACAAGCCAGCAAGTCTGGTTCCCTGACCTGACAATTCTTTGACGACTACATGTATAAATTGTTCTGTCTGGTCTGAAGCTTTTGGTAAGGGAACCAGAGTACAAAGAACAGTTTCGAAGCCACATATGAGCACCTTTCAACTATTCATTGATCATTGACATGTCTGCCATATGTTTGGACTTTATCTTTTCAGGCCTTCTCTGTCCAGTCTGATGTATGGAGCTTTGGCATTCTCATTTGGGAACTGTACTCATTTGGGAAGCTTCCCTACCCAAAACTTGTGAGTATTGGGTCTTACATGTTCATCCCTTACTTAAACAAGGGAAAGAATCAACAAAATTACCTGGCCTAACCTTTTGGAAGTTTTTTCAAAGATAAATGACAATGGTACAGACACAAACATGTTTCTGTATCAAGGCTGGAAAGTGCTACCAAAAACAAAAAATGCAGGAGTCTTACAAATTGTTAATACCAAGAACATTTTAATCCTTTCATATATTTTCTATTCAGAATAAAGCATACTCAGATGTTCATTTTAATTTGTTTGACGTGATGAATTTGGACATTTTGTGTATGCGAATGCTAACATTTCTACTGATTTCAGTTGCACGAGATTCGTTGAAGCACCCACAACTGAAAAGTTGCTTTGCCAACTTATGCCTCAGTTTGCCAGGTTTGGTCACAAACACAGCTAAATTCCGGTTCCCAACTTTTTTGTTCTACAGAATCTGACAGTAGTTGTGGAACACATAGAGAAAGGCTATCGCATGACGGCCCCTGAAAGCTGCCCGGACAGCATCTACAAGATCATGCAACAGTGCTGGGACATTGAGCCCAGAAACAGACCAACGTTTGACTACATACTCAGGCAACTCAAAAGCATGAAATCAAACCCTGCTACTAATTTTTAAAGTAAAAAAAATAAGGGGTGTCGTTTAAACAGGTAGTTTACATTGGTAATTTTGGGGGATTCACGACACAGTGTGCCACCAAATTTTTGCCTCAAACAGACCCCAAAAGTGTTGCCTTCCTGTGTATATTTTTATTCCGTCTATCACATTTTTTTTATACATGTAATGCCACATACCTTAACAAAGAAGTGTTACTATCGCGAATTGGGATTAATAGTCCAACTTGTATCAGGCGTGTCCAAAAATATATATATTTATTGACTTAAAATTTTGAAGCGTTGGATTTGTGTGCAGAAGCTTCATGGATCAGGACTGAAAAATCCCTCTAATTTGGTTTTTTTATTTAAAAGCCTGAAATTGTTGCGTTACTTGGGCTCGCAATTCGAGTCTTAAATATTAAACAGATATGTGTATAGTACATTATTGTGATAAATCATATATGTAGTGACATCCGACCAAAAAGTTTGTACGATATTCTTCATAGGTCATTCCCTGTTAATTTTTGAAGTATTTTACTTAATGCAAGCAAAATGTCGGTATCTAATTGTTTCATACATTAAAAATATCAGAAAATACAATTCATTTTTTTTTCAGGGATTTTTCAAGCAGTATTTTACCTATGATTTCAAATATTATTGGAAATAGTTCTCTCTCTTTCCACACCCACTGTGGGTGCATGGAATAATTATTAGAGTTTTTCTCTGACATTTAGAATATCTTTACATATTTTTTTTTTAATTTCAAGACCACACACTAAAATATATCATAAAGAGTGTTGTGATAAAAGCCAACGTAAAGACGAAATACTGCACGGAAGTTTTTAAGGATGCCAATGAATCACTGTTTAGTTTTAGGGTTAGTGTAAAGAAAATGACTAATTGTTGTGAACAAGACGAGGAAAGCCTAGTAAAGCTGGTCCCAGAGCGCACTGAAGTCTTTTCAATTCGGGAGATTCACAATGTAGTGCGCCACCAAGAGTTTGCTGTGGAGAGTCCAAGTTTACAGGGGCAGTCGACAAAACATGACTCAATTGAACGAGTGTCAGTAGAAAAATAAAACTAATTTGTTATAGATAAGGGCACAGGTATCCTGTAAACTACGAAACTACTGACTGGAAAAAAAACTAACAATTTCAAATGTCCCGTGCTGCAAATTTGTCGACCATCTCCCCCAATGCACTGGGAAAAATGAACTCTCCATGGCAAACTCTAGGTGGCGCACTGCATTGTGAAACACCCGAATCGATTCAGATTGGCTATTCACTGGAAGTCTGTTCATGCATCTGGTCTTCAACAATTGGCCGGATTTAGCCCATTTATTGGTGTTGCGGGGTAATCCTGTATGATAGCACTGACCGGCTGACAAGTGAGTCCGTCAGTCAGTCGGGGGGGGGGGGGGGGGAATCAGTCAGTCAGTCAGATAGACATTAGGCTGGCCGCTGGCCCTCTGGGACCAGCAAATATCATGGAATTCAGAGCAATTTGTAATGGTGAACGTAAGGATAGGTTTATCCCCTTAAAATGTGGCTCAAATACTGGACTTCCTCAAGGGCGGATCCAGGGGGGCCAAAGGGGGCCATGCCCCCCCCCCCCCCCCCCCCCCCCAAAAAAAAAACGAATCCAATTTTTTTTTATTTTTAGTGACTTTGCAATAAAGGCAGGCAATGTGTACACCACCATCTTTTCCTCAAAAACATTGGTTAAAGTGGTCAGAAATTGCCTCGGATCGCAACACAGAGCATCTACAATCTAAAAAATTTTAGGGGCCCTTAAGCGGGCCCCGAACCTCATGCCGTATGTTTTTTGGGACATACTTTTGGGGGATCAAAATTTCTTTTTGGCCCTCCCCCCCCCCCCCCCCCCCCCCCCCCCCCACACACACACACAAAAAAAATTGTGTTCTGGATCCGCTCTTGGACTTCCTTTATATTGTGAGCCACACATCGTCATATGCTATGTGTGGGGGAAAAGTTGATCTAGAGGAGATTGAATTCAGGACTGTCTTTCAATTGAATTTCACCGTTGAAGATACTTACCTGGTTAATAGCCAGGAACATTTTAATTCTGTTTCTGTAGGTGTTTAGTTATCCTGTAATTTTCAGGCAAAATTTGCAGTGAGTTTGTCCCAAAAAGATTGTACTCTTGACCTTTTGATTTTCCCATTTTATTAATCAGGTTAATTATCTTCCGTAGTGAATACCGTTTGAAAGAAAAACAGTCCCGATTTCAATTTCCCTAAAACCTATATTTCCCCACAAATAGCATATGACCACTGTGTAGCTCATAATGAGGAGGCAGTCAAGTATTTTGAGCCACATTTAAGGGGCTATAGGTAGGTTCTATACTCTTACATGTCTTGATTCTCAAATGTACTCATAAGATGCTATGCAAAATATATACATGTATCTTCAGGTGTCGGAAGCAGGGCAAAATGACGAGGCTGAAAAATGGAACTGTTTGTGGTCAGTTCCGATTTGTTATACCTCCCTCAGGTTCGGAATACACTGAACGCTCGAAACATTAACGGAATGTATGTCTTCACTGGTAAACATCCTGCATTATTATACTAAACCTGTTTCATCCTTTTCGCCAAATAGAATTTGTGTTGGTTTGCTTCTTGACAACTTCCTCTATGGATTATCGCTTGTGAATGATAGATGTACATGTGTACATGTACTGAGTTTATATGCCATGCAGGGTTTGCGATATCTTGGTCTTTGTGTAGATACTTTCATCATATAGTCTATATTTTTCATAGTCTATATTTTGTTTTCACATTGTCACTGGAAGGTACAGTAGTTTCTTACGTTGAGGGTAGCCATGTTGGATAGTGTGTACAAATCCGTTCGCTTCCTTTTTTTTAACAACTAATGAGTTAATAGTTCATTTCAGTTGTCTTTCCATTTCATAATTCTTGTGAAATTTGTGTATCACTCACTTTTTTTTCTGGGCCAAATTGCTTAAGATTTAGCACCAGCAAAATACAAGCAGGGATCAGAAATATATCGAGTTTCTTGATCAAAACTTTGGGCGCTGGTTGTATTTGTGTAAATCTGGGATAATTTCCACATGAAACCTCTTCTGAAAGTTTGCTGGTCTATTTTATTGGAACTATCTTATTGGAATCAGAATAATTCTTTTCTCGTCCTCAAATTTCCTCCAATACAAAAAATCGTTGGCTAGCATTTATACTAAAACCAAGCACGCTTTAAAAAAACAAAAAAAACAAATGACTACATCTTCAATTTGTTAGTTAAAATAAGCACATTCCAACGCGGACCTCTTTTGTCTATCACGAGGGAACTGTTGGACAATTCTGTGCTGTCAAGTCCTACGAACTTTTTGAGCTACAAGTTTGGCCCTGGCTTGCTTAATACAGGCATGAGATTTTTCAGACTTTTGTAATCTGAAAGAAGGACACTTTCAGTATGAAAAAATGCATCTTTCAAACCTTCCATCCAATTTTCAGACTTTTTTTTTTTAATTGACAATCTCATCCCAGTGCTCAGTACAGCTTAGCATCAACATGACATTGGTGCTGGTTCCTAGTACGCCTATCCTGCGGAACACCTAGACTGGCTAAAAACACTGGATATTTCTGCAGCACAGTACAGTCATTCGAGTCCAAATGGCAGGCCGGTACCGATTCTTATCTCACGTAATTGCTGAACGAATTTAAGTGTACAAAATCAACTTTATCGTTCGGAGTGTGCCGGCGTGCGATTCGCCTTTGCGTGCGACTCACCTGAGTAGTGTAAGGGGAAGCTTTTTTTTTTTTTTTTTACTTCTGATTAGGCCGAAAAAAAAGTCTCCGGTTTCTGGTATGCGCGCGCGTCGCCGCAGCCATGCGCGTCGGCAAAATGAAAAAGTTTTTTTTTCAATACAAGATGATGTCTCAAAACCGCCAAACTCACTGGTTTGACTGGAATCCTGCTGCTGCACAATTTTAACGTGTTTTTAGATGGGGTTATGATCGAGAATAAGCTTTATGTGGCCTCTCTGGACTCCCATATATTTGCACTAAGTTTAGTCGGGCACCATTTGCAGTCATCAGCCGACATTTGAAGCCAAAAAAAAAAAAAAAAGGGTAAAAAAAAAAAAAAAAAAAAAGCCGCGTCGCCGCACCACTTTTGGGGCAAGCTCCATACCAGAAACCGGAGACTTTTTTTTTTGGCCTTAGCAAATTTACGAACTAAGCAAATATCTGCCGAGAGCCAGTCACCAGAAGTGTGCATCACAATGACCAATTTTGGCTGGTAACCTATGTTGAACTAAGTTACAGAATTTCAAATTGACATTGAAACCGAGGGCCTTAGTGCTGTCTTTTGTTGAGAGGATTAGAATAAGAAATGCTCATTTGAAATTCTCAGTTTCGTTGCACAGTAAATTTCTGGGCCCATCTACATAATAAATATGTTATTCCGAAAAACCAAACCGGCCATTTAGTGAAGAATTTATTTCAGAAAGGTTACACCAAGCGGCATTTACTTAAAGAGGTTGCATGGAAGTGCACTCCTTTGTTTTACGTGTAAGATAACAATAAAAGTTTATTGTATGATGTACAGATACGCCATGCTTCTCATGTTTTTTGTTTTTCACTTTCACCCAATGGTTTCGTTTGGACTGTCAAAGGACCTAACACCAACTATGGTCTCGGCAAGTTATCAGTGTTTGTTGGTCTTCCTGTTGATACTATGGCCATCGACATGATGGCTGCCGTGCAGCATCCATGATGGGCAAGGGCGGATCCAGATCGCATTACATTTTTTTTGGGGGGGGGGGCGCAAAACAAATTTTGGTCCGAACATTGGGTCAAAAATATTACGGCGAGGAGTTCGGGGCCTGCTTGAGGCGCCTGTCACACTGCCACGATGTAGCCTCCCGATCACGACAAGACAGCGCTGAGACGCAAGAAGACTCGACGACATCGTGAAACTCGGAACGACATCTGAACTTTATCTGAACGACTTCTTGAGCGCCGTTTTGGCATCCTACAGGTCGTGCATGGTCGGCAGTTGAAACATATCGTGATGGTCGGCAAAAAAAATAAAAAACCGATCAACTTCTCTGTCTGTACTCAAACGGTTGTGACCGTTGTGTCGTAACGAAGTCGTCACGAAATCGCAATATCGCAAATCGCAAAGGAAAAGATGGTGGTGTACCATAGCTCTATGTGGTGTACGCATTGCCTGCATTTATTGTGACTTCAAAAAGTTGTTTTGGGGAGAGCCATGGCCCCCGTTGCCCCCCCCCCCCGGATCCGCCCTTGATTGCGGTATTTGTAATTCTCGTCAAGCTTTAATTACAATCCATTTAAAATTTCTAGTAATCATTAATCAATGTAATCTCCGTTCAAGGGTTCAGCTTCTTTTTGCTACACGAATAGATTTTTTTGTAATGAATAAGGGAACATCTGCTTCAAGATAAAGTAGACAAATTGCGGGTAACACCCGTGTGGAAAGAAATCTCTTCTTGGAAGAAGTATGGTTCTGAAAAGAACCAGTTGGTTGAGTGTAGAACTCGACCTTGTTCTGTTTTTTTTAATTTCTCATCCGCCATGCAAAGCTTCAAGTCATATAATGAGCAAGTACACGACGCGTAGAAGTATGACGTCACGCGGCTCGTCTCCAGTAGCGACCGTTCCACACAATATCTCGTCCGCTATTTTTTTTTTTTTACTGTTCGTTGTGCACGAGCGATTCAAGTGGGCATTTTCTAGTTGATATTTCTCAGACATTAAGAATAAATAAGACTGGAAAATGGGACAGTGCTGCGTATCTAACTGTATTCATCACTCAGACCGTGACGGATGCCGTTATTTTTTTATAACTGATGAAAAAATATGACAAACTAGGCACCGTACTTTCGCTTCGCCATGTTTTGTGTGGAATGGGTTGCCCGGCAACGCGAGGCGTCAGTAGCGTATGACGAAAGTGTGCAGATAGCTCTGAAATGCATGATTAAACTACTCGTCCTTTTGTTCGTGATCATAGGCGTCAATCGGTGCCCCCCCCCTCCCTCCCCAACGCCCGTGTATATCGTAATGATGCATCAATTTTACATAGGCCTGTCATAATGTATGCATACCGCAGCAAAATGGTTGGATTAGACTTTATACGTAACGGTACTCGAACGTTACTCGGAAGCACGGGTATATACAGAAAGTAATTGGCGATCATACGAGACGACTCGTCTTTTCGTTCGCAGTGCCACGCATCAATCTTCTCTAAATTGTGATTGGCCTGTCTAAAAATAGCGTTATTCAACGTGGTACATCATACTGGAATAGTCTAGATGACTTCTTAAAATCGTCACCCTCCTTCTCTGTCCTTGTTAAAACCTTAGATCACATCTACTCAATTGTTATTCGAATAATCAGTTATAATTTATGAATCTAGATGTAGGCCTATACTTTCGACTCATATCGGTTTGTGTTTTTCAAGGTTGTGTCTTTGTGTGTCGCACTGTTGTCAATTTTGTCCTTTGTCGCTGTCTCTGTTTGTTTCTCGGTCATGTCCCGACTTGTCTGTCGATAGGTTAGGGTACAAAAGCATGACGCTTCACCTTATACCTAAATGTTGTCGTAAATTTGTTTTAGTATTGATCCATGTACATTATAATACACCATTACATATTCATTGCATTTTGCTCTGTATAATAAGTTTAAACGACATTGTAACATTTTATAGTGTGGAAATGGCAACATCATAGTGAAATAACTTGTTTCTTTCATACCGCAACAATTAATTAGATTTGACTTATGTATACTCGAAAATGAAAGTAGAAACAGTTATTTATTCTCCCAGATCACCTTATTACACTATCAGATTAACTAGACGGATATTTCTCAGTAATATTCTTCAGCAAAGGTATACAAATATGTTGTTGTCTTTTGTTACCACCAATTTCAAAATCATCATTTCGGTCTGTAAATTAAAAAAACAAACATAAATCGTATGCATTTGCAAATTACATACTTGTATGCATTCAACCAGGACTGTTTATGTAGACGAAAGGAACTCGTGTAGTATGCCATGCATGTGAGCTTTGAATGCTATAATATCTTCTGCCTATTGTGAGGTTTAGAATCGAAATTAACATTTCTAAGATTACCGAGGCCCGAGTTAATTTATGACAAGTTGTTTGTCTCGTCGCCATCCGACGGAAAGTGCCTCGCCGATTTGTGGCCGTCATTCAAGATCGAAATTCCATCACCTCTTTGGGATATTTATTAAACCGAGACGAGCAGATTCTCTCCGTCGCAAGTGTTTTTAATCTCGGCTCCATTACTCACCGACCCTCCAACTTGAATAGCACAGCAAATAGGAAGATAAATTGCAGCGTGCACTAGCCAGGGCAGGGGTTCACTATTATACAAATAAACCGTAAACCCTCCAATGAAAATTGACGATTGCCTCCCATGAATACAACGTACAATGGCTATAATAAAAAACAAAGGCGTGTACAGGTGACACAGCTGACAGGCAGAGCGTTAGCCATTAACCGACATTATCGATTTTGGGTACGAGTCAAGTAAACTTTCATCATCGTATCCTTTCATTATTTTGTCCATGCTAACGGAGCAATGAATGGCGTGACTTGCCTCAATCCCGTGCCGAAACCGGCGTTGCGTGTTGTCAGTCCGCACAAGTCAATTACCATCGGAACATAACTCACCGCGGCGAGTTCAGTAGCTGTTTTTTTCCCCCAGTGGCATGTAATGTACCATGCCAATTTATACTACCTTGCTTCGGAGTGGATCATTCGTACGCATTCTTCTTAATTTGAACCCATATGGAAACATTGACAACATTTTCATCAGTTATTGATTGATTCTCAAAGCTTTGCAGAGGTCTTAATCTTTTGAGACGTGTTTCACTAAACTGAGCGTGCCGAGAAATATATTTGTAATCAGTTTTATTTCACGCCCGAGCCTTCGTCTTTGGAAAGTTAACGCCAAGCTGCGCCATTGGATGAATCCACCACGCCGGGTGACCGTCAAGGCAAATTCCCTTCATCACGGAGCTGCCACTCCTCTGGAGAATTCATCACCGACTCGGAATGAGAAATCGGGCCATCTGTGCAATACATGACATTGCTTTTAACCTTTCTGGAGATTGCCTCTTTAGACATGCTCCGCTCTGGATACACTTGTCAAAACTATGACAAAGTAATGGATGGTCACATTAAGAGGCGTGCTTGTGAATCTGTGAGCCCTATAGCATGTACGTGAAAGGAAGGCAGCATCACTGTTTACCCAAACTGATCACCACAAGCTTTGATTGCTTTCGCCGACAGGTCTGCACTGGTAAGTCATTGCAATCAACCATGTGCGACATTCAATAGGCAAACCAAACCATATTTCTGTACACTGGTGGTATAGGCAGGCTGAGATTTGTTGCTAGTCTTTCAAACGGATGATCATCACAAGCTTCAAAGTTTATCGTCAATAGACCCAACGTGAACATTTGTTGAGAGGCACCCGCAATCGATCAACTGAAAGATTTACAATTTTTACTGGGCCAGCCCATTATGCAAGCAGGCCTACCTTACTCACTCTCTGGCTGTCATCTGTGAACTAGACTTGCTTTCTAAGGTCGCACCTTTGCCGAAACGTTTGATAGACTAGGTCAACCCGGTAATTGAACGGACTAAATCCGGCCCATTGTGCATGGCACATGCATGAAAGACTTTTTGTGATTAGCCATTCTGAATCGACCATAACATTGTGCACTCTGGGACCAGCGTTTAGGCTGGCCTTGTCTTGTTGGATTCATGCTGTAAGAATGCTCTGAGTAGATTGCGTCTTGATCAAGATGCAGAATACGACCCAGCCTGAGATGCCAGCGGACACGGATCCTGGAGCGATAACCTTCAACATTATCTCTGCCGTGTGCTGGTCCATGGTCACCCCTACGGCCATAGTGACAAACACCTTCACACTACTGGTAATACACCGTACTGCCAACCACGCAGATGAAGTCAATCACATCTTCATCGTGGCCATCAATCTCATCCTCCTGTTGATTTGTCTGTGCTTCGCCCTCCCGTCCACTATCAGCTCTATCGCAGGCGGCAGGTGGATCCTAGGCACCTTCCTGTGCTCGGCTCAGAGTCTCGTGATGGTCTACTTGCACTGCGTTAGCGCCTTCTTGATGTTAAGCTACTCTCTGGAGAGGTTTGTTTTCCTGCAGTACCCGCTACGCTACCCTCGACTGATCACCGTGGAACGAGCCAAACGCCTGGTAGCATGCATTCTCATCCTAGCTCTCGTGAACATCCCCCTCAGTGGGGTTTTGTCCGATTGGAAAGGAGTCTACATTCCCTCGTGTCACGTCTGCGCTCCTTACTCCGACCCTGTTCTCAACAAAGCGTTGTTCTTATCCTTCTTCATCCTTCTGTCCGTCGTTCCGTCAGTGGTCGCCTACATCGTCCACACAGCTCTGCTGTTGACTGTCAGGCAGCATCTAAGACGCATTATGGCCGAGATACCGCGGACGTCGTTGAATACGAACGGCCAACAAACGGCTGATGACGGAGCGGCCATCACCGGCCAGCGGCTGCAGGTGGCCACGTTTGACCGCAAGATCCGAGTCAACAAATCCCAGCTGATTCTTCTGACCCTCATCTCACCGTTGGCCCTCGGAGTGTACCTGATTCTAGACCTTGCTCTGTTCGGCTTCATGATACCAAGGTATTTAGTCCTTGTGGGGAACCTTAGTATCTTCAGTGGACCGACTCTGATCGGGTTGAAAGTCATGCTCAACAGCAGGGTGTTCAAGCAAACCGCGAAGCAGCTTTTCACCTGTTGTTACAGCGTGAACAGCAACGAGTAATCGTCGTCACTTTTAAACTTGAGCCTGTTTATTAAATCTTGAAGACATTTACGTCATTGATCTTTGACTGCACTGCCATGTGCAGGTTTGCAGCATTATTATTTTGGCCATGCTAGAGTCTGAGTCTTACCAAGCCAGTTACAAACCAATCACAAGTCCTCCAGTCTCAAGTCATTCAAAAGCTATTTAAATGAATCAAGACGACGTTCCTTGTCAACGATCATCGCCTGGCTTGTTTCTTCATAATTATGCAGCACGATATGTGACCACGGATCCTACACACAAGGATTAATGACTCGGCCCAACTCCTGGTTAGACGCGTGATAACGGCCTGTACTGGTGGCAAATTCCATGAATACTTTTAAACAAAGACCACTGCGCGCGGTGGCTGTCAGATTTGCATGAATCTGTGCCCGATCTGGCGTCGAAGTCTGTCAAGCCAGCGAATTATATTTTTGTATATTCATGATCAACGTTTTTGGTCTTTATTATTGAATTCTGATAGGTGATAACTACATAACCATGGTAATGCCGAGCACAATATCTTTTGCTTTAATCGGTTCTTTTGTTTTGTTTCTTTTTGTTTTGTTTCACTTTTGTTTCATCGGTTCGGCATCACATCTCTCTAAAGCTTTTTAATAAAAGCCTAATTAAAAACGAAATTTGGGTAAACAGTGTTCTCTTCGAAATTTGACGTGTATTTCCCGGGTAAATACTTCATCTATGACGACAAAAACTGCACAACATCTGTTATATCCTGAAGTATTTATTTTTAAATAATTTTGGAACAATTATATCTTAAATGAGGAGTAGTTTTGGTTACAGTTTTATGAATATTTCCGTTTTAGATGTCATGCGAAAACCCAACACAATGGCACAGCTGGAAAAAACGCGATTACGCGCCAGCGGGTATTATTGCCCGTTATTACGCGTCTAACCAATTAAGACAAGTCCGCTCAATGCATTTTGTACTAGAGCTCAGAACAGTCGTTTATCCTGGTGTCTAGGATCCGTGATGTGACTGAGGGAAACCCCCATCTTTTGGGTTGGTCATTGAATCGCAGGATTTCTTTTGAGATATCTAGAGGAATGTGTTAGGTTACAATAATATAGTCTAGGGTATAGGGTATTGGAAGGGGGTACCTCTATGACACATATCGTGCTTGGTATCTGTTTCTTACGGTGGCCCACAACTGTCACGGCAAAAGCAAAAGTGCCACGGCCAGCGCAAAAGCGCCGCGGCAAGCGCAACAGCGCCACGGCAAGCGCAAAAGCGCCGCGGCAAAAGAAAAAGCGCCACGGCAAAACAAAAAGCGCCGCGGCAAGCGCAAAAGCGCCACGGCAAGCGCAAAAGCGCCCGCGGCGAAAGCAAAAGCGCCACGGCGAAAGCAAAAGCGCCACGGGTTTATTGGGAAGGGGCGTAATCATACATGCCGCTACTACATCAAAAAATAAAATGGGAAGGAGAATGGCCGCCACCAGGAATTCTCATTAAGCACAGAATTTAATTCTTTGAGAAGTGATTTTATGGCTGAGAAAATAGCAAGGCCAAGGAAAACCGGTCAGTGCAAGCAACGTTCAGGAAATAAATCGTCGATATTAATTTGTTGTAGGATAATTATTATTCCAAGAGAGTTGCTGCCGTGAATCAGAGTTTATAAAGGAGTGGGACTCACTATCAGCACCATCAGGGCCGTTCCTCATTTCTTTACATTTCGTGGGATGCAAACAATTAGGGAGGACGGGAGGCTCTGTGAGCTGATGCATTTTTTTGAAGAGTTTTTTTCCTTCCGACTAGCATGCAGAGAAGAGTTCCGTTAATTTGAGACTTAGTTCACCCATGGGCGTAGCGAGGGGGGCAAGGAAGGGGCGTAATCATACATGCCGCCACTACATCTAAAATTAAATGGAAAGGAGTATGGCCGCCACCATGAATTGAGAAGTGATTTTATGGCTGAGAAAATAGCAAGGAAAACCGGTCAGTGCAAGCAACGTTCAGGGAAGAGTTTTGAAATTCCCGCTCTCTGGGAATTTCTAACCTAATGGCCCGCGGGCGAGTTACGTGTTGACAAGCCTTACCCACTGCCGCAGCCCTGCAGGAGAGCCTTAATCGACTTCCTAGATGTGTATGATATACTGAAAAAGAAAAAAAAACTTAACTCATACACTCTGGGCAGCTCACTTGCGTGCCTACACTGGTATACACACCTGTGAAAAAAGGCTCAAATTAACGGAACTCTTCTCTGCTTGCTAGTCGGAAGGGGAAAAAAATGTCTTCAAAAATGCATCAGCTCACAGAGCCTCCCGTCCTCGTAATTGTTTGCATCCCACGAAATGTAAAGAAATGAGGAACGGCCCTGATGGTGCTGATATAGCGAGTCCTACTTTCCCTCTCCTTTATAAACTCTGATTCACGGCAGGAACTCTCTTGGAATAATCTTGGAATCATCCTACAACAAATTAATATCGACGATTTATCAGTCCCTGAACGTTGCTTCACTGACCGGTTTTCCTTGCCCATGATTTTCTCAGCCATAAAATCACTTCTCAAAGAATTAAATTCTGTGCTTAATAAGAATTCCTGGTGGCGGCCATTCTCCTTCCCATTTTATTTTTTGATGTAGTAGCGGCATGTATGATTACGCCCCTCCCCAATAAACCCGTGGCGCTTTTGCTTTCGCCGTGGCGCTTTTGCCGTGGCGCTTTTGCGCTTGCCGTGGCGCTTTTGCGCTTGCCGCGGCGCTTTTTGTTTTGCCGTGGCGCTTTTTCTTTTGCCGCGGCGCTTTTTGTTTTGCCGTGGCGCTTTTTCTTTTGCCGCGGCGCTTTTTGTTTTGCCGCGGCGCTTTTTCTTTTGCCGTGGCGCTTTTGCGCTTGCCGTGGCGCTGTTGCGCTTGCCGCGGCGCTTTTGCGCTTGCCGTGGCGCTTTTGCGCTTGCCGTGACAGTTGTGGGCCACCGTAGTTTCTTGTGACCTTATGCGTGATTGTTTATGTCACACCACAATTCTGCTGGGACAAGATCCTTGTCTATACTATCAGCCAATTTCTGTATCCAGTCTTTAACGCATACTTGCTTGCATGTGAGACAACTTTGGTCACTTTGCAGTTTGCACTCAATTTTGAAAGTTGCCCCCTATCTCTTGTCTGAAGGGGAAATTAACAACCTTTACTATATGGTTTGAAAAGGTATTAAATTGACGTAGGCCCTACAGTCATTCGGGAGCTCATAATGCGAAAATGTAATTGATTTCTAACCTATCGTAGTCCGTCGACAGCTCTTTGGAAAGCTTTTAAGTTGTCGGAATTCCGTTTTCTTCAGAATTGCATTCCACTGATTAATATACATACATGCCAAAATATTAAAATGGTCCAACTGCCACAAAATGAACTATATATCATTTTGAAGCATATTAAATTATTAACTAATGTATAATTTATTCCCACAATGTTCCTTTAACTTTAATGTGCTGATACATTGGCTTCAAAGCATGGGTGTACACATTTTCGATGATGTTTATTCGTATTCATGTGAATTTTCGCATCTTGCCTTTCACAGCTGATGAAAGAAAAGGGGTTTAAAAGTGAAAATTAAGATTTTAACTCAATCCTTGATTTTGTGTTGGCCTTATTAGATGTGTCTCCTGAAACGTGTTTCAGTGGAGTAGTCCAGTGCACTTGTCCTGCAAAGTCAGTCTGTTAATTCCTCGTCCATTACGGTCAATTATAAATAGAAAACCATTAATGCTGTCATATTAAACCGAATTTGATGTGCGTGCTCACGACGAAACTCACTATTTGTACAGATTCTTTGCTTTCGGGAAAATCTGGCCATCCGTCCGACACAAAGTGTCACTTCCTGGAGCGTCGCATTTTATACTTAGAACAAAATATCTCGAGCTTCATCAGTTTTTGCTTTGTTAAAAAAAAGTTAAAGTGATCGATTGTCTCGGAGAGCTTGTGTTACCTCAAGCGAGAGAGTAATCTGTAAATGATTGATCAGTAGGTACACAGTAAAGGAATGATGACGGTTTGTTTTATAGCAATTGAACCAACGTGATGTAGAAGATGTCTGAAGAGTCGCAGTCAGTTCTTGTCGAGGAGAGGTCCTCAATGAGGTTCGGCTTCCCGTAATCGCTTGAGATGTGGAGAATTTACTAGCTCGGATGGAGACGAATGTTACAGGGGGAGCTGCTGAAGAAGTAGATGCACTGTACAACTTCATTTCAGCGGTGTCTTGGTGCGTCGCAACGCCGCTGTCTCTGGTTGCGAACATTTTCTCGCTGCTAGTCGTTCACCGCTCTCCCGTGAGGAATGATATCACCCAGGCCTACGTAGCGAGTGTTAGCACCATTGTCATGGGGCTGACCCTGTGCCTGGGCCCCACGGCTGCACTGAGTTCAATCACGGGTGGGGAGTGGATCCTTGGTAATGGCATTTGCACGGTACAGGGTTTGCTCTTAGCGGCCATACTGTCAGTTCTCTCGGTCATCATGTTCATCTTTTCGATCGAAAGGTACGTCTATTTGGCGCATCCCCTTCGGTATCCTGTTTTGGTAACTTTTAGCCGGACTCGAGTCATCATCGCCGGTATGGCACCCATCGGTCTTCTCGCTGTGATCTTCTGTGGCATCTTATCGGATTGGCGCGGTCTGTACATGTCTTCTTGGCACGCCTGTGTGCCTCACTTCAAGGACGACATCGCCCGCTCCGTATACTTCTGCGCCTACCTCCTGGTGAAGCTGATCCCTGCAGTAATCGGCTACGCCTTACACTGCTCCCTCCTCCTCATAGCGAGGCGACACTTGCGTCGTATTATCGCCGACATGCCGTCCCCACACACCGTCCGTGCGGACCCGACCCTCAGCCGGGCCGCTGTCTTGATATTTCGCCGGCTGAAGCTCAATATCGCCCGCTGGGTCTTGCTCAGTTTCTTCGCTTTGTTTTTCCTGGCCATGGACCTGATTCCAGATCTAGCCTGTCTGTACCCGATACCAAACTACCTGGTGCTGCCTGGAAATATTGCGTTTCTGTTCGTTTCCTGTGCGTTACCTATTGCTCACCTGTACAGCAATAGGTCCTTGAAGCGTACAGCCAACCAAACTCTTGGATGTTGTTCCTGTAGGTGCGAAAACAAAAACCTACACAGCGTAGACGTATGACAAAGTTTCAGGCTTCGGACATGAGCTGCATTGCACTCAGATGGGTTTGCATTAGGAACATGTTTTGATGGATGGATTTGAATTTCTCAAGTGGAATAGATCTAGAAGACATGGAGATTATGTACCGGAAAGCAAAGTAAAAATTAGGTGCCACTGCAATTGGCTCTTTTTTCCAAATTTTAGTATTCGTCAGAAGTCAATCTCAACATAGCTTTGGACTGTACACCAAAATGTCTTGGACAATGTTGTAATTGCCAGTGCCAAGCACGAAATTAAATTATTCATTAATGTTTCCATTTGAGTGCAAATTCACCTGGTAATGAAAGTCTAAACCCGAAAATGTTTCGATCATCAGTCGATCCTTTTTGCCAATACGAATGCACAATCATATATCCACTATCCATTCACCCCTTTTTGTGAAACTGCATATACCCCTTGCACACAGCGCCCTCACCGTAGTCGTCTTTTCCCCACCTAAATTCAATAACTGCAACAGTGCAAAGTGTCTAAACATGGGTATCACAGAGGAACACAGGCATGTCCTCAATGAGGGCGCTCTATATGCACGTAACTCTCAAATATTCAGTATAGTCGCTCAGTAAAGCGACGTTGTTGGGAATGTTTCAGTGTTTCAGATGACGGCATTTTTCTTTAAGTATAACTTTATAGCCAACGCAAGCCGCTGAGCTGCCGCTATAGAGGCCCCTCGAGCCTCCCCCACCTGGATAGCAGAATGCTGGTAATAACAGTGGAATTCGTCTACCACCAATCTGAAGAAGTTCATTACAGAGCCCTCTTCAAAACCAAGTGGCTGTGACCTCCCAAGAAAGGCCTGGGTCAACCTGAATAGAATCAGACGCGGAGTTGGACGTACAATTCCTGCACACAATTGGAGCAGAGTCATCGCCCAACTGTGTGTGTGTCGAGATCCACACCATAGAGCACATCATTGATACCTGCCCCAACTACAAATCTCCACACGGCGTCCCTTGACCATGGGCGTCGCGAGGGAGGGGGAAAGCCCCCCCCCCCCCGACAAGCACCAAAAAAGATAGAGAGAAAGAGAGAGAGAGAAAAAAAAGAAAGGACAAAAAAGAAAGTAAAAGAGGCGCGAAGTCATATTGTTGTTAATTTAATGGGTTGGGGGGGGGGGGGGGGCAACTGTCCCTGCCCACCCTCGAAAAAATGATGATCTATCGGGAAAATGTTGGAAAATATAGGGATTTGTTGGGGAAAATGTGCTTTGCCCCCCTCTAGAAGTTTGTAAATTATTTTTATAGCAAGACATTATAAAGATAAAATCTGGCGACGCCCATGCCCTGGACTCCTGGAGTCAGATGAAGACACCATCAGTTGACTGAAGTCTGACCTCCTTATTCAGCCGAGATGTAAAGATGGATTTCTTACGAACGAACGAACTATAGCCGTAGTTGTTTATTGCTAGGCCCTACGTTTGTAAAATAGTGAGACTTCAGAGGCGATAAATAAAGTTTTCTTGATCATGCAAAATGCACTTTGACTCTCAATGCGCTCGTTTCGAGCATCAATATGAACAAAATGCGACAATTTTCTGCTGGTACAAAACTGTGAGACATCGTTTCGGTCGTGTGTGCCGACTGCACCGTTTACCCCCTTGTTTTGTTTTTGCCCACTATCCGATATCTGCCCATGTGAAATATTATACATGCTAAACAAACGTGTCTATAGATTGTTTTTTTTCATGGGAACAGGATTTGCCGAGAGAATAGGATAGAGCCCCTTTTATTTTGGTTTCCTCCTCTCTTTTATATGTAGGCGCGGCGTGTACCCCAATCGAGTTTTACTATAGCTCTTGTATGGGTGGCTACTGGACAAAATTGGTCCAAGGTAAATTCAGCGCGTTTATTTTTACATGTATTACGGATAAGATTAAGCAGTGTCCAAGGCATTGTTTTCCCCCTATATACATTTTTGTAGGAAAAGAAAGCTCAATGTCACAACCATTATTTGTATCATTTTTCTCCGCTTTCAACCAGTTTTACAAAACAAAAAGGGGGCCACCTTTTCAGATTAAAAAGAAAATCCGTTTATCCCCACCCCCTTGGACCCTCAAACCTAGATACGCCAACTGGCACTCAAGGATGTTGCAGATCTTTAAATTTTTCTGAAGTGTAAACGGGTAAGACGAGGGTTGCATTTGCAGAAAATGTGAGCATTTTTGGCCAGTGAGAAAATGTCAATAGGCCTACACTATGTCTAAAATATAGTAGGTTAGGCCATGGAACTATAATAGCTCCATGGTTAGGCTAAAGTGCATCGAGACAAACCACGCGTCCCGTGTCTCACTTAGTAGGTGGGCCTGACTGAGTTGAGGTCCATCGAATTAAGAAACATAAATTCATCGAACTAGTTTCAGCCATTAGTTCAAAACTTGACCAATTTTTATCCTTTTTCTGAATATTGTAATCATAGGCCTACTTGATAGTTGACGACCTTTATGCAAGCATGACTTTAATTACGCTGAACTAAGAACAGATTGTGTTGGCTCGTACGTGATCGAACTTCATTAAGCCGAAACGTTCGGGGAAAGGATAATCCTGGTGTCAACATGGTGTCTGTGGAAATAGTGCCGGTTTGTGCACCTGTGTGTGGGAATGATGGCAGCATGTAGCTTTTTTTAATTGTGGGAGGTTGGACTTCGGAATTAACGAAATAACATTTGCCAACAGAGGGCGGGCTTAATATAGCGCTCCGAGCCGAGAATCGTCATTAATATTTAACCGTCCGATACCAATCGTAGTTTATAAACCCAATATGAATGAAGTCCGCTCGATAGTCCGAAGGTTCAATAGTCCGAAGGTTTATTGTGCCGAAGGTTCAATAGTCCGAAGGTTTATTGATCAGAAGCTTTGAAAGTCTGAGCACACTTTTCTCATACCCGAATAATATTTCATTACATTTTCAAGAAAATGCAGAAAAAAAAGCGGGGCCAATCAATAGTCCGAAGGTGGGATAGTCTGAAGGTTTGAAACACACAAATTTCCCATGCCCGGGGATCAGTCCGAAAATGAAATAAGATTCGATAATCCGAGCATGTTGATGCGATATAGTCGGCGGCGGTGCATATAGTCCGAAGGTTCGATAATCTGAAGGTTTATTGGTCCGAAAGCGCGCTAGGTTCAATAGTCCTAATTGACTGTAATGTTCAATGATGTCAATTCGGACTGTTGAACCTTATTGTCGATTCGGACTATCGAACGTTTTCGGGCTATCGAACCTTCGGATTATTTAACCTTACTCCATTTTTGAACTAATGTACACTTCGGACTATCGCCCCTTCGGACTATCGAACCTTCGGACTATACCTTAATCATAATGCAGTTGTACATACTGTACCATCAATCGATCGAGCGTCGTGCTGGACGTCAAAAATGGCGGATTTCCCACCCTTCAGGTGAAGAGGTTACTTACTACGGAAGCTCGTTAGGGCCAGGTACCAAGTTCACGGCGATGCATTTCTCTTCCATGGTAGCTGGCCTTGCTTTCATAACGTGTAACTCGCGGGCTGTGACTCCCCAACCTCGTCCCCAGTGCTTACTTTATTTCCAACCGTGTTTCCAATAGTAAACCCTGGATAGGAAACTTTCTTCCTGTATCCTGATTGGATACCGCAATTGGCTAGTAATGGATTTTTATCGTGTACTTGGTGTTATATATTCACAACGTGCAGTACGTGTTTTCGCGATCATTCGTCCATGCCTTCTAAAAAATACTAATTTCCATTCCAATTTGCTCATATTAATATGAAATATGATACTGCATGTTGTCTCGATAAGATCGTAACAGTTTGATTTCAAAAATCGTGTTTTCGTAACTCACGCCGTGCTCGCGCTGCTACGAATTGACTCTGTTTTTACCCCAGACACCGCATACAAAAACAAACGCTAATGTGTAACGCATTTCCAGGCACCAGACTGTTCCTCATTTGCATACGTGTGCAAAAATCTTGCACATGCAAATGATCCAATACCAGGGTGAGAGAGCAGGTAGTGGTGGGCGCGTACTGCTCGACACCCTGGGGATGAGGTTGGTGACTCCCCAACTCGCAGCTGCGCCAGAGAAACGCACCACCGTGAAAGAGGAACGCACCGCCGTGAAAGAGAAAGAGGTACCTGGCCCTAACGGGCTTCCGTACCAACGAAATATACGGTGGCCTATCATCAATGCGCCAATCCACACATTGACCGAGGAAATTCTGACCTTTTCATTGCCTGCGAATTCACACAACTGCAACGGCCAGAGGGGGAGTTGCGGTCGCGAGTTAATAAGTTGCGGCCGTGAGATCAATAATTCACAGCCGCGAGTTAAGCCCGGTTCGCGAATATTTTTTTTACACAATAGTACAGGGTGACCATTTTTTTAGGCGACTTGAATCAAGGTTATAGGATTGTAGAGCGCCGCGTACAATCCTGTAACATTTTACCTACGCGCGCGCGCGTATGCTCTCTCCACATGTGCGAATGTATATAATTTAGGAATTGCGGAATTGTCGAGCACCGCTGTTGCCTAGTGGATAACCATGCCCCATAGGAAAGCGCACAAGGTACCCCAGATAGTTGTGTAATAAAAAATATCGCGCCCGGTTCATACTCCACGCGAATGCGAATACGAAGCGACTATTTGACGTCATGAAACATTCGCTGTAAAATTCGCCCGAGTTGAAATATGTTCAACTTTTAAGAATTCGCAGCGCGAATACTTGCCATCACGTCACAAATTCGCGTTCGCTTTCGCTTTCGCGCCAGCTGCCATGGAAGGGAAATGCACATGGGCGTCGCCAGGATTTTTTCTAGAGGGGGGGGGGGGGAAATTTTGTGCCAAAATTTTTTTTTTTTGCAAAAAAATGCTTGTATTTCTCAACACATTCTCGATTTATCAGTTTTAGAGGGGGGCAGGGACATTTTGCCCCCCCCCAACTCTTTAAATTTACACCACTTTGTCTTCGCGCCTCTTTTTCTTTTCTTTTCTTTTCTTTTTTTTCTTCCTTTTTTTTTTTTGGCTTTTCCGGGGGGGGGGGGGGCAAGTTCCCCCCTTGCCCCCCCTCGCGACGCCCATGGAAATGCACCACCGCAGTGACAGAGAAACGCACCGCCATGAATGAGAAAGAGGTACCCTGGCCCTAACGGGCTTCCGTAGATTTCAGCATCAAGTGGATTTATCTAACATTCCTGTTCAACAATTTATTGCTTACACCTAACTTTTATTGGGCTTACGCGAATGAGAAAGAGGTACCTGGCCCTAACGGGCTTCCGTAGATTTAAGCATCAAGTGGATTTATTTATCTAACATTCTGTTCAACAATTCATAGCTCACACTTAACTTTTATTGGGCTTATTGAATTGGATTGTTCAAATAAATGAAGTAGGCTAGTTCCCGACCTGAGCCGTGTACATTTCAAGGCAAACGGTAACGAAGAGACCAGTCAACAACAAGTTCACGGCCATAATGAATAAAAAAAATGTACTCTGTACTTGTTCGCCACACCCATTGCCTGAGCTGAGCTATGCTCTATACAGCCGCACATTACTGTGGACGCCATTTCGACAACTGAACCCTCTTATAGGAATCCTTTCCAACCACAGTTTCGTGGAGAGGCTCAGTACAGACACAAGTCTGCCGTACATTGTAAGCCTATATCGCACGGTATCAGCGTTTACTCTGTCTTCAACCTAACATTGAAAAGGTGAGGATTATGCTGCATAGTAAGAGTCTTCCATTCATGTTGATCATAGCGACAATAAATTCATTGAAGGTGTTGATAATGCATCGTCGCCAAGCGTGAAATGGTCAATAATTTGTGAAGGTTTTTGAGCATCGAACAACCTTAAGTAGAAACTGTGACTGTGACAATTTCAGTTTTATGTAGTCGTTGATCTATCTTTGATCAAAAAAGTTTTAAACACGACGTTTTGTCGAAGAAGTATTTCCGGGTATCTTGTCTACACTGTTAAAAATGCCCGTAAAGTGAAATATTCCGTATTATCGGCGTAATTATACGGATCTTTCCGTAAATGCAAATATAAATTATGCCAATTAGCGTGATTACAATCAATTACATCGGGCCAAAATAGGCCTGGAACATCTAAGTAAATATTGTTATTTCACCCACAACCGTGTACACATGTCCAAACTCATGTTAAGAGTCTTTATTTTACGGAATGAAAAAACTTTTCCGGAAATTTTGGTGCAGGAAAACGGAACACTATTTTCTTTCCTGCAGCAAAATTTCTGGAAAAGTTTTTTTTTTCATTCCGTAAAATAAACAGACCCTTAAGATGAGTTTGGACATGTGTACACGGTTGTGGGTGGAGTAACAATATGTACCTAGATGTACTATATTATGTGTAGGTGTTTGGGCCGATGTGGTTGATTGTAATTACACTAATTAACATAATTAATATTTGCATTTACGGAAAGTCCGTAAAATTACGGCAAAAAATACGGAATATTTCACTTTACGGAGTTCGTGGATTTACCGGCATTTTTAAAGGTGTACGCATTCTTGAATTTAATCATTAAATAGCATAAATTCTTGACAACTACAAAGTAAAGTGATCATTGGATTAACTGCTTACTGATCACATTATATGTATAATTTGGGGGAAATGTAAGGCTGTAGGCCTGTATTTTCACAGCCCCCTTTGATCTTCACCCACCACCTCTCTCCTGTGTTCCTCGTCCCTTCGCAAAGAAGTACAGATCCAATATCAAGGTATTATTGGAAAGAGGACACATTGGTGTTTCACATGATCTTTAACTTATTTGAAAAAATATTTATTAGATTTTTTTATAATTTGCATTCATAAATACCTCAGACAGTTTAGCTATTCCTATTGGTCGAGAGCCAGTCACGTGGCCGGTCTTAAACGGATGATAAAGACATGGCTAGCTGGTCTTAAACACTTTTCCAGTGTCACAATAAAATGTGGACTCCTAAAAATCCAGTGCTTCTTACCGTTTCATTGGTTGAACGTTCACAATCCTCACGTAGGCATGCGCAACACTACAAGTGAGTCAGAATTTTATAGTTCTAAATTCAAAACGCAACGCCCCAGGTGCGTTCTGCGTGACATCGCGCAGAACATGTTACGCGCGCGTCAATCTCCATAAAAGGGTTGTTTACATCTTACTCGCCAGCTGAACACTCCATTATTTTGCTAGAGGGATGTTTCAAAAAGCATGAAGTGAACTTGTTGAACAAAATCGGGATTTTTTGAACGAATTATTTGATATTTTTTTTACGGATAAGGTATTTATGAATGGGAATAAATATGTGCTCGGTCGGTATTTATCACTCTGTTTAATACCGCTTATAGTCAGGTGGCTTAGTGTCATATTTTGACATTACCGTTACTTGGCGGATAAAAGCACCAAATTTGGCATGAAGCTCCCTTAGGACCTATTAATTAATGTTAGCCTAGGAGCCCTCCGGAGGTTTTTAAAAAAACTCATGTAAAACACTAAATTTCAAGATGGCCGACATCTATGCGAAATTATCACTTTTGTTAAGTCCTGGGAATCATAAGAAGTTCAGAGAGATGGCAAAATATTGATTTTCCGTGGCGTAAATCTGTGACGGCGTGTGGGGGGTCGGGGATGCCCAAAATCGCCCGGCTGAGGAATCCGAAACTGAAGCGGGGACGGGGGGGGGGGGGGGGCTGCTTCACATTACACTTTTGGCACGATATTCATTATATATCGGAATGTACTGATAATGTCGCGGATCCGGGGGTGGGGAGGTTTGGCCCCAAGCGCCCCCCCCCCAGCTCTGTCAAAAAAACATTCTGACACCCGAAACAAATTATACTTGTATTATGTCCGCCTGTGCACAAAATACGGACAGAGCCAGCTTGGTTGGGGGTATTTGTGCACTATTCTGTAATATAGTCTTAATAATCGTCGGATGATAAGCGCCCCGTTGAAAGTATGGTAACGGCACGAGCGAGCCCCCCCCCCCCGACCCGCACAGCCACCTATTGATATAACGGAGCAAAGTGTTCAAACAAAAACAACCTGTCTATGGTTCTGCACTGATTTGCTGATTAACCCCCCTTGCAAAAAACTCCTAGATCCGCCCCTGTTTATCTCAATTTTTTTCAGTGCTATTGAATTAATTTTGGTTATAGTTAAAAAAATACCTGAACAAGTGGGGGGATGTTAAAAAGAGGAGGAGATGTATAACCATTAACCTCATTCCACGGGACTGGAATCAGCCTTTTCCAGTTGCCTACCAAGACCAAACTGGTGAGAGCTGACCACCTATTACGATACCATCTTCTGGAAATGAAAAGCACACTCTTCCTGACAGCTCACCTGTGTACCAGCCCTAGCTTTGAAGACTACTGCTGTTGCGGTGCCAGAATGTGACGAATTTACAGTTGAGATGTGCTTAGCTGAGGCCGGAGCCGAGAAACACATGGAGGCCTTCATGCGCAGCGAGGGCGCCAAAGATGAAGAGTCGGCCACGGCTTGGAGCAACGACATGCAGAAGAAGAGTCGTACTTCCATGTTCTGGGACCTGATCATGAGATATGAAACCCTCATTCTCATCTTCATCAGGGTCCATTGATGTGGATGCCTATCCACATCAAGGTTATGAAGCCCTTTCCCGACACTATCAAGGATGAGTTTGAGAACAAGATTGTGAAAGTTTTGGGTGGTGCTGTTGGGCTCACAGCAAATCCTGTTGCTTTTTCAACGATGGATGATCTCAGGACCAGAGATGGCTAGGCTGCTGAAGCAATTTAAAGAAGAATACCTTCCCAATGATGACACAGGGATCCAAGAGAACTTCCAGCACCATGAGCAGGGTCTCTCAACACAGATGAGACACAAGAGACAGGTTGCCAGCCTCGCTGATACCATCAGACAAATGATCAATCCTTTCTTGTAACTCTGGACAGTCGCAACTGCACGTATGAATCAGTGGTGGCCGCATTGCGAACCATGGAGGACAAAGGCAAGAAACAGTTCAAGGCTTCGTCAAGAATGTGCTTGATGTGCGCAGCCACTCTATCCATAATCCAGTCAAGAGTAATTCTCTATAGCACTATTCAGGGAACCTAAACGTAAGGTAACATCTAAGCAGGTGAAGAAGATCAAAGTGCTTCAGCACAATCTGGCACTCTTTGGTCAGCTATACATTATTCTACGCAGAACCGCGATGGTGACTTGGCCGAATTATTTGCACATGAGATACAGTCCTTCCCTCCTTACCTATCAGACTTTGACAAGCTTCATTTGCCAAGTACGAAGTCTGACCTGCTGAAATGTCTTGAGCAGCCACGTCAATCAGAACCCCTTTCAACCTATGACTGCAAAGTCCTGGATGGTGCCGTCATCGTACACTGCCTGCCCACTATCGGCATCAGCACCTTTAATGAGTATGCAGACAGGGTCTTCGTCCCTAACATGGGAAGCAGCTGCAGGATGCCGCGAGGTTGGATGTTGTGTGGGACACATACATCCCAGACAGTTTGAAGGAGTCAATCCGGGGGAAAAGATGTAAGGGTGTACGCAGGAAAGTGTCGGGTGAGACCAAACTCAGTGCTAGGCAATTGGATGGACTTCCTCCATGACCCAATCAACTAGAAGGAGCTGTTTGCTTTTTGACTTCCAAGGTTGAAGAGTTGAACTGGCCATCAGCCAAAGCTGTACATGTCACATCAGAACAAGCTGTGGCATCCATTGGTGGCAGCAACCCCCATGCAAAACTGTAATCATGAGGACACCTGTGTTGTGGTTCATGTGCTACATGCACTGAAACAGGGGGGAAAGACTATGTGTGTACTGGGGACACAGATGCTGTAGTCATCTTTGTTGGCATATTCCAAGTCTGATTGCGACTCAACCTTTGGCCGACATCTTGGTGGTCTTTGGCATGAGTAAAAATTACAAGTTTTACCAAATCAAGGCCATCTGCACAAACCTGGGGGAGCCTCAATCATGAGCATTACCTGTGTTCCACGCATTTTAACTTCAAGGGTATAAGAGGTCGGTTGGGCAGGCCTCAGTGGCAGGACAATGAAGACGTCACAGAGACATGTATCTGGCTGGTCATCCTTTCTAGATGCTGGATCTCAACGATGACCATTTTCTAAGGATCGAGAGACTGACTGTATTAAATCCTATTTGACAAAACCATGTCCCCTGAGCTCTGTCAATGGGATAAGAAGGGAACTCTTCTGCCATAAGAATCGAGCAATGAACAAACTGCCACCCACCAAGGATGGGGTACTCCAGCATGTCAGACGGGCAGTGTATCAATCAGGAATCTGGACGAATAGCTCACAAACACAGCTATTGGTTCCATCTCCGCAGGAGTTTGCCTGGCCCAAGATATCAGTCATGGGTACCAGTAAAAATGAAAATTTCAGAAATTTCAAGATCGTGCAGAGAGCTTATCAAATACGCTCCTGCAGTTGTAACAATGTAAAGTGTGTGTTAGACATTACAGAACAATGCCACATACATTGTAAGTAACTGTAAGAATTTTGTATACTTTGCATTTCTACTCAAATGCCTGCAATGGCCTAGTCTCTGTGATGTGAGATGCATGTAGTAATGAAAATTGAAAACTACTTGGTGGCCAACAAATTAAGCAGTGGTGTTAGTTGCTTCAAAAAAGAGTGTTGTCTAATTACTGAAATGCATGATTCGCGATTATTCACTTTTTTTGGGGGGGGGGGTGATAACATTTCCCTTCCAACCAGATGAAGGTGGACGTTTATTGAAAATTTTCCTGTTGTTGGAATATTGATATTAATAATATTTTAAAAATATACTGGTACTATTACAATGTCCAAAGTAACCTTCAACTGCCTAAAAATCAGAAATTTGGCAACCACCCTGTGCTTTTTATGACTCCCAGGACTCGAGAAAAGCAATATTTTGTCATGGATGTCGGCCATTTTGAAATTATGTGTTTTACATGATTTTTTTTAAAAATTCCGGAGGGCTCCTAGGCTAACATTAATTAATAAGCCGCAAGGCACCCTTGTGCCAAATATGGTGCTTTTATCCGCCGAGTAACGGTAATTTCACTAAGCCACCTGACTATTAGAGTCTGGGAGCTGATAATTACCCTCGCCTCCTGCTCGGGTAATTATCAGCACCCAGACTCTACATCTGGGTTTCCTTTTGTTTTATATAGCCAGTACATAAACGAAATTTGAAAGACAGTGGGATTTAGTCCTGGCCGTCTCATTTTACATGGGAATAGCACAGCTACACTTGATAATATGAATAAACAATTTGTGATGAATAATTATGATTGACGCAAGTATGATTGGTTAATTTTCATTCCACTGACGATGTGCTACAGAAAAAGAAAGAAATTGCGATCGGGAAATGATAGCCCTGGCCAGGGGCGTAAATCCGGGGTGGGGGTGGGGGTATATATCCTTCCACTTTTTGACCGGGGGATGGGCTATTGAATCATCCCCGCCCCATTATTTTGTGATGAGAAAAAAAAATTGCGGACTTTGAGGCATTTTCCGAACGTCCCAACAACTAACATGTATTCGATAGCACTGAAAAGTGGTGAAACAATAAATTGTAAGCGCGAGTATTGGTATACATATTTATCTGTCGTGTCCAGCTCCCCCCCCCCCTTTCGATTTTCCTCGGCTGGGCAATTCTTGGACTTTGGTCATCCTCCATCCGCCTCAATCGCAGGCACAGATTTACGCCACTGGCCTTGGCGTCTGGTATCTGTGGGAACCGGGCAGGTTTCCTACACCTGTGTGTTTTCGATCAGATCGAGAATGATGGCGCTCTGTAGCCTTTTGATTTATAGGAGACACCCCGGGCCTCCAAAGATTACTCGGATCGTAGTAACTTTCGCCAACATAGGGCAGGCATTAGGTAGAGCTCCGAATTACCGTTAATAATGTTAAAATTCAACCGTCAGATAGTGACGAGTCATGACTGTCATGTCATATACCTATAATGCGATTAGAAAACGGGTTTAAAGTACAAAGTTCCTGACCCGAGCTACATTCACAGTCAAAACGATAACGAGGAGACCAGTGTCAACGACAAGTTCCATTCTAATGGTACTTTGTACTTTGCCACACCCTTTCAGCGGCTGAGCTATCATATGAGCGCGATGCGCTAGCTATACAGTCTAACTAACTGCAGACGCCATTTTGACAACTGAACCCAAAGTCTTGACCAGTCTCAACAACAAGTTCACGGCGGATTTAAAAAAAGAAGCAAATTGTGCTTGTTCATGCGCCATTCCAAACGGCTGAATTGAAGGTAACGCGCTAGCTAGCTGTAAACAGGCTCTTCAGGAATCCTGTCCAACCACACGTTCGTTGAGTGACTGTTTGATACCATCATACCACGATCTGCTGGACATTGTAGGCCTACATCACATATCGGCGTTCACCTTGTCTGCGACCGGGACGGTATTGAATACTGAAAAGGTGAGGAGGATTAGCCCATTCTGTAAAACAAGAACCTTCCGTTCATGCTAACTCAATATATTAAAAACGTCCACAGATTGTACCGTCGAAGGCTCTTGGTGGTTGAAAATAGCATTTTAGTAGAAAGTGTGAGTGTGAAAATCTGACGACGAACTGTAGATTCGTGCCAGCTCCGTAAATAAAGTTAGGCTAGGGGGGGGGGGGGGGTGCACCAAATTTGCAATGGGGCAATGAGGGCAACGTTTATATATTTTGGTGCATAATTCAATATTTCAAATGGGGGAGGGGTTTAAAGACACGATACAATTTAAAGACACGATAAAAAAATAGGTTGAAATTTAAACATTAAAATATAAATAATAAAATCAAAATAAGACCGTTAAAAATTAGTAAAACTAAAAACAAAATAAAAAGAATATAACATGCACTTTCAGTAAAAATCTATAATCGCCATCGTACATTAAATAAAAAAATAAACAGCGCGGCAAATAAACAAAATGAAGAGAGAACATTTTGTGTCCAAATTACAAAATTACTTCAAGGGGCTTTAACCCACAACTCCATGTCAATGGCCCCCCAGGAACAGCTCGGATTAGCTTCTTGGCGCAGACGAAACTGCTCGTCATACGCGCGCCATCCTAAGCCGCTAAACTGGGAGGCAGCCATCCTCACCGTCTCCGCGTTCTTGAGTAATTCACCTACCCGGAGAGGGTGGCGCACCGCGTAAAATTAATGGCCGTAAATGTGTGAAAGGCAGTTAGCCATTTATCAATGGTATCGAGTTTCCTTTTAGGAGACTCGGCTTGCAGACTATTGCCCCATTTTCAAGCACTAACTTTAAGGTTTTATTATTTGGCTGCACCAGAGAAGTCGCGGCCGGATCATGAAAAAGTAAAGAAAGATGTATGTACTTCCCACTCCATATTTTCTCTTTCACCCCAATGGGTACTTGAAACCCTAACGGAGCCTCGCCCTGGCCTGAGAAGACTGGGTCGGGCCTTGACAAAGACTGGTCAAATGCTGGGGCCGGCACATGCCGAGTATCGCCTAGCCTTTATTCAAGTCCCACGCGCCTATACCCGGACTATCCGGACACGTAACGCACCCCGGATGCTGGCACGTAAAAAGACTAGCACGAGCGGCGAAGCCGCGAGGGCCTTTACTATCTCGTGGAACTAATCACTTATTCATTTATTCACGTAATATAAATCAAGCAATATAAACCAATCTTCTAACAGTGGTTTACGGTTACCAGCAACAGCACCCGCGCCATGGCGCGCGTGCTGTCTGGCACCAGACGACGGCTGATTTACGTTAGTAATTCTGCATTTTCATTGGTCAATTCACAACGGGTAATGCATTATGCATGTCTACCAAATCAGTAGACAAATGTAAAGAAAAACATAAGCGTTCTCCACGAGATGGTAAAGGCCCTCGCGGCTTCGCCGCTCGTGCTAGTCTTTTTACGGGTCAGCATCTGGGGTGCATCACGTGTCTGGGCAAGCGCGTGGGACTTGACTAAAGGCTAAGTATCGCCAAGCTGGGACACGGAACCGTCAACCCGTGCAAAATTACCGGTACTACTAATACTACCACTACTAACTAGTGAGCCAATCGTGGCTGGCTCACAAAAAGAAGCGCGATCAATGTTCATTGCAGGCAACGATGACACCCCAGACTCACCCCGCCTTGCTCGTTGGCTCTCAGCTCCACTCGGTCCTGGTGCAGGTTCGATCGGCAGCTCCGGTTGTTCAAACGCCGGCTGCTGACTTCTGACCACCGGCGTCGGCACATCGTCAATCCGAACACGACGTGCCCTCACCCCAGACTGCGTGGCCCGTGTACGGGGTCTCCCACACAGCCTCCTGGCAATGACGGCATCCATCATGCTCGCAGAAGCTGACGACCGGGTGGATTGAGGCATTCTTGTAAAGTTACTCGATGAGATCAAACTTAAACCAGACAACAAAACTACTCGAAGAAATTTGAAGATAACTTCGGATGAAATTCGAAGTATAAACTTGAAGCTGAACAGGAGAATAGCGATAACGATTTCCACATTCAGTTACTGCAACGAAGTGGTCTTCTCCACGTGACAACAGCCCACACCTTGCCTCTGTCTAACCACGTTGCTGCTGGGCTAGCCAATCCGCTCATTAATGCAATATTCATGAGCTCCAATCAATCCCTTAAACATAAAACCTATTCGTGCTGCGTGTAAAATATTTTATTGTTCAGTCGATAAAATTGATTAAATAAGAAGGCAAATAATTTAAATCAGGTACCTGGCAATTTATTTTTCCAAAAAACTAACAACCATCATCCGAACATTTTTACAAAATTACAGTTGAAATTTCCATTTATTCTCATTTGACAGTGAACTGTTACTTTCACAAATCTAGCTTAACTCGTTTGGAATTGTTTGTAGAGGCTATTCACAGAAAAAAAACCCTGTAGATTCTTTTAATAATCTGCAGTTACGTATAGATTCGTAAAATAATCTACAGTAATATGAAGATTCTTATCAAAAATGTAGCATATGTGACGTCAAATAAATAGTTTAATACATGCACATTCTTCAATGTATCATTAGTACGCATGACTTTTGTCACACCATGGGTCCGTTTTCCCATTGTGGACATGACAAATGGATAGAACTGACAAAACAGTAGAACAGAAAATAAAACACGTACAGGACGGAATAATTGTACTATCAGAAATAAGTATTATTAAACTATTCAATTAATATAACAACTTACCCACCACCACTATAATATAATCTATTTACAATCAACACAATTAATCTTGACCCCTGGGGACGAACAGACGGTTCTAGGTGAGATGAACTCCCGACGTTGTCGGCTGTAATTTCTGGTCGGGTATTCCTCCTGAGGTAACTTAAGTCTACCCCGTGAGTAAGACGCTTCGACCCACACGCGATCTGTCCAACACTGATCTCAGATGAGGGTAAATGGGCCTACTCAGGGACGTCCGGCGTATCCATTTAGGGCGATGGATCAAGGTGCTCACTCCCTTTCTACATAATTCAAGTCGCAGGTTGAAGGAGTTAACTGAATTTACATACGCCCAAAATTCCACATAATTGGGTACACCCAGACACACACGCTGTGGTAGTTCACACAGAACTTAAAAAGTCGGTTGCATAGTATCTGAACCCAATCCACACAGGTTATATGGGCTCGTAGGCCACTTAGGACAGGCAAACCCACGTTTAAAGAAAGATTAAACATAATGCACAATGACAATATAGCTATAAGATTCCAAAAATTTTCAACCAATTAAATAAAAGTAAAATTTGCTATATCCTCAAACTCAACTCAAGTTACTTTTTGTGACATGAAAATTACCCCTAAAATCGTCACACTCTCACAACTATATCTCACTTCATCCATGTATTTTCGTAAATACATGTACATTTCGAATGTTGGACAACTCGTACCCGAGACAATTCGTACCCGAGACAACTCGTACCCGAGACAATTCGTACCCGAGACAATTCGTACCCGGGACAACTCGTACCCGGGACATCTCGTACCCGGGACAACTCGTACCCGAGACAACTCGTACCCGTCTGAAAATAAAACACTGTGCAGCGTACTCGTATCTGTGCCTTACTTGTGCCGACTGTTATCATACTTATTTTCAACCAATTAGGCTGAAAAACAGAGTAGTTCTGCTTCCGGTTACCCGACCGACCCTATCTTTAGGCTGCGACCATAAAAATTTTATTAAAAAAAATATAAAAAAAAATTGAATAAATAAAAATAAAACCCTTCTCAAAAAAAAAAAATGCTTGTATTTATTTGTTTTCTTACTTACATTCGCTTTTTTTCTAAAGAAACCTCCGTTAATTTTACAAATTCGCTTCGCGATATAGCTACTTCGCAATTCGATGTCACGGCGACTATAATCACGTGGCGACGACTGGTTTCCGCCGCGCCGCGCAGGGGCCAATTTAGAAGACATGATGAAAATGCGGTAACCAGTCAAAAGCTATGCGACAATCCGGACGTACTCATCAGCCGAAAAACCCGTGTTGCACGCCCGATGCTGCCACTGGTCGCAGACATCGCACTGGAATGCCTGCTGGTTGCGACGGACGTTCGTGTGGCAAATGACGCAGGGAAACTTGGACGGCATCTTGGTCTTGATCTTGATTCTTGAATCTCGCAAAGTGACTTGGAAAGCTATATCTGACTTGGACTGGCCTCATCTGGATGCTGATCTTTGACGACGTGCCCTTTTTATAGACATATGATGGATTCTGGGCACTTTTAATCCACCAATCGCTTTCCAGATTTCTCTTCTTTTTTTTGAAGAGCCGCCACCCAATAGGCGACGTCGCGTTCCACGCATCGGGGTTGCACGCCCCAGTAGCTGGCGTGGGCGGCCCCGATCAAACGGGAGCGGCGTCTTCAGAACTATCCATTGGGCCAGAACACAATGACTCGCTAAACGTGGCATCTCACGCTACTTATACAAGGCTAATAATAGTAATTAAGTGGCTTTTTAATTATTTCACATAGGCAAAGATTGACACGCTACTCGGATTGTTGATGGTATGATGATTTGTGTTGATTGAGTTATCCCCGTAAAATAAAACCCCATGAAATGAAAGACAAAATAAATGTCATAAAAACTGTAGAAGGTCACATAATTATGTAACATTTCATAATGACTCGGTACACTTATTTAGTAATGCAATAACTGAAGATCAAATAAGTTACGAGCAAACTCCGCCCTAGTAGCTGGCGTTATAGCCCTGCAAACGGGAACACAATGACGTGTGAAACATGGCATCTCACGCTACTCACTAATTTTAATGAATCGGTCCACTTATTTTAGAAATAAGTTTTCGCAATAAATGAAGATCAAATAAGTTAAGAAGCTCATGATTGCTATAGCTCCTTCCGCGAATTCGGCGAACTCCACGATCATCGGCCAGCTGCCAGAATCTCTCCAGAACAATCTCTTGCTTGTCACCACTGGCAATTCCCCAAAACTCAACGGCTTTTGGTTTTCCACATCTTCGGATTTGTCAATTACATCTAACTAAAAAGGACTGAAAAGTAAATGGTAAGAAAAGTACAAGGTACGAGTCGTCCCGGGTACGAGTCGTCCCGGGTACGAGTTGTCCCGGGTACGAGTTGTCCCGGGTACGAGTCGTCTCGGGTACGAGTTGTCCCGGGTCGCAAATTTGGGGTACGAGTCGTCCCGGGTACGAGTTGTCCCGGGTACGAGTTGTCCCGATACCTACATGTCCACATACCGCAACATAGAACATCTGCCTTTCAATATAACATTAAATACACCGGACCTAAAATATGGAACAATGTACCATTGTCTCTCAGATGTTTAAGGTCTTATAATATTTTCAAACGCAAACTTAAATTGTACCTTATGTAATGTAATATATTTTATATGTTATATGCCTCTGCCATAATTGGACTCTGTATCCACGACGATCCTACTCGTAGCCCACTATTAATTATTAATATTATTTTTATAACTTTTTCACAACTTTGCTAACTGCTTAGAATTATACATGTGTGTAATTGGTCTTTGTTTTTAGTTGTTTTTTTCCTGTTATTATTCGTCTGTTTTGTGTAATGTCATGCCTGATACAAGCTATGCTTTTAAGGTTTTGCCACCTCTAGTGGCCTTTATATGTTTAAGTACTTATATTACATTTTCATTTTTGTCATGAAGAGGAAATAAATGTGATTTGATTTGATTTGATTTGATTTGATTTGATTTGACTAAAACTAAATGCAACTCAGTGTTTGAATCCGTAAGATTTGCTTCAAAATTCAGTTCTTGTAATGTAAGTTTTCTGCCAAAAAACTTACACCATTCTGCAAACTATTTAGGCCTACTTGTCCAACTGACTAGTGATTGATAAATTTAAAATGAAAGGAAGAAATTCAGTCACTGGTAAAACTAGCTTTTAAATCATGGGCCACGTCCTCGTACACACAGTACCACTGTATACTCCCACGGGAATATAAGCTGACTGCAAATAGTGAAGGCTAGAACAACAGTGCCCTGGGGAATGCACATGGCATCTAAGAGCTAACAAAATTACTCAACCAAATCATTAATCTGCATACATTTACATAAGGAATATTTATCTCTGCCACACTCTTGGTAGCCTCATTTCTGGAAGGGGAAAATTAAATTAATGCACTAAAATAAATTGATCAGTGAAAATCAAGTAATAAATTTACTGGAACAAAACCAATGATAAATACCTGATTTATGAATTAATTACATCTTGTGACAGGTTTTGACGCTTAACAGAATAACAATTAATGCTTAATCATTCGTTGCCACAGACACACAATCAAGGTATCATTGGATTGGAAAGAGGACACATTGGTGTTTTACATGATCTTTAACTTATTTGGAAATATTTATTAGATTGTTTTTTATAATTTAATACATTTACATCTGGGTTTCCTTTTTGTTGTGATACACCCTGTACATACAGGAAATTTAAAAGACAGTGGGGTTATATTTCATCTACATAGAATGTATAAATTCATTTGCGATTTTCGTTGGTGGATAGTTTTGCAGCATATCCCGAAAGAACATTGCTCGGGGGTAGAACGGGGGCAAGTAGGATACGTAAACGGAGCCCCTACGTCAAAGCCGCTGACCATGCACGCACAGTCTTGACTCGAAATAAAGCCAACACAGAGGGCGGCCAGGTAGTCAACGTGAGAGCGCATACGACGGCAATTCCTGTGCAAAAACGCAGTCACGAAAAATCGACGGAACGGATCGCCGGCCCGTACGGAAAAATTAGGACGACCCGAAGTGTCCGACCCGGCAGAAGACACCCTCCACATTTTTCCACGGACGTGGAGCGATTTTGGCGTCACGGGAGACCGCGGTCTCGGATCCTTTCAGGAGCAAACATTTCTCAGAGGCCCAGTAAAACTTGCTCTTATATATATAGATACGATAACGAGGAGACCAGCGTCAACAACAAGTTCATGACTGATTTAAAAAAAAACACATTCCAATGGTACTGTGTACTTTGCCGCACCCAGCGTCTGAGCTATGAGCGCGATATGCCAGCTGGAGTCTAACTAACTGCAGACGCCATTTTGACAATTGAACCCATTTTGACAACTGAACCCGAAATCTGTTTCAAATCATAAAACACCAATGTGTTCTCTTTCCAATTACACCTTGATTGTGTGACTGAGCATTTGTTGTTATTCTGTTTAGGGTGAAACCTGCACAGGGCCAAGTTTTACCTGGCTAAGATGGTTTGTTATGCAAAGTTGAAATGTTGCATATCTTTGTGTGGAAAGTGGTGGCCACGTTGAAGGCATTGGGCCATCGAGTGGTTCGTTTCAAGAATGAGAGTGGTTAAATCACTGTTTCAAAATTGAATAAAATCGTTTTAAAGGAAAGGATGGCTTCTTTCTTTAAATTGAGCCGTTCCACATGTCCAGAACACTAGTAACGCTTTTGCACCAACTTTTCCCAGTGCAGGTTTTGACCCTTTAACAGAATAGCAATGAATGCTCAGCCATCCATTGCCACAAACGCATAATCAAGGTATCATTGGAAAGAGGACACATTGATGATGTTTGAACTTATTTGAAAAATGATTATTAGATTTTGTTTTATAATTTACATTTAAGTCTTGGTTTCCTTTTTTTCCAAAGAACATTGCCCCGGTTTAGTCCTTGCCCTCTCATGTTTCATGTGAATAGCAAAGGTACACTTGATAATATGAATAATCATAATTTGTGATGAATAATTAAGATTTACGCGAATACGATTGGTTAATTTTCATTCCACTGACGATGTGTGCTACAGAAAGAAAGAAATGCGATAGCCTTTAGCGTGTGGTAGCTGCGGAAACCGTTCAGGTTTCCTGCACATGTGTGTTTTTGATCAGGTCGAGAATGATGGCGCTCTGTAGCCTTTTGATTTATACAACTCAGATCGAAATAACTTTTACCACCATGCATAGGGCGGGCTTTAAGTAGCGTTCCGAGCTACCGTTACTAATGTTAAAATTCAGCCGTCAGATTCGAGTCATGTCATATACCTAATTTGAATAGAATTGGTTTAAAGTACAAAGTTCCTGACCCGAGCTGCATTCACAGTCAAAACGATAACGAGGAGGCTAGTGTCAACAACAAGTTCACAACTGATTAAAAAAACCCATTCCAATGGTGTGTACTTTGCCGCACCCAGCGCCTGAGTTATGAGCGCGATATGCTAGCTGGAGTATAACTGCAAACGCCATTTTGACGACTGAACCCAAAATCTGACCATCCTCAACAACAAGTTCACGGCGGATTTAAAAGAAGAAGAAACAAATTGTGCTTGTCCATGCACCATTCCAAACGCCTGAATTGAAGGTGACACGCTTACTATCAATAGAACTCTCTTCAGGAATCTTTTTACCAACCACACGTTTGTGGAGAGGCTGTGATCAATACCACAGTCTGCCGCACATTGTAAGCCTACATCACATATCGGCGCTCACTCTGTCTACGACCGGGACGGTATTGAATACTGAAAAGGTGAGGATTATTCTATAAAACAAGAGCCTAATTGTACAGAAATATGAAAACTATTAAATGTTATTGATTTGATGTAACGTGATTGTGGAGTTTTAGCAGCAACCAGTGGGCAAGCAACTCATTGGTGCATAGAGCGTTACATGTCATTTTTCATTCAAATGATAACCACGTTATTGACCTTGATATGTTGTTACATGGAGTACACATCGGAATATTATCTTATTACTCACCACAGAAAATAGTTTCGTTTGGAAAATACATTATACTTTGCAAAATTGGAATATTTTCTGAGAAGTATTGGTAAGTTTCTAGTGGTTAATTTGATTTTTTTCAAATTATTCATGCATTCTCTTGGATTGTTCTTTTGCTAAATTGTTTTTTTGCACGGGCCGTTAATTAGATTACAAAGGAAATTATGATAAAACTCAATTAAATGAGTTAGGAAATCAACTTTAACAGAGGGATTTCAACTAAAAAACTGTTATAATGCGAATTTAAAGACAAACGATAAAAATTAGATTAAAATTTAAACATTAAAATATAAGAAATAAAATATAAACACATAGGAAAAAAACCCCAAAGAACACTTTTTATAATGTGGCGCTTTAAGTAAAAAGTTATAATCGCCATTGTACATTAAATATAAAACAGCTCGGCAAATAAAAAAATGCAAAGAGAACAGTTTGTGTAAAACTTAAATAATTAAGCAAAATACTCAAAGGGACATTAAAATAGAAGGTTAGTAATTTAAATCAGAGACCTGTCAAATTATTTCGAAAAACAGAACAGTAAGTAAAACAACAGAGCAGCTGTAAATAGGCTCGAACCAATCTTCCTTTTATTTTAATATGCCGAAAACTAAATATTAGGTTTTAGGATTTTGACTTTTTTGTACTCTTGTGTACTGACGATTATGTTAGTTTAACACCTGATGCAAACCACTTATTTGTTTTTAAAAAGCAAGTCAATCTTTTGAAATAAGCCAAGCTTTTGAAATAAGTCAATCTTATGTAAATAGTAACTGTGTGAATAACTCAAAGAAAAGAAAAATGGAGGAATTGATTTTTGGTGTGATAATTATATATTAGGCAAATCATCCACAGGGAAATCAAAAGAACAACTCGTTTTGTATTTTGTGTGGAATTGAGTCGATTAATGTAAATATTCAATGTGTAACAGCTGATTCGCTAGAAACAAGTCTTCCACTTTTGATTGTCAGATATTCCCAAAAGACATCCATCTTACAGGATTTTTTTGTGGACTTAGTCAGAAATAAACCAAACATGCAGGCTTCAATGTGTTTACCGCATTAAGTTCATGAATCCAATCCAAATCCCTTCATAGATTATGCAAGTGGGATAACCTTCTTAAGGCCCAAAAAAAGTCTCCGGTTTCTGGTATGGAGCTTGCGCAAAAAGTGGTGCGGCGACGCGGCTTTTTTCTTTTTACCTGGTTTTTTTTTTTGCTTCAAATGTCGGCTGATAACTGCAAATGGTGCCCGACTAAACATAGTGCAAATATATGGGAGTCCAGAGAGGCCACATAAAGCTTATTCTCGATCATAACCCCATCTAAAAACACGTTAAAATTGTGCAGCAGCAGGATTCCAGTCAAACCAGTGAGATTGGCGGTTTTGAGACATCATCTTTTATTGAAAAAAACCTTTTTCATTTTGCCGACACGCATGGCTTTGGCGACGCGCGCGCATACCAGAAACCGGAGACTTTTTTTTGGCCTAAGACTTGTTTTATTTTTTTACTGTCCTTAAGAATGAAATGGCCATTTTATCTTAATTACATTAACAAGTGATGCAAGGAAAGTTCAGATTCTTGTCGATGTTTTTAGTACTCATTTAGTACTCGATTGTTTCTCATTTGAATATTGATTTAGTACATTAAGTCACGAGTGGAGGTCGTAATCTCCAAAGTTCTTACGACTTTGTCTAAAATATTACGTGAATCATAAACCATTTTTTTGTAGATGAATTTCTTTAAGTGTTCATGAAAAGGAAGAAATGTTACTTTGATCAATTGCTGATGCCCCCCCCCAAAAAAAGAAATCAGTGTTTGAAAAACATCATTTCGTTGCTTTGAGTGACTGTACAGTCAAAGTAAACACACAACCGCATCGTGTGCGTTCTTCGTAAGAGGGACATATAAAAAAAGTTATTATTAATTTTATTAAATCATTTTACTAACTATCAGTAAATGTGAGATTAATATCTTGATGACAATTGCGTCATGATGGTCATTCATTGTAACAATCACTTTGTAAATAATATATACACTTTTCTCTGTCTTATTAAAATAATAGTATCCACTAAGCTGAAAACTTGAACAAGATTTTATTCACCCTTCTTAATATTTTGATTAATTTTGTTGCTTCAGAAAATGCAAAAAAAAAGAGAAAGATCCTATGTACCTTTAATGTCTGTTGGCTGTAAATAGGACCATGTGTGTCCTTTGTTTCGTTCTCTTTGTAATGTTAAGTGCAGCATATCTGAATTATTTCATCAGAATGAAATCTGTTTGAAATGTTTACGACAACATCAGATTTGGAATTTTGCTGAGGTTTCGTTTGCGCCTCAAACGCACAAAAGATCCGTCTGAAATATTCTTGGGCCGAAAATAATTAGAAATATGTAAGGCGGACGGGTTAGACAGACGGGTAAGAACGAACACTCGCCTACCTAGCTAGCCAATGTCTTGCAACAAATCCGATGGTTTCTTCCAGAAGGGAGGGGGGGGGGGGCATTGAGGATTCGTCCACCCTGACAAATCGGTTTAGCTTTATTCGCCCTGTGCAGGGGCGGCGCGGCGGAACCGGGGGGGGGGGGGCAGGAGGCCACTTGCCCCCCCCCCATTTACCCAAGTGCCCCTCTTGCGGACATAAATGTGCCCCCTCTCGATGACAAATCTGGCCCCAAAATGTTAAATAATTTGTTTTCAGTAACCATTTCCCAAAATGGTATAGACGGTTCTGATATATGAACGAGTAATATGAAAACCAAGCCCCAAAACCCTTACAATGCGCCCTGAAAATGGACACATAATGCGTAGTTAGCATAGATGGTACCAGGAGAAGTAAAATAGTGGATAACAAATGGGCACAAGTGGGCTTTGAACTAGGGATCTGGCGGTCCATGGTTTATCTCGCTACCTTGTAGGCTATGTTTAAAAACCAATCAGAGATGGGGCATTTCTCTTACCTTGAAAAACTGGAGCTTGAATCCAGATGGGAGTGAACAATCGTGTCAGAATCGGATTCGGGTATTCAAGCTGAATACGGTATATACCTGACGACAGTGCTCCAGCCGTCCCTTTTTTTTAGCAATAAATTATCTTCGCTTAAAGCACATTTCTCGCCTAGAGCTTTCATGACTTTCTATCTTCAAGCCTGCATGGCGAACATTTTGATACAGAATTATGATTGACCTTTGGGTCACCGCACTGCAGAAAGATTAATTTGAGGCTGCGCACCACGGACATTACATTTGTATATGCAATACATGGGTAGTACAGCTTGTTGTGGTAACAGTGTGCTAACTTGCGAATCTAATAATTAAAAAAACACTTTGTCATGTGAAAATTTATTTGCTCTACATGCGTCCCAAATTTCATTCGATTTCGTCGCTTCACGCCCGCGTTCTGGTGGTGGGGGGGGGGGGGGGGAGGGGATGAGGGGAGGGGATGAGGGGAGGGGAGGGGGCCCCGGCTGTGACATAGTCCCCCTATAATCCGGTCTTTTTACAGGTTGAGAGACTATTTATCATAATGGGGATGCCACTGCGCGTTCAAGTTCACATCACTGTGTGAGCATTATACGTGTAAAAATACATTGTACATGTACATGCGCACCGCACCCAATGCATGCTACTTCGAATACAGGGTATGCACATTTTACAGCGTGACCTTCAGGAAAACTTCAAAAGGACTTTAAAGGGAGATAACCACTGGTAAACTTAACAGAACCAGTAGGTCTGTCTTCAAGAAGTCTACGTGTTTGAACTTGAAAGTGATTTTAATACTCAGAAAACTCTGTCTTTAACCAAACGTTCTTTTTTACATAAAGGAGGTGGTATGTAGACATTCTAGTTTGCTTGTTTGCCATAAAGTTACAAGAACAAAGAACATTGCCCCAATTTACCGTCTCATTTTTCATGCGAATAGCAAAGCTACACTTGATAATATGAATAATCATCATTTGTGATGAATGATTATGATTTACGCGAATATGATTGGTTAACTTTCATTTCCCTTGACGATGTGTGCTTCCGAAGAAAGAAATTGCGATTGGGAAATTATAGCCCTAGCGTATGGTAGCTGTGGAACTGGTGTGTTTTCGATCAGATCGAGAATGATGGCACTCCGTAGCCTTTTGATTTACAGGAGACAACCCCCCCCCTCCAAAGATAACTTGGGTCGAAAAAAACTTTCGCCAACATAGGGCAGGCTTTAGTTAGCGCTCCGAATTACCGTTAATAATGTTAAATGGAAAATACAACATTTGCAAACATCAAAATATAGAACTACCAAATCATTTTGAAATATTTTGCTGGACTGTTAGTGAATGACAGTGTAAAGCATCCTGTAAAATCATGGCACCTGGTATACTGTCATTTTCAAGAAAAGTGGTATTTTTGTATCAATTTCCAACGCTGATCGGCCGACCAGCGTTGGAAAAAAACTGGCTTTTTTCAAATACTGGCCCCAGTTGACCATCGCACTTGTTTGCAATCGATTACACACCTATGAACGGGTACAAGCCAGCTAGACTGGTTCCCTGACCTTACCATTCCCCAATGTGTGTAAACTGCTGTTTCTTCTTAAACGGAGTCAGGGAACCAGACTACAGGAAAATGATTGTTTTTCTTGGTTTTTATAGCATTTTTGAACCCAAAACCTCAAAAAAGTCAGTGTAACTATATTTGCTATATATTTCCAACCCCCCAATTCCATCCATTTCTGAAAATTACAGCAAAAGCAAATGATGTATATTCCCTTTAAAATTCAACCGTCAGATACGAGTCCTGTCATAAATCTAATTTGCATAGAAAACGGGTTAAAAAATATAAAGTTCCTGACCCGAGCTACATTCACAGTCAAAACGATAATGAGGAGACCAGTGTCAACAACCAAGTTCCATTCCAATGGTACTTCGAACTTTGCCACACCACTTCAGCGCCTGAGCTATCATTATGAGCGCGATGCGCTAGCTATACAGTCTAACTAACTGCAGACGCCATTTTGACAACTGAACCCAAAGTCTTGACCAGCCTCAACAACAAGTTCACGGCGGATTTAAAAAAGGAGCAACTTGTGGTTGTTCATGCGCCATTCCCAACACCTGAATTGAAGGTAACGCGCTTACTATCAATCAAACTCTCTTCAGGAATCTTTCCAACCATACGTTGTGCGGAGGCTGTGATACATACCAGGGTCTGCTGGACATTGTAATAGCCTACATCACATATCGGCGCTCGCTCTGTCTTCAACCGGGACGGTATTGAATACTGAAGAGGTGAGGATTATTCTGTAAAACAAGAGCCTATAATTATACAGAATTATGAAAGCTATTAAATGTCATTGATGCCATCTTACGTGATTGCAGAGTTTTAACACCAAACAGTGGGCAAGCGACTCATTGGTGCATAGAGCGCTTCGATTTGCGGAACCATATGTCATTTTCCATTCAAATGATGACCTCGTTATTGACTTTGATATGTTGTTACATGGAGTACACATCGAAAATTCGGAATATAATCATCTTACTCACCACATGGAATAATTTAGTTTGAAAAATACTTTACTTTGGAATATATTCTGAGAATTAATGATTGGTAGGTTTCTAATGGTTAATTTGATTTTTCTTCAATTATTCATCCATTCTCTTGGCTTGTCTTTTTTGTTTTGCAAATGGGTTCAGAAAATAATCTGTAACGGAGAGAATTCTACTGAAAACTGTTATAATGCAAACTTAAAGATACACGATAAAAATTAGGTAAAAACTTGAACATTAAAATATAATGAATATACAAACACAAAACAAAGAAAACTGAAAAAACATCCATTTTATAATGTTGCACTTTAATAAGAAAAAGTTATAATCGCCATATGAACATTAAATAAAAGCGAAAAACAATAAAATGAAGAGAACAATTTGTTGTGTATAAATTCAATAATCGAGCAAAATACTCAAAGGGACATTAAAATGGAAGGTTAGTAATTTAAATCAGGAACCACAAATTATTTCGAAAATAAAAACATAATTCGTTCATTTTTACAAAGGTACAGTTGAAATTTCCCTTTCTTTTCAAATTTAAGTGAACTGTTACTTTCACAAATCTAGCACAAGAATATTGCCCCGATTTAGTACTGGCCCTTTTATTTTTCATGAGAATAGCAAAGCTACACTTGATGATATGAATAATCATGATTTGTGATGAATAATTATGATTTACGCGAATATGATTGGTTAGTTTTCATTCCCCGGACGATGTATGCTTCAGAAGAAGGAAAGAAATTGCGATATAGCACTGGTGTGTGGTATGGGAACCGTGCAGGTGCTGTGTTTTAGATCAGATCGAGAAAGATGGCGCTCTGTAGCCTTTTGATTTTATAGAAGACCAAAAACACCCTCCAAGATAACTCGGATTGAAATTACAAGTTTCGCCAACATGAGCGACGGCACTACGCGACGGCACGACGCGACGGCACGACGCGACGGCACGACGCGACGGCACAACGCGACGGCAAGACGCGACGGCTCGACGCGACGGCACGACGCGACGGCACGACGCGACGGGCGACGGCACGACGCGACGGGCAATGTGTGCGTCGCCTCTGCAAGCAGTCCACTTAGAAGCGCCGAGGTAACAGGCGACGGCACGACGCGACGGGCAACGGCACGACGCGACGTCTGATGGTGCGTCGCTTCCTCATGCGGTGTACGTGCTTAGAAACGGTTATTTAAGAGGCGACGGCACGACGCGACGGGCGACGGCACGACGGGACGGGCGACGGAACGACGCGACGGACGACGGCACGACGCGACAGACGACGGCACGACGCGACGGTACGACGCGACGGCACGACGTGAAAGCACAACGCGACGCAGATTTGGCGACTTTAGAACACCATATTTGCCACTGCGAAATATTCATACAGACTCCATTTTGACAACTGAGTCCCTTTCTGGAATGTATTTCAGCTGTCATGTTCGACAGTTTTGCCGCACATTTAGGCCTACATCACAAAGTATCAGCACTCAATCTGTCTGCAACCGGGACGGTATTAAACGCTGAAAGATGATGGAAATTCTAGTCAAACGATTCGCTCGTACCCCCCGCCTTGCAAACAGGACGCTGGAATACGCTGATGAGCTTCACAGAATCGTGTGAAGGAAGTGGCCTATGACCTATATATAAAGCATCTGGCTGCAGCTGTTTAAGACCGTAGTTAGACAGTGCGCGCAAATGCTATCCGAAGGCTTCCCCATAGAATGTTTACTGCGCATTCTTTAATTTAACCGTTATTTAGTACCAGGGCGTCTTAACAATTTACAAAAAAAGCTGATTACTGAATTATGTACATAACTGATTTCGTAAGTAATCTTGGGGAAAATTTAAGGACAAATACTTTCACAATCCTCCTTCACCCACCACGTCCTTTGTTGCTTCACCTGCCAATCTCTGCTCTTCACTGCCTTAATATTCCTCCTTACCCTTCCTCATTTCCTTCATCACACTCTTAGCGGCGTAACTTTACATCACAGCAACAGCGCCATCACTTGTGAGGAATAAAAAGAAATGAAATTTTTAAAGGTTACAGAAGTGCACTTTCCAATAAAATTATAAAAACAGGGATACCAAATAGGTTCCATTATGAAAAAAAATGCACATTATGTTCCTGAGTCATATCAATGTCATGTTCTTTTTAAGCAAAGGCAACTATACAAAATTTGCAAACCTCCAAAAAAGTACAACATTATTATGAAATACCTTACTTGACTGTTAGTGAATGATAGTGTCAAGCATCCTATGACACCCGATGTGCTGTCATTTTCAAGAGAAGAGAGTTTGTTTTGTCAATTTCCAATGATGATCGGCAGACCATTATTGGAAAAAAATGTATATGTGAACAGAACCAAGCACTCTAGTCTGGTTCCCTGACCTAACAATCTTTAAACTGATGCTCCGTTTCGTCTGAATAAGGGTATTGATGCTCCGTTTCGTCTGAATTAGGGTCAGGGTACTAGACTCATCATTTTCTCATCATTAATGAACACATTATTGTAAACACGTCAGTGTATCAACATCATTTGCTATAAAATACTAACCCCCAAATCCATCCATTTGTGGAAATCACAGCAAAAGCAAAAGTTGAATGCCTATATTCTCTTCAAATAAACAAAGAAATAGCGACTGGAAGTGGACTTTTTTACGTTAAAACTGACGTCAATATTTGCGACCGGAAGGCGAGATGTAATTTCTTTAAGCGGCTATATATGTCAATATTCGCGACGTGCTATGTCCCTTCAAAGACACCATACCAAACCATACAAACCTACCTGCGCCCTGCCAACCTACTTTGCGAACTGCACTGACTGGCGTGTATTATGTAGTACGTGTACAGCGCATGCGCGCTACGTGTAAGTGTATTGGGAGTCGTATAGACAATGAATTGAATGAACAGCCTAAGTTGAATATGGTATTGAATGGACCAGGGAGGAGGAATGTCTCTTTTATTTAATGATTATAATTTAACGGTTATAGTTTTACAAGCTGATTTACCCGATCATAGATCGGGTAGGGCGTAGTGTTTAGGATGAAAATTTGGGGAGTTAAATGTAAATGGGGATATAGTTAAGGAGACATGCAGTTATAGAAAAGCAATTTCTGTGGTGTGATCTGAGGCAATTTCAGGCTGACCACTAAAACCAATTTTAGCAAAAGATCATCTTTTAAAGTTTTGAGTTTGGAGTAATTGTCTCAGCTACATGTATTCTGAGCAATAGAATCATTGTTCATGTAGGCTACAATTTTTATTCGGGGAAGAAAAAGTGTGTAGGGGGGAACCAAACAATGTCCCCCGCTTTAAAATGGGGAGGGGGGGGGGGTTCCCCTGTCCCCCGTCGATTTACGCACATGATAATTATGTACCATGGCAACTGTCTGTAAATGTTCCCGTTGGTCTGTTAAAGTGGCATTTTGTGAGGCAGTCGCATTTGGAAAACGCAGTGAAAAGGTTACCGTAGTACACAGGCGAAGGCTGATTGTACAGTTTCGACAATAAATCATAATGCAATAAAACGTAGAGGTGTCATTTGAAATGAAAATTGTGAGTGTTACCATAAAATTACAAACGGTCTGAATCATGGACGAAGGTCATAATTAAGTTTCAGTATTGGACTCTTCAACAAACGTAAACTTGAACTTCTTACAATTTGCGAGACCGTCTGCGAGGAAAAAGTCGATTTAACTGTTATTGAAGTTGGTTCAACCATCTATATAAGAGCAAGTTTTACTCGGCCTCCGAGAAATGTTTGCTCCTGAAAGGATCCGAGACCGCGGTCTCCCTCGACACCAAAATGGCTCCACGTCCGTGGAAAAATGTGGGTGTCTTCCGCCGGGTCGGACACTTTTTCGTCGATTTTTTTGTGAATGCATTGATCCTTCGTTGACCCCAAACAGGCCCCCGAAATTATAACACGACACTGAATTACACGTGGCGGGCAGCGAACTCACAACGCTCAGCCTTGGTGGTGGAAGCATGGAGCTGTAAACACATTATGGAAGCAACAACACTCTATCACGCGACGTCACAATGCTTGTGCTTCAAATAGCGAGCATCGTAGACTCAACCTCGTTTCCAGGGTGTGGAGCAGGCTGCAGTACGCGTTGCCAGTGACGGTTTTACGCATAGCCGGGAAGAACCACGCAGTGTAGACTTTCGATTGGTCAGACCGCGCTAGGCATACTAATGTATAGTCCTTCTGAGTATTCGTTGCACTCGGCACAGGGGCGGCAAGCGAAGCATATGAAAGAATAGGGACACTTGGTGGCCACGCACCATGGAGAAAAAATATTTTACCAAGGTAACCCCATACTAACGTTTGGTGAACTCTTTTGCAAAACGGCTGAGTAGAACACGTAAACGCAACCCCTACGTTGACCTCGCTGACCTCGCACAGTCTAGACACGCAGAAAAAGCCAGCACAGGGGGCGGCCAGGCAGTCAACGTGAAAGCGCACACGGCGGCAAATTCCTGAGCAAAACGCAGTCACGAAAAATAGACGAAACGGATCGCCGGTCCGTACGGGAAAATCAGGACGACCCGAAGTGTCCGACCCGGCGGAAGACACCCTCCGCATTTTTCCACGGACGTGGAGCGATTTTGGCGCCGCGGGAGCCCGCGGTCTGGGATCCTTTCATGAGCAAACATCGTCTCGGAGGCCGAGTTAAACTCTCTCTTATATATATAGATATGATCTTATTTCCTATCTGTTTTGATAGTTTTATACACTTTTAATCCTTTAAATTGTTAGTTTTTGTTTTTTATTAATTTTTTAATTATATGCTCAGGGCCCCATGGAAGACCACATTATTTTGTGAACAGGCTACCCTGGTAAAAGATCAGAAATAAATACATACATACACATTTGCCAAACATATACTTACAAAAAACAAGACTGTTACTATACTTCACACAAACAAGACTCGCAAACATACTTGCAAAAAACAAGATATGCCAAACATATACTTGCAAAAAACAAGACTGTTACTAAAAAAGACTTCACAGAAACAAAACTCGCGAAACATATACTTGCAAAAAACAAGACTCAGGAAACATACTTCCAAAAAACAAGACTTTTACTAAAAATAGACTTCACAGAAACAAGACTTGCGAAACATACTTGCAAAAAACAAGATTTGCCAAACATATATTTGCAAAAAACAAGACTCGGGAAACATATACATGCAAAAAAACAAGATTCGCCAAACATATACTTGCAAAAAACAAGATTTGTCAAACATATACATAAAACACAAGACTTGCTAAACATATACATCCGAAAAACAAGACTTGCTAAACATATACATCCGAAAAACAAGACTTGCTTAAGATATACATCCGAAAAACAAGATTCACCAATCATATACATCCGAAAAACAAGATTCACCAAACATATACATCCAAAAACAAGATTCACCAAACATATACTTCCGAAAAACAAGATTTACCAAACATATACTTGCAAAAGAGCAATGTATACATTCGATGTCACTAACGGGCTTTCGTACGAATAGACCAAACAAGTTCAAGGCTGATTGTGAAAAAGCCATACCGTGACTTTGTACTGATGCACTACACCCATTGCCACTTAAAAAATATATAGACGCCATTTTGACAACTGAATCCACACGTTCGATCGTCTTGTCGCACATTTAGGTCTAGGCCTACATCACACAAGGGCGGATCCAGAACACAATTTTTTGGGGGCCCAAAAAACAATTTGGTCCCCAAAAAAGTGGGTCAAAAAAATTACGGCGTGTGGTTTGCGGTCCGCTTATGGGCCCCGAATTTTTTTTGGATTCTCGATGCTCTGTGGTGCGATCTGAGGCAATTTCTGACCACTTTAACCAATGTTTTTTTTGAGGAAAAGATGGTGGTGTACTCATTGCCTGCCTTTATTGCGATGTCACATAAAAAAGAATTGTTTTTTTTTTTGGGGGGGGGTGCATGGCCCCCTTTGGCCCCCTGGATCCGCCCTTGACATCACACGATATCAGCGCTCACTCTGTCTGCATTCGGGACGGTTTTAAACACCAATTAGGTGAGGACAATTCAAGTCAACCGAGAATGTTCCATTCCTGCTAACTTATAGCGTCAACAAGTCATTTAAGGCTTCTATAAAATATGATCTACACGCGCCAACTGCTGTTAACAATTTGTTTAGGTTTTCGATAATTGAAAATGGCCTTTTATAGAAAATGAGACCGTGGCATCGTTTCGGTTTTGCGGTAACACCATGTGGTAATAACTACTGCTTAAAAGATATTAGTTCTGAGAAGAACTTGTCCTGCTTATTATCAACTTGCTAAGTAGTTTTTGTTCTGTTTAGAACAGAGACCGTGGCAATCTACAGTATTTACGCTGATCTTATGTTGATCAAAAATACATGTAGTTTTAAACACGATGCTATTTTGTCATGGAGCCCTGGTTTACTACGCATTCTTGAATTTAACCATTAGTACGCAGGGCTTAACAGTTAAAACACAAAAAAATATAAACTGATCGTTGAATTAATTATTTACTGATATATATGTAAGTAATTTGGGGAAAACGGGCCATACTTTCACGACCTTGATCTTCACCCACCACGACACCCCGCATTCCTTTCCCTGCCCAGTCTTTTCACTTCTCCACCTCCCCATTACTACTGCCGCACTCCCTATCCCACCTCCTAATCCATTTCATTTCATTCTACCCTTTGCATTCAATTGGTTCTCCTCTCCCTTCAACTCAGAATCCCCCTCCCTCCTTTGAGTCCTGCACTTGTCTGTTTCTGTGCCCCTGAAATTTTGCCTTGGAAAAAGATTCTGCTAGGCTGGAATGTTAGGTTACTTTTGTTGGATTTGTATATTTCAGGTCAATTCTGTCAGCAAGCAGTTTGCAGCAGTTTTATTCATAAATTAGTTTAAGACCTACCTCTCATTCAAAGATTAAAAAAAGTCCAAATCTAATTTCAACATTAATCAAATTTCTCTTCCAAAATTGAGAGGTTCATCTATATATTGTATTATATTCAGTCGGTGTTATTCTAGTTTCTAGCACAGTTTGTGTGTTTTAATTTATTGACTGGAGCAGAAAAGCTTGAAATTTTATGATTGGGCCTGAGAGCCCATGGGTGAAACTGCATGGGGCAGTAATCACTGTTCATATTAGTCAATATTATGTGGACTACTGTGATTTTGTTACTGTTGCCTTTGCGCCTAAAAACTGCGCCACCACTTCTGAATTATTGTCGGGGTGCAAACATCTGTACATGATTTGTAGAAAGATTATTCCATAATTACACGTGAGTTGAATATATCGTTTGGCTTCTGGTTCAAAAGTTGAAAAAAAATCCACCTCTTGTGTTGCTGGGAAAATGGCAATATTTTTTGGGGGGATAAACTCAAAGATACTACTGATAGTAAATCTTTATAGTATAACATAACAGCTGGTGTCGTTCGTACATCAGTACATGTATATATTCCCTTTTTACTTGTTATACTTTAAGGGAGTCACTTTGAACAGCAATGGAAGATTTTGCTAGCGATAACCTAACTAATGTAGCACCGACTACAACTGCAACTGAGGGACCTGGCTTGAGTGTTGGAAATATCATTGCAATCGTCTTCGGTTCTATAGTAGCAGTTGGCGTACTCGTTGCAATATGTAAGTGTCTAGTGTTTGGTGTTCTTATGCAGCATATTTGCAGGAGTGGACATAAATGCCATTTCACCTTGTCATTCCATATCAGAGCAAGTACGGGCGTGATCTGGTAGTTAACCAATAGATAGAGGCAACTTCGCTCGAAAGAAAGATAGTTGGACTAGTCGAAGCCGACTATTTGGAACCTGTCCACAGGAACATTTCTATTGCTGGTAACCGATAGCCATGCGTTATCACCATGAGCCAAAAGGACCAAGACCAAGAAGTTACACATTCAATGATGTACCAGCGTATGACTAGATGCGTTCGTATAATGTGCAGGCGTAGGTTATGTCAGCGAACCAACTAGTCGACTAAAGCGGTCTCTATTATTCACTGTACGGTTTTATCTCTTTAGATCAATTCACACCTTGAATCAATTTTCACATGTATTGTAGACGTGACAAGTTAAACAAAAACATTATTTTGTGGTTTTATTACAGTGACCTTTTGCTGCGCTTACGGCCCATGCAAGCACTACGGTAAGAACAAACGGGAAGACAATTGCAATTATGAAATGTAACTGAAGAAGGACATTGAGAAGTCTTGAAAATTAAATGTTATCAAAATTAATATATGTCAAAAGATTCCAAATTGTTCCCATGGTATTTTTCAATATTTTTTTCCCTGTGTGTTTTGAACTCACCGAATATAAGCACATCACGCACTCCGATGGGGGTTGTTCCACGTATTAGGAGTGCAGCTTAGGCCAAAAAAAAAAAAGTGTTATGTTGGCGTAACCCGACCGACCCTAAAATTGCGGCCGACCCTGGATATTTTTTTTTTTTTGGAAGGGAAGACATATAATTAAAATCTATAGAAATTAATTTTCAATACGTTTTCAAACCATTTCTGACCGTTTCTCCTCAATTGTATGACGATAGCGCGCGTGGAACTTTGGAGTGCACAATGTTTTGCACCTTCTTCTCCATGACACAACGAACATGCAGAAGATCGCGCATATGCATACGCGCAGGCCTACAGGCAGTGCGCGTGCGGAGATCGATGCACCATGCATGCATGATAGATGCACATGTACATGTACAGTACATGTATAGCCTCGTCCTAGACTGTTGCACGGCGCGAACTGCTACATACACTATTGAAAATACTTCGCTATTTATTCCATGTTAAAAAAAATAGTTCATTATAATATAAATTATTTTAATTAATTTTCCACTATTTTACACGATAACAATTGATATATATTTATTCTAAAAATGGTAAACTATTCTGTAACCCCGGCGGCCGACGCGACCACTGATCTCTATATAAAGACTGGATAGCTAAGGCTGCATCCGAATCAGCTGTCTAGAGCTAGGTCTAGGTCTGCGCCCATTGAAAATACGCTGGGACGCGCTGACAATAGACGTAGCCGTAGCTCTGGAAGCCCGTTTCGGACACGGCCTAATAAAGAGCCGCACAATGTACGAATTTGACGCCATATTGGTGAGACCGGCTGGTGATCTACAAAGGACAAGTTGCCGTCTTTTTTAGACAGCTTGATTTCTTTTGTAACGTCGCGGCTCACTTGACTTATATTTTGGCCACCACCACTGACCAACTGACCAAGGTTTACAACAATTTTTCTAACGTAGTGGTTATACTTTTATAATGCCGCAAATCACTTTTTCGGCGTTTTTGAAATAATAATCACTACGGAAATGTGTTCCTTTTAGAACATCATAATATGTGTACGTGACCAAAATGCGCGTCAACTGTTGATACAACGCGCGCGTATTTACGCGTAGAACGTTCGTATTATACGCGGCCATCTTCGTGAGACCGGGGGCGAATTGGTCAATATGCAAAGTCTACTGTGTGAATGTTGTATGCATATCCGCTATCCAGTCTTTATATAGAGATCAGTGGACGCGACCCAGCCGGCCCCCGGCCCGTGGTTAACGCGCGTACGCCGTCGCATCATGGCGCCCGGTACCGAAGCGTAGTGTTTCCATCAAGGGCAAATGGGGATCTTCGGTCATTTTCGACCGTTTAATGCGGATAAATTTGAGTCTAGAGCTGGTGGTAATCGCCCAGAGCTGTGCCGATTGTGTAAAAGCGGGTTACACCGTGCTAAAAATACAAACTTCAAAGGAAGAATCGGGTCCATATAAAGATGTCGATGCAGATGAAACGGCTAACATTTTTTCTGATTTTGGATTCCGCTTTTTGATATGTCACTCAGAGTTTAAAAGTATACAACTATTGTGTGTAGCCTTGTTTTCTTTTGTTATCGTGTACTACCGGCCGAATGTCATTTTCGTTGCTGGGATTACAAAAAACAAAAAAACAAAACAAAAAAAACCCGACCTACCTACCCTATTTTTTCTGGCCCGTTACGCCAACATAACTTCTTTTTTTTTTTTTAGGCCTTATGCACTCTATGACCAATGTCCACATTATTGCTCCCATACCACTTGTCAAGTTGTACGTACCTTATCATCACAGTGTACCCAATTAATTTTCCCATAAATGTTTCCAAACATAATAACAAATGAATCAATATGTAGCCACTGAACTCTATATAAAGACTGGATAGCTAATAAAGAGCCGCACAATGAATGAATTTGACGCCATATTGGTGAGACCGGCTGGTGATCTACAAAGGACAAGTTGCCGTTTTTATAGACAGCACGATTTCTTTTGTAACGTCGCGGTTCACTTGACTTATATTTTGACCACCACCACTGACCAAGGTTAACTACAATTTTTTTAACGTCGTGGTTACTAAAATGCCGCAAATATCACTTTTACGGCGTTTTGAAATAATAATCACTACGGAAATGTGTCCCTTTTAGAACATCATATAGTGTACGTGACCAACATGCGCGTCAACTGTTGATACAACGCGCGCGTATTTACGCGTAGAACATTCGTATTATACGCGGCCATCTTCGTGAGACCGGGGGCGAATTGGTCATATGCAAAGTCTACTGTGTGAATGTTGTATGCACAACCGCTATCAAGTCTTTATATAGAGATCAGTGTATCCGGCCAGTCCGATATAATAGGCCTTTCCATTGTTTGTAAACATTGACCGGAAACCAACGCATGCGCATTTGCTGGTTGGCAAACGTCTGCTTTCAGCGCACTTTCTAAATAGCCCTGTGTGTGTACTTCGAATTGCGAAGCAGAGTCACTCATTCACAGAGCTTGACCAAACACCCTGTGAGTACCTGGATTATGATCAACAAAGCCACAGGATCAGTAGTTGCTGCTCACTGCATGTGCATGGCAGGGTAAGAGAAGAGCTTTACTTCGATTAGTTTTGTGACAAGGAAAAAGTGTTGCAACCTGACGCCACTTCAGCGGTTGTGTACAAAGTCTATGGACAGTCGAGAGAATTTTTGAAGTATTTCCTAACAGTAACAAAATTGGAAGTGTTTCTCAGTCCCAGAGTCATGTCCAATCATCATTATGATGAGATGATATAAGGCAAAATAAAAAAAAACATGTTTAGCGTCCAGCCTCTTTGACAAAAAGGAAGGAGGAGGCCCCTTTTTTTTTTTTCTTTTCAAAATGGCCGCCCGACACATTTTTCAAGACAACGCGGCCGGGCTATTTTTCAAGATGGTTACCAGCTTTTTTCAAGATGGCCGCCACTTGGACTCATTGACTATTTCCACAGCTTTATACACGGTATAAAAGTCTAAAAATACGATTTCTTTCGTCAGAGATCGTTAAAATTTATCAATTTTTGACTTTAAAAAAAAAAAAAGAAAAGAAAAAAAAGGAGGCGGCCTCTAAAAAGGAAGCGGGCGGGGACGCTAAACATGTTTTTTTTTTTACTTCGCCTAATTTTGAAGAAGAAAAAAGCAGCGTCAGGTTGCAACGTTCATTCCGAAAAGGACAACATGCTTTTCAGAAGCAGCATATAAATATTTTATGACTAGGGGCCTACTTTATGTTTTGTAAAAAATCATTCCAAGATTTCTTTTTAAACTTTAGCCAAGTTGAAGGATTTTAAGTGCAAATATTTTTTCAGGGTAAATTGTACTTAGTCACATGTACCTCCATAGGCTCCAAGTACCAACTTTACAATAGTAACAGTAGCCAACTACTGAATGCTAGTAGTAGTCGTTGGCACAGCAAAATAATTTATTCCTACATAGCTCATTACATCATCAGGAAAAAAAAAAGTGCGCTTTACAAAATTAATCGCTTACGTCATTAGAAGTGCATCAAAAATCATTTGGAATATTACTTTAAAATCTGACAAAAATATTATGTTTTAAGACCCGTGAACTTGGCTATGTTATTGACGCTAGCTTAACAGGTCTAGGTTTAGTGCCGACTCACAAGGTGGTTGTGTATCTACGGGCCTGGTTCCTATGAGGGAACAAAATCCACTTTTAATTATTTGACTAACCATTGAAACTAGTCGGCGACAGTAGGAACATTCATGTATGGGGTGCTGATTTTTTTAAGGTAAATTTGGGAGTACTGTGAACACGTAATGTGTGCTGAATCACATAACACCAACCATAAATAGCATAAGAACATTTGAATTTCTACCCCAAGGAACTTTAACAATTACAATAGAAATGTGTCATCATATTGAGAGAAACCTGCTTCAGGTTAAAAAGGTCATATTTAAATAAGAAAACACCTTGACTGCAATTTGATCGAAACTAAACAGGGGCCCTACACATTTCCGTTCTTGGATTGGGGGTGATAAGAAGATTGTCTTCCATTAACATGATTTTGTGTTACATATATTTTATTTCCAGGCTTGGAGAGGCATGCAGCCATATTGCAGCAGTAATGTTCAAGTTGGAGGCAGCGAACTACCTAGGTTACACTTCACAGGCATGTACTGAAAAGGCCTGTAGTTGGAACAAAGACTGCATGAATGGGAGGGACTTAGACCCATGTACCCTTAAAGATCTTAGCTTCACAAAGCCTAAACATCAGTCAAGTCAAGGCCGGCAAGAAAATAGGTCAGTACGGTCGCCCACTCAACCCTACATCAACAGCCACTTTAGGAGATCTTGATTTAGATGCATTGAAAAGGGTAAGCCCAGAGGCATGCATTTTTTCACTCCTCCCTAAGCAAGATGAAGACACTGACACAGCATCAGAAAATGAAAATAATGTAAAACTAGAGTTGCAGACAGAACTACCAACACCCTATTGTCACCTTAAAGCAACTGAAGTTCTGGACCGTCAGCAAATCTCTGAAGAGCAAGCAGAACTCATTGCATCAAGCACATCTGGACAGAGAAAATCGAACTTGTGGCACCTCTATCGTTATGGTAGAATTGCTGCATCAGTACCGGGGTCTGTGGTCAAATTCATGAATGGATCGCCAAAGAGGGATGTCTCTTCACTCTGCTCCAAAATGCTTGGACTTACCTCGTTCTTTCCAACCAGGGCCATGAAATGGGGGATTGATCATGAGTCAGTGGCCTTGGCTTCTCTGAAACAGTGTTTAGAGTTAGAGGGCCATCAAAATGTTACACTGTGGAATGTTGGGCTCTACATAGACCCGGATTCACCATTTCTTGGAGCATCTCCTGATGCCATGGTCAGTTGCACATGTGGGGTGCAGTGTGTGGAGGTCAAATGTCCACACAACAACATAAATGCTCACAACCTAGATCCACAAAGATTTGCTGGAGCCAAAGCCATTGACTGTTTGAATGTGACAGGGAATTAACAAAATTGTACAATCTCTGTGAAGGAAAAACATGACTACTTTTACCAAGTGTTGTGTCAAATTGGTGTTCTAAACAAATTGAAAAATGTATCATCTGGGTTGTTTGTTGTTTGGACATCCAAGGGAATGTTTGTGCAGAAGATCAATCATAATGCAGACCAGTGGAAAGCAATTAATGAATACAGTGAATTGTTTTTTAAACAATATCTCCAGCCTTCAATTGTAAAGATTGCACAAAAGCCAGAGTTGTAGTTTTGGAAAGACGTGACTCAAGTCGGAATTGCACTAATTCGGTGTCTCAAATTACCAAACACACTTAGTTTACATCTTTCCAGAAGCACGACAAGTTACACTAAACGCCCATTTCACTTAAGTACATGTATAACAATTAAAACAGTGCTTGCACATATTGTACGTCTACATGTTGTGCATGCATCAAGCACCATGTATATCTTTTTTTTTTTTTTTAAGTTGGCAATTCCGACTTGATCAACTGCTATCAGCACCCCCACCCTGGCAAAATGAAACAGAACTGAGCAAAAGTACATTGAAGTAAAGGTAAAATGATGCAAAAACAAAAGTTACAAACAATACAGAATGGGGATTTGCTTCCTCCAATCTTCAGATTTATTTATGTATAATCTTTTATAAGTGCACTAGACATTTGTTAAATATACTGTATAAAATAAACTGTGTAATTAAGATTTTTTATGGAAAAACAATTGCCATCTTTCATTTTGACGTTTGTGAGGAAAGTTTGCTCATTGGCTTTCTGTCATGAACTGACACAACAACAAATCACTAAAAGGCAATTTTTCTACATGTATGTACACTGTAATCTAAAATTCTGGCAACTTTTTGTTCACAAACCAATTTGGTTTTAAGTGTACATGTTTTAAACCAACCAATTACATATTTATTCCCATAGGCTAAAAAAAAAATGTCATGTTTACAGTACCTGAAAATTTTGTGGCCAAATTGCCATCCTAAAACTGTGTCATTTTGCAAAATAATACAGTACACCTATATTGTTAATGACTCTCAAACATTGCAAAAGAACATTCAAACTGGAATGAAAGAAGAAAAAAAAATCACTACATAAAATCATTTCCCTACCTATCTACCTGGATTTTTTCCCCCGGCCAGACTGTTACCACAAATTATTTTGTTTGGCCTAAATATTAATATATTGCAGAAGAATTGGAATATCACATATTTTATCATATACATGTATTTCAAATTCAAATGTAATTTAAATAATATTTTTGTGAGTGGTATGGTCAGCTTGAAGGCAAAATATTAAAAAAAACTATTGATGTTTTAAAGTTATTTATTTGTGCTAGGCCAACAAATAAAAGTCTCCGGTTTCTGGTATGCGCACGTCACCGTAGCCATGAGTTGGTCAGCTGTAGTTCCGCTAAATACAGTTGGAATGAAGTCCACATGATTGTCATCTCTGGAGTACTTTCCTGCAAAATCCCAAAACAGAAAAGATAAAGAATAATTAAAATAAAATCAAGGTTATGATGAAATTGCAATATGAGTTCAGCTACATTTTTCCCCATATTTCTTTGCATAATAGTATCCATTTATCAATAATAATAATAAATACCCAAAATATTTTATTGCATGCATGATGATGCAGAGTCCTGAAGTCTATCCTACTCCAGTGTGGGCCATGTCAAGGCTAGCACTTGACTTGTCATGCTGGTTAGCATGGTCATGATGGTCTGCCTCGTCAATGGCCTAAGAATATACCCTTTTTTATCATAGGCCTGGTCCTGGAGGCCTAGGCTAGGCCTAGGTCCCCTTGGCCTAGACCTAATCATTCACGATTCTTATGTTTTTAATTTCGAAGTGGCTATCGTTACGGCAGCCATTGTTAAGCGCCCTCTACGATACTTTTTTGATACGAACGCAGGTATATAATTATTTGTTTCCCCACGATTAAGCGAGCAGTGCGACAGCTCAGTCGATAGACTAAGAGAGTAGGATTTTGCACCGCAAGGTTGCGGGTTCGCAACTCAGTTTTGCACTCAAATTTTTTTCTTTTCTAACCTGAGGCTTTGGAGGATTTTTTTAAAAAGGGAAATAAAGTCCGAATTTCATAACGTTCAAATTCACTTTTTTCCTTCTAATTTTATATTTTCTTCTCATGTTTTTATAAAATTTGCAGTCTACCGTAACGATAGAAAATGGGAAATGCGTTACGGCTGCCGTAACAATTGCCACTGCATTTTAATTTATTCCTCCATGGTTTGTTGAAATAAAAACATAAATAATCTTAACCGGTTGAGGCTTTCATGATTTATAAAAACCTCAAACAATGCCCATAGATCATGTAGGCCTAGTAATAGACCTTTACCTGTTTACTGACCAGAAACAAAGTGTCGACTGCAGACATGGCAGATCCTATCAAATATCATGTAGTGATGGTTGCCACTGCTCATCAAATTCAAAGACATCTGTCCAGACTCCAGTCGCTGTGTTGCCGTACGGCACAAATCCAAGCCTGCCGTTGCACTGGCAAGGCCTCAAAATCGGGAAAACGGAAACATTTTATTCCCGAGTCTTTCATGTGCCGCTTGTTGCAACAACAAGTAACAACCCCTAATTGTGACGCCGCCGGCCGCTTTCACCTTTCGTATTTTCGAGAGACTCACTTACGAACGTTACATCAGCGGACTTTTCAGCTGCGCTGCTGCGACACTGCGCGGGAAACGACGCCCCGAGCTAGATTTGTCAACATCGGTAGTTTGCCAACCAAAATGGCGGGTTTGTTTTGTCACGTGATGCGTGACGTATCAAAAGAAAGGCCTATAGAGATCAGTGTATGTAGCCCGTGATTCTGTGGAATGGCGCCCTCTGGGGTTGCGCGGCAAAAGTCAGCCTCGACTCCAGGGGCGCGTGCTCGTTCCTTACACTAACCCCTGGCTGTGATGATGACGTATAAATGACGCTGAATGGCTATTCACAGCGTACTGCGCGGGCATTTCGAAGATTGCACGCCGGGCGCGCCCAATGCGCTCGCGTGCTTAGCATTGCACGTAAACGTCACGTACAAAAAAAATTATGATTCAAAAGTCGCGATGCCTGTACGACATGGATTATGTCAGCTGCGTTTTTCGCTAAAAAAAATCCCTGTATCTGTGGTTGTAAAGGCACGAAAGGGGTACGTACATTTAATACAAATCTTTGCTAATTAACACAACGTCCAACGTTGTGTTTGAAAGGATTGATTCTTCAAAATCACAACTTTTAACATTTTAAAGGGGTTACGATCGCACAATCATCGGTGGATTCTGTCGGTTTTTCGGTAAAAATGATGAAAAATATGCCCTTTCCGCACTGAGCCAACCTGTTACTTGAAACGTGCACGCGCGCAGAATGATCGCAGTCATTTTCGGTTCGATCGCTCGGAGCGCGTCGCGGGGGTATGGTGTAGGAGCGGAACGATAGTATGCGCATGCGTACAAGTGCAAGTACGTACCTCCCGTGGCGCGCTCCGAGCGATATCGAACCCGAAAATGACTGCGATCATTCTGCGCGCGTGCACGTTTCAAGTGTCAGGTTGGCTCAGTGCGGATAGGGCATATTTTTCATCATTTTTGCCGAAAAACCGACAGAATCCACCGATGTTTGTTCGGTGCACATAACGTGAGTGTGTCATGAGGTATTGTACGGAGTTTAGGGGCAAACTGTGCAGCGGTTCTGTGGGAAAAAGCTTGGTTGGGATGGACGTTTTTGTACTTAATTAGTGCGAGGTTCTGACTCTATCAGGCTCCACTACGTGGAGCTACATAGTTCTAGGAGTATGCCTCGGTATTATAATCTTGTTAATATAATAAAACCGGTCCTACTAAGCGCGTCAACAAGCGTCAACAAGCCTCAACGGTCGTCAACAAATTTCGTATAGGCTTTGGAACACTAAAAACAGCTTTATATGGAAGAAAAGGCAATAAAGAACATCTTCTGCATATCAATTAAATCTAAAATTATTTTAAAACCAATTTATTATTATTATATTTTTTTTTACAATCCTACCCCTCCTGGCTGCTCAGTGTAAATTGTACCTGGTTTGATACAAAGTTTAAGAACACAATAAAGCGAGAAATAGCTTTTGTGCTGTTATTTACCATTTTGAGCTTCAACATTTTTTAAAGACATTTTTACCAGCTTTCCAAATGGCTTTATTGCGTTTTGGAAATAAATGGACATGAGGGTCTTATCAATTGGGACTGTACATTGTTGGGGTCATTTATACTGGGAATAGATAATGAAAAGTTTGCGGAAACACCATGTGCGAATAATTTCTCAACTAAGAGAATAGATCTGAAAAGAACCAGAGGTATATACTCGACGTTCCGGTCAGTATGCTCTGACCGTCTTCAGGAGAGCGCCTAAACTCTAAGAAAGTGAATACTAAAGTAGCAAAGGCGAAGTCAATGAAGTGAGAAGTTGCATCCTGTGAGGATGCCAAGTATACAGGATCCTAGAACAAGCTTAGTGCCCACTGAAGTGGAACAGTAGGGTTGCAGTGTTGTCAGTAGAGGGAGGACCTTGGGTATAGGAGACCCATCAAGTCTAAGGTGGTAGCTGAGGACCTAGGGTATAGGAGACCCATCAGTCTGGAGAAGTGGGAGCCAGATGTCGTTGAGGTGAAAACCGATGTCTTGCGGAACATGTGCGAAATTATTTGCACATGGTGTTACCGCAAACTTTTCATTATTTAGTATCTCCACCATGCAAAGCCTCAAATCTTACTTATACTGGGAATAGGGAAATGTTTATCAGGGGTACACAATACAAGAAAGGGAAGGGGAAAACTATCTAAACCTCTCTATTTTTCAAAGGGGAGCACTCCCATATGTATGCACTCGACTACAACACTGGGTCGTATCAAGAGAGCGCAGTTGCAAGACCCAAACATAATTATGTGCATTATGTTTTCCATCTTTTCTTCAATTGTAAACGAACCACTGATTTAAAAGGTTTCTCTGGTTGACTTGCACCCAATCTGAGATTTGTTTTAGCAATTCTATAGACCGCTTGCAGACGCGTTCGATAATTGACGCGCTAAGGTGAGCGACGCCATGTTATGTGACAAAATGTGCGTGGATAGATATACGCCTGTCCCACAACATGGCGTCGCGCGCCTTCGCGCGTCGATTATCGAACGCGTCTGCAAGCGGTCTATTGCTTGACCCGAACTGTTAACAATAAAATAGCCAATGTACAATATTGAATGAATGAATCAAAGCAATATTGATGGATGAATTATATCACCCCTCTGAAATGTTTACATCTTCTAATTTTCACATCTGTTTCTAGGAAATGCTCAAGGTTCTCAGTCATCACCTCAAGCCTTTCAGTCTATACCCTCGGAGCCTGCAGGTAAGCCTTTCTTCTGTTGTTTCTTCCGTGTCTGTCAAAACCAACATGATGTGATTTAGTCCGAAAATTTGGGACTCTCAATACTAGTGTATGACAGTCCAATAACTTAAGGTATCCATATCGTGCAAACCTTTGTCCTGCATGATAAAACCAGTGTGAATCAAATTTGCAAGCTTCTTACTCACTACAGTTTCTTCAATAATCCCCGAAACTTCTGCCTAGCAAAGTTGCTGTTGTGAGCATTGCATCACCAAAAATTCAGCTTTTAATTCTAATTTTGCAGAGAGTTATCGAAATCCATACGTGAAACATCACGTTGATGTGAACTGCAATGCATTGTGCAAAAAGACTCCTCAGCTATAACATTTTCATCGTGTAGATAAAACAGCGCCCTCTTGCTGATCTGAGTGAATGCAAAATGTTTAATTTTTTAGCAGAGGGCGCTATGTTCATTTGGCCATTGATTAAAAAACAAGTAAGCTGCAAGGCTCTTCCTACACCTACCCAGAATACATTGGGAATCACACATATATTTCCAGAGCATGCGGTTTTTGAACTGCCAAAACCTTGCCTTAAAATTGGATTTAAGGTCTCAAATTTTGCAGGTGACATGTGCACAGTGTGACAGTTTTGCACTCAAATTTTTTTCTTTTCTAACCTGAGGCTTTGGAGGATTTTTTTAAAAAGGGAAATAAAGTCCGAATTTCATAACGTTCAAATTCACTTTTTTCCTTCTAATTTTATATTTTCTTCTCATGTTTTTATAAAATTTGCAGTCTACCGTAACGATAGAAAATGGGAAATGCGTTACGGCTGCCGTAACAATTGCCACTGCATTTTAATTTATTCCTCCATGGTTTGTTGAAATAAAAACATAAATAATCTTAACCGGTTGAGGCTTTCATGATTTATAAAAACCTCAAACAATGCCCATAGATCATGTAGGCCTAGTAATAGACCTTTACCTGTTTACTGACCAGAAACAAAGTGTCGACTGCAGACATGGCAGATCCTATCAAATATCATGTAGTGATGGTTGCCACTGCTCATCAAATTCAAAGACATCTGTCCAGACTCCAGTCGCTGTGTTGCCGTACGGCACAAATCCAAGCCTGCCGTTGCACTGGCAAGGCCTCAAAATCGGGAAAACGGAAACATTTTATTCCCGAGTCTTTCATGTGCCGCTTGTTGCAACAACAAGTAACAACCCCTAATTGTGACGCCGCCGGCCGCTTTCACCTTTCGTATTTTCGAGAGACTCACTTACGAACGTTACATCAGCGGACTTTTCAGCTGCGCTGCTGCGACACTGCGCGGGAAACGACGCCCCGAGCTAGATTTGTCAACATCGGTAGTTTGCCAACCAAAATGGCGGGTTTGTTTTGTCACGTGATGCGTGACGTATCAAAAGAAAGGCCTATAGAGATCAGTGTATGTAGCCCGTGATTCTGTGGAATGGCGCCCTCTGGGGTTGCGCGGCAAAAGTCAGCCTCGACTCCAGGGGCGCGTGCTCGTTCCTTACACTAACCCCTGGCTGTGATGATGACGTATAAATGACGCTGAATGGCTATTCACAGCGTACTGCGCGGGCATTTCGAAGATTGCACGCCGGGCGCGCCCAATGCGCTCGCGTGCTTAGCATTGCACGTAAACGTCACGTACAAAAAAAATTATGATTCAAAAGTCGCGATGCCTGTACGACATGGATTATGTCAGCTGCGTTTTTCGCTAAAAAAAATCCCTGTATCTGTGGTTGTAAAGGCACGAAAGGGGTACGTACATTTAATACAAATCTTTGCTAATTAACACAACGTCCAACGTTGTGTTTGAAAGGATTGATTCTTCAAAATCACAACTTTTAACATTTTAAAGGGGTTACGATCACACAATCATCGGTGGATTCTGTCGGTTTTTCGGTAAAAATGATGAAAAATATGCCCTTTCCGCACTGAGCCAACCTGTCACTTGAAACGTGCACGCGCGCAGAATGATCGCAGTCATTTTCGGTTCGATCGCTCGGAGCGCGCCGCGGGGGTATGGTGTAGGAGCGGAACGATAGTATGCGCATGCGTACAAGTGCAAGTACGTACCTCCCGTGGCGCGCTCCGAGCGATATCGAACCCGAAAATGACTGCGATCATTCTGCGCGCGTGCACGTTTCAAGTGTCAGGTTGGCTCAGTGCGGATAGGGCATATTTTTCATCATTTTTGCCGAAAAACCGACAGAATCCACCGATGTTTGTTCGGTGCACATAACGTGAGTGTGTCATGAGGTATTGTACGGAGTTTAGGGGCAAACTGTGCAGCGGTTCTGTGGGAAAAAGCTTGGTTGGGATGGACGTTTTTGTACTTAATTAGTGCGAGGTTCTGACTCTATCAGGCTCCACTACGTGGAGCTACATAGTTCTAGGAGTATGCCTCGGTATTATAATCTTGTTAATATAATAAAACCGGTCCTACTAAGCGCGTCAACAAGCGTCAACAAGCCTCAACGGTCGTCAACAAATTTCGTATAGGCTTTGGAACACTAAAAACAGCTTTATATGGAAGAAAAGGCAATAAAGAACATCTTCTGCATATCAATTAAATCTAAAATTATTTTAAAACCAATTTATTATTATTATATTTTTTTTTACAATCCTACCCCTCCTGGCTGCTCAGTGTAAATTGTACCTGGTTTGATACAAAGTTTAAGAACACAATAAAGCGAGAAATAGCTTTTGTGCTGTTATTTACCATTTTGAGCTTCAACATTTTTTAAAGACATTTTTACCAGCTTTCCAAATGGCTTTATTGCGTTTTGGAAATAAATGGACATGAGGGTCTTATCAATTGGGACTGTACATTGTTGGGGTCATTTATACTGGGAATAGATAATGAAAAGTTTGCGGAAACACCATGTGCGAATAATTTCTCAACTAAGAGAATAGATCTGAAAAGAACCAGAGGTATATACTCGACGTTCCGGTCAGTATGCTCTGACCGTCTTCAGGAGAGCGCCTAAACTCTAAGAAAGTGAATACTAAAGTAGCAAAGGCGAAGTCAATGAAGTGAGAAGTTGCATCCTGTGAGGATGCCAAGTATACAGGATCCTAGAACAAGCTTAGTGCCCACTGAAGTGGAACAGTAGGGTTGCAGTGTTGTCAGTAGAGGGAGGACCTTGGGTATAGGAGACCCATCAAGTCTAAGGTGGTAGCTGAGGACCTAGGGTATAGGAGACCCATCAGTCTGGAGAAGTGGGAGCCAGATGTCGTTGAGGTGAAAACCGATGTCTTGCGGAACATGTGCGAAATTATTTGCACATGGTGTTACCGCAAACTTTTCATTATTTAGTATCTCCACCATGCAAAGCCTCAAATCTTACTTATACTGGGAATAGGGAAATGTTTATCAGGGGTACACAATACAAGAAAGGGAAGGGGAAAACTATCTAAACCTCTCTATTTTTCAAAGGGGAGCACTCCCATATGTATGCACTCGACTACAACACTGGGTCGTATCAAGAGAGCGCAGTTGCAAGACCCAAACATAATTATGTGCATTATGTTTTCCATCTTTTCTTCAATTGTAAACGAACCACTGATTTAAAAGGTTTCTCTGGTTGACTTGCACCCAATCTGAGATTTGTTTTAGCAATTCTATAGACCGCTTGCAGACGCGTTCGATAATTGACGCGCTAAGGTGAGCGACGCCATGTTATGTGACAAAATGTGCGTGGATAGATATACGCCTGTCCCACAACATGGCGTCGCGCGCCTTCGCGCGTCGATTATCGAACGCGTCTGCAAGCGGTCTATTGCTTGACCCGAACTGTTAACAATAAAATAGCCAATGTACAATATTGAATGAATGAATCAAAGCAATATTGATGGATGAATTATATCACCCCTCTGAAATGTTTACATCTTCTAATTTTCACATCTGTTTCTAGGAAATGCTCAAGGTTCTCAGTCATCACCTCAAGCCTTTCAGTCTATACCCTCGGAGCCTGCAGGTAAGCCTTTCTTCTGTTGTTTCTTCCGTGTCTGTCAAAACCAACATGATGTGATTTAGTCCGAAAATTTGGGACTCTCAATACTAGTGTATGACAGTCCAATAACTTAAGGTATCCATATCGTGCAAACCTTTGTCCTGCATGATAAAACCAGTGTGAATCAAATTTGCAAGCTTCTTACTCACTACAGTTTCTTCAATAATCCCCGAAACTTCTGCCTAGCAAAGTTGCTGTTGTGAGCATTGCATCACCAAAAATTCAGCTTTTAATTCTAATTTTGCAGAGTTATCGAAATCCATACGTGAAACATCACGTTGATGTGTACTGCAATGCATTGTGCAAAAAGACTCCTCAGCTATAACATTTTCATCGTGTAGATAAAACAGCGCCCTCTTGCTGATCTGAGTGAATGCAAAATGTTTAATTTTTTAGCAGAGGGCGCTATGTTCATTTGGCCATTGATTAAAAAACAAGTAAGCTGCAAGGCTCTTCCTACACCTACCCAGAATACATTGGGAATCACACATATATTTCCAGAGCATGCGGTTTTTGAACTGCCAAAACCTTGCCTTAAAATTGGATTTAAGGTCTCAAATTTTGCAGGTGACATGCTTGCAACTAAAGCATTTTGATGTATGTGTTGTGTGGGCATTAATTAGCCAAATGGTGATTTAAAAAACGTCAGTAGTAATTTTGCACGTTTTTAATGCACTAGTCACGGTCCCAGTCTTGATGTGATTGCGCATCATACAAGATAGGGTAATCCTTACTTTTAGGACCCCGTTCCTATATAGGAAGGGAAAGACTCACCAAAACAGTTGACTAAATGACACTCAAAATTGACATTCTGATACTTCTTGGCACATCTGAACAATTGGCAATGACACCTTCTTGAATATCAGCAGGTTTAATTTTGTGGAAAGAGGGCAGGGCTTTGATTTATTGAGGGATATTCAGGGGTAAAAGACGACGATGACAACCAGAAAGCAGACTCAAAAACCAAGATGGCAAACGTGAAAGCTTGATGCGATGAAAGCTCGATGCTGATTGGCTGATAAAAAATAAACATCTTATTTATTTTTAGTCTGGTTCCCAGACCAAAAGATTCAGGAATAGTCAGAACCTTTTGGTCTGAGAACCAGACTACTTATTTATTTTTAGTCTGGTTCCCAGACCAAAAGATTCAGGAGTAGTCAGAATCTTTTGGTCTGGGAACCAGACTAATTAATTTTTTTAGCAGCCAATCAGCATCGGGCTTTCATTATGTAGGGCTTTCACGTGTGTGAGAACTACAACATGCACGTCTGACTGCGAAAAAAAGTAGGAAAGTCACATTTTCTTCGAAAGTGCTTTCAAAACTACAACTAGCATGAGTTTATGTGAAGAAAAAAGTCACTTGGGCAGTCATCACTGGGCAGTCATCTGCAAAAGTATGAACAGAACTTATAAAAAATAGAGGTATCCTAAAAGTGAGGATTACCCAAGATAGATGCATCGATTTAATGTTCTGTCCTATCATGATTGAACTTTGCTGATAAAATGACTTCAATTTTCTTCATTTTAAAAATGAGACCATTTGGTTTTCTCATTAATTTGGTTTCCTATAATTATGAGTGACATAGTCTTTTCGAGTAAATACTATGTATTGTCTTCATCTCTGCATACAGAAAGTGACGGACAGGATCACGGTGCTACCGATCCTCCCTCCGGAATCAGAGGTAAGTTACACACAATTGTTTGATATACATGTATAGTCTGATGGCATTTGTGAAATCGTCTAAAGTAATTGGCGTATTAAGGTGATTGAGTCATTTTGCCAAATAATTAAAAACAATTGGAAGTGCGCAATAAGCTCTGACCGTCTGCCATGAAAGTCTTGCCTGAAATCTATCCTTGCCTAACGCGGTCTAGCAGGTTCATATACAAGTAGTGTGACTAAGTAACTGGCTACTAATACTCAACGTTGAATGTCGAACGGGGCACTGGCCTCCTTTCCGCACCTGTGAATGACCAAAATAGAGTCCCCTTGGCTTGTTTCCCATGAAATGTAGCGCGCTATATACCACGTGACATACCACGTGACTATAACATTCCTGCACATATCTTGCCTTTATTGACAACATTTTCATAAACAGCTTCAGAATTGTTACAAACAATGTTTGTGAAGTATATCATTTTATTTTGTTTGCCTGTTTTTGGAAATTAAAATTTGGTATTTGGATGGGAAACTTAGGGAGTTCGTTTTTGGTCCATTTTGGGAATCCCATGGGATGCTCAAGGGACATTTCTGTAAGGGATTGTTCCAGGCGGATAGAAAAATAAGACAAAACATGCCTTATCTACAGTTTTTTTCATTTCATTATAATTTTTTTCTAATACCAATTCCTTCAAAACGTTCAAAATTACCTGTAGAGTGAAGAAACTCACGCTTTGTTTACATGTGTGCTTTCTTATGGGAGCCTGGTGGGGAGGGTGGTTTCGTAGCCCTTATAGAAACGCGCTTAATGTCATCAGTACAGAGGTTTATTAATAGCAAATTCCTTGAGAAATTATTCGTCAAAAACGGTATCGCATTGAAGAGATCACATTATTATTTTGTTTTCATGACTGACCCAGTGTTGAAGTTAAGTCAAGACCTTAAAAGACCATCACAAGACCTCCTGCCTCAATTCAAGTCACAGGCTATTCAAAGTGAACTGCGACAAACACATTCCTTTGTCATTATTTGTGCCCTGTTACTTGTGGCTGGTCTTGTGGCTGGTCTTGTGCTTGATCTGCAATTGGTCTTGTGTCTGGTCGCATGGTGGTCTTGAGCTGCATCATTTTTCAGACTGTCTTTAAGGAGATTTTATTTCGTGCTTGTAATTGTAGATACCCCGCTAGGAACTGGAACCACAAACATAGGCAGCGGTACCTTCTCCCAAAACATTAATGCATCACAACCAGTTACCGTAAATGTCTACGGTAGACCAGGTAAATATAATCTTTTTTATATCAAATCACTTGTAAATGTATTGTTTTTCTTTATAGTACAGGCAATATAAGGTTTGACCTCAAACAAATTGCAACATAATTTTTTCCCCACAGTGCATTTCTATAAGGTCCCTAAATTGACATATTGAAAGTCCTAAAAAATCAAGGTGGTGGAAATATGCCTAATTTGCATAAATCCAAAATGGCTGCATATGTTAGGACTTTCGCATTGATTTGGTCATATTTTTCATACTAGGTGGATTTCTGAGGTACTTTAAACAACAGTTTTAGTCCTTTTACATTGATTTACTCATTATTCTAGTCCTAGGTAAATTCCAAGATCCCTATGTTTCCGAAATTTTCCAAATGCCGTATAATTTGCATAAATGCCGTATATATCAATTTGCCTAATTAAAGTTAAAATAATGGATGCTATTTGTGGACATGTATCAATTGAATTTTCCCTGATAATCCAAGTCAAATTTCACACCGCAGTGCATTGCTATAAGGTCCCTAAAAAAGTTGTTAAAAATCCAAGTGGTGGAAATATGCCTAATTTGCATAAATTCAAAAGGCCGCTAATTACATGATTTTCATATGATTTGGCCATAATAGTATATAGGCCTAGCCGTTATGAACTTTTGCTTGTTTTTGTTTAAGAAGGAATTTTTGTCATATTTGGAAAGAGTTTACCTCCCTAAGCAGACATTTTTTCCCAGCTACCATGTGGCGGCCATCTTGGATTTCAAAATGGCCGCCATTTTGAGTCAATTTGTATCATAACTTCGGACTTGATTGTCCATGAAGTTTATTTTGATGGCAACCCCATGTTTTTGATACCAAGGAACCTGAGTACATTATTGTTTATGGTGTACTCCAAATGGCTGGCAGCCATCTTGGATATTTCAAATAAATGGCCGCCATTTTCGGCTTATTAGCATAATAAATTTGGACTCGAATGGCGTGCGAAGTCAATTTCGGTGGCAAACCATATACATTTGATTCCAAGTAATCTTAATGACCCATTGCTGATGTCCCAGATGGATGGCAGCCATCTTGGATTTTTTTTCAAAATAGCCGCCATCCTGGATTTCATTTATAATAACATTACACCTGAATGTCCTTTGTAGTCCATGTATTTGAATGAACTCAAGTAAATCACTCTGGACGGGGTTGATGGCAGCCATCTTGGATATTTCATAATTGCCGCCATTCTAAACTATTTGTATATTAAATTTGGACTTGAATGTCGTATGAAGTCACTTTTGGTGGCAAACCCCATAAATTTGAGACCAAGGAATGCAAGTAGCACAATAGGCATCCCAAATGGATGGCAGCCATATTCTGCTGATGAGTGCCTTATGGTACGAAAGAGTCTGTCCAGAAGAGAGATATGCCAAAGTTTGTTTAACTCATATTCTGAATTTATTGCATGTTTATAGCTCTATAGAGATGTATCGAGCACTGTGAATTGGATAGAAGACGATTTCATTGGATATATAGATTCATATATATATATATATCATATTGCAGATAGTATATATATATTACAGCAAAATAAATGAATATAAATCATCTACAGATCTGTTCTGAAGTCAATGGACATCTTAATAATAAAACAAGATCAACTCTCTGTGTTTAGTATTAAATATATTGTTGCAGCATCACTAAATATTCCATTTTAAAGTAGCAAAAAAGTGGTATTGGGTGTGGTTAAGAAACACATTAGAAAACTACTTTCCACCACTCGGATTTCTTAAGACTTTTAATATGTTATAGAGGAGATTTTTTCTGAGTAATAACCTTTTTAAATGGTTTCTGTTGCAATTTGTTTGAGGTTACCCCTTAATTTTTCACATAGTGCCTGTACTATTAGTGGTATGCTACATAAACATGGACACAAAAGATGGATTGTCAGTTTCGCGAGCTAGTGTCACTAATTTTCGTTAGTACAACTATAAGCTAGTTTGATATAATGGTGGACACTATGGTAGCCGCTAAATCATTGATTTTCTGTCAAAGTGTCGTGGAAGATTCATTTTACACACTGTGCTGGATTTAGATTTTTCTTTTTTTTATTGTTGGTTTTAGGCTTTGTCCTGGGTTTAGAGTTCTTCATAATTATTTTAAGTTGAAGTTTGAACTTTGATTTTGATTTGCATTGTTCTTGGTTCAGTCCTGGTCTTGGCCATTTTCTTTTTAGCCGTGAAGTTTTCGTGAATAGATTGGGGTGGTCCTTTTTTGTTTAAAGCTGAGAACTTGGTGTCTATTTTCTCTTTTATTTCAATTCTTAGCGTCTTTCCCTTCAACTATCCCGAGTTTATTGGATTTTTCCCATAGTGTGTCGTGGTTTTTTTTGCAGGTTGCATTCACTGTTTCTAAAACGGAATAAATAGCCTGCAGGTGTACACAAATGTATTGGACATCATTACTCTTATAAGACTGACTACGATAATAGTAATTATGTTCTTGTGTTAATCACTTTTTGCCAAATAAGTCAAATCTGTATCGTTCCTTAAATTCTGACTTAGGATTAGGTCAGGATTAGCTTAAGTTAATCACAATGTCTACCCCCCCCCAAAAAAAACCAACCTTGCCCGAAAGCTCACGTATAATCCATGAATATTCGATTATCAGCCCATTATTCAATTCATTCATGCAGATGCCAACTTAATGTGCGACTCAGCCTTTGTTTTCAGTTTGTTTTCGTTATTTGGGGGTGGGTACATAAAGGAACAAAATAAAAGACTCTACTCACTATAAATACTTGCAGAAAGTATGCAAAGGGGAGCGCACACCCAAGAACTATTGGAAAGGAAACTCAAAATGCAGTTCTCTCTTCTCTACCGCTGGTCTGTTAACTGACGTGTCAAGTGGACTTACAGGGCACAAAGCACATGAAGAGTTTATTTCCAAAACGCGATGAACGCCATTTTGTTACTTTTTAGAATCCCGCCCCTCCTGGCTGTCGGTATCTTAAAAAATGTAGCAAAAATCACTTAGTTTACTTCTTTCCAGATGCCCGACAAGGTACACTTCAGCGCGCGCGTTCTGCTTCAGTGCCACACAATGCGCACACAATGTACGTACATTGTACAACACGCGCATTTCACGTACATGTGTGTGCATGTATTGCAGAACATGTGCATATGTGGTGCAAAAGTTAGCAATTCCTACTTGATCTATCTGCCATCGGCACACCCCCCCCCCCTCGCGGCACGCACCTGCATTCACCGATGCATATGCAACACCATCTACTCCTCACCATGCTTTGGCTACGCACAACGCTGATTGCGTGCATAGAAATAGAATAAAAAGACTGAAAAGACTGCTAGGAATACGCGGACAACGCTGATTGCGTGTCGGACGGTGGCCGTCTACATCTACATCTAAGTGGATACTGGACAGGACCAGCTGGTATCTTCGTCCAGACCTCCAAGGACATGTCAGCATCTCCTTGCACATCACAACTAAGAGTGCAAAATTTAACAACAAAAAGAAGTGTGCATATATACAGTGACTGGAACAACTTGGGGACTAGTTGCTTGAGACGATGGAACGTCCAGCTGGCCTGCCCATGTACAACTGTGCCTTGTGGTCGTTCATGTAGCTCCATATATTGGTGTTGAATGACTTAGCAGAAGTAGATTAAGTGATGATGATGGATGGTAGAAGATTCCATTGACTGATGGTCCGGGGTAGAAACTGTTTTTGTAGATCTCTGTTCTGGCTGGGAAGTTGATGAATTGATGTGGTCGATGGCTTCTGGTTACTGGTCTGTTGGGATTGTGCATGGGGTTGACTGGGATGAATTTGTCTGGGACTGTTAGCGGGGTTTTCCCTTTGTTGATCTTGTAGAGCATTGTGAGACGAGCTGCAGTTCTTCTATCTTGAAGTGATGGCCAATTCAACTCTTGAAGCATTTGAGTAACGCTAGCCGTACGCTGATGGTTCCCTGTAACAAAACGGGCTGCCTTTCTCTGGACTGCTTCGAGGGTTGAAATGTGCTTCTGATGATGGGGATCCCAAGTTGTGTTTAAATATTCCAAGATTGGTCTGACTATGGAGAAGTATGCTTGTTTTTTTTGTGTTTTTTTTGTGGGCACTTTGACAGGTTTCGTTGCAGGAAGTTGAGGGATTTCTGAGCTTTACCAGTGATGTTGTTTACATGTAGGCCCCAATCTAAGTTTGAGGTGAATTCCACACCAAGATAAGGGTGGTTTTCAACCTGGTGCAGATCAGTTCCTAACATGTCATAGGTTGAGTTGATTCTGTTGCGTCGCTTGGTGATGCGGAGCAAGGAGCACTTGGCAAGATCTCTCACCGTCCACAACTACAGCTTGAGTACGATTTGTCAGCCAGCTTCCAATCCATTTATTGGTAGGACCATTGATGCCATACCATCCCAACTTATATAGAAGTCTCCCATGGGCCAGAACATCAAATGCTTTGGAGAAGTCTAGGATAAGGCAGTCGATCTGTTGTTTCTGATCAATGGCACCAGTTAGGTCGTCCAAGGTCGTTAGTAGTTGGGTTTCACAACTGTGATGTTTACGAAATCCATGTTGGAAGTCATTTAATATGTGATGGTGGTCAAGATGAGCTCTGATGTTACTAGCGATGATATGCTCCAGTACTTTACATGCAATACTGGTTAAGGAGACAGGTCTGCAATTTGACGGCTGGCTTCTATCACCCTTCTTGAAGACTGCTGTTACATTGGCCTGTTTCCAGTCATCTGGTATGTCACCTGTATCAAGTGACTGCTGGTATACAATCCGTAGGACAGGTGCTAAGATAGAAGCATGGTCTTTCAATATCTTAGTGGTATTTGATCTGGACTGGTAGCTTTCTTAGGATTAAGCGAGGTAAGCAGCTTCTGAACTCCCGTAGTAGTGATTGTAATGTCAGGCATGACCGGAAAGGGGCTGGAACCCTACTTCAGCTTTGTCTTTAGGTGAGGTCACAACTCAGTTTCCTGAAACCAAGGAAAAGATACCCATTCCATCCCTCTTCAGTGATTTGACATACTTCCACAGTCTTTTGGAGCACTCTCCTCATTCTCAAACATGCCATTGATGTAGTTGGTGTGTGACTCATTGAGCTTCTGCTTGATTTGTGTATGAAGTGTTGTGTACTTGGTCCAGTTCTTCTGTGTCTTGAATTTCTTGTATGTTGCGTATCTCCGTTTTCTGCGTCTCATTAGGCGTTTTATTTCTGGTGTCATCCATGGTAGATCCCATCTGCCTTTCAGACAGTTAGTTGGCACATTCTTGTCCATGATGCTTGTTATCTGCAGCTTGAAATGGGTCCAATTTGAAGATGCAGTACGTGATTCCCATGTTGTACTAAAGTCAGTGGCAAAAGATGCAAGATCTTCTTTGAGCCCTTCGTTGTCTGCCTTAATTGTTGTGTAAATAAACAGTTCTGGGTTTCTTCCTGTTTATTTGTATAGTTATGTTGCAGTCGGCAGTCACGGCCTCATGGTCACTCATACCGGGAACGACATTTACATTATTTTTGTAGGCTGTCAAGAGCGTTGGTTAGGATCAGGTCGAGCACATTTCCCTTCCTTGTGGCTTCAAGGACGAGTTGATCTAGGTAGAAATTGCTGACAAGGTTGACCATACTCTCATTTACTTACTTGCCATACTGTGGTGATGGATGCACTGCCATGGTATTCCAATCAGTTGATGGGAGATTAAAGTCACCCATAAGGATAACTCTGGGAACAGTCTTGCCATCAAACAGCATCTCAAGATTCCTTTGCAAATTTTGGTATCACTAGGGTCATTTCCTGGAGGCCTGTAGTAGCTACCAATGGAAACTGGTGGTGCCCTACTGGTTTTGACATTGATCATGGTCAGCTCACAATCTGTCCCCACGTTCACTTCACTGGTGACAATGTCATCTTTATAGGCGATGAAGACACCGCCTCCGTGCATGTTCCTATCTCTACGCTGGGCTTTAAATGTATCGGGGAACACTTCAGCATTTTTGATGGTGGCATCAAGATGAGATTCAGTGCCCATCACTATGTCTGGTTGTTCCAGATCAATCAAAGCAGCCAGTTCTGTCTGTTTCCTCTTACTTTTCAAACCATCACAGTTCAATGTCATCAATTTAAGTTTGCGTCTTGGCTGTTTACGTGTAGCATGAGATCTATTTTTGTTTCCGTCATACAGCAGGCAGACCTTCTGGGTGGAAAGTTTTTGGAGCATCATCATTATCTGGCAGACTATCGCAGTCAGAGTCAGAGATAATGCTAAATGAGTTATCTGATGAATGCACTAACAGATCTTCAAAGAAGCTGCTACTGAACTTCGGCATTGCACATTGTGGACAAATCCAAGTAAATCCTTGCTCTTTACCCAGGAACTCACTATACTGCTTACCAAAAATACCTCCACATTTAATGTGGTACCACTGTACACAGCTATCACACTCTAGGCCTCTGTTGTTTTTGTAGCAACCGGTTTTTCACATAAGCCACAAGGATATTTCACTGGGCCGGGGTTTTCATGGATATCCCCGCTAAGCACGAGGAGAACTTGCATCAGCAATATCATACATGTAGCAAAAATCATGTGGGAGATGTTTAGAATTGTCAGTACCCAAAACTTGCTGCGGCGGGAGTGCGAGTCCGCCATCTTGGATCAAACTCACCCAACACAGGTCCCAAGTTAAGTGCGTGACAGTTACATTGTAGAAAAATTGTAGAAAAATTCCATCAACAAATATATGAAACACAGACAAAACTCTAACACAGACAAAACTCCAGCAAAACCCAAACCATGAAACCCTCGCAGTGAATAAGTGATCATAACTTGTTGACGTTTAGAATTTTCAATCTCATGTTTGTCAGTACACGCCAGCTGCAGCGGGAGTCCAACTCACCCAAGTGCGTCACTCACAGTCACATTGTAGAAAATTCCAGTGGCAAAAAATACGAAATACAGGGATCAAAACTCCAGGAAAATCCAACCAGTTAGGACCTTGTAGTGAGAATAAGCGATTGTAACTAGCTGAAACTTCATTTTTTTTTATGAAAGAAGCGTTAAAAATATCAAAAACTTCGGAGCGATGTGCGGAGACATGTTGACGTGTCTGGAATCGCAGCCGTGTGTAGTGTGTGAAACGATCGCGCAATACACGGGTCCAAACATTTACACGTGTAGCAAAAATGCCGGCGCTGTGTTGAGTAGTGTGAAAACGGAGCGGAATTGAACTGTGTTGAAATTTTAAAAAGTAAACACGGGCCGGGTTAGAACCGTGTAGATTTCGACACAGATCGAACGTTCATAGTGTGAAAAGGCCTTAAAGCTCATGATTTTTCCAAGGGGAACTACCCCCATGTAAACAGTCTTGACGACAACACTGGGCCGTATCAAGAGAGCGCAGTTGCAAAACTCAAACATTATTATGTGTATTATGTTTCCCTCTTTTCTCCAATTGTAAACGAGCCACTTGACTGATTTTAACAAGCTTATCTAGTACCGGGAGGTTTTGCACCCAACCTAAGATATTTCTGTTTAGCAAGTGTATTGCTTCAACCGTGCTGTTAACATTGATATAGCCGATGTACAATATTGAATGAATGAATCAAAGCAATATTGATGGATGAAATATCACCCATCTGAATGTTCACATAAATGTTCACATCTGTTTCTATAGGAAATGCTCAAGGTTCTCTGTCATCACGTCAAGGCTATCAGCCTATACCATTGGAGCCTGTAGGTAAGCCTTTCTTCTGTTGTTTCTTCCGTGTCTGTCAAAACTAACATGATGTGATTGCGCATCATACAAGATAGATGCAACGACTAAATGTTCTGTCCTATCATGAATGAACTTTGCTGATAAAATGACTTCAATTTTCTTCATTTTAAAAATGAGACCATTTGGTTTTCTTATTAATTTGGTTTCCTATAATGAGTGACATAATCTTTTCGAGTAAATACTACAGGATGTATTGTCTTCATCTCTGCATACAGAAATTGACGGACAGGATCACGGTGCTACCGATCCTCCCTCCGGAATCAGAGGTAAGTTCCACACAATTGCTTGATATACATGTATAGTCTGATGGTATTTGTGAAATCGTCTAAAGTAATTGGCGTATTAAGGTGATTGGGTCATTTTGCCTTATAATTAAAAACAATTGGAAGTGCGCAATAAGCTCTGACCGTCTGCCATGAAAGTCTTACCTGAAATCTATCCTTGCCTAACGCGGTCTAGCATGTTCATATACAAGTAGTGTGAATAAGTAACTGGCTACTTGCTCAACGTTGAATGTCGAACGGGGCACTGGCCTCCTTTCCGCACCTGTGAATGACCAAAATAGACTCCCCTTGTTTCCCATGAAATGTAGCGCGCTATATTCCACGTGACATACCACGTGACTATAACATTACTGCACATATATCTTGCCTCCATTGACAAAACTTTCACAAAGATCTTCACGAATTGTTACATACGATGTTTGTGAAGTATTTCATTTGATTTTGTTTGATTTTTTTTTGAAAATTAAAATTTGGTATTTGATGGGAAACTTAGGGGGGTTCGTTTTTGGTCAATTTTTTGGGACCAACATACCGACCGACCGCCCGACACCAAAGTGACTTGTAGAACCTCCAGCCAGAGCTTAAAAACGGTGTTTCACATCTTTACTTGGTGTCTGTTATACATGTTCAAGGTATAGCCACTTAAAGTGTACACTTTTCCAGACGCAGATTTCTTAGTGGCATATGATGAAAATGGCATTGAAAATATGGCCTACATTAAGAAATGATCACGGCCATTTTCAAAAACCAGTTTGTCTACACGCGTGTATACCAGTGTTGTAGTCGAGACCGGATAGTCCGCCCGAGACCAAGACCGAGACCTGAAGTTTCGAGACCGAGACCGAGACCCAGACCAACCCCTTCAAGGCGGACCGAGACCAAGACCGAGACCAGCCCCTTCAAGGCGGACCGAGACCGAAACCGAAATGGTCCGAGACCGAGACCGAGACCGAGGATAATAAATAACATTAATCTAAATGAAAACAAGACACTAATTACGGCTGAACAGTCTGTCCTTGAGATGAATGATGTTGATGGGGATGTGAAGAAAGGAATTGAAAGCTAGGAATCACTTGTACCTGCTTGTGTCATGCGAGTGCTCTTCATGTTTGCTTCACACCATAAATTACAACATGGTAACAGAATTTGTTATTGTCACAATCAATTAAAAAAATTGGAAACAACCTAATTTAAAGAAGAGCAAAACCTAATTTCATATATCGTTGCCACTTTTTTAAAAATATGGTTTTTTAAATTAATTTTTAACTACTATAAAGTGTAAATCTGATGAAGAAACTCTAACTTAGGAGTACGACAATTTTTACTAACTTTTTGCAATGTTGAAACTTGACAAAAGTAAAATGCTAAAGGTGGATGTTTCATTCTGTTATAGGAACTCGGACGCTAAACTCCACAGCCACCCCTGAGTTTCAGCTATGACTACTAACAGTTATTTAAATGCAACTTTAATTTTACATTGGGCCTCCTAGTAAACCTGATTTCAAACAAATTGGAGCAAGAAAATATTGATTTATTTTTAAAAATTTCCGTCATGGAATATAGACTTGTACATGTAGACCCAAAAGTTGAGAGATGGTAGCCAGAAATGGATTTTTTTTTCTGACTGGTATTTTGCTTTTTGAGGAATAATTGGGTACTTCCTTCAAATGAGCAACCGGAAAATGGAGTCTCATCATGCACTCTGGCAACAGTGAGTGGTAATTGGTAAGAGTGTGTGAATTCATTGCTGGAAAATCAGGTAGAAAAATGTACTCTTTCTCCAAGATACTATCCTAAATTAAAGAGAAGATTGGGGTCGAAAATGTTACTACTTTTGAGCACCTCATTTATTTAAAAAATAAGAAAATACTTAACGCCCACAGGGGTGGGCTAATAAACTATACAATCCCCGAAAATGGTTGGCCGTTATTGCATAAATTGGTACTGGCTTTGATTTATGTGCGCGACTCAAATGTCGACATTTTGGCTGGTCTCGACTTGAGACCAGCCAAAATATCAAGACCAAAGGGGACCGAGACCGAGACCAAGACCAAGATCGAGACCACAGTTCCCGAGACCGAGACCGAGACCAGCAAAAAGTGGTCTCGAGACCGAGACAGAGACCGAGACCGGCCTCGAGACCTACAACACTGGTGTATACATGTGGTCGTCCTTATGGCAGTTCTTTGTGCACGCAGTGCTGTTGTTCATTTGACCAAGTTTCTAGAGTTGCATGTGGACAAACTGGTTTTTGACAGTTTCTCTGTAAATGAAGGTGATTTCTTAATTTAGGCTTTATTGTCATTGCCAATTTCACCATATGCCACTAAGACCTATGTCCGACCATTATGTCCGACGGTCTGGCGATTCTATCCGACGGCCGATTATGTCCGACTCATTATGTCGAACGGCCGACATGTGCGCACCAGAACGTTCTAAACTGCCATTTTATTTAAATAGACCAATTATCTGGTGGTATGGGTGGCTTGTGCATAAAGCGCTCGCCTCTCACCAAGGTGACCACGGTTCGAATCCCGGCCGCGGATCGCAAGTGAGTAGAGTTGTGCGTTGGTTCTCTCCTGTGCCACGAGGGTTTTCCTCCGGCCCCTCCGGTTTTCCTCCGGGCCCTCCGGTTTTCCTCCCGGAAAAATCAAACACTTTCGATCTCAGGCTGTGCTCCGTAGTCATATGGGTCGATGTGGCCGGCAGCCATAGGCGCCTTTACGTGCCAGTGACCCGACCGCGTTGTAGCCGCGTCCTTCGCAATTCAGCATGCCAGCTGCGAGTAAGGATGATTAGCCTCCCAAATTTTTGAGAATAACACATTAAACAGTGGTGAAGTATCGCCTAACTTGTCCTCGTAGATCTTAGACCTCTTCGGAACCACAGAACCACTGACTCCATGTCAACACATTATTACTCCTATGTCAAGTTGTACGTACCATATCATCAGAGTGTACCCAATTTATTTTCTCATGAACATTTTCAAACATAATAACAAATGAATCAATATTATCCAAAGGTTTTTGAATGACACATTTTCCAAAAAATACTGTATGCTTCATTTGACTTCACTTATCATAAAATGTTCCATGGTGTTCCCATGGTGTTTATCCCATTGTGTTCAATTGTTGAAAATCCACAGGAGTTTCCCATGGTCAGCATAAAAATGGAATTCTTGATAACCTTTATGACCATCAGGGAAATATTTTTAATTGAATTCAAATTTATAGGCGAATAAGTAATTAAATCAAAGAAAAGGTTGCCTATAACTTGCAATTGGGTCTATCATGGTTCCCATATGCATGTTCTCCAGTATAACCCGGCAGTGTCCCCGTGGCCGTGCTGCCTTTTAAATCTCCGTGGTGTTCCCATTGTGTCCATAATTTGTATCACCCACATTATGGTGTTCCCACGGCGTCCGAATCCTCATGGTGTACCCATGTGTCTAAAACAGCCATGATGTTCCCATGGTGTCCAGTAAATCTCCATGGTGTTCCCATGGTGAAATAATCCCCGCGGTGTTCCCATTGTGTCCATATGATCCCCATGGTGTTCCCATGGTGTTCATCAATTCCACATGGTGTTCCCATGGTTTCCATACAATCCCCATGGTGCTCCCATGGAGCTCATAAAATCCCAATGGTGTTTCCATGTTGTCCATGCAATCTCCATGGTGTTCCCATGGGTTTCCCGTGATGAGCATAAAATCTCCCATGGTGATCATTTTAACTTACACGGTTCTTGATGACTCCATGGGTTTCCATGGGACCCCATGGGAATCCCACTAGATGCTCATGGGACATTTCTGAAAGGGATTGTTCCAGGCGGATAGAAAAATAAGACAAAACATGTCTTATGATACAGTTTTTCTCATTTCATTATAACTTTTTTTTCTAAAACGATCCTTAAACGTTCGAAATTACCTGTAGAGCGAAGAAACTCACGCTTTGTGTACATGTGTGCTTTTTTATGAGAGCCTGGTGGGTACGACGATTTCGTAGCCCTATAGAAAAGCGGTTAAGTAAACAAAGTGTGATGTCATCAGTACAGAGGCTTATTAGTAGCAAATTTCTTGAGAAATTATTCCGTCAAAAACGGTATCGCATTGAAGCCCCAAGACCAGGACAGAACCAAAAACAATGAAGATCAAAACCATAGTTCAACTTAAACTCAAAATAATTATAAAGAACTCGAAACCCAAGACAAAACCTAAAATCAACAATAAAAAACAAACAGCTCTAAAGCCAGCACAGTGTGTAAAATGAATCTTCCAAGACACTTTGACAGAAAATCAATAACTTAGGCCAAAAAAAAAAGTCTCCGGTTTCTGGTATGCGCGCGCGTTGCCGTAGCCATGCGCGTCGGCAAAATGAAAAAGTTTTTTTTCAATGAAAGATGATGTCTCAAAACCGCCAAACTCACTGGTTTGACTGGAATCCTGCTGCTGCACAATTGTAACGTGTTTTTAGATGTTAATGGGGTTATGATCGAGAATAAGATTTATGTGTCCTCTCTGGACTCCCAAATATTTGCACTAAGTTTAGTCGGGCACCATTTGAAGTCATCAGCCGACATTTGAAGCAAAAAAGTCAGGGGGGGAAAAAAAAAAGCCGCGTCGCCGCACCACTTTTTGGGCAAGCTCCATACCAGAAACCGGAGACTTTTTTTTTGGCCTTAGTACATGTAGCAGAAAATATATGCACAGGGCAGCGCACACCCAAAAACAATGGGAAAGAGAGGAAACTCAAAATGCAGTGCTCTCTTCTCTACCGCTGGTCTGTTAACTGAGGTGTCTGTTGACTTACAGGGTGCAAAGCACATGAAGAGAGTATTTACAAAATGTGATAAACAACATTTTTTTTTTTTTTTTTTTTTACAATCCCCCTCCTCCTGGCTGCTCAGTGTATATTGTACCTGGTTCGATACAAAGTTTAAGAACACAATAAAGCAAGAAACAGCTGTTGTGCTGTGATTTACCATTTTGAGCTTCAACATTTTTTTAAAGACATTTTTACCAGCTTTCCAAATGGCTTTATTGCTTTTTGGAAATAAATGGACATGAGGGTCTTATCAAATGGGACTATACATTGTTGGGGTCATTTATACTGGGAATAGGGAAATGTTTATCAGGGGTACACAATACAAGAAAGGGAAGGGGACATCTATCTAAACCTCTCTATTTTTCCAATGTATGCACTCGACTACAACACTGGGTCGTATCAACAGAGCGCAGTTGCAAGACCCAAACATAATTATGTGCATTATGTTTTCCCTCTTTTCTTCAATTGTAAACGAACCACTGATTTAAAAGGTTTATCTGGTTGACTTGCACCCAATCTAAGATTTGTTTTAGCAATTCTATTGCTTGACCCGAACTGTTAACATTAAAATAGGCAATGTACAATATTGAATGAATGAATCAAAGCAATATTGATGGATGAATTATATCACCCGTTTGAAATGTTTACACCTTCTAATGTTCACATCTGTTTCTAGGAAATGCTCAAGGTTCTCAGTCATCACCTCAAGCCTTTCAGCCTATACCCTCGGAGCCTGCAGGTAAGCCTTTCTTTTGTTGTTTCTTCCGTGTCTGTCAAACAGTGGCGTAGCCAGGAATTTTTCAGGGGGGGGGGGGGGGCGCTGGAACATTTCATGGGGGGGGGGGGCGTCATGTAGGGGCGTCAATCGCTTCTAAAAAGTGGGAGGGGGGGGGGGGACATACCTTGATCAGAACTGATGCGAGCGCGAAGCGCGAAGCCCTTACGGCGTGGGGGTTCGCTTACGGGCCCCGAAAAAAATTGGATTCTAGATGATCTGTGGTGTGATCTGAAGCAATTTCTTACCACTTTCCTCCATGCTTTAACTAATATTTTCTTAGCAAAAGATAATTATTTGAACATCGTTTTCGAGGTTAGAGTCATTGAATCAGCCATCGGTATTCTGAGCTATAGGCGTGGGGTTCGGGGCCCGCTTAAGGGCCCCGAAAAAATGGATTCTCGATGCTCTGTGGTGTGATCTGAGGCAATTTCTTACCACTTTAACCAATAATTATCTTAGCACAAAAGATAATAATTTAGACGTAATTTTCGAAGTTTTCTCAGTTAAAGGCATACGAAAAAATTTTGAACATTGTTTTCAGGCATGCAACTTTTTTTCGGATCAGCTGATTTTCTCTTTATTGACCTCCCATGTGTGTCATTGAAAATAGAAAAACACTGTACAAAGCAGTGGGTGTTAATATGCATTTTAGATTATCGTTATGCGCTATGTCACGCCGGTTGTCAGCTCACTGGTCCGCGGTCGCCGGTCGAAGGGTCGTTTCTCAGTGGTCATCATGTGGATCATTCGCAACTATTTAGATTTAGATCACTGATAATTTTTTTAAAAACTAAAAATCTCAGTGGGGGGGGGGGGGGGGGGGGACTGGGGGGGGGGGGACAAGGTTTCATGGGGGGCCCCCCGCCCACCGGTGGCTACGCCACTGCTGTCAAAACTAACATGATGTGATTGCGCATCATACAAGTTAGATGCATCGACTTAATGTTCTGTCCTTTCATGATTGAACTTTGCTGATAAAATGACTTCAATTTTCTTCATTTTAAAAATGAGACCATTTGGATTTCTCATTAATTTGGTTTCCTATAATTATGAGTGACATAGTCTTTTCGAGTAAATACTATGTATTGTCTTCATCTCTGCATACAGAAAGTGACGGACAGGATCACGGTGCTACCGATCCTCCCTCCGGAATCAGAGGTAAGTTAGGGGCCATTCAGAATTTTCAATGTTTTAAAATTTCGATCTTTTTTCCAAATTGTGGGTGGGTGGGTCAAGCTAAATAATTGAAAATCGAAATTCACTTACCATGGAAAAAAGATTTAAAAAAACAAAGAAAGATAGATCTCTTGACTTGCCTGAACTACGCGCAAGCGTTCCGATATCGCGATGCGTGTTTTTTTTCCAACTTCGTCCCCTGCATAAACTGTACATGTACGTCATGTACGTGTATAGGCCTAACTCCCTAGGGGGTGTGCAAAATCATATTGAAATTGGAGGATTCAGGACTGTTAGACCCACTGTGGCAAGAGAGGGAGGTGGTTTTTCAGTAGACTTGGACGCAGGGCGTTTGTAGCGGTTAGGCCGTGCAGAGGCAGCAGGGTACCAGGTGTACTTGATCGGCTCTATAACATGCCGCGGGCGTCGATTACCAATCGCTATAAAAACTGGACTATTCAACCACTGGACTCCAAGACTACGAGGACCGCAGCCTGTGATGTGATGTCTGCCCAAACCTGATGTTTTTCTTTCGCTCGTACCCCCCGCCCTGCAAACAGGGGGGAGGGGGGTACGAGTGAATGTTTTTCTCAGCTACCTCGCGTGACAGGCACAACCTCGTATGTCACATGTCATCCACCTCATCCAGAAAACGACTAAACCACGGTCATCTTTGTGGCTTCCAAAAAAAACTGCAACCTGTCATTCCCAACAGCATATCAGCTGGCAAAACACACGAAAACTGAAGGTCACCAGTGCAAAAGAGGAAGACCGACAACTTCACGCCGTCACTGAACTAGACACACACATGTACATGGGTATACATGTTCATGTTCAAGTATATGTACATGCAAGTGCATGTACATGTACATGTTCAGTTTTTTATTAATCGAAATTAGAGGTTGGGTGGGTGGGTCAAACTAATTTGGAAAAAAAGTCGAAATTTTAAAACACTGAACATTCTGAATGGCCCCTTACACACAATTGCTTGACATACATGTATAGTCTGATGGTATTTGTGAAATCGTCTAAAGTAATTGGCGTATTAAGGTGATTGGGTCATTTTGCCTAATAATTAAAAACAATTGGAAGTGCGCAATAAGCTCTGACCGTCTGCCATGAAAGTCTTACCTGAAATCTATCCTTGCCTAACGCAGTCTAGCAGGTTCATATAAAAGTAGTGTGAATAAGTAACTGGCTACTTACTCAACGTTGAATGTCGAACGGGGCACTGGCCTCCTTTCCGCACCTGTGAATGACCAAAATAGACTCCCCTTGTTTCCCATGAAATGTAGCGCGCTATATACCACATGACATACCACGTGACTATAACATTACTGCACATATCTTGCCTTTATTGACAGCTTCAGAATTGTTACAAAAAAATGTTTGTGAAGTATATCATTTTATTTTGTTTGCCTGTTTTTGGAAATTAAAATTTGGTATTTTGATGGGAAACTTAGGGAGTTCGTTTTTGGTCCATTTTGGGAATCCCATGGGATGCTCAAGGGACATTTCTGTAAGGGATTGTTCCAGGCGGATAGAAAACTAAGACAAAACATGCCTTATCTACAGTTTTTTTCTTTTCATTATTATAATTGTTTTCTAATACCAAGTCCTTCAAAACGTTCAAAATTACCTGTAGAGTTAAGAAACTCACGCTTTGTTTACATGTGTGCTTTCTTATGGGAGCCTGGTGGGGACGGCGGTTTCGAAGCCCTATAGAAAAGCGCTTATTAAATGTCATCAGTACAGAGGCTTATTAATAGCAAATTCCTTGAGAAATTATCCGTCAAAAACGGTATCGCATTGAAGAGATCAAGTTATTATTTTGTTTTCATGACTGACCCAGTGTTGAAGTTAAGTCAAGACCTTAAACGACCATCACAAGACCTCCTGCCTCAATTCAAGTCACAGGCTATTCAAAGTGAACTGCGACAAACACATTCCTTTGTCATTATTTGTGCCCTGTTACTTGTGGCTGGTCTTGTGCTTGATCTGCAATTGGTCTTGTGTCTGGTCGCATGGTGGTCTTGAGCTGCATCATTTTTCAGCCCATCTTTAAGGAGATTTTATTTCGTGCTTGTGGTTGTAGATACCCCGCTAGGAACTGGAACCACAAACATAGGCAGTGGTACCTTCTCCCAAAACATTAATGCATCACAACCAGTTACCGTAAATGTCTACGGTAGACCAGGTAAATATAATCTTTTTTTATATCAAATCACTTGTAAATGTATTGTTTTTCTTTATAGTACAGGCAATATAAGGTTTGACCTCAAAACAAATTGCAGCAGAATTTTTTCACCATGTGTAGTGCATTTCTATAAGGTCCCTAAAATGACATACTAAAAGTCTTAAAAAATCAAGGTGGTGGAAATATGCCTAATTTGCATAAATCCAAAATGGCTGCATATGTTAGGACTTTCGCATTGATTGGGTCATATTTTTCATACTAGGTGGATTTCTGAGGTACTTTAAACAACAGTTTTAGTCCTTTTACATTGATTTACTCATTATTCTAGTCCTAGGTAAATTCCAAGATCCCTATGTTTCCGAAATTTTCCAAATGCCGTATAATTTGCATAAATGCCGTATATCAATTTGCCTCATTAAAGTTAAAATAATGGATGCTATTTGTGGACATGTACCAATTGAATTTTCCCTGATAATCCAAGTCAAATTTCACACCACAGTGCATTGCTATAAGGTCCCTAAAAGTTGTTAAAAATCCAAGTGGTGGAAATATGCCTAATTTGCATAAATTCAAAAGGCCGCTATTTACATGATTTTCATATGATTTGGCCATAATAGTATATAGGCCGTTATGTACTTTTTCTTGTTTTTGTTTAAGAAGGAATTTTTGCCATATTTGGAAAGAGTTTACCTCCCTAAGCTGGAAATGCATTGGAGACATTTTTTCCCAGCTACCATGTGGCGGCCATCTTGGATTTCAAAATGGCCGCCATTTCGAGCCTAATTTGTATCATAACTTCGGACTTGATTGTCACATGAAGTTTATTTTGATGGCAACCCCATGTTTTTGATACCAAGGAACCTGAGTACATTATTTTTTATGGTGTACTCCAAATGGCTGGCAGCCATCTTGGATATTTCAAATATATGGCCGCCATTTTCGGCTTATTTGCATAATAAATTTGGACTCGAATGGCGTACGAATTCAATGTCGGTGGCAAACCCCATACATTTGATACCAATTAATTTTAATGACCCATTGCTGATGATCTGTCCCAGATGGATGGCAGCCATCTTGGATTTTTTTTCAAAATAGCCGCCATCCTGGATTTCATTTATAATAACATTGCACCTGAATGTCCTATGAAGTCCATGTATTTGAATGAACTCAAGTAAATCACTGTGGACGGGGTACTTACAGTTGATGGCAGCCATCTTGGATATTTCATAATTGCCGCCATTCTGAACTATTTGTATATTAAATTTGGACTTGAATGTCGTATGAAGTCACTTTTGGTGGCAAACCCCATAAATTTGATACCAAGGAATGCAAGTAGCACATTTAGGCATCCCAAATGGATGGCAGCCATATTGGATATTCAAAAATAGCGGCCGTCTTGGATTTCATTTAAATAATAAGGTGGCACCTGAATGTCGTATGAAGTCCATTTTGGTGGCAAACTGCATACGTTCTTGATACCAAGGAACCCAAGTTAATCATTGTTGATGGGGTACTCCACTGGGAGTATACCCCATCAACAATGATTTTCTTGGGTTCCTTGGTATCAAAAACATGGGGTTTGCCACCAAAGTGAACTTCATATGACAATCAGGTCCGAAGTTAGATACAAATTAGGCCCGAAATGGCGGCCAATTTGAATTCCAAAATGACTGCCACATGGTAGATAGAAAAAATGTTACCAATGGATTTCCAGCTTAGGAAGGTAAAGTCTAGCAAAGAAAAATGCAGTGGCCAAAAATACGACATAATATGCTATCTAGTAATAACTCTCGTCCTAAGTTGCTTTTCGGGGTACTTCAAACAACATGTTGTCATTTGACATTGGGGTCACTCAGTGTCAAATCACCCCCAAAACTTTTAAATTTGAAACCCTAACCTCTTCATATTGGATCATATTTAGTTTATGGGGTAATTTCGGCTGAAAAGCCGAAATTTTAAGTTTTAGCACCATCGGACAAACAGTTTTCGTGCTACCGCCCAGGCAATTTTGGTTAAAATGGACATTGCTGCCATTTTTAAATGACCATATTTCTATAATCTTTGAGCCAAATTTGTTAATCTTAATTTCTTTTGAAAGGTTACATCATGAGAAATACAAATTTACCATTGTTTTTTCATGTCGGGGTTATTTGAAGTATAATGACATTTTGACCTTTAATTTGACCTTGAATTTGACCTAGTGGATCATCCGACATTGAGACAAACTTGGATGAAAATTAAACCCCAAGATGTTCGCTTCAAAATATCAAACAATTGGGAACAATATTTTTTTGTTCGGTTTTTGGCTCATCTCAAAGTTGGCATACACGTATGTGTTGCAAAATGTGATATCCCTATGCAGTGTACTAGTGATTTTTTGTCCCTGAAATGTGTTTATGTACAGGGTGTCACAAGACTGTTAAAATTATTCCTTTTATTTTCTGAATTGATTTATCAATCACTAATTTTTTTACGGCCGTAAAGTGTTATGTAACTTCGGAGGTGGGTGCTAGATGAATTATGCAAATCGTAATTCCTTTTTCCTTTGTTGCATACCAATTACGGGCTTTACTGTGTCTTCGTCACTGTTAAAGTAACATTTCACTTGTAATAATTGGAAGTGACATATATATGTTAAGTAATTTGATTATGTTTAAGTTGATGTTCATCAGTGCTAACATCGATTAGTCTAATTAGATAGTCACACAACTTGCCATGTAATTTTAAAAGTGATGTAAACGCGCTATTTTGACATTTAATTGTATACATATATATATATATAGATTCATATCCAATGAAATCGTCTTCTTTCACAATTCACAGTGCTCGATACATCTCTGTAGAGCTATAAACATGCAATAAAATCAGAATATGAGTTAAACAAACTTTGGCATATCTCTCTTCTGGACAGACTGTTTCGTACCATAAGGCACTTATCAGCAGAATGACGAAAAATAGAAGACAAGTAGCATCTTACCTTATTTCGAATCAAGCGCGCGCACGCGTTACGCGCGTTACGTCATTGAAGTTAGTACGCGTTTACGTCGCTGAAGTAAGAACACACCTGTCTCGATGCCTGCACTTGGAGACGATTTCGCTTCTCTTATTCAGTGTACCTAGATCTGGCTGGCCTACATATGATTATGTACTTCTCTGCTATACACACATTGCATCTCTTGTTTACGTTAGAGTATGGCAGTGCTTTCAGAACAATGTCCCATTTGATTTCATAGTCTTTCCCCTCGTCCTTTAAGTCCCATATATGTTTACTTAGCTCTGTTTGCGCCCTCTTGCTCTCGGATCTGAATGACTGCCTGTGGTTCGCCAGTCTCGCCTTGAAGGTTATGGATGTCAGCCCGACGTATGCCTCCTTCCTGTCTTCGCTCGTGACGGTGGCCTGGTACACGATGTTCTTGCTGAGGCACTCCCCGTTCAGCGGGCATTCGGCATTGCGGGGGCAACTGCATGTTCTACCACCGACGTCGTCGTCTTGTTTTACCTTCTGTTTGTTGATTGACTGGATCGTTGCCTTCATGTTCGGCATGCAGCTGTACGATAACTTTACTGTGTTCCGGTTGAGCACTTTGTGAAGCTTATGTTCCCTGGGGAAGCATTTGTCTATTATCTGAAGGAATTTCTTTCCAATGTTGGTACGTACGTTCTTGTTGTATGGCGGGTTGTACCATGTCACCTCCCTTTTTCTAGTCCTTTTCCTTGTGTTATTGCTCGGTGTGTATGTCAACCGATACTTGTGCCCGCTTTTTTGCAGAGCCTCTTGGTAGGCCGGGGCAGCTTTCTCGAATGCCTCTTTGGTCGATGAGATTTTGGAGAGTCGCTTGTTGATTCCCTCTGGTATCTGTTTGATGACGGCGGGTGGATGGTTTGACTGGACATGTACATAGAGAGGTACATTACCTGGTTTCATGTATGGCTTGTAGCCTCCCGTTCGCAGGTCTAATGTGATGTCAAGGAAGTTTACTGTTGCCTTGTTGGCTTCGATCGTTACCTTTAAGTCATTTTCCCGGAATACTTGCCATATTTCCTTCTTGATGTTTTCTATTTTCTTGGGGGTCTCTTTGAATACTGCCAGACCGTCGTCCCTGTATAGTCCCACTCTATTTCCGTACTTTGGTTTCAGGATCGACAGCATATATGCTACGACCAGCTCGCATGACTCCGCGCCGTCGATACTGCCCATCGTGACATCGAATTTGCTGTCTGCATTACGCTTTTTCCACGGTACCTGGTCGTTGAATACCACTGTCTGTTTCGTGTGGATGATGATATCTGTCTCCTTGCTGCTAATGTTCTCGTAGTTTTCCGCGAACCCTAGGGCCTTCAGGAGAAGCTTTTCCGTTATTGAAGGGTAGAACTCCACAATGTCGAAATTTATGAAGCTCGACTCTTGCTTGTTTGGGATTTCCTTTTACCAGTCCAGTACGGCGTCCGTGCTTTTCCACAGGTTGAATCCCGTCGCGCTTATGACTTTACAGACGATTCTGTCGAGGATCACTTTACTTATATGTCCTATCTATGATTTGGTTGTGCTGATTAGTCGACATGATGGTTTGTTATCGAAGTTCTCCTTGTGGTCCTTCAAAGTAACGGAATTGGTATGCAACAAAGGAAAAAGGAATTACGATTTGCATAATTCACCTTGCACCCACCTCCGAAGTAACATAACACTTTACGGCCGTAAAAAATTAGTGATTGATTGCAGATATTACAGCATAATAAATGAATATAAATCATCTACAGATCTTTTCTGAAGTCAATGGGCATCTCAATAATAAAACAAGATCAACTCTCTGTGTTTAGTATTAAATATATTGTTGCAGCATCACTAAATATTCCATTATAAAGTAGCAAAAAAGTGGTATTGGGTGTGGTTAAGAAACACATTAGAAAACTACTTTCCACCACTCTTAAGACTTTTAATATGTTATAGAGGAGATTTTGCTGATTAATAACCTTTTTAAATGGTTTCTGTTGCAATTTGTTTGAGGTTACCCCTTAATTTTTCACATAATGCCTGTACTATTAATGGTATACTACATAAACATGGACACAAAAGATGGATTGTCAGTTCCGCGAGCTAGTGTCACTAATTTTCGTTAGTACAACTATAAGCTAGTTTGATATAATGGTGGACACTATGGTAGCCGCTAAGTCATTGATTTTCTGCCAAAGTATTTTGGAAGATTCATTTTACACACTGTGCTGGATTTAGAATTATTTTTTTATTGTTGGTTAACTTGGTTTTAGGTTTTGTCCTGGGTTTAGATTTCTTCATAATTATTTTAAGTTGAAGTTTGAACTTTGATTTTGGTTTGCATTGTTCTTGGTTCAATCCTGGTCTTGGCCATATTCTTTTTAGCCGTGAAGTTTTCGTGAATAGATTGGGGTGGTCCTTTTTTGTTTGAAGCTGAGAACTTGGTGTCTATTTTCTCTTTTATTTCAATTCTTAGCGTCTTTCCCTTCAACTATCCCGAGGTTATTGGATTTTCCCCATAGTGTGTCGTGTTTTTTTTTGCAGGTTGCATTCACTGTTTCTAAAACGGAATAAATAGCCTGCAGGTGAACACAAATGTATTGGACATCATTACTCTAAGACTGACTACGATAATAGTAATTATGTTCTTGTGTTAATCACTTTATGCCAAATAAGTCAAATCTGTATCGTTCCTTAAATTCTGACTTAGGATTAGGTCAGGATTAGCTTAAGTTAATCACAATGTCTACCCCCCCCCCAAAAAAAAATCAACCTTGCCCGAAAGCTCACGTATAATCTATGAATATTCGATTTTTTTCCCTCATCAGCCCATTATTCAATTTATTCATGCAGATGCCAAATTAATGTGCGACTCAGCCTTTGTTTTCAGTTTGTTTTCATTATTTGGCGTGGGTACATAGAGGAACAAAATAAAAGACTCTACTCACTATAAATACTTGCAGAAAGTATGCACAGGGCAGCGCACACCCAAGAACTATTGGAAAGGAAACTCAAAATGCAGTTCTCTCTTCTCTACCGCTGGTCTGTTACTGAGGTGTCAAGTGGACTTACAGGGCGCAAAGCACATGAAGAGTTTATTTCCAAAACGCAATAAACGCCATTTTGTTACTTTTTAGAATCCCGCCCCTCCTGGCTGTCGGTATCTTAAAAAATGTAGCAAAAATCACTTAGTTTACTTCTTTCCAGATGCCCGACAAGGTACACTTCAGCGCGCGCGTTCTGCTTCAGTGCCACACAATGCGCACACAATGTACGTACATTGTACAACACGCGCATTTCACGTACATGTGTGTGCATGTATTGCAGAACATGTGCATATGTGGTGCAAAAGTTAGCAATTCCGACTTGATCTATCTGCCATCGGCACCCCCCCTCGCGTGCACGCACCTGTATTCACCGATGCGTATGCAACCATAGATATAGAACTTTAAAAACTTTTAAGTTCTATATCTATGTATGCAACACCATCTATTCCTCACCGGCACCATGCTTTGGCTGCGCAAATACGCACAACGCTGATTGCGTGCATAGATATAGAATAAAAGACTGACAAGACTGTTAGGAATACGCGGACAATGCTGATTGCGTGTCGGACGGTGGCCGTCTACATCTACATCTAAGTGGATACTGGACAGGACCAGCTGGTATCTTCGTCCAGACCTCCAAGGACATGTCAACATCTCCTTGCACATCACAACTAAGAGTGCAAAATTTAACAACAAAAAGAAGTCTGCATATATACAGTGACTGGAACAACTTGGGGTCTAGTTGCTTGAGACGATGGAACGTCAAGCTGGCCTGCCCATGTACAGCTGTGCCTTGTGGTCATTCATGTAGCTCCATAGATTGGTGTTGAATGACAATAGCCGAAGTAGATTTAGTGATGATGGTGGATGTTAGAAGATTCCATTGACTGATGGTCCGGGGGTAAAAACTGTTTTTGAAGATCTCTGTTCTGGCTGGGAAGTTGATGAATTGATGTGGTCGATGGCTTCTGGTTACTTGTCTGTTGGAATTGTGCATGGGATTGACTGGGAAGAAGTTATCTGGGACTGTCAGTGGGGTTTTTCCTGTGTTAATCTTGTAGAGCATTGTGAGACGAGCTGCAGTCCTTCTATCTTGGAGTGATGGCCAATTCAACTCATGACATGCATGAAGCATTTGAGTAATGCTAGCCGTACGCTGATGGTTCCCTGTTAAAAAACGGGCTGCCTTTCTCTGGACTGCTTCGAGGGTTGAAATGTGCTTCTGATGATGGGGATCCCAAGTTGTGTTTGAATATTCCAAGATTGGTCTGACTATGGAGAAGTACCGGTATGCTTGTTGTTTTTTTTCTTTTTCTGGGCACTTTGACAGGTTTCGTTGCAGGAAGTTGAGGGATTTCTGAGCTTTACCAGTGATGTTGTTTACATGTAGGCCCCAATCTAAGTTTGAGGTGAATTCCACACCAAGATAAGGGTGGTTTTCAACCTGGTGCAGATCAGCTCCTAACATGTCATAGGTTGAGTTGATTCTGCTGCGTCGCTTGGTGATGCGGAGCAAGGAGCACTTGGCAAGATCTCTCACCGTCCACAACTACAGCTTGAGTACGATTTGTCAGCCAGCTTCCAATCCATTTATTGGTAGGACCATTGATGCCATATACCATCCCAACTTATATAGAAGTCTCCCGGGGGCCAGAACATCAAATGCTTTGGAGAAGTTTAGGATAAGGCAGTCGTCTGTTGTTTCTGATCAATGGCACCAGTTAGGTCGTCCAAGGTCGCTAGTAGTTGGGTTTCACAACTGTGATGTTTACGAAATCCATGTTTGAAGTCATTTAATATGTGATGGTGGTCAAGATGAGCTCTGATGTTACTAGCGATGATATGCTCCAGTACTTTACATGCAATACTGGTTAAGGAGACAGGTCTGTAATTTGACGGCTGGCTTCTATCACCCTTCTTGAAGACTGCTGTTACATTGGCCTTTTTCCAGTCATCTGGTATGTCACCTGTATCAAGTGACTGCTGGTATACAATCCGTAGGACACCTAGGTGCTAAGATAGAAGCATGGTCTTTCAATATCTTAGTCGGTATTTGATCTGGACCGGCAGCTTTCCTAGGATTAAGCGAGGTAAGCAGCTTCTCAACTCCCGTAGTAGTGATTGTAATGTCAGGCATGACCGGAAAGGGGCTGGAACCCTTGGATGGCATGGTGTCAACATCTTCCTTTGTAAAGACTGAGCTGTATTGTTTGGACAATACTTCAGGTTTGTCTTTAGGTGAGGTCACAACTCAGTTTCCTGAAACCAAGGAAGAGATACCCATTACATCCCTCTTCAGTGATTTGACATACTTCCACAGTATTTTGGGAGCACTCTCCTCATTCTCAAACATGCCATTGATGTAGTTGGTGTGTGACTCATTGAGCTTCTGCTTGATTTGTGTATGAAGTGTTGTGTACTTGGTCCAGTTCTTCTGTGTCTTGAATTTCTTGTATGTTGCGTATCTCCGTTTTCTGCGTCTCATTAGGCGTTTTATTTCTGGTGTCATCCATGGTAGATCCCATCCACCTTTCAGACATTAGTTGGCACATTCTTGTCCATGATGCTTGTTATCTGCAGCTTGAAATGGGTCCAATTTGAAGATGCAGTACGTGATTCCCATGTTGTACTAAAGTCAGTGGCAAAAGATGCAAGATCTTCTTCGAGCCCTTCGTTGTCTGCCTTGTTGTCTAAATAAACAGTTCTGGGTTTCTTCCTGTTTATTTGTATAGTTATGTTGTAGTCGGCAGTCACGGCCTCATGGTCACTCATACCGGGAACGACATTTACATTTTGTAGGCTGTCAGGAGCGTTGGTTAGGATCAGGTCGAACACATTTCCCTTCCTTGTGGCTTCAAGGACGAGTTGATGTAGGTAGAAATTGCTGACAAGGTTGACCATACTCTCATTTACTTACTTGCCATAGATTACTTGTGGTGATGATGGGAGATTGAAGTCACCCATAAGGATAACTCTGGGAACAGTCTTGCCATCAAACAGCATCTCAAGATTCCTTTGCAAATTTTGGTATCACTAGGGTCATTTCCGGGAGGCCTGTAGTAGCTACCAATGTAAACTGGTAGTGCCCTACTGGTTTTGACTTTGATCATTGTCAGCTCACAATTTGTCCCCACGTTCACTTCACTGGTGACAATGTCATCTTTATAGGCGATGAAGACACCGCCTCCGTGCATGTTCCTATCTCTAGGCTGGGCTTTAAATGTATCGGGGAACACTTCAGCATTTTTGATGGTGGCATCAAGATGAGATTCAGTGCCCATCACTATGTCTGGTTGTTCCAGATCAATCAAAGCAGCCAGTTCTGTCTGCTCCTCTTACTTTTCAAACCATTACAGTTCACTGTCATCAATTTAAGTTTGCGTCTTGGCTGTTTACGTGTAGCATGAGATCTATTTTTGTTTCCGTCATACAGCAGGCAGACCTTCTGGGTGGAAAGTTTTTGGAGCATCATCATTATCTGGCAGACTATCGCAGCCAGAGTCAGAGATAATGCTAAATGAGTTATCTGATGAATGCACTAACAGATCTTCAAAGAAGCTGCTACTGAACTTCGGCATTGCACATTGTGGACAAATCCAAGTAAATCCTTGCTCTTTACCCAGGAACTCACTATACTGCTTACCAGAAATACCTCCACATTTAATGTGGTACCACTGTACACAGCTATCACACTCTAGGCCTCTGTTGTTTTTGTAGCAACCGGTTTTTCACATAAGCCACAAGGATATTTCACTGGGCCGGGGTTATCATGGATATCTCCGCTAAGCACGAGGAGAATGTGCATCAGCAATATCATACATGTAGCAAAAATCATGTGGGAGATGTTTAGAATTCTCATGTTTGTCAGTACCCAAAACTTGCTGCGGCGGGAGTGCGAGTCCGCCATCTTGGATCAAACTCACCCAACACAGGTCCCAAGTTAAGTGCGTCACAGTTACATTGTAGAAAAATTGTAGAAAAATTCCATCAAAAAGATATGAAGCACAGACAAAACTCTAACACAGACAAAACTCCTGCAAAATCCAAAACTATGAAACCCTTGCAGTGAATAAGCGATCATAACTTGCTGACGTTTAGAATGTTCAATCTCATGTTTGTCAGTACACGCCAGCTGCAGCGGGAGTCCAACTCACCCAAGTGCGTCACTCACAGTCACATTGTAGAAATTCCAGTGGCAGAAAATACGAAGTACAGGGATCAAAACGCCAGGAAAATCCAACCAGTTAAGACCTTGTAGTGAGAATAAGCGATTGTAACTAGCTGAAACTTCATTTTTTATGAAAGAAGCGTTAAAAATATCAAAATCTTAGGAGCGATGTGCGGAGACATGTTGATGTGTCTGGAATCGCAGCCGTGTGTAGTGTGTGAAACGATCGCGCAATACACGGGTCCAAACACCCAGACGTGTTGCAAAAATGCCGGCGCTGTGTTGAGTAGTGTGAAAACGGAGCGGAATTGAACTGTGTTGAAATTTTAAAAAGTAAACACGAGCCGGGTTAGAACCGTGTAGATTTCGACACGGATCGAACGTTCATAGTGTGAAAAGGCCTTAAAGCTCATGATTTTTTCAAGGGGAACTACCCCCATGTAAACAGTCTTGACGACAACACTGGGCCGTATCAAGAGAGCGCAGTTGCAAGACCCAAACATAATTATGTATATTATGTTTCCCTCTTTTCTCCAATTGTAAATCAGTCACTTGACTGATTTTAACAAGCTTATCTAGTACTGGGAGGTTTTGCACCCAACCTAAAATATTTTTGTTTAGCAAGTGTATTGCTTCAACCGTACTGTTAACATTGATATAGCCGATGTACAATATTGAATGAATGAATCAAAGCAATATTGATGGATGAAATATCACCCCTCTGAATGTTCACATAAATGTTCACATCTGTTTCTATAGGAAATGCTCAAGGTTCTCAGTCATCACCTCAAGGCTATCAGCCTATACCCTCGGAGCCTGTAGGTAAGCCTTTCTTCTGTTGTTTCTTCTGTGTCTGTCAAAACTAACATGATGTGATTACGCATCATACAAGATAGATGCATCGACTTAATGTTCTGTCCTATCATGAATGAACTTTGCTGATAAAATGACTTCAATTTTCTTCATTTTAAAAATGAGACCATTTGGTTTTCTCATTATTTGGTTTCCTATAATTATGAGTGACATAGTCTTTTCGAGTAAATACTATGTATTGTATCTCTGCATACAGAAATTGACGGACAGGATCACGGTGCTACCAATCCTCCCTCCGGAATCAGAGGTAAGTTACACACAATTGCTCGATATACATGTATAGTCTGATGGCATTTGTGAAATCGCCTAAAGTGATTGGCGTATTTAGGTGATTGGGTCATTTTGCCAAATAATTAAAAAAAAATTGGAAGTGCACAATAAGCTCTGACCGTCTGCCATGAAAGTCTTGCCTGAAATCTATCCTTGCCTAACGCGGTCTAATATGTACATGTACAAGTAGTGTGAATAATAGCCTTGGTCAAGGCTGTCGTCGTTATTCGTCCATGATTCGTCCCGTACGCGGTCAATCGTCGGCATATATCCTCACGCGCAATGCACATGCATGTAAAAATACAGCGTGAACAGCGACCTCACGCTGCCACTATTTCTATATGCAAATCAGTTGGGGACGATCGAGAGCCTTCGTTCAATCGTCGGCAAAAGCTTATGTTTTTCTTTATTTTGCGCTGGATTTCTAGCGCACGACCTCGTATGCGAATGCAGATTAGTGTAGGCGGGGCTAATATGTGGAGTGTCCAATCACACCTTGGTAAATCCGGACATCATCAAATTATTTGCAGCTATTCGCCTTTTGCGGACGTGACAGGAACCTCAGTTTTTGTGCATTGGTGCCGTGTGCAGAGACGCACTGTGTACGTGTATGGATTATGTACGGGGCCACGTTTCACTATGCAAGTTTCCACGCAACGATCGACCAATAAGAAAACGACATTTAAGGTCAGCTAAGGCCATTAACATGAGCACAACCCCCGAAACCTCACATGGACGATTGAACCAAGGCTGTGGATCGTCACCAACTGATTTGCATAAAAAAATAGTGGCCGCGTTAGGTCGCTGTTCGCGCTGCATTTTTACATGCATGTGCATAGCGCGTGAGGATATATGCCGACGATTGACCGCGTGCGGGAGGAATAACGACGAGAGCATTGACCAAGGCTACATGTATGTGAATAAGTAACTGGCTACTTATTCAACGTTGAATGTCGAATTGGGCACCGACCTCCTTTCCGCACCTGTAAATGACCAAAATAGACCCCTAAGTTTCCCATAAAATATAGCGCGCTATATACCACGTGACATACCACGTGACTATAACATTACTGCACATATATCTTTCCTCCATTGACAAAATTTTCATAAAGGGCTTCACGAATTGTTACACACGATGTTTGTGAAGTATTTCATTTGATTTTGTTTGATTTTGTTTTGAAAATTAAAATTTGGTATTTGATGGGAAACTTAGGGGGGTTCGTTTTTGGTCAATTTTTTGGGACCAACATACCGACCGACCGCCCGACACCAAAGTGACTTGTAGAAGCTCTAACCAGAGCTTAAAAACGGTGTTTCACATCTTTACTTGGTGTCTGTTATACATGTTCAAGGTATAGCCACCTAAGTGTACACTTTTCCAGACGCAGATTTCTTAGTGGCATATGATGAAAATGGCATTGAAAATATGGCCTACATTAAGAAATGACGGCCATTTTCAAAAACCAGTTTGTCCACACGCGTGTATATTATACATGTGGTCGTCCTTATGGCAGTTCTTTGTGCACGCAGTGCTGTTGTTCATTTGACCAAGTTTCTAGAGTTGCATGTGGACAAACTGGTTTTTGACAGTTTCTCTGTAAATGAAGGTGATTTCTTAATTGAGCCTTTATTGTCATTGCCAATTTCACCATATGCCACTAAGACCTATGTCCGACCATTATGTCCGACGTTCCGGTGATTATATCCGACCCATTGTCCTACCCATTATGTCGAATGGCCGACATGTGAGCACTAGAACGTTCTAAAACTGCCATTTCATTTAAATAGACCAATTATAACACATTAGACAGTGAAGTATTGCCGAAATTGTCCTCGTCGATGCTAGACCTCTGTGGAACCACAGATCCTGACTCCAGGCAGTGCAAAAATTCATGTCTATGTCGGCGAAACAAAACCAATGTTGTGGGGAAGAAAACTCCATCCAATGATAATCAACCCGAAAAGTAGTCGAGTCCTGAAATAATGGACAATGCTGCAATCGGCCGTCGGCCATACTGCGTCTGACATAATCGGGCGTCGGAAATAATGGTTCGGACATAATCGGTCGTTAGACATATTCGGCCGTCAGACATTATGGATCGGGCCAAGGGTGGATCCAGAACACTGTTGGAGAGGGCAAAAAAAAATTGGTCCCCCCAAAAGTGCGTTAAAAATATTACGGCATGGGGTTTGGAGCCTGCTTAAGGTCCCCGAAATCTCTTTGGATTGTAGATGCTCTATGGTACGATCTGAGGCAATTTCTGACCACTTTAACCATTTTTTTGAAGGAATAGATGGTGGTGTACGCAGTGCCTCCCTTTATTGCGATGGGGGGGGGGGGGGGGGGGTGGCCCCGTTGCCCCTTGGATTCGCCTTTGGGTCGGACATAATCGTCCATCAAAATCAGTTGTCGGACAAAATGGAACAATCGGACATCATTAATGTGCCCAAACAAACGTCTGACCGCCGCAAGTTATATAGTTTACCGTCAGAAATTATCAGCGAATAAAAATGTATTCCTTGGATTCAGTGGCCCCTTTCTCTAATAATTTTTGGCACCATATTGACATAAAAACCTTTTGTCTTCCCGTTAGGAAAGGCTCTGTTTGTATCTACAAGGAGGGGTTTGGGTAGTAAAGCCGCAAAAGTGGAAATTGGTTACCAGTTTTTTTTTGGTCGAGTATCAGGTGCCGGCCATCCGTCCTAGCACTTATCATAACCATGTTCTTGTTGTTACAGATCTGAAATATTGGCAGGAACAGCTACATCGTCTTTACGAGAAACTTTATATCCGTACTGGTACAAGTAATACTTCAACAAACGTAGCAGATGTTGACGAGCTTTCTACAGAGTTAAAACTCTGTCTGGAGACCGAAGAGACTTTCTCTGAAACGTTACCAGACAGGGAAACTGTATTGGAAAAACATACAACCATACCTTTACACTCATGGGCAGATTTTTTTGATACGGAAATAGTGAAGAATTCATTGATTATTCTCTCAGGTGGGGCTGGATTTGGCAAGACAACTCTTTTCAAGATAATTGCGAATACTTGGCCTAAAAGTAATCAACTTGCCGACTTCAAGCTTTTGTTCTTGATCGAATTGAAAAAAGTGAAAACCCCGAGCATCATTGATGCTATTTTGAAACAATGTTTTCCACCAGACAGACAACCACTTCGCAATGATTTGATTAAGATGATCACTGAAAATCAAAAACAAACCGTGTTTTTACTGGATGGTTTAGACGAACTCAGCCCCGATTTTTTAAAACCTTGTGACGATGTATACTGTATCGATAATGTGTTGCATAACAAGGTCTTCGAAGACAGCCGCGTGTTAGTAGCAACACGGCAACATATGGTTAAATACATTCTTGAAGACAACCCAAGGTGTTCACGCATTCAAAGTTTAGGTTTCACCTCAGGAAACGTAGAAACATTCATCATGAAATACTTCTCCAATGACGAATGTAAAGGTCAAAAGTTAATTTTATTCTTGAAGGCAAACCCATTGCTCCAGAATTTGGCGCAAATTCCAGTTATTTGTCAGATGATTTGCAGAATTTCAAAAATGAGTCAGTCTAAACTGTCTGACCGAATGACGGGGCTGTACAAGGATTTTACGGAGGTTCTTGCCCGGCGCCGCTGTGGAGACGATTCAGATTGGAAGCAGCATTTGGAGTATGCACTCAAAACGCTTGGGAGGGTCGCATTGGACAGGTTACTTGGAGGGCAGACGACGGTCCAACTGACGAAAGATGATTTTCAGGATTGTGCATGTATCTTGGATGACGAATGTGAAGGAAGTGGTTTCATACAAAAAGAAAGTGTTGATAGTATTTTTTCCGAGGAGGTTATTGTCACTTTCCTCCACAAGACCTTCCAAGAATACAGTGCAGCGTGCTACTTCGCCAGTTTGTATCGCAACAATGTAGCTGATTTCCGTGAGAAGTTGAAGCAGATTAATGCAAGTAATGTTGAATCGATAGAATATCTGCTTCGGTTTACATGCGGCATAGCATCGGAGTCTGAGGCTACTAGACTCATCCTCAAACACGTCGACGAGCTGGAGTGTAGATGGTACAGCGGGAGCAGATCAAAAGACACTCATTTTTTGGCGCGGGCGCTGTTGTTCGAGTCTCGGTCTCGTAAATGGGCTGATGAGCTAAAGCGACCGGCAGTTTGCGAGAAACAACCGCTACATTGCCAGAATCAAGAGGATCTGAGAACACTGCAATATTATTTACAGTTTGTGCCTCCTCTGGAGTTAGGAAACAAAGGGCTTGAAGTCGGTTGCTATACCTGTGAAGACTTTACGGCGTTGAAGGAATTACTACTGAGCGGTAAAATTCGTCCAGCTAGGGGACACGTTTCAGACTGGTCAATGAAGGTCGGGGGTGTCTTCGGCGGGAACGAGGAGACTGAGATTCTAATGAAAGCACTTGACGGGATTGATGAAGAGCTTCGTTATCAATTGTGTCTAAATTTGTTTATTAAGGAGGGAGCGCGATTTGATGAGAAGTGTCGGTTGGGACACCTACCTCGTGTGCGGAGAGTGGAGGTCACTCTGTCTCTTCTATCATTTGATGACATCAACTGTCTTGCAAATGCAGTGAAAGGGTGTAGGTTATGGTGGTCTGATGTAAAGCTTTTTGCAACCAATTTGCATGGCCGTGTGAGCTGTTTGGCTCCTCTTATTCCCCCTTCCCTGGGTTCTTTGAAGGCAGGCATGTGTGGACTGAATGATAAAGACGTCGCAGACCTACTCAGCATCTTCTCTTCCGAGCATGGTTTGGAGCACCTTGTAATTCGTGACTGTGCATTCAGTTTGGATGGAGTGAAGAATCTTACTGCCGGTCTCCAGTGTCTCCCTGATCTACGCCGGGTGTTTATTTCTGATAAAGGTCTCGATAGATATGTTGTCTATCAGGTAATCAAGGAAAACCTTCCAAATGTAAATTAAGCTCATAACACATTGCCGGTAGCTGGCTCAGTACACTTAAATGCTCTTTATTCAAACTAATCCATCCAATCATAAACACAAACATATATATCTAAAATCTAAAGCTTTTTGCCACAAGCTCCTAGATGAAGTTGATACGAGTTAAGTAGAAAAAACCGAAATTTCCCCAGACAGGTGTTATACAGAATTTCAAGCTTTGACATTGAAAATATTGAACTAATAAACAAATGAGTGCATATTATTTCGACGATATGAGACTGGCAAAGCGTGTTTTTTTTTTCAATTTCCCCTGTCCTTTGGGACATGGTTCATATCATAGAGGGCATCTTTTGTTGTTTTATTCAGTAACAATGAATGCACATAAGATTAACTCATGCATATCCCAGCAAAACAAAGGCATTGCCCTCTAAGATGGCCGCTACACGCGTATAAGGTCTATTCTACATGTATATAAACAAAATCAGGGTCTGTTTTGATAAGATTTTAATGCAATCATCATGACCCATTATACTCTGTAAAGTGTGTAAAAATAAGCAATAGGTCCTAAGAATATTTAGTTTTCTGCATAAAAATAGGCTTGAAACATTTCGTGATATGAAGAACATTCTACGGTCATTTCAGCCTGGAGTGCAAAACAAAAACCTTTAGTTTTTACACTCCTTGGAATGGTTCCTCATTCACGAAAAAAAGGACGTCATGTTATGGTCGTCATCTTATTGGACGCGGCATTGCATAGTAAAATAAGATAGTAGGCTGGAACCAATCTTTGTTTTATTTAAACAGAAAACGAAATACCACGTGTTTTGGCGCACGACTTTTTACGTATTCTTTTGTACTACTAATGGTTGTAATTCTAATTTAACAGCTGATGCAAATGCGTTTAAAACAAATCAGTTTTTGTCAAAAAGCAACCGTGTATAATGACACTGTGTTGCGTTAACGAAAAGAAAACAAAAGGGAAAGAATCGATGTATATAGAAAGAAAGAAATATCTGTGTACTAATAATTGACAAAGCATCCACAGAGAAAACAAAAGACCAACTAGTTTTGTATCTCGTGTGGCCGATTAATGTAAATATGATAAATGCGTATGTTAAACATTGTATATAACAGCTGGTATGTAAACAAAACCTCCACTTTTGGTCATCAGGCATTCCTAAAGGCCCTCTTACAGGAGTTGTTTTGAGGCATTAGTGAGAAGTAAATCTAACGAGGAGCCGTCAATATGTGTGGCCGCATTTACGTTCAAATGAATCAAATTAAATCCCTTCAGTGGATTATGTCAGTGGGATAACCTTCTTAAATTTGTTTTTCTACCTGGGCTTAAGGGAATAAAACCACCACCGTATATTTTATCAGATTAACATCTGAAAGTTGAGATTTTTGCCAATCCGTTAAAAAAATATAAAATAAACAATATGTAACTATGATTTTCATGATTCTTACAAGGTCATAATTTCCCAAATCTGACGACTTTGTCTAAAAAAAAATTGGGAATCCTAAAGCAAATTAGGTGTCTTTAAGTTTTGTAAGTGTTAATGAAACTGCTGACGAAAAAAACTTCAGTGTTTGAAAAACAATATTTCGTTGCTTTAAGTGTACAGGAAAAGTAAACACACATCCGCATTGTGTGGCTTCTTCGTAAGAAGGACATATTTAAAAAAAGGAATATTCTTTTCAAAAATTTTGTACTGAATGTCAGCGACTGAGACATTAATATTTTGCTGATTGTTGTCATTAATAATTTGTAAATAATACGTTTTCTCTGTCTTCTCAAAATTAATGGTATAATCTGCTGAGCTGAAGCTTGAACAAGTTACCTGTTATTTTGAGCAATTATGTTGCTTCAAAAATATGCACAGACACAAAAGCAAACAAACCAATTAATGGGACCATTTTGTCCCTTTGTTTCGTTGTCTTTGTAATGTTAAGTGCAGCATATCTGAATGTATATTTTGTATTTCATCTGAATAAAATCGAAAATCAAATTGAAATGCTAATGACAACAGATGCGTCAGCTTTACAATTTTTTTGGGTTGTTTTTGAGCCTTCAACGCATAACGCGTGATTCTGGCTAATCAATTATTCTGGGGCGGAAAATAATAAGACATTTGTGAGGCATGCGGGTTAGCCAGAGAGCCAAGCTAATCGAACGATCACACGCCTATCTAGTCCGTGTAAATTGTAAAACAAATCCGATGGTATTTTTTCTGCAAACGAGGGCGGGGTTAGGAGGACGGGGGAAGGGGATAGGGATTAAGTCTTCTTTCACCCTCTGAGCAAGGGTTTTCGTTTTGTTTTAGCACACAAACACTGATCTGCCCTGTGAGTAGACCGATTCCCGGTCCAAACATTGTCGATTGTGACCCTGCGAGAACTGAAGTATAATTCCAAAGTTCAATAGGCCATATATAACTAGTAAAAGTGGGCAGATTTTGTCGCTCAGTGTCGCAATCGCAACTGAATAACGTTGATTTGATATGGAAAAACCGGCAATTTCATAGAATTTTTTCGGGTGAAATTCGAAATAATTAGGGACACAGCCATCATTTATACGGCACTGCGGTGGAAGGATGGGGGCGCACTTTAGGACGCACGATATCAGTGACTGTTGAAAAACCATATCTCCATTACCGCAGGTTACTTGAGAAAAGTATATCCTGACATATCCTCACTGGTACGTCCTATGCACCCTTTTCCCCCAAAATTTGAAGATGCACTCCCTGCACAATTTTCGAGTTTTACTTAAAAAACCCTAGATATTATTATTTTAGGCCTTATTGCTATTTTCCTATAAAATACAAAATATGTAGTCACTTTTGCATATGACATTAAAAAAAACTCACACACCAACGTTTGGTAATTGAATTAGTTCGCCACAAACATCGAATTATTGGCTGCCAGACAATGATTTGGCTGTCGCTGCTTGGGTTATTTATGCACAAAATGAAAGCCCCTTTTCAGAGGTTCGTAGTTGCCATAAATCGGAATAGAGGGTAGCCTACTTGTTGTTGAAAAAAATTGAAACTTCGTTATAAGAGAAGAAAGTCAATTGTTTGAAGAGCCGGGTGTAGGCCTACATCTTTAAGAGGTGGAGAATTATTGATACGGTGAGTTACAATAATTGTCCTCGTCTACAAACAAATCAGGGGAAAGAGGTTATTATGTCTTTGTCGGGTGTCGTGACACAAAATAATGGAATCCCTTAAAAAAAATCTTAAGGGAAGGGGCATTCTTCTTTAACCTCGTGCAACTGGACCTTGGAGACCGATACCAGTGGCGTAGCACGGCCATATTTATTGAAAATGGCTCTTGCACATCCGTGGTGAAATGTAGACACGGTGGGTTTTTTCTCCGGACACTTGGCCTCCGTAAATCAACGATATCTCTGGTTTGCATTGATGGATTTTCTTGGTACTTTCACCAATTATAACCAAGACCATAGGCTTTAAAATAATTTAATATTTGATTAGCTAGTATGACCACCGTTTGAGCAAATCAGCGACTTCTTCATGCACAATGTTTATTGGGATACGCTGTAGAGCAGCCACCGTGCAAAATGCATCGATGGTGATTTCTTGTTAACATGGCTTGCCGAGGGACGAGCTGGTTAACAGTTGGAGGGGGTGGGGGTTGGGGGGCTATTCATTGCACATTCCTAATATACATACACATTGATGTATATTATGTACACATGGGTGGAAGTATGTTATGGGAAAATACAGAGCACATTTAGATACATTTGCTAAAAGCCTACGCACTGGGAAATTTATTTATTTATTTATTTGTTTTGTGTGTGTATGTGTGTGTGTTTTTTTTTTTTTGGGGGGGGGGGGGGGGGCGAAACTTGACCCTTCCCCCTTTCCCCCATGATTCTCCCTCCCCCATGCCCCACAAGACCCCCGTTCCCGATCTAGCCTTGGTCAAGGCGCTAGTTGTTATTAATCCCGGCCGTAGCGCGGTAAACGATATCCTCGCTAGCGCTATGCATGCGGTGCTAAGTACAGCGCGAACAGCGACCTCACGCGGCCACCATTTCTATGCAAATCAGTTGGACCCAATCTAGCGCCTTGGTTCAACCGTCGGCAAAAGCTTATGTTTTTCTTTATTTTGTGCTGGAATTCTAGCGCACGACCTCGTATGCGAATACAGATACGTGTAGGCGGGGCTAATATGTGGAGTGTCCAATCACACCTTGGTAAATCCGGACGTCATCAAATTATTTGCAGCCATTCGCCTTTTGCGGACGTGACAGGAACCACTGTTTTTGTGCATTGGTGCCGTGTGCAGAGACACACACCGTGTACGTGTATGGATTATGTACGGTGCCACGTTTCACTCTGCAAGTTTCCACGCAACGATCGACCAATAAGAAAACGACATTTAAGGTCAGCTAAGGCTATTAACATAATGAGCACCACCCCCAAAACCTCACATGGACGATTGAACCAAGGCGCTAGATTGGGTCCAACTGATTTGCATAAAAATAGTGGCCGCGTGAGGTCGCTGTTCGCGCTGTATTTTTAATGCACAGCATGCATAGACATAATGACTGCACGCATAGCGCTAGCGAAGATATCGTTTACGGCGTTATTACGGCCGGATGAATAACAACTAGCGCCTTGACCAAGGCTATTCCCGATCGTGTCCATTGAGAAATTGATTTGTTTTTACATGTATTTCATTTAAGTACACGTTTTAGTGCAACCCGGGCATGTTGGTAATATAGGTCTAAATTAACGAAGTCTGAAAAATACAGAAACCTTTTGAAACTGCTTTCACACCAAAAAAGCAAAATAAATAAACCAATGAATTAGAAATATAACATTTCTGTTGGTTTAGAATAACGGATGACAAAACGTTAGCTCCCGAAAACTGACCTCCCCCAACTGCGGATCCGGGGGGGGGGGGGGGAGGGGGGGGGCAACGGGGGCCATGCCCCCCACCTACAGGGTGCATTGGGTGAAGGACCGCACGGTACATGGTTGAACGGATATAGAACCAAACAACACCACCCACTCCTCGAAAACAATAAAATCAAACATTAAACAATACAAATAAAACCAAACTATATATAGGGCCTACAAACAAACAAAAGCATATTTCCAGTGTCAAAAATTCATGAAACAAAAAATCGTAACGAAAAAAGGTAGTAACAGCCTTTTTGTTCTCAATAGAGCATCTCAGTAGTTCTCTCGGAGCATCCCAGTGATTCGTTTAGAGCACGCCGGCTGCGGTGTTTTTATTTTTGCAACACACATCGATGTTTATTCCTAAGAAAATAACACTGGTTGCATAGATTGCTCTTATAGAGCATCACAGGGGTTCTCTTGGAGCATACATGGAGTTCTCTAAGAGCATCTCGGTGCTTCGTCTAGAGCACCCCGGCTGACACTACACTTGTTGCATAGGATGCTCTTATAGAGCATCTCATGGGTTCTCTCAGACCATCCCTGGGGTTCTCTTAGAGCATCCCAGTGGTTCGTTTAGAGCACCCCGGCTGACACTTCACTTGTTGCGTAGGGCGCTCTTATAGAGCATCACAGGGGTTCTCTTGGAGCATACATGGAGTTCTCTAAGAGCATCTCAGTGGTTAATCTAGAGCACCCCGGCTGACACTTCACTTGTTGCATAGGGCGCTCTTATAGAGCATCACAGGGGTTCTCGTGGAGCACCCCAGGGATACTTTTACAGCATCCCAGCCCATCATACACTGATTGCACAGGACTCTCTTAGAGCATTGGGAAGGGGGTGGGTGGGTTCTTAGAGAATCCCAGTCCACACTGCATTTATTTCATAGAAGTTCTCTTAGAGGAAACCTATGCAAACAGAGCACTTTATGTGGCTATTTAAAGTGGTATTTAAGAATGCGGATGAAAGATATGATAACTTGTAAGAAATAACCATTTGTTAAAAAAACCTATTTCTTTCTCGTTAGCGGATTTCCGGCTGTACAAGCCAATAACAGGTAGGCCTACATGGATTTCCGTAGGCAGGAAAATAAACTACATATGATCTACTTTCCTGGACCCAACTTTATACAGTGTAGTGTCAGTTTACAGTCAACGAAATGTTGAATCATTGGGGTTCTCTTGGAGCATCCCGGGGGTACAGTTTAGAGCAGCTCAGCCCACACTACACTGATTGCATAGGGTTCTCTTAAAGGGGGGGGGGGGGGGGTGTTATAAGACAGTCAAACATTGGGGTTATCTAGGGCATGGGGGGGGGGTTTGATTACATAGAGGTTGCAGGGGCGGACCCAGGAATTTTCGCAGGGGGGGGGGGGTTTCATCAGCAAAAAAATCTGAAACTGTACACAGGTTTTTTTTTCTCCGGACACTTAACTTGGGGGGGGGGGGCACCTCTGGTACTATATTTCAATAGGGAGCGCTGTTCAAATCCAACAATTATTAACACTAGATTACAGAACGGTGTACCGTATTTTGAACAGGCACACATTATACCAGAATAATTTTCTTTGGGTGACACTGCAGGGGGGGGGGGGGGTTCGACTTATTTGTCAGGAATTTGTATGAAATTTTTTTTGGGAGGGGGGGGGGGGACAGAGCTGGGGGTGGGGGTTTGACCCCCCCCCCCGGATCCGCGCTTGGCTTGTCTTACTATACAACCCTATATAATCAGAGCGCTGTGTGGCTATTTAAAATGGTATTTTAGAATGCGAATGAAAGGTGTGATAACTTGTAAGTACAATCAATTTATTAAAAATGTTTTGTCTCTTAGCCCTTTTTCCGTACTAGCCTGTGACACAGGAAATATGTACCTGTATAGGCCTACATGTAAATCTGTTAGCAGGAAAAAACAACCTATGATCTACTTTCATTGACCGAACCGTATAGAGTCCGTTTACATTCAACGAAATCGTGCGGTCAGGTTAAATTGCATTCACATACCTCCTCCTTTTTTGGTGAACAAAATAATAAGCAGCAACTGGGAACGGACTTTGCTCGCCTGTACACTTCGAGGATCAATCAGATTATTAAAGAAACATATCAGCGGCAGCTGTCTCAACTTGTTTGAATGGGAAGGGGACAGCAACTACTTGGACGATCCGAATCGCAGTACGGACAATGGGTGTTCGAAGATCAATGCCTGAGCAGTATTGCATTGTGGATAGTTTTAAGATTAATATAATGTTAGAAAATCATTAAGCACCAGGATTTGTCTTATTGGAAAAACGACGCCATGAGCGTCTCCCATCATTGGAAACTTGTCTTCCGCTAGAAGTTGCACAAAGAAATTAGTGCATATAGATTTTCTCCAAAATTGCCTTATTCTTCAATGTTTCCAAAATAAAATACTGCTAAGACACTGATGTTCAAGCGCCCATTTTACTTTTCCACTTTTCGGATTTCCCAAGTTAAATTGGTGTCTCCCCCCCCCCCTCTTAAATAGGTTTACAAAATTTGCTAATGTTGATAGGTTTCATTAATCTGATTGATTCTCGAAGCCATTCTTGCAAGTTTGCAGATTTTGTCGTGATCCCGTTTACAGTCACAAGCGAACAAAAGTCCGCTCCATTTGCTTCTTTTTTTTGTTGACATTAAAAAAGGGTACAAATTATTGAAGTTCCCTCAAAGGCTGTCATTTTTTTGATGAGGGGAGTCTGTGTCCGCATTTGAACTTGACTGCATCATTACGTTGAATGTAAACTGACACTCTTAATGTTTGGTGAAAAAAAGTAGGTTGTTTGTTCTTGCGCACGGATTTCCCTGTTGGTCTACATGTACATGTACATAGTTCCTGTTACATGCTAGTACAGATGGGTATTTGCTTACGAGCAAAGAGTGATGTGGCAGTTTTTTTTTTCTTCTCTAGAAAATAAAATTTCTTTCCAGTTATCACACCTTTTATCCGCATTCTTTGGTTAATTGATTTCGAGAAATAAAATACTCATTCACATTGGAGAACTTTCTAAGAACTTAGGACCATTCCTGCCTCCTTCACACGAATTGGACACGACACCAGTCTTAAAATCGGTTATAAGTGTTGGCTGTTTCTTTGCAACGGTATTAGAATAATGCTAAGAAACATTACGAGAAATTGTATAAATGAAAACATGGCTATAGAACACAGTGAATAAAAAAAGTGAACGAGTAAGGAAAAAATATTTTAAAAAATACTAGAATTGTGTTTGTGGGCAATCACATAGCTGTTTTGACGACTGTTTTAGTGACATCTGTCATGTAGGACCTTCATCCAAGTCGGATCTACATGTACATGTGTATGGTAAGCGAATTTGGTGTTATAAATTAAGAAAAATTAGAATAAAAACTGAAATGATGACGTTATCATGACGTCAGTTTCATTTTTTATGTAAGACACATACCTGACTATGTATTTACACAGTTTCAACCCAATGGGCTTTCTAGAACTCTGAAAATAGAAATTTAAATAATGCACCCTTAAGATGACGTCACATGACAAATGATGACGTAATTACGACGTCACTTGTTTTGGAACAACATTAGCTTAGGTTCTTGGTCTTTGCCTTGTTTGAAGCTTATCTAATTGCATTTCGTGTAAATTTTTGCATTTAGAAAAAAATATTAAAATTAAACAAAATAATAAACAAATCAGTTCATGACGTCATCATGACGTCACTTCAGATTTTAAATACTATTCAATTAATACCTACCGATCGACCCACCAAGTTTCATAACGATCAAACATTCCCTTATATGTGTTTCAGAAAATCACGTTTTTGATGACTTCATAATGACTTCACACATTTTTTGAAATGATGTGCATATATCTCTGGTCTACCAAACCTAATACAACGGTGCACACAAGCACGTAGTTGCTGCCATAATTTATGCAAAGTGCGCGCGATTGCGACACTTGATTCGCCCGGTAAAACAAAGTACATTTTGCATTGTGTACATGATTTGCATTATGTTTATTATGATGTGAGACGCACGTCGTTCTACATGGCCTCCGTGTCCGTTTACCGAAGTGGACTGGTTTCCGACCTCCCTAGTTGGTAGTGCTACACATTAGAAGTCAAAACTATAAAGAAGAGACCACTGTCAAAACAAGTTCACTTTTGTTCGACACTCCCAGTCCCACTACCTGAGCTATGCGATGTTTCGATCGACCTATGCTCTATAGCTACAGCTACACAGTAATGTACGTGTAGACGCCATTTGTACATCTGAACCCTCTTTAGGAATCCCTTCCAACGCCAAGTTTGTGGAGAGGCTGCGATACATACCAAAGCTTTGTCTCACAAGTGAGCCCACATCATCACATGGTATATCAGCGCTAGATCTGACTGCAACCGGGACCATATTAAAGATCGAAAGGTGAGGACAATTATTGTACAGTTGTAAAACAAGAACCCTTCTAATTCTATTCACGCTAACTCATAACGTCAAATCAAATCGGTCTTTGTATATAGGCTAAATGATAACTGCAGATAATGCTTCACCAAGTGGGACAGGGTAATGCCGAGAAAATTGCGATGCCACTCTGAACTTGCAAATACCAGCTGGACGGAGTATGCCGGGGAAAATGCCTCTCATTTTAAACCGATTGCGATGCCACCCTGAACTTTTGTAAAACTAAAGAAGAGAATTTATGGAATAATCTCTCTGCAAATGTAGAGATTTTTGCCCCCAATATGTTGCAACACTAATTCAAGTGGTGGTGTATTTTTCATGTATAAAAGGCGCAGAAACAACAGTAACAATATCAGAGTAGTCAACATAATGTTGAATATGAACACTGTTTACTGCCCCATGCAGTTGTCCCGATGGTGCTCCCTGGCCCAATCAAAAAATCCCAAGCTTTTCTACTCAGTAAAGTCAATAACGAAATGCAAACTATGCTGGAAAATAGAATAGCACCGACTAAATGCACTTCGATACATAGGCCTAGATGAACCTATCAATTTTGAAAAAAATATTTGTTCACATTGATATTTGATTTGGAATTCTTTGTAAGGAAAATTAAGCTCTAAATGAGAGGTAGGCCCAAAAGTAATTCATGAATAAAACTGTTGTTTCTTATTGTTGAATTTGTAGGGCAGAGAATGATAACTAATAAACAGACGGTGAATAAACAGACAATGATTAAAGTTACTTGTGAAAACAATGGACTTCGTCGATGTTGTGGGCGGGGTAATGCCAGGAAAATGCCACTTATTTTTAAACCGATTGCGATGCCACCCTGAACTTGTGTAAAACTAAAGGAGAGAATCTGTTAAAAATCCTGTGTAAATCTCATCAAGTTTTTTACGTGTAATTTTTCCACAACACGTCGAGGAACTCCAGCACCACATTCAAAATGCACGTCGATCGGGAACAGTCTTATGCGCATTAGCGCCCACGTGAAACACAAGTGGAGACTTTGCTTGCGAATTGACCTATGTTGAAACCCATGGCGATGCCACCCTGATTCTTTGACATCCACTAGATGGGGAACAAGTTACGATCATCTTCAAATTGCGTAACTTGACTTTCTATTGAGCCCAATTTTTAGTGATAGTGTGTGAACTTGCACTATGATGAAATGGCAACGCCCATGACTTCTTTGGCCATTAGAGGTATAGACAACCGATCAAAAGGAAGTAACTTTGCATAGAGTAAACAACTTAGTATACAAATCATTCCAAAAGTACCACACCTATGTACAGCTAGGTCTGCGTGGCGATGTCCAGCTGTTCAAAGCGATGTGTAGTCTTGGTTCGAGACCTAATAAGAGGGGCTGTTTGGTTTCAACAAGGGACCTAAGTTGCACTTGCAGTAGCGTATCAAAGGTTTGGGTTGGTAAAGGGACACAATTGACCAAATTGCCCAAAGACAATCCTCACCAGGAGAATGTTGCCATATGTTTTATTTTACGGTCGCCCAACCGCTTCAGGAGGAGGGGGAGGGGCGGGGGAATGGGGGATGGGGGGGGGGAGCTGTACATCATCATGAGCATTGGGGCGCCGTTCAAAGCAGACTAATATGGACAATGTCAGACTATAGGGGTGCAACCAAATAAATAAATTCCCATAGAGACCAGTGATGAATCCCCATACTTCCACATTCTTTTAAAGGGAATATACAACATTTGCAAACATCAAAAAAAGAAATTATCAAATTACCACGAGAAATCTTGCTGGATTGCTAGGAAATGACATTCTAAAGCATCCTGTAAAATCGGGGCTCCTGGTGTACTGACATTTTCAAGAAAACGTGTGTTTTTCCAACACTGGTCGGCCGACCAGCGTTGGAGAAAACTGGCTTTTTTTTCAAAAGCTGCTCCTAATTTTTCATATTTTGTTATTGCACATTTTGTTGCGATTGATTACACACCTGTAAAGGATAACAAGCCTGCTTAACTGATTCTCTGATCTTACAATTCTCCAAAGACTATAAATTGTTCCGTTTCATCATAAGTGGGGTCAGGGAACCAGACTACAAGAACACGATTGGTTTTCTTGGTTTTTCCTGCATCTTCAAGCCCAAAAAGTGAAACAACTCAGTTTTATCAACATTTGCCATACATACTCATCCTCCAAATCCATTTATTTCTAAATATTGCAGCAAAAGCAAATGTTGTACATTCTTTTAAAAAATACTATAAAACTCTCACATTCCTTGTTCCTTGTTGGGGTTTCCCCCATAATACATCTTCCTGTGAATTTTAGCAGGAGGACCATACTGCAGGTGTTCGGGCTGCACAGAAAAATGATGATCAACATGTCGTTTTTCATTTTCCGTTTAATTTTGTTTACGTGCAAGTTGAGTGTGACCCACAACTTGCACTTATACAAACGTGCACCCTTTTTCGGTATCATTTGTCCTAAATTGCATACTTTCGTACACATTATCACTGTTTTTGGCCAAATAAAGAGTATGGCTGGATTGCTAAGGAATTTCTGTACTGATTAATCGTTATTTGAGCGAGAGGTGCTCAGTAGTTTTTGAGTTAGACAAAAAAAATTACTGGAAGGGGGGAACTTCCTGTTTTGGTTGACTGTATTTCCTTTCTTTATTTGCTATATACTTTAGGGGAGTTACTATTCACAGCAATGGCAGAGTTTGGCGAAGTGAACCTCACTCTTACAGTAGCTCAGCCTACAACTGCAACTGAGGGATCTGGCTTGAGTGCCAGAGAAATCATTGCACTCGTCGCCGGACTTGTATCAGCAGTTAGCGTATGCTTTACAATATGTAAGGGCTGGTGTTTGGTGTTCCTATTAAAGCTATAGTCCATCATTTGTAATTTGTGCATTTTGTTCGTTTGAAGCAACAAATGAGTTCAAAATCTAATGAAGGATACTGAACAACTAACCTGATGAAGTTTCAGCTAAGTTTCAGCTGTACATTCCGAAAAAAACAGCATTCTAAGATCTCAATTTCAAATCAAAAGTTACTGAATCATGTTTTGAATTGTTTTGAATTGCAGCTATACGCGACGTAGCGCACTGATCCGACGAATTATAACAAACGCGTCGTTCCAATACTTGTGCGCGCTGCACTGAATAACAAACGAACTACTAATTTAAATTTTCCTACGGTGCTTCTTAAGAATCACCGTTGGAAATGCCTTCCTTCGTTGATTACTTCAAAATGACAGCTTCCCAGAAAGAATAATTTCACAGGGAGTTTAGTTCCCTTACTATCTTTCAACCAAGTTTGTTTTTCAACAATAATTACGCCAGTTACTTTTCGGATGGCTGCAAATGATGGACTATAGCTTTAAGCATATTTTCAGGAGTGGACATAATTGCCATTTCACCTTGTCATTCCATGTCAGAGCATGTTTGCACGTGATCTATGCTGGTAGTTAACCATATAGATCGAAACACTTTGCTCGAATGAAGGATAGTTGGACTACTCTAGTCGCCTATTTGGAACCTGTACACGGGAACGGTTCCATCGCTGGTAACCAATAGCCGTGCGTTATCACCATAAGCACAAAGGGGAGCCAGAACCAAGAAGTTATTTATGTCGATATGACGTTTTGATTAGCTTATGACTAGATGCATTCAAACGTTGATATTAGTGCGCAGGCGTACGTTACGTCACGAATCAAGTAGTCGACTGAATTGGTCTCCATTCTTCACTGTACGGTTTTATTTCTTTAAAGTCAAAGATTAAAGAAGCCTGTTAAAATGTACTGAAAAGTGAAAAGTAAAACTAAAAGATTGTTTTGTGGTTTTATTACAGTGGGCTTTTGCTGCACTCACGGCCTATGTAAGCACAAGGGTAAGAACAAACGGAAAGACAATTACAATTATGAAATGTACAACCGAAGAAGGACATTTTTGCATTCAGCAGAATCCTGCATGCCCCACTGTTTAATAGGTTTGCGTTTAATAATCAACTCGACATTCCGATTATGTGGCGCCCACCAAGAGGAAGCATTCTCTTAGATATAAGCACATACTTAGAACCACTTTACGTCCATCCAACATACACAGAAAGAAAACTATTGTTTTTTAACGTAAGCTCTTCTTTTGAGAAACAGATTGTCAGAACCTCCATGTTCACTTTAGCATCCTAGAAAGTTTGTGAAGACAAAAACGTAATGTTCTGTCTTATCAGGAAAGAGTTATGCTGATGATGAGATGACCTTTCAATTTGTATCTTTTTAAAGACGAGAAGCTCGAGTCTTCTGCATCAAACTTTTCAACTGAACTATACTTTATCCATATAATGAGTCATGTAGTATTGTGGGGTGATTATGTGTCTTGTTTTATCTCTGTATGCAGGACATGACGGACAGGATCCAGGTGATACGGTAACCGATCCTCCCTTCGTGATCAAAGGTAAGTTCCGCCCATTTAGTAGGTTTAAAGATGCGGTTGTTTGATAGTGTGTATATGTATACATATGTATGTATATATCATGTATATATCATCGGTTGCCGATTTTATCCGACCCATTATGTCCGACGTTCACAGCGACAAACCCTCAAGTTCATGGCCAACAACATAGCGGAAAAATAACGGATTTGGCCCGCGTAGGCAATTCGGGGCCTATTTACTGGACTGCAACCTTAGTGAGGCAAATATGGTGGCATGACATCATAGAGCCTTAGACATGGCCATGTGGTTGCAAAGGCCTAAACGTCGTTGTCGTTAAACAAAGTAAGTTAATCCAATTACGTACTTAGACGCAATAACAGAGCAGTGAAATTCATGCACCCCAAAAAATATGGCTCTTTAAACGTTGTGTTTCTCAAAAAATGTTCTCAGTATGATTGAAATGTTAAAATATAACGGACGAACAAATTCTAAACTTCATGTCAGTGAAAACAAATCGCCGTCATCGATGCCGAAACGTCAATACTGGTTACTGGTAAAGCTGACTTTAAAGTCGGGAAGAAATTCGAAAACGTCCGAAAACGTTCGAAAATGTCCCCAAATCTATGTATTTATCTCGATTGCTAGGAATCCCTTTTTCAGGAGCAGTTGAACACTGATATCATTTAAGGATAGCCCGAATTTCAGCTTAATATGTTTTTGCAACGATTGTCTTACACCTTGAACTTTCTCCATGGTAAATTTCGACGAGGATTTTTTTCCGACCAAAATAAATCACGTGCATGGTTTTCAGGTTGGCCGATTTTGGGGCAACAATTACAAGCACATATTAGCATATTCATTAACGTGACTCGGCGTGACTTTGCGTGGGTCTCAGTATCGACCAATGGAAGCCGGCAAAATCGTGGAGGAGGCTAATCTGCTAAGTTTTACTGCACACCATAATGAATAGGAACCATGCACGAAGTCAGGCCTATTTTTCCAATTTCAACGAAAAGTATACTAAACATATCAAAACGATTTTTAGAATGAGTTTGATCATTATAGTATAAGGGAAACAAACCCTGAAAGTTGCATGAAGATACGTTCTTCCAAACGGGCGACGTTAATTTTCAAAAATGTCGCCCGCGAACGTGAACATGTCTGTGTGCATGTTGTTTCATACGTAACCTTTAGAAATCGGGAACCACATGGCTATATAAAGCCCCTGTCACACCTTTGCGTATCCTAATTCCTTATGAGTTCCTTATCAAAAGTTTTCAATACGCAGCCGTACGCTCAATTAACGTCGAAATGTTTTGATCACTTTGACTTATGTGCGACGCACATCTAGCGTACAAGTAACGAATTCAGCGCATCAATTGCGCATCATGAGATGCGTATGAGTTGCGTATGCAGTGCACAATATTATTTTTCGGGCTGTGAATAGGTCAATGCAGTGCGCATGCCGAGCGTATTCCGGACGCACCCGACTTATGCTGACTGCATACTTGACGCACTTCTGAGCATATTCCCGCCGCATTTCCGCCGCTCGCCGTTCAGCGTGCGTTGCATCTGCGCTGCAAGTACGCTATGTATACGTCCAATACAGGCGGCTCATATGCTGACGGGGTACGTCACGAACACATAGCGTACTCGTAACGCACTTGACCGATGCGGGACCGATGCGCTGCGTATTTATAACTTATGACCTGCGCAACAGCGTACGCAGCGTAGTTTTGTGCATGCCCAAAACTATTCTGCGTACTGGGCCGTACCATGCGTATATCTGCGTACATAAAACCTACGCAAAACGATAGAGATGCATATGAGGTGCGTATTGTGCGTACGACTGCGTATGGAAAAAATGTCAATGCGCAACTCATAAGGAATTAGGATACGCAGAAGTGTGACAGGGCCCTAGCCTGGTTTAAAGCGCATCAGTGCCGAACCAGAGGATACCGGTAGGTCGGTATACCACGCATGATTTGGGGCAGTGGGTACCCCCCCCCTCCCCCTGTATCCATGTCTCTAGACTATTGTTACCTAAATATTGCGTCCTTCTAGATATCTTATTCTCGAGATTCCGGGAATAATAACAAAAACATAAAAGGGGAGTTCCCTCCGCTCAAAGTCTTGCTATTATGCAAGAATGCCTGAATCAAGGCACAATAGCAATCCATAATGGGTCGGACATAATGGGTCGGACATAAACCGGCCGTCGGATATAATGGGTCGGACATAAAACGGCCGTCGGACATAATGGGTCGGACATAAAATGGGTTGGACATAAATGGGTCGGACATAATTGGTCGTCGGACATAGTGGGTCGGACATAATCGGCCGTCGATTGATAATCGGTCGTTGGACATAATCGGCTGCGGACATTATGGCTAAGGCATAATCGGCCATCGTCCGTCAAAATCAGTTGTCGGACATAATGGTATCAATCAGACATAATATGCCTGAACAAACCGTCACCGTTTTCACGAAGAGACACATAACTCCTCTAATTATTTTGGCACCTTATTGACAAAAACAACTTGTCTTCCGTTCGGAAAGGCTATGGTTGTATATGCGAGGATGGTTCAGGGTAATAAAATCGCAAAAGTGGAAATAGGTTACCATCATTTTTGGTCGAGTATCGGGTACCCGGCCATCCGTCCTAGCACTAATCATAACCATGTTCTTTGATTTACAGATCTGAAATATTGGCAGGAACAGCTACATCGTCTTTACGAGAAACTTTACATCCGTACTGATACGAGTAATACTTCAACAAATGTAGCAGATGTTGACGAGCTTTTTACAGAGATAAAACTCTGTCTGGAGACCGAAGAGACTTTCTCTGAAACGTTACCAAAGAGGGAAACTGTATTGGAAAAACATACAACCATACCTTTACACGCATGGACAGATTTTTTTGATACCAAAATTGTAAAGAATTCGTTGATTATTCTCTCAGGTGGGGCTGGATTTGGCAAGTCAACTCTTTTCAAGATAATTGCGAATTCTTGGACAAAAGTTGATCAACTTGCCGAGGTGAAGCTTTTGTTTTTGATCAAATTGAAAGAAATGAAAACATCGAGCGTCATTGATGCTATCTTGAACCAATGTTTTCCACAAGACGAAAAACCATTGCGCGATGATTTGATAACAATGATTAAAGAAAACCAAAAACACACTGTGTTTTTACTGGATGGTTTAGACGAACTTAGCTCCGAGTTTTGTAAACCTGTTGATGATGTATATTGTGTCGATAATGTGTTGCATAACAAGGTCTTCGAAGACAGCCGCGTATTTGTATCAACACGGCAACATATGGTCAAGTACATTCTTGAAGACAACCCATTGTGTTCACGCATTGAAACATTAGGCTTCACATCAGCAAACGTAGACAAATTTATCATGAAGTGCTTCTCTGGTGACGAGGGTAAAGGTAAAGAGTTAATTTCATTCTTGAAGGGAAACCCATTGCTCCAGAACTTGGCGGAAATTCCAGTGATTTGTCAGATGATTTGCAGAATTTCAAAAATGAGTCAGTCTAAATTGTCTGATCGAATGACGGGGCTGTACAAGGATTTTACGGAGGTTCTTGCCCGGCGCCGCTGTGGAGACGATTCAGATTGGAAGCAGCGTTTGGAGACGGCACTCGAAACGCTTGGGGAGGTCGCATTGGACGGGTTACTGCGAGGGCATCAGGTCAAATTGATGAAAGATGATTTTAAAAAATGTGCATCTATCTTGGATGATGAATGTGAAGGAAGTGGTTTCATACAACAAGAAAGTTTCGATAGTATTTTTGGCGAGGAGGTCATTGTCACTTTCCTCCACAGGACCTTCCAAGAATACAGTGCAGCGTGCTACTTCGCCAGTTTGTATCGCAACAATGTAGCTGGTTTCCTAGAGAAGTTGAAGCAGATTAATGCAATTGGTCATGTTGATTCAATGGTTTATCTGCTTCGGTTTACATGCGGCATAGCATCGGAGTCTGATGCTACTGGACTCATCCTGAAGCACGTCCAAGAGCTGGAGCGTAAATGGTACAAGATGGGCGGACCAAGAGACTCTCAGCGTTTGACGCGGTTGTTTTTGTATGAATCTGGGTCTGGTAAATGGGCTGATGAGCTACAGAGACCGGCAGTTTGCCAGGAACAACCGCTACAATGCCGGAATCAAGAGGATCTGATAACACTGCAATATTATTTACAGTTTGTGCCTCCTCTGCAGTTGGGAAACAAAGGGTTTCAAGTATACTGCAATTCCTGTGAAGACTTGACGGCGTTGATGGAATTACTGCTGAGTGGTAAGATTCTTCCAGCTGATGGACACGTTTCAGACTGGTCAATGCAGGTCTGGTATACCATGGGTGAACGCGGGAACGAGGAGATACAGATTCTAATAGAAACACTTGAAGGGATGGATGTGAGGCTTTGTGATCAATTGAGGCTACACTTACTAATTGGTAAGGAATCGCGCTTTGATGAGAAGTGTCGGTTGAGACACCTACGCCGTGTGAAGGAAGTGGATATCGTTAAGTTTCATCTATCAAGTGATGACGCCAATTGTCTTGCACGTTTAATGCAGTGAAGGGTATGAAGGGTTAAAGGTTGTTGAGGTCTGATGTCGTGTTATATGAAACCAACTTGCATGGTCATGTGAGCTGTTTGGCTCCTCTTATTCCCCCCTCCCTGGTACAGTTTTGTTTACACGAAAACGGACTGAATGATGAACAGGGGCGGATCCAGAATTTTCAAAAAGGGGGGGGGCACAAAAACTTTGTGCGCGTTGCACACATAACGAGACTGAAGCGCGAAATCCCTTGCAGGCAGGGTTGAGGGCACTGGAAGCTCTACGATTTTAGATGTTCTCTCCTACATCATGAGTATTTTAAGCCATTAAGAGCAAAATTCACAATGTTTATTTTTTAATTTTAATAATACTTTTTTTTTTCTATCAAATATAGAATTTAAAGTCACTGTTAATGTTAGTTGAAAATGAACCCCAAAATTAGAAGGCGCTGATGACAGCCCCCGGGTGAAAAAAAAATGAAATGTGTTATTTTGCGAGCGAGCGGAGCGAGCGAGCCAAAAAAAGTCATGTTTACTATTAAAACATACATTTCTACCCAGAAATTTGCCTTGCAAACAAAGAAAATAAAATAAATGGAATTTCATTAGGGGACAGCCTGCCCCAAGCAAGGGCGGATCCAGAACACAATTTTTTTTGGGGGGGGGGGCCATAAACAAATTTGGTCCTCCCAAAAAGGGCCCCGAAAATTTTTTGGATTCTAGATGCTCTGTGGTGCGATCTGAGGCAATTTCTGACCATTTTAACCAATGTTTCTTTGAGGAAAAGATGGTGGTTGGTGTACTCATTGCCTGCCTTTTTGGCGATGTCATATAAAAAAAAAAAATTGCTTTCGGTTTTTTTGGGGGGGAGGGGGGCCTTGGCCCCCTTTGGCCCCCCCCCCGGATCCGCCCTTGGCCCCAAGCAGCCCCTACCCCCACTCCACCCCATTTTGGTTGATGTTATTGTCGTTTCATTTTTTTTTGGTTTTTTTTTTGCTTCCATCATCATTAATAATATTCTTTTCGTTTTGCCCCTCTCCTGGTATTTTCTTTCTTTTACCATGTAATGTAATTGGTGATTTTAGTTCAATTCGTATTTTCTCCATTATCATCCCGTCTGTCTGGGTGTGTGTGTGTGTGGGTTTGTTTATGGTGTAAATCGAGCTCGCGCGGATGTGATTGGCTTCTCTTTTGAGTCCCAGTATAATGTGTGGTAATTGCGGTCATATATACTTAATTTGTATATACACTTGCATACACTTTAACCACCATTTTTTCCATGTTCTTTTGAAGTCTGCAGGCTAAATAATTTAAGACGAAATGAATCGTCTGCATTCTGCAAGTGTTGTCGAATCACTTCAAGAAATGTCAAGGCCTGAGGAAAATCGTTTATTTGTATTTTGTTTTTTTTGGGGGGCCTCCGATTTTCTTAAAAAGAAAACCAAAAAAACCCAGCTTTTATTTAACGGAAATGCAAACTGCATCCAAATTCCAATTTCCAAAATATAAAAAACTTTGCCAGCACAAATTTCCCGAAAGCGGCAGCATTCCTGAGCTGCCGCTTTCACATACAAGGTTTCAAAATAGTCACATAAAAGATTTCTGGCTACGCAACCGGCAGTCCCAGGCATCACAGGGGAGCCTCCTAGCAACAGTATTTCCAAGCAACCAGGTTGGGATGTGACGGGCATGCAGCCATGCACCTGTGGCTCAGATAGCTAATCACTCCAGTAGCGCGTGGAAGGAAGTCATATTCATGAAAGCAGACGGTCCGTGACGAAAGCAACCAATGGCATATTTATTTGCCGGGAACCGGCTCATTTCATTGGCTGAGATACTATCATCACTGTTTATCATCTAAGAATCTTCCAATTACTGACGGCAAGTTCTCAAAGGCCTTAAAGTTCGGTGGCCTACAGCTGAGCCCAAATGTATATGCTTTGTAACGAACAAGAGTGGCATTGTATCAATTTGAACAATGCGGCTATCAATCATTCTCTGGAAAGGTTTTTCGGAGCTGACATTTTATTTGGGCATTTTTTTCTCAGAGACAGGGGAAAACTTTATGCGGAAAATGTGGGAAACTGAATTGAACGTGAAATTTCACCTCCGTGTTGTGTACATGCACATAGATAAACGATTGGGGGATGATATTCCAAGTCCAAATAATTCATTAAATGTAGGGCTCCCGATGTCTTTTTTTCGTAGTACGATTTTATTCTTCGCTTATTTAAAAAATAAAACTGAATGGCCTACATTATTCTTGTAAATGTTACTCTAGAATATAATTATTTCGGAATACATTTTGAAATTAAGTTTGAAGTCAAAGGGCTGATCTAATTCGTATTCCTTTTAAAATTAGGAAAAACTAAGCATAATTCATATTAAAATTTCCCCTGGAATCTACAAAAGAATTAACTGAGAGTTCAGAACTTAATGGGCTAGGGTGTTTGAAATAGTTTTACTTTAAAAATAAATCGAGAGAACAAGACATACTAAATCGTATTAAAATAACCCCTATTTATTTGATGTCTCTCTCTATCTGAGGCCGGAACAATATAAAAGGGATGACGATTAATTCTTCGTGTATTTAAAAAATTAAACGCATGGCCTACATTATTTTGTGAAAATGTTTTACTCTAGAATATATTTTGGAATATATTTTGACGCTATTATTTGAGGGATGTTGTTAATCCTGATATATTCATTTAAAAATAAGAAAAACCGAGCATAATTCGTATTAAATTTCCTCTGGAATCTACAAAAGAATTAACTTAGAGTGCAAACTTTAACGGGCTAGGTTTTTTTTTTATCATTTTGCTTTTAAAAAAATATTTAGAGAACCAGACGTAAATCTCTCTCTGAGGTCGGGAAAATAAAAAAGGGGATGACGATTTTATTCTTCATTAATTAAAAAAACCCACATGGCCTACATTATTTCGTGTACCGGTACATGTTCTACTCTAGAATATATTTTGGAATATATTTTGACATGAAGCATTAAATGCAAGTGCTGTATTAAATGTGCCCCCAATTCACGCCGGGAAATAAAAGTGTCTTATAAAAATATATTCTTGCTTTGAAATAAATTTTGAGACAATGATTGACAGGCTACCTTCAAAACTTATACATTGTATATTTTTGTTTATAATTATGTATGATAGTTATGTTCAAAGCGATTGATTTGATGACCGCCCGTCCGCCCGCCATAATGACTCCTCAAAAACGGAAAAAAAACAGCTATGCTCTCAAAGGAATGTATTTAATGCCCGCCAGCCCTAAGACGACTCGTAAAAAAAAAAAAAAAACAGTTGCGAAAAGGGGGGGGGGGGGGGCACGGGCCGGGTGTGCCCCCGTCTGGATCCGCGCCTGATGATGAAGACGTCACAGACCTACTTAGTATCTTCTCTTCCGAACATGGTTTGAAGGACCTTTCGATTCGTGGCTGTGCATTCAGTTTGGATGGAGTGAAGAATCTTACTGCCGGTCTCCAGTGTCTCCCTGATCTACGCCGGGTGTTTATTTCTGGTGGAGGTTTCGATGACCATTTTGTCATGCAAATAATCAAGGAAAACCTTTCAAATGTAAATTTAGCACATAATTCATTACCGGTAGCTGGCTCAGTACACAATGTTCTTTATGCAATCCAATCCATCTAATCGTTACACAAACATATATATCTAAAAATATAAAGCTTTTTACCACAACCGCTCGACACTATCAATTAGGGACAAAAGCTCCAAGAAGAAACAGAAACGAGTTAAGTGGAGAAATCCGAAATTTCCCTAGACAGGCGTGATACAGACTTTCGAGCTTTGACATTGAAAACATTAATTCTAAAATTCTAATGCACTAAAAAACAAATTAGTGCATATTATTTCGACGATATAATCATGATATTGACAAAGCGTGTTTTTTTTTAATTGCACCTGATGTCCTTTGGGTCATGGTTCATATCCACTGCACGACTTGCACTAACAGCATACATTATCCATGTGCATCTGTGCCTTTACATAGGCGGTACCCGGTTCATATCTTGACTCTGTGGGTTGGCCCATCTGTATCACTGTGTTGCTTCCCTTGCCTTTCACATCTTGTCCACGGTTCAAATCCAGCCAGGGACACTTTGTTGGTTGATTCTTACATTGATTGAAATACACTCTATCATGTTATCAGGTTGATTATGGATACGTTACCCTTTTATTTTCTATATCTTTAGTATGTGGTTCATGTTCATTCTTCATCTTTGTGAATTAGCCGTAAATTGTGGCCAATGTTTACGGTGGTCGGGTAGAGAGAGTCTGCTGGTTTTCTGGATTGCACCTCCGTTCAAGCATCTATAGTCTTCCCATCATGGACAAATGCAAAACATTCATCATAATGTGCTCTGTTCTCTTGGAATCTTGTCTTGCCTCTTAAACACGACCTTACTTCCTTGTTTTTTAAACACTAATTTTGATGCCTGGGGATTATCGAAAACAGTTTGCTGAACATTATGTACACGAAGCGAAACCATAAATGTGTTAGTTTGACGCATTTATCGTTTGACGACTCACACTTAATTTTTAATTTTACAAATGACCGATGTTTATTATTCATCAAATTTGTGCTGAAAAAAACTCACCAGTCCATATCAATACAAAACAAAAACAAACAGAAAACCGCGCAAAATAGCTTGGCTGAGAGAATAATTAAGAACATTACTGAATGGGTCCAGAGAATAGTTGAGAAAATTACGGAATGGGACCAAAATAATGCACTGAGGTTTTTGTGAAATGTCAGTATAGACTTCATACGAAGCAGCCATCTTAGAGGGCATCTTTTGTTATTTTATTCAGTAACAATGAATGCACATAAGGCTCACTCATGCATATCCCAGCACAACAAAGGCATTGCCCTCTAAGATGGCTGCTACGCGTAAGGTCTATTCTACATGTATATAAACAAATTCAGGGTCTATTTTATAATATTTTAAAGCAATCATCATGTGCCCTATACTCTGAAAAGCGTGTAAAAATCAAATTAGCTTGTAAAAATAAGAAATAAGAATATTTAGTTTCTGCATAAAAATAGGTTTGAAGCATTTCGTGAAATAAACATTCCACGGTCATTTTAGAGTTAAAAAACAAAAACCTTTTGTTCTCGTATACTCATTGAAATGGTTTCTCATTCACGAAAAAGGGACGTCATGTTATGTTAGTGGCGTCATCTTATTGGACACGGCATTGCATAGGAAAATAAGACAGCAGATGTAAATAGGCTGGAACCAATCTTTGTTTTATTTAAACAGAAAACGAAATATCTGTTTTTTTGGCGCACGACTTTTTACGTATTCTTTTGTACTACTAATGGTTGTAATTCTAATTTAACAGCTAGTGCCAATGCGTTTAAAACAAATCAGTTTTTGTCAAAAAGCAACCGTGTATAATGACACTGTGTTGCGTTAACGAAAAGAAAACAAAAGGGAAAGAATCGATGTATATAGAAAGAAAGAAATATTGTGTACTAATAATTGGCAAAGCATCCACAGAGTAAACAAAAGACCAACTAGTTTTGTATCTCGTGTGTCCGATTAATGTAAATATGATTATTGCTTATGTTAAACATTGTATATAACAGCTGGTATGCAAACAAAACCTCCACTTTTGGTCATCAGGCATTCCAGAAGGCCCTCTTACATGAGTTGTTTTTGTGGCATTAGTGAGAAGTAAATCTAACGAGGAGGCGTCAATATGTGTACCGCATTTACGTTCAAATGAATCAAATTAAATCCCTTCAGTGGATTATGTCAGTGGGATAACCTTCTTAAATTCGTTTTTCTACCTGGTCTTAAGGGAATAAAACCACCACTGTATATTTTATCAGATTAACATCTGAAAGTTGAGATTTTCGTCAATCCGTTTAAAAAATATAAAATAAACAATATGTAACTATGATTTTCATGATTCTTACAAGGTCATAATCTCCCAAATCTGACGACTTTGTCTAAAAAAAATTGGGAATCATAAAGCAAATTAGGTGTCTTTAAGTTTTGTAAGTGTTCATGAAACTGCTGACGAAAAAAACTTCAGTGTTTGAAAAACAATATTTCGTTGCTTTAATTGTACAGGAAAAGTGAACTCACATCCGCATCGTGTGGCTTCTTCGTAAGAAGGACATATTAAAAAAAAAAAGGAATATTCTTTTCATAAATTTTTGTACCAAATGTCAGTTTTTAAAGAATGTCAGCGACTGTGACATTAATATTTTGCTGATTGTTGTCATTAATAATTTGTACATAATACGTTTTCTCCGCTTCTCGAAATCAATGGTATAATCTGTTGAGCTGAAGCTTATATAAGTTACCTGTTATTTTGAGCAATAATGTTGCTCCAAAAATATGCACAGACACAAAAGCAAACAAACCTATTAATGGTACCATTTTGTCCTTTGTAATATTAAGTGCAGCAAATCTGAATGGATTTTTGTATTTCATCTGAATAAAATCGAAAATCAAATTGAAATGCTAATAACAACAGATGCGTCAGCTTTACAATTTGTTTGGGTTGTTTTTGAACCTCCAACGCATAAAAGGGCTTATCAATTATTCTGGGGCGGAAAATAATAAGAAATTTGTGAGGAATGCGGGTTAGCCAGAGAGCCAAGCTAATCGAACGATCACACGCCTATCTAGTCCGTGTCAATTGTAAAACAAATCCGATGGTATTTTTTTTCTGCAAACCAGGGTGGGGTTGGGAGGAAAGGGGGAGGAGATAGGGATTAAGTCTTCTTTTAGGCCATATATAACTAGTAAAAGTGGGCAGATTTTGTCGCTCAGTGTCGCAATCGCAACTGAATAACGTTGATTTGATGTAGAAAAACCGGCAATTTAATAGCATTTTTCTTCGGGTGAAATTCGAAATAAACAGGGACACGGCCATCATTTATACGGCACTGCGGTGGAAGGATGGGGGCGCACTTTAGGACGCACGATATCAGTGACTGTTGAAAAACCATATCTTTGACCACTATCTCCACCACTTACTCGAGCAAAGTATATCCTGAAATATCCTCACGGGTACGTCCCATGCACCCTTCCCCCCCCCCCGAATTTGAAGATGCACTCCCTGCACAATTTTCGAGTTTTACTTAAAAAACCCTAGATATGATTATTTTAGGCCTAATTGCTATTTTCCTATAAAATACAAAATATGTAGTCACTTTTGCATATGACATAAAAAAAACTCACACACCAACGTTTAGTAATTGAATTAGTTCGCCACAAACATCGAATTATTGGCTGCCAGACAATGATTCGGCTGTCACTGCTTGGGTTATTTATGCACGAAATGAAAGCCCCTTTTCAGAGGTTCGTAGTTGCCATAAATCGGAATAGAGGGTAGCCTACTGTCTTGTTGTTGAAAAAAATTGAAACTTGTTATAAGAGAAGAAAGTCAATTGTTTGAAGAGCCGGGTGTAGGCCTACATCTTTAAGAGGTGGAGAATTATTGATACGGTGAGTTACAATAATTGTCCTCGTCTAAAAACAAATCAGGGGAAAGAGGTTATTATGTCTTTGTCGGGTGTCGTGACACAAAATAATGGAATCCCTTAAAAAAATCTTAGGGGAAGGGGCATTCTTCTTTAACCTCGTGCAACTGGACCTTGGAGACCGATACCAGTGGCGTAGCACAGCCATATTTATTGAAAAGGGCTCTTGCACATCCGTGGTGAAATGTAGACACGGTGGTTTTTTTCTCCGGACACTTGGCCTCCGTAAATCAACGATATCTCTGGTTTGCATTGATGGATTTTCTTGGTACTTTCACCAATTATAACCAAGACCATAGGCTTTAAAATAATTTAATATTTGATTAGCTAGTATGACCACCGTTTGAGCAAATCAGCGACTTCTTCATGCACAATGTTTATTGGGACACGCTGTAGAGCAGCCACCGTGCAAAATGCATAGATGGTGATTTCTTGTTAACATGGCTTGCCGAGGGACGAGCTGGTTAACAGTTGGAGGGGGTGGGGGGTTTGGGGTCTATTCATTGCACATTCCTAATATACATAGGGGCCTACACATTGATGTATATTATGTGCACATGGGTGGAAATATGTTATGGGAAAATACAGAGCACATTTAGATACATTTGCTAAAAGCCTACGCACTGGGATTTTTATTTATTTATTTGTTTTGTGTGTGTGTGTGTGGGTTTTTTTTTTTGGGGGGGGGCGAAACTTGACCCTTCCCCCTTTCCCCCATGATTCTCCCCCCCCCCCCCAATGCCCCTCGAGACCCCCGTTCCCGATCTAGCCTTGGTCAAGGCGCTAGTTGTTATTAATCCCGGCCGTAGCGCGGTAAACGATATCCTCGCTAGCGCTATGCATGCGGTGCTAAGTACAGCGCGAACAGCGACCTCACGCGGCCACCATTTCTATGCAAATCAGTTGGACCCAATCTAGCGCCTTGGTTCAATCGTCGGCAAAAGCTTATGTTTTTCTTAATTTTGTGCTGGAATTCTAGCGCACGACCTCGTTAGACTTGAAATCAAGTCTGTAATGAGTGGTTTTAATCGCGTCTGCCGCGCGCGACTCAACTGCTGTGCCGGGGGTACGACGTACCGCGTGCTGTCCTAGTAGTAGGGGGGACGCTACGTACATTATTATCGACCCCATGCGTGTGCGATCCCATGCGTGTGCTGCATTACAGACTTGAATAACTCGTTGTCAGTTTGTGCACAGGCAATGAGACTTGCTACCAAAATTGGACGGAGCAGTCTGATTGGTTAAGAATCAAGAAAATATGAATATTCAACAGGCATCTCTTAGCCGATGCGTTTTGGCTTGCACGACGACATACACAAGTTTACGTACATGTACGTACGTATACACATACACACCCGATTATCGCGGCATGTTGTGTAGTCTTCACCAAACAATCGCTTACATCAAATTTCTTCGGATTTCCTATCGCCCAACGTTAAAATTGAGGTGTTGGAAGCTAGCACCGAAAGGTATAGAGGTTCCATTGACCATGGGTTGCGAAAACTGGGGATTTCCAGTGCTCTGAAATCCCAACAAACTGTGGCAATCGCAAATTTTCTTGACGGCAACGACACCTTGGCTTCGTGAATCTACCCACCGGGTTCGGGATATCCCTGATAATACCAGCTAGCCCCTTAGTATGTAGGCATACTTTCTTCACTCACGAAGCCTTTCAAGCTTGAGTAGAATACCATCACAATATAATTACACATGATTCAACTAATTAAACCAACATGATGAACTAGGACCATCGTTCAGTGCATAGCGGTTCTGTAACCTTAAAAATGGGCACAAACCGCGAACGATCAGTACGAGTTCGTTTTCAGGGTGATAGGGTGACCGTAAGGTCATGACTCAATCTGTTAAATGCACTTCAAAAATCTGTCAGATTTATCAAAAATATGCCAAATTCCCCAGACTTACTCGAAATACACTAAAAACACCTTAAATCACATGCAGTTGCTATAATATTGCTTTAATTAAAGTTCAAATTACATTTTAAACAATCTATAACCACATAAAGGTAATATGAAATTTCAGGCAAAACTCGTTTTTTAACAAAAAATATGTCAAAGTTAGCCGAAAATCGGCTAAAACGGTCACTATGCAGGGTGATTAGTTAAACTACAACAAACCACATGGGCCAAAAGGAGCTTACGTTTACAGTCGGTGCGCACTTCATTTTTTGAAGGGGATTTACAATTATTCGTAGCAGTTTCAACTTCCATAATCACTTAAATATTACTCCTTTTATTCAAAGACAGTTGCAAAAGTACCAATATTATCTACAATGTTATACTCTTTTTTTTACTGTAATTTTAGAAATAGGACTGCCAAATCAAATGGAAACTTGAAAATGATCGTGTAATAATTACCCCTATATTTATAATGGATGTTCCTTCGTAAGCCAGATGGGCTACTATTGGCCCTCGCTATGGAAACGTCATGCATATGCATTGCAGTGGCTGCATATATGAATATTCGCTTGAAAACGTGTTAGTCAAGTCGTTAGACACGGACTGACCATGCCGCGCGGTATAACCGGTAGTACATGATTTTGGCATGAATGGTTGTAGCCTTATGTTGCATGAACGGCGGTGGTATGCGGATTCTGGCGCTGATGACGGACATAAACCACTATAGTCTAACGACTTGTCATCAAGTCTAACGACCTCGTATGCGAATACAGATAAGTGTAGGCGGGGCTAATATGTGGAGTGTCCAATCACACCTTGGTAAATCCGGACGTCATCAAATTATTTGCAGCCATTCGCCTTTTGCGGTCGTGACAGGAACCACCGTTTTTGTGCATTGGTGCCGTGTGCAGAGACACACGTGTATGGATTATGTACGGTGCCACATTTCACTCTGCAAGTTTCCACGCAACGATCGACCAATAAGAAAACGACATTTAAGGTCAGCTAAGGCTATTAACATAATGAGCACCACCCCCAAAACCTCACATGGACGATTGAACCAAGGCGCTAGATTGGGTCCAACTGATTTGCATAAAAATAGTGGCCGCGTGAGGTCGCTGTTCGCGCTGTATTTTTAATGCACTGCATGCATAGACATAATGACTGCACGCATAGCGCTAGCGAAGATATCGTTTACCCCGTTATTACGGCCGGATGAATAACAACTAGCGCCTTGACCAAGGCTATTCCTGATCGTGTCCATTGAGAAATGGATTTGTTTTTACATGTATTTCATTTAAGTACACATGTTTAGTGCAACCCGGGCATGTTGGTAATATAGGTCTAAATTAATGAAGTCTGAAAAATACAGAAACCTTTTGCAATTGCTTTCACACCAAAAAAAAACAAAATAAATAAACCAATGAATTAGAAATATGACATTTCTGTTGGTTTAGAATAACGGATGACAAAACGTTAGCCCCCGAAAACTGACCTCCCCCAACTGCGGATCCGGGGGGGGGGGGGAGGGGGGGGGGAGGGGCAACGGGGGCAATGCCCCCACCTACAGGGTGCATTGGGTGAAGGACTGCACGGTACATGGTTGCACGGATATAGAACCAAACAACACCACCCACTCCTCGAAAACAATAAAATCAAACATAAAACAGTACAAATTAAACCAAACTATATATATAGGGCCTACAAACAAACAAAAGCATATTTCCAGTATCAAAAATTCATGAAACCAAAAATCGTAAGGAAAAAAAGGTAGTAACAGCATTTTTTCTCAATAGAGCATCTCAGTGATTCTCTCGGAGCATCCCAGTGATTCGTTTAGAGCACGCCGGCTGCGTTGCGTTTGCAACACACATCAATGTTTAGGCCAAAAAAAAAATATTCGGTCTCTGGTCAGACCAAAGTTCCGGAATTGACGCGGCCACGCGGCTTTTTTTTTTTTTTTTTTTTTTTTTTTTTTCTTCAGCTTGGATTGTACAGACAAGGTGGGTACTATTTTGTTTTTTTGGTGTCCTCATGTACATTGGTGGCCTCCATAATTTGCCTTGGTGCTTTCGATCATTTGCCTTGGTGCAGTTTCCCATTCCTTGGTGCTCTGTGGTAAAAAGAAGTGCGGAGGTGCGGAAATAGAGGGCGCTGTTGGAGCTACCGCGGAACATTTTGGAAAAAAAAAAGATCGACGCGCATGCTTAAAATCGACGCGCGCGCTGACCAGAGACCGACTTATTTTTTTTTTTGGCCTTATTCCTAAGAAAATAACAATGACGTTACACCATTGCTATATCTCAGTCATGCATGCACATTAAAGCATTTCAAAGAACGGCTTCCGTCGAGCTGCCACAGTGGCCAAGTGAATAGTGGAATGAACTATGGATCACAAGAGCTGTGATTCGAACCCGGTACCCGCGTCCATTTTCATTTGTGTTAGTTGGGATAAGTTACTTTAATTAAAGGGAAAACACTACGAGAACCTAAATGCCTTCCATCCACACAGCGTGATAAATATATTTATGTTTAATAGAGTTCGTGATGTGATTGGTTAAAATACGATGTATGATGCAGAAAAAAAATCCAAATGGTTCGTTTAGAGCACCCGGCTAACACTACACTGGTTGCATAGGTTGCTCTTATAGAGCATCACATGGGTTCTATTGGAGCATACATGGAGTTCTCTAAGAGCATCTCAGTGCTTCGTCTAGAGCACCCCGGCTGACACTACACTTGTTGCATAGGATGCTCTTATAGAGCATCTCATGGGTTCTCTCAGACCATCCCTGGGGTTCTCTTAGAGCATCCCAGTGGTTCGTTTAGAGCACTCCGGCTGACACTTCACTTGTTGCGTAGGGAGCTCTTATAGAGCATCACAGGGGTTCTCTTGAAGCATACATGGAGTTCTCTAAGAGCATCTCAGTGGTTCGTCTAGAGCACCCCGGCTGACACTACACTGGTTGCATAGGATGCTCTGATCGAGCATCTCATGGGTTTTCTCAGAGCATCCCTGGGGGTTCTCTTTGAGCATCTCAGTGGTTCGTTTAGAGCACCCCGGCTGACACTTCACTTGTTGCATAGGGCGCTCTTATAAAGCATCACAGGGGTTCTCGTGGAGCATCCCAGGGATAATTTTACAGCATCCCAGCCCATCATGCACTGATTGCATAGGGCTCTCTTAGAGCATTGGGAAGGGGGTGGGTGGGTTCTTAGAGAATCCCAGTCCACACTGCATTTATTTCATAGAAGTTCTCTTAGAGGAAGCCTATGCAAACAGAGCACTTTATGTGGCTATTTAAAGTGGTATTTAAGAATGCGGATGAAAAATATGATAACTTGTAAGAAATAACCATTTGTTAAAAAACCTATTTATTTCTCGTTAGCGGATTTCCGGCTGTACAAGCCAATAACAGGTAGGCCTACATGGATTTCCGTAGGCAGGAAAATAAACTACATATGATCTACTTTCCTGGACCTAACTTTATACAGTGTAGTGTCAGTTTACAGTCAACGAAATGTTGAATCATTGGGGTTCTCTTGGAGCATCCCAGGGGTACAGTTTAGAGCAGCTCAGCCCACACTACACTGATTGCGTAAGGTTCTCTTAAAGGGGGGGGGGGGGGGTGTTATTAGACAGTCAAACATTGGGGTTCTCTAGGGCATGGGGGGGGGAGGGTTTGATTACATAGAGGTTGCAGGGGCGGACCCAGGAATTTTCGCAGGGGGGGGGGGTTCATCAGCAAAAAAATCTGAAACTGTACACAGGTTTTTTTTCTCCGGACACTTGGCCTCCGTAAAATCAAAAACTTGGGGGGGGGGGGCCTCTGGTACCATATTTCAATAGGGAGTGCTGTTCAAATCCAACAATTATTAACACTAGATTACAGAACGTTGTGCCGTATTTTGAACAGGCACACATTATACCAGAATAATTTTCTTTGGGTGTCACTGCGGGGGGGGGGGGGTTCGACTTATTTGTTAGGAATTTATAGGAATTTTTTTTTTTTGGGGGGGGGACAGAGCTGGGGGTGGGGGTTTGACCCCCCCCCCCGATCCGCGCTTGGCTTGTCTTACTATACAACCCTATATAATCAGAGCGCTGTGTGGCTATTTAAAAATGGTATTTTAGAATGCGAATGAAAGGTGTGATAACTTGTAAGTACAATCAATTTATTAAAAATGTTTTGTCTCTTTGCCCTTTTTCCGTACAAGCCTGTGACACAGGAAATATGTACCTGTATAGGCCTACATGTAAATCTGTTAGCAGGAAAAAACAGTATGATCTACTTTCATTGACCGAACCGTATAGTGTCCGTTTACATTCAACGAAATCGTGCGGTCAGGTTAAATTGCATTCACATACCTCCTCCCTTTTTTGTGAACAAAATAATAAGCAGCAACTGGGAACGGACTTTGCTCGCCTGTACACTTCGAGGATCAATCAGATTATTAAAGAAACATATCAGCGGCAGCTGTCTCAACTTGTTTGAATGGGAAGGGGACAGCAACTACTTGGACGATCCGAATCGCAGTACGGACAATGGGTGTTCGAAGATCAATGCCTGAGCAGTATTGCATTGTGGATAGTTTTAAGATTAATATAATGTTAGAAAAATCATTAAGCACCAGGATTTGTCTTCTTGGAAAAACATCGCCATGAGCGTCTCCCATCGTTGGAAACTTGTCTTCCGCTCGAAGTTGCACAAAGAAATTAGTGCATATAGATTTTCTCCAAAATTGCCTTATTCTTAAATGTTTCCAAAATAAAATACTGCTAAGACACTGATGTTCAAGCGCCCATTTTACCGTGAAGAATGGGTTTGGTGTGAAACGCGTGAATAAAAATGCATGTTTGAATATCCCACCCCCCGCTTTTCCACTTTTCGGATTTCCCAAGTAAAATTGGTGTCTCCCCCCTCTTAAATAGGTTGACAAAATTTGCTAATGTTGATAGGTTTCATTAATCTGATTGATTCTCGAAGCCATTTTTGCTAGTCTGCAGATTTTGTCGTGATCCCGTTTACAGTCACAAGCGAACAAAAGTCCGCTCCATTTGCTTCTTTTTTTTGTTGACATTAAAAAAGGTACAAATTATTGAAGTTCCCTTAAAGACTGTCATTCCGTCATTTTTTTTGATGAGGGGAGTCTGTGTCCGCATTTGAACTTGACTGCATCATTACGTTGAATGTAAACTAACACTCTTAATGTTTGGTGAAAAAAAGTAGGTTGTTTGTTCCTGCAAACGGATTTCCCTGTTGGTCTACATGTACATATTTCCTGTTACATGCTAGTCCAGCTGGGTATTTGCTTACGAGCAAAGAGTGATGTGGCAGATTTTTTTTCTTCTCTAGAAAATGAAATTTCTTTCCAGTTATCACACCTTTTATCCGCATTCTTTGGTTAATTGATTTCGAGAAATAAAATACTCATTCACATTGGAGAACTTTCTAAGAACTTAGGACCATTCCTGCCTCCTTCACACGAATTGGACACGACACCAGTCTTAAAATCGGTTTCACGATGACAAATCACGTTTTTGATGACTTCATAATGACGTCACACATTTTTCGAAATGTTGTGCATATATCTCTGGTTTACCAAACCTAATACAACGGTGCACACAAGCACGTAGTTGCTGCCATAATTTATGCAAAGTGCGCGCGATTGCGACACTTGATCCGCCCGGTAAAACAAAGTACATTTTGCATTATGTACATGATTTGCATTATGTTTATTATGATGTGAGACGCACGTCGTTCTACATGGCCTCCGTGTCCATTTACCGAAGTGAACTGGTTTCCGACCGCCCTTGTTGGTAGTGCTACACATTAGAAGTCAAAACTATAAAAGAAGAGACCAGTGTCAAAACAAGTTCACTTTTGTTCGACATACCCACTACCTGAGCTATGCGATGTTTCGATCGACCTATGCTCTATAGCTGCAGCTACACAGTAATGTATGTGTAGACGCCATTTGTACATCTGAACCCTCTTTAGGAATCCCTTCCAAAGCCAAGTTTGTGGAGAGGCTGCGATACATACCAAAGCTTTGTCCCACAAGTGAGCCCACATCATCACATGGTATATCAGCGCTAGATCTGACTGCAACCGGGACCATATTAAAGATCGAAAGGTGAGAACAATTATTGTACAGTTGTAAAACAAGAACCATTCTAATTCTATTCACACTAACTCATAGCGTCAAATCAAAAAGTCATCAGTGCCAAAGTGGCGTTGATAGATTGTATAGTCGACTGTTGTGTGTGCCGCACTCAAATTGTTTGTTTCTGTACCCCTATCATTTGCTTTGGACAAAAATTCGGGTATGTACGTTTGAAACGTTAGGCCACTTTTGTTGGATTCGTCATCGTATATTTTGAGGTAAATCCAGTCAGTAGCAGCTCAGTTGCAGCAATTTTATTCATGAATTACTTTAGTGTCTATCTCTCATTTAAATCGGCGTCAGGCTATCACCACTTTTCGGCATCACATGCAATCGTCAAATGAACATGGTGAACTCGACATTTACATTCAACACCACATTCATGCAGCACAGCAATTGCCACTACGGTGCTCCATAATGGACATCGAAGAAAAAATATTAATCGAGAGGAATACTGTAAATGATAGTGTTAGAAATTCTGTTTCTTTTTGTTGAGTAGGGCAGAGCACAATTGGCCGGCTGTATGATAACTAACTTTGAAGACGTTGAATAAACAGGGAATTAAGCTGACTTGTGAAAAAAATGGACTCGGTCTTTGTATATTGGCTAAATGATAACTGCAGATAATGCTTCACCAAGTGGGACAGGGTAATGCCGAGAAAATTGCAATGCCACTCTGAACTTGCAAATACCAGCTGGACGGAGTATGCCGGGGAAAATGCCTCTCATTTTAAACCGATTGCGATGCCACCCTGAACTTTAGTAAAACTAAAGGAGAGAAATTATGGAATAATCTCTCTGCAAATGTAGAGATTTTTGCCCCCAACATGTTGCAACACTAATTCAAGTGGTGGTGTATTTTTCATGTATAAAAGGCGCAGAAACAACAGTAACAATATCAGAGTAGTCAACATAATGTTGAATATGAACACTGTTTACTGCCCCATGCAGTTGTCCCGATGGTGCTCCCTGGCCCAATCAAAAAATCCCAAGCTTTCTACTCAATAAAGTCAATAACAAAATGCAAACTATGCTGGAAAATAGAATAGCACCGACTAAATGCACTTCGATACATAGGCCTAGATGAACCTATCAATTTTGAAAAAAAATATTTGTTCACATTGATATTTGATTTGGAATTCTTTGTAAGGAAAATTAAGCTCTAAATGAGAGGTAGGCCCAAAAGTAATTCATGAATAAAACTGTTGTTTCTTATTGTTGAATTTGTAGGGCAGAGAATGATAACTAACTTTGAAGACGGTGAATAAACAGACAATGATTAAAGTTACTTGTGAAAACAATGGACTTCGTCGATGTTGTGGGCGGGGTAATGCCAGGAAAATGCCACTTATTTTTAAACCGATTGCGATGCCACCCTGAACTTGTGTAAAACTAAAGGAGAGAATCTGTTAAAAATCCTGTGTAAATCTCATCAAGTTTTTTACGTGTAATTTTTCCACAACACGTCGAGGAACTCCAGCACCACATTTAAAATGCACGTCGATCGGGAACAGTCTTATGCGCATTAGCGCCCACGTGAAACACAAGTGGAGACTTTGCTTGCGAATTGACCTGTTATGTTGAAACCCATGGCGATGCCACCCTGATTCTTTGACATCCACTAGATGGGGAACAAGTTACGATCATCTTCAAATTGCGTAACTTGACTTTCTATTGAGCCCAATTTTTAGTGATAGTGTGTGAACTTGCACTATGATGAAATGGCAACGCCCATGACTTCTTTGGCCATTAGAGGTATAGACAACCGATCAAAAGGAAGTAACTTTGCATAGAGTAAACAACTTAGTATACAAATCATTCCAAAAGTACCACACCTATGTACAGCTAGGTCTGCGTGGCGATGTCCAGCTGTTCAAAGCGATGTGTAGTCTTGGTTCGAGACCTAATAAGAGGGGCTGTTTGGTTTCAACAAGGGACCTAAGTTGCACTTGCAGTAGCGTATCAAAGGTTTGGGTTGGTAAAGGGACACAATTGACCAAATTGCCCAAAGACAATCCTCACCAGGAGAATGTTGCCATATGTTTTATTTTACGGTCGCCCAACCGCTTCAGGAGGAGGGGGAGGGGCGGGGGAATGGGGGATGGGGGGGGGGAGCTGTACATCATCATGAGCATTGGGGCGCCGTTCAAAGCAGACTAATATGGACAATGTCAGACTATAGGGGTGCAACCAAATAAATAAATTCCCATAGAGACCAGTGATGAATCCCCATACTTCCACATTCTTTTAAAGGGAATATACAACATTTGCAAACATCAAAAAAAGAAATTATCAAATTACCACGAGAAATCTTGCTGGATTGCTAGGAAATGACATTCTAAAGCATCCTGTAAAATCGGGGCTCCTGGTGTACTGACATTTTCAAGAAAACGTGTGTTTTTCCAACACTGGTCGGCCGACCAGCGTTGGAGAAAACTGGCTTTTTTTTCAAAAGCTGCTCCTAATTTTTCATATTTTGTTATTGCACATTTTGTTGCGATTGATTACACACCTGTAAAGGATAACAAGCCTGCTTAACTGATTCTCTGATCTTACAATTCTCCAAAGACTATAAATTGTTCCGTTTCATCATAAGTGGGGTCAGGGAACCAGACTACAAGAACACGATTGGTTTTCTTGGTTTTTCCAGCATCTTCAAGCCCAAAAAGTGAAACAACTCAGTTTTATCAACATTTGCCATACATACTCATCCTCCAAATCCATTTATTTCTAAATATTGCAGCAAAAGCAAATGTTGTACATTCTTTTAAAAAATACTATAAAACTCTCACATTCCTTGTTCCTTGTTGGGGTTTCCCCCATAATACATCTTCCTGTGAATTTTAGCAGGAGGACCATACTGCAGGTGTTCGGGCTGCACAGAAAAATGATGATCAACATGTCGTTTTTCATTTTCCGTTTAATTTTGTTTACGTGCAAGTTGAGTGTGACCCACAACTTGCACTTATACAAACGTGCACCCTTTTTCGGTATCATTTGTCCTAAATTGCATACTTTCGTACACATTATCACTGTTTTTGGCCAAATAAAGAGTATGGCTGGATTGCTAAGGAATTTCTGTACTGATTAATCGTTATTTGAGCGAGAGGTGCTCAGTAGTTTTTGAGTTAGACAAAAAAAATTACTGGAAGGGGGGAACTTCCTGTTTTGGTTGACTGTATTTCCTTTCTTTATTTGCTATATACTTTAGGGGAGTTACTATTCACAGCAATGGCAGAGTTTGGCGAAGTGAACCTCACTCTTACAGTAGCTCAGCCTACAACTGCAACTGAGGGATCTGGCTTGAGTGCCAGAGAAATCATTGCACTCGTCGCCGGACTTGTATCAGCAGTTAGCGTATGCTTTACAATATGTAAGGGCTGGTGTTTGGTGTTCCTATTAAAGCTATAGTCCATCATTTGTAATTTGTGCATTTTGTTCGTTTGAAGCAACAAATGAGTTCAAAATCTAATGAAGGATACTGAACAACTAACCTGATGAAGTTTCAGCTAAGTTTCAGCTGTACATTCCGAAAAAAACAGCATTCTAAGATCTCAATTTCAAATCAAAAGTTACTGAATCATGTTTTGAATTGTTTTGAATTGCAGCTATACGCGACGTAGCGCACTGATCCGACGAATTATAACAAACGCGTCGTTCCAATACTTGTGCGCGCTGCACTGAATAACAAACGAACTACTAATTTAAATTTTCCTACGGTGCTTCTTAAGAATCACCGTTGGAAATGCCTTCCTTCGTTGATTACTTCAAAATGACAGCTTCCCAGAAAGAATAATTTCACAGGGAGTTTAGTTCCCTTACTATCTTTCAACCAAGTTTGTTTTTCAACAATAATTACGCCAGTTACTTTTCGGATGGCTGCAAATGATGGACTATAGCTTTAAGCATATTTTCAGGAGTGGACATAATTGCCATTTCACCTTGTCATTCCATGTCAGAGCATGTTTGCACGTGATCTATGCTGGTAGTTAACCATATAGATCGAAACACTTTGCTCGAATGAAGGATAGTTGGACTACTCTAGTCGCCTATTTGGAACCTGTACACGGGAACGGTTCCATCGCTGGTAACCAATAGCCGTGCGTTATCACCATAAGCACAAAGGGGAGCCAGAACCAAGAAGTTATTTATGTCGATATGACGTTTTGATTAGCTTATGACTAGATGCATTCAAACGTTGATATTAGTGCGCAGGCGTACGTTACGTCACGAATCAAGTAGTCGACTGAATTGGTCTCCATTCTTCACTGTACGGTTTTATTTCTTTAAAGTCAAAGATTAAAGAAGCCTGTTCAAATGTACTGAAAAGTGAAAAGTAAAACTAAAAGATTGTTTTGTGGTTTTATTACAGTGGGCTTTTGCTGCACTCACGGCCTATGTAAGCACAAGGGTAAGAACAAACGGAAAGACAATTACAATTATGAAATGTACAACCGAAGAAGGACATTTTTGCATTCAGCAGAATCCTGCATGCCCCACTGTTTAATAGGTTTGCGTTTAATAATCAACTCGACATTCCGATTATGTGGCGCCCACCAAGAGGAAGCATTCTCTTAGATATAAGCACATACTTAGAACCACTTTACGTCCATCCAACATACACAGAAAGAAAACTATTGTTTTTTAACGTAAGCTCTTCTTTTGAGAAACAGATTGTCAGAACCTCCATGTTCACTTTAGCATCCTAGAAAGTTTGTGAAGACAAAAACGTAATGTTCTGTCTTATCAGGAAAGAGTTATGCTGATGATGAGATGACCTTTCAATTTGTATCTTTTTAAAGACGAGAAGCTCGAGTCTTCTGCATCAAACTTTTCAACTGAACTATACTTTATCCATATAATGAGTCATGTAGTATTGTGGGGTGATTATGTGTCTTGTTTTATCTCTGTATGCAGGACATGACGGACAGGATCCAGGTGATACGGTAACCGATCCTCCCTTCGTGATCAAAGGTAAGTTCCGCCCATTTAGTAGGTTTAAAGATGCGGTTGTTTGATAGTGTGTATATGTATACATATGTATGTATATATCATGTATATATCATCGGTTGCCGATTTTATCCGACCCATTATGTCCGACGTTCACAGCGACAAACCCTCAAGTTCATGGCCAACAACATAGCGAAAAATAACGGATTTGGCCCGCGTAGGCAATTCGGGGCCTATTTACTGGACTGCAACCTTAGTGAGGCAAATATGATGGCATGACATCATAGAGCCTTAGACATGGCCATGTGGTTGCAAAGGCCTAAACGTCGTTGTCGTTAAACAAAGTAAGTTAATCCAATTACGTACTTAGACGCAATAACAGAGCAGTGAAATTCATGCACCCCAAAAAATATGGCTCTTTAAACGTTGTGTTTCTCAAAAAATGTTCTCAGTATGATTGAAATGTTAAAATATAACGGACGAACAAATTCTAAACTTCATGTCAGTGAAAACAAATCGCCGTCATCGATGCCGAAACGTCAATACTGGTTACTGGTAAAGCTGACTTTAAAGTCGGGAAGAAATTCGAAAACGTCCGAAAACGTTCGAAAATGTCCCCAAATCTATGTATTTATCTCGATTGCTAGGAATCCCTTTTTCAGGAGCAGTTGAACACTGATATCATTTAAGGATAGCCCGAATTTCAGCTTAATATGTTTTTGCAACGATTGTCTTACACCTTGAACTTTCTCCATGGTAAATTTCGACGAGGATTTTTTTCCGACCAAAATAAATCACGTGCATGGTTTTCAGGTTGGCCGATTTTGGGGCAACAATTACAAGCACATATTAGCATATTCATTAACGTGACTCGGCGTGACTTTGCGTGGGTCTCAGTATCGACCAATGGAAGCCGGCAAAATCGTGGAGGAGGCTAATCTGCTAAGTTTTACTGCACACCATAATGAATAGGAACCATGCACGAAGTCAGGCCTATTTTTCCAATTTCAACGAAAAGTATACTAAACATATCAAAACGATTTTTAGAATGAGTTTGATCATTATAGTATAAGGGAAACAAACCCTGAAAGTTGCATGAAGATACGTTCTTCCAAACGGGCGACGTTAATTTTCAAAAATGTCGCCCGCGAACGTGAACATGTCTGTGTGCATGTTGTTTCATACGTAACCTTTAGAAATCGGGAACCACATGGCTATATAAAGCCCCTGTCACACCTTTGCGTATCCTAATTCCTTATGAGTTCCTTATCAAAAGTTTTCAATACGCAGCCGTACGCTCAATTAACGTCGAAATGTTTTGATCACTTTGACTTATGTGCGACGCACATCTAGCGTACAAGTAACGAATTCAGCGCATCAATTGCGCATCATGAGATGCGTATGAGTTGCGTATGCAGTGCACAATATTATTTTTCGGGCTGTGAATAGGTCAATGCAGTGCGCATGCCGAGCGTATTCCGGACGCACCCGACTTATGCTGACTGCATACTTGACGCACTTCTGAGCATATTCCCGCCGCATTTCCGCCGCTCGCCGTTCAGCGTGCGTTGCATCTGCGCTGCAAATACGCTATGTATACGTCCAATACAGGCGGCTCATATGCTGACGGGGTACGTCACGAACACATAGCTTACTCGTAACGCACTCGACCGATGCGGGACCGATGCGCTGCGTATTTATAACTTATGACCTGCGCAACAGCGTACGCAGCGTAGTTTTGTGCATGCCCAAAACTATTCTGCGTACTGGGCCGTACCATGCGTATATCTGCGTACATAAAACCTACGCAAAACGATAGAGATGCATATGAGGTGCGTATTGTGCGTACGACTGCGAATGGAAAAAATGTCAATGCGCAACTCATAAGGAATTAGGATACGCAGAAGTGTGACAGGGCCCTAGCCTGGTTTAAAGCGCATCAGTGCCGAACCAGCGGATACCGGTAGGTCGGTATACCACGCATGATTTGGGGCAGTGGGTACCCCCCCCCCTCCCCCTGTATCCATGTCTCTAGACTATTGTTACCTAAATATTGCGTCCTTCTAGATATCTTATTCTCGAGATTCCGGGAATAATAACAAAAACATAAAAGGGGAGTTCCCTCCGCTCAAAGTCTTGCTATTATGCAAGAATGCCTGAATCAAGGCACAATAGCAATCCATAATGGGTCGGACATAATGGGTCGGACATAAACCGGCCGTCGGATATAATGGGTCGGACATAAAACGGCCGTCGGACATAATGGGTCGGACATAAAATGGGTTGGACATAAATGGGTCGGACATAATTGGTCGTCGGACATAGTGGGTCGGACATAATCGGCCGTCGATTGATAATCGGTCGTTGGACATAATCGGCTGCGGACATTATGGCTAAGGCATAATCGGCCATCGTCCGTCAAAATCAGTTGTCGGACATAATGGTATCAATCAGACATAATATGCCTGAACAAACCGTCACCGTTTTCACGAAGAGACACATAACTCCTCTAATTATTTTGGCACCTTATTGACAAAAACAACTTGTCTTCCGTTCGGAAAGGCTATGGTTGTATATGCGAGGATGGTTCAGGGTAATAAAATCGCAAAAGTGGAAATAGGTTACCGTCATTTTTGGTCGAGTATCGGGTACCCGGCCATCCGTCCTAGCACTAATCATAACCATGTTCTTTGATATACAGATCTGAAATATTGGCAGGAACAGCTACATCGTCTTTACGAGAAACTTTACATCCGTACTGATACGAGTAATACTTCAACAAATGTAGCAGATGTTGACGAGCTTTTTACAGAGATAAAACTCTGTCTGGAGACCGAAGAGACTTTCTCTGAAACGTTACCAAAGAGGGAAACTGTATTGGAAAAACATACAACCATACCTTTACACGCATGGACAGATTTTTTTGATACCAAAATTGTAAAGAATTCGTTGATTATTCTCTCAGGTGGGGCTGGATTTGGCAAGTCAACTCTTTTCAAGATAATTGCGAATTCTTGGACAAAAGTTGATCAACTTGCCGAGGTGAAGCTTTTGTTTTTGATCAAATTGAAAGAAATGAAAACATCGAGCGTCATTGATGCTATCTTGAACCAATGTTTTCCACAAGACGAAAAACCATTGCGCGATGATTTGATAACAATGATTAAAGAAAACCAAAAACACACTGTGTTTTTACTGGATGGTTTAGACGAACTTAGCTCCGAGTTTTGTAAACCTGTTGATGATGTATATTGTGTCGATAATGTGTTGCATAACAAGGTCTTCGAAGACAGCCGCGTATTTGTATCAACACGGCAACATATGGTCAAGTACATTCTTGAAGACAACCCATTGTGTTCACGCATTGAAACATTAGGTTTCACATCAGCAAACGTAGACAAATTTATCATGAAGTGCTTCTCTGGTGACGAGGGTAAAGGTAAAGAGTTAATTTCATTCTTGAAGGGAAACCCATTGCTCCGGAACTTGGCGGAAATTCCAGTGATTTGTCAGATGATTTGCAGAATTTCAAAAATGAGTCAGTCTAAACTGTCTGATCGAATGACGGGGCTGTACAAGCATTTTACGGAGGTTCTTGCCAGGCGCCGCTGTGGAGACGAATCAGATTGGAAGCAGCGTTTGGAGACGGCACTCGAAACGCTTGGGGAGGTTGCATTGGACGGTTTACTGCTGGAAGAGCAACAGCTGGAATTGAGGAAAGATGATTTTAATCAATGTGCATCCATCTTGGATGATGCTTGTGAAGGAAGTGGTTTCATACAACAGACAAGTGTCGACAGTATCCCTGGCGAGGTGGTCATTGTCACTTTCCTCCACAAGACCTTCCAAGAATACAGTGCAGCGTGCTACTTCGCCAATCTGTATCGCAACAACGTAGCTGGTTTCCATGAGAAGTTGGAGCAGATTAATGCAAGTAATGTTGAATCAATAGAATCTCTGCTTCGGTTTACATGCGGCATAGCATCGGAGTCTGAGGCTACTAGACTAATCCTCAAGCACGTCCAAGATCTGGTATGCCGCCCGGAGCATGGAGCAAATAACAGCCTGGAGGAAGGCAGAGACCCTGAGCGTTTGACGCGGCTGTTATTGTTTGACTCTGGGTCTGGTAAATGGGCCGATGAGGTAAATCGACCGGCAGTTTGCCGGGAACAACCGATACGATGCCGGAATCAAGAGGATCTGATAGCACTGCAATATTACTTGCAGTTTGTATCTCCTCTGGAGTTAGGCAACAGAGGGTTCAAAGTCAGCTGCAGTTCCTGTGAAAACTTGACGGCGTTGAAGGCATTACTACTGAGTGGTAACATTCGTCCAGCTGGCGGACACGTTTCAGACTGGTCAATGGAGGTCAAGTATACCATGGGTGAACGCGGGAACGAGGAGACTGAGATTCTAATGGAAACACTTGAAGGGATGGATGATAAGCTTCGTGATCAATTGAGTCTAGAGTTGTCGATTGATGAGACAGCGCGATTTGATGAGAATTGTCTGTTGGGACACCTACCCCGTATGAGGGAAGTGCAGGTCTATCTGTGGGATCTATCATGTGATGACGTCAATTGTCTTGCAAATGCAGTGAAGGGGTGTAGGTTATTGTGGTCTGATGTCGTGTTATATCGAACCAAGTTGCATGGTCATGTGAGCTGTTTGGCTCCTCTTATTACCCCCTCCCTGGATAAGTTGCATTTACTTAAGTGTAGACTGAATGATGAAGACGTCACAGACCTACTCAGCATCTTCTCCTCCGAGCATGGTTTGAAGACCCTTCGTATTGATGACAGTGCATTCAGTTTGAATGGAATAAAGAATTTTACTGTCGGTCTCCAGTGTCTCCCTGATCTATGCTTGGTGTTTATTTCTAGTGAAGGTCTCGATAGACATGTTGTCAATCAGGTAGTCAAGGAAAACCTTCCAAATGTATTGTAAGCACATAACACATTGCCGGTAGCTGGCTCAGTATACACTCAAGTGTTCTTTATTCAAACCAATATCCATCCAATCTTTACACAAACATATATATCTCAAAATCTAAAGCTTTTTGCCACAACCGCTCGACACAATCAGTTGGGGACAAAAGCTCCTAGCTGAAGTAGATACGAGTTAAGTCGAAAAAACCCGAAATTTCCCTAAACAGGTGTAAGGCCAAAAATAAAAATCTATCTCTGGTCAGACCGAAGTTCCGGAATTGATGCGGCGACGCGTTTTTTTTTTTTTTTTGGTGGCTTTTTTTTTTCAAGCTTGAATTGTACAGACAAGGTGGGTACTATTTTGTCTTTTTGTGTCCTCATTATACACTGGTGTCCTCCATATTTGCCTTGGTGCCCTTCATCATTTGTCTTGGTGCAATTTCCCCATTCCTTGGTGCTCCTTGGTACAAAAATTTGAGGAGGTGCGGCAATAGAGGGCGCTGTTGTAGCTTCCGTGTTAAATTGAAGGGAAAAAAAGGTTGACGCGCATGATTAAAATCGACGTGCGCGCTGACCAGAGACCGAGTACTTTTTTTGGCCTAATACAGAGTTTCGAGCGTTGACATTGAAAACATTTAACTAATAAACAAATGAGTGCATAATATTTCGACGACATAATATATATGAGATTGGCAAAGCGTGTTTTTATTTCAATTGCCCCTGTCATTTGGGACATGGTTCATATCCACTGCACGACTTGCACTATCAACATACATTATCCACGTGCATACTGCGCCGTTACATAGGCGGTACCCGGTTCATATCTTGAGTCTGTGGGTTGGCCCAGCTGCATCGCTGTGTTGCTTCCCTTGCCTTTCACATCTTGTCAACGGTTCAAATCCAGCCAGGGATGCTTTGTTGGCTGATTTTTACGTGGATTGAAATAAACTCTTTCATGTTATCAGGTTGATACGGTGCCCTTTCGTCCCTATAACTTTAGCATGCCATTTTCATTCTTCGTCTTTGTAAATTAGCCGTTATATATTTAGGGTGGTCGGGTAGAGGTAGTCTGCGGGTATTCTAGTGTCTTTCCATCATGGACAAATGCGACATCTTCATCATAATGTGCTCTGTTCTCTTGAAATCTTACTTCCTTGTTTTCTAAACACTAACTTTGGTGCCTGGAGATTATCGAAAACAATACGCTGAACATATTTAGTTTTCTGCATAAAAATAGACTTGAAACATTTCGTGAAATAAAGCACATTCTACGGACGTGTGCAAAAACAAAAACATTTTGTTCTTGTATTCGTTGGAATTTTTTTTTCATTCACGAAAAAGGGGCGTTATTTTTATGTTATGGGCGTCATCTTATTGGACGCGACGTTATAGCAGATAGCATATGTAAATAGGCTGGAACCAATCTTTGTTTTATTCAAACAGAAAACGAAATATCAATGTTTTATGGCGTACGACTTTTTATACGCATTCTTTTGTTCTATTATGGTTGTAATGTAAATTTATCAGCTTATGCAAATTGCGTTTAAAACAATTCAGTTTTTGTATAAAAGCAACCGTGTATAATGACACTGTGTTGCGTTAACGAAAAGAAAACAAAAGGGAAAGAATCGATGCGTAGAAAGAAAAAAATATCTGTACAATAATAATAATAATAATAACTGGCAAAGCATCCACAGGGAAAACAAAAGACCAACTAGTTTTGTATCTCTTGTGGCCGATTAATGTAAATATGATTATTGCTTATTTATACATTGCATATAACATCTGGAATGAAAACAAAACCTCCACCTTTGGTTATCAGCTATTCCCAAAGGACCTCGATCTTACAGCTTTTTGTGTGGCTGTACTGGGAAATAAACCTAACCAGCAGACTTCAATGTGTTTACCGTATTTAAGTTCATGAATCAAAAATCCCTTCAGTAGATTATGTAAGTGGGATAACCTTCTTCAAACTTGTTTTTCTACCTGGTCTTATTAGGGAATGAAACCATCAGTTTATATTTTATCAGATAAACATCTAATGCAAGGAAAATTTAGATTTTTGTCAATCTGTGTACGAAGATAAACAATATGTAACTATGATTTTCACGATTCTTTAATACGAGGTCGTAATCCCCCAAATCTGACGACTTTGTCTAAATTGTTGTGGGAATCATAAAGCGAATTAAGTGTCTTTACGTTTTGTAAATGTTCATGAAAACAAAGAAATAGGACTTTGATCAACTGCTGACTCAAAAACTTCAGTGTTTGAAAAACAACATTTCGTTGCTTTCAGTGTACAGGAAAAGTAAACACAGCCGCATCGTGGCTTCTTCGTAAGAAAGACATATTAAAAAAGGATCATACTCTTTTTATACATTTTTTACATTTTTCAGTGACTGAGACATTGATATTTTGCTGATTATTGTATCATGAGGGTCATTAATAATGTGTACATAATACGTTGTCTGTGTTTCCTCAAAATCAATAGTATCCGCTGAGCTTAACCTTCAACAAGTTACGAGTTATTTTGAGCAATTAGATTGCTTCAAAAAATATCCGCAAAAAGCAAATGATTCTAAGCATGTACCTTTAATGTATGTTGGTTTCGGACCACTGGTATCCTTTCTTTCGTTCTCTAATAATATGTGCAGCATATCTAAATGTATATTTTTGTTTCATCGGAATAAAATTGATTTGAAATGTTAATGACAACTGATGCGTCAGATTTGGAATTTTCTTAGGTTGCTTTTGTTTCATACTTTCAATGGGGGCGCTGTTCAAAGCCGACGATTATTAACACTAAAATTACAGAATAGTGTACAAATACCTCCTAACCAAGCTGGCTCTGGCCATATTTCCTTATTTTGCGCACAGGCAAAATATATATTACCTGTAAAATTTTGGTTGGGCGTCGGAGCGGGGGGGGGGGGGGGTTCGCATTATTTTTTAATGAATTTCTATGATTTTTTTGACAGAGCTGCCCCCCCCCCCCCGATCCGCGCCTGGCCATGTGAGTGGACTGGTTCCCGGTCCAAATATGATCGATTGTGATACTGAGAACTGAAGTATAATTCGAAAGGTCAATACGCCTATAACTAGTAAAAGTGGCCAGATTTTTTTCGTTCAATGTCGCAACCGCAAATGAAAAGCTTTGATTTGAAAGGAAAACCAAGCAATTTAAAAAAATTGAAATGAGCAAGAACACAACCATCATTTTATCACTGCGGTGGAAGGATGGGGGCGCACTTCATGATACATAATATCAATGACTGTTGGAAATCATTATGTCCATTATATTTTGCCAATAACTCCATGCATTAATACCGGAAGTTACTTGTGCATAGTATAGCCTGACATGTCCTTATAAGTAGGCCCTATCCACTCCTTTCTCCGAAAGTTTAAAGGTGTACTCCCCATACCGTTTTCGAGTTTCACCTCCAAAAAACAGAGTTTGATTTTTTCATTGCTGTTTTCTTATAGTAATGAACATTATTATGTTACTTTTACTTAAGGCAGTGAATCAAAAAAGAAGAAGAAAGAAACACCGACAATTACGAATTGAATCATTTCTTTACAAAAAAATCGAATTATTGGCTACCAGACGATTATTCGGCTCGCACGCTTTGGGTTATTTATGCACAAAATGAAAGCCCAAAATCGGAATAAAGGGTATACTGTTGAATTAATTAATTGAAGCTTCGTTAGGAGAAGAAAGTTCACCTGTTTGAAGAGCATATAGGCCTACATCTTTAAGGGGTGGAGAATTATGAGTTACAATAATTCTCATCCTCTAAAAACAAATTAGGGGAAAGGGTTAACATTTCTCGGAGCTGGTGTCGTGACACAAAATAATGGAGTCCCTTAAAAAAAAATCTGAAGTGAAGGGGCATTCTTCTTTAACCTCTAGAAACTGGACGTCGGAGTCAAATACAAGTGGAGGACAATCATGTCAGAATCCGCTGCGTCGGATTTTGTATTCAAGCAGAACACGGTGTCCTTACACCAGTGCTTCACGGTTGAACCAATAGTTGTCAAAAAAGAAAGAAAGAATATCTTGCCGCTTGTTTAGTGATATTTTGCTAAGTAGCCGCGAGCAAGTAGCCGAAGCCCAACGTAGACTCTAAGGCCAAAAAAAAGTCTCCGGTTTCTGGTATGGAGCTTGCCCAAAAAGTGGTGCGGCGACGCGGCTTTTTTTTTTTACCTGATTTTTTTGCTTCAAATGTCGGCTGATGACTGAAAATGGTGCCCGACTAAACTTAGTGCAAATATATGGGAGTCCAGAGAGGCCACATAAAGCTTATTCTCGAAGATAACCCAATCTAAAAACACGTTAACATTGTGCAGCAGCAGGATTCCAGTCAAACCAGTTAGTTTGGCGGTTTTGAGACATCATCTTTCATTGAAAAAAAAACTTTTTTCATTTTGCCGACGCGCATGGCTACGGCGACGCGCGCGCATACCAGAAACCGGAGACTTTTTTTTGTTTGCCTTATCCAAGGGCCAACCCTTCCAAGAGTCAATAATTAAAACCAAGGGCAAATAGTTTCTTATAAACCAAGGGTCAATACTTTCGTATAAACAACTGGCCAATAGTTTCCTATATAAACCAATGTCCAATCGTTTAAACCAAGGGCCAAAAGTTTCTTATCAACCAAGGGCCAATAATTTCTCAAAGACCGCGGGCAATTCTGACATAACCAAGGGCGGAAAGTTTCCCCACGATGAATTCACGAAAAGCGACGAGGCACTGCAAAACAGAAAGTTGCCAATCCTGTGTACACCGTCACGTTTTGCACTTAGCAATATCCATTTCGCGTCTATATATAGAAATCGAGATATTTATATATTTTCATACTTGTCCAAAGTACGATCCGAGAGTGTCGCCTGAAAGGCTTCGCCATCAGCCTTTTTGAGAAATGACGGACACAATAGGAGGGCGCTGTTTGGTTTGGGTAAATTCGGGTTAGTACAAACATGTTTACTCAAAGGCAATTAAATAGCATTTGCCAATTGTGTCAACTATAGATTGTCTCAAAAAAGGCTAATTTGGTAAAGGCAAGTAGCAAATTACATCTTTTTTTCTCAAGCTTCTTCCACAAAAAAAAAACCCCGACAACATCAACTGCACTGTAAATTTCAACATCGGCGGTTTTATGTGGGACCACTGGTGTACATTTTCTTATTTCCAAGACTCTCATTAATGAATGTCGATTGCCAAAATATACAAATGCCAATCACACTTATCCCAGCGGTTACACGGTATGTCTTTCACACCCTCAGCCTCGCTCCACCGCCCTCATCCACCGCTCAGAAGAACAAGCGTGACCGAATCCATGGGATAAATATGAGGCAATTAAACCACTCACACAACAAAGATCTTACGGCGTTCTCCCAACCTCCCCGACCACAACATCAACAAAAACCATCTCATCATTAACGACTGTTGCCCCTAGCAACGGCTGACGTTGGAGGGCGACGATGCCCCGGATGTTGCAGCTTGCTCGCGTGCCGACCGTTAATTCAGAAGGAGGACGGTTAGGCAAGCAATTACGTACCGGCAGCACGAGTGCACCTCAATACGTGCGTGTGATATACACCAACGCTTAACCTGGAGAGAAAAAAAAACCCACCAGCTTTTGTGGATGTGTACGTACACATCTCAACGCGAGTGACGCATCGCACTGCTTAACATATCTTGCGCTACTCTTGTGCACGCAAACGCCTCGCACACACTCCAACAGATTTCTTATTGCAGCAACAATGGCGGACTGGAATTTTTTCAGCCGTGTTTTTCTCGCCTTGGCCCTTCTTCTGACCGTGAGTGGCCGGGGTTTGTACCCCGGTCTGGACTATTATTACGCCCTGTATGGTGAATACCCGGAGTATTTTGATGCCTCATCTTCGTCCGATTTCCCCGAGGAAGAGATACCGTATGTTGACGATGATGGCAGGTTTGAGTTTAACCTGACTATGCCCGGAGTAAGACCTCCGAAGGTAAGTTTTGGTATAAAGATGGCAGAACATAAAACCAGCACCCCCGCCAAAAAAATAAAAAATCAGTGTCTTTTTAAGTCCTATAGCCCATAAACCTTGGGGAGAGGTAGGATTAGCCCATATTTGCACCGTATAACTGCTTTTCGCAATTGTTTCGTTCTTTCCACGTTAAAAAAAAAAATCAGACAAGTTACTTGTAATTTTTTTTTGGATTAAGCAATGCTTCAAAAAGCAACTCAGTATTCCTCGCGCACAATTTTGTTTCGGAAAGATCAAAATGTCATTCGTCTTTTTGGCCAACAGGAACATTTCATTCGTTTCATTATTTTGTCCGGACCATTATTGTTGACTGTGTAAGTACCGTTGCCGTTCATCATTAGAATTAGCTGTCATATTTTTATTTGCGTTTTGAAATATATCAAGAACAAAAAAGAATACAAGGTACAAAACACGGTTGTTACGAAGAATTTCTGTATATTCCTGTATTTTCCTTTGTAGCGAGAAAATGGTGAAACGTGAGACCTAACTCGCTTGTAAGATTTGCACGCGCACAACGTCAAGTTATATTGTAACATTATTCAGGCAAATAGGCCTAAATAAAATAGAGGAATTATTTTCATTCTTGAATTCAAAATGTTGGCAAAGATAATAATGAACGCATTGGCATATGAGGATTATTTCAGAAACGGATTAAGCATAGGGGCCTACAACCATGCGTATAGTCTGTTTTTGTAATGGCCATAATATAGTTTGTCTATATGCATTTGGCGCCAAAACTGTGTCAGTTGTATTGCCAACGTGGGTAAGCTAAGGATAACGCGATCATTCCCAAAGGCGACATAAATTATTGATCGCAAAGCTATGTTCTATATTTTTTTGGGAGAGGTTAGCGGTAGGGTTGCAGGTGGGGGCATTTCTTACTTAAAATATCTCTACAAGAAAAAAATACGTACATAACTGAATCCAATTTCTCAGCTCAAACAGGGTTTTATGTCCATTTTCACCTTTTCCAAGATATATTGTTACACACTTTCTGAATTTTGTGTGAATTTTGAAAAACGCGGCACTCTAATTGTTCAATTCGCCAAACTTTGAAAGCATTTCCTCGACAGATAAACCAATACAGCGGGGCAATATTTATGAAATTAGACTGCAAATCCGGTTGTAATTTGTTTTAATAAAGGAACGTAACGTTTTCATCTTTTCATGACCATGGGATCAATATCGCCACTTGGCAAAAAAAACAAACCCACCCCAAATTGACAGAGTGTATTTTCTTCGTTGATTGTTCAATTCCATTACATGTAATGACCACTTGTTTCAAGTATTGCTCGCGACCACCGGGTATATGAAGCTCGAGTGTTTCATGCTGCGCTAAGGGAACCTAATTGCGCACGATGCACTCACGGCATGCACAATGGCTTCTGGAGGTAATTTGGTTTTCAGTCTTGACGTGAAAGTGCTCGAATCTGGCCTGTGGTTAAAACAAAAATCCTAAAATCCGGAAAAAATGTGTTATCGCTTTAAATTTAACAAATAATCAAGCTGATAATTTACATGGGCCACTAAATTGACACTACCAGTGACGGGTGTAGGTTTTTTCCAAAACGGGTGGGTGGAATATACAGGTCTTTTTTTTTGGGGGGGGGGGGGTTGAGGCCGTCTGGGGACGGATGAACCGTTATAGTCAACAAATAAAAAGACCAAAGGTCTCAAGCAATGATCCGCCGTATTGATATTGTTATCCAGGGGAACATATTTGGATTTTCCCCCATTTGAGGGGGAGAGGGGGTGTTGTAAACTTTTTCAACCACCCCTTGAATTTGCCCTTGACTACAGGGAGAGTAAAAAAAAAGCGAAACCCAAATGTCTGGATTAATGTTTTAGTGAAGTTCTGCATGAAGCACTTAGAAAAAAAGGTGTGCGTTCTTTTAGCAAAACGAAAACAATTCACCCACAAGCACATTCCTTTGTGATTTGTTTTCATTTTGCTGAAAAACTTACCCTTTTTTTGATCCGTGGAAAGAATTTTAAAACGGTAGGTGTGTTTAAACTTCTGTAACTTAAAAAATACTTGAGTAATTTAAATGATTTGTATACTAAAAGAAAGCTTATGAATTGGGCTTTCATATCCTAGATTTTGAAAGTGCTACATGCAGAGCTTCACTGAAACAATGGTCCCGACATTTACGTTTCGTTATTTTACTCACCCTGTAGTGTTAAAAACAACATCTGATTACACAGCTGTAGTGGTATCCGATGATGCTTGTGGAAAGTCGTCATGTATCAAAGTAGTGCAAACCGATACCTCGTTAAAGATGAGTTAATATGTTTCTTTTTAATTACTTGCTTTGTTTTTGTTTCTGCAGCCGGATACCTATTACTGCTACTCAATGCCCCTGTCGGATGAGATACCTGTATTTACCGGTAAGTTATCGATGATTGATTCCCCATTTCGATTACCAAACAAACTTATCGAATGGTCATATTGAATAATTTGTGTCTTTATACCGTTAATAATTTTGTGTCTTTATACCGTTGGTAATGAAGTGCACAATAATGTGAAACGTCAGTTGGTCCGATTGCACAAACTTGTTTAATTTGTTCAAAAGTAGGCCAATAGAATTGAAATAATCATGCCTCCCCCCACCAAGGAATAAAACATTGTTTCATATTTCATTTCATTTATTTCATTTTTCGAGATACACTTGTTACAACAAACAATGACATTGAATACACAAAAATCAACATGAACATTTTAGACAAAACATACACAAAACATTTTGTGACCAGCTCCTGCTGGATTACCCAAAAGAAACATGGTTTCTGTCGAGGGACTCTCCAACCGATTAAATAGCAAACACTTACGCCAATTTCATAGAGCTGCTTAAGCACAAAATTTGCTTAAGCACAAAAACGTCTTGCTTAATAAAATCATGTTAACCTGCCAAAACTTCATGCGATTGTTATGCTAAGTAAACAACAGCTAAATACCAGCCACAAGCAATGTACATCACATGCAGTTTGGGTCGGTAACCTAATTTTACTAAGCAGTGTTTTTTCGTGCTTAAGCAAATTTTGTGCTTAAGCAGCTCTATGAAATTGGGCCCAGATGTGCATGAAGAAGAATGTTTTGTATAGAGCACAAGATTTTCCCCACTGATGCACATTGAATTATGACGCATGCTACTTCACATGCATTGTGATGTATCATTCAATAAAACTGTTTATACTTCACGGTGTATATTTGCTATATAGGCCTAGTGCAAATATCTCACCGTCTAAAGGTTTTCGGTGTGGGGATTAATTACCGCGATATCGTTTTGTAAACCTGAATTCTTATAATCATTATAAACTAAGCTGATTTGCCAGTTATGAATTGGTACTCGGATATTTATAACAGTAAACGCCTGCTATTTAAAGCATGTGTAATGTAATTTTAATGTTACTGATAATCCGAACAGACAGAAATATCAAGCGAGAAAACACGTACATGTATTCAACATGCTCACTTTTTGAAAACAGGTTTCATCATGCAAATATACAGCAATGCAAACCACGAATGCAAACTACACATCATGCCAGCAAATAATTACAAATTCACTCAAAATCGTAGGCATCTGAGGTGTAACCATGGCAACACTAATGGGCTAAGAAAACCCGTAGGGGTCTCGTTGCCAGGCAACCCTGAAGTGTGGGTTCTGGCACATTGTTAGTCTCCCTGCATATTCTAAGCACGATGGGTAATTTTACGCCAAGAGGTTTAAAGTAACAATTCGTCATACATAAATTGTTATCTACATGGTAAACTATAGTTCTTTTTACCAAAACAATATTTAAATCCTAAAGAAACTCAGCACACGTAATGGAAAAAAAGCAGCTTGAAAACAACAAACAGAAAACCTTCTGTTCAGAAAAAAAACACCTTTTAGAATCGTTGGACTTATTAACCTCGAAAAGTTTGTATTTCTCAATTTCCTTTTTACTAAATCTCTGAAAATCTCGCAAGCCTAATGACCCTTATCGTCAGTTTTCTAACAACTATAATTCATATCATGTATAGGCCCCGTTTCTCAGGAAAGTCATTATTAAAACATTCATTTTAGTCTACCTGTGTGTCAATTCAAGGCAGGCATAGTTATTTTTCTGAAGCAAATATTCCATAAATATATCGGGCACACCCACGCGGACGGTATAACCAGTAGCAAATGAATGAATAAAGACGTTGCCCAAGGCGAACTCACCCATTAAATACGGCGAGTACTCGTGCGAAGCAAATAGGTTCTCTGCATAAATGTCACGAACGATCAATGAGATGGGACAGACTATGTCAAGATAGAAGCACCACTATTAATAAGAAATGAGTTGGCTACTCGTCACAAAATAGCGGATCTAGGAGGCGGGTTTGTACCCCTCCCCCCGTTCGCGAATCTTTTTTTTCCCAAACGACATCCGCTTTTCATCTTCTGATTGGTCCATTACATGCATATCTAATGCCTTGTTTTCCATAACACAAACCCAAGATAGGCTTTACGTCTTGTGAGAAATGTTCCTTCATCACTTTACTTATTTAAAAGGTAAAATGAGAAGAAGTGAAAAACGCTCACTGAGATTCGAACTTGGATCACCTGATTAGAGATGTCAGGACTTCTTCCAACCAGTCCACGAATGAGCTGCCAATCGTCGGTGATTTAAACACTATTATTCCTTGTTATATAACTTACTCTCTAATTTCCCCGGACATCATGAATATGCATTACGCATAGAGAGCGCCGTCTTTTGATATTGTCCACTCTCGTTTGGGAAGAAATTTCGCCCCCCCCCCCCCATTCAGCCGCTGAAAATGTTTATGAGGCCAAACAAAATAATTTTGACTCAAAGTTCCTATATATCCATTCTCAAATTGCCTTAGTATGGGGAAGGGGTTATGCCCCGGACCTTCTATACCAGGGGCACGCCTTCACTCAAATATCAACCCCTCGTCTCTGTGGGTTTCCTGAAAGCGAGATATTGTTTGTCCAGTAATGAGAGAACAATTCTGCCTTACTCCTTTGTGAGGAGAAAAATCCGGTTTTGCAAGTTTTAAAAATACGTAATTAAAAATCTCGAGATGTTTTCCTTCCCTTGGTGATGCAAGAAAGCATTGCTTTCCCTGAGTGGTTTCAGACAGCTTGCGGGGGGGGGGGGGGGGATTTACGTAGTTGGGAGTCGAACCTGCTACCTCCTTCTCCTAAAGAATTGGAAAAGATCGTGACCGACTGGCCCAAAGCACCAGACTTAGCAGATGGATTCTTATAGCCCTAGAGAAGATATGTAGAAAGGGTGAGACCTGACATTTTGGATTTATGCAAACCAATTTTCAGGCGTCACCCCTTCTGTACACTTTGTATGACCCATAGAGTATACATGCCAAATGTGGTGCTTTGGACCACTCGGTCACGATCAGCCTGAATTGTTTTGCATAATACCTAATACAAACTCCATTACGTCCTGTTTGCTATATATGGAACACGTCTAAAAAGTCTGGTCGATTCGATTCCAAAGGAGTAACAGAGGTGGACCAACGCCTCTTTGAGGAGGCCGAGACGGGAGATGGACTGTTTCAAACTATTTTTGCTCATCCCAAAGGGTCAACTTAGTGTCCTCTTTGTGCCTATAGTTTCTGACTGCCTGACTGACTGACTCCCCGACTACCCGACTGACTGACTGAGGCTGACTGTCTCCCTTAAGCCGGGCAGTGTTATCGTACAGGATTACCTCATAACGCCAATGAATGTTTTGTTTCAACCCATTGCGTAGGACACACGCATAAAAAACTTCAAGTGAGAAGCCATTCTGAATCGATTAATTAATCGCTTAATTGAACGATCGGTGACCAGCTTTAAAAAAACAACAGATGGAGGTTTCATTTTTTTTCTGTATGTCCATTCTACAGTGAAATCTCGATAATTCCAACTCTGATAACTCGAAACAACTGTTTAGTCAAACAAAGAATCCCCTTCAGTGGTTTAACAATGATATACAAACTTACTCTCTAAATTCCAAAGAGTGAAAATTCACTCCATTCGAGTGAAGATTCACTCCCACAGTCGGAAACGAGGGACTTGACGTTTTAGAGTGAAATTTGTTCAATCGTAAAGATCGAGTTTTCACTCGATCTTCGACTGAAGTGGTTCTTTTTTCAGACTATTTCAATCGAAAATGAGAGTGATTTTTACTCTAAGAACGTCTAGTCCCTAATTTCATTCTTTGGAATTTAGAGAGTAACTCAAAATGCTGCTAAAGAGTCAAATTTTGAAACTGTTCCGGGTTTAACTTATTGTGATTTCACTGTATTTCCATTCCACGATATTAGTATGGTTTCAAACTACTCGTTATCAGAAAAGATGTTTTTCGGCCGTTGGGCCCAATCGAGTCACAATGCACGAAACAAATAGAAAGCATAACTTGTCTGATTCATGTGATTTGATATTGATTCACGGCAAAACTGCCATCGTGTCAAATTTAGACTGATAATTTTACATTTTTTCTGCCCCTCGGGCACCCTATCAGCGAGGGGGAAAATAAAATAGTGTTCACCGGACGCAACTCGTAATGCACCGGCACGAAATCTAGTCACGCACGGTACATCGATAACCTGCCGGCGTGTGTAGTGCCATAGTGGAAAATCATCGTGAGCCAAGGGCCTACGTGCGGCGCATCACATTATGTCCGGGGACAAGTCAAGTCAACAGATCACGAAGCGAATTTAAGCCGAAGAAAATCAATAATTAACAGTTAGATAAGATTCGTTATGTGCTGGCAGAAAGGTCTTCTGGATGTAATACAAACATTATAAAGAAGTTAGATGTGATAATAGACAGATGGCCTAAATAATTCACAAGAAAAAAACATCGTGAACTAATTGTGTCGAAATCGTATCTGTATATGAAAAGGCAAACTGCATGCAGTACGCGCGGAACGCGTGGGGTTTTGATCGTTAAACTACGGTCAGCAAAATGCTTCCATATGGAACAGACACCAGAATCCGATGACGCATTCAGAAGATTATAAGGAAGACAAAACGATAGAAACACGGGACATGCAATTGGATTAATGTTCATTCCATGGACACATACCCAACTTAAAAACGTATTCAAGTCACCATGATTTATTGATAAGACCTAAGATACATAAAAACACTTTGTTTGAAAGGACATCGTTTGTTAAAATGCTTGACAGCCTTCTTTGGTTTTGTCTGGGTTCTTCTACTTCTTTCTTTGTTGCTGTTGGGTGCGTGATCGCTTCTTAAAATTGTTAAAGCTGATCTCAATCAACTTTTGCTTTTATATATCATTTCTTCTTCATTGGTGACCGCGCTGATCCCTGACCACCCTTTGGTACTGTACGATGTATTCTTTGTTTGATGGTGTCATTGGGGATCGAGCTTCAACCAGATCATAATTTTGAAATATTGTTTGATTCTGATTTTGGTTTTGTGCTGGTTCTTCTTTTTCTCATGTTTTCCGCAGCTTTTCTTTCAAACATAACAACGCATTTACTTTAAACTTGGTATGAATATCAAGCCTGATCCAAGATGAAAATAACGCCATATTGACTGCAATGATCGCACCGAACCAGTTTTCCTCTGTTGAAAATTATAATTTTGTACACAGTCAAGAACCACTCTTTTGAAAAGCTCAGAGCAGAATTTTATTATGCCCATGCAAAGGTAAAATAGCCATAAAACATTTATTTTTAGATGAGCATATGTCGCATAAACTCGGGGACATGATAGAGACTCCGACAATCTCTATACTGAAATCTATCGCTACACTGATTCTATTTTTAGCCATACAGAGTAGCCATGATGTACATCACCAGAAATGTACTTCAAAAAGTTACATGATGTCCTCCTATACATTTGCCAAGGCAGCAACAAAGTTTAAGTATAGATTTAACAGCGATCAAACCCCTTTTTCATAATTTGGTGGACTTGCATGGCTTTTGAGAACAATTTATCCATGTAAAAAATATATTCATTGGTATAAAGTATAAGGAACAATTCCTTGAAAGAATTTTCAGGAAAACACGGTGGGCAATTCACCCTCTCATTTTCATTTAAGCATTTCCCGTGTTCGAAAAAAGTCTGTCATTCAATACATATACACGTACGTGTAAGTCGAATAAAATATTTTCCTTTCATTGCCTTTGGTCAAAATAATGATAAAATACTTAAAATGATAATTTATTCAGGTTTTCATCATTTTGACCGTTTTAACATTGACACATTCTTAACTGAACTGAAAACAACGCATGTGCCCCATCACCCTGCGTGTTTACAAAAACAAACGCCAAACCTCAAACCTGAAAATAGATTTTCCATCCAAAACTTGAACCAACAAGGCGGATTTTCTGCAGGAAAGATACGATTTTTTTCCACAATCATTTTCGCATTTCATGTTCCAATGTTCTCCACTTTTTTCCAGTTGGCTACGAGCCGTTGGCACAGAAGAACACCGCCCACCACATGCTGTTGTTTGGATGCGCTGTGCCCGGAGGAACAGACACAGTGTGGTAAGTGCTAAAAAAAATAGACGAATTTCAAAGGAAGGATGCGGCTTTTTTTCCCCTTTACATGGCGGATGGTCCAAGATAGTGGATGGATTCTTCCATTTTCTCGACTCTTTTGCTGATATTTTTGTGTCCAATAGAGCGATCACCAGATTTCGAACTCACATAGGTAACATTTCCTGGCAATATTAAATAAAAAGACAGGTATTGCAAATGTATGATAGTGGAAAAAGGAGGCAGGTGTGGACGAGAAACGCGCAAAACCTGATAACATTTGAAATACTAATATTGAGTACATGCTTGTGTCGACGGTCTTATACAGTACCGGTTTACAACTCTGATTATTTTCTCTGCTCGTAGGAATTGCGGTGAGATGGAGGGAGCCGGGGGTAATCCGCCGTGTCTGATGGGAGAGAAGATCCAGTATGCTTGGGCGATGGACGCCCCGCCACTCAAGCTACCAAAGGGTAAGAACACGAACAAACCACAGATGCATCATGATATTGCTCCACGTAGGCACAATTGAGCTGTACAGTAATAAGCTTTAGCAAAAAGCTTGGAGGTTGACTTTCTTTTATAATGACAAGTCCATGAGAACCATTTCTCCTAAATACCTTTGATGTTGGGGATAATTCCAACAAAATGTCGATGTGGTATTTTCCGTTTTTGAGTTTCATCCACAAAAATATACTATTTTTTGAATTGCTATTTTCTTTAGCAATAAAAAAAAAAGATTGCTCACTTTGAATTAGACATCGATTGATTGAAGAGTAAAAAACACCCCCATTTTGTGATATAACTCTATCACAATTATCCAGGCGTATTAAAACTTGTTTTCAAAGTAAGCGGCGCAAAGGCAATGCAAAGTTAAAACCTTTTTCGCAGAGGGTTAAATTGCAAATGGCCCATTTTTCGTTTAGGATATAAATTGTACAACATTGAAAGTTCATTAGAAGAGAAAAAATACTTGCAGACCAAGTTGAAAATTGCGTTATATACAATAAGTTCAAATTCAACTAAAGTGACACAAAAGTTTGGTATAACGATAGAGTGTTTCTTGGTATAAGATTCCTTTTTCTTTCCGATGAGGAAAGAGTTCATTGATCAAAACACTGCATTAAAAAACCACACGATTTTACAAAGAATGTTGTTATGTTAATTCAAGTGTGAACTGTCCATTGTCCATTTCTTTCAGATGTTGGGTTCGAGGTTGGAGGCAACACGGGTATCAACTACCTGGTTCTCCAGGTGCATTACAATAACGTGGACAAATTCAAGGGTAGGTAGTCACTCAGGCTCGGAATAATGCTAATTACGGCCTCGCATCTATCGTCGCAGATGCATCTTTTAATTAATTATTTCCTATTTCCGAAACAGTCCACTTGGCTTGATAACAATAGACCTCTAATCATAGAATTGAAAAATATTATGGACGCGTACCTCATATTCACTTTGAATTACGAGAATTAATTCTCTGACATAATATTAGAAACGAGAATTAATTCTCTGACATAATATATTGTCATGTACCTTTTCTTCATACTTGTACACAAACAGAAAAAGATGCCTAAACTACAAGCAATGAAATACAAACAGACATGGCCAGCCTTCCCTTTTAAACAAATTAAACTTTGGTGTTTTTTTTTGCAGATGGAACGCGGGACTTTTCCGGCATCGGGTTGCAGATGACATTCCGGCCGTAAGTATTCGTCCGGTTGCTTCCCGCAATATGTCAATCAAATTCAACCTCTGTCTTCTTAATAATATTCTGCATAAAAAAATATTGAAATTTGGCCTCAGTAAATTATTCCCTGTGGTAATCAACTAATAACAAAAGCCAAGTTAACCTTTACATTAAATATTTCATCAGGCTGTTCTTTTAAGCTTCGAAGATGGTAGGACTTGACATAAAAAAACAAGTCGTTTTTGTTAAAATAGAGTTTACACATTTTGATCAAAGTTTTTCTCACATTCAGACAATAGCCCAAAATGCTAATGTTTGGCTAAAAATGTACACCCCCCCCCCCCACATTTTCATCAGACTGTTCTTTCAAGCTTCAAAGATAATGTTGTTGGTAGGACTTGAGAACAAAACAAAAAAGACAGTCGTGGTGCTAAAAAATAGATGTTGCAAATTTTAATCGAGAGTTTTTCTTCTTTCATACAATAGCCCAGAATGCAAATATTTGGCTACACTAAATGTACAAAAAAAACCTATAAGACAAATGACTGGCATGGTCTTTTTAAAGAATAGGTCGTTAGTAAGTAGGCCTATGACCTGACAGAAAAAGAAAATGTCATTTTGGTATTTTGGAATTCTCGTATGACAATTCTAGGCAGGAACACCTAGCCGGCGTGTACTTCATGGTGACGAATGACGGAGTGATCAAAGCGAACACAGAAAGTGAGTACATGTACCTTTTAAAAATCGCGGGAAAAATGATTTTATTTCTGCGAGGGCCTGGGGTATATCACTATGATAATGCATCAAAGCCTGCTAGGAGTTTTGTTTTTATAAGAAAGAGGGAGGGACAGTATATAATTATCTTCCTTTGAACAGGGGAACATTTCTTGTCACCAAAAACAAAACAAAAATTGGCATTTTTGAACACTTGTTTCCCTCAGTGAATTTCTTTTATGTCACTTTTTTTTGGCGAAAGATGCAAAAAAGCCTGCAAGCCAACAAGATAGATTTGGAGAATTAATGACAGGCAGGTGTAGTTGGAGATGAATACGTAACACCTATTGATATAAAGAAGCATTTTTTTCTGTATCTCGATTGTTTTATGTGAATCCTGCAAAACAAACAACTGACTTTCCATTTCAATAATATTCTCTCCCTCTTTGATCTATGTAGCCAAGTTGGAGGCAGCATGTGACTACGAAGACAGTTCGACCATGTATCCCTTTGCCTACAGAGTCCACACCCATAAACTTGGTACGGTTTAGTAAATTCTTTAAACCCGATCGAGCAAGAATTTGCAAACATTACAAAAAATAAGGGCTTGCGTGGTAACTCAATCAGTAGAGCGCAGTGAACGGTGTTCCAGACGTCGCCGATTCCAAATTGCGCTCCAAATAGTTACATGTAGTTGTGTGTTCAACTCAATACTCAGTATCTGTTGCAAAGCACTGATGTTAACGGTTCTCTTAAACTATTCGCATAGTTTGGAGTTTACAAATGTCCACCTCGGTTTTCTGTCTGCGTCAAAGAAATCTACTGTTCAGTTTGGCCATGGCAACATCCAAGAAATATTAAACACACATTTTCAGAGTCAAGTCCACATCACAAGTCAAGAACAAGTCTTTTTCAATTAATCTCAAGTCAAGTCACACGTTTTTTGATTTGTTTTTGTTTTTGTTTACACTAAGTGTTAAAGGCATTCCTTTGTCATTGTTTATCACCTGTTGTGATCTTTCTTCGATTGTAATGGACAGGACTGTTGAGCCTACAAGTGGAAAATTGCTCAAAACTGGCATAAGTTACCTTAAAATCAGCTACGGTACGAAACGAATATGAGATGTTATATCATGTCATAAATGGACCAGCCTTTAAATTCAACTTTTCAGACCAGTAATACTCAGCCAACAGCATCATATATTCAATAGGTCCCCTACTAAATAACTATACCAATCTTCATGGTTCACAAGAAGTCGTGACAAATTTTGTCGACGCCTATCAAGCTTGACAACTGTCCGTTCAGTCAGTAGCTACAATTAATTAAGTGTGTGTGTGTGGGGGGGGGGGGACTGAGAGGTCTCCCTGTGGGAATATCCCTCAGGTGTCTAGTTAACTATTTTCACACGTTTAAACATGGCCTTGGGACACAGTTCTCCCGACATTAATAGGCTCCCCTGGGGAATATGAACGAATGTTCGTACAGTAATATTGGATGGGGTTATCAGATGAGGGCGAGTCATTTCACTATTCGACCTTAACCATCTGAATGCTCCAATTAAAAAACCCTCACTTGGTTTGCAGTGTTTTCATGGGTTCAAGCCGCTATTTAGCATATTATTAGCTGGGTACATAAAATGTATGTCATCGCTACTGTATGATTAGCGGTTCCAGCCTATTTCAAACATGTAAAATTGCTTTTTCTGAATTTGAAAAACGATGAAAAACACACAGGGCAGCCTCTCTAAAACGCAGGAAACTCTGTAGCTCAAATTAAAGAGAACACTAAGAATTTCAGATTTCTCTAAAAAAAAAACACACCACAGTTTGTTAACGAACTGAATATTTAAGAATGTAAATGTAGTACTGTTAATTACACATTTAGACAGCAACCACACACAAGCATTCTACAGGCACATGGGTAATTTAATATCTGGACGCAGCAATGAGTGCTCAGCGTCTCCATAAAATTGGCCACTGCACTGAATGACACTCAAGAACAACACTTCTTGAAATATCAAAGTTCATCCTATTTGTGTGTGACATTTCGTCCTTTGTAGGTAAGGTGGTCTCGGGCTACCGCATCCGAGATGACAAGTGGGAGGAGGTTGGTAAGAGGAACCCACAGCTACCACAGGTATGTGGGAGGGGATGGGAAAATAGATCATGGGAAAATAGATCATGGGAAAATAGATCATAGGAAAATAGATCATGGGAAAATAGATCATAGGAACAAACAGCAGTGATTGACAACAGAATGCACCACCAAGAACTTACCATTTAATGTTATTGCTGTGCATTTTTCGAATAGTTTAGTATTTGATTATTACAACTTGGACCTGATCAAGTATTTGAACATTCGATTTAGAAATGGACTGATCAAGTCAAACATACGCGTGCCTTAACTGGCCAACGACCAAGATTTCACCTGCGCTTGTCAAAAATTGACAGACAGCTTAGTAAACACAGGTAGCTGTGGCTGATATTCGACTGATTTCAAAGAATAATTGTGAGCTAATTTTCCTCATGGAAGCTCACATATTTTTAAATGTTTGAATCCAAAAAACGCTATTTGGATATCCGATTGATGATCAAGTATTATAATTTTCGGGATATATTCGGCACAGCCCCATTTACTATTGGCTTTTGCCCATCACCGATGTACTTTTTATAAACACTGAATACTAAGTGTTGTCTGAGGGTTTCATCAGCTTACTCAGGAGGAACTCAAACCCGCAACCTCCTGCTTAATAGTGCAGTTGTCTTACCACCTGACCACTGAGCATACCATGGTCGGCTGGCTGGTTCAAATTTCTTATGGAAGCTGGTATAGCAACCCACCACTATTTTATGCAGAGATTTTTTTTTTTCTATTGGATAACAGTCAACAAATGAGCATCAAACAGTTTTCCTTTTTGAATAAGAACAGTGCAAGTTTTATGTATTTGGGGTGCGTGTAACTTAAGTTACATAAGTTGAGTTTTTGTATGAATAACGACAAGTATGGAAGGGAGGCAACCAAATGTATCCGTGTTTGTTTGGTACAACATTTGAACAATGAAGGAAACATGACAAACGGCAGGATAGTTTTGACAGATGCCAACTATAAATTTGAGGAAAACTCTGTAGATGATGCCTGTATTGTGAATTGCTCTTACAATGAATGGGATTAAATGCATTGCAAAAGGGTGTAGATAAGGTGGGGTGTCAGAGGCCACAGATGCAAAGAAATGCGATAGAAAGATGAGAAAATAGGCAAACATAAATCGCATCAAAATAATTGGTGGATGGCGAAACTGATCAAATGTTTGGCTTACTATATACACAGCAAAAGCACCTCTGGAATTCCATACTTACAATAAAATATGTGAAAAATGCATAATTTATACAAACAAGAACTTGTATATGGGTGTTAAAACTTTCCGTACATCAGCTGCACCATTCTTCAGATAGCTGTCTGGTGTTGGGTGGGCTGCTGGTCTGGTTTCCTTTTCAATATGTTCCTCAGTCCACATAACATTTGAAGGGAGCCTCACCGGTCCTGATGAAAGTGGCTAGATGTAATTACTAGCCACTCATCACATAGAAGGGAAGCATCTGTTTTTTGGAAGTCAAAGTCTGCTTAAACTCTGCGCGCCCAACTTCATGAAACAGTTGTTGGCAGGAGCTGGTTCTAGCACTTGCCTCGAACACCCTAATACAGAGAAGATTGGGAAAAACAACAACAAATCCAGTATTAATAGTGAAGCAGTAATGTAGTGTTTAGTTGAGGTATTGTGATGGGTCACAAGTCATCATAAGTCCATCGTAAACTCACAACCTACTGATGAAATGGACTAGGACAAAGGTATTTCTTTGCCATGGTTCATCTCCCTGTCACTTGTGACTGGAATTGTGACAAGACCTTTGACTGGGCCTGATTTTTACTTGTTTTATTTGTAGTTTGTGAGAGAACTCTTTGTGATTAATTGGCTTGTAAGAGCCAATTTTACAGTTATTTAGTAAAGGACTACCTCCCCATTATCTTTTTGGAGAAAGGGAGTAGACACATATATCTTTAGTAGTCATTTTTCATCCTGTTCACAAGTAACTGTGAAACATTTTACTGTAAGCCTACTGTGCAATTATCCTTCATTTGTGCAATTTCTTTAGTATTCTTGACAAATTTATGATGCTGGTTTAAAATAGGACTATAAAGGATGAGATACCTGTTCGGGTGGAAAATAAAAGGTATTTCCATCAAATTCATTCATACTCTTGTCATATTATGTGCCATGTTGTTTGTAAGGATTAGGACATGCACAAATAGGTACAGTGAAAATCCTTTACTGTGGCAATATTTTGTACAGGATGAAAAATGACCACTTTTACATAATTGGCTTTTTTTTTATTTAAAGGCAAACGTTGAAGGGTTGTATTTTTTTGGGGGGGGGTCCCCCTATACTGGAGGAACTCAAAGAAAAGTGTCTTATGGATCATTTTAAGGAACACAAGATGAAGGCCCATTGTATATGACCAAGTTGAAATATAAGTCTCTCCTGAATGAACAAATAATACAACAGTGGGCTTCTATATTTCTATGGAAATGTAACTATAACTGCCAGGTATTCATCAACTCTAAAAAGTCACAACAGCCATTCCATGTTGACATAAGCTCATTTTAATTGATTTTCCACAGATGTTCTACCCTGTATCTACTCCTGGGTTTACCATCGAGAAAGGAGACACACTGGTGAGTTCCAGTTTCCAATTTAATTCTAGGTTTTATGTCAGTGTCTCATAATGGTACAAGATTGCAAAAATATAGCAAAGTGCAAAAATACAGTATACCGACATACCGCATCATCCCACATCTTTAAGGATGACAACGTTATAGATTAAAAAAATTAGAAGCCATTTTCTGCGGCAAAGTGCACACGTTCTTAAAGACGAGGTGTCCCCTCATTTTTGTAACCCTGTGTCAAAGCTCAGAGTGCGTGCGTACTACCTTAGCAAACTCCTTGTAATTCATTTTGGTTATTTTGTCATTTGATGCAGGCGATGAGGTGTACATTTGAGGGTGACAAAGAGAAAGACACGTACATTGGGTAAGCGGACTTGTAGATGTTGGTATTTACGAATTACAAATATCATCCCGAAAATAGATTCTTTTTCTAAATGGCTATTTTTCTAACAATACAACTGTTATTCACTTTTGAATGAGACATTGCCCACGTTTAGTTATTGAATTATTTATTACTTTACAATTTTAAATGGTGCCCTACCCCACACAATGACTATTGATAATGTCCGGACTGACAGCCAGTCTGCTCACAGACCAGATCTGTTTGTGCCCCCCCCCCCCCCCGGGAAAAAATTCAGAGGTTTGCAGATGTCAAAACAAAAAGCAAAAAAGGAGGGCTTTGTTTTATTGGAATGAAACATACAAATTAAAATGTATTAATGAACAAAAAAATTGAATATGTCGGAGAGCACGGGGAATGCAACTTTAACCAAACTATAGCTTGCAAAGAGCTTTGGTAAGGAGAGGAAATTTTGTTTAACTCTTCATCCCTCAACACAGCCTCCTTAACATTCAGCCCCATAACCCCCTGCTTACTAGTGCAGACATCTTTACAACTGAACCACGATTAATTTGTCCAATTCCGATACAGCCGTGGGTATATCTTGCAGAATGCAATTTTGTGTCGGGAGATGCTTCAAGATGTTTATTTCTGTCTCATATCGCAGTCCCACCACCAAGGATGAGATGTGCAACTTCTACATCATGTTCTACACCAAGAATGAGCCGATACCCAAGTCTGACGTCTGTATCGACTACAGCTACCACTGGGCGGACCATCTCAAGAACATACCTGATGAGCAGGCAAGCAAGCTGCCTGATACCCCAAAGACTGAATAAGGAAATGATGACGTTTGCAGGGGGAGGAGTAGGTAGAGGGGAGGGGTTGAATTTGATACCGACAGAATTTTGTGACATCAAATTTGGAGTTGCATTTAGCCCATACCAAAGCACCACATGTACTGGTGGATGCAGACATCCATAGACCAGAAACTTCTGCAGTGATCTTGTTGCCAGACCCATTTTCATGAAACTTACTGTGTTTTGAGTATGGAGTGCTGAATGGTATTTATAAACACATAGCAGCTAATGAAAACTAGTGTGCCAATGGATGCAACTTTTCAACGGCTGATGTATTACACACACGTCTGTATATTACTTATCACTCACTACACTGCCATTCAATTTGGTGTAGCAACGGATTGTGACATCATGAAAATTCTGTTTGTAGTCATTGCGGGATGAGGGGATTGGGGAAAGAAAGAGAGGCAAGTATGAGAAGGGGTCTTTGTCACTTGAGTAAATAGGGCAGGCAGTGGGTAAATAGACCCTGAGATCTGGGGTGCGTTTTGGCGGTCATAACCAAGAATTGGTTCAGTTGTTTCTTGTCGGTGAATTTCTTTAGCAATATTAATTTGGTAAGAACTACGCATGATGATGTAGTACTCAAATTCCAAAACCAATTAACCAAAGAGAAACAACCGGACCAATTATTGGTTACGACCGCTAGAACGCACCCATGGGCTCCATGCACATATACCCCCTCAATGGTGAGAAAGGGAGAGTTTGGGGAGACCATAGGGTGAGACATCCGAACGTGAAGATGCTACATTTTTTTTTACAAATTCAGAGTAAAATTAGCCGTCCGCACGGGGTGTAGCCTCTCAAGCGCCCTCTCTTGTTTGCGCACAGAGCCCATAGTGTAAGGGAATAAAAGTAGGGGCTGGAAAAGTTTTTGGGAGCACGACAAGATGTTGTACCAGTTAAGAGCAGTACACAGTGTTTGCAGTTTAATTGTAAAAACATGTTGTGTAGTCATCATTTGAAGTTATTGAGAAGTTATGTGGGCTTCACAATACTATACAGTGCGGAAAAATGTGCAAGAAATACAAAAATTCACTGGTAGGTAAATCTTCAGTTAAAATGGCTGTGAGTAGTCATGTGCTGCAGCCATGTTGGTCAGGTTCCCTAAAGTCACTGCACCAAATGCTATAAAGATGCTCATTTTTGATTGAGCACCAGTCTGTTTCAGAAATGACCCTCAATCTAAAACTTCCAGTAACTTGGACGGCTGAGGGAGTGTCAGGTCAATGTCTGGTTTTAATTATGTATATTTTCTGTTGGGTGTATATAGATGTGATGCATGAGTTAAAGTTTTAAACATGAAGACTCGATGGATAGTTGGGATGCTTTGACTAACAGCAAGTTTAGTATCAAATGTAGCCCATGGGTTATTCTATCACATTGGGGTCTACTTTTTTCCTGTTCCTGTTACACTTGACATGTATGATTTTAGAATTTTGATCCACTCCTTAATGGATGCAAGCATATTGTTCATAGCAAACATCATACATGCTGACAGATTTTTTTTAAAGACAAAATTGAAGTTGGTGAATACTACCACTGAGCTACATGTAGCTGCAGCCAACTCGCATCCGTACAAACTCTGTTAATGTAGTAATGAACTTTAAGCCTTGGTCCCAACTGTGCAGCTACATGCGCAATAAATGGGACTGACACTCCACTTGGAACAAAATTCTGATACACATGTAGGACACAATTAACGAGTTAACAATTAACATATTAACAATTAAAGGGTTTGTATTAACAAGAATCAACTGTAATTATACTAGGCATCCTTGTTTATACTAGTCCACAGTAGACATGGCATCCTGTCATAACCCATAACCCCTGTAACCCCGAAAGAACAATTCCATGCAATTGGGGACTTTTGAGACGTTGGTGGCAGCAAACATACTGGTCCTTTTCAATTGTGTACGTCATGTTTAAGCTAAAGCGCACATGCTCAATATGACGCGAACAATGGAAAAAGGACCAGGGTGTTTGCTGCCACCAACGTCTCAAAAGTCTCCCACTGCAGTTCGCTCGTACCCCCCGCCCTGCAAACAGGACGCTGGTCAGGGCTGATGTCATTTGAGCTCTCATTGGATAGATTTACGTCACACAAATTAGCTTCCGGTGCCCATCATGCGTAGCACGCGCTAGCTGCATGCGAAGGTCAATCTGTACTTCCTTCACAAGATTCTGTGAAGCTCATCAGCCCTTACCAGCGCCCTGTTTGCAGGGCAGGGGGTACGAGCGAACCACTGTTTTAGTACAGATCACATCGATTGTCAAAAACAACTGAATTTCAATGTTGCAAACTTGCTTTCAGCCAAGGCTTCCCACATTTAAAGGGAAAAGAAAAAAGTGGAGATTTATTTATAAAGTTGAACTATAGGACAAGTTTCTTTGTGTGTGTGTAATAACTGTACATAATTATTATAGTTCGAACACAGCTATGATGATCTTGCCATAAGAAAATAAATATCATTCATGAAACTATGAAAATAATAATGAAAAGATAATCACAGAAAAGACACCTTGTTTTGCATGGAGCTCACTACAAGAACTGAAACACTACGACGCTGAAATATGTACATAGGTTGTGTCGGTGTGTGTTACTGTTGCTGCTTTGTCTGTAGAGTTAGGCCTTGCACTGTACTAGATTGCACTTAAATATCGGGACTGATTTTGAATGGAAATATGCTGATAAAATTTGCTGTTTTTTTTAGCCCAAAGGAAATATGGACAAATGTGGTGCATCTCTGTTTTATAAACCACAAGATGGAAAGCAGGGGGCATTTGGCATGCAAACACATATAACCAAATGAACAAATTTATCTTTGAAGCAAACTTGATTAGCGAAGCACATGAGCCAGATGCATGCTTTTTGAATGCTTTGAATGCAAAGAATTACTGGAGTTGTAAACTAAAGACCTGACCTGATGAACCATACTACCGGTACATGGGATCTTGTAACCAGGCTGTTGCTATGGATTGGCCAGTCAGCATGCAGGAAACAAAATCGCTTGAGTTAAACAAATGGAACCCATTTCAGAAAATGAAACACTACATAGCTAGTAGGCAGTAGATATGGAAAAATATATTACAATTTCGCGTTTCTAAGCTTTTTTCCCCCATCACACGGCAAAGTGACTATAACATCTTGTTCTTTTACTGATATTAGCTGAAGAATCTAAAGCAACTGCAGAATGTCAGTAGACAAGCATTTAATATCCAGCTCTGATCAACTTCAGTTTTTAATATTTCACAAAAATGTGTGTCAAATACTGCCCAGTATATCTCCTATAAAAAGCATTTGACAATCAGTTGTCAAATTTGAAATAAGGCAAAATTAAATGCTAAATTGCTAATGAATATTAATGGCATATATTTTTATTTACTGAGACAAAACATAAATAAAAATATAGTTTTGTAAAAATCAATTAGTTAAAAATAACTGCCTATACGTGATTAACGATTATAAATGCTTTGTGTGAATTTGTTTATAGTGATGGCAAAAAAATGACCGTGTGTGCTGTTACATATGTAGTTTTGCTTGTAATAAATGGTTGTTGTAGATACAATAAAAGCAGGTTGACTCAAAATGGTGCATCTCTGTATGTTTCTTTTTGTAGGGAGAAAGTTTACGTGCCACGGAGCACTGTTCTGTTGTTAAAAGGTGAACCTCACATGTTGCTTTAGTTTGACTGATTCTGTTATTTCAAGGCAGTTTTAGAAATATCAAATTTATTTTTGTATAAACTAACGCAAGTTCACTTCTCTCTCAGGCACTTTTCATAACTACCCCGCACGAATCATATACATGTATGCCCCTACTCTGTAATGCATCAGAAAAATACATGCCTGATGCACACACATGTGTATGCTCACACAGTCGTGTTTTACATAACACTCGAGGACAAGGCATTGTCTTTCCCTTTGTCACCATATCATATCACTCTCCCATTGCTAAGGGCACAAACTCATCATCAAGGACCATTTTCAACAAAAGATCAACGCTTGAGGACAACAAAGAACCTGTTGTTCTCCTTTTGTCATTTTATACCCGGATTGTATGTCTTTTAAATACACCCATACTTGCGAAAAACCTCCTTTGCAATTCAGCATTCTGTTCATACTTTCAGGGCAAAGCTGTCTGGTGAAGTCTCTTTGGTCGGGTGTGGTAAATCGGTAAAAATATGTTGATTCCACGCTCTCGGCCAATCACAAGACAGAATCTTCGGCTGAGGCATCATAAATTATGCATACACATGTAGATCATTTGCATTGCAGCCATCGTTGAGATGTGTGCTATTTTCCCACATGAATATGCAAGAGCACTACTCATGCATATTTATACATTTATGCATATGTCTACTCATTGAGTAGACCTCTTATGCATTCATTGTTAATGAAAAAACTACAGAAACATCTCAAAGGCGGTTTCTGAATGCAAAGGATCTACGTGCTTTAGATAGCAAGGCCACAGAAGGAAAAAAAGGAGAAAATTACCATGCAGGATCTGGACGGTTCATTCCACCGTGCTCTGTATAGTCGCTCGGATCTTCTCCGCATCTGATATCAACTGCACATTCGTGGGGTCCAACTTAAGAGCTGCTTCGTAATCTTGCAAGCCTATGTGAATTCAGGGATAAGAGGAAATACGGCTGTGCTTAACCCTGTCTGTCTCCTGTGTCTCTGTCTCACATAATTGTTTGACAGATTTCAAGAACAATGAAAGTTTAGGCATACTGAACTGAATGGCGAGGACCATTAGTTGACTCGTGGCCGATTCTTGATGTAACTTACACCTGCGCACTAATAGCAATCTGCAAACATCTCTTGTCAAACGATGGTCAAAACATCTTCACAAAACTTCTGGGTCCTGGTTCCCTGTTGTGTATTATGATGCATTCGGCTATTGTTAACCAGCGATGCAGCTATTGGTGAACCTGCGTTCGAGTGAAGTTATTCCAACTATGATTAACCTTAGTCCTCCCCTAACTTGCTGGTATTGCATCCTTACCTTCAACGTAGAGTTCCAATTCACAGAAGGCAGTGCCTCTTTTGACGTGAGCTCGTAGTCTGGATTTAGCATTAGCGTCTACTGGTGGGGTCAGAAGCTCCAATGCCTGCAAAGAAAATCCACCCAAATCATCAGAATTAGGGAATATTGTGCCACAGGGAATATGGCTGAAGACTGCTTGAAATTCAGATAGTGTGAAAGTTAGGAAGCCTTTTTTTCAGAGGGATGTATCATATTAAATTCTGCCAAGTTAATCAAACATTTGCAACGACCAATTAGATCACGACTTTTAGTCAGGTGACCACAGCTTATTAAAACTCAGTTACACAAGCATTGTGAAAAACACAAATGAAATGTGGGCGGGGTTTATGACCAAATCTGGAACAGCCAATTTGACAGACAGGTCAAGAAAATCATTAATTCATTTACCACTCATTTTTAACATTGATAGAAAATCTGAATTGATTTGCATCATATAATGTACCTTTGAACAGTCTTCGATGCACTTGATGAAATTCCTTAACTTTAGATGGCAAGTGGCACGATTGGAATAAACGCTACAAAAGCTGTCAAGGAAATTCCTCACTCCTTTTTTTTAAACACTAGTTACCTCTCACACTGCAAAACGCAGATGACTTTTCAATCCTCTCATACAACACTTCAAACAAAATTGCAGAGAAATGGGCTTAATACTTCTTCTTCTTTTTTGCAAAGGATACGCATGCAGTTTGCTGTCCAATCTAACAGCCAAGTTGTAGGCGTTGACAGCAGCGAGGTAGTTTCCAGACTTAAAAAAGCCACTGTGGACAAAAGCAAACAGACAGAATAGTAACCAAATGTCTTTCAAGATAATAACCAACACAGAGCGCAGTTGTCAAAAGTTCAATAGCTTTGACTTGAAGATGTCAATGGCGTAGTATTTTCTCCTAAAATTCCAATTTGCCAGATGGCTGTGAAATGGAGACGAAGATTGGTTTGGGAATTTTAAAGGTTTTCTAAGTGTCAAAATATAGACATTTACAGGTTTTCTTCAGTACGAGGTAGCAGAAACACAGCGAATAACTTACAACATATTCTCCACACCAGATAGAGTTACCAATCTCATGCAAACTGCCAAACACTTGTAAAAAAATCTTAAAGAGGTAGGACTATACAAACAATGTTGTGATTCTAGAATTATGATTACTAAACTGTGGGCCAAATTGATTCTTAAACTTTAGCTTCCCCTCCCACCCAACGATGCCACTGAATGGTGTCGATAAGAAGATGAGCAAAAAACTTTAATTTTTTTAGGCTGCATTGAAAACTTACTCTCCTTTGTCCTTGAGCCAGACTGGGTTTTTCTCTTCTTCAGTCAAGTCTGGGTCGTCAATGTCCACGACCCTCCGTGCCTCTGCTTGCTTCTTCAACCACTGAGGAAATAAAACGGAGGGTACCCATCCGCACAAGGTCCGATTATCAGTGACAAGACAATAGCCTTAAAATATTTTTTCATAACACTTCACCCACATATTCTGTATCTTAAATAATAATAATAATAATAATAATTTGGGAGGCTAATCATCCTTACACGCAGCTGGTATGCTGAATTGCGAAGGACGCGGCTACAACGTGGTCAGGCCGCTGGCACGTAAAGGCGCCTATGGCTGCCGGCCACATCGACCCATATATGACCACGGAGCACAGCCTGAGATCGAAAGTGTTTGATTTTTCCGGAGGGAGGAAAACTGGAGGGCCCGGAGAAAAACCCACGTGGCACAGGAGAGAACCAACGCACAACTCTACTCACATGCGATCCACGGCCAGGATTCGAACCGTGGTCACCTTGGTGAGAGACGAGCGCTTTACACACAAGCCACCCATGCCACCCTTGAGTACATAGGCCGAGAGTGAGTACATAGCAATCACTACTTTTACCATATTGCCGTTTACAGCCAAAAAGGCAACACAACTGTTTCCGTGGTCGGAAAAAAGTACTATATGCATATAAACCAACATATGGGTATTTGAAGGTGTAGTTGGGAAAAGTGCACATTAATAATATTGAAACAATATAGAAGTACATTTAATTGGTTTTTTTTACTGTTAAATTAATCAGTTATCTCTCAAAATCAAGCAGAATCTGTGGCTGAGGCATAATCAAACAAATATTGACTGCTGTAACTTGTGGTGTAGTAAAAAGTAACCTCCCTCGGTGATCCATTCTATTTCCCTCGGCTATGCCTCAGGAAAAAGGAATGCTCCATGGATCACATTGGAAGGCTACTTTTACCATACCACTTGAAGCAGTCAATATTAGTTTACTCTCCCCCCACCAAATTGAGGACAAAATACTACCATTATTAAGCAGGAAGTCTATAGCCTTTGTAAACTAATAGCAGTCGACTTCAGCTTTCCTGAATCTGTCAGAATCCTTCAAAATCTCACAGTGGATCTTGACGGGCATGGCAGGGTTAGCATGAAAAATGAACCTAGTCAGTATTTCGTCATGGTACATATCCCTAATAATCAAGGGTATTTTGCCCTACACAATGTAACCAGCTCCGAATGGTTTGGAATGACAGTTCACGCACTCAGAGATGCCAACTTTACAGACTACAAAATAGTAATGATTCTTCCTGCAAAGAGTAATGCTAATGTAAATACATAGGACAACAGTCAAGTTTAAGAGTAACCACAGTACTTTTCAGAGTAACTACAATGTTGGCGTATAGGACAGCTGGAAGTTTCAAGAGAAGTAACATGCCTCAAAATCCTAATAAGTACTCCAAAAGAGTAATGGTTGGCATATCTGCGCACTATTGTTTTAACCTGATAGAACAAGGTTCCCATAGATTTGTACACCTGCTGGATCTAATTGTGTCTGGCCGATCGCAAGTTGGGGTTAAATGATGAGACAATAAGCACTGCCAACTGCCGAGATTAAAGAAAAGGGAAAACAATCTTCAACCAAAGGACACTCTAGTGTATACCTCTTCCTCTGCTTGCACTTTGGACTCCCTGAGGGGGGTGGGGAATATTCTGGGGGTGAAGGTGACCTGAATGTTTCCCGATGACCTCGGTGGGGGCTGGCCTTTGACCTCAGTCTGTGTCTTGTCCGTAGATCCTGGAAACCAGTACACAAACACTTCAAGGGTCATTGTGCGATTCCAAAACCTTTTTCCAGTCATTATTTGATTATAACGTTCAGGACTTTTTCACCTTGTGTCTTGCAAGACTTGCAATTTTTGTGTGTGAAAACTTGATTTAGCTTGAAACATGAACGATATGGTTTAGGGTTAGGGTTAGTTTTCAGACTGACCTGGGTGTTTTCTGACGGCTGGCAATGGTTCTGCATCCGTAGCTTCATCATCGAAGATATCAACGTCTGAAACACAAAGTTTGTTTAGTTTTTTACAGTCACGCAGAACAAGACGCTTAGTGTATAGAAAATTAAGTCTCAAATAACCAACAATGGGACACTGAACTAGGTTAACATTCAATCAGTAAATTTTGAACTCATTTCATATTGAACTGGCACTACATTTTGATTGAATTTGGGTTACATTGATCAGTTTTCTCTCAAAATCAAACAGATTCTGTGAGTGAGATGCTATTAAACTCATAACTATTAAACTGCTTTAACTCATGGTGTAGCTAAACTAGCCTCCCTTGGTGATCCATGAAACATTCCATATCCCTCAGCTACGCCTTGAGAAAACCTCATTGACCACCTCAGGAGGCTAGTTTCACCACACCACTAGAATAAAATATAAGGAGCTTTTGCTGTTTACTCTGTTTGTTCGTCTCCTCTCGTTCTTTCTCTGCCGCAAGTTGTTGGGTTTTCCATTTCTCCAAGTCCTCCGTGGCTTTCTGCCTCTCAGCTTCTTTCACTTCTTCTATCCTTTGTCTCTCTTCATTTTCCAACTGCAGACGAAATATGGAATAATATGATCAAACCCCAATAGCTTTGCTAAGCAAAAAAACTGCCTGCTTAACAGATTTTCCATCTATTTCAAGGAGACTATAAGCAGCAAGCTCTGCATTTGTCCTGGGAAAATTTTCATTAACAACTGCTTGACCCATCAATACAGATAACTTCTCTGCATGAAGATTGTGGGGAATCTGTTCAGAATCCTTCACCTTATATCTCATACAATGTATGCAACTTGCCTGGAACTCATCCAGGATATGAATTGAGACAGTCCCTAAGGGCAAAATGCAATCTCAGAGTGTGCATCACATAGATTTTAAAATTTTAAAAATGTTGTGTTGTACAAGTTAATTGACAGTTGTGCAAAGGTGCAAGTTAATTTTGCTTAAAATAATTATGGTTCCTGAAATCAGTTGCTTATCTCACAGAGAACACAGAGAACAGAAATCGGTGATGTTTAATCTTGTCATACATACTCTCATCTGTTCCTTGAGAGCCATTCTGTCTCGTTCCTGTTTCTCCACCTGCTGCCGTTGCTTCTCCTGTTGTGCTTTTTTGTGGGTTGCATCGATGGCAGCTTGCCGCTTGCTCTTCATTAAGTCTTTGTCCTCTGAAAAAACAAAACAAGTAAAACACTTCCGTTTGATCGTTCTCTTGGTTTTGTTTTTCGCTGTGATAAAAACAGTAGGAAAATCTTAGGTTTGGAGACAGGTGTCGAGTCTATCACAAGCTCATCACAAGTTCTGTCACAATTAACAGGGTATGGATGAAGGAATGTTTTTGTCAACGTTCATTTGATTATCTTTTGACTGGACTTGGGACTGGGTTTCTCATGACTGGACTACAACATTGGAGAGAGGTAAACATCGACTCTGACTAGGGTATAATGATCTGTCCTCACTGACCATGTATTACAAAGGAAATTTTTTGAGGACACAGGCAATGTTTGATAAAAATTGAAAGTCTTTCTTTAAGTATATAGTTAGCGTCCAGATCTTTTCCGTATCTTTTCTTGTAAAAGAGAAGGATTTATGAGCACATGAAAATATTACAGTATATTGATACACTATTCAACACCTGAATTCAGTGAAATGAGACGGCTCCATAGTCCAGGCTCTTTCTTCTGTAGATTGAATGTGATGGTACCGTCACCAACTTGTGCCGTTCCTTTACTGTCATCTACCGGCTGGAACAGCACAACTTCAAAGAGGTATGGCGGATAATTAACCTGGCAATAGAAATGAAAATAAACAAACAGTTTTTTTTTGGGGGGGGGGATGATTCGTTAATTATCACTTATTTGCATGTTTAAAGAGCAAATCAATAAAATTACGTACATCTTAAGGCTTGATGAAAAAATATGTTTAATATAATATAAAACATTAAACTTTAAAGAATTGGTTGCTGAAATGGCGATTGTGATGTTGTAGGCCTACCCCTCTCTTGTTCAATCATAGACTGTTTTATGGTGCAGTTCAAAATCACTTCTCCGACCTTAAAAATCTTCTTCTTTTTTTTAAAGAATGTTGCAACCTGACATTACTTCAGTGGTTGTGTACAAAGTCAATGGAGAGTCAAGACATTTTTCAAAGGGTTTCCTTACAAATTAGATATGTTCTCTGTCCCAGATTCATGTCTTATTATCATTTTTGCATTTACTGACCTTCATTGAGATTGATATATGAAGAAAAAAATCAGCGTCAGGTTGCAATGAATGCTAGCTGTAGCCTGTAGGCCTATTTTCCCCTTTTTTGTTCCACATACATGACATAGGCTAGGTATGTGACAAAAAATTTAAACTTCACCCAATTTAACTGTAATGGATACCATTGTAAAGAGCTTAAAGAGAACTTTAAAATGATGTATAGATCACTGTTCTAGGTGAAAATTTATAAGAGTTACATTTATTTTAAACTCGGGAATTGGTGGTGAAATTTCGGCCTCCAAAAACAAAGAAAAACATAAGAAAATTTGTGACCGTTATTTGGGTTACGTCATGACTCTATTTGTTTTGGTGCACTGTAACTTTCTTATTACAAGTCAGAATCTCATCAAAATTTCACAAAAGGCATTACAATGACTATATATTATGATTATATTATGATAATTGATATTGATTAACAATCAGTAAACACAAATTATTAATTTATCAATTAGTGTGATGACCATTGGGGCAATTCCACCAAAAGTGGACACGGCTGAAAAATTGCAATTTTTATATATCTCTAGAAGTACAAATATCACAACAACAAATGTGGTATCAAATTAAAGAGGTCAACAAGATCTTTCATTTGAGTGGTATGCCAGTGGGATAGAATGTAGTTTAGTGTTTTGGGTTAAAAAAAGCACCATTTTTTTTCAAGCTAAAATACATGAAATCAGGGATTTTTGGAAGTCATTTTTGCACCTTGTTTTGTTATAAATTCAGAGAGAAGATACAAATTTCTTGTTTGATTTTGACACAAATTCAAGTCTCTTCTGTACTTTTCTTTTCCTTGGTGTGATGAGCACTGTTCGAGGAGATTTTCTTGCAGGTGGTGATTGTTTTGGACTGGGAGGCTCTTTGGGGTTAGAGGGCCCAGGTTCTCCATCAGGCTGAATTTCTGAAGTTGATGGCAAGGTTTTTCCAGATTGAATGCCAGAAGTTGATGGCCCAGGTTCTCCAAATTGAACGCCAGTCGATGGCACAGGCTCAGAGGAGGAGAGTTGAACTACTGGTGTATGCTGCTGATGGAATTTGTACTGCTTCCGACATACCTCATCAAATTTCTTCACGTCAGCTTCACGTGACAAATGTTTATATTTCTGGAGTGTTGTTCGAACAAGGCTCTGCAGTTGGTTAGTTGAAAATGTAAATGAGGCACCAATCTTTTCTCTAATCACCTGAACAGTACTGAAGAAAGACCGTTCATTTGTAATGAACGAGAAGAGGATGTGTCCAACTTGCAAATTGCGATCTGGAAGTGAACTGAAGTTTTCAATCAGATACTGACAAGCTTTGCCTGGCTTTGCTTGAAAAAAATCCCTCTTCTTCTTTTTAGGTGGCATTTTTGATAATTACCTGAAAATAAAGAAAGTAGTGATATCATAATTACTATGGAAGGTGCTTGTTTTATCGAAGCCTGTGGCGGCTGAGAAGATATATAAATTTTCTTTCAAACATTAAAAAAAATAAAATTTTCTTTGCTTAATAAAATAAAGGGTGTGTTTCATTTTTTTAAAATAAAATATGAACAAAAAACTTAGTACTTTCATTAACTTAACAGCATAATCATCCAAACTGCAATTAGGCCACACCCTCGAATTCTACCAGGGAGAAAAAAAAAATCACTAACAAATTACATGACTGGAGCGAATTGGCAGATCAAAACTTGTCCAATATAAAATATGAATCCATTAATAAAAAAAAAATTCAATAAAATATGTAATTAAGTAAACAAAATATAATAAAGGATGGGCCTACAAAAAAACGACCCTGAAATAAAAACAAACTAAAAAAAAAAAAAAACTAGCTCGCCCCATGTTAGCCATGTGTAAAAAGCATAACTGGGGCGAACTAAATCTGAATTAAATCCAAAATCATCCGCTTGATGCAAATGTTTTTTCGATCAAATACCAGAGAATTATGAAGAATATATATTAAAATTCATTTTAAGGGTGTTTTTTTCAATTATCAAAGGCCCTTAGCATGTTTTCCAGAAGGATGATCTACATCTTGATTTCAATGGAATCTCACGGTAACCGCCATGTTTGTGTGCACCGTCGCGATGACCGATCGTATGAAACAATTTTTGCGGATTAAAAAAAAGGGTGTGGGAATCGTACAATTACCTTTATATTTTCAGGTTTTGTAAATGAATACATAAATTTAAGAATGTAAATGTTTTTAAACGAAATCTAACTTACATCACGTAGAATTACGCTGACTTTCTCGGATGAATTTTTAAAATGCACGTAATCCAACTTTAACGTATCGCATGACAAAAATCTAGGTACGAGGTTGTAGCATATGATTTCCTCTTTCTCACAGAACAATCCATTTTGCAGGGGATGCCCCTGGTTAACTGGTATCCGGCCGCAAACATAACAGCGCAAAAGCATAGGGGTCATTCCATGTCAGACCAACGCACTTTTTTACCTCATGTCTTCCGATTTTGATAAAAATTGCTGTGCTTGTAGGTCCTAATGAGCAATGAATACACACCAATTTTTAGCCCGATCCGACTTACCATGTGGTCAGGGCAGAAGCCACAAAAAAATGGCATTTTTAGAGTAAAATACCACCCTTTTGGTATAAATATGTCAAAACTATGGCAATTTTCTTCGAATATATGTGAATTTGGTATTAAAATAATGAGGATTGCATGCTCAAATCACTTCTTTTGTCAAAATTAAATTTTGTGAAAAGTAGGTCACGTGACCTTTAATATGCTATCGTGACCTTTGACCCAATTTTTGTAATAATGTATCATTCCGAAAATCAACGAAATAAAAATAACTTGCTAGAGCATGTCTTCCTCTATCAGAATCTACTAAAAATCAGTTGGGGTCTTCAAAATTTACAACTTTATGACTATTTTTGTACAGTTGGTAGTTTACAAATGAGTCAATTTATAGACTTTACATAAGAAATACACCAACACAACTTACTAATCTGTTTCTTAAGTTACTAAAATTAATCTAGATTTTTATGTATAAAGTACAAAGCCAGGAAAAACAAAATTCTACCTTCTGATTCCAAAGAAACTGTCTAATCAGAATATCTGAAGTGTGCTAACCACTAACAGTAACCAGGCCTTCACCCAGTACAGCGGACTCACGTCCAGGTGAAATTCATATCAAAGGAACAAAATGCCAAGTCTGTGAGAGTCATTAAAGTTCAAGAAGCACAGTGATGAATGAGTAAAGGTAACTTTGATTGTAATATTAAGTATTATCTTCAAGCAAACTTGAATCCTAGACCCTGATTAGTCCATCTATAGCAACAACTGTGTGATTTTATATAATATTGCACAGCTATATTGCACCCCAGATATTAAAAATGTACGTGTACATATGTTGTGTTATTTCCTGCAGAACGGACCAATACACTACATGTATGCACGTACATCTTCACCGCGTGTACGCATTTGATATCAAGTTTGCTTGAAGATAAATTGGTTATAAATCCCACTTGCGTTCGTGGAACACGGAATTATGTAGTGCATCGAGTGGCATATGGGTCACAGCAGCATTGCATTATTTCATATTCCAAGCGCGCTCGTGGGATAACTAATTATCAGTGGCACCCAGGAGGGGGGGGGGGGGGGGGGGCTTGAACCCACCCCCAACATTGTCAATTTGTTTGTTTGATTTTAGGCTAGTTTTTGTTGGTCCAATCTTTTACAGAAATTCGAACAAAAAACGATTTATGACCCCCCCCCCCCCCACCAAAAGCCAAATCCTGGGTGCGCCACTGCTGATAATTTACACTATGAGTCTGGTTAGACCTCATCAGCCCTCAGAATGAGAAATTCACAAACCAAGATATATTTTAGTAACTTTAGAAACGGAATAGTAAGTTGTGTTGGTGTATTTCTTATGTAAAGTCTAAAATTGACTCATTTGTAAACTACCAACTGTACAAAAATAGTCATAAAGTTGTAAATTTTGAAGACCCCAACTGATTTTTAGTAGATTCTGATAGAGGAAGACATGCTCTAGCAAGTTATTTTTATTTCGTTGATTTTCGGAATGATACATTATTACAAAATGTGGGTCAAATGTCACGATAGCATATTAAAGGTCACGTGACCTACTTTTCACAAAATTTAATTTTGACAAAAGAAGTGATTTGAGCATGCAATCCTCATTATTTTAATACCAAATTCACATATATTCGATGAAAATTGCCATACTTTTGACATATTTATACCAAAAGGGTGGTATTTTACTCTAAAAATGCCATTTTTTTGTGGCTTCTGCCCTGACCACATGGTAGGTCGGATCGGGCTAAAAATTGGTGTGTATTCATTGCTCATTAGGACCTACAAGCACAGCCATTTTTATTAAAATCGGAAGACATGAGGTAAAAAAGTGCGTTGGTCTGACATGGAATGACCCATAGCCGCAAAATGCGGTCACCATTGACAGGGCCGAAAACGCAGCGCGCACTGACGTGTTTTGTCACATACCTACATAGGCCTATTTGCCTTCAGTATGTTCAGGCTATAGGCCTAGTTTCTGTTTATTTTTTTAACATTAATTCAAAACACCGTGTAGTTTTTAACATTAAGGCTACTTAGTACTTTGTAAAATTAAAAAAAATAAGTATCCCGTATCGTTGTCACGCCCCAACTATCGCATCGGTCCCAACTATAGTTGGGACTGTCCCAACTATAGTGCGACAGTTGGGTCGGCCCAACTATAGTTAGGACTGGAGTTGCGCCGGATGCTTCATGCTTGATAGATCTGGCACCGTGTATTCGTCGTGCATGCGCTATGCATGCCGCAAGGCTGACCGGTCACGTGGTACTGCCTAGTTGGATGAGTTGTCCAGCTGCTGGGTTGATTGTCCAGCAACATTTTGCAAAATTCAAAGATTGCCATGGCCGGCCAACTATAGATGGGCCCCACCCATAGCTAATGTCAAAGGTCCCAAGTAAAGTCGGACAGTATGTAACAGAGCTGTAGGGAATGTTTTATAGTCGTCGTACATCAATGTAAACTATAGTTGGGACCGCCAAATAAAAATATTGCGGTGGCCCAACTACAGATGGTCCCCACCCATAGATAATTTCATTGGTCCCAAGTAAAGTCAGATGTGTATTAGAGTTGTAGGGAATGTTTTATAATCGTACAACAATGTACACTATAGTTGGGACCGCAAAATAAAAAGATTGGAGTGGCCCAACTATAGATTCGCCCCATCAATAGCTAATTTCAGTGGTCCCCAGTAAAGTCAGACGTGTATCAGAGCTGTAGGGAACGTTTTACAGTTGTACATCAATGTAAACTATAGTTGGGACACCGCAAAATAAAAAGATCGGAGTGGCCCAACTATAGATGGGCCAGCCCAACAGTGGAACTTACAGTTGGGACCGTCCTAACTATAGTTGGGACAGGCCCAACTATAGTTGGGCCAGCCCAACTGTGGAACTACAGTTGGGACAGGCCCAACTATAGTTGGGACAGGCCCAACTATAGTTGGGACCGATGCGATAGTTGGGGCGTGACATCGTTACGTGTTTTCGATCGACACGTATTTTCGATCCCCAAATTTGATTCCCGTTTACCGCGAGACCGTGCGTGATCCTTCGAGACCAGTGTCCCCGAAGTGACGACTTTACTCACCGCTATCTCCGACTTTCAAGATGTTGAGAATAAAGTTTCCAGTCGTAAGTTATACCCAAATGTTTAAAAGTTATATAATTTTGGGTATAGATCACTAATGCACTATTTCACTAATTTTCAAATGAGCCAAAGAAACATAATCCGTGACCAAATATTCCAAACGTAACTTTCGTCTGCTTGAGCAACTTTCATTCTTCGCAAGTCAGACGACAGGTCACGTGATCTTGTTGCTATTTGGGTTTGTATGGCATGCCAATGTGACAAAAATGTTATGGTCTTTCACAAATCGAAGTGACTTTGTTTTGTTTTTCGGTGTTTAACTTTAAACTAAGATAAGCTGATTAACTTGAGCTGTTCTTTTTTTGGCCACTCATATGATGCCAGATATAATAAAAAATACTATGATCTGAATTTATGCAAAATTCAACTTTTGTATCAGGTCAAAACAGTATTAATGTGTTTTATTCTTTGATTTTGCAACATCAGAACATAAAATAAATAGGATTAATTTTATTAATTTTATCATTGGATTGAATTTTTTTTTTTTTTTTTACTGCAGACTGTGATAAGCAAAGGGAAGGCCAGTTATCGTCAATATTCCCATGAATCTTTCAATCATGCATATGAAGCTGTGGTTGGTCAGGGAATGCCATATAAGAAAGCGTCCAGAATTTTCTCCATCCCATATTCCACCCTGCATGACAGAGTTAATGGAAAAACTAAATTGGAGTCAACTAGATCTGGTCCTGACCCCCTGCTTACTCAGGAAGAGGAACAAACACTAGTCACGCACATTGAATTGATGTCTTCCTATGGCTATGGCTACACTCGCACTGAAGTGACAGTGCTTGCTACTGATTTGGCTATTCACCTTGGAAAGAGGAAGAAAGTAGATAAGCCACTCTCACTACGGTGGTTTTACAACTTCATGACACGCTGGCCAGAGCTCAAGGTGCAGAAACCGAGATCGCTTGAGATAATGAGGGCTAAAGCTACATCCCATGAAACGGTCAACAGATATTTTGATGAAATGGAGAAGATCTTGGAGAAATATAACCTGAAGGATCGACCAGAGGCCATCTATAATGTTGATGAGAAGGGCATTGTTGAGAATCATACACCTCCATCTATTGTATCCTCACGCTATGAGGTACCTCCAGCAGTTACCATGGGCAAATCATCAACTACAACTGTCATTGGGTGTGGTAATGCTCTTGGAATGGCATTGCCTCCATTTTTCATCTTCAAGGGAAAACGGATGCGCAATGAATTCTTGTCAGGTTGTACAGCTGGTACAGGAGGTACAATCAGTGATTCAGGTTGGTCTAACTCTGACATTTTTGAGAGATACCTCAAGGAGCACTTCATGAAATACTCCCTTCCTGCTACATCAGATGACCCTGTCTTGCTGCTTTATGATGGGCATAGGTCTCATGTATCACTGCCTCTCATTCAATGGGCACGGGAGAACAATATCATTTTATTTGTACTTCCAGCGCACACTTCACATGTTCTTCAGCCGATGGACATTGGATGTTTTGGACCATTTGAGAAAATCCTCAATGGTATGCGGCACACACATATGCGGCACCATGCAACATCTGGCATTGACAAGTATTCCCTGTGTGAGATAGCCTGCAAGGCATATGCAAGTGCACTTACGCCAAACAACTTGCAAGCATCATTCCGAAAGTCCGGCATCTATCCAGTTGACCGATGTGCTGTCAACCCGTCAAGTTTTAAGCCAGCTACAGTTTTCACTTCATCAGAAGTCAACCATCAAGAGAACATTTCAGCTACTCCTTCCTCGTCTGTCACAGCAGCTGACGAATCTATTGATGACACAACAGACAGATGTACTGACTTTTTCAGGACAGCTCAAGCTGTGCTGACAGAGAACCCAAAGCAAACAAAGAAGCGAAAAGTCCTTAGTGCCATAGTGGGAGGTAAAGCCATCACTGAAGATGCAGTTGTACATGACATCAAGAAACATCAGGAGCAACAGAAAAAGAAACCAAAGAAGCCAAAGAAATCTGTCAGCAATAATTCAGCCAAGCCAAGTACTTCAGGTGTCGGTCATCAGAAGAGAAAATCACATAGTCAACTGCCTGCTGATACAAATGACGAAGACTGTGATGAATCTGAAACAACTGACCCTAAGGACCTCTGTTGCAAGTGCAAAAGGTTCCAACCTGCAGAACTGAGAAACATTGACACCCTTGTCTTTGTTTCATGGGCACAGTGTACATATCCGGATTGCTGTCACTGGGTACACCTAAGATATTGCACTCCTGTCCGTGTTGTTCGCACGCATTCAAAATTCTGGTGCCCATGCCACAATCAATCAGAGGAATAAAAAAAAACAAGCAAATATTAAACAGGAAAGGGGAATCGCAGCAAGTGATTTCATTTTGAAATTTGGGATACCAAATATAGTGTTCCATTTTGAAATTCCAAATATTCTAAAGAAACTCAATTTTAAAGAATTCCAACTTTCATTGCAAAATTCTGTGATGGCTTTTTCAGAGTGGATCACAGATTGTTAAAAATGCATTGCATTATGCTATTTGCTCACTGCCGGTATTATAAAACTAGACCAAGTGATATTTTAGAGTAAAATTGTCATTCAGCTTTCATTCAAGCAAAGGAACAGATTCCTTACAAGAAACAAATTCCACTTTTCCAGCTGTTGCTCCCCTTTACCCTCCAAAAAAAAAAAAAATTCAAGATGGAAAAAAAAAATCTCCTTTAATAAAATGCACACAGCTAAAACTAAAGTGATCCATACCAAATTCTCCTTTTGTTGATTCAGCCACTTATTCATATTTTTTTTTAAATATATAATTCACAATTTCCCAGTTCAAAAACTTTTCACATCCTCTATTTTATAAACTATACATCATCTGTACAGGAGAATTGACAGTCGGGACAAAACTTTTATCATTTTTGAGTGATTTCGCGCGCCATAGCATCCCCGATGTTGATGAACATGGCCACACAGCCGCTGTACCGAAAACTGGTGACGCTCCGTCCGAATGGCGGACATGCTATCGCTGTAAATCGCGGACGATATTTCGGAAAAAAGGGCTTCAACTTCGATGATTTCAACAGCTTATAAATTGGAAGTATCCAGTTGAATGGTTAGTGAGTCGATTTTTTGTAATTCCGTTTAGTTTTCGTTTTCGAGAAGTCTTCCCGTTATCCGATCGAAAACCGGTGACGCCAGGATATGCCTATACATAATATCACAACTAGTCAAGGTAAATGCACGCACAACAACCATGACAACTTACTTTCAAGTATTCATCGGTCGAAAAAATATCAACTTTGCTTGCTTTGACACCTTTTAATGGGACAACCACGTGAACAGACGTTTCCGTTTCATCCCACGTGTAATCTTTTACTGTGATCGGCATTCCGATTCCGTAAAATACACAGAAATAATAGGCCTTTATTGCATCAGAACTTGTGTTTACAAATTGAAGATGGTGCCGGTGTGACAACCTTTGACCTCATTCATTAGCAGCCAATGACGAACTTGGTTAGGGAAAAGCGAGAGAATGTAAGCCAATCAAATAAGCTGTTACATTGCTGATAAAATGTAAACTATAGAGGGCGCTACTTCACATGACCATGTGAAATGCACTGCACTGTCTGTGGAAGTTCATTCATGTGTGACATTATACGACAGCTCAAGGTTTTCCCTGAGTTTTGTCACGTGTTTACACTTTTACAAGCAAGAATTAATCTATAAAGTGGGTAAAATAGTGAAGACAAGTATTACAATGTTGTCAGCGATGAGAAGTGTTCGAGTTGCTCAGGTAAGTCGTCTTGGTTTTTATTTCATTTTCAAATTCCGAGTTCAAAGTTGGATACGCATTTTCCTAGCCCGACTGCGTCTGGCCGTACAGTACTATCGCAAGCTCTGTAGTACGGCCAGACGCTGAATGCTTCCAAAAAGACTGAATTTTTTTGGCCGCCGATGTAGCGATTTTGCTACATCTTTCGATCGCAATTATCTTTTCATCCAGGACACAAATTTCCAAAGTTAAGGTTTGTAGTCGTAGAGCAACTCATACTTTTTCGAAAAAACGTTGTTTGGTCTCAATATTTTCATCTATCTGGCCACAAGACGAATTTCAGTCATCAGATTCCACAAATATCGTCCCCCATGCGATCCCCCATGCGATTTCAAAATGGCGGCCGCGCTGTAATGTATGCAATATGCAGGCGCGCCCGCGCAAACTCATGAATATGCATAAACAGTCTGTGACGTACGACCTCGTGTTTTTGGACGTACGGCCCCGCCGCACGCACGTCCAAAAACACGAGGTCGTACGTCACAGATTGTTTATGCATATTCATGAGTTTGCACGGGCGCGCCTGCATATTGCATACATTACAGCGCGGCCGCCATTTTGAAATCGCATGGGGGATCGCATGGGGGACGATATTTGTGGAATCTGATGACTGAAATTCGTCTTGTGGCCAGATGGATGAAAATATTGAGACCAAACAACGTTTTTTCGAAAAGGTATGAGTTGCTCTACGACTACGAACCTTAACTTTGGAAATTTGTGCCCTGGATGAAAAGATAATTGCGATCGAAAGATGTAGCAAAATCGCTACATGGGCGGCCACAAAAATTCAGTCTTTTTGGAAGCATTCAGCGTCTGGCCGTACTACAGAGCTTGCGATAGTACTGTACGGCCAGACGCAGTCGAGGTAGCATTTTCCGTATCGTAATCCTTACTTTTAGGACCCCGTTCCTATATAGGAAGGGAAAGACTCACCAAAACAGTTGACTAAATGACACTCAAAATTGACATTCTGATACTTCTTGGCACATCTGAACAATTGGCAATGACACCTTCTTGACTTCTAAAGACTGCTTTAGCCTGCAAAAGTCACTTTGGTACTGGACAGACATCTGCAAAAGTCGGGTGTCGGACGCTTCGCCCCATTTCCACGTCGCCCCATGTCACTTCGCCCCTAACCACTTCGCCCAATCCCCACTTCGCCCCATCCCCACATCGCCCCATCCCCGCTTCGCCCCATCCCCACTTCGCCCCATCCCCGCTTCGGCCCATCCTCACTTCGCCCCATCCCCACTTCGCCCTAGATGTAGATTGGTTCCTCTAAGAGTGAAATTAGGATGTCAAAGGTATTGTCGTTCTCAGATAAGTGGGAGACGGGTTGGTATAGCCGGGTTGGGAACAAAGTTGGATCTTTTACGCCAAAAAAAAAAAGTCTCCGGTTTCTGGTATGCGCGCGCGTCGCCATAAGGCATGCGCGTTGGCAAAATGAAAAAGTTTTTTTTCAATACAAGATGATGTATCAAAACCGCCAAACTCACTGGTTTGACTGGAATCCTGCTGCTGAACAATTTTAACGTGTTTTTAGATGGGGTTCTGATCGAGAATAAGCTTTATGTGGCCTCTCTGGACTCCCATATATTTGCACTAAGTTTAGTCGGGCACCATTTGCAGTCATCAGCCGACATTTGAAGCAAAGAAAAAAAAAAACCAGGTAAAAAAAAAAAAAAAACCCGCGTCGCCGCACCACTTTTGGGGCAAGCTCCATACCAGAAACCGGAGACTTTTTTTTGTTGGCCTTACTTCAAGCTTTTTTTCTCGGTAAGGGAGAGTGATAGCTTGAGAGGTTGGTTATGAATTGTTCATTTTGGTGGGCTAATTAATTCTTTCCGTTGGTTAGCAATTAGTGAATCTGTTGGAATTGTTTTTAAGCCAATAAAATAGATGAGATTTTTTTTTTTTTACATGTAACAGCTGGGGCGAAGTGGGGATGGGGCGAATTGGGGATGGGGCGAAGTGGGAATTGGGCGAAGTGGGGATGGGGCGAAGTGGGGATGGGGCGATGTGGGGATGGGGCGAAGTGGGGATGGGGCGAAGTGGTTAGGGGCGAAGTGACATGGGGCGACGTGGAAATGGGGCGAAGTGTCCGACATTCCAAAAGTCAGTTTTGAATATTAGAGGTGTCCTAAAACTTAAAGTAAGGATTACCGCATTTTCATTGAAAAAATATTTTTGTCAGGACATTTAATTATTACGGCTATCGTGTAGTGTAGGGCCCCTGTTTAGTTTCGATCAAATTAGAGTCAAAAGTGTTTTTTTTTATTACCCAAAAATATTGACCTCTTTCAACCTTAAGCAGACTTCTCTCATGTCTCTCATTCAATAAATCTTTTGCTATTTTAACTGCGCACATCAGATTTAATGATTTAGTTTCGAGAGATTAACAGTTCGCCACACGCGTGCAAAATCATAGCGGGGTAGGCCTACCAACAAAACCAAAGAAAAGATCTTGTTTTGATGTAAATGCAAATGTTAATTGTTGTTAACGGCACCATGGTAGAATAAGATGTTTTATGTGCTCCAACTCATGAGCAAACAAAAGTATATCTTCTTTTTAACTAGGCCTATTGCAAAATGCGGATTCGGTTACCATGACCCCCATAGACTTGTGTGCATTCAACTGCTTTGTTTATCTAGCGAACTGGTCTTCAAGGAGATCTAGCACATGCAAGATTGGAAGGTGAATTGGCTTGTTATGGCGTCATCTTTTTTGTAATTTTTAACAGTTTCTTGGGGTAGAAATAACGATATTCCTACGTAGTTTAGGGTTGGTGCTGTGCCAGTCAGCGCACCGTGCAGTGCAGGCACGTTCACGGTACATTGCGTGGTGATCGCCATTTTTATTTTCGTGTTGTGTTTTGTCATCGTCATCGTCATTTTACACCCAAATTTCCCTCAAAAATTCAAAACCCTGCCCTCTATCTTTGACATACCTGCATGTTCTTAATGTCGCCAACTATTATGGTAGGTCAAATAATTTAAAAGTGGATTTTGTTCCCCTAAAGTTATAGGAAACCGGGCCCATAAATACACGATCGCCATTATTACAACATGTACAATAACTAAATTACAAATGTACATTGTACATGATTGACTATCATGTGTCATGTTGACAATTGATTGCATCACATTAACTCTAATGTACATTGTAAGAACTACAACTTGTACTGTAGAAGGCACTCAAGCGTAATCATGGTATTAAATGCTTTGGGTTTCCAAAAACGGCGATAATTGATACTGGGCGATACTGCAATTCGTCTATCACAGTATCAGTGATACTGTCGTCTAGACAAATTGCATCCAAAATTTCACTTTCTCATATATATAAATCTCTCAAAACAAAAGCAGCTCTGACTGAAACATGTCCCTTTAAAATTGAGAATTAAGAGCTTAACTCAATGACCCTTGGGCATAGCTGCCAACTAGTACGATTTTTTCGTAATTATTACGAATTGTTTGTTAAATTACGAAAATACGATTTGCCACTAAAACATTACGAATTTCCCATTTTCTTCCTTCATGAAAAAAAAATGTAAAGTATCGTTTTTGACAGAAAACTTCTGGCGAAATGTCACGATAATGGATGGACTGGTGACAAGTCTAATAAGAATGCAGTCAAGCACCTGATAGACATCAATGCAGTGTGCGCAGTGGAGTACTTGAGGACCAGACTAAAAATATTTTTCAGTGGTGTGTCATTTGTGTGCATCTCGTGGATGTATGGGTGTGTGGACTGTATGTGAGTACTTTTCAGTGACGATCGTGAGCACATTTAGTCGCTTATTGCCGGGATGAGACCCATCAGTGCGAGATTTTAATCATGGAATTTAATAAGAGTATGGTTGGAATAATTGGTAATAGAGTTTGAGTTTGTCACAACGGACAGAAAAGATAAATCAGCATGCGTTTGCAAGGTATGTTGGCGGGATATTTCTATTGCATACGGTGGCCATTAGCTGGAGTTACCCAGCCCTGAGTTTTATCATGGGGTTGTCTATTAGGGCTGGAGCGCATTTTTCTCGTAACTTGTAGTATTTGCAAAAAAAATTTGGAAAATGTTCAATTTTGTCCCCGTTACACACTAATTGCAACTGCAACTCACCCCAAACTTGCCTGGAATAACCATTACACAGGTCCTTGAAGTAAAAAACGATCCACGATGAAGATTCAGCCTACAATTGCAGTGAAAACAGGAGGAATAACCGCTAACCTGACAACCTTTCAGGCATGGCCAGGACTGCTATTGGTTTGTGCACAAAAAAAATTGTGTACAATGAATGGCGGTCGATTAACAGGCACAGAGAGCGATCGCTGTCAACTACTCGTTTTTGCCGGCTGCGCCGGCGTTGGCGCGTGACGTCACGCGGAAGCGTAACACCCGACGACTGTTTCATGCACTAGTATAAGGTTTACCACTCGCATCACAGCTTTGGTACTGGAACCGCAACCAATAGTGCATGAAACAGTCATCGGGTGTTACGCTTCCGCGTGACGTCACGCGCAAACGCCAGCGAAGCCGGCAAAAACGAGTAGTTGACGCGATCGCTCTCTGTGCCTGTTAATCGACCGCCATTCATTGTACACAATTTTTTTTGTGCACAAACCAATAGCAGTCCTGGCCATGCCTGAAAGGTTGTCAGGTTAGCGGTTATTCCTCCTGTTTTCACTGCAATTGTAGGCTGAATCTTCATCGTGGATCGTTTTTTACTTCAAGGACCTGTGTAATGGTTATTCCAGGCAAGTTTGGGGTGAGGGAAAAATTCTGCCAGCCGGACTCCACTTACCTGCCGCCAAACATCCAAATGTTCACCTCACCTTGTGATTTCAACCAAGAGGAATCCAGGAAAGAGTGGACATGCGAAAAAAAAATGGTAAAAATGTGTTTTTGGAGCACATTTTGCTTGCACATGTAGTGCAGATCTGAGTTGAAGCAGCCGGTCAAAACTGATTGAAGTGTCTGGAACAGCGGTACGTTGTACGCATGACATCGATAACCATGACGTCGCATGAGACGTCGCATGAGCCGGCCAATGATAGTGCAATACGTCATTATGAATATTTATTTTCTCATGAATATTTAGTTTATTTCAATGAATACTTCAAATACGTCCAAAGATTGATCATTGCAACAGCGATCGTGCGCGGCCTAGCGGTTAAGAGACTCGTGTATCAAGCAAGCGTTCGAGGTTTGAATCTCGAAGAAGTGAGCGACTGATTGATAAATAGAAATTAAGGAAAGGAGGGGGTGAGAGTAGAGGAGGGAAAGTGGAGGGAATAACCATAAAAGAGGTAACTTTTGGCGCTAGAAAATTTATTGAAAAAAGTGGTGTCCGGTTGGCAGAATTTTTCCGGGGTGAGTTGCAGTTGCAATTAGTGTGTAACGGGGACAAAATTGAACATTTTCCAAATTTTGTTTGCAAATACTACAAGTTACGAGAAAAATGCGCTCCAGCCCTAATAGACAACCCAATGATAAAACTCAGGGCTGGGTAACTCCAGCTAGGTGGCCATAGATCATTGTGTGTAAAAACATGATACGAACTCGAAACTCAACATCGATAGCATGCATCTCCAAAAAAAATACGCACATGTTATTGATTTTATTATTTATTTGACTTCAACAAACAAATACAGACATTAAAACAAAATTAATTTAAATTGTTTTTTTTTTTTTAATTGTTTTTTTTTTTTTTTTAATTATCTTTTGGCCTACAGTACATTATTATTCACAACAAGAAGGGTATGCACATGTATGTGTACATGTAAACCATGTACCTGTACTTGATGTTGGTAAAGCTTTCGATAAAACGGAGAAGTTGAAAATGACCGCGCGGGTTGATTACTAATTGGGATTTTGAAATGTTGGCAGCTATGCTTGGGTTTACAACATGGTGAATGTGCACGGACAAACAGCATATACCTGGTTGATGTCTTTTTTTGCTAGTTATGGCAACCCTAAAAATGCACACAGGCATGACAGGTGCCTTAGATCAAGTATTTAGTAGAAGCAGCATCACATCACACTTCATGGATTCTGCAAACCTGTTCCATCCTGATTCATCGCCAATTTCTTTGATTTCTGTAGGATCACTGCAAACTCTAAACTAGACAATTGCTGGATCCAGTTTCTTGTACAATCTCCTTTTCCTTTTCTCCAATTTCCCTTTTAAAAACAACACATCTACATAGTGTTAAAAAACAATATGTGTGTGATTTATGACAGGGCCTTATCCGCCGACAGTGCCTGGTGACTTCCCAGGTGCAAGTGCGATGTGCATCAGGGCGTCAAGTCAACACTGTGGTCTTGTTTGTACCTCAGCAGGAAGCATGGGTCATCGAAAGAATGGGCCGATTCTACAAAGTCCTCAATCCGGTAACTTGTTGGTGAAAGCTAATTTACCCAGACTCCACATTTACGCATTGTGAAATTGATTTCAACAATTTCAAATTTGAGCCCTTCTACAAATGCATCGTCTATGATTGTAGCAGTACTGATGAGATCATAATATTGACCCAGTGTTTAGGAAGCAAACATTTTGAGGGAGAGTTACCTTCACTTGAATTAAAAATACTGTAGTTAAAAAAAAAGAATAGTTGTTGATCCAAAATTGGGACATGGTTTACTTGTGACATTTTCAAAATCATTTCCTTGACATCTATGTGTGTTTGAATCACTCTACTTTATTTATGTGTACATGTTAGCATCCCGATGGCTAATTAACAGAGGTATACTTGTATGTTGAGGCAAACCTAACATAACAGGAATGAACACTCAGTAAATGATACTAACAATTAATAGTGATAACTGACAACTTTTTTTCCTAAATTAGCTTCTTTTTGGTCTAGGGCGAATCATTTTGGTAAAACAAATGGGCCAAGTGGGATACTTGACTGCCATTTTCAATTGATATTTTCCCTTCTTTTCTGCTAGGGTTTGAATCTTCTGATACCAGTGCTGGACAAGATCAGATATGTCCAAAGCCTGAAAGAGATTGCCATTGACATACCAGAGCAGAGTGCCATCACAAATGGTGAGAAACAATCCAATGGTAGATGCATTTTATGTTGGATAAAATCCTAACCCATCCAGAATTCTAGATCACTCCCAATTCACTAAGATGTTTTGTAGTCCAGTTAGGACTTTTGTTGTTAATTAACATATTTCCCCAAGGTTGATTTTGGTTACTAACATCTTTCCAGTAGGAAGGGTTACCAGCAGAAATTTGCAAGTATTAGGATTCATGGAAAGCGACCCGGCTCAGCCATGTCTTTGACATCCTACACTTGCATGTATGACAGACTTAATCATTGTTATGCCATTGATTGAGTCCATCTCTAGAAATCAACGGAGTTTGCACCTGCAAGGTTTGCTTGTTTGAATCTGGGTGTTGATTCGGCGTGAACCGATGTGTTTTTATTTTTTGCAGATAATGTTACACTACGTATTGACGGCGTGCTTTACCTGAGAGTAGTGGATCCATACAAGGTAATTCAGAAGACAATCCAATATTTTTATTTATTCTGTCTTATAATGGTCACCTTTCTGTTCTTGCAGTGCCAGCAAAGAAATTGGTGCACCACCACAAAATCCTTAATTATATATAATATACGTATACAGTAATAACAAAGCCTTCAGTTACATTAGGCCAAAAAAAAAAGTCTCCGGTTTCTGGTATGGAGCTTGCCCAAAAAGTGGTGCGGTGACGTGGCTTTTTTTTTTTTTAAACCTGATTTTTTTGCTTCAAATGTCGGCTGATGACTGCAAATGGTGCCTGACTAAACTTAGTGCAAATATATAGGAGTCCAGAGAGGCCACATAAAGCTTATTCTCGACCATAACCCAATCTAAAAACACGTTAAAATTGTGCAGCAGCAGGATTCCAGTCAAACCAGTGAGTTTGGCGGTTTTGAGACATCATCTTTCATTGAAAAAAAACCTTTTTCATTTTGCCGACGCGCATTGCTACGGCGACGCGCGCGCATACCAGAAACCGGAAACTTTTTTTTTTGGCCTTAGCAGAGATTGTTGTTTTTGTTATAAGAAGAACCATGAGAATTTGCCCTGATTTGATGGGAAATTACACAGTTGGTGTTTTGCAGACATTTGATATTTTTTTTATTTTGACAGGCAAGTTACGGTGTTGAGGATCCAGAATATGCAGTCACGCAGCTGGCCCAGACCACCATGAGATCAGAAATAGGAAAGATTACACTCGATTCTGTCTTCAAGGAAAGGGAGTCCCTCAACGTCAGTATCGTAGGTGAGTCTCAGTAAGGACATCACAACAGTGCATTAATTACCAAAGCACTATAGCAGCCCAAGCAGCTATAGGAAAGTTCAATCAAGCACTGTGGTTATGCATGGTTAAACTATACTATCATTAACAAATGAAACTAGTTTGTTTGGGCTCCGTACACAAACAAGAGAGAGAGAGAGTTAACGACTAATGAGAGCCCCGTTAACAGGACACACCGGGTGCATGAGCCTCAGGAACAAAGGCAATGCGTTGTCCCTCACAGTGGTCTCCCCAAATAACCCTTTCTTACCGTTGAGGGGGTACTTTTGCACAGAGCCCATAGTGAAGTGCTCACATTCATAAGCAAGTATTAAAATAAAACATCATGAGGTGTCTTGCGTTATACATCAACACTATCCCCCACCTGATTACATCATCACATTATGACGTGCTTGGCCTTTTGAAAACCAGTGAAAGCACCAAACCTCAGCTGGCTGGTCCCAAAATGATTGACTAGACTAGTTGAACTGTTGTTGGGCCAAAAAAAAAAAGTCTCTGGTTTCTGGTATGGAGCTTGCCCAAAAAGTGGTGCGGCGACGCGTTTTTTTTTTTTTTTTTCCCTGATTTTTTTTGCTTCAAATATCGGCTGATGACTGCAAATGGTGCCCGACTAAACTTAATGCAAATATATGGAAGTTCAGAGAGGCCACATAAAGCTTATTCTCGACCATAACCCAATCTAAAAACACGTTAAAATTGTGCAGCAGCAGGATTCCAATCAAACCAGTGAGTTTGGCGGTTTTGAGACATCATCTTTCATTGAAAAAAAAACTTTTTCATTTTGCCTACGTGCATGGCTATGGTGACGCGCGCGCATACCAGAAACCGGAGACTTTTTTTTTTTGGCCTTGACTTGGGTCACAATGATGACACCTGATGACATCACCTCACCCGAGCATTCATATCAAAGTGTACAAATATGTTATTATTATATTACATTTCATTTCTGGTAATGAAACCAAGGATTCCACAAAACTGCTCTATAGGCACTAGCTCGCAAGCCTGAAGAAACCGGTAGAGAGGAGACAGTGAGAAGAAATTACATTTTTAAAAGTGGGAGGAAAACCCCAGAAGAATATTGTGGGGAAAACCCATGGAATCAAGTAGAGACGGAAAACCAAATCCACATGTTGGCCCAGGCGGGATTAGAACCCGGGTCACAGCGGTGATAGGCGAGGCAAGAACCGCTACGCCAACCTAACTCCCCTGGAGGTGTATGCAGGCTTGCATTTTTTGCTCGGCTAATGATCTGAGTGACCAGCTCACCAGACTGCCTGAGCTCAGGTGTACGGGACTTCCCGCATGTGTACATGGGGTTGAGCTCATATGCTGCAAAGATTGTCCGTCTAAGTCTTATCTGGAGTTGTAGAATCTAAAAGCACCTTCAAAGAGGAATGCACTTGAGTGTGGCTTCAGGATGCAATGATGCTCATCTAGCATCTGTCACTGCTCTCTCTGTGTCACCATTGAGAGGACTCTGGAGTTTTTTTTATGTATTCCTTCCTTGTTCAATCCTCCAGAGGCCATCAACAATGCAGCGGTGCAGCCCTGGGGCATCAAGTGTCTCCGCTACGAGATCAAGGACATTGAGCTACCCAACAAGGTCCAGGAAGCTATGCAGATGCAGGTGGAAGCCGAGAGGAAAAAGAGAGCGGTGGTCTTACAATCAGAAGGTTTGTGCCCCTTCTTGTGATGGATCACAAGCACATCACAAGTTCAGTCATAAGTAAATCACAAGTCGTTTCATAAGTTCCATCACAAGTAATAGGGGTAGAATAATGTCAAAGGAACATCTGTGTCACAGTTCATGCAAGCAGCTTGTGAGTTGACCTGGGAATGGATGACCTGTGTTGCATTCTTGAACACCTCAATTGCAACGTTGGCTAAAAGGGCTTGAAATATCCTCTTGACCTCAGCTCTAGATCCTCTGGATTAGGTGTTGGTTTAGTTGCGGTCAAATTATCCGCTCCGTTCACAAGCACCCCCTCACCAAAAAAAGGAAGTAAAGTTGGGGGTGACTGACCGACGCCATCTTGCCTGACTGCAATTCATTTGCCGCGAAGTGCGGTCACTGCGTGTAAATAGAACAAATCCCCTGGTGTACGTGCGTCACACACAAGGAACGGTGCGCGTCAACCAGCAAAATGTCCCGCCCATGGGACGTCGTTAGGTAAAAGGGCGCCCTCTTTTGGTAGCGCACAGAGCTCGTACAAGTGGTCTGCTGGTTTTCCATGCTACTGATTTAGTCCGGAAATTTGGGGCGCTTAATGTGTACAACAGTGTGTACAACAGTCCCAAAACTTAAGGTACTGAAAACATGCAATACAAGAAAATAGACTGGCACATGAAACAACCAGTTCAACACCCCTTTAGTACTGCATCAATTAACTGGGACAAATAAAACATCTGGTACCAGTCGCTTTTTCTACACATGTTTCCATAGTCTGCCACCAGACTACTGAAGAGGTCCATCTTTTCAAACAATTTGACATGTAATAGTCGAGTATTCGGCTTCAAATTGAAATCACTTGGCTTCACTCTCAATTGCAAGATATCAAAGAAAAGTTTTTATTTTTCGTATTGAATTAAGATCTCAAACTTGGCTGGTGAAATACTGAGGACCTTGTCTTTGCCTCATGAAAACTTTGGAGAAATTTGTTTTGCATGTATTTCTGCACTCAAGTTCTGCTACGGATCATTATTTTAAATGCTAAACGCTGTAATTGTTTGATGAAGTCTGGGGATGTAATATTTTGCAGAAGAAAACTAAGTCCGCACAATTTTTTTGGTTGAAATTTGCACAAGAAATGTTTGGTTTCAAACCACCTTCACCCATCTAAAGTTCAAGTGACAAATTGAAACTCTTCAAATTTAGAATGATTGCCTTAGATGGTTACAATACACCATGACACGAAGCCAAACGTGTTGTCTCAAGTAGGCACCAATAGTGGCTTGCCTTACGCGAAGAGTTTTAATAACCGTTTCATGTTACGAGTTTTCCTGATGTTTGGAATTGCTTCAGGTGTTCGAGAATCAGAAATCAACGTCGCAGAGGGGAAGAAACGGGCCAAGATTTTAGAATCCGAGGCAGTCAAGACAGAGCAGATCAACAAGGCATTGGGTGAGGCCCAGGCTATCATTGCCAAGGCCAACGCTCGGTCTGAGGCTCTCAAGGCGGTTGCCGAAGCCATCGGGAAAAAGGTTATCAACCACAAGCAAGATGATTCTGTTAATTTACCCCTATTGTGTACAGTCTGTTGCACCGCACCACAGCTGTGGTAAAATGTGGTGCTGTAATGTTCTGCCACTAAAATGCACACTACTGACAATCATGACACTAGTTCACGGTGCAACCATAACAGTACTACTGCATCTGAGTCTTGTCCGATAAATTATTGCGGCACTTTGTTGGATTCTCTGTCTTCATTCCATTTTTGTCTGCATTTCCATCTTAAAATATTTGAACTTTTGTATAGGAATGCTGCTACCAGCTTCAGGTTCTCATGATCATGCTACCATCTGAAACAATGACTGCGAATAAATAATAAGTGAAACAAAAATTGAAATTGAATCATAACTTTTGTTAATTGGAATTTGTTTGTCTTAATGAAGACTTGATTTGTCTAACTTTCGTTTCTTTTCTTTTTAATTCAAAATCCCTTTCCAGGATGGCAACAATGCGGCATCGTTGAATGTAGCGGAGCAGTACGTGGCAGCGTTCAGTAACTTGGCCAAGACGGGCAATACTATCCTCCTACCATCCAATACAGGCGACATTAGCAGTATGGTGGGACAGGTAAGGGAAATCTCATCACATATAAAAGAACGTTTTATTTGCTTTCAGACATGTCAGAATGCTCCTATGGGGAGTGTGATGTAGTGGTTAGGGTTAGTGACTCATGATCAGAGGGTCAAGGGTTCAAATCCAGCTGCTGATCATATGTTGTGTCCTTGGGCAAGCCACTTCACCCCCACTTGCCTCTCTCCAACCAGGAGCTTAAATGGGTACCGGCATTAGCTGGGGAGTAACCTGTGATGGACTAGCATCCCATCCAGGGGGAGTAGAAATATTCCCAGTCGTTTCATGCTACTGAACCGGACATAAACGCCAGCCTGATGGGCCACATCGGCCCGTGACAGACTTGACTTTACTTTTGTTTCCGAGTTATATTACAAGGGGAAGGGAGCTGAAGCCTGAAGGTGCAGATTGTAGGGAATGGGGTTGCCTGCATAGAGCAAGTTCAGGTGATGACTATGGTTTACCACAGTTTGCCTAACTTAGCTTGAAACAATGGATGGTAAGATGACTCTAGTCGACTATTTGGAACTGCTTCCCCGGGCACGGTTGCATCACTGGTTACCAATAGCCGCATGCATCATAACACATGGCAGGGAGCCAGGATCAAGAAGTTGCATGATGACGTTTTTCCCAGCTTTTGACTAAAGGCGTTCGCATCTTGCTATCAGTGCGCAGGCGTAACTCAATCAACCACTAGTTGATTCATGGACCTTACCTGAATTTGTCCTTTGTTACAATCAAGTTAGTCACAAGTCATCAAAAGTCCTTACAAGTCATCCCATCCCAAGCAAGTCAAGCTACAAAGCATTCAAATGAACTGTGGTGAAGTGGCTCAGTCTGTGTTTATCTCTTGTAATTTGTGACCCGACTTGTGAGTGACTCGATCATGAATCTGGAGAGATGCTATACATGCACAGGTGTATAGGTCTCGTTCAAATGACGTCATTTCCTACAGACCATCCACGTGCATCAGCATTTTGAGCAACAAGCGCGTGTTTAGAAGATTTTCAACACTGCGCAATGCGTGCTTGATTGCGTAAAATATGCAGTTGCATTCCTTCTACAGAGATGGCCATCATTGACAAGCCCTATTGTGTGCGTACCAATGTGGGGTGCTTAGGATTTCAGCACAAAGCACAAGTCAATGCTCAACCTCACATTTATATCATTTACTAAAATTTACCTTTTCAAAAGATCAGCCAGTTAACCGAAGCACTACACCAGGATTTTCTGTACAATTCGTATCCTGTTTTGTCTCCCGACCAGGCAATGGCCATCTATGGCAACCTAAGCAACCAGCCCAAGCGCCCCTCCACACATACCACCCAGGTGTCCGCGCAGGACAATTTGCTAGCCGACATCCAATCAGCGGAGAAAGATCTACGGAGGAATATACAGCAGCAGGAAGATGAGCTCAGGACGAGTCACCACCAGACTCCGCCAAAAGACATCTGACACTATCCACCAGTTTTAATGATTAGACTTTTAATATCCTAATTTACCCCTTGTCAGTTTGATTTCTTTGTCTAATTAGAGCTGTATATCTTTACTGTCCTGATGAATATATTCATCATGATATGTGACATACATGTATCCTTTTTTTTGTATGAAGGAATGAAATATATTTTTCTCCCAAATAAACCACAATGGGAAGTTGACTAGTGTATTATAATAATAATATTAAAAGTCAGACAAAGATATTGACTGGAGAGGGGATTGAACCTGTGACCTCCGGATTGCTGTTCCGGTGCTCTACCAACTGAGCTATCCAGCCCCATGTTGGCAATATCTTTGTTCAAGGAGTGTTAGTTAGAAGCCATAAACCCCTGTGTGGCAATTATAAAATGGAATACAGTTTACTTGGCTTTGTACTCAATGCAGTACTTGTGCTGAGCTTTCACACATTTGTCATCCTTAACCAGTTCGTGCCGGGATTATTTTGAGATGATCAGACCCAAGCACAGGATTGTTTTCACGAACCTAGATATTCAGGCTCTCATCTGCAGGTAGCACACCCTGATATTTCCTGCCTTGCTCGCTGCGAGCGGGAGAGCTTACAGATATTTCCGGCCTTGCTTTTTGCATTTTTATCCATCATCTGTTCCTAATACCGCAAAACCTTTACGTGTATACATGAACTGGTAAACAGCGGTTTTACACTTTTACTTCAACTTTTATTTCTAAGATTCATCCGGAAACTGGCGTAGTCCTGGTGCATTAAAAAAGTTGCCACGGTGTAAAGTGTAATATTTTACAACTAAGACTTTGCTACATGGGCCTGTTGGCATTAGCGAGAGTATGGAAAGACAGGGTTCCCACAGTCATGGAACATCCAGGAGTATAAAGCCGTCATGGGAAAGTCACTGAATTTTGTTATTTTATAAGGAGTCATGGAAAGTTGATATTCCTAAAAAAAAGGTCAAGGTAAAGTCGTGGAATCTTGCATAACCATAATATTTGGCTATGGCAGTCTTCCAGTTTGCATTCCAGTTTGTTATACTTCTTCTGTATGCTCTACATGGATGCTTTTTTGGTGGCCAGTGGTCTTGTGTCAAATCGGAAGGCCGATATGGAGTGGTGTACCTTGCCCCAGTGTGATGACTTGCCAGTATTAAAATACGCTCCTAAGATGCCAAAATAGCACAGGGATTGGTCATTGAAAAAGCCTTCAGTTTGTCCTGGAAAAATCATGGAAAAGTCATGGAATGTTTTTTTAAAGATTTCTGTGGGAACCCGGGATAGAAATTTCTATCTCAGTCATTTCTGTGTTTTTGAAAGCAAACAATCTATCCTTTTAATCAAATCGTCACAATTCCATCAGCCTCAAGTCAAGACTTTCAAATGAACTTTGACCAAAGCTTTTCTATCCGGTTCGTTAGTAAAAACGTCATACACGCGCGCGCACCACTGATTACTAGCGCCCATTGGCTACAAACACTCGAGCTGCGTTAACTTCCGGTTCCAATCGTGCAGAAAGTGCTGGAGGTGACGTCACACTAACGAACCGGATGTCATTGCTCATCCCATGTTACTTGTGTGACCTGGCTTGTGGTATGACTTGATCGTTCTTGCAAACTGTCACAGCCCGTGTATCAAGACAATGTTTAAACAAAATCAAATATGTGTGATTCCTCCATATATTTTTTTTTTATTTTAAAATGTGCAACAATGCTTTTTGCACAGGTACGGTACGGTGATCACAAAATCTCTTTTGTATTTAGACTATCTAGCATTCACATTGTACAATTCTAAACTAATCTTGAAGTACACAAATAAATACGAGCACCAAAAGCTGAATTTGTCCAAACTTACAGAAGTGATTTATGTTTGGTTGACTCTCGCTCGCCGGTTTCTTTTCCATAGTGTCGGGTCTTGCTACCATTATTTTCAAACAGAAGAGTTTCTAAAAGTTTTTTTTTATAGATTTTTGATTCAACTACATTTCCTTTAAACTCCAGTTCCGATTCGGTTTCAAAACAACGTGCAACACATACAACTCACACAAATAATAACTTAATGCACGGTTGCAAATTAACAAACTGCTAACGGAATGTACAGATTGGGTACACTTGCAAATTAATGCAATTTCCCCATCCAGATATTGCCCACTCCCCCACTGTACCCCCTTTCAGTCGTATTGACCAATCAGGGCACGCTATCAATTTAATCACGAAGACCCCCTTCAATGGTGGAAGCATTGTGCTAGCTATTGTTCAGATAATCCGTCATGCCGGAGCAGTTGCTTTGTACAATAGTCTGCACAATGGTTTCTCCATTAAAGGGGGCCTCGTGCCGTGTACAGTGATCACATACCCTGATTCCTACACCCTGATTTATCAAAGGATAACAAGTCCCTTTAACAGTATTGGCACGTGCCTTTCCGTGAACTTTCGTTTTGTAAAATTTGAAGATGCCCTATTTTTTAAACCAACATTTCACTTTCAACTCGATATACATTATGACGAGCATTCGAAACTGTCATTCGAATAGCTTCAATGGCGAAATATTAAATCACAAGGTGAGAAACTCATATGGAAATTTACGGTGACAGTCGTCGGAGTACAATTTCCGTTTCGCAGAGGATTTATTGAAAAGAACTCGTGCTCTCTGTATGTATTATTCTACGGTGGTAAGTATATCAAGATTTCATATTTTGCCTCTCAAGAAGGCCTTGCGAAGGCTGAAATATCAGGCCACTTAATTATTTGGATTTGCATTTTTCAAGTCAACTTCCAGTCAGCAGTTTGCAGCAGTTCAATTCATTTTCAAGATTTTATATTCATTATTATAGGCTAATAAAAACCTGTTGTTGAACTGTAAAAGCCAAATATTAGCTCAAGTGAAAACCTCTTTCTTATAAGCAGAGCTTAGTTGACGGATCAGAGCCTATGCAAACACGTGAACGTGACTATAGAATATATATCTCGCTATGCACATCATGAAATCCACTGCACAAAGTATTATTATAAATCTGTAATAATTAGCCGTGCGATCTATATAAAGATCACGATGTTTACGCAACAGATATTCAGTTTATCTTGGCACATGTAATTGTCGAAAAAAATGTTAAGTGTAAACCGGCATTCATAAACATTCCGTGGCTTGTGACGATAACATCTTTGAGTTGGAATTACGTGGCAAAAAAAGATTCACGGCGAATGACAATGTTGAAAGGATGCAGGCAGTTTCATCACGGTAAGCCTTGAACTTTTTTTCTTGACAAACCTTACGAATGAAAAATAGTATACAACCTGGATAACATTACCCACAGAAACGCACCATCTTTTAAAACCAGATTTGCTTCGCAGGCTGAGTATTGACTGCATATTTTTGAAATAGGCATAGGCCTAAAAGAGTGCTATTGACGAAATATTTTTCGTAATCAAAAGGTTGAATGTGCATCTTTTCTCGAAAAGTGTAATATCCACTGAGCTGAAACTTCATCAGGAGTGGAGTTATTGTATAAATGGGAAACGAACAAAATGCATGAAAAGCAAATGATGTCATATACCCTCAAGACTTTTGCCAAGAATTTAATGTCGCATTAACATGTTCCAATGATTGAGAGTAAGTACAGTTATTTTCAATCGATGTTCCAGTGAACGAAAAAGCGGTCCGGACGCGCTAAGTTATACATGTTCAATTCATCTTTTGAATAATTCAGCTTAGACGTAAGACGTAAGTGGATATCCACAACGCAACCCACCATCATAACCCAGGATTACTATGCCTCAATTTAAAAATGCTAAAAGAAAAGAGCTCAAGGACATCACATTCTTTGAAATTTCGATCGCCAAAAAAATTCGAAAATTTGAAAAATCAGGTTAACTCACTTACAGAAGGTGCAAACTAGACCTATAAACTTAGGCATCACATATCACTGTACAAAAGAATAATGTTCCCGTTCAACAGAACGCCGAAATAGGTACGCCAGAATTTTGAACAAAGAGAAATCATGAAGTAAGTAAACCTTTGCATAAAAAAATATACAAAATTAATTATACACATTTTTTTCAGTGCGCCAAAATAACAGCGTGACAAATTAAAAAAAAAAAATATCAAAACCAATAACCATTTTTTCCCAGTACGCCAAATAATATGGCATGATGTCAAAAGAAAAAAAAGTTGTGAATCAATGAGCAAAACCTTTTGCAAAGAATTGCGGGGTTCGTCAAAAATCCATCAACTGTCAAATGTGCCTAATGAAACATCGTAGAAACAGCGCAATAGTCGTATGAAACATGGGCGCAGGAAATTATTGACGATAAGGCCGAATAAAGATTAAATCAATCTGAAGAGATGAATGTAGGTGCAATGCCAACTTAGATAAGAACCAACAAACTTCAAAGAAAAAAAACCAAGCGCTTCAGTTTCGGACCAAAAATCACCCACAGGGGATCAGCGGGAAGATTAGCTTCCTTCTGTGTGTCAGCAGGATTTGACAAACTACCGGACTGATTTTTCCCTTCAAAAAGCATCCTCGATTACTCTGTGTCGGCACCGAACAGTTTGCCAATTTGGTCTGGCGGTACTGACGGCAGTGTAAATGGCTGCCTGGAGAGATTTCTTGACATAACCATGTTACGAAGATGTTATAAATTTTGTTACGTCATCATGACGTCATCAGGTATCAAATTACAAGCGATTTAAGGGCAAATTTTTACAAAATAGTTTGCGTTATATCTTTTGAACTAAATAGAGTATCGTGTTCGTTTTTTTCGTGAGGTTGTAGACTACAGCCGTGAGAAACATTTTGTGTTCCCAGACACAAAACCGCTTGACCTTTACTTCCGGTGTTACCGAAAGTGCAATAAAAACTGAATATAACTCAAAAGCGGAAGCATTTTACTACAGACTCATATATTATGAAAGTGTTTAGTGAGGAATGCCAGACACAAAAAAACAGTGTGATGACGTCATCACCCGTAAGGGCGCCCCTAGCGGCACATAAAATATTGTTTCTTTTCTTTACTTTTAAAACCATGGGTTCAAATTTTAACAAATCGACCCTAGATTTTCTTTGATTAACCACAGATAACTTGGCAAGGTTTCAAACTCATGACGTCATCAGACTGGAAGGTACTTTTATGAGAATTTGCCAACGATCATATTTTAAATTTAATTCTATCATTTGATCCATGTGGTATATCTTAGCCCAAATAACGATACCATTACAATGTTCACCTTTTGCTTCCAAACACTGTGACGTCATCAAACCGGAAGTTCGGTGTTATGAATACATACACTTATAGTTTTCAAATTTTCATACGTTATTTAACTTCACAATGAACATCCACTCCGAACTAAATCAGTATTCACTTCCCGTTTTTGACTAATGACGTTATCAAGCCAGAAATAACTTGTATGTGTACATGTTTGCTGAAATTTAATTGATTGTCCTGGAAAGGATTTAATTTCCTGATACTTTATTCTTACATAAAAATATTCATAACTTAACTGGACAGAGTTTCATAAATTACTTGTCTACCGACTACTCTGTGTTTGTAACAACAAACGCGAATCTCTAGTTATTAACTATTTCTGGTAATGAACCAAGGATTCCTCAAAAGCGCCATAGGCACTGTAGCTCGCAAGCCTGAAGAAACATGTGGATAGAAGACAGTGAGAAGAAGTTACAGTTTTAGAGGTGGAAGGAAAACCCAAGAAGAAGAATATATTGGGAAAAACCCGCGGAGCAGGCATGAACTAAAAACCCAATTCACATATTGGCTCGGGCGGGATTCGAACCCGGGTCACAGCGGTGGAAGGCCAGGAAAGTACCGCTACTCCAACTGCAATTAACCCTGTAGTTATTATGTTTATTTTAAAGTTCATTACATGGATCCATTAAATAAATATGTCTAAGCAGAACTATTTGGAGCGACGCAATCGCATCGTAGATAATCAAACATGTGCCGCTTGGTACTGGCGTCGGCCTGCCTTCTCATGGTCTTTAATCAAGCCGGCCAGAAGTGCATGAAAATTGCATTTGAGAAAATTTAGCCCCTGATCAATACAACGACATTTCAACACATCGATTATGTCCGATTGTGTTACTCATTGGGGACCTATTTACATGACGGCTGCTTGCCCTGCGAATTCTCAATGTCGCCCTGTCCAACTCCACGGCTGTTAATACTTGTTGAGGTCAACTGCTTTATGTACGGACCGTTTTGCAATAATTTGGCAGTTGGGCTATTATTGAAAATGGCTTTCTCGCATTACTTTGTGGACGGCAACACAACAAGCTTTCCAGCGGTAGTTACCATCTGGCTTTCCTCCCACATTTCTGTGGACACTCGAGATATGATGCCTTTATAAACTTGTAGTTAATGATAAACTTATCTCTTCCCCTTTTCCTCTCTGTAGCTGTCTTTGTGCTGCAGCTACGTAATACATGTACCAAACTTCGATCGCCCTGATTATGCCTTTCGCCGCTGCAATGGCACGCAGGTTGGAACGTGAAGTGTGTCAGTTGCTCTGGGAGTCAAGCGCGTACGGTGAATGATTCGTGCCAGTGAACTTGAAGTAGTCCGTGGATTGACCGTCACATACATACACAGGATGGCTACGACCGAGGAAGCACTGAGCTTGTCCGCATCCCCATCGGCTGCGAACGGGACCACAGAGGAGGAAATCAGCACCGCTGTGCTGGTTTTCCGGACCCTGTTCATCATCTTTGATTCGGTCTTCACCATCGTTGGTAATCCGTTCTGCATCGTGGTCATACGGCGGACCCAAACGCTCTCGGACAGCGCCAAGGTCTTCATGATCGCGCTGGCGGTTGCCGACCTCGCCGTGGGCGTCACCGCGGCGTTTTCCGTCGTGCCTGCCGCGATTGGCGACTGGTTCTGGGGAAACTTGCTCTGTAAAGCCACCTCGGCTCTCGTGACGATATTCTGCCTTGCTTCGGTGTCTTTTCTGGTCTGTCTGTCCGTGGATAGGATGATAGCCGTCACTAGATCGCTCCACTACCCGGCTATCATGACCCAGAGACGAGCACTGATCATCTCCGTTGGCGTCTGGGTGGGATCGGTGGTCATCATCGGCGGGTCGTGGGTATTTAGCCCACCCGTCGATTACAGCAACTTCTCCGTGACTTGCGCCTGGCACTGGGACGACAACTATGTCGCCTTTGCCTCTGTCGTCTCAACCTGTTTCTTCATCCTACCCTCCTCGGTGTTGTACATCATGTACTTGATCATGTTCAAAATAAGTCGTAAGCACGCCAGGAGGATAGCGAACCAAGCGCCTGCGATACCCGCGGCAAGGGAAGCGGACGCACGGCCGCGCCCGCGGGCCCTGTCGGTACCGCACTGGCTCCAGGCCAACGCGGCGGCCAATCCGCGTCATCAGGGAGACCGCAAAGCCCTTAAGATGTTCTGCGTGATCACGTTAGCCTTCACGATAGCTTGGTTGCCGTACAGCGTGTCTATCTTGTACATCAGTATCCGATCAGTACCCTTCCCGCATTGGGTCGGATTTCTCGTAACCTGGCTTGCGCTGTCCAACAGCTGGTTCAATGTCATCATCTACGTGTGCATGAACGGAGCTCTCCGTGAAACTGCCTTACGGATCCTCAAGAAGCAGCGATGGTGTTTCCGCCTTCCTCCCCGGTGCTGCCCAATCAAGTCCAGGGAGGTAGTCCAGGCGCCTGCTCAGGACCAACAAGCCTTCAATACTCTCGCTACGTGAACACAACTTCTCGTACAAGAAACGTCAATGGGGAACTAACTTAATGTTTTTAATCATGGGCTCAAAATGGGCTCGGATATTAGTTCTAGGAAATTTGAGTATAGGCCTACAAGGAAAGGTATAGCACCAATGTGTCATTTGCAATTTGAAAAACATGAAGTTCTGACATCGTAGGAGGACTTACATGCCTACTAAATTGGTCAGTTTCAAGATGAACGTGTTGTAAATTTCACAGATATTACAGCAGAGGCTCTTGTGCGTACTATATCAGGGATCTTTATTTCCATTACTCGAAAGACAAGAGAGTTTTGGCGAAGTAGTTTTCAATACTGCAGTATTAGGCCTTTATATTAGGCCAACATTGTTGTTATGTAATCATGGGAGCTGAATGATCAATTTTTCCCCCTGCAACTCAAAAAAGTTGATATTTTATGATACGCCATTTTTAATGTTTGTAAAAGGGGCTTTATGTTTCTCAAGCATTCTGTAGGCTACTTAAAGGTATGGGCACCATTTGCACAAAAACCCTGTTTTTGCTGATTCAAGGAACAACAATAAATCTGTAGCAAGTCTCTACCATAGCTGTTTGTGAGAAAACTGCGAACATGCGTGTTCGCTGTCCTCAACGCAAAGGCATACTGTTTCCGTTGAAAGCGCGATGGTTTGGTGCTCTTAATTTTTTTTTCTCGAAAATGACAGCATACCAGGCCCGATGATTTCGCACGATGTATGATCCTATTATTGACTAACAATTTTGACAGTTTCATTTTTCAAAGTTTGCACATGGTGTCCATTACAAGCGAAACATTGTGTGCATAATTATTTTGCCAGATATTATTGTTAATGCAAGTGGTGTCAGTGTGCGTAGGTGTTCAATTATACAGATAATGGCGATGATAATGATAAAGAATACCTAATTATAATATAATGCAATGATAACTCCACACACGTCTATGATGGCAAGGGTTATTAAATTCAATTCTTTTTTAACGCGTTCAAAAGGGAGTTGCAAATAGTTCACTCACTGGAATTATTGTCTGGCAGTCAATAATTCGAATTTGTAATACATGTACAAGAAACTGATGATGGGCCGAATTTTTCGGTCGATGTCTCATTCAAACCTGAATAACTGTTGTATTGCCAGAAAAAAATATTAATTTAGGAAAGGAATCCATTTCTTGTGATTAAAATCGGAAAAAAAAATCTGTGAGTAGCTCAATGAAATTGCCCCCTGGTAAAAAGCAGTAAGCCTACAACTGGGGGAAAGAAATACATTGTAAGCGAGAAATATTATAAGTGCAGAAGAGTCAGCGAGCACTGTAGACCAAACACGCGCCTTGCAGCAAGCTCGGTTTTCACCCGTCCAAGACGGGCGTTCCAGCGTCGCGTCGAACCAAAAATGTATGAGTCGACCCAAATGGAATTTCGTTTCACACAGGCAGACTTGATCATTCTATCGACCCAGACCCTGAAAGGAGTCGTTTTCTAACGATTGCAACGGTCGGTCTTTCGCGTGAAGTCGCCCCTTACTGTTCGAAATGTCAAATTTAATTCTTATCTTCGGAATAATTCAATTTGGCGCTTCATTGGAAGGACAGTCTGAGATGGGTGCCAAGCAACTTAAGAGACTACGTGCAGACCATAAATTAGCCGCTTAATATTAAAGAGAATTTCAGAGCATGCAATGTTTTGTAGCTGATATGCGTGTACTAAGTTGAAGCAGAATGGGTAAGATTTTTTTTTTTTAAACTTGAGTCGTGATGATGAAGACTTTTTCTCCTTATAATAATCATTCCACACCGCATACTCTGACTCATTATTGGGGCATTTGTAAGGTAACACCAAAGTTATGAAGTCACAAAATAATACAACATGGCCACAGTTTGTAGAAGGACCTACTTTACAGAATGTATATCACGCGGAATATTCCCCTGATTGCATCATAGATTAAATCATCATTGATTAAACCATGCATGAATATAGAGATTTACATTTGCATAAGATTATACCGCTAAAAGTGTATCAAAACGACAACAGGTTTTCCTGCAGATTTTCTGCCTGACCAATATTAATGTCAGCCCTTTGTAAACCATTCATTGTTACTACATGAACACATCAAAGAACACACTCTGAGATACATGCAATGCCTAGGGTCTATTGTAAAAAAGTCGGATTAATGTTGAAGGCATATTTCGGTAATGGCTTCAGCCAACCACCTGAAACCTTAACAAAAACACCGGACCATTTCCTGCCCCTTATGGAGAAAATGACAAACGCCGGATAAAAACAATCATACTGCAGCTCCACTTTAGTATGTTAAACAATCCAGGGTAACATTTTGTGGGGGAAGGGGAAGCGCTTTCTCCATTACTTAAGTCAACATGCGAGCAATCGCTGACATGCAACATCCGACCGCGTTCTTCTACCTCAAATGTCATCAGTCGTGACTTGTACATTACTTGGACAGAATTGGTTTGTGATTTTTCATCATACATCCCAAGTCGATCCCACGTTTTGTTGCCAGAAAGAAATTGTCCAATTATAAAATTCTGTGATTCATATGAGGGGCTATAGCCTACAATTTTTTTTTGACTGATTCACTGTCACTTGTGAGCCGGGCAGTGCTATTGTATAGGAGTACCCCATGACGCCAATGAATGGGCTAAATCCAATCCACTGTGTACACCAGATACATGTAAAGAAGCTTCCATGAAATGGCCATTCCGAATAAATTGAGTACAGTTTTGTGTTCTCCGTGAACAGTGTTTTGAAAGTCTTCAAACAGCCGTTCCTTCTTCAACAAAATCCCAAGTAGACCTACATAAATCGTTTCATGTCCCATTTTCTAAAGAGCCGGTCATCATTTCGTTGTTTTCTGACATGCTTTTGCAGTTTAATACACGAACCATTGGAATAATATGCACTGGTATACTTGCATTATGGACCTATAGGGATCATTAGACATGGTACACGTACGGGATACGCATGCTTCTCGGAAAAATAAGTGGGCCATTATTGGACCTAAATAGGTTACTTCTTTCCGAGCCGAATTTACGCATCCCGTCGCTACCACAATCATAGATGTTCCCTATAATAGAAATGGTGCGTGAGCTCAAGCGGGAAACGCATGCAGCTCCGGAAAAAAGTGGCCCGTTGAATCACCGTTATGCGTGGTTATTACCACCGCCAAGGAGGTTATGTTTTCACCGTCGTTGGTTGGTTGGTTAGTGTGTTTGTCTGTGAACAGGATAACTCACAAAGTTCTGGACGGATTTTTATGAAACATTTAGGGGTGGTCCTTGGTACAAGTACAAATCGATTAGATTTTGGAAGTAATCGGGATCTGCGTGTGGATCTGCTGGATTCTTTTCGAGAATTTTTCACCCATAATGTAAAAGTTTCACCTATAATGTAAAAGTTTCACCCGATCGCTCTGTGTCATTATAGCTTCGTGTGCGTGGCACTGACCCCGTATGCTTTATTACCTACCTAATCTAACCACACAGGTCAGTGGACTAGACCATTTTATACAATGGGGGAGTGGACAGGTTGACCAACACAGGCATATACGTGTAGAGGGGTGGTCCTTGGTACAAGTACAAATCGATTATATTTTGTTTAGCCTCGGCGGAGGTGTGCGTTCTCTGAGTGGTTTCTAGTTTAATCTGGCACACTATGGACAACGTAAATTTTCACATCAAAATGTTGAGTTTTATTAATGGGGGTTTTGGTGAAATAACCACGCAAAATGGTGATATAACCAGCCATAGTTTTTCCAAGCCGCATGAACGGTGTATCCCACATCCGCACTATTTCTAATGTTTCCCAATCGGTTTTTAGGGGAACGTGGAGTCGCAAAATGTTGGCAGACTATTGTAAAAATTAATTACAGCCATTTGTAGACACAGATTTTCCTAAGTGCACTGAAAATATTCTTCCGTGATGTCACTGTTAGCTCTCGGGGAAGTTTGTCACTATGAACACTCTCTGCGCTCTGATCTGATGCGGTGTTAAGTGACACTGAACCAAGAGCCTTTGTCCCTCCAACTTTCTTACGGTGAATGGCAAATGCAACTTGAAGCCATCCACTGCAATACTGAAACTCTCAGGTATCGGGGCCGGCTAAAGAGAGTGTAAACAGTAACTGTTGAAACGGAGCAGCATACGAACGATGTTGCAAACAACGCCGTGAAAGCTTCAGTTAAGTCTTTAGAGTACCTGCATGCCACATCACAGAACATGCGGTATACCTGCATACCAACTTCAACTTGTTTTCACCAAACATGTGTTTACACACATTATCCCTTAGGCTATACTTATAAGTCCAAGTATTGGAGTAATCTGCGATGGACTGGCATCCCATCCAGAGAGTCATGGGTTCGAATCCACCTGTTGTCCATAAGTTGTGTCTTTGGGGAAGCCACTTCACTCCCTTTACTTGCCTCTGCCCGCCCAGGAGTAAAAATTGGTGTACATGTACCAGCATTGACTGGGGAGTACCCTGCGATGGACTGGCATCCTATACAAGGGGAAATAGAATCGTCTCAGCCTTTCCATGCCACTGTAACCGGAGATAAGCGCCGGCCTGATGGACAATATTGGCTCGTGACAGACTTGACTTTACTCTCGGAAACACTAAACAGTATCGCGAGCAAAGTTTACTTTCATCTCCACAAACAGTCATCTTGAGATGTTCGCCTGCTTGTCGATCTAAGATTGGTTTACTTTGCTCTGGGAAAAGTGGCTGGCTTCCTTTCGAGTCTGTTTGTTCGGAATCTCACAAAGCGATCTTTAATTAGTCGGCAAGTCTTTCGAGGATTGTGTTTTCCTTTTAATTCATTGCTCAGATTGCATCTCAATGGTCACTTTCGGCGTGGCCCAATGAGCAAATTACCTGCTTAAGGAGAGCATCTATCTCCATTAGACGTGCTCAGAATGAGTTAAATATGCCCGCCATCCACTGTCTCTATTGGTAACGACATTCAATTGCAGCAATATAGTGATTGTGAAAACACGCACGCAGCTGCGTGCATGCGAACTCGATTACCACGGGAGCCGAAGTTCAAAAGGGGAACTTTGAATGTGCATAAATACGTCACTTTTGAAATCAAACATGACTTGTATGTGTTATTTAAAGCAAAAATCAAACTTCTCGCATGATGAAATTTGGTATGTTAGCCATTACAACCTCGTTGTTGAACTGAAGATATGCTTGTGTTGGGCTCACTGTACAACCACGGGGGCCCCCTTTAATGGCGAAAAACACTATACCAACTATCCGGTTCGTTAGTGTGACGTCACCTCCAGCACTTTCTGCACCGTATGGAACCGGAAGTTAACGCAGTTCGAGCGTTTGCAGCCAATGGGCGCTAGTAATCAGTGGTGCGTGCGCGTGTATGACGTTTTTACTAACGAGCCGGATTGTTCAGATAACCCGTCAAGGGGTAGTTGCTTTGTACCAAAAGCTTGCCAACTGCTTTCGCCATTGAAGACGGCCTCCGTTAAATGCGCAGCGACAGCGTGTTTGAAAATGGTCTTACTGGGATAAAGCAAACTTGGTTAAAGCGCATGGCAGTCTGGAAAATACATGGACTGCCCCAGCGCTTAAAGCTTCGAAAATTGAAACAAGCAAACTGAAACGACGTAATTTTAGACTTTTCTATTTGAATTGACTGAGCCATAATGGATTGCCGCACACGTACATTATAGTGTCCAATTACATAATATGCAAAATTAATGGACGTGGAACGCGCAAAATCTGGACCGCGCAAAATCTGAACCGCACAATATTTAACGTTCACAATTGGATAAGGTTGTCTAATTATAAGGGGCGTGGCAAACTCGCATACGGCGATATGTCAATTACACGCAAAAGGACCTGCTTATAATAAGCACTGTTGCTTTGCAACTTAGCAAATGTCAGCAGGCAGGAAACCAGTCACTTGTCAAAACAGCGCAGCGCATGGCATGTTGGCTGGTAACCGGCACTGTTCACCAAAAAGTACTCAGCAAATGTTGCACGAGCAGTTGCTCCATAATAGTTTGTCTCCGCGCTCGATGGATGCGTGTTGTGAATTGGTCACAGCATCCAGTTAGAGCCGGCCGAACAAACGTTATCTGGTACATCGTTACATTGAACAAACATGACGGACAACATCCATTCGATCAACGCCACGGTTCTCGTATCGCAGACACTCGAGCCAATGTGCACATTCGACATGTACCTGATCATTCTGGGGCTCGATCTGATCATTCAGGAATCACCTTTTTTTCTGCAACCAGGTACAGTCACCAACCATAAAACTCGTGCGAGAGACATAACGACACTGGGAAAAAAGTTTATCACGTATAAATCTGTGGTTTTTTTATTACATATTTTCAATTTGGGTAACATCGATGAGTTACATTGACATATTTTCAATTTGGTAACATCGATGAGTTACATTGTCGTAGTGGGTCAAGGAAACTAATTGAGGACAATGATAGGTTTAATGAGATTAGCTTATTATGGTTGCACCAATGCACCATGAAAAAAAATATCTCTTTTGTGGGTTTGTGAGGCTCTGACAAACAGCGTTTCGGAGAGTAGGGCCTGTATTCTGCCCCTCATCAGCATGATCAGAAAACTGAGGGATTCCAACGATAAAGGGTGTTTATAAATTTAGTATACAACACGAAGCGGTGGGGCGTGGAGGTGTGAAACGGCGCAGATCGGGGAGCGGTGGGGGGTGGGGGCGTGGGGTCGAAACCCGCCCCTTGCTCTGACACAAAAAAAAATGACAATTATAGTAATACTAATTACCTATATTATGACCGCCTGTATGAAACAATCTGACACAGAGGCGTAGCCAGCGGGGGTAAGAGGGGTATTTGCACATTATTGTCCGATACCTAGTATGATCGTCTGATTTGAACAGTGCCCCTATTGGAAGATTTTACAGCGCCCCCCCCCCCCCCCCCTCAATTTACGAAGGTCAAGTTTCCGGAGGAAAAAAAACCTGTCTATGTTTCAACGCTTATTTGCGAGTGCCCTTCACTCTAAAAACAACACTGGTTACCATAACTAATCATGAGCTGAAGTAATCAACAATTATTGTGTGTCCAACCAATCGATTAGTTAGACACATTATTAATCAATTGTTGGCTATTTCAACCAATGATTGGTTATGTTAACCAATTTATTTTAAAACTGTTGTCACGAACTTTTTACCCCCCTGCAAAAATGAACTTGTTGCGCCACTGGGGCATAAAAGAAATCTGACGTGCCTGCCCCCTCCCCCCCCCCCCCCGGGCAAAAACTCCTGGATCTGCCCCTGTGTGTGAAGGGTGCCTGTGGACACCAAACTATAGCGAGGGGTGCTGGATGATCAGTGAGGCTTGTCTGTGTGCTGGAAGGGAGCAGTGGGGAAGGAGACCCACAGGCTGATGGGGTGGGGAAACTAAGTTGTCCTTGGGTACAGGACACTCATTTGCTATCCTCACCTCCAAGCACACCTTCAAATATTATCTAATATAAAGATTAATAATAGGCTCCACTTCAAATCAAACTGCTTGTTTTTCTCTTTTCCGGGGGGGATCCAAAAAAAACACCTAACTTTGCCGTACCTATTGAAATTTAATCACCACTGACAGATTTGAGCACGAATTTCAGCTTTTCTATTTAAAATATTGTCCAGAGAGAAGGAAAGTCAAGTCAAAGTACCATTTCGGCAGCAAGTCAGTAACGAATGCTTATTCTGGTCAGTGACTATACTAGGTTGCATTAACAAACAATTGCTTTGGGACCTTAAGTGTATCCTATCATTCAATTCATCTCTGATGAACTTGGCATATACACCGGAATGCCGCATTCAATTCCCGAGGACTTCGATTGATACGCGTGGCTGTTTGTTTTGGTTGGCAATCATTAACAGGGGAAACAAATACCGCGAGCAAAAAAACCTCGAATTGGACGAGGAAATCAACGCGACTCTAGGGAAAAACGTCAGCTTCGACACGCTCTCCGTGTAACTGACGACGGGGCGTTGGAAATGTAATCATAATTATCGTGTCTTATCGCTCCTTCATACTCCTAGAATTATATTTAATCATACGAAGGTACGTACGCTGTCATGTACAGGTGTCGCAATTAACGAGAGGAAAGGGTGAACGTCTGAGTTGCAGATCAGAAGGCGTTGAGTCGGATGAACACAATTGAAATCAAAGCAGTACAAAACAAGCAATTAAGAAATTGTCTTAATCAAATTTCATTGAACAAAACAAAGTACAAACAGGTAGCTATTTAATCAAGCAATATAGGCACATGCACAAAAAGCACGCAGACAAACTAAATGGAAAGAGTTGTTACGGCCTAATTGGGGTATAGCATAGCGTCGCCGTTGACGAAGGACTCCAGTGAGGTAAAAACAAATATAAAGCCTCCACATTTGTAAGTTCCCGTGTAATCAGCCGCGTAAATTCTGGGGGATGGGAGTATATCCCCCTCACACTTTTGACCATAGGGTGGGCTATTGGATCACCCCCCCCCCCCCCCCAACTGAGAAACAAAATAGGCGGTTTTCTTCAAAACCGCCTTTTTCCTTTTTCGTTCTTCGAACCTCTTAACAACCAAAATGTATTCAATAGCACTGAAAAACGGGGAAACAAGGTACAAAGGCTTTAAATGCTCAGTTTTGATGTACGGTTAAGGCGCATAAGTATACATGTACATAAGATGTACATCTGCATAATGAACAGCGCCTCCTAGTGTAATGTCGTGTCCAGCAAGCCCCCCGGGCAATTTTTGGATTTCGGTTATCCCCTATCCCCCCAACTCAACGGCACAGATTTGGCAATGGCAATGTTCTCATTCTCAAAGTGCTTGATGTTGAAACCGAAATGACCTTTCTTTTAGAATACCCTTTGTAAATGTAGGCATATAACGATCTTTGAAATAATCCGTTTTGTGACGTCTGTGAAATGCAGTCTAATGATTATCAAAAAGAAATGATCAGATTGTTTTTTTTTTCAATTTATCTACAGACAAACGTATTATTTATTTGAGTTGCTAAATATATTCATCATTTTCCAATTCAGGAGTGACAAAATACGGAGTGATCTTTAAGGTAGGCTTTATTGGCAAACCCACCTGTCATTAAAAAAAAAACACGTCTAATTTCACTACATGCAGTTACACTTCAAAAAGTTCAGGGAATAAAACACAACATAGCATAACATCTACACTGTATGACCCAATTCAGTGAATTCCTCCGGTGGAGTACCTAGGGGCCTATGGGGACATGGGGCTGTGCCACAGCATTTTTTTCTTGAAGAAAACCAAGGCTCTCCCGTCCTGAAAAGGCCGCCCCCTAATTGCCCCAACTCCCCCTGCAAGATGCAACTAGTTCCTCAACAGAAGCCTTCAACAAGTGCCCCAATGCCCCGCAAATTGAAATCAGACCGTCGTCACGCCAATGTCCGATACGCCTCAACTAAAGTTGTGGACGATGCAATAATTGGAGGTAACAGTTTAACATCTGGAGGTCAGTTCACATCTGGGCATTCTCATGTCCACACTGCCATCGCGGTTACGCACCCAGGCAACCAACCTACGCGTGCGGTCGCATCTTTGACAAACCAAGTAGGTATCAGTATATACGCAATCCCATCGTGAACTAAATTTAATCGGGACAATTAAATAAGGTCAACCATCGCCGGTCCTTGCGATTAATAACCATTAGTTCTCTCGCAAGCTAAAGACTAAATCATCGTCCGTATGTCGCAAATTGTAGATCTACTTATTAATGGACACAACTTCACTCGACGTTATTCTAAATATTTCTAAAACCAAAAATAAACATTAATCAAATCACTTCTGTAGGTCCCAATATATTGGAAATCATAGTTTTAGGTAGAAAAAATGGGGAAAAAGGAAGCAGACTTATTTTATAAGATAGTGTCGACAATCGTCCTTAAAGACGACTGAAAGCCACTTACACAGGGTGAGTAAATAAAAGGAAACCCAAATGGCAGGACCATTTGCTTAGTGAAGTTCTGCATGTAGCACTTTCAAAATCTAGGATATGAAAGCCCAATTAATAAGCTTCCTTTTAGTACAAGAATCATTCAAATCACTCATGTACTTTTCAAGTTACGGAATTTTAAACACAACCACCGTTTTAAAGTTCGGTCCATTGATCACAAAAAAGGTGTCTTCTTTCAGCAAAACGAAAACAATTCACACACATTCCTATGTGAATTGTTTTCGTTTTGTTGAAAGAACACTTTATAGTATTTTAAATGTATAACATATTAACCTTACTATTCTTCGAAAAGACAAGAGAAAGATGAATATCTACAAAATTGCTACTACAGTCACGTGTACCCTAAAGACACGTTGTGGTAGCCTATTTTTAAATTAACTCTTCCCTTGTATTGGAACATATACGCAAGATGTGACGGCAGGCACTCACTCATACGTGCCCGTACCATTCTAATCGCAGAATAAGCCTAACGATACTGAATTAGCGTGGAACGAGAGACAAAAACAAGTATCATAGTACGAGCAACTGCCACCCCTATCGATAAATAGTCCCATACTGTCGAAATCTTGTACGTCCAAGCTGTGAAAATTGCAATAAATGGCAAAACTTGGACATCCTGCGGCTTTCGGTAAACAGGAAAATGGAAGGAGGGCCTGATTAATTTCTCGCGGCCGTATAGCGTGGTCTACGGAGTCCGGGCTGATGATGCGTCCTACGGGTACTTGACCCTTCTAGTGGGTAGCTAGCTACAGAGGGAATCTCCGCAACAACAGATCCGCCAGAAAGCGGCTCTTGTTGGCCTGGGAATTTAATTAATTGCTATCCCATTCTTTGCCCCAGCCTGCCCCTCTTGCCAAATATTAACCTGGTCTGGTGAACAAATTTGACAGTTGAGGAATGATGATGGTACACCGTACATGTTAAGCTTTGTCATCGAACACAGAGACGAAACGGATTGGATGGCAGTGCACTATTAAACAGTGATCAATTCCCATTGTTTGTTGTAAAATCAGGGCAGGCTACAGCTCACGAAAAACAAAATTACAAAACAGCAATGTGGTTTTTTTGTTTTTTACATATCAAATTTTCTTATAAAATATTTTTGTTCTTCATAAAATTGATGTGCTTGTTTGATTCACAAAATGTTCTTTTTTGGTAACAATTTTGTTGAATATGAACAGTCCAAAGAATGTGTTTCAAATATTGGGTTGCAGTCGTGCTGTACTAACAGTGGGAAAACGTTAACAAAAGTGGGTCATTTGTACTAGATAAGTTATTAGTTCTACATTTTTGGAGGAGCCAATTTTAACTTTGATTTTTTTAGGTGTAATTATGACATATTTTATTTGCAAGCTTTCATTTTTTTTTTGGTTTTACTGCACGGACGTAATTAACTGTGGGACAAACATTTAATAATTCAAGAAATGTATGTTTACCTTGTTGCAAACCATGTTGTGAATCTCCAAATTTACCCTAACCACCCAACCACCGCGACCCTTCAAAATCCGACTGCATGGCTTATTGGAATCTGTTGGAGTGAGTACTGCACTAGTAAACTGATAATGCATTACATGGGGTTAGGCATACCACCATAATCAGAGTCCAACAGTTTGGTGTTGAGTTTACCATATGGTGTTGGATTTTGTAAGAGTGAGGAAGGTTCCTAGTAAATCACTCAAGGGGATTATAGGGTTAACATGGTTAATGGAGCACTGTCTGCAAGTCAGATGTTTAATCTGGAGGCTAGCAAGGAAGATTTAAAGCCCGCCAAGCAACCACGGCCTAAGCTTAGAAAATTTATCTCCTAACTTGAGCCCCCCAAAACAAACCCAAAACAGAGAATCAGTAAACAGCAAAATATACATGTATAGAACAAAAGACTGTAACTATTTAATTTTCACCGAAACGTCTCTGGGAAGATGTCACCTGTTTGAAGTCAACTTGTTGTGGTGGACCACACCTTCAAGAAACTTAAAGTAGTTGTACTTGATGTCGTACTCCATATCGTACCAGAAGTTGACTGCAAGTGACAATGAATGAAGATCGATTTTACATTTACTTAAAGCCGTGTTTGCATGGTTGTTTGTGCATGTAACACTGAAGATGACTGTTGTCAAATTTACAGAGACTGTCATGTTCGTCGCTAGGATGGGGCAAGGGAGGGGTATATTTAGCAATAAGAACTGCCGAAAGGACCCTAAAATGTGTTTTTGAACATAAAGTATGTATATAAACGCTTATGAACAGCGCCTCCAAGTGTCAAATCATGTCCCCCCCCCCTCCACCGCTTTTCAATTTTTCCTCAGCCAGTGACTGTTTCAACTTTTTCAGTGCTTCCCCCCCCCTCCAAGAAAAATCCTGGCAATGCCAATGCCCATGGAGACTGTTGTTAACTTAAAAAAAACCAGTCCAATGTGAATGCGGTTAAGTCTTGCATCATCACATACTCTAGCATAATGGATAATAGTCTGCTGTAAAAGGAAGTCCAGATATGTCCTGTAAGGCCGTGTTGGAAAGGGGGCTATGCCTATAGTCAGTAGGTGCCCATGCATGGATTAGTGATTGTTCAAGACCTAGGTATTAATCTTGAGAGATTTGGGATGCAGTCTAAGTTTTGGCATGACTCAGAGGCTTGCTGGACCATGTGACATTAATGACCTTTGAACTCTATCACGTTGGTCTAAGGGTCATTCAAAATTGTGTAAATTGTGAAAGCTTGGAGACACAGGATTATACCAAGATTAGTGTATCCCACATAAATTGAAAAATGGGGCGGGATTGTTCATTCATATATAAAGATCTTCAAAAGGGCGATGGTTTGGGCCAATTAAGAGGAATTGGACACAGACACTGGTTGGTTGACAACTGTTTTGCAAGATGACCTAAAAGTTCTGTTGAAAGGTAATTTAATTGACATATTTTCAACATGTGTAAAAAAGGACCTTTCCGCAATGAAGTTGGCCACTCAACTTGTCACTGCTAGTTGAATTGATGACAAATAATAAAAAATAACAAACCACTGCCAATCGATAGAACATTTGAAAATTTGATAATTGATTAAATGTTAAACAATTGAACGAATATTTGAATACTTGAATATACGGCACAGCCCTTACCTGCAATTGTGCCGTGCCTTTGTCTCACATGATGAAACCACAATGACGGTAGATACAGCACCTCCCCTGCCCTCACCGTGCAGTGGACGGGGCGTGATTGGCCATACTCCGGCCATCTGACCAGGTCGGGCTGGACAGGATCCAGTGGGATCCAAGGCACGCTGCCGACTTCTGGTTCACTGATGAGGTCAAAGTTGCTGTTGTCTGAGACTCTGTAACGGGCTGCTGGGTAGGTATCTGTGAAGATGTCAAACTTCTGTGTACACATGGATGATGGATTTCTGGGCTTAGATTAAAAGCACTGCAATCTTGAATGCAAGCTAAAGGGTTTAATTCCAAACCCATCATAAGTCAATCACAAACACATAAGGGCGATGTTTTTGATACAAATTGTTTTTGATACAAATGTACATCTTATACAAACTGGGGCACTTACAAATGTACAATACATCCAGACGATGCATTTAAAACTCTTGAGCTGTTCATTCTCCATTTTTGGTGATATTTCATACATGTGAACTGTTGGACAATTTGAATATAAGCTTACAATTGGCATTTCTGGTTTCTCACCACAACAATGTTGGGGGGTGGAGGGGTGGGGGTGGGGAGGGGAATGATCCAATGGCCCATCCCCCCCTTCAGCCAAACGGGGGGGGGGGGGGGGGGGGGGGGGGGGGGGGGGGGGGGGGGGATCCCCCCCCCCTCAGGGTTTATGCCCTTGTGAGTTGCAGATAAAGCTAGACAAGTGCGAGTGCGGGCACCCCATTTCGCGACCACCTTCCCTGTTTGTCTTCTTCCACGTGTTACTGTTTCAGGTGGTATAATTTCGTAGTATCTTATACTAGTCCCGTCTTCAACTCGAGCAAAGTTTCCGTCTTTTAATCAGCAGGTGCTTGTCTTGCTAATTTCAAATGATCCTGCCTGCCTTTAAAGTGTGACAACACAACTGGTGGCGAAAGAACAAAGATCTGTCCAACCGTCTTACTTACCGTAGGGTATGAAGGGTAGATCGGTTGGCGGATGCAGAATGAAGTCTTTCTCTCCTGATATGACACAGTACAGGTTCTCATAATGGTCCTTGTGCACTAGACCAGGTTAAGGAGAAAATGTAGATTAATATTGGTCTTCCACTATTACACCTGCAGTAAAGATGTTTTCCATTAAACAATTAACCCTGCTGAATCCAACAGGATCCAACTATATCATAAACCCGTTGGAGCCTATTGGATTGAGCAGTAAACCCCTTGTACAAACGTACATGTACAAATTCAGAGTCGAATTCTGTTGGGTACTGAAAAATAACGCCAAGTTGGACTCTGTTGGATCCACCAGACAATTAAAAATTAGGCACAGTTGGATTCTGTTGGATTGAGCAGGAAGTCACCGTTTGACCATGTTGGATTTAGCAGGGTAGTCCTGAGGAACCCTTAGGGGGTTAGATATGCGAGTGTGTGGTGTACAACATATTCACAATGTGACGTACCGAAAATAGTGTTGGGATACACACAGGGTCAAGGTAAAACCCACCAAATTTGACATTTGCTATAATGGAATCTTTTACGTCAGGAAGAGTATAAAGTCCTGAGCAAGCCAACCCTTTTTTTCTTAGCAAGCGCTTGGACAATGCACAGAGCATACAGTGCTTATAAAATTCAGTCAGCAGAGGGCCAAAAAAACACCAAAAAAAACCCTAAGGCCAAAAAAAAAATACTCGGTCTCTGGTCAGCGCGCGCGTCGATTTAAATCATGCGCGTCAACCTTTTTTTTTTCAAATTAACACGGAAGCTAAAACAGCGCCCTCTATTGCCGCACCTCCTCAAATTTTTGTACCAAGGAGCACCAAGGAATGGGGAAATTGCACCAAGGCAAATGATAAAGGGCACCAAGGCAAATTATGGAGGACACCAATGTATAATGAGGACACAAAAAAGCAAAATAGTACCCACCTTGTCTGTACAATACAAGCTTGAAAAGAAAAAAACCACCAAAAAAATAAAAAACCAACCGCGTCGCCGCATCAATTCCGGAACTTCGGTCTGACCAGAAACCGATTATTTTTTTTTGGCCTAATATTAAATTCAAATTGAGCAGGTGTGTTCTTGTATCCAATTGTATTAACCATGCCATTTACAATGTAAGAAAATTAAGACCATTTATGTTGGTTTTTAGTTTTAATATCATGCACCTCCTAGTCTGACTTTTTTCCCCAGGAAACAAGAGTGAAATTTGTGCAAATAATACCAACTTGAGGTTACAGCCTTCGCTTCGCCCATCCAAAAGTTGACTGCATCTGGGCGTTTCCCTGTGGAGAAAAAAAAACACCTGTCAGTCAATTTACAAATTATTATGTTCATTACAGTCGTTTCCAGTTCAGTGGCTACTGGTGTTTACATTTCTTAGCTGAGGACGAGGGGCAATCAGTGCAGAAGAAACGAAGTAAACAATTTCTTTTAATATGCAAGTTGGGAACAATCAGCATATTTTTCAAACTCTTCTTACTGTTTTGAGGACAAATTCACTTTATTCAGAAACCCTCGTTAAAAGACCCTGTTACGTAAATTCAAAAAAAGCAGAAACTTTCACACCAGATAGGAAAATGAAATTGGTCATAGAATTTAGGCAAAAAAGTACTGTCTTTAACCCTAACTCCCAAGCATGATTCACTAGGAACCATACCCATCCTGGCAAATTCCAACACCATATGGAAAACTGCACACACATATTTCTGACTTTGATTCTGGAGGTGTGCCAACCCAATGTAAAAGACTGTCAGTTTAGGGGTACTGTACCCATCCTGACAGATTCCAACAAAACATGCCGTTGGGGTTTGATGGGTTGGGGAGGTTAGGGTAAAGGGACATTTTGAATGATTTCTTCACAAAGATTTGACTAACCCAAAGCTTCCGATGCCCACGGTAATTCCGTTTCCACGTCATCAATGATGTCTCTGAATTCTGACAGTAAATTAGAGTTCTGTTTCTGGACATAGAACACCCCACTACGACTCCCAGCCTGCTGGGAAAGGGGACTTTTCCCCTCAACGATGTCCAGGAAAGACCTGAATGGCATCAGTCTCTCCTCGGGCATCACAAACTTATCTTGGTAGACCGCGTCAGCGAGGCCGTTGGGCGTGACTGCAACCGTTACTGTCTTGTCTCCAATCTTATCCCTGTGGAGGCACATTTCGAGTAAGGGCACTGTTTTGGTGACAAGCCAAATCAAGCATGCAGTTTGAAAAAGTGCAAAATTGACGTTAAAAATGCCACATCCCTATTTATGCCACTCTCAATACTATGCGTTTTTCTGGAGATAATGTTCATGGGCGTCGCTAGGATTTTTTCTAGAGGGGGGCAAAAAAATTTGTTTGCCAAAAAATACTTGTATTTCTCAACACATTCTCGATTTATCAGTTTTAGAGGGGGGCAGGGACATTTTGCCCCCCCCCCCCAACTCATTAAATTTACACCACTTTGTCTTCCTGCCTCTTTTTCTTTTCTTTTCTTTTTTTTTTTTTTTGCTTTTCCAGGGGGGGGGGGGGGGCACTTGCCCCCCCTCACTACGCCCAAGAAGGTACATGTACAGTACAACGTATCACTGCGACGTGAATACTGGTGAGATTGTCCTATCAAAAGGGATGCTTTGAAATAGTAATCAATAATTTTGCATAAATAAAAAAAAATAAAAAATGAGGAGTGAAGCTTCAATTACCTTTGCACTGCAGGTGTAAATTCAGGCAGTTAAGAATGATTCAATTAGGAGTAAATTACATTGGAATTGAAAACTCCGGTAAAATCTCTACTTTCTGCTGCTTCAAATGGGATGCGCTGTATATTAAAATATAGCTGCCTGTACTTGATCCAAGGACAAAATAGTAACAGGTAAAATGCAGTATCCCGATGCCACTTTTTTTCTTCTTCAGAGGGCTCTCATCGACCCAAATGACCTATAGCCTATTCGGTACCACAAAGTCAGTGTCACAGTCCATCTTTGTGCCGCGCGCAGTAGGTACATGTAGTAGGCAGGCCTTCAAGGCTGTGATGGATGGTAAAAACTGTGCAAAAAAAAACACATCGAGCCAACACCCAGTGTTGAGTGGGCACGATTTACAACCATTAACAGCAGAGGTAGTAACCATTATGTCATTTAATAAAGAATTCACGGTCACTTTATGTAAAATTACTGGAAAACTGGATAGTCACTCACGTGGTACTTTGATGGGGCCGTATCATAAGTCCGACGCCTCATAAGTCCGAAGGCGTCGGACTTATGAGGCATACAAATTATTTATTCCGCCTCATAGGTCCGACGCCTCATAAGTCCGACGTTTCATAAGTCCGACAACAGAAAAACGAGGCGTTTAATTTGTCTGTCTTACGAGGCGTCGGAGCTATGAGGCGTCGGACCTATGAGGCGTCGGACTTATGAGCAGACCCCCTTTGATGTCATATGATCAGAATCTATGTATGACCTCAATGACGGTCATTCATTTCAAATGCATGTATGTTGCACCATATATGGAATTTGGACAGAAACTTTTTTACCCCTACTTCCCATAGATTTTGTTCAAAAATCTATTTTGTTCAATACATCAGTAGCGTCAGGATACTAGTAGATATACACATGTACCTGCCTCCAACAGAACTTCGGGAAATTTGACGAGAGTTTTAGTCTCACCTCAGGTAGGCAGGAGACCACATTGTGAGGGCACTCCAGTGATCGATGCATCCTCGGAAGATGACAGGTTTGTTAGGACAGACCCAGTCACGGTAAAACCCCAGGGGTGGGGGTGGACCATCGATGCGAGGTACCTCATCAGAAAGATACAGATCTGGGAGGTCAACAATAATCAACTAATATTAATACAATAGTAATATTCAATCGATAATTTTACTAAACCTGTGGCGAAAAAAAAAACCCCAAAAAACCGGAATAAAATAAACTTCACATTTGGAAACTTGTGATAGTTCAAACATATAACAAGACAAGGAAAGCCTTTGTAAAGCTGGTCCCAGAGTCAAAGATGCCGATGGACTCCGACATTTTTCCCCTGAAATTTGAGGGACATGTATACAGTACACACAAAGACGTGTATCACTGTATGGTGCCAATAATATTACAACTTGGAATTAAGCCCGAAATCAGGCAATTGAAGGACTTAAATCCTCGCAGAGTCAAGAAAATTCTATTCAATTGATTCAGAATGGCTATCAACTGCAAGTGCAAATCTTTTTCCTTGATTTGTGTACACAATGGACTAGGCCTAGGCCTAGGCCTACCTATGACCTATTTAAACCGCACGAACCGCGCTGGGAAAATCGTGATTTCTACCCCCAAAAACATGAAAAACTGTTCAAAACTGCAAAACGGGTGTCCTTAGAATTTAGAAAAGTCTGCTTATGATGAAGATGATTTTTTAGCAATAAAACACATTTTTGTCTCTAAGTAATTTGATCAAAACAAAACGGGGGCCCTTCACTACACGATCGCCAGAGTAAAAGACCAACAACTGAACAAGATGAAGTTGGCCTAGGCCGCCCTAGTTACCTCTCGCTTCCGTAGCCAAGTGCTGCAAGTGGTCGTCTAAACTCCAGTCATCTCCAATGTCCATTCGGTAAGACTAATTTAGCCTTAAGGCCCGACTTCGTGAATTTCATGCATGTTTGGTTAATCAAAAATACTCGAAACTTGAGCAGAAAAGAATTGGAAGTTCGCTCATCGATATGTGAGCGAAAAGTCATGAAAGTAACCCCGTTATTTTGCAAAGCCCGCCCTCTCTACTCACTCTTCATTTTCTAAGACGCCCTCTCGTGGATGACAAAATAATAATAATTAGGCCAGTTCTTTCTTGGCTGGTTTCATAGTATAATACATTATTATATGTCTATGGTTGGTTAAGTTCATCTCCTAAATACTCGTGGGCGTTTATACAGGAGACCAGAAACACCGGGCCTTAGCGATAAGTGTGACTGAGTTCTTTTACGTGCATTGCATTACACAACACACGGGACCTACGGCTTTACGTCCCATCCGAAGGCCCGAAGCAATAATGGTTAGGCTACTGCCTTGCTCAAGGGCACAAGTGTCCACACAGCAGCAGGCTCGAACTCCCACGCCACTTTTGCCTCTGCCACACCAGAGCATGACTCCGGTGTTCTTTACCGCTAGACCATGGCACTCCAACTCTTTCAAGTTGCACCCGAACCCCAAAGTTGCAACGAACCACTGCAAGCCCCATTGAAAGCATTTTAAAATCACAATGGCCACATAACATGCAAGCCGACATTACCGGGGTTTTCTTAAACCAACATTAAATCATTGTCTAGTCCTTCATCCTTTCTTTCCATTTCCTTTAAATTTTTGGTGGGGAGGGGTTAGCCAATTAATTATATTTTAAAAATAACACCAAAAAACTCACCCCGGAATTAAAGTGATTATTCCAAAGCCTTTATGCGGCCATTTTATAAATGGCATCCCTGGCCACTTTCTCAGTCAAATATCATCCATTTTTTTTACCGAAATTATATTAAGTCTGCCCTCATAATATGGAATCCCCCAAACCAGGGAGTTGTTCCTCGACTATACTTACACCACCACGACTATACAATCCCACCCTTTTTCAAGTCAAACTGTCTCCATTTTCAAAAACAGTCACTGGGGCACTTTTCATGCTCCCAATGAGCTCGCGTAGAAATTTTTATACTTCAACTAGTTCTGTACGTGCAGTCCTAGTATTTTGGTTCCCCCTCGTCCTTGGCCTTCGGACCTCAAATATGGGGACAGGTCAACCCCGTCACTAGGGCTTACTTTATTTACAACCCCATCCGATATCCATATTCCTGTCGATTATGTATGTTGTCGGCTGTTGAAAAAAATTCCGCCCCCACCCCCAAGATCTTGGCCATCGAGCGACGAAAAAATATGAAACTCAGTACATGCATTGAGCAACTTATCACGAACAGACCCAAGAAATTTCATGACTATAGGTCAAAAGGTTTTGGAATTATGGCTAATTAATTATTCATATGCACGAATGGTAATTCTGCTCTGTGTACACTACGTATATGGGGAAATTCAGTTTTCACGGCGCATAGCGCAGAAAAAATTGGTATCTTGAAAAGATGCGCAAGGCTCGAGGCTAAAAAGTCATTACAGCTCGGGTCGCGACAAACTTTTTTTCAAAGCTATCGCGGAAAAAGTCGAGGGGGGGGGGGCGGATTCCGCCCCGGCCCCTTTAGGGCTAAACCATCGACTCGTCTGGTTTCTGTAAAAATCGCTACTACCAGCAACAACATGGGCCAACTAGATCGTTTATGGAGGGAGCACGCGCCGGGCTAGCGCTAGTCATGGGACTCCGGATCGTGCGTGTGCAGAGCCTTCCAAAATGAACATCTGATATATCCCATAGCATGCACATTTTATGCGACCCTGCGCTCCATCCACCGGGGTAGTTGACTTTAGAAACTGACGTTAGTTCGATCGGAAATGTGGACAAAGCTGTTGATTGGTCAATTGGGCTGACGTGTTTTTTTTTTAAAACAGCAACGGGTTGCTGAAGACCTGATTGAATGCGCCCGCTGAATGGTCAGAAACTGGATGTCAAGACGTTTTGAGTAATTAATGGCCGAATCCGCGCGATGATATCACAGACCCTGTTTGTACGTATACATAATTATAAGCAGCTACGTACTCCATAGACTAGGGTCGGGCCAGCCTCTCGGTAGAACTTCGATTCTACCTTAGGCCTACATTATTGTACTTCTTTTGCGGTATCCGTAAAACGGTGTATGAAAAAAAGACAGTTCAAAAGGTGTTGAAAAGGACATACCGGCAGCGCAGATTACATACACGTCCATTGAGTGGGTGCAGTCGTGTTGGTACCATTCTCCCAGATCACACTGGTCCAAGGTATCCTCGTCTCCCTTACAAGACACACCGCTCAGGAATATGGGTCCGTCTCCAGGCCGTCGCCAACGACCATCCTTTTGTGCAAAATATAAAATGAGTGAACCTCTCGTTCAATGCCTGAACATTTTGTCTACCGTGTACTTTATTGGCTTGAGGTTCGTAAATTTGACGGACACTGGAACATTAACAGGGAAATCAAAAGAATACTACTTGTCTTGGCAGTGCTTAAGTAGTCTACATAATATAACGTCAATTGTATCACAAGTAAATCACGAGACACCCCCCTCCCTACCCGTTTAGTGTATGAAATCACATTGACAACGAAGAACAAACAGTGCACAACATGATGCATCGTTTGTACTTATAGTTGCACGCTATTTTGCATGAACAACGCCCTATAGTGTAACGTAGTGTAACGTGGTGTCCTAGTGATAAAGCCCCAATGCTTTTGAGTTGAATGATCAGTATTACCAAAGCTTCTTTTGGGGCTCGAAATCCCAGCTCCCTGCAGACCACTTGTGCGTTGGCCAGGGTCCAGCCAGCCTTGCAGATTGTCCCCCAACGTCCATCGTGGTGGATTAAGACGTTGCCACTCCCATTATAGCTGGTCCTCACGGGACTTCGTGACTCTGCATATCAAGTACATAATCAATTTTTGTCACGTAAATGTAAAATACATTACACTCAACTGAAACATTGGTTTGGTGACATGTGCAAATTCCCCGCCTGCCGTCTTATCGCTCACGATTGCGGACGTTGCAGAGCATCTTGTTTTATATCCGGCTGCCGGACTCTAAGGCAACCAATCAGCGTTGGGATCAGAATCCCAAGCAATTTGATGGCAACCCCGTAACCATTGCCCCAACGCTGATTGGCTGCCTAAGAAGACAGCCAGTCAGTGTTAGGGGGTTGCCGCCAAATTGGCCAACTGACCTTCGCGGTAGAATCGCGTGAACGCAACTTCTCCTGAAGACGGTCAGAGCATACTGACCGGAACGTCGAGTACCTCTGGTTTGTTTTCAGAACCATTCTCTTAGTTTAGAATTATTTGCACATGGCGTTTCCGCAAACTTTTCATTATTTAGTATCTCCACCATGCAAAGCCTCAAATCTTACTTAAAATCAGAGTAACAACTCTATAAGAATTCCAAAATGACAAAATATCTATCAGTCTCGGGAAATTACAAATAGGCACTTATACCGGAATGTATTAGCCACGTAGGCCTAACGTCATGACTACTGCGTAAACTAACGTATAACCGTCAATGGCCTAGCTTATTGAAACGTCCAGCTTTCTAGGCTCATGAGATGGGGAGATTCGCCAGGAAAGCTGGAAATACTAACCATACTTAGAATGCGGATGTCACCATGGTCAGGTAATGGACACGGTTTTTTTGGTCCGATATTTTCCATTTCCGGTATTTTTTTTCAGTGTTTTCCCATCAATTGTCTTGCCGAAAAGTTCACAATTCTGTTGAAATTATATTAATTGGAAAGAACATTTAAAAATAACACCCGTACATTAAAAACTTGGCGTTTTGTATTATTTTTGCGAGAACCATACGGGGACGAATTTCGGAGGTCACAGTTATTTTAACTCCGAAAAATTCCATTCTGCGGACGTGGAAGAACATAGGGTGTTGTGTGTTGATATCGCACATTCACGTGTACAGTTCATTAAATAGACTTTGATCATGCTGCCACCATTTCAGTCATGTTCCCTGTATTCAGTAACAGTACTGAATGATAATGATTTACCAGACTATTTTTCCTTCCAGCCTCGCTTTGGTTACGTTGATTTTAAAGGGAAAAAAATAAAGATGGCCGCAACATGATAATGGTCTATAGAGATGGCTTTAGGCTTATACCACAAAATGTCTGTCGCGTCCGATGTAACCAACCGGGATTTGCGGAATGGTAAGACATTTCGGGGATTTCACGCCGTAGTGCCCTTTAAATATTAAAATTAAATATACCTACCAGGAACTGGTCCACTGCAAATGACACCAGCTTGGTAACTGTCCTCCTTGTTGAAGCATTCTTCGTCACGCGGAAACAATTCATACATTAACGTGGGGATGTGACATTGAGCGAAGGAGGATTCACTCCCAGAGCATTTGATGTTACCGCTTATGGCCACCGGGCCGTCGGTGCGACCGAACCGGTCGTCCGTCGGTGTCTCCAGGCCGTAGCCAAACCCCAGCTGCCGGCAAATCACGTTACTCTCCTGGTACCCGATGCTCCACAAACCATCCAAACAAATACTCCCCCAGGTTCCGTTGGTAAATACCTCCACTCGGCCCTCGTTCGGGGTCGAGCCACCCACGAGTCTCAGCTGGAATTCTTCGGACTCTTTATTTATTTTGTCAAATATAACAAAGAGAAAGGTTTAAAGTTATAAATATATATGTATAGTATCGTTTCCTTTACATGCATTTTGTTCGTTTCCATGGAGACCTGAGTCCGACATGGATTTTTTCGCCTGATTCTTCGTCTTTTTTTAAAGAGAAAGGTTGAAAATCGTTTAGGATAATTGGCTTTGCATGCATAACGCCGCTCAAAATCTGAACAACCATGTCCAAATCCTAACCTGTTAAAGTTTCAGCTCATGAATATAAGACTTTTCGAGAAAACAGTAAAAAAAAAAATACACAACCTTATTTCGATCCCATGAACACGATTTATCGGCCACACAACTCTGTATATCCAACAAAAAAACGTTATATTGTCCTGATCGTTGCAAATCACCTAAACTTTTTGATCTTTTCTAAATGACAGCAAGCCAGACAGAATAACACCTGTGCGATATCTTTAAAGCAAGCTAGTATAAACGTGCTTTTTAGGGTGTGGCGCTCCCCCCCCCCAAAAAAATATATTTTTAAGTTGATTTGTCGTAGGCCTATTGTATTGCGACCACGTAAATCTGGCTTGAAAACGACGGCTTTTGCAGAGATTAGCAGAGATTCTGACAGAACGTCTTTAGACGCATCGTTGAACAGGCCTTCTTTCGTTGATTTCTTCAAAATGACAAGATGCCAGTATTACGTCAGTTATTTTTGGGATAGCTGGCAAATGATGGACTGTAGCTTTAAGTTGCCAATTGGAGAAGAACTCTTTACCTTCAATCCTATTGCATATCACTCCAGCAGTGCGTCCAGTCGGACATTCATCCTGGAACCAAGCCTTGGCGGGACACTGAGCGATGTGGCTCTCATTACCAGTGCAAGCAAAATCGGTGGCCAGATAAGATACATTTGAAATATACATATACGTATTTGTATTCGGGTCGTAGTTCCCGAAGTAGGAGCTGGTGGTAGCCCGTAGTGCTGACGGTAGGCGTTTCATGCGGCAGATGGCGTTAGCGTCAGCCAGATCCCAGCCCTGATCGCATATCTGGAACCGATGACGCCAGTCGTCGGTATGCAGGTTCACCATCACCCGTCCCTCGTATCCGCTGGCTCCATCGACAAGATATATTCCAGACAAATTATCTACATTTCAGCAGGTAAGGGAGGAATGTTGCACATTAAAAACTCAAGAAAAGGACTTCTGTTGTCTTTTAAAATTAAGCCTCACTGGCATCAACCTCCCCAAAACAGACAAACATTCACCAATCACTTTAACTACGGCGATATTTAACATGAAAAGATGGAGCTAACGAGACGTCGGAATTCGCACAGACCTTCTCTCATTAAAGATTTAAATATAAAGATGTTGCTAGGCATCGCCGCCACCTTAACACACTAAAATGAATCTGAGACACTCAAGAGTTGTCGCGGTCGATGCACAGACAAGTTAAATGTTATCAAGATATTTCTAGGCATTGCCGCTACCTTTACAAACTAAATTTCAAGACAAGACAAACCTTTCCATTCGTCCTGGTCCAAGCACTTCACTGCAGCGGAATGACTGGCATCCGCACACTGGTGCTCCATCCATCCGTCGTTTGCGCACTCGTCCAGTCTGGTCTCCGACCCATTACACCTTACGTTACTCAGCCAAACCGGTCCCGTCCCGTTGCCTGCATCATGCTTAAATCCGTTCACGGCAAGCCATGGGAATCCGAGTTGCTTGCACACCACCAAGGCGTCAAAGAAGCCCCAACCATCCCTGCAGACAGTGCCCCATTGACCGTTATTCAGGACCTCGACTCGGCCCTGTTTGCCGCCGATATGTGATAGGCGTACATCATGATCTAGAAGCAAGGACATTATTACAGGTTTTTACAAATGATGTTAGCGGTAGTGGGAATACCATTTTGCAATGACTGCAGAAAGACAAAGTTTCATTGTACTGCGGGTGCATGACAGCTTTCCTCGGTTGTGAATATGCCTGGGACCTAATGACATCACGCTTTGTTTACATGTGCGCTTTCTATGTTGTAGACGGTCCCTACTTCGTCTGGCGTCCCGACTTTACTCACATAGGAAAGTGCATAATGTAAACAAAGCCATTACGTCATTATGTCTCAGGATTATTCCTGAGAGGCTGCACTCCATGTTCTCTCGTCAATTTCGAAATTAATCGACTTTCTCATGCATTTTCTAAATATCTAATTTCAAAACTGACGGCACTGATCCTTGTATAACTTACAGTGTTTGATTTGATGGTACTTCATACAAGGTTGAGAACAGAAATCAGGCCTCCCACCTTTAAAAGGTATTATATAAATCTCAATTTAAAAATGTTTGGAGAAACGTTAGGAATAAGACTATCAATTTTGGACTGAAATACACCTTATCATGGTTCAGGTAAGCCTATACAATATACATGCACACCAGCACAGTTGTTTAACAATATTACAGTAAAAAGATCAAGGATTGATTAAAGCAAACGTGACTGTGCTGTCTTTCAAATTCAAACTTCAGAAAAAACACTTTTAAACTCAGATCTTGACCTTAATCAAAACAATTATTTTGTGCAATTATTATGCAAAACCTAAGTTGAGTAGGATTGTTTTAATGTGTTAACAAAATCTTAGAATTTGTAATTAAGTGGAATCAGTTGATTTAAATCATTAAAATGACCCTCAATCAATTTATTTTGCAAAAAAAAATAAGATTTTTACAAAACAATGATTGAAGTCAGTGATTAAAAAACAATCATTTGATTTAAATCGCGATGTAAATCACTGAGTCACTTGAATCAACGAGATTTAAATCAGCCAACAACCCTGTACGATATGCCTAACCTACTATTCACTACATACTAGAAGTTGTCGTTATTACTTATAAATGTCGTTATAAAATTGTATTGTCGCAATTAGATTATTTTTGTTGCTCGTGGTCTAATAAGTAAACATACCGAAATTCGTGGGAAAAGGACAAGGGACTATTGGGTTAGGGCACATTTAAGTTTGAACAATCTTGTGCAAAAAAACTATGGGGATGTTTCCCAAATGTCCAATCCAAGGTAATTTTTTATTATTATTATCATCGTCGTCGTCGTCGTTGTCATCGTCAGCATCGTCAGCATCATCAGCATCATCAGCATCATCAGCATCATCAGCATAAGCAGCAGCAGCAGCTGCAGCAGCAGCATCAGCAGCATCAGCAGCATCAGCAGCATCATCAGCATCATCAGCATCCCCAGCATCGTCAGCATCATCAACATCATCAGCATCATCAGCATCAGCAGCAGCAGCAGCTGCAGCAGCAGCATCAGCAGCATCAGCAGCATCAGCAGCATCAGCAGCATCAGCAGCATCAGCAGCATCAGCAGCATCAGCAGCATCAGCAGCATCAGCAGCATCATCAACATCATCAGTATCATCAGTATCATCAGTATTATCAGTATTATCAGTATTATTAGTATTATTATTTACAATAGGTGGCGCTCAAGCTTCATTGCGGCATAATGACTGACATAAAAAAATGACACTCCTCAAAAAAGGTCGCTTGTGAAAAAAGAGCACTTGTAAGAAAATATTGGGGGAGTTAGGCAGTTAAAATACCCCTTACCCCCCCCCCCCCCCCGCTTGCTACGCCATTCCTGGGGCTCCTTTCACTGATCTATGCAGTGGCGTAGCCATGGGGGGGGGGGGGGGCGTGGGGGGCGACAGCCATGAAACCCCCCATGAAACCTTGTCGCCCCCCACTGAGATTTTGAGTTTTTAAAAAAATTATCATTGATCTACATGACGCCCCCCATGAAATGTTCCATCCCCCCCAGCGCCCCCCGCCCCTGAAAAATTCTTGGCTTCGCCACTGGATCTGTGTAATTATAAACACTCGGATTTTGACCAGTTCGCCCCTGTCTTGCAAAAATGGCCGCCAATATACTATACTAGGCATAATGCAGAATTAGAAATGTGCCCCATAAAATAATTATATAGAGCTGTACCTCTCTCAATCGTTTAAAAAAAAATGCGAAGTACACAAGTCATGTACAAATATTCAAAAACGATATATATTAACGCCGTTAGAAAGAATGCTGAGTCTACCTAGGCCAGCTAGCTTTCAGCCAGTGATACGGGGGAAATATATATAGCATATAGTGTAATATATGAAATAATACTAGCTGCAGCACTCCACAAATAATAATTAACCTACCTTGGGCGTTTACCGTAGCCTTCATTATAAGAAGCAGGATGATCGCTTGGTACATTTTGGTAAGGGTGATTTTTGTTTGTCTTTTATTTGATTACAGGAACCACATTCCACTCGTCAATCTGTAAACAATGAAAATCTCCGTCGAGGTTTGAGCTGAACAATTTGTTATAGAATAGAGAGGTTCAATCTGCATCAGCACGTAGGCCTATATACTGTCGCCGTTGTTTGTAATTCTATGTAGCCTCAAGGGCGCTCATAGTCGTGCGTCGATGTATGGTATGAACATGGAGGAACCTTCCTCCATGGTATGAACATGTACAGTTCACCGAAGCCGTGACGAGTCGTCATAAAATTAAAGCACTGTTCAATGCACTGCTTCGCTTCTCCGCTCGTCCCTAACGCCCTATGGTTGCAGACCAGTAAACCAGTCCAGTATTTAAGCATGCTGTGGGCCATGAACTTGAGGGTTTGTAAAAAATATGAGTGGAAGCTGTGCACAGGATTGTGAGCTTGTAGTTCCGTTCAATTTGGATGAATTTGGGGCCCTTAAAGCGCTCTATTTTGCAATGGAGTGTAGGCATCGTTTTTCAAAATGGCGATGGGCTTCAGGACTATTTTCAGGGGTGATCATTTTCGGATGGAAATTTCTCCTAAAAGTCATCAGTTGACCCCCAAAAATTGAAAAGAAAATGAAAGATGATGACATAAGCTTTAATTTGATGTGTGTCTCGAACACCTTGGAGAGTTGTGAGTATTTTCCCTAAATTTCTGAAGTGGGAGCATTTACCAAATCTGCAACCCTAGTCAGGGTCGCAGGTGTATTATCTTTTTGAAGCGTACAGCATAGTGGGTAGTTGCTAATGTGCACGAAGCATTAAGGGGCACGTGATGTGCGCAGGGGGAAGTACTGACTGGGGTCAAAGGTCAGACACATTTTATCCAATAAGAGCTCTAAGAAATTAGCCGGCACCGTGCTTCCCTGAAAGTGCGGTGGGTTCAAGCGCAGTTCGCTCTTGGTACTGGACTAGTTAATATTTGATCAGGTTTGAATATGCCAAAGGTAACCCCGGTGCTCCATAGATAATTCTCGCAATATCTTCACTGGCACAAAGACATAGGCTACTCCAGTATACTTTTGAGTTTAGATCCAACGAAACGGACAACAAAAATGTTCACAAACAAAATGTCACAGAATTTACACAACACAGTTGGTGATTTTATTCCGTCTACTAATTAGCACATGTTCCAAATCTACAGTTGGGAAGTAATTTACAGCAAAAAAAGAGCTGCTCAAATGTATCCATACCGAGGTTTGGATTGATGACCGTTTTATAGGCGAGTGTTCGGGCTCATCGGCAACACCTAAATAGGTTATCTGACATTCTCAATATTGGTCGTTTCTCCTTTGTTTCCCTTTCTAATTTGTTTGTGTCACAGTGCCCAGAAATCGAGTGTGCGTCAGATGACGGGGCTTTCGACAGGGCTCTGAGGTCGCTTTACGTGGTTTACTACATGCAATCACATTTGGGGTTTTTCATCAACCTGGAGAAAAGCCATCTGCAGCCATCCTCTAGGATGATCCATCTGGGTCTGGGGATCTGTTCAAAATCCTTGTCTTTCTGGATTCCAGAGAAAAAAAGATATCATTTGCCGAAGTAAGAGAGAATATCCTATTGGCAGACCAGGTTGTTTTAAAACAGCTTCAACGCTTTGTCGGAAAATGTCAAAGCTTTACGTTGGTATTTCCAGCGGCATCCTTGTTTGTAAGAGAGTGTTGCACATTTATGTCAAGATTAGACGACGTTTCCCCCACATCTCTTACACAAGAAGTGAGAGCCGAGATCCTTTTCTGGCGTTTTATAGATTCATTCTCGCAACCCATACCTTGGAAAAAGGAGCACCATGTATCAGTGGCTCTGAGTTCGGACGCGTCTGGTTTTCGTTGGGGAGGAGTTTTGGTCGGTCCGTCAGGAAACACGAGTTTTGGAGATTACTGGCCTCAAGAAATTCTAGCTGTGGAAGACATATGCTGCAAAGAGGCATTGGCTTTGTATTTTGTCTTGCAGTCGGTCTTAGACTCATTGTGGGATAGACGTGTGGACGTAACAGTTGACGCATTAGTTCTCTTTGACGTTTGAAACAGGCGCAGAGCGAAGTCGACAGCTTTGGCAAGGGTTTTAAAGTTGATTTTCGCCCTTACTTTAGAGGCTAACTTCACGCTGCAGTTGAGATGGGTCCCTTCCAAGCAAAATCCAGCGGATGCCCCGTCAAGAGAGGTGTCTAAGGCAGATGCTCGATTATCCCAGTCAATCTGGAAGCTTCTTCAGAGAGAGAGTTGGGTGGGCCTCGAGGCTTCACATTTGACTTGATGGCACTTCCTTCAAATGTGCCGAGTGGGTTAGACGAGTCTGCACTAAAATTCTACTCAAGGGATCCGGCACCTGGATCGTCGGGGGTAAATGTCTTTGCCCAGCAGTGCCCGGTGGGCGAAGAGCTTTTATTCCCACCTTTTGTTCTGATAGCTTCACTCATTCGACTGTTCCAGGAATGGGGAAATGTGAAGGTAACGATGGTTGTACCGAAGCACCCTCACCCGAAACCATGGTGGCCAAGTCTGCTTTCTTATGCACGCCAGTCAGTACGTCTGTCAGAGGAAGGACAGATGGGGGTCATTGAGTATCCATCAGCTAATGGTTACACGCCGAATAAGAAGGGTCTGCCCTTTCAGCTTTGGGCCTTTGAATGTTTCTGTCCTCACTGCGGTAAACATATGAAGGAAAATCCGCTGCCCAAGCAAATGAATGTCCTTCTCATGTCAGATTCCATGTTTAAAGGCTTGAAAGGATTCAGCTGGCCCTTGAGCCTAGATGTGCAGCTGGTCACAAGAGGGGGTCATAATATCTCATCATTGTGTAGAGCAGCAGCCACCACATGTCGACGACATGCACAGGATGCAGTGGTTTTACATGGGGGCATCAATGATTTCAGCAGATTGGCAGATTGTCAGGAGGGGGTTCAAGAGGTCATAAGAGTGTTCAGGGCAGCTGCCGTTCGGCTTCGAGCCGAGTTTCCCGATTGCGTTTTCATCTTGTCATCGGTCTGTCAAACCAGGCTGGTGAAAGTAAACCGTTCGGTAGCTGTAGTTAACGAAGCCCTAAGAGCCATATGTAATGAGGCCGGCTGGGCTTTCCTCTCCAATGATTACATTATGCAAGAGGATCTGAGGGACGATGTCCATCTGTCTTGGTGGGGCAGTCTAAAGCTTCATAGTAGGTTGCAGATGGTTTTAAGGTCAGCTCTGCACCTACGCACTGGTCCCGACATAGCTTGTTTCCGATAGAACAACAGAACATCGATCGTAAACAAATTTACATCTTCTTTTTCAAAGCGTGACGGGGTACTGGCGAGGTTGAAGACGCTAGATGGCCTTTTGGATGGGCGGGCATACGATAAGCAGAAAAGTAAGCTGGTGGCATCACTCGAAGAGTTTATCCAGAAACACCACGGCGAAGGATACCACACAGAGGGAGTCGACTTACACTCAGCTACGCCCCTGGATATTGTCGCCTTCCTAGTGGACAAGGATTCTAAAGGGAGAACACAAGTCCACACCGTTGGATGTGAAAACTTGGGCAAGCATGGCTTTTTCCCTTGTGAATGCCCTCGTCATTTAGCAGCCGGAACTGTGGACTCTTACATTGGCCAGCTCAGGGGGTATTACAATTCTGTAGGCAGAACCGAGATTTGGCGCTCAGGCTCGTTATGGGGTAACCCTTGCATATCACAGCGGGTTCAAAGATATCTACGGGCTATTCGACTGGAACAGGCCGAGGCACACGTCACACCAAGGCAAGCCGTCCCAATATTCTCGGATAAGTTACGCTGGTTGGCGACAGAAATAAAGAGGCGTTTGTCATCCCGAGAATGTAGCAGCTCTCCATTCATTCAGAGATACATATTGCAGAGAGATTTAGCATTCTTTTGATGTCTTTGGTGGGCTGGTGACAGGGCAGGCGACTTAGGCAGGACCAAGACATGCGAGATTTCGAGAATAGAGGGCGGCGACCTTCTCTTCAACCACACCGTAGGGAAAACGATTAGAGAGTCCTCTTCTTCTCTTATTGTCATTCCAAAGCTGGAGGGTCAATCAGATCTGGACCCAGCCGGGGCAGTTAACAGTTTGGTTGAACTGGCAAGGTCAAACGGTTACAGCCTTACAGATGGTTTTCTCTTTCGGCCTTCAACACAGGACCACAGGTATCTTGTCAACAAGCCTTTCGTAGGTGCCGCTCCCAACGTGCGTTTGCAGGCCTACTTTTCCTCTTCATCAGATCCAGACGATCGCCGGCTGAGGGCCCATGGAAACCGAGCGGGGGTGGCAGCCACCTTGCGTCTCCTTGGAGCTTCAGAGGAGCAGGTCATGGATCACTGCAGATGGGCTTCCAGGAAAACCTATAAGCACTACACAGAGTTGGAAAAAATAACCAGGCGTAAACAAACAGTACAGGCACTGCGCAATGCTGTCAGTAAGGATCAGGGTCAGCAATCTTCAGCTGATCTAGCGGGATGTTTTTTCAGAGGACTTAACTCAGGCTTCAAAGTTCAGCGAGCATTTCCATAGATTTCAGATTTTATAGGCCTACTGGTTGGATCTGCTTGTAGCATTGGGCTTTAAGCCTTAGTTCAGTGCATTCCTATGGAAAGAAAGAGGGAAATATTTAGAAGAGCATGAATAGGAACAGCACATAAGATGCTTGGTGTGGGACAGGCTTTTTATTCAAGGTGTACTACTCCATTACGAGATCTTAATCAAGTCATAATTATAATCATATTCATGTGTTGTAATTTTAAAATTGGCAAAGATCATCTGCAAAATGGCAACTTTTGAATGCAAGAGGCGGTGTATCAGGTTTGACAGGTTACGTGACATAATTATTTGAGAATGCATGCATAACAAAGAAAAGGGTACTCTCTTGTTTTATAATTAAAATACACAAATGAATATCAATTAAGCAACATTGGTCCTCGTTTTTCATTAAGGGTGGGGCAGGTTTTAGGGTAAGAGTTGGGATTAGAGATGGGTGGATGATGAAATGGTGAGTATGAATGGTTTGAGGGCTGGAGCTCGGTAGGGGGTTTCGGAAAGAATCTATTAAACCCATATCTAAGCCTTGTAGATTCTGGAGCCCGCAACGGAACAACAGAGCGATATAAATAGCTCACTATTTGTACCGCTCTAAACGATGAGGGCGACAGAGGAATCAAGTCATTCGTGATTCTAGCTGACCGAAGGCGTGGAGTTCGCGGGGCTGTACGTGGTAAGAGTATGGTGTTCCATATGTGCCAACGGCCTCGCATGTTTTTTTTTTGGGTCGCATGTTTTTTTTTTGGGTCGCATGTTTTTTTTTTGGGTCGCATTTTTTGTTTTGGGTCGCATTTTTTGTTTTGGGTCGCATTTTTTGTTTTGGGTCGCATTTTTTTTTGGGGTCGCATTTTTTTGGGGGGCCGCATTTTTTTTTTGGCGGCGCATTTTTTTTTTGGGTCGCATTTTTTTTTTTTGGGTCGCATGTTTTTTTTGGCGGCGCATTTTTTTTTTGGCGGGCATTTTTTTTTTGGCGGCGCATTTTTTTTTGGCGGCGCATTTTTTTTTTGGCGGCGCATTTTTTTTTTGGCGGCGCATTTTTTTTTTGGCGGCGCATTTTTTTTTTGGCGGCGCATTTTATTTTGGCGGCGCATTTTTTTTTTTGGCGGCGCATTTTATTTTTGGCGGCGCATTTTTTTTTTGGCGTCGCATCGCATTTTTTTTTGGCGTCGCATTTTTTTTTGGCGTCGCCTTTTTTTTTTGGCGTCGCCTTTTTTTTTGGCTGCGCATTTTTTTGGGGCGGCACATTTTTTTTTTGGCGTCGCCTGAAGAAAAATATAACAAGCAACTGTTTCAGCTCGGCTCAGCTTACTTCAACAAAACTAATGAAAGTAGACAAAATAATACTGAAGCTTTCAAAAAGTATTACTGTAATTGTTGCTTTACAGAAAATAGCCTGCTGAGCTAAATGTTGCAGTATTCTAATGGAAAGTGATTGTACACAGGGGCAGGTACATAAATAGTTTGCATAGTGGCTGGTTTTGAATAGTGCCCCTATTTTGAAAGATGGTACCAGCCCCCCCCCCCCATTTTTTTTTCTCTAGCCCCCCCCCCCCCCCAAAATAAATTCCGTAAAAAAAAAATGCATTAGCAAAAAGAAGGATTGTGATGTACATGCGAACAGTCTCCCCCTAAAGAAGAAATAGCCGTGACAAGGGTGCATTAGTTAATACAGGTATCACAAGTCCTAAGTTCCCCCAACATTATTCTTAATTAATGAAATAGAAATTCACGATTTCAACAATATCCCAAATGCAAATGACAGAGGACACTCTTCTGCCCATCTTGTGAGAAAATGATAGAAATCCAATTACGCATACCAACACGAAGCTCATTAGAATGAAAAAAGTGCCAATAAAAAAGTTGCAGTAAATAGCGTTGCTCCAATGTACTGGTTTGATCATACTTTAAAAGGTAGAATGTTAATCCCTTTTGTATCTAATCTAAAAGTAATAGGATTACACAGCATATTCTTTGTCATCTTTGCATTAAAAGGTCTGCAATTATCTGTTAGATTACCAAGATTGCGTCTTGTTTTAGTTAAACATCCTTTTAAACAAGGAAACTTTTGTAGGGTAAAGTTATTAATTAATGAAAGTCTACCCTGCCTTGCAGGATCACTCAAACCAGTACATTGGAGCGATGCTGTTTACTGCAACTTTTTTATTGGCACTTTTCTCATTCAAATGAGCTTCGTGTTAGTATGCGTGATTGGATTTCTATCATTTTCTCACAAGATGGGCAGAAGAGTGACCTCTGTCATTTGCATTTGGGATATTGTTGAAATCGTGCATTTCTATTTCATTAATTAAGAATAATTTTTTTGGGGAACTTAGGACTTGTGATACATGTATAGTGTGAATGAGTTTAGGATTTTATTGGTGCTCCTCATTGAAAATATGGCATAATTCCCCCCCCCCCCCCCCCCCACTTATTGATTTTCGGAGGCCTAAGTGTCAGACGGTCCACATTTCTGCACGCCTCCCTGAAAAAATTCTGGATCCACCGTGCTAGCCCCCCCCCCCACCCAAATATTTGTTCTAGAACCGCGCCTGATTCCTTGGTATTCCCAGACATCACTAGCCTTGACCAAGGCTATCAGCTTGTTCCCATACGAGCTTGTTCCCGCTACCGCACACCGCGCGCGCCGCGACACAATCACTATTACTATACCGTTAGCCTCAACGACCCTTGCGTGTGCTTTGTGTGCATGTACGTACGCCCCACACACACTTCCGCAAACAGCCGTACAATAAGTCGAAGCGGAAGATGCTTGTTCCCATATGAGCTTGTTCCCGCTACCGGTACCATACCGTACACCGCGCGCGCAGCGACACAATGTTGTACTATACCGATAGCCCCAACGACCCTTGCGTGTGCTTTGTGTGCATGTACGTACGCCCCACACACACTTCCGCAAACAGCCGTACAGTAAGTCGAGGCGGAAGATAGCCTTGACGCAACCGTGTATGCTGAATATGATAATTAGTACGCGCTATGGTAAATAGTCTTCTCTCATTGGATAACGGCTGACAAAAAAATGAATATTTATTGAATTGCATAATACGACCAAAGGTTTATAAACAGACGGCCTGTGGTAACAATAATAATTGTAAAACAACCCCTTAAAATCTTAAATAATAGTAGAATAATATTTATAAAGTTACACATAGTTTGGGGCGAAAATAAAATGAAAAGGATGAAAAAAATTAGACCTTCAAAAAAAGGCAAACGGTACAAAACCGCACGCCGGCAAAAACGATGTCACCGTGCACAGAGGCCTCGTTGGGGCCGTCCACTGCAGGCACCGGCCCGGCTGGCGCCATGCAGTGAGACACGCTGCGCTTTCACGTTCAGCGGCAAAAAAGCGCTCACGCTATTGAGTATATCTACCGCTGACTTTTTGGGGGGGGGGGGGGGTATTTCTTCTAAGCTGTCAAGGGGATATGGGAAAAAAATATTTCTCCTTCAGCAAACTTATTCTGTAAGACTGAGTTTAACTTGTATGAACAACTTATAAGTTATATGTCGTATGTACGACTAATATATCGACAGGGTACGACATATTTCGACAGGGTACAACTAATATCATCGACAGGGTACGACATATTTGTCGACAGGGTATGACATATCAAACATATGACATAATGTCGACAGGTGCCGGTACGACATATATGTCGTGCATAAGTCGAGTCGACAGGGTACGATAAATGTCGCATACGACAAAGTCGTATATAAGTGCGACTTCATATCTCGTGTGTACAAAATATGAATTGTAACTCGTTTGTTCGACTTGTTTGTCGATTATGTCGTACATACAACATATCTTGTGAGAACATACGACTTGTATCTCGTGCGATTTACATCTACGACTTACATGTCGTACCTTTGTCGTAGGTACGACATATACGATTCATACGTACGCGTTAAAATACATGTGTCGTACGTATGAGATGTAGTTTGCACATGGTACGAATTCAGGGAGAGTTTTTTTCACCATGTACCTGACAGTTTCGTATATTTCCATCCCAAAGTCAATAGCTCGTTTCTTGCAGTTAATTCATACGGGTGCTTATAGATACGAGTTATCCTGCATTCGATTAAATGGGTATGATTTGACCTGGGTCCGAGTTGACCTGTTCCCTACATTCGCTGTCAGAATAGCACGGGCAGGTAGCGGCGTGATAATGTACGCTGTTGCACCGACAAAACGTCGGCGGACTGTTTTGAACTGTCCAATTCGCAATACATGGAAATAGTATCATTTTGAACAACTGTTCACTCATATAGCGGCATATTTCATTTGTTTGTAATAAAACTGGAGAAATGGTTTAAAATGGGATTGAAATACCTGGACATACCATGGTTTGAGTGAACATACATGTACGTGGTGTATACAGTAATTTGCGGGTCATGAATATGTATGTCGCGGGTCAAAGTTTACGGGCTTTGATTGGATATCGTGTAATATATGCGCATCAGAAATTTTCGGCCGATTTCGGTCGAAACTATAAAGAAACACATAAGGAATTCGCCACGGTTGCGTCAAGGCTATCTTCCGCTTCGACTTATTGTACGGCTGTTTGAGGAAGTGTGTGTGGGGCGTACGTACATGCACACAAAGCACACGCAAGGGTCGTTGGGGCTATCGGTATAGTACAACATTGTGTCGCTGCGCGCGCGGTGTACGGTATGGTACCGGTAGCGGGAACAAGCTCATATGGGAACAAGCTGATAGCCTTGGTCAAGGCTAAGACATCACATGGGCATCATATGACAGGCACGTGGACACGTGACCCCCCCCCCAAAAAAAATGCGACGCCTAAAAAAAAAGGCGCCGCCAAAAAAAAAAGGCGCCGCCCAAAAAAAAAAGGCGACCAAAAAAAAAAAAGGCGACCAAAAAAAAAAAGGCGCCGCCAAATAAAAAATGCGCCCCCCCCCAAAAAAAAAATGCGACGCCGTTGGCACATATGGAACACCATAAGCCTCAAGGGCGCTCATAGTCGTGCGTCGATGTATGGTATGAACATGTACAGTTCACCGAAGCCACGGTGACGAGTCGTCATAAAATTAAAGCACTGTTCAATGCACTGCTTCGCTTCTCCGCTCGTCCCTAACGCCCTAGGGTTGCAGACCAGTAAATCAGTCCAGTATTTAAGCATGCTGTGGGACATGAACTTGAGGGTTTGTAAAAAATATGAGTGGAAGCCGTGCACAGGATTGTGAGCTTGCAGTTCCGTTCAATTTGGATGAATTTGGGGCCCTTAAAGCGCTCTATTTTGCAATGGAGTGTAGGCATCGTTTTTCAAAATGGCGATGGGCTTCAGGACTATTTTCAGGGGTGATCATCTTCGGATGGAAATTTCTTCTAAAAGTCATCAGTTGACTCCCCAAAAATTGAAAAGAAAATGAAAGATGATGACATAAGCTTTAATTTGATGTGTGTCTCGAACACCTTGGAGAGTTGTGAGTATTTTCCCCAAATTTCTGAAGTGGGAGCATTTACCATTGGGGTCTATGGAAGTTTATTTACTGGTCGATCCGCAACCCTAGTCAGGGTCGCAGGTGTATTATCTTTTTGAAGCGTACAGCATAGAGGGTAGTTGCTAATGTGCACGAAGCATTAAGGGGCACGTGATGTGCGCAGGGGGAAGTACTGACTGGGGTCAAAGGTCAGACAAATTTTATCCAATAAGAGCTCTAAGAAATTAGCCGGCACTGTGCTTCCCTGAAATTGCGGTGGGTTCGAGCGCAGTTCGCTCTTGGGACTGGACTAGTTAATATTTGACCAGGTTTGAATATGCCAAAGGTAACCCCGGTGCTCCGTAGATAATTCTCGCAATATCTTCACTGGCACAAAGACATAGGCTGCTCCAGTATACTTTTGAGTTTAGATCCAACGAAACGGACAACAAAAATGTTCACAAACAAAATGTCACGGAATTTACACAACACAGTTGGTGATTTTATTCCGTCTACTAATTAGCACATGTTCCAAATCTACAGTTGGGAAGTAATTTACAGCAAATAAAGAGCTGCTCAAATGTTTCTACCACTCCAAATGGTTTTTTAAAGTTAATCACCGTAAAACAAAATATTTCAGCTCGGAAAACACGACACACACAAGTAAACTGATCGGACCTCTCTGAAAACGGAAGCAGATTCGACGCCGGTCGATATGAATTTAGAAACATAGTGTTTAAACAGTTTAAACTTAAAAGAAGTAAAAAAAAAAAAAGGAAACACGTCCTAGTACTTCTTGGGGGGGGGGGGGGAACCATAACATTCAACTTCAACTAACTTCAACTATAATCTCATGCATAGGCTATACATTACATACTGTATTAACTTGATTAATCATGTATTGTGAAAATCTATTTATGATAATACCACTTGATAAGGTCTACCACTTAAATATTAATTAACATCAAAGATTATATGCATTGGTGGTACATCTGATCCAAAATTAATGTTCTTTTTTTGGTGTTCGACTTGAAATAATCATTTGATGCAATATTTGCCTCACGTCGGGCTGGGGGGGGGATTATAGTACCCACTCCATTTTATTGCTTTCGATTTAGTTTAAAATGAAGCCTTTCAATTAAAAGCTGTCGCTAATTAGGAAAAGGAATATGTACGATTTTCCCCTTAGATAGCTTCAACACAGTTTGTTCTTCAAGTGCAAACACATGAAAACTCCAACACGTTTTTGCAAAACGAAATAATATAGTATATCTTTCAGGACAATCACTATACGCAGTCAGACATTACCCTCTGTAACAACTTCTCAGAAATTGTTTGGGGCACGAGGAGGTCTCCCTTCGGAAACCTATAAGCCCTCCCCACCCCACCCTAGCCCCGTAAGGGGGGATAACAGTATACGAGTCACATTTCGAGACCTTACGAGACTTTATGTACGGTTTCAGGTTTATTCCTATCACTGGACTGTCAACTGTCATCAATTTCATTTGCATCACCATTCATTAATCAACTGTCATGTAACGCTTTTATATATTTGACATGAGTCTTATTATGGAACTTATGTATTGCAACTAGCTAAGTAACGTCCGAAACAATCGGACTTTGTCAGGCAACTAATGGTCCGGTGGGCTGATCACGTTGGTAGTCGCTTGCAATACGTACATGTATATAAGTTCCAGTATAAGATTCATTTGTATGATACTTCATCGTATACTACACTGGATGACTGAGAACATACATCATTATGCTTGTATACAGTTTCATTGATACTACACAATGTGAAGCTTCCCTTTTATCTATGAGTGTGGTTGGAACATAACATAATTATGTTGTGCAAAATTATAATCCAACATTAACTAAATGATTTTTAATAGAATGGTTTAATTTCCTGTCTGGAAAGTTGGAACAACTAACCAAGGACTAAGAATGTTTTTTTTTGCGAAGGGCAGAGCAATTTATACAAACTTCGATTTGTGACATGTCTATCGTGTGACCTGACCCTGTACACACGGGGTATTGGGGGCGGGAGCTCTCGGACCCCCCCCCCCCCCCGCTCGAGATCAGTGTCCCCCTTGCGCCCCCCCCCCTTAGAACTTGCACAGAAAACACAAAGTGAGTAATTTGACTCATTATCGTAAAAAATGAGTCATTTTGTCCGTGTAGTGACACTTTGGCTCAAAGTGTGTCACTACACGGACAAAATGACTCATTTATTACGATAATGAGTCAGGTTACTGACTTTGTGTTTTCTGTGTGGACAAGGCAAAATAGCTGCGCATTATTGAAACTAAATCTACAAACCCTCTGTGTGCCTCTCCTCCAGAGAATGAGTTCCCTGAGTCACAGTGCCCCTTTCAGACCATGAACCCTTCCCGCCAATCCCCGAGATTGTCCCCGCGATCACCCCACGGCCATGCCCCTACACCAATGAGGTCAGAAACAGACCAACAGAGACAAAACAAAACCTTCAAGAGGGAGTTCACGTGCTATTTGAATACTTGATGTGAGCCTACATAATACTGGACTACATCCATTTACACAATTAAAACAAATACACACACAAGAATCCCTGCGTGAAATTGAAGACTAGACTAGTTCTGATTACTTATGGTTGAATATGACATTACTTAATGTAAAAAAAAATGATATTGCTTTAATGATCATGTACAATTCCCACAGCTGCATTACATTAGTTCTGACTCAGCCATATTAGTACATATCTAATTACGGTATTTGGTGCGTAATAGTCCCTAGGCTAAATTTTAAAAGATTGGAAGCCTAGGCACCAGACAACTTAGGGTAAAAATCTCTTAAATCTTAGATCGAAATTTGAGATTAAAATAACGCAGTCATTCCAGTGGAAATTGGAGTGAAAACTCAATATATTCCACTGAATACATTTAAAACATCTGATCCCAAGTTTCAGTTGGTGTGAGAGAAATTCTACTGCAATAGAGTGAATTCTCAATCTTCAGGACTTCCTTTCGAACCTTTGCAACATTCAAGATTGAGTTTTGCCCTTCGCTGACGTATTTTGTCCACAGCATTTACGTGCCTAAATCAAGCAAGTTAATACAAACCAGCTGGCAAGCAGGAGGAGCGCAGAAGAAAGTACGGAGCTAGCTCCATCTAAAATGGACAGAAAAAAAGAGAAATCACAAGGTTGCTAAATAAGCAATTTGTGAAAACAAAAACTTCCATCCCATAACTCAAGGGCGGATCCAGAACACAATTTTGGGAGGCCAAACAAATTTTTGGTCCCCCCAAAAAGTGGGTAAAAAAAGTTACGGCGTGGGGTTCGGGGCCCGCTTAAGGGCCCCGAAATTTTTTTGGATTCTAGATGCTCTGTGGTGCGATCTGAGGCAATTTCTGACCACTTTAATCAATGTTTTTTTGAGGAAAAGATGGTGGTGTACTCATTGCCTGCCTTTATTGCGATGTCACATAAAAACAAAAAAAAATGGTTTCGTTTTTTTTTTTGGGGGGGGGGGGGCCATGGCCCCCTTTGGCCCCCCCCCCCCCCCTGGATCCTCCCTTGCCATAACTGTATGTGTTTTGTGAACTAACACAACCAAATGAGTCACAAGTTGTCAGATCTGGATTTGAGTAATGAGCCTGTTAATAAAATGTTACACAATGTTGATAAAATGTTACACAATGAAAATCAATAGGAACAGTCAACCTTTCTACCCCACATAACATCTGCATACATGAATATAAAAATGAAGAACAATTTATGTGCTCCATGCTGCATGTGAAAAGTAGCGTATAAGTGAAAAAAATGACTCATTTCTTGGGAACCACTGTCACTTAAGCAATGTTATGAAACACGATCTACACGTTGCATTTGAATAAAAAAAAGGTTCCAAGATGGCAGCTCGCAGTGATTGAGTTCAATATCTACATGCAGCGAATCTTTGCGATTATTTCTTTGCTTAAGGGCCCCCAATCACAACATTAGCACTCCTGCAGACACAAGAACCACTGGCCTTTGAGCTAGATAAGCCAATATTAAATATTTCCGCTATTAAGAACGCAACGACGCTAAAGAATTCGTATGTATGAAGGTATTTGCAATTTTGAGTTGGGGTAAAAGCGCTAAAATGCATATGAGTCATGGTGCCTAATCTATATGGGCACATTGAGACATCTATGACGAATTACATTGATCGATATAGCCCGATTGTCTTACCTGCAGTGCACGTAAGGAGAACGTTCATTGAATTAGTGCAGTCGTGTTGGTACCATTCTCCCCGATCGCACTGGTCCAAGGTCTCCTCGTCTCCCTTACAAGACACACCACTTAGAAACATCGGTCCACTACCCATATAGGTTACTGTCTGTGCATAAGAATACAAGCAATACTAATTTGTGTTAATTATTCCAATCTAGGGAATAGGGACGGATGGTAATATGGATGATACTTCTTATATTAACTGTCGCTTTAGTCCCACAGAAGCACGCTATTCGGCAATATAGTGGCACCTCTCCACTGATCTCCGTGCAACATTCTGGATAGCCCAACGGCGACCTCGTACCCATGGTGTCGAGCAGTACGCTCCCACCACTACATGTTCTCACAGCCTGGTATTGGACCATTTGCATGTAATCTTGCAAAGGAAAATTAGGAATAGTCTGGTGCCTGGCTGTCAGTTTTTAAGTCATTGTTGCTTTTTGTTAGCGGTTTCTGGGGTAACAACAGATCTAGTACGTCGTTGCATGACTTCCAAAAACAAGATAACTTTTTTTTTTCAAAGTTAAGCTGTTACAATCTTATCCTGCCAACATGCAGTATTACACTACATTATGATTAAAAGGAAAGCGGACAGTGGGATCGCTTTGAGGTTCAACGGTGGATCCGGCGGGCATGCTTCCCCCCCCCCCCCCCAAAAGGCAACCACTTCGTATACCACCCACAAAACTCAACAAAGGCAATACATGTACATTTTATTTGTTGAAAACAGTACTGGATATAGTTCAAGAATATTTTCGGATCCACTTTTTCGGGGAACAAAAAGTGCTTTGCCTCCCCCCCCAAAAAAAAATCCCCCCTCAAACCCACATTGTATTCTGGATCCTCCCTTGTTGAGGTGGAGTAGACGTAATTCACAGCAAACATTAAAAACACGTTGGAAATTAAACACCAAGTACACGATATAATCCATTACTTGCTTTAAAATAAAGCAATCCCGTGGGAGGAGGTTGAATCCATTGGCTGTTGGGTCATTCTATAAATTTGGGATCCAAAGTGTGACATTTTTCCCGTCCCTGTTACCTTGGTACTTTGTAATTTGCCATTCAAGCATCATTAAGAATGACTTCAAATGAATGTTTATTTGTTGGGTAGGTAGTTTGCTATTCTTATACACTCTTGGAGGATGACTGCATTAAGGAGTGCATCAGAATTATACAATCATAGATGTCAGATGTAACAGGGACGGGAAAAAAAGTGGACCCCAAATTTATAGAATGACCCTGTTGGAAGTGAAGTCCCTGTCGGCCGTTTATCACTCGTAAAAACAAAATGTGAAACTAATAATAATTGATTTGCCAAGTTTACCTCTTATTACAAATATTTAAGCATCACGAGAATTCTTTTAATATAAACAATTTTCTAAACGAAATTTGTTTCATAAACGGCCTTTATTTCGACAACTGTATTTTTTTATAAGATGGGAGTGGCAGACACTGGCGTAGTGGCTAACAAGCTATAATTTTAGGGCTATAGGTTTCTCGTACATCGTTGGTTACGGTTGTCGCCTGTCATATAGTGGGTATTTGGTGATCTGACATATAGACACCACAACGAAGCCCGCGTGCATTCTTAAAACTAAGGGTCGGATTTGATCCGGAATCCCGGTCCTATTTTGACCTGACACTTTTCAGGCTCAAAATGACATCTTTGCAGTCTTTTAGAGTGCAGCACGAAATAACTATCGACAAGGGTAAAAATTATTCCATGAAACTTCTCAAACTAAGAGAATGGTTCTGAACCCCCCCCCCGATATTTCCCACATGGTGTTTCCGCAAACCTTTCATTCATTAGTATCTCCAGCGTGCAAAGTCTCAAATCTCACTAAAAATTATATTCGACAAAGAGACACGCAAGAGAGGCTGTGTTATGCATAAGGTTATCTATAAACTGCAGACTGCTTGTCAAATATTTACCGATAACGGCGGTCCGAATCCAAGCTCTCTGCAGACGACCTGAGAGTTTGTCTCAGTCCAGCCCTCTGAACAAACGGCTCCCCAGCGACCGTCGCGATAGATTAACACAATGCCAGTCTCCTTCGCCGAATAACTTAAAAGTCTCACAGGGTAGCGGGACTCTGTGTGAGGCAACAGTTAAAATAACGCTTGTTAGAATATCAGTGAAGTTGTATTATTCGTGCACTACATGCATTCATCATCTCCATCTATCTAATTCATGGGGTTCCTTGGCGAATTGGGTGACAAGAAATACCTGCACGTTTAGTGAAAATAACTCGGAAACGAACTGTCGGAAAACAGCATACTTCAAGGCATACCTGGAATTGGACCGCTGCAAATGACGTTCACTTCGTAAGTGTCCGACTCGCTCAAGCAGTCCTGATTTGGCTCATTGTGCCTGGTGTAACACTGTGCAAGCGACGACTCGCCCCCGGTACAACTGATGTAGCCGCCCATCATTACGGGTCCGGAACCCCGGCCGAAGCGGCCGTCGGAGGGTGTGTCAAGACCGTAGCCAAGCCCCAGTTCCTGGCATATCACATTACTCCCTTGGTAGGCGAACTCGTAGTTATCCTTTTCTTGACAGACACTCCCCCATGTCCCGTTGAGGTGGACTTCGAGTCGGCCTTCGTTCTGATTGGCACCATTCACTAGCCGTACCTTAAAATCGTCGGGCTCTTCGAGAAAATGATGAAAGACGGTGGGGAGTCAGGATGGTAATTTATCGCCTTATATACCACAATGACCGTGAACCAGTTCGAATTCAACCCAATTAGACATTTCTCAAATTATTATTTGTTCGCAGCCAAAACCTTTACTATCCGTTCAAGAGACGAATGACCTATTGTAGGCACTCTTTCATAAAGAAAAACAATACAACAAAACATGTAACGGTAATGAGCATTTTGGTAAGAATGAGACGTTCAGAACTTTACAGATTTCTGCGTTTTCAGCTGACACAATTTGAAGTTTTAAAAACGACGGTGATTCTCTGCTTTTGAGGGAAGAACTGAAAGGAAACCCGTTACGTACCTTTAATTAAATTGCAGACGGCTCCAGCCTGCTGCCCAGTAGGGCATTCATCCCGGAACCAAGCCTTGGCGGGACACTGAAGGATATGGCTCTCATTACCGGTGCAGGCGAAATCAGTGGCCAGGTAGGATTCTTCGTTACGGTTGTGCCGTGTCGTGGTGTCGTGTCTCTCGAAGTAAGAACCGGTGGTGGCGCGGTGTGCCGAGTGGTAGCCAGCCTGGCGGCAGATGACATCAGCGTCGGCGATATCCCAACCCTGGTCACACACCATGAAACGATGATTGTCATAACTGACGGTATAAAGTTTGAGCAGTACTCGTCCCTCTCCACCAGCTGACCGTGCACTGCCGCCGCCGAGATACACGTAGAAATTTTCCTTGGCACGAGGATCTGTATGGTTTCCGTTTTGCAAAACAGAAAATAAAGCCCTTTTTAGCGAGGTTTCCACAGATGATGGATCCCAACCAAGCCCATTCCAACAAAACAGAACAACCTAGCTCAAACCCCAGAACAGCCAAGCCCGTGCAAACCTTAACCAACTCAACGCAGAGCAACTTAACCCAGCCACCCAGCCCAGCCCAGCCCAGCCCAGCCCAGCTCAGCCCAACCCAACACAACCCAACCCAGCCCAACCCAACACGGCCCTATACCCAAACCCAACCCGTCCAAGCCCAACCGATTTTAACGTATCTAAACCCAGGCAAAGCCACACCAAACCACGTCCCGTGCCAACCAACACCCACCCCAACCAACCCAATCCAAACCTACCTAATCACCCATTGTTCATGTTATAATTGTGTATAAAAAAAATAAGAAGCATGTAATAATTTGGCCAGCTAGCAATCCGGTGATAACAGTGCATAGGCATACCTATAAATTCGTCCTGGTCCAAGCACTTCACTGCAGCAGCATGACTGGCATCCGCACACTGGTGCTCCATCCATCCGTCATTTGCGCACTCGTCCAGTCTGGTCTCCGACCCCTTACACCTTACGTTACTCAGCCAGACCGGTCCCGTCCCATTTCCTGCATCATGTTCCCATCCGTACTTGGCAAGCCATGGGAAGCCGAGTTGTTTGCACACCACCAAGGCGTCAAAGAAGCCCCAACCATCGCTGCAGACAGCGCCCCATTGGCCGTTGTTCAGGACCTCGACTCGGCCCTGTTTGCCGCCGACATTCGATAGGCGAACATCATGATCTGAAAATACATGTATATAATTTATGTATGAGCCAGTGGCGTAGCCACCGGCGGGGCGTGGGGGGGGGGGGGACGACCGCCCCCATGAAACCTTGTCGCCCCCCAGTCGCCCCCCACTGAGATTTTGAGTTTCAAAAAGAATTTCATTGATCTAAATCTAAATAGTCGCGAATGATCCACATGATGACCACTGAGAAACGACCCTTCGACCGGCGACCGCGGACCAGTAAGCTGACAACCGACGTGACATAGCGCATAATGATAATCTAAAATGCGTATTATCACCCACTGCACTGCTCGCTCACACCACGGAACACGTATTATAGACAGGTGGTCCGTGGGTCACACAGTTTCAGTCAGCGATATCACGCGAATCGGCCACGCACAAACTTTTTCCTCCATTCATATAAGCTATTAAAATAATAATAATAGACCAATTAAAATTCCTTGAAATCAGTTGCGTAGCCACGAAGGGGCGTGGGGGGGGGGCCATGAAACCTTGTCGCCCCCCCCCCAGTCGCCCCCCCCCCCCTTGAGATTTTGAGTTTCTAAAAAAATTATCATTGATCTACATGACGCCATGGGCGTCAATCCTGGGGGGACAGGGGGACTGGTCCCCCTCCCACTTTTTGAAGGGTGGGGGACACAATATCAAATGTCCCCCCCCCCCAGATTTTTGAACTCGTGTCTCATTTACAGAGCCCTATTATGTACTACAATGTATCTTTTGCTTAGAAAATATTGGTTAAAGTGGTCAGAAATTGCCTCAGATAGCACCACAGAGCATTTAGAATCCAAAATTTTTCGGGGCCCTTAAGCGGGCCCCGAACCCCACGCCTATAGCTCAGAATTCTGGTAGCTGATTCGATGACTCCAACCTCGAAAACAATGTTCACAAAATTTTCTTATGCCTTTAGCTGAGAAAACCTGGAAAATTATGTTTGAATTATTATCTTTTGTGCTAAGATAATTATTGGTTAAAGTGGTAAGAAATTGCCTCAGATCACACCACAGAGCATCGAGAATCCAATTTTTTTCGGGGCCCTTAAGCGTCGATCCACCGTATATATTAGTGAATGTACACGTACATGTGCATGTATTTAGGTTTTCGACATCGTGTTTCTTGCCCTTGTTTAATTCTTTCATTGTTTCCTTGTTACCCTTCAGAACGGGCTTACCACTGCCAGGGTTAATGGGCTTACGGGCTTATGATGGGCACTCCTCAGTGTTTAACAAGGGATACCACGGTGCTTACCAGGGCTTTTCATCTACACAAGCAAGAACATGTTAATAAATGTACCGTTGTCTGCTACGCCCAGTCTCTCCACCGGTCATTTCCTTTCCCCCTTTGCCATTCCATTACATTTTGGTGACCCAGACGTGATGTTCCGAGCATACACCCAGCTTCACAATCAACAGCTTGACAGTTATTGGGCGGTTACCATGGAAACTGACCCAAATATCACACGCCGAGTTCTGCGATCCCATGCTGCAGAACCACCTGTAGAAATCCAACCGGATGTTTCCATACCACTGCTTGATGATCAACGCAGTGTCCAAGGATCGTCCAAGAGCGGAAGCAGCAGCCATGCGTCTTCATCGCAGCGGTCACAGAAGAATGTTCACCTGCGACAGCAAGAACTTGCGCTGGCCCAGCTCCGCCTGAAGATCGAGATTAAATCAAGAGCAGAGCAAGACGCGATCGACGAACGGCTACTTGAGGCTCAGCAAGCTCGCCTAGCAGCGCCGAATGAGGAACAACATCTTCTCAAGAGAAAGGAGAACCTTTCCAGGCAGATGGAACTCGAACTGCAACTGCGGAACGCCGAGATCAATCTTGCACATGCAAAACTTGACTCAGAACTTGTCTCCAAAGACAATTTGGCGGAACCGCATCTCTCACCATCTGAAGGGCCAAATGTAGGCTACAGAATTCCTCAGCGGCAAACCTTGTCTGCAAATGTAAGCAATGCTTTACGCGAAAGCTGCAGCGTACAGTCGCATTTTCCCGTGCCTCAACCGAGCGCCATATTGACTCAACCGAGTAATGCGTTGCCCCCACCGAGTGCTGCATTGCCCCCACCGAGTGCTGCATTGCCCCCACCGTGCGATGCATTACCCCACCGAGCGTTGCATTGCCGCAACCGTGTAATGCATTGCCCCCGCTGAGCGCTGCATTGCCCCCACCGAGCACTGCATTGTCTCAATCCAGTATTGTTGCTCCCCTGCATAGCAGTTCATTTGTGAATTCCTTTCCATACATGTGTGTGTCCTCTGGACCTACTTTTCTTCCCACATCTGTTTCATTTCCTAATACAGGTACATGTACAGTCGCCACATTGATCACACCCCAGACCTCGTTTTCACTTGGCACCATAGCACACCTGGGACACATGTCCGCCTCTCCGTCGGACATTTCCGGTCATCCTTTTGCAACCTTGCAATCCTCTCGTCAGTTGGGCACCAGTCCCACACCGACTGCCCTCCTGACCACGCCCATACCGTATGCACCAGTGCCTGTGAGAACTCAGCCAGTCCCTCTGGCTGGTCTTTTCAGTGATCAATGGGTGAATTCAGTTTCAACTGGTAAGTCTTCACCTGAAACTTGCCATGAAACTTCCCAGCCAATCACTCCCCACATGGAGTCTCCGCCCCCGAAGGGCACATCAGCAGATCTACCTATGATGGCACCAGTGCCCTGTAGTCCTGCTTTGATGAACCAGATGATGCTAAGTTCCATGCTAGCTGCATCAGCAGGTGGAATAAACATGGAAGTACCCCATTTCAGTGGAGGTGATCCATCTGAATTCCGGTGCTTTGAAACCATGATTAACGGCTGTATCAAGCCCTTGATACACTTGAGTGAGTTGCAGAAATACTTTATTGTGAAGTCCAAGCTTAGTGGCCAGCCCAAAAAAGATATTTTGGGACTGGAACATGACCAAACCCCCTTCACCAAGGCCATGTTAACACTAAAGCGACTCTATGGTGACATAGGTGTACTCATTCGCGCCAAAATTGAGCGTCTCACCACGTGGCCGAGAGTAGCAGCAAATGACTCAAAGGGACTAGTTGAATTTGCCTCAGCAGTCTCCACCCTCATCACCCAACTTGAAACCGCTCCCGAGGGACAGGCGGAGCTTCGAGCTAACTCCACCGCCTGTGTTCTGTGTGGCCGACTGTCAAACCAGCACCAAACAGCTTTCCTGAAGCAAATGGAAGCTAAGCGCATCCATACCTTTTCCTTGATCGACCTAAACCGTTGGTTAAAGGAAACTGCATCCGTTGCACGTAAAAAGGTGCAACTTGAAGACAGCCTACGAGTCGGCTCCCAAAGTAGCCATGACCATCGTCGACGAGGCGTGTCCACCTACCATACCGAGAGTGGAAACAAGAGCTAAAGCCAGTCGGCTGGAAAAAGTAGCAGCAATCGAAACACATCTGTCAACCAGTCACCAGGCAGTGGAAAGAAGCCATTCAGGAAGTGGTGTCCTCACTGCAAAAATGACCACTGGTTATCCCGCTGCAACGAATTTGGCAAGCTCACAGTAGCAGAGCGATTGAAGTGGATCAAAGATGGTCGTCGCTGTTGGCAGTGTGCACGCCTGCACAAAGAAGGCCAGAGCTGCGACTTGAAGAAAACCTGCCGGGAGTGTGATCAACTCCATCTCACCATCCTTCACAATCTTGTCGCTCAACCAGGCTACGGAGTCTACTACTGCAACTTCAATCCCAATTTTTCCGCCTTTTACAGTGATGGTAATCCATGGCGTCCCAGAGATGTGAGCATGAAGATCGTTCCTGTTATCCTTTACGGTAACGGGACCCAGCTGAAGACTCACTGTCTTCTAGATGATGCTGCCAACTTTACCATGGTGTTACCAGAGGCAGTCAGAGCTCTCCGTCTCAAAGGCAAAGGCACAGAGATGCCTATAGCCACTGTTCGAGAGGAGTGTACCCCCTGTAAAGGAACCCTGCTGAAGCTCCAGATCGCTCCCGAAGATGACCCTCACAACAAGACTCTGTTGTCCCAAGTTTTCTCATCCCCAATGCTGCGGCTATCCGAACATTCAGTCCCAGCTAGAGATCTGCAGAAAAAATGGGCTCACCTATAAGGACCTTCCTCCTCATGACTGTAGGAATGTCCGTCCTCTGATGCTCCTTGGCAGTGACAGACCTGACCTGATAGTCCCAATCGAGAGCCACTTTGGCCCAGAGGGGGCACCAGTGGCCGTCCGAACCAAATTAGGTTGGGCAGTGCAAGGTCCCACGCTCACCTACAGACGTGGAGGTGAGGTGAATCACCTGCAGGGACCTACCAGCCGTGAAGCCGATGAGGTCCTGCATGAGAATGTCTGCAGGATGTGGCAAAATGATGTACAAATATATGTACAATGAACGAAAGCAGGTGACCCGCTCCAAGCAGGATAAGAGAGCCGTAGATTTCCTAGGAAATACTTATAAAATTGTCTTGACTCTCCACAGAGTTTGTACAAAACCGCAGAAGTAGCATCAGGTTGCAACATTCTCAGAATATATTCCAAAGTATCGTATTTTCCAAACAATGTTATTTCCTGTGGTTAGTGAGATGGTGATATTCAGATTAGCCTTGGCCAATGCTCTCGTCGTTATTCGTCCCGTACGCGGTCAATCGTCGGCATATATCCTCACGCGCTATGCACATGCATGTAAAAATACAGCGCGAACAGCGACCTCACGCGGCCACTATTTTTATGCAAATCAGTTGGAGACGATGTCGAGCCTTGGTTCAATCGTCGGCCAAAGCTTATGTTTTTCTTTACTTTGCGCTAGATTTCCAGCGCACGACCTCGTATGCGAATACAGATAATGTAGGCGGGGCTAATATGTGGAGTGTCCAATCACACCTTGGTAAATCCGGACGTCATCAAATTATTTGCAGCTTTTCCGCCTTTTGCGGACGTGACAGGAACCACAGTTTTTGTGCATTGGTGCCGTGTGCAGAGACACACAATGTGTACGTGTATGGACTATGTACGGTGCTACGTTTCACTATGCAAGTTTCCACGCAACGATCGACCAATAAGAAAACGACATTTAAGGTCAGCTAAGGCTATTAACATAATGAGCACCACCCCCAAAACCTCACATGGACGATTGAACCAAGGCTCGACATCGTCTCCAACTGATTTGCATAAAAATAGTGGCCGCGTGAGGTCGCTGTTCGCGCTGTATTTTTACATGCATGTGCATAGCGCGTGAGGATATATGCCGACGATTGACCGCGTACGGGACGAATAACGACGAGAGCATTGACCAAGGCTATATTCAGATGTGTACTCCATATAATAAATATCAAGGTAAACAATGTGGTTCTCCATTGAATGGGCAATGACATGTGGTTTCACAAACCAAACAGCTCTGTGCATATAATGAATTGCTTGCCAAACTTGTTCTTGTGGTGTTAAAGTTCCTCACAGAATATAAAAGATAGCATCAAAAAGCATGTATAGAGTTTTCAGCCTAATCCAATATAATCTCGTAGGTGTAACCATGGTGTAACATACATGTATTAAACTCCATTTAGGCCTAAAAAAAAAGTCTCCGGTTTCTGGTATGCGCGCGCGTCGCCGTAGCCATGCGCGTCGGCAAAATGAAAAAGTTTTTTTTTTCAATAAAAGATGATGTCTCAAAACCGCCAAACTCACTGGTTTGACTGGAATCCTGCTGCTGCACAATTTTAACGTGTTTTTAGATGGGGTTATGATCGAGAATAGGCTTTATGTGGCCTCTCCGGACTCCCATATATTTGCACTAAGTTTAGTCGGGCACCATTTGCAGTCATCAGCCGACATTTGAAGCAAAAAAGACAGGTAAAAAAAAAAAAAAAAGCCGCGTCGCCCCACCACTTTTTGGGCAAGCTCCATACCAGAAACTGGAGACTTTGTTTTTGTTTGGCCTTATAGCGCTATATCACACCATTTGCAGTCATCAGCCGACATTTGAAGCAAAAAAGACAGGGTAAAAAAAAAAAAAGCCGCGTCGCCGCACCACTTTTTGGGCAAGTTCCATACCAGAAACCGGAGACTTTTTTTTTGGCCTTAGCTTTGAGAGTAAGGAAGACAGTGTGTTCGCACTAAACACCAGTATCTGTGAATGTGGGCCACTTGGACAAATTGTGAAGAACTTAAGATGTGCACCCATATCCGAAGGGTTAACAATAGGATCTTGTCATGATGAAAGCACATAGTCCATGTAGATTCGTGCAGTTAGCACAAATCTACAGTTCCTCGTCCATTATCCTCAACTTAATTGGAAGAAATGACTCCCATTATAAGTATGGCTTGAATCTACATGTGTCAACCAGCCTATATCGCAAGCACATCCACAGTATCAGGTCCGCATAATCGCATTGCCTCAATATACCAATTGGTATGAATCCAATTTGATGCAAATTACCATCTGACATCCGCAGTGAATGCCATCAGGCTCTTTACTTTGCCAATAACTGCGTGAGCTTGCGTTCTGAGCAAAAGAAACAACAAGCAGTCAGGGAGCTAGCTTCCGGTGCTTGATTGCAAATGAATGAGACGCTTACCAGGTTGGGTAATTAAATGTCTCGAGAACGTTGTATGGGTGTATGGTCGTAGGTGTAAGTCAAATACACGTCATGGCATCATTTCCACCAGAAGAATGTTCAGATTAAAGTCCATGATGGTGAACAGAAATCATATTTTCTAAAACCAATGAGGCCTCCATACCAGAAGTTAATAGGCACGTATAACTATTGCCAATTACCCGAGATTATAGGGCCATAGACCTTAAATACAACTCAAAACGATGAAGAAAATTGTCGCCATCAGTTGCGTGCAAAATGCAGAAAGTACTTTGGTAAAACATGTAACGTGACACATGCAGTGCCCTGTATGTAGCAGAAGTCACAGTTGAATTAGTACTGTAACGTCTCTCTTGGGTGAGAGACATTATCAAATAAGAGTCAGATACGATACAAATATCTAACACACACACACACACACTAGTACTTTTATTCGGGAATAATTACATCTCAGCTCAATAGAGGGCGCACTATATACAATGTTTAGTTTGGGCGTACATGATTATCTGTGTACAGACATGGGTCTATGGCCAGTGAGCGGCGCGGCCAGCTCGATAATCTATGTGAACATGTCAGGAACTCTGTCGGGGTCAGAGCCCAGATGCATCATACGTGCGGGAGCTCTGTGTAGGTCAGAGCTCAGCTCAATAATCTACTGGGTAAGAGCCCTGGTAAGACGCGCACCCAAAGGTCTATAATAAAGCGCGTAGAAATGGCAATTCTGGTCATTGTTGTGTACTGGGCCAGTACAACAATGACCAGAATTGCCATTTCTACGCGCTTTATTATAGACCTTTGGGTGCGCGTCTTAGCCAATGGGAGCATAGGATTCTGGTAGTTAGAAATAATGCATACGTGTACAAAGGCATGGGGAAAGTTCTCTATGGGGGATTTGTACACGACTGACAAACATTCTACTGGAAGAAAGTCCGAGAGCAGTGGTTAGCGGGCGAAGTAGGATCACTCGTGGGTGCCTTACGGGGAACTGATCCTCAAGGAAAAGGGAAAGGGAATAACTTCTCGGTACATAGGGTTGTGTACAAGACTTAGTCTCTAGACTAGGTAGGAATCTACACACTAATGCTGAGGAGTAAAACTATCAGGGGTGTGAAATCTCAGCTTTAAAGCTGATTTCAGCTTTTTTTGTTTTGGATTTCAGCTATTTTCCCTCACTTGCTGTGTACAAAAGTATAAGAGATTTCCAAAGTTCAGCTTTTTTACACCTTTTTAAAGCTGTTTTCAGCTATTTTTATCAGTGGTCACTCACACCCCTGAACTATGATATGAAGGACGTAACCTGACCTCTAGCTACCGTAGGTCTCGGCCAGTGGGTTAGCGGGACACACTCGCTGGGGTGTACGGGGTCACAAAGGGGTGAATACACGGGTAGGTTTTAGCGAGCCACATTCGCTAAATGCTCGGGGTCAATGTGGGTCGGATGCGAGGTAAAAGGTGTGTGAGGGGAACTCGCATCGACTCCGGGGAAAGGTGGAGGGAAAATGGCCAAGTCCTAAGTACATGTCCCATGGCGGTACATGTTCAATAGCAGTGAGTGCTACACAATAGCGTACAACGAAGTGCACACTAGTGCGTGTGTCTAAAACTTCGTGGCAAGCTTCGCGCTGTGGGAGGACACACGTACACAGGATCGCTGCAAGCATTACGCTGTGCATGGAGTGGAATGGATTGGTTGGGAAAGAAGTAAACTACGCAATTTGCGGGAACGCAACACTACTTATCATGTTTCTCCATGTCCAGACACACATTCTTGTATTAAAGCCCTCACCAAAAAGCACATTTCTCTTTACAAAAAGTAATTCCCTTAGAGAAAATGACGTTTGGGAAAAGAACAACGTACCTTGTGCTATTGCTGCGGCTAAAAGCACGAAAAAGATGATAGTGGTGCATTTCAAGGCGATCTGCATGATATGAGAAAGACAAGACGTTCAGCCGGGAAGGTACGAACACTCCTAGCTCTATGTTCGTAGCAAGTGGACCTTCACAGTCAAGATACCTTTCACAGTGGTCCAACCACTTCGTAGGTACAAGTGGAACTGGAAGGAGAACAGTGACAAGGCGTGAGCTGAGTATCGGCATGACCCCTGACCGGCCGGCTGCACACCCTATCACCAGCTGGTGCCTGCGGTGCGGAAAGAAACCGTTTATTCATCATGTGTAGCGTCATGCGATCATACCGGTCGATGTTGGCTTTGGGCATCATGGCATTTACATGTATACGCTCCACTCACGGTTCATCATGAAGTCCTCTTCTTTATCAATAGGGTGGATACGTGACAAGTGATTCTTATTCCAAAATGGGGTGGGGTGTGGGTTTTAATAGTTTTCACGATATTATTTAAACTTTTCTAAATTTCCAATAATAAATATGGGAAACGCTATTCTTTATATAATGCGCAAGTTATGTGATTATACTTTATAGCAAACCATCCCCAAAGAGTCTCAATTACATTCCCTTTAACAGAAGCTGCATGTGATCGACGGGTTTAGTACATACACTGTAAATGCATATGCAGCCCATATCATTTACGTAGCATCTGGCGGCTCTCGAAAGTTTGTTTCGATAGTAAATGTTTTTGCAGTGTGAAGTGAACTAGTAGTACCGGCTTGCATGACCCGTTGAACTGATCACAGCATGCATCATATTCATTCAATGGAAACCAGTTTTAAACTGTTTGGGCATACCCAGGGTATAACCATGGAGCTAGCGCCATGGTATAACTTTAAAGAAATGGAATCAAATAGAGCGTGCATGAAGAACCTATATCAGCTAATTATGTGGGAACAGGGACTCAACAGTTTTGGCAACATTAACATATAATAGGCCTATATATAGCGGTACTGTTGCCAAAAGCCCTCGATCTTTATAACTTCATAGCCTAAACAAATAGTATCGAAATATATGGTTTGAGAACAGGGCCCACTAACCCCCGACCAGCTGACAGGACCGTCACTAGCAGTGTTGTATTGTAAGGTATTTTGTACATGTAGCTATTATTGTGTTAGTTTGGTTCCCAGACCAAAGGATTCTGACTATTCCTGATGAATCTTAGGTCAGGCAGCCTCCGTGGCTAAAAATAAACATGATGACATTGATGGCCCTTTTTCAAAGCTCAGCTTCGTTTCCGATTTCGCTTTATCGCTTGTAGCTTTTAATGTTCTGATCAATTTTTTATTTTTTTTTGGTGAGTTGCCTCGTCTTAAACTTTTCCTCTTTATTTCCATGTACAAGGCTAAGGAGTTGCAATAGTGTATTTTGTAGAAAAGGTATATTTTTGAAGATTTTGTTGTATTTTGGACGGATATTTTTGGGCTGTGATAGGGCCAGGGTGTGTCAGTGTGACATGGTGGCCATGTTACTAGCCCGGTCTTAATTTTCCTGAACCTTGATTAAGTTTGGGACAAAAGGCAGTTTTGAAGTCGCTTAAGGGTATTTTGCTACTCCTTGACATGGGATTTAGGGGGATTAAAAATGGATGGCTGATATTTTCACAGGTTTTGCTGGCCAGAACTAGTCCGGTTAATTTTTGACAATTTTATGCGAGTGCATGTACATGTACATCATTGTACATAGCCTACCTGGCTGTTAATTTTAAGAGATTCTCCTGGAACATTTCTTTTTGGCTATTGTGGAATTGGTAATTTTGTTTGTGCATTCCTCATAAGCCAACATTTTTGGTTTATGCAAATTTGGGCGTGGCTTGGAATTTTGCTCAGATCTTTTGTTAAATGGGGATTAATCCCATTTTCAATTGGTTCTTGCCAGCAGCTGGGTGTTGTACATGTGTAGACGAGTCAAATGTTTGCATTATTTTTTTGTAACTGGTATTTTCCAGTCTGGGTGGTCGCACACCTTCAAATTGTAAGTGTTAATGTTTTAAAATGAGAAGTGAAATTTGGTTTTGATTTTATTTTGCCGGCCTTTAGTTTGTTTGTGATTTGTATTTATTAATTTGCACCTTCAAAGTAATTTAATGAAGTGTGTAATTTTCTCTAAAAATTAAGAAGCCAGGAGCTTAATTAAATCACTCTTCTAAGTTGGGATTTAATTTAATTTAACTGATTGAAACACATTTTTTCATTATGAAAGCGAGTTGCTAAACTGAAGGAAATGAATTTATTTTTGTGAAATCCTGTGCATTTAGAAACTGATTTAATAAAAAAAATCAAAAGGGAGCTTCCATCAAACATTTTTCAACTTGTATTCCCTTGATTAAGTTTGTGAGTTTGTCCGAAATTTTTAAGAGGATTATAGTCGCCACCCTCCCCTCGGCACGCTACAGTATAACCCCGCATTTAGGCTAAAGGCCAATCTCATGATAATTTCTGCTAATTTGGGTATAGACCTGATGCACGAAATGTGGGGATATATTGGATATTGTGGGGATATTCCCATCTATTTTTTCTTTACCCAAAAAAGGGACATATGAGCTCATCCTGGTAGATTTTTTTTTATGACCACAATTTTCCAACAGTCCCGCGGAAACTGTACTGACAGTTGCAGCATCAGCGTAATTGTGAGTCATGCACTGCAAATGCAATTTTGTGAGTCTGCCTGCGCCCGTGCAGTGACTCATATTTCCCATGGAAATCTTGTCCTTGTTTGCGATGTGAATTCAAAATTACACAACAGCATCAAGCCAAGGCTTTGAACCCCCGTGGCCAGCAAATTCTGATTCAGCTCCACCGTGCAGAAAATGATGGTCCAAATTACATGTAGGCCTATGGTACTGACATGATGATTTTCGCTTTGGTCACATTATCACTGTATTTGTGACCACGGATACGGAAGTGTATTTTACGTATTTTAAGTGTTTTTAGGACATGACCAAAAAAAAAATTTCCGGCCCTCTATTTCGCCCGGGCGGATTACTATTTCGCCCGGGCGGATTACTAATTCGCCCGGGAGACTTATTATTTCGCCCGGTCGGATTACTAATTCGCCCTGGCGAATTACTATTTCGCCCGGACGGATTACTAATTCGCCTGGGCGAATTAGTAGTCTGCCCGGGCGGAATAGTAATCCGCCCGGGCGGAATAGTAATCCGCCCGGGCGGAATAGTAATCCGCCCGGGCGAAAAAGTAGTCCGCCCGGGCGAAATAGTAATCCGCCCGGGCGAAATAGTAATCCGCCCGGGCGAAATAGCTCATGTCCTAAATACTACGAAAGCGTATTTAGGACATGACCGAAAATATTTTTTAGGCCCACTACTTCGCCCGGGCGGATTACTATTTCGCCCGGGCGGATTACTATTTCGCCCGGGCAGATTACTATTTCGCCCGGGCGGATTACTAATTCGCCCGGGCGAATTACTATTTCGCCCGGACGGATTACTAATTCGCCTGGGCGAATAAGTAGTCTGCCCGGGCGGAATAGTAATCCGCCCGGGCGGAATAGTAATCCGCCCGGGCGGAATAGTAATACGCCCGGGCGAAATAGTTATCCGCCCGGGCGAAATAGTAATCCGCCCGGGCGAAATAGTAATCCGCCCGGGCGAAATAGCTCATGTCCTAAATACTACGGAAGCGTATTTAGGACATGACCGAAAATATTTTTTAGGCCCCGGACAGACTACTAATTCGCCCGTGCAGATTACTAATTCTCCGCGGCCGGGAGACTATTAATTCGCGCAGGCGAATTAGTAATCCGCCCAGGCGAAATAGAGGGCCGGTCATGTCCTAAATACACTTCCGTAGTTCTTATTCCTCCATTGTGTGACACAACATGAGTACGTACATGCCGCATACCCGTGACCTGTATTTAAACCTACGTGTACGAGAATGCACGACTACAATTTGAGCGCCCTTGAGGCTGCATGGAATAACAAACAACTGCAACAGTATAGGCCTACGTGCTGATGTAGATTGAACCTGTCCATTCTATAACAAATTGTTCAGCTCAAACCTCGACGGAGATTTTCATTGTTTACAGATTGACGAGTGGATTGTGGTTCCTGTCACCGAATAAAAGACAAACAAAAATCACCCTCACCAAAATGTACCAAGCGATCATCCTGCTTCTTATAATGAGGGCTACGGTAAACGCTCAAGGTAGGTTAATTATATTATTTGTGGAGCGCTGCAGCTAGTATTTCATTTATAACATATATATTTCACCCGTATCATGGCTGAAAGCTAGCTGGCCTAGGTAGACTCAGCATTCTTTCTAAAGGCGTTAATATATATCGTTTTTTAATATTTGTACGTGACCTGTGTACTTTGCATTTTTTTAAAAGATTGAGAGAGGTAGGCCTATAGGTCTATATAATTATTTTATGGGGCTCATTTCTAATGTTTAACTATAACTATGTCTGTTCAATGAACAGAACATAGGGCTTTTCTGCATTATGCCTATATAGTATAGTATATTGGCGGCCATTTTTGCAAGACAGGGGCGAACTGGTCAAAATCCGAGTCTTTATAATTACATAGATCAGTGAAAGGAACCCAAGGAGTGGCATGGGTGGGGGGGGGGGAGTAAGGGGTATTTTAACCCCCTAGTTCCCGCAATATTTTCTCACGAGTGCCCTTTTTTCACAAGCGACCTTTTTCGAGAGTGCCCTTTTTGACGAGTATCCCTTTTTTGAGGAGTGTCATTTTTAACGTCTCGTTAATGTCAGCCATTATGCCTCAATGAAGCTTGAGCGCCACCTATTGTAAATATACTACTACTACTAATAATAATACTTATTCCTACATATGTACCATTAGGGAGACACGTTATCGTAATTTCTTCGATAATAGGGAGACACCGGCTTTTAGGGAGACACATACCTGTCTCCCTAATGGCGCAGTCCCCCTTTAGAGGCAAAATTTGCAGTCGCATTTGGGTTATATTTGTTGCTCGTGGTCGAATTAGTAAAAATACCGAAATTCGTGGGAAAAGGACAAGGGAATATTGGGTTAGGGCACATTTAAGTTGGATATAAGTAATAATAATTACCGTGGATCGGACATTTGGGAGACATCCCCATAGACTTGTGCACAAGATTTTTCAAATTTTAAATGTGCCCTATTAACTCAATATTCCCTTGCCCTTTTTTCCACGAATTTCGGTAATTAGACCACGAGCAACAAAAATAATCTAATTGCGACAATACAATTTTATGATGACACTTATAAGTGATAAAGTATGTAGTGAATAGTAGGTTACTTAGGCCTATCGTTCGGGGTTGAATGGCTGATTTAAATCTCGTTGATTTAAATGACTGGTTTAAATCATTTTTTTGTTAAAAAAAAAAAAAAAGTTCAAAATAAATTGATTGAAGGTCATTTTAATGATTGAAATCACCTGATTCCACTTAATTACAAATTCTAAGCTTTGATTAAGGTCAAGATCTGAGTTTTAAAGGTTCTTTTTTCTGAAGTTTGAATTTGAAAGACAGCACAGTCACGTTTGCTTTAATTAATCCTTGATCTTTTTACAGTTATATTGTGAATCAACTGTGCTGGTGTACATGTACATTGTATAGGCTTACCTGAACCATGAAAAGGCGTATTTAAGTTTCAATTGATAGTCTTATTCCAAACGTTTCTCCAAACATTTTAAAATTGAGATTGATATAATACCTTTTAAAGGTGAAAGGCCTTATTTCTGTTCTCAACCTTGTATGAAGTACCATCTAATCAAACACTGTAAGTTATACAAGGATCAGTGCCGTCAGTTTTGAAATTAGATATTTTGAAAATGCATGAGAAAGTCAATTAATTTCGAAATTGACGAGAGAACATGCTGCGGCCTCTCAGGAATAATCCTGAGACCTAAAGGTTGCAGACCATTAAATCGGTCCGAAATTGCCTACGCCGGCCAAATCACGATTTGCATGCCCTCAAAATCTTCAGTATTTGAGCATGCTGTGGGCCATGAACTTGAGGGTTTGTAAACAATATGGCTGGAAGCCGTGCACAGGACTGTGAGCTTGTAGTTCCGTTCAACTTGGATGAAATTGGGGCCCTAAAAGCGCTCTTTTTTGCAATGAAGTGTAGGCATCGTTTTTCAAAATGGTGATGAGCTTCAGGACTATTTTCAGGGGTGATCATCTTCGGATGGAAATTTCTCCTAAAAGTCATCAGTTGACCCCCAAAAATTGAAAAGAAAATGAAAGATGATGAAATAAGCTCTAATTTGATGTGTGTCTCGACTGACTGATGTGTGTAACGTTATCTTGGAGAGTTGCGAGTATTTCCCCGAATTTCTGAAGTGGGAGCATTTACCATTGGGGTCTATGGAAGTTTATTTACTGGTCTGCAACCTAATTTAATTTCAAAATGGCGCCTTCCATCGTTTGTTGTCAAATGTGTGCGCCTGCGCCTTACATTCCACAACAGTGGTTTTTTTTCAGGGGGGCGGGACCTGGGGGGGGGCGGCGTTTCAGAAGGGATCACCAATGGCGGTTCCGCAACAAATGCGCCCAAAATCTGAATGGGACCGATGGACCGTCGTCCGATCACAGCAATTTTGAGCGAACAAGGGGGGGGGGGGAGTAATTTGGGGTTGGAAGGAGCAAAAACTCAATTAACTCCCCTTGGGGGCGCCCTACAGCAAGGCAGCCGCAAACAGAGGGCTTGTTTTCAGGCCAGAAGTCGCAGTCAGATATTTTTTTTCTCGCAATTTTTTGATGAAATATGAGTCATCCATCCTTCCTCGTGCCGTAGTGGTTTGGGGGAATTTTTCAAAACCTCGCTTCTTTATAGGTTGCAGACCATTAAATCGGTCCGAAATTGCCTACGCCGGCCAAATCACGATTTGCATGCCCTCAAAATATTCAGTATTTGAGCATGCTGTGGCCCATGAACTTGAGGGTTTGTAAAAAATATGGCTGGAAGCCGTGCACAGGACTGTGAGCTTGTAGTTCCGTTCAATTTGGATGAAATTGGGGCCCTTAAAGCGCTCTATTTTGCAATGGAGTGTAGGCATCGTTTTTTCAAAATGGCGATGGGCTTCAGGACTATTTTCAGGGGTGATCATCTTCGGATGGAAATTTCTCCTAAAAAGTTAAAAAGTTAAAGTTGACTCCCCAAAAATTGAAAAGAAAATGAAAGATGATGAAATAAGCTTTAATTTGATGTGTGTCTCGAATGTGTGTAACGTAACCTTGGAGAGTTGTGAGTATTTCCCCGAATTTCTGAAGTGGGAGCATTTACCATTGGGGTCTATGGAAGTTTATTTACTGGTCTGCAACCTAATTTAATTTCATAATGGCGCCTTCCATCGTTTGTTGTCAAATGTGTGCGCCTGCGCTTTACATTCCACAACAGTGTGTTTTTTCTCTATGGAAGTTTATTTACTGGTCTGCAACCCTAATGACGTAATGGCTTTGTTGACATATGCACTTTCCTATGTGAGCAAAGTCGGGACGCCAGACGAAGAAGGGACCGTCTACGACATATGAAAGCGCACATGTAAACAAAGCGTGATGTCATTAGGTCCCAGGCCTATTCACAACCGAGGAAAGCTGTCAGCACCCGCAGTACAACATAATAGGGAAACTCGACATCTATCTGCAGTCATTGCAAAATGGTATTCCCACTACAGCTAACATCATTTGTAAAAACCTGAAATAATGTCCTTGCTTCTAGATCATGATGTACGCCTATCACATATCGGCGGCAAACAGGGTCGAGTCGAGGTCCTGAACAACGGTCAATGGGGCACTGTCTGCAGGGATGGTTGGAGCTTCTTTGACGCCTTGGTGGTGTGCAAGCAACTCGGATTCCCATGGCTTGCCAAGTACGGATGGAAGCATGATGCAGGCAACGGGACGGGACCGGTCTGGCTGAGTAACGTAAGGTGTAATGGGTCGGAGACCAGACTGGACGAGTGCGCAAACGACGGATGGATGGAGCACCAGTGTGTGGATACCAGTCATGCCGCTGCAGTGAAGTGCCTGGACCAGGACGAATGGAAAGGTTTGTCTTGTCTTGAAATTTAGTTTGTAAAGGTAGCGGCAATGCCTAGAAATATCTTGATAATATTTAACTTGTCTGTGCATCGACCACGACAACTCTTGAGTGTCTCAGTACGAAATTCATTTTAGTGTGTTAAGGTAGCGGCAATGCCTAGAAATATCTTGATATTTTAATCTTTAATGAGGAGTAGGCCTGTACGAATTGCGACGTATCGTTAGCTTTATCTTTTCATGTTTAATATCGCAGCAGTTTAAGTGATTGGTGAATGTTTGTCTGTTTAGGGAGGTTGATGCTATGAGGCTTAATTTTAAAAGATAAAAGTCCTTTTCTTTAGTTTTTAATGTCTAACATTTCTTCCTTACCTGCTGAAACGTAGATGAATTTGCTGGAATATTTCTTGCCGATGGTGGCAGCTTTAATGGCGAATACGAAGGACGGGTGATGGTAAACCTGCATACCGACGACTGGCAGCAGCGGTTCCTGATATGCGATCAGGGCTGGGACCTGGCTGACGCTAACGCCATCTGCCGCATGAAACACCTACCGTCAGCACTACGGGCTACCACCAGCTCCTACTTCGGGAAATACGACCCGCATATAACCACGTATACGCATGTTTCAAATGTATCTTATCTGGCCACCGATTTCGCCTGCACTGGTAATGAGAGCCACATCGCTCAGTGTCCCGCCAAGGCTTGGTTCCAGGATGAATGTCCGACTGGACGCACTGCTGGAGTGATATGCAATAGGATTGAAGGTAAAGAGTTCTTCTCCAGTCGGCAACTTAAAGCTACAGTCCATCATTTGCAGCTATCCAAAAAAAACACTGACGTAATTATTGTTGAAAAATATACTTGGTTGAAAGATAGTAAGAGAACTTAACTCCCTGTGAAATTATTCTTTCTTGCATCTTGTCATTTTGAAGAAATCAACGAAAGAAGGCCTGTTCAACGATGCGTCTAAAGACATTCTATCAGAATCTCTGCTAATCTCTGCAAAAGCCGTCGTTTTCAAGTCGGGTTTTACGTGGTCGCAATACAATAGGCCTACGACAAATCAACTTTAAAATCTATTTTTTGGGGGGCGCCACACCCAGGCGCGGTTCTAGAACCAATATTGGGGGGGGGGGGGCTAGCACGGTGGATCCAGAATTTTTTCAGGGAGGCGTGCTGAAATGTAGACCGGTTATTTTTTCCAGACACTTAGGCCTCCGAAAATAAATAGGGGGGGGGGGGGGGGGGGGCTCATGCCATATTTTCAATGGGGAGCGCCAATAAAATCCTAAAATCATTCACCCTTGTCACGACTATTTCTTCTTTAGGGGGTGACCGTTCGCATGTACATCACAATCCTTCTTTTTGCTAATGCATTTTTTTTTTTTTACGGAATTAATTTTGGGGGGGCTAGACAAAATTGGGGGGGGGGGCTGCAGCCCCCCCCCTAGCCCCCCCCCCCCTAGAACCGCGCCTGGCCACACCCTAAAAAGCACGTTTATACTTGCTTTAAAGATATCGTACAGGTGTTATTCTCTCTGGCTTGCTGTCATTTAGAAGAAATCAAAAAGATTAGGTGATTTGCAACGATCAGGACAATATATAATTGTTTTTTTGATATACAGAGTTGTGTGGACGAAATCGTGTTCATGTGATCAAAATAAGGTTGTGCATGGTTTTTCACTGTTTTCTCGAAAAAGTGTAATATTCATGAGCTAAAACTTTAACAGTTTAGTATTTGAACATGGTTGTTCGGATTTTGAGTGGCGTTATGCATGAAAAGCCAATTATCCTAAACGATTTTCAACCTTTCTCTTTAAAAAAAGAAGAAGAATCAGGCGAAAAATTCCATGTCGGACTCGGGTCTCCATGGAAACGAATAAAATGCATGAAAAGGGAACGATACTATACATATATATTTATAACTTTAAACCTTTCTCTTTGTTATCGTTGACAAAATAAATAGAGTCCGAAGAATTCCAGCTGAGACTCGTGAATGGCTCGACCCCGAACGAGGGCCGAGTGGAGGTATTTACCAACGGAACCTGGGGGAGTATTTGTTTGGATGGTTCGTGGAGCATCGGGTACCCGGAGAGTAACGTGATTTGCCGGCAGCTGGGGTTTGGCTACGGCCTGGAGACACCGACGGACGACCGGTTCGGTCGCACCGACGGCCCGGTGGCCTTAAGCGGTTACATCACTTGCGCTGGGGGTGAATCCTCCTTCGCCCAATGTTACATCGCCACGTTAGTATATGATGAATATAATACGCCTGATAAAGAATGCTTCAACAAGGAGGACAGTTACCAAGCTGGCGTCATTTGCAGTGGACCAGTTCCTGGTAGGCATATTTAATTTAAATATTTAAAGGGCAGTAGGGGTGAAATCCCCGAAATGTCTTACCGTTCCGCTCGAGAAAAGACGAAAATCCCGGTTGTTTACATCGGACGCGACGGACATTTTGTGGTATAAGCCTAAAGCCATCTCTATAGACCATTATCATGTTGCAGCCATCTTTATTTTTCCCCATTAAAATCAACGTAACCAAAGCGAGGCTGAAAGGAACAATAGTCTGGTTCTTTTTTGCACATAAATCATTATCATTCCGTACTGTTATTGGATATAGGGAACATGACTGAAATGGTGGCAGCACGATAAATGTCTATTCAATGAACTGTACACGTGGGTGTGCGTTACATAATCAACACACAACACCCTATGTTCTTTCACGTCCGCAGAATGGAAATTTTCGGAGTTAAAATAATTATTATATGACCTCCGAAATTCGTTCCCGCGTGGTTCTCGCAAAAATAACACAAAACGCCAAGTGTTTAAAGTATGGGCGTTACTTTAAAATGTTCTTTCCAATTAATATAATATCGACAGAATTGTGAACTTTTCGGCAAGACAATATTGATGGGAAAACACTTCCGAAAAAAATACCGGAAATGGAAAATATCGAACCAAAAAAAACCGTGACCATCACCTGACCATGGTGACATCTGCATTCTAAGTATGGTTAGTATTTCCAGCTTTCCTGGCGAATATCCCCATCTCATGAGCCAAGAAAGCTGGACATTTCAATAAGCTAGGTCATTGACGGTTAAACGTTAGTTTACGTAGTAGTCATGACATTAGGCCTACGTGGCTAATACATTCCGGTATAAGTGCCTTGTTTCCCGAGACTGATAGACATTGTTACTCTGATTTTAAGTATGAAGATTTGAGGCTTTGCATGGTGGAGATTCTAAATAATGAAAGGTTTGCGGATCGGAAACACCATGTGCGAATCATTCTCAACTAAGAGAAAGGTTCTGAAAAGAACCAGAGGTATAAACTCGACGTTCCGGTCAGTATGCTCTGACCATCTTCAGGAGAAGTTGCGTTCACGCGATTCTACCGCGAAGGTCAGTTGGCCAATTTGGCGGCAACCCCCTAACATTGATTGGCTGTCTTCTTAGGCAGCCAATCAGCGTTGGGGGAGTGGTTACGGGGTTGCCATCAAATTGCTTGGGATTCTGATCCCAACGCTGATTGGTTGCCTTAGAGTCCGGCCGCCGCATATAAAAGCAAGATGCTCTGAAACGTCCGCAATCGTGAGCGATAAGACGGCAGGCAGGGAATTTGCACATTGTCACCAAACCAATGTTTCAGTTGAGTGTAATGTATTTTATAATTATGTGACAAAAATTTGTTATGTACTTGATATGCAGAGTCACGAAGTCCCGTGAGGACCAGCTATAATGGGGGTGGCCACGTCTTAATCCACCACGATGGACGTTGGGGGACAATCTGCAAGGCTGGCTGGACCCTGGCCAACGCACAAGTGGTCTGCAGGGAGCTGGGATTTCGAGCCCCAGAAGAAGCTTTGGTAATACTGATCATTCAACTCAAAAGCATTGGGGCTTTATCACTAGGACACCACGTTACACTAGGGGCGCTGTTTATGCATAATAGCGAGCAACTAGGTACAAACGATGCATCATGTTGTGCACTGTTTGTTCTTCGTTGTCAATGTGATTTCATACACTAACGGGTAGGGAGGGGGTATCTCGTGATTTACTTGTGATGGAATTGACGTTATATTATGTAGACTACTTAAGCACTGTCAAGACAAGTAAAAATTTTTTGATTTCCCTGTTAATGTTCCAGTGTCCGTCAAATTTACGAACCTCATCAAGCCAATAAAGTACACGGTAGACAAAATGTTCAGGCATTGAACGAGAGGTTCACTCATTTTATATTTTGCACAAAAGGTGGATGGTCGTTGGCCTGGAGACGGACCCATATTCCTGAGCGGTGTGTCTTGTAAGGGAGACGAGGATGCCTTGGACCAGTGTGATCTGGGAGAATGGTACCAACACGACTGTACCCACTCAATGGACGTGTATGTAATCTGCGCTGCCGGTATGTCCTTTTCAACACCTTTTGAACTGTCTTTTTTTCATACACCGTTTTACGGATACCGCAAAAGAAGTACAATAATGTATGGCCCATGCATCATGCTCGGGATACAATGGTATGACAGGACGTTCTATGTTCCATATTAGGTTTTGCCCTTCACTAACATATATATAAGTACTGTATATCGGTGTGTTACCACCGAGTGAAAGCGAGAAAAATCACTCGGGTGGGACTGGAACCCATGACCTCCTGCATTCTTGTACAGACGTCTTTAATACCACCCGACCACAGAGCTTGCGGGATCGGTTGGCTGATTCCTTCGAATCTGACGTAGCAGCAGGTACCGCAAAGTTCATAAGATGGAATTGGTGTCGTGTGATGTTAATCATAACGTTGGATTTTGACCTCCTGCGATGAGATGGCGGTATCCAAAAAAACGGTCTGTTCCCATGTTGTTTCCTCTACAATCGGTAATCAAGAAAACAAACTCGACGAAGAAGATTGTGATTTTTCTCTTCCTTTTTGTTATTTTGCAGATTGCGTGGTGACTTCATTTATCGCTCTGCTGACGAGCTTGGTAACCGCCCTTTGGCTCCTGCAGTAGAAGATTGGGTACACTGCGTTTCAAAACAGATTCAACACGAGTGACATGACAACAATCCATCCCTCTTACCTATAAAACGTGTATCAAATTTTCAATGCACAAAATGTTAGCGTGGCTTAGTGCATGCAAGTGTAGAGTGCAAGACCTTTTGCATTATGGCTTTGACTTGGAGGAGGCGTCTCTTACGGTTATTTGTACCGAATTAAGAGTAACAATATACATACTGAAGGATACCTAGCATGGTATGAGACGAAGGGGTACCCCCATCTCCCTTTACCCTATTCAAACCCTAGACTATATTATTGTTACCGAACACATTCCCCTAGTTATCTCAAAAGAATTCCTGAGATTCTGGTAACTCAAATACCAACACAAAGGAGGGGGAGGGGGTGCCCTCCGTCTCATATCGTGCTGCATAATGACTGAAGAAAAAGGGTCGAAATAGCATAGCATACTCCAAAAGCATAGCACATGTCATTTGATTATTTGTGAGTTTAATATAAAGTGGTGATTTAGAAATTTCTGGCTTGTCACTTATATGGAGCAGCTTTCGTCGTTAAACTCAAAACTTTTTTTTATATAACTTGATTAGGCTTTAGTTTGTAGACGTCCGTGTGGCCCTCTAAACTCGCTTCATTATATTCGATGTGAGGATGGAACTCTTTGAAACAATCGACATTCAACTTTACCGCAATGTTGCCATAAGATATTTGATATTTCACAACCTAATAAACTTGAACTATTTTTAAATTCACATGTATGTGATCGTGAAGGCATTAAGTTGAATGCTGGGGGATTTGTTTAATTATTAAATATTTGTTACACTTAAAAAAGCAGCTTTATAATTTTAGAACGATCCCAGATGTCAGTTTATGTGTTTTTTATGAAGTCGTATATACATACATTTTGGCGACTGTATGTTACATAACTATGTAGGCTGTGCACACAATAATTGTAGGCTATGTAGGCGTAGCTGATGTGGTATAATTATATAATTATGTTGAATGCCGCTTGGGGATTCAGTCAAACACTTAGCATTTGTTGCACTGATGCAGGATCTTCTCGACCACAATTGAAATTTACTTTTACAAAATGTTGAACTGTAATAAAATAGAGTTTGAATCGAATAAATCTATAGCCATCCTTGCCAGTGTGCTGCTAGACGTAAATGTCACAAAACGCCTTCTAGATGTGGTCAACGCCCATTGTATACGAAATTACTCCTTTGTATATGACACATATGTTTACACCACTTCAATCAATCAATCAATCAATCAATCAAATCTTTAATTTTTCCCAACGCATACAAGTACATAATAATATTACTTAACATTTGAATTATTGTGTATGGATGGATGGAGGTCTCCAAAAAGCATAAGCTTGTCGAGTGGAGACCCCCACTGTAATAAAGAACAATTACAATTACAATTACAGTTACAATTAATTACAATTGATTACAAGTACAACGATAGGAGTTAAATGACAAAAACATATTGGTACTGAGCTAGTAATACGAAATTTTGGTCTTACAAAATGGGATTATTCTTATTCAGATTCGTGAAACGAGACAATCCACTGATATGGCACTGAGGATTCCTTTTGCAAAAAAAGTGTTATGCCTCAAGCTTTGCTGTAACTGGTACAATCATATGGAATAATTTGCATTGGTAGTCGAGAACCATGACTTCTCTAACCTCATTTAAATCTAAACTACGTAAAACGTTTAGTCAGTAATAATATTTCTACAAATAACTGTGTGTGTATTTGTCGCGGTCTTCTCTGATTATCCAAATCTGTGCTGATCTACGGAGTTAACAAACTTGGTTGCCATAATAATGAGAAAATAAGGAGCGGGATCGGACTTTCCCCGTGTTTTCTCCCAAAAGGGTATTTCGCGGGGTTTTCGCCCCTCCCGTAATCAGCAAATATAATTACACCATTTTTTTTTCTTGATGTTACAATATAGATCCAAATTTGTCGTGTTCACTGAATCCACCTTATAGTAAAGCCCTCACACTGTACATGTAGTTATTATAGTTTTAAAATATATATTGTATTTACAATATTTGCTTAACAACTATGCATTAATCAAATAATGTTTTATCCCATTGTATTGAATTGTATTGTATTTGTAATGTATTGTATATGCAGTGTTTGTAGTCACTGTTTGTATGCAGGGCCCCAATGGAAACCAGTTTTAAACTGTTTGGGCATACCCTGGGTAAATAAATGCAATAAAATAAATTGTCTCTAGCTCTTGGTAACATTTTAAGACGATAAGGTGACTGCCTGGAAATAGTGATAGTGCATGGCAAGAAAAAAGGACCCAGGAGGAAAGGAAGACCCAAAACAAGACTGATCGACAGAATTAGAGCTATAACTGGATGTTCCCTGTCTGAGGTGTCTCCAGTCCAACAGCGTCCGCATCCGTCCGATAACGTCAACTATGAGTTCACCACAATAAAATTGCACCAACTAAATCATTTGGAACGAAACATCTTAGATTAGACCTTAGATCTTTTTGAAGTCGGTATGACAATGAGTTGATCCCTCGTCACAACACAGTCACTCAAACATATCAATTGAATTTAAAAGAATGAACTAATGCAAGCTTTTCACAGGCAAATTCTCTGTTAATTAAAAGATCGGAGTCGTTTCTGACTCGAATCCAACCGGCAAATTGACTCGAGAATCGGATTCGGACTCGACACATGCAGGCAGTGTACAGCCAGGGTGACACAGTGTATGGGACATTTTGCTTGAGAATGAATACTGCGACTCTGGCTCGACTCGAGCGACCCAATTTCAACTCCGGTTAAGGCTCCCTTAGACCGTGCTACCAGTTTAATTCTCCCGACTGATCAATTCCTCTACCGTGCAGTTCACTAACCACATGTTCGAACTTTTGAATTTCGCCACTTTGGCGGCGTGTCCACGGATACTCGCAGCATGCATCATGACGGTGGAGTAGTTTGCCTTCTTTTCCAGGAGGTCGTAGAACTTGGGCCCCCAGGGGAAGATGTTTGTGTCGAGCGGTTGGACGTTCACGTGCACGGGTTTATCTTGTCGGAGAAGGTGATTCATCACGTCCTGATCTGCCAGAAGCCTCCCCCTTTTTAGGTCATCTTTCATGGATTTAATCCAAGCCTTGACGAACTTTATGGAAACGTCGGTGGGTTTGAAATAAGCAAAACCAGTGCAGTAGTGCGATTTTTCAGTTCGGTTCGGATAAGGGGATCTCGGGTCGATCATAGACATGTCGAAGTTGCCTTCGAAGTACGGGAAGGGATCTCGGAACCAGAACGTGTCGACATCGGTGAATAGAACCTCGTAGCCTCGTTCAAGGAAAGCCAGGATGTATTCTTGGCGCTTGTTGAAGAGGGCATAGTACGGGCGTCGCTGGGAGCGAAGTATCTCCTTCTCAGTCGTGCCTCCAGAGTTGGTCAGCATCACGTGCACTGCCGGGTCATCCTCGGCTCTCTTGCTCAAATAATGGTAACACTTCTGGTCCTCTGCAACGATGGTAGTATTCACACAGACACCGATCCGTTTAATGCTTTCCAGCATGTTCAATGTTACATCCAGGAAGCCAAGGTTTGTCGAGGTTAACATGACTACACCAGGCCTCGACTTGACGTCATATATGCTGCAGTTGGAGAGGGGCCCGCGCGTTTGATTGACGCTTCTGGTGGAATTAATCGAGTGCGAAACGGCTTTAATGTGTAACTCCTGCCTGTGTTTGTCTTGGCACGTGCAATCATTGGACAACCTTGAAAGTGGACGAACAGCGTGGTCGTCTTGGGATAAATCTGTAAAATGAAAATGACTTTATCATTAACAATACAAGGCAATCCCAGTCAAGCAGGCAGGATTTAGAATGGTATCACTGTCGTTTCATGGATCTGGTCCACACTGGGCCAGAATGAGCTCCTTCGTTGGGGGCCTTATCCCATACGATAGCACTGCTGTCTTTCTTCACCATGTCAACAACAAGACTAAGCTACAAGTGAGTGAATCAGTCTAGCGTTAGTGAGATGGGTTTTTGAGTAAAAAAAACCACGAAACCCAAATGTCGGGACTATTGTTTTAGTGAAGTTCTGCATGTAGCACTTACAAGATCCAGGATATGTGCGTTCTTTCAGCAAAACGAAGACAATTCACACACATCCCTATGTGATTTGTTTTCGTTTTGCTGAAAGAACACTTACCTTTTTTTGTGATCCGTGGACAGAACTTTAAAATGGTGCTTGTGTTTAAAAGTCCGTCACTTGAAAAATACATTAGTGATTTGAATGATTTTTGTACTAAAAGAAAGCTTATGAATTGAGCTTTCATATCCGAGATTTTGAAAGTGTTACATTTTGAACTTCACTAAAAATAATGATCCCGATACGTGGGTTTCGTTTTTTTGACTCACTCTGAACAGGCTGGCCTTCCGGGTCCAGTTAAAAAGCATAAGGTCTCAAAAGACATCTCCGTACAGATTTAGCAATGAATACATGTCTTCCTTTATTCAGCCTAACTATCCCGGATATCATATTTTAGGGAAAAGGAACTTGTTTTCACTTACAGATGATGAAGGCGATGAAAGCAAGTGACTGCATGCCGAACAGAATCTTGAAGACGTTGTCTGAGGCCGCCATAATGTCATTACCTGAAGTTGGGAAGCATTACCAAAAAAACATCAATCTATAGGCAATTTGTTTAGACGTCGAAATTTGAATTCCTCGTACTTATAATTATGCTTTCAAATAGAGTACATATTGTTAAATAGTACAAAGGAATATTTTCGATGTCATAACAATTATGGCTCTTTTTGACCATAGCAAAAAGATAGTAATGAAGATATATATCCCTCTTATTTTTGTTCCATTAATGGCAAATGTTATTGCCAACCACGGTTTCAGATTCTTGCTGTTTGCCCCTGGAAAATGGCGCCCAGCATTGCACAACAAAACAACAGCCTCACTTGTGACTTGCCGTCGTAAAGGTCTTGAAAGACAGAGAGAAAGCAACAATAATAATTGTGAAATTCACTCGAAGGGAACTTTTGAAAAGACAATAATTATACTCACATGTGAAGTGCCTTCGGTGTGCAGTACAAAAGGGACGGTAAAATTAAATCCTGTCATACACGACTGTATGTGTCGATATAACAATAATTTTGTTGGCTATGCTAAACGTAATATCAACCGTGGCAAGGCCATGACCATAATGACGCAAGTTCAGTGCAGTGCTTCGCTTCTTCGTTCGTCCCCAGCGCCCTGTCCACTAGAGGCGACCCTGACTTCTCTTAAACAAATTACTTAGTGTGAAGGAAACGCAAAGCATTGGGGGTAGTAGCCAACATGCACGCCGCATTCAGCGAGCAAATGATGTGCGCAGGGGCCCTGACCCGGGGTCAGGGGTCAGACAAATTTTATCTAATGAGGGCTCAAAGAAATTAGCCGGCACCGTGCTTCCCTGCGAGTGTGGCGGGTTCGAGCGCAGTTTGCTCTTTGGAATGGACTAGTTAATATTTGATCAGGTTTGAATATGCCAAATGTAACCCCATAGACATTATGTACTCTCGCAATACATTCACAAGCACAAAGACATGTAATATATAGGCTACTCGCGTACACTGCAGAGTTTCTGAGCGATCCAATGAAAAGGACAACACAAATATGCTCAAAAGAAAAATCAGGGAATTTACACAATACCAGTGGTGATTTTATTCCGTCTTCCAAGAACATCTTCCAAATGTACACTAGGAATTACTTGCAGAAAAAAGGAACTGCATGTTTCAACAGCTACGTATGATGCTAAAATGTTATAAATCACAAATTACAAATTTCAGACCGAAAATATACAAACACAAGAAGACTAATCGAATGTCCCTGCAAATGGAAGCATATTCAACTCTGCCCGATGCTTAGAAACACTGCGTTTGACGTTTTAAAATTTAACATTCGTAAAAAATAGATTATAAGAACCACATTGATATTTAAGTTGTGTTCCCAATGCTCTTCAACAAATTCGATCTTATTTCTAGTAATACATGTTCAACTTGTATGTTTTTTGTTTTATTCCCACGTTCCAAAAAAACAAGGCTCCTTCCCCCTTTTGTTGGACTTCTTCAACCCTCTGAAAAAGGTTGTATTTGTGTTTGTTTTGGAAACAAATTGAACATGCAGATTCGCCTTTCGAGCAGACTGACCCCTGGTCCGTACATTAATCAGCCTACCCCGCGAGAACGGAACTATTGTCCGGCAGCCAAAAATTCCAAATAGTAAAGTAATGTTAAATAAGTTAAAATAACTAAACATTGACCGATTTTTTTCCGTCGATGTCTCATTCAAAAGTGAATAGATTTTGTATTGCTAGAAAAAAATAGCAATTAAGAAAAGGAATCTATTTTTCGAGATGAAAGTCGAAAATACCACTGGGAACGCACATGAAAGAAGACAAGGCTTAGCATCTTTAAGGAAAACCCATCACATTCAACTATACGTCCCGGCCAGATTTGAGCGGCAATCTGGGCCAAATATGACCTGATACTTTCCATGGTCAGAATGTCATCTTTACGGGTAAAAATCAATGACATTTCTCCAGATAACTTTCCGGTTCATTTTGACCAGGAAACCTTGGCAAAAGTGTGTCTTTTTGACCGAGAAAAGTGTAATTTTCACATTGAAAAGTAAAAGGTGAAATATGACCTGGATTCCGGGTCCAATCTGACAGGATAAGAGTGTGTATTATAATATTCACATACCGCACTGTTTTCACACATTATTACACAAGTGTGGAAATCTATTTATTATATCACTTACTATATGGCCTTCCACTTAAAAGCTAATTATTTTACCACCAAGACTGGGTAATTTTAGGTATGCCTTGGTACCAAAACCAAAATCTGTAATTAGTTTGTTCGTTTGGTGTCCAACTTGAAATAATAACTTGATGCAATATTTACCTCTCGTCGGATAATAGTGCCCACCTCAACTGTTTTTCTATTGATTTAGTTAAAAAATAACGCTAATTGAAGCTGTTGCTAATTATGAAATTATATTAACAACCTTATTTCCAATGTAACATTTCAGTATAGTTTACACATGTTCATTGAGTGTAAACACATTCATGTTTTTGCAAACGGAATGGCATAGTGCCTCTTTCGACATCCGCTATATGCAATGCAATCAGACGTCATATACGATTATCCGCCAAACAACAAGCATTTTGCTTGGGGTACGAGTTCGTCTCCCTTCCAAAAGCTATAAGCCGCCTTCCAAAAAAAAATACCAGGTTTATGAGTTACTTTCTTGTATAAAGTGAACTGGCGACACTTAATGCAGTGGTTTAGGTATATTTCTCACACTTGACTGCTAATTGACACCAATTTCATTTGCATCGTCATTCCTTTTGTCATCGTTCACACCCAACCAGCTTTCACACAAAGCTGTAGTTCACTTTACACACTGCATGCAGAGCCTCCTTCTAGCCTTTGAGTGTGTGTTGGGACATTAGCGGCCTAATTATACCCCACTATGGTTTCGATGAAAGAAAAACATGAGAAATGCAACCAAAGACTAACTATTTATTTTATGAATGGTAGAGGAAAACATCGCTGGGTGATCTTTCCCCAGATACAGACGCCTTGGCCTCTTACCGATATGGCCGTCAGGAGCTACTGGTGTGCCGTTTTTACTTATTCTTATATAAGAATAATATATAAAAGACGGATAATCTGTGATTGTGGACCATTATTATTATCAAGGATATGTAAACCTGGTTTACAGTTTAATATTCGGACTGAAAGTGTGCGGTGGATGATCTGATAGTTATTATTTTTTTATTGGGATATTAATTTGAATAATTATTCCATCGTGTGAAGCAAGTGATCAATCAAGTTATCTTTCCACCCTATGTATATGTATCCTATATACGCTGGGGGTGGGATCAGAGAAAGGGCCTGATTAAATATAAGGAAAGCAAAAAATAAGGAAATTAGAACCATAGATATAAAAAGGGACGCCCTTATGGTAAAATATGATACAAGTTATGGTTAAATGTTGCTTATGATCTAATACAATTCCTACAGCTACATTAAATTTGTCCCTTCGAACGTTTACTTTTTCACGCTTTATTTCAAGCAGGTTAATACCAACAAGCTGACGAGCAGGACACTGATGGAAGACTGAACTACGGAGCTAGCTCCAGCTGAACGGAGGAGATTAAAAAAGAGAAATCAAATGGTTGGTAAACAAACACTTGGTTTACACCAACAAACCAACCAATTGCCTCATTAGATAATCGGCGGCTGAGTCATGTAAGGCGAACAGGCTGTGAGCCGTTTTTGTCTTGCAAAAATGGGGGTGGTGATGGTCCCTCCTCAACAAAATGCACAAAAATGAAAAAAGCTACACTGCATGCAATTATTACCTGACGGTGAGCAGTTTAGGTACAATTTTGTAAATGCCCGATATTTGCAATTCTCTTCACCTTTGGCCTTGATTCATACGCATATACTCGCAGCAGGTACACATAAGGCCAGTTGGCAACGACGGCAAGAAACTCGTTTGGCTATAGACCAATGCAGGCACGCTCTATCGCAGAGGCCCCCTTCAATGGCCAAAGCACTGTGCTAGCTATTGTTCAAATAATCCTTCATGGAGGAGATGTTTTGCAGAATATCGTGCACAATTTTTGTTTTTTGCGTTGGAGTAGAAACACTAATGTGGCATGGTGCCTGATCTATAGGCTCACTGAGACCTCGCATTAAAACCTATGAACTATAATAACATTAATCGATTAAATATGATCTGATTGTCTTACCCACGGCGCACAAAAGGAGAACGTACATTGAATCAGTGCAGTCGTGTTGGTACCATTCTCCCCGATCGCACTGGTCCAAGGTCTCCTCGTCTCCCTTACAAGACACACCACTTAGAAACATCGGTCCACTATCCATATAGGTTACTGTCTGTGCATAAGAATACAAGCAATATTAATTTGTGGTAATTCCGACCTAGGGGTGAATGATGGTCTACTTCTTTGTATAACTGTCCGTTTAGTCTCACCAAAAGCACGCTATTCGACAATAATGGCACGTCTCCTCTGATCTCCATTGGAAAATCTGGATAGCCCATCGCATTGGCTGTTGGCCTTGGGGAGTGATGTCCCCGTCCGTCCGAGTTGCATAGCGGTCCCATAACATCTTTCCACGAAATGATTTTTAGTTTTCAAGTTACACAAATCTAACCATCAATACTTTGTTCTTTTTTTTTTTGTATTTTGTAATACAACTGTCTTTTTCCAAACGAAACTTGTTTCATAAAGGGCCCTTATTCTATGTTATTGTATTATATACGATGGGAGTGGTACAAACTGGTTCCAACCCCACATTCGAATCGGGAGACCGCAAACCGTACCGGCGCGTATTTTTTTAACAGTGCGCAATGGCGAACGAGATCAGTGCAGTATGTGTTCTAGTTCTATACCTATAGGATTGTCGTATTGCTGGTTATCAACAGCCGCATGCATAATCACGATGCAGAGCAGGGAGCCAGGACAGTTGGGTTTTATGATGACATCCGAGCACAGAACGAAATAATTATCGACGAGGGTCAAATTGCAAGCGGCAAAAGACACCACAACGTAGCGCATTACATACACTCTTAAAACTCAGGGTCAGATCACGACCCGCAACCCGGGTCCTATTTGACCTGATACCTTTTAGGGGCAAACTGATACCTTTGCAAAGGTCAGAATGACCCGAAAATGATCAGAGATCATTAATCCCTGGCTCACTATCCGGGTCATCGTGACCCGAAAACTTTGGCCAAGTTATCATTTTGACCCTGAAAAGCGTCATGTGGTCTGGGGTTACATTTCCGGGTGAAATCTAACCAGGACGTTTTAGAGGATAGTACAAAATAACTATCGTTGATGGTCAGAATTATAATGCGACAAAAAGACACCGCAACGAGGCCATTGTAGAAAAGGTTACTAGCCCCCAGAAAGACGCAGAATCGCTACAATAGAGCATGCAAGTTGACTTCCAAAACCTGAGAGATTTACGGGAATACAGTACATCCGCATTCCGGACACCATGTATAGGATCTACAACTTGTGTAACGTCCTTTTTTTGCATGTTTTATTTATTTCCTGACTGGGCTTACCCAGTCACGGTTAAAAGTTCTGAGGTTCTGTGAAAGAAAAGAAACTCCGTTGCAATTTAAAACATAGCATGTGCATTTCAAATATTGCAAATTGGTGACTATAATAAAATGAACATTTTTTAACCTAAAGTGAGGCTACGTTTAATCAATCACAAAGACTGAACAATTGGGTAATTTCTGACACGGAAGTCTGTGACTATAGACTATACTCAGTGTTTACTGAGACCTTCACATGAAAAGTGAACGTGAACTGGCGAGACTTGCACGCTCTATTACGAGACTTGAAATTATTCAAAACCAGCTGTCAAATATTTACCGATAACGGCGGTCCGAATCCAAGCTCTCTGCAGACGACCTCGGAGTTTGCCTCAGTCCAGCCCTCTGAACAAACAGCTCCCCAACGACCGTCGTGATAGATTAACACGGTGCCAATCTCCTTCTCCAAATTACTTAAAAGTCTCGCAGGGTGGCGGGACTCTGTGTGAGGCAACAGTGAAAAAGAAATCGGAATACTGATTGTTTTAAATTATTTATTCAAGTTGTATTCGTGCAATTCATGCTTTCATCATCTCCACTATCTATTTAGTGGGGTAACTTGACGATGTAGATGTCAAGAAATACCTGCACGTTTAGTGCACAAAGTGAAAAGTGAGCTTAAGAAACGAACTGGCGGCACACGGCCTTATCGGTGCACGGTACCTGGAATTGGACCGCTGCAAATGACGTTCACTTCGTAAGTGTCCGACTCGCTCAAGCAGTCCTTATCTGGCTCCTTGAAACCAGTGTAACACTGTACAAGCGACGATTCGCCTCCGGCACAACTGATATAGTCGCCCATCATCACGGGTCCGGAACCCCGGCCGAAGCGGCCGTCGGAGGGTGTGTCAAGACCGTAGCCAAGCCCCAGCTGCTTGCAGATCACATTACTCCCTCGCCAGGCGAAGTTGTAATTATCCTTCTCTTGACAGACACTACCCCAGGTCCCGTTGAGGTGGACCTCCAGACGGCCCTCATTGGGGTTGGTACCATTCACTAGTCGTACCTGGAAATCGTCGGGCTCTTCGAGAAAATGAAGAAAAATGGTGTGGGCAAATCAGGATGGACTTTTTTTCGCATTGATGCATAAAGGGTTTTTCTCCAAAAAAATCGTCTGGACGCACCCAAAAACCTTTAGTTTCCGTGTCAGAGACGAACGACTTGTAGTAGGCACTCTGTAACACTTTTTTACAGGAAGCTTGGGTGAAAATGTCTTTTTTTTAAATACCTGTAATGAGCACTTTGTTAAGAATGAAACGTTAAATGATTTTCACGTTATTTGTTGCTTCATCTTACAAAATTTGAAGATGAGAAAACTACGGATACTCACTACTTTGAGCCAAGAACAAAAATGAAACGCCTTAAATTACCTTTGATTTTATTACAGATGACTCCGGCCTGGTTCCCAGTCGGACATTCATCCTGGAACCAAGCCTTGGCGGGACACTGAAGGATGTGGCTCTCATTACCAGTACAGGCAAAGTCGGTGGCCAGATACGATTCGTAAGTGGCAACTGACGTGGGGGTCGGTTTTGCGAAGTAGGATCCAGTGATGGCGCGGTGTGCCGAGTGGAAGCCTTTCTGGCGGCAGATAACATCAGCGTCGGCGATATCCCAGCCGTGGTCGCACACCATAAAACGATAATTGTCATATTTGACGACATCAAGTTTGAGCAGTGCTAGCCCCTCGCTATCGGGAATTATGCTGCCGCCGCTTAAATGCACGTCGCCAATGGAATCAGGATCTGTGTGGTTTCCATTCAGATTGGTAATAGGGGCTAGACGTTGTTATGGTTTGATACGCGATAACCCGCCGCCGCGATATATAACCTGCCGCCGCGAAATATAACCCGCTGTCGCGATATATAGCCCGCCACCGCGATATATAACCCGCCGCCGCGATATATAACCCGCCACCGCGATATATAACCCGCCGCCGCGATATATAACCCGCCGCCGCGATATATAACCTGCCGCCGCGAAATATAACCCGCTGTCGCGATATATAGCCCGCCACCGCGATATATAACCCGCCGCCGCGATATATAACCCGCCACCGCGATATATAACCCGCCGCCGCGATATATAACCCGCCGCCGCGATATATAACCCGCCGCCGCGATATATAACCCGCCGCCGCGATATATAACCCGCCGCCGCGATATATAACCCGCCACCGCGATATATAACCCGCTGTCACGATAACCCGCCGCCGCGATATATAACCCGCCACCGCGATATATAACCCGCCACCGCGATATATAACCCGCCGCCGCGATATATAACCCGCCGCCGCGATATATTACCCGCCACCGCGATATATAACCCGCCGCCGCGATATATAACCCGCTGTCACGATAACCCGCCACTGCGATATATGACCCGCCGCCGCGATATATAACCCGCTATCACGATAACCCGCCACTGCGATATATGACTCGCCGCCGCGATATATAACCGGCCGCCGTGATATATAACCCGCCACCGCGATATATAACCCGCCACCGCGATATATAACCCGCCGCCGCGATATATAACCCGCCACCGCGATTTATAACCCGCCACCGCGATATATAACCCGCCGCCGCGATATATAACCCGCCGCCGCGATATATAACCCGCCACCGCGATATATAACCCGCCACCGCGATATATAACCCGCCGCCGCGATATATAACCCGCTGTCACGATAACCCGCCGCCGCGATATATAACCCGCCACCGCGATATATAACCCGCCGCCGCGATATATAACCCGCTGTCACGATAACCCGCCACTGCGATATATGACCCGCCGCCGCGATATATAACCCGCTATCACGATAACCCGCCACTGCGATATATGACTCGCCGCCGCGATATATAACCGGCCGCCGTGATATATAACCCGCCACCGCGATATATAACCCGCCACCGCGATATATAACCCGCCGCCGCGATATATAACCCGCCGCCGCGATATATTACCCGCCGCCGCGATATATAACCCGCCGCCGCGATATATAACCTGCCGCTGCGATATATATATATCCCGTCGCCGCGATATATAACCCGCTGTCACGATAACCCGCCACTGCGATATATGACCCGCCGCCGCGATATATAACCCGCCGCCGCGATATATAACCTGCCGCCAACCTCGTCCCCAGTGCTTACTTTATTTCCAACCTCGTTTCCAATATTAAGCCCTGCCTGGATAGGAAACTTTCTTCCTGTATCCTGATTCGATACAGATATTGGTTAGTAATGGATTTATATCGTGTAGTTGGTGTTGTTATTTCCAGCGTGCATTACGTGTTTTCACGATCATTGTAATTATAACGTCAATGCCTTCTCAAAAATACTATTTTCCTTTCCAATTTGCTCATATTAATATGAAATGTGATACTGCATATTGGCGGGATAAGATTGTAACATTTTAACTTCGGAAACAATCGTGTTTGCGTAACTCACGGCGCGACGAATTGATTGTGTTTTTGATCCAATGCAAATTAGGCCATCAGCCTCGGTCCAAAATTGTGGCCACCGTTATTAAATGAGGGGAATAATCGTCAAAGCGATTTTTGGCAAGGTATACACCTTCGGAGTTGGAAAATATGTGATAGCATTGCAACAGTGGCAGCTTTTTGGGTGTTATCACCCTTTTTTCAAAATGTTCATCAAAATGCTTGTTACTACTCTATACCTTGAGCATGCTAATTATAAAGATTTTTGCCCTGATTTGATACTGACCAAACCCCCAGGCTGATGGCCTAAATGATCCAATACCAGGGTGAGAGAGCAGGAGGTGGTGGGCGCGTACTGCTCGACACCCTGGGGACGAGGTTGCGTCTACGCCAATTCCTATTACATGTAGTTGTGTAATGCGCACACCTGTTTGGCGTAATATTTGCAGCGCGCAATTCAACAAATTCATAGTAGTTCCGAAGCAAACTCTCAAATTTTTTCAGTGGTATAAAAGCTGCAGCAAGACTTTTGTGCAACTTCACTGGTCAGCTCTTTTGTTGTGTGTACAATGTAGTATGTGTGGGACAGAAAATGGACCGTAATTGCCTGCAGAAGTCACGCATGCGCACTGGTTTCCCCAATTTTTCAGGGAGAGATTTTAGGAAATGTCCTAGACGTTGCTACTGACAAGTCCGTGGGCGATATTGATCGCGATAGCGCCCTCTCGCGGCGTCCGGTTATCGCGGCGGCTCGTTATCGCGTATCAAACCATAACAACGTGTAGCCCCTATACTAGATTGGTAAAAGAGAAAAGAACACCGTGTATAGCTAGGTCTCCATCGAATATAGCACCAAGCCTATAACAGAACCCAACCCAACCCAACCCACCTCTGAAGCCAAACCTGAACCTATCCCAACCCAGAGCCCAACCCAACCCAACCCAACCCAACCCAATCCAACCCTAAACCAACACAACCCAACACAACCCACGCAGCCCAACCCAAAACAACATAACACAACACAACCCAATACAGCCCATACAAGTGTATTTTTGCCTGCGATCGGTTTGTCCCTTTTTTGGTTGGTACTCTACCTTTTTAGGAAGACCTCCTATATAATTTATACACGATCGTAAATTGGAGACCTTCGGGAAATTGGGGACCCTATTGTCCTCTATTGTTCAACGTCCCTTATTGAATACAGGAACAAACTCAATCCAATCCAACCCAACCCAACCCAACCCTATACCCAACGAACATTTCATTATGCAGCACCAGGAATGGAATAAACCTCATCAAATAAAGATCAGCCCATCCTTGGAAAATATCAAATCACAACTTAAAACACACTTGTTTAATGCTTTCACAAGCGCATAGAGACATTTCTTGTGTATATTGCGCTATATAAGAATTGTTTATTATTATTATGATCATCATCATGATCGTCATCATCATCATCCCCTCTACTCATTTCATTAAAAGGAAATCCCACATAATTGTTTTCCCCAGAAAATGAGGCAATTTAAAAAACTTTACAGAAAACAGGGTCCTTGCCGAATAAATATTCAAATTTTGTCCTTCCACATAATGACAAAAGGGAAAAATTTCATGAATAAATTTCAATCTTTACAATTAAAACTTAAAAGTGCTTCCAAAGAAGCCTAAAAAATTGGAAATCAGTTTGGAACTAAATTTGGCTTTGTAGCTTTGCCCTATAAAAAATGGGTTTTGATTAAAAATGGAACCTAAAATGTATGTTATTGGAGGAGACTGTGTGGTACAAGGGTCATATTGAGCCAAACCACAAAATTACCACGTCCACATATTAACAAAAACCACAAAATGACCACAAACATATTGGCAATCCACATAATAACCACATATGTGGTCATTATGTGGATATCAGGGAATTTGTCCTTCCACAAAATGAATCTCTTAACTGCACAACCCTATGTGAATGGAAATTAATCCCCCCCCCATCCCCGTCATGATCATCATGATTCAGCATGATCAGCATGATCAGCATGATCAGCATCATGATCAGCATCATGATCATCAATCATGATCAGCATGATCAGCATGATCAGCATCATCAGCATCATCATCATCATCATCATCATCATCATCATTATTATTATCATTACCCAACCCAACCCATAAAGATGTTGCTAGGCATTGCCGCTACCTTTACACACTAAAATGAATTTCGTACTGAGATACTCAAGAGTCTGTTGTTGCGGTCGATGCACAGACAAGTTAAATTTTATCAAGATATTTCTAGGCATTGCCGTTACCTTTACAAACTAAATTTCAAGACAAGACAAACCTTTCCATTCGTCCTGGTCCAAGCACTTCACTGCAGCGGCATGACCGGCATCCGCACACTGGTGCTCCATCCATCCGTCGTTTGCGCACTCGTCCAGTCTGGTCTCCGACCCCTTACACCTTACGTTACTCAGCCAGACCGGTCCCGTCCCGTTGCCTGCATCATGCTTCCATCCGTACTTGGCAAGCCATGGGAATCCGAGTTGCTTGCATACCACCAAGGCGTCAAAGAAGCCCCAACCATCCCTGCAGACAGTGCCCCATTGACCGTTGTTCAGGACCTCGACTCGGCCCTGTTTGCCGCCGACATTCGATAGGCGAACATCATGATCTGAAAATGTACATAGCTCTTTAATACTGATTGGTCCCGTTGTAGATCTCAGCCTTAGAACACAGACGGCTTGTTTTAACAGAGAAAATGCAAAAGTTACACACTCTTACAAAAAATATTTGCTGGAATTTATTGTTTCCAAAATGTGTACATGTATATATAAACCACATTTCTACGGTCTGAGTAACAGGGAAGTTGGCCACATAATGTCTTACATTGACGTGGCATTTTCTTTTTTTTTTTGCCTTGCCTAATGGGGCGGATGTAACTTTCAGAAAATGGGGGGGGGGGGGGGGGGAGGTGTATGAAGAGTTGGTAGGCGTGTGAGGCCGTGCCGAAGGCGCGCTCTTCTAGGGAGGACATTTTGAAATGCATACGATGTTTTCTCCTGCATACATGCAAGGCAATTGAGAAATTAAGCACTTTTACATTCCATTTTTTTGCTCAATTTTACAGCGGGTGCGAAATCAACTTGGCGGATCCGGGGGGGGGCCAAAGGGGGCCATGCCCCCCCCCCCCCCCCCCCCAAAAAAAAACGATTTTTTTTTTTTTTTTTTTTTTTTTTTTTTTAGATGACTTCGCAATAAAGGCAGGCAATGAGTACACCACCGTCTTTTCCTCAGAAATTCTTTTTCAGAAAATTGCCTCAGATCGCACCACAGAGCATCTAGAATCAAAAAAATGTTTCGGGGCCCTTTAGTGGGCCCCGAACCCCACACCGTAATTTGTTGGGACACACTTTTGGGGGATTACATTTTTATACCTCCCCCCCCCAATTATGTTTTGGGTCCGCCCTTGTGCGAACTCCCCCCCCCCCCCCCCCATCCGCCATTGCCCGAACGTACAGCAATGCCGGCAGTGACTAAAGACACCATAGATTTATAATGAGCAAACGCTGTTAACGTCAGACTGGCGCGCAACATGCCGATCTGATACAAAATGTCAGGTCGGCTGTCATCATTATATATAATGACGACAGCACGTGTGTTTTGAGCAATGTTTACGCAAAGAACATAAATGAATGACTTGATTCAAGACCAGCGCTCCTACGGTTAGATTGATGAGCACCTAAATTTATTGTGTGGCCCCAAAACAGAACTTTCAAGGTAAAGTTGTGTGTACGATCTTAACACTTTCTACTAATCTTTCTAATTACATGACTTGTATTAATGTAATGATAACTTCGTCGCAAGGACTTCGTTTAAATAAAGTATGACTTGAACTATTAGGTCTAACCGGTCTACCACAAGCACTTATTTATGTCTGCATAATGGCATTGCCTCAATTCCAATTGAATCCAATATTGGATGTAGAATACCTTCTGACTTCCAGTGTGCGAGGCGTGGGTCAGGGAAGGTATATGCGTAGGCCTACATTGTGTTATGTAAAATAATGATTTCCGTGGAGTGCTTCCACTAATGTGTTCATGACGTTAGGTTTAAGGTCACGGTTAACAAAATAATATTGTACAGAACCAATGGGTACGTTCTCCCACCCGCTTCCAAAAGTTAACCCATAGATCTACGGGCCAATTACCCGAGAATATACCTGTCGATTTTATCAGAAAATCCTTGCTGAATGTTACGGTGAAGAAAGGACTGATACCAACATAACAAGTAAAATCATTCGGCCTGAAATGGTGTCATTCCGAAGAAAAGAATTGTTTCAAAAACGTGTGCCACCGGGGAACACGTTTTAAGTTTTGACGAGAAAAAGACATAACTTGAATCTTTGAATCTCTAGAAACGGAATCCACTCACAGTACCAAATAATTTGCATAGGGTTTCGATGTTATGGAATGCTGAAACTTCAACGGGTTAGTTGTAATGCATCCTTCTGAAGATTTGAGCAAGAGTTTGCAGCTTCAAATGAAAACTTGAAAGAAAAATCATGCCATCCTGTGTTTTTTTTTAAGAAGGTTAGAGATTCGAGAAGCATTGAGTGACACGAGATTGAAAAGGATCCTGTTCAAACCAACAACGACTTAAGAAAAAAGGGAAGACAGTCGAAGACATGAAAACCCTAACGCATGAACCATACCTTGAAAATCACATCTGAAATCACTAAACAGGATCAACTTTTGGGTCGCAAAAGTGGACCCCGAATTAACTGCAGAGTCGTTCTCGCACGCGTATTACAGGAATAACAAAAACGCCCAGTTTTTTTTAAAGAATAGTTGTGTGGATGTTTATATCCTACTTTTAAATGTTCTTTCCGATCAACATCATTTCGTTCAAAGTGCGTACGGTAGCCCAATTGGGCTGTTCCAGGACGCTGTGTCCCTCTAATTGCTTCATAAAATAAATTATGGGTGGCCATATGCATTTGGTATCAAAATGTTAAGATGTGGCTACAGGCTAGACTACGTATGTGGGTTTGGTTAAATAATCACACAAGATGGTGATATATAGACCAGGGGCGTCGCAAGGGGGTACTTGCCCCCCCCCCCCCCCCCCCCGGCAAACAAACAAAAAAGGAAAAAGAGGTGCGAAGCCATATTGCTGTTAATTTGATGGGGGAGGTAGGGCAAATGATCCCCTGCTCATCACGCTCGGAAAAATGATGAATTGAGAATATAATGAAAAAGTTAAGGAACAAAAATTGCTTTGCCCCCCCCCCCCCCTGGAAAAAAACATCTTGTCGACGCCCATGATATAGACAGCTAAAATTTCTCCAAGCCTTACGTATCCCATGCGCATATACCATATCTGGCTGGTCCCTAATTTACTCACATGCATGTGATGAGACATTAAGGGACCGGATTTAATTCACAGAAGCCTTCCAAATTTCAAATGATACTGGCCCTCACTCAGATCAGCAGCCTATCCCGCCCTGCTTTATTTAAGAAATTTCTTGATTTGTTTTGTATTAAGAAATTTCTTGATTTGTTTTGTATATACTCCATGCATGAAGCTTCGAAATGCATATGGTGGTGGATAAAACTCTATCAACATACCTTGTGCGACTGCTGTGGCTAAAAACACGAACAAGATGGTCGTGGTGAGCATTTTCATACATGTAGTATGAATGATCTGGATGAGAAAGACGTGCGCTGTGTACGTATTCAAGTAAAGAGTATGTGTGACGTGACTGTACACAGAATAATGAGAATACCATCACCATGCTTAACTATGCATCCACTCCGCCCAGCGGTGTATTATGCGCAGCTAGCACGACCGCATGCAGGACTGCGACAAATCAAATGGACGAACAAGCCAAATTATGCACCGTTCATGTATATGAACTTGGCATGCATGGGCCGGGAGAAGGCGTAAAGGCGCCGGGGAGGGTTTGGATAATGAGCATGACCCCGGGACCCCTCCACCAGAGCGGAGCCGTTGTGCGTGTGTAAAGTAAGGCCACCAAGCACATAGCCACGGTAGCCATATCGCCAAGATGATCGATATGGTCGGCGGCTAAAACACTCATGCCGCGCGCTATGCACTCAGGGTGCAGCACCCCAGTATAAAATTTCCCATAGATCCCATACTTCTTTTAAAAATACTCAGAACTCTCACACGTGGTGCGTCACCGCACCACTTTTTGGGCAAGCTCCATACCAGAAACCGGAGACTTTTTTTTTTTGGCCTTATTAAAACGACTGAATTTTGTTTCCAGAAAGTGACTGGAAAAGTAGCCATTTTGAAAAAGGATCCCTCCTCGAATAATAGCGCCACTTTTGGACACAATTGCAGAGGACCTAAAATGGCCAGAATTGAGTTCGCCCGTACCCCCCGCCCTGCAAACAGGGCGCTGGGAAGGGCAGATGAGCTTCACAGAATCTTGTGAAGGAAGTGGGGATGGCATTGTCGGTAATTTATCATGACCTATGTATAAAGCATCTGGCTGCAGCTGTTGACCGCGGTTAGCCAATGCAAGCAAATACTATCCGAAAAGTTTTCCATAGAAATGCATACACACCATACCGGATGTGATTTCTTTTCATTGCGGACCATGTGGATACAATTTTGAGCGTCGAATCATATGCATTTCGTCGACCCTACGGTGAATTCAAAACGGAGCCTGAACAACTGACGGGAGTTAAAATTTACAAAACAGATAAGTTTTACAGATTTTCCTTCATTATTATGCTTTTCAACCAAAAAAGGGCGCCACATTTATGAATGGGAATAAAAGAGTGATCATGAGTGACTCAGTCTTAACGGCCGTTTCAAACCTTGCAGGGTCATGGTCGAGATGACGTGTAGGTCACAGGTCACGCAAAATCTATCCAATCAGAGCGTAATTCGTCAGCCCTTCCCAGCGTCCTGTTTGCAGGGCGAGGGGTACGAGCGAAAGAATTGAGTCCCAAGTCCACTCAGGCCAGAGGTACAGTGCCATAATATTGTGGCGCAAATTACTATAGCAGCGTAGTCTAGAGAGGGCGCGCTCGCGGCTGTGGGCCCTATATAAGGCCCCGGGGCAGTTGCGAGACAGACTCAGCTCAGGTAGACACAGCTCAGACACACACGGTCACAAATTAGGCTTATCTCAGACACAACCTTCCGAGCGTACGCCGAGATCATCTACGGGGAAGAGACGGTAGGCAAATTAGCTTGCGCGCGCTGACGGGCGTGTGCTGGGTGGTGCGGTGAAGTCGGGCTGGCATAAGGAGGCACGGAGTCCGCGGAGGCTACTGGAGGCGGAGCGACATACAGCGATCTGCCGATTGTAACGTGACGGAGCCGGAAGGGCGCGCTCATCTACCCGCCGCCTCGAGGAAGGCTCGCGACTGGAAACGGTGGAGGGCGGGAGAGTGGAGGCGCACAGGAACGCTAGAGGCGTATGGTTCTTACCCGGGATTCAGAGGCTATCCCCAGCCAGGCATCGCCGTGCTGCCCAGCACTGCCTTACCGTAGCGGCTAATGCGAGGCTACCCCTACAGAGATAATTGAGAGGCTCGGAGACCAATCACTTATTAGCGGCTAACATTATAATTTAACGAGAGGTCCATCATATGACATTGATTCTGTGTAAATAAATCAAGCAGTAATTGAGGTCATTGACTGTTGTGTACTTAATTGTCTGTCCTTGTCCATCTTTGAGGTTGAGGGGCGTGGGTGAGTGCTGCTACGCGTATAGGGCGGTATATTTCCATCCAAACGGGCCTGCATTCCCGGCTGCTGGGGTATTGATCCTAAGCTAGGTTGTCTGGGTAAAGGGACTACGGATCGGGTCACAGATATTCCCGCCACAATATCTTCGTTTCCCCATCAGAATATAATTGAGTGAATAGCTTTAATTTTCATGATATCGGCGGACTTTTGGCCTATACCATAATGTTAGACTGATATGTTTTGACAAATGATCGACTCAATCATATTAATTGACATACCGGCTTAAAAAAGATCTAAAATCTGATCTCAGATGTTTCGTTCCAAATGATTTAGTTGGTGCAATTTTATTGTGGGGAACTATCATGGGGGACTCACGTCACCTGACGAATGGGGACGCTGTTGGACTGGATACAATTATTATTCGTCCGTACGCGGTAAAATACAGCGCGAACAGCGCCCTCATGCGGCCACTATTTTATGCAAATCATTTGGGTCCAGACGAACGCCTTGGTCCAATCGTCCGCGAGCGCGAAAGCTTATGTTTTTCTTTATTTTGTGCCAGATTTCCAGCGCACGACCTGATATGCGAATACAGATAAGTGAAGGCGGGGCTAAAATGTGGAGTGTCCATAGAGCTATATTAAATTACAAGAGCGCTAACTCGATGTACAAAGTAATGCCCGGATGGGCGCATCCATGTTTGTGCACAAACCTATGGAAAAATTTTGTACGGCTTTTGTACGGCTACTTGCATATCTGCGTTTGTATTCCATACTGGTGCGTCATCGAAGCCGATATGCCCAAAACCGAAACGCACGATAAGCAAATGGGCGTTTCATTTTGCTCCACGCAAACAGCGCAACGCGTGCGCGTCCCTGGGCCCTCCGCTGCAGATGCTTTTCGCCGTGACGCTTTTTGAACCGTCATGACGCGCTTAGTCCATCATTTGCAGCCATCCGAAAAGTAACTGGCGTAATTATTGTTGAAAAACAAACTTGGTTGAAAGATAGTAAGGGAACTAAACTCCCTGTGAAATTATTCTTTCTGGGAAGCTGTCATTCTGAAGTAATCAACAAAAGAAGGCATTTCCAACGGTGATTCTTAAGAAGCTCCGTAGGAATATTTAAATTAGTAGTTCGTTTTGTTATTCAGCGCAGCGCGCACAAGTATTGGAACGACGCACACGCGCGCGCGGTTGTTATAATTCGTCGGATCAGTGCGCTACGTCGCGTATAGCTGCAATTCAAAACAATTCAAAACATGATTCAGTAACTTTTGATTTGAAATGGAGATCTTAGAATGCTGTTTTTCTCGGAATGTACAGCTGAAGCTTAGCTGAAACTTCATCAGGTTAGTTGCTCAGTATCCTTCATTAGATTTTGAACTCTTTTGTTGCTTCAAACGAACAAAATGCACAAATTACAAATGATGGACTGTAGCTTTAAGTTGTTTGCGTATCTTCTACTTGCGCATTGCATTAAGAGTGCACTTTTAAAATTCAATCCATCTATTTTGATTGTGTTCTACAAACACGCACATAAAATCAAAATGTCTGCGCCCAGAGCGGCTTCAAAGCGTCTCCACGCGCAAGAATGAGGAGTAAGCGCTCTAGTAATTTAAAGGGAATGTACATCATTGGTTTTTGCTTTAATTTTCAGAAATGAACTATTTGAGGGGTTAGTATAATAGATCAAATTATTGTTGCACTGACATGTTAAAAGTTTTGTGTTCGAAAATGCTGGAAAAACCAAAAAACCCAAAAATGTTCAAGTAGTCTGGCTCCCTGACTCCACTGAAAGTTAAATGGATCAATTTATAGATGCCGGAAAATTGTACGGTAAGGAAACCAGTCTAGCTGGCCTGCCCCCATTCATGAACATGCAACCAATAGCAAAGAAAACTTGGACTGAAAAAAGGGTAAATTTGGAGCAGCAGTTGAAAAATAAATAGGTTTTTCCAACGGTGGTCGGCCGACCACCGTTGGAAATGTATACAAAAATACCATTTACTTGAAAATGACTTCACACCAGGTGCCATAATTTTACAGGATGTTTTAGACTGTCATTTACCACCAACATCCTGTAAAGTATTTCATAAAAACTTGGTAGTTTTATTGTTTGATGCTTGCAAATCTTGTATTTTCCCTTTAATATAGCTATATGGGAGTGTCTTATCACACCTTGGTAAATCTCGACGCCATCAAATAATTTGCAGCTATTCGCCCTTTGCGGACGTGTGTGCATTGGTGCTGTGTGTAATGTGATACATCGACACACAACGTAAAATGTGTGAGAGCTAAATGAAAACAAAATAGCTATACATTATTAACTTCTTAAGGGGGGAGGGATAAAGAAAGTGGTTATCGGTCTGCCTGCGATGTATTAAGGGAATAAATGTGATACATGTATTCGCAAAAACAACAAAATGTCCTTTTTTAACTCTGACTGGTGTTTCCCATGTTTGCAGCATGCAGTGGTGGCGTACTTTATGCGACTAGTTGTACATGACTGATAGTCTGGTTCCCAGACCAAAAGATTCTGACTATCCCTCTGATTAATCTTAGGCCGTGTCCGAAACGCGTAATTTTTTTTCCTAGGAGGGTTAGGGGCAATGTCATGAATAATTCAGTTTTTCCTTTGAATCATTGCAAGACTTAGGTTCTCGTTCTATTATCCCCTTAATTTAAAATTATCTCAGTGATAAATTTGGAGAAGAAAAATAGCTGATGAAAATGAGCAGCGACGACGTGGATTCGAACCAGGGATCTTTGTATCCATAGCTCATCTCGCTATCCACTAGGCTACTGTGTGGTAGCTCGACGACAACCGTTCTTTAAAATGCTTTAATGTATTGTAACTAGTTGAGTAACTAACAACAATGCTGTTGATGTCATTGTCCGTTCTCATGGATAAACACGAATTATTCATGACATTGCCCCTAACCCTCCTAGGAATAAAAATTACGCGTCCGAAACAGGCTTCCAGAGCTACGGCTACGTCTATTGTCAGCCCGTCCCCGTGTATTTTCAATGGGCGCGGACCTAGACCTAGCTCTAGACAGTTGATTCGGATGCAGCCTTAGGCTGCATCCGAATCAGTTGTCTAGAGCTATGTCTAGGTCTGCGCCCATTGAAAATACGCGGGGACGCGCTGACAATAGACATAGCCGTAGCTCTGGAAGCGCGTTTCGGACACGGCCTCAGTTTCATCAGGATGCCTGCATCCGAATCAACTGTCTAGAGCTAGGTCTAGGTCCGCGCCCATTGAAAATACGTGGGGACGCGCTGACAATAGACGTAGCCGTAGCTCTGGAAGCCCGTTTCGGACACGGCCTATAGTATAGTCAGAATCTTTTGGTCTGGGAACCAGACTACATGACTGATAAAAAAAGTCTTGGCTCCTCGACAATGGAGGGCGCTCTTATCAATGAAAATGTGCACTTTGTCAGCATGGAATGCATGCACGTCATGTATGATGTGATCGGTGCTGCCTCGGTATTTGGCTGCGACTGTGCGATCGAGTATTCATATAATTTATATGCATGTACATCATCAGTTTACATGTATGCAGGCCTGAGGGAGAGTCCGACTTGTGAAATTACATCTTCAAATGGGTCAACCGGAAAAGGCTAGTGTTTCCCAAGCTGAACGGGAATTAAAGGTTTGTTTGAAACTTTGAGGCCTACACTACAGCCGTACGTGAGAAAATGATGAAAAGAGTCTACAAAATTTCATACAAGTACAAGGCCGTGGATATTTTGCCGGAGACGGCAAACCTTCAGTAAACGTTAGTTTGCCGGATATGCACTGAAGATGCACAGTTACTGTTTTTTTATTGTACTTAAACATTTTCCGGTGACAAATTTTAGTCTGGCTCCATGCCAATATTATCGTTGTATTTTTGTATTAACAAGATGGGAATCAGACCATTTTATAATTTCGGACTTTATTTCCCTTTAAAAAAAATCCTCCAGAGCCACAAATCTGAAAAAGAAAAAGTAGGCCCCCCCCCTAATACTCTGCAATAAAATGTTTGAGACATATTAAAATAATAAAAGAAGAATATTCTTATTTATTTGGGGATGGGAAAGAAACCCTTAAAATTGTGGCGGGGGTCAGGATTCGAACTCGGGACATCCCGCTCACTAGAGCTATTGCTTAACCACTGCACCAACTGTGCTACACAACTTTGGTGGGAATTTAATACATGTTATAATTCAGCCCTATCTTAAAGAGTACAGCGCCCTCTGTTGATATGGATTGCCGCCGGCAAACCTTTAGTAAACGTTAGTTTGCCGGCGTTACCTCCGGCAAAATATACACTACCCAAGTTTAACGTTGCTTAAAGTTTAAGTTTAGTATTTAATAGAGTTTATTTTCCTGATTAAATAACGTCGGTCAGCATCACATATGGAATTCCTGAACCCCCGGATCAATAGATAAGGACACATAGAATACTAAGAGTAAGACGTAAAAATTGGCTTCTCCAACAAGGTAAAAATATTGAGAATATTGGTCATAAATTTTTTCGCCCGGTTTTGAGCACTTCATACCCTGGACTCCCTCCGTAACGTAGGGAGGAAAGGGAGTCCCCCAACGTGGCGCACTTTGATTTTTCACCTGTAGCGCCTAGACCCGTGGGCGTGGCGTTGTATACAACGCCACGCGCCTCCCTCGGGTAAATACTAGCGAAACCACTGTATCTTTTGATCCGCTACATACACATAACCATGTATAATTTTGCCCATACATAAATCACTTACTTGTTAGGCTTCCTGTGAATTTACGCGAGTGTTGGATCTGGCATTGCCAAGAAATTTGATGTAAAATACGGCACAACTTTGTCACAACGAACATTTTCAAAATGATCAGAAAATCAAAGACAGGCGTGACACTCCGGTACCCCAAGTTCCGCTTGCGCAAAACGGTAGAAGTCCCACTAGTGGGTACCTGACTAACCGTCTGACAATGCAGGATGACCGTATTACTATGTACAATTCTGCTAAATCCACTTCGAAAGTCCGCCAAATCATGCAATATATATTGCTGGTCCATTGTGCAAGGATTTGTTTCAGGGATCTTTCAATAAATGAAGGTTTTTCAAACCAAATGTGCCATATTTCTCTAATCTTTTTCATTTTCCTTCATCTTCATAATTCTTCCGAAAAAAATATTCTGCTGGATTTCTGTACAACTCATTTTTGTATGCAAATATTCTGTCAAATGTAGCCGAAATTCGGCTAGAATGGTTACTCCATCTTAGTAACCGCGGATCACAATAGAGTGTTTTTACTATAGATTGAAGCGTGGCTATGTATATAGCCACGTTCACGGGTCTATGTAGCGCCTAGCTAGAGCAAAAGTTTAAACTGAAATTTCACAGAAAGTGAAATTTCATCAAGTTCTAAACACTTCTGTTCATAAATCAAGAGTTTATCTTGCCGTTCGAAAGTTAAAAGAAAAAAATATTTTGGCGTGATTTTCCGATTTTATTTCAAAGTGCACAGTGAACCCTTTGAAAATGCCCCCCCCCCCCAAAAAAATAGAAAATAATTTGCTGACAAACGTCTACTTGAGTATGTTGGTAGGACATTAGTAGAGATAAAAATTGTTTATCAGAATTTACCAACTATACAGAAATTTTTAGCATAATGTTAATTTGAAATTTTCCGCGATTTATTCAAGTGCGCCACGTTGGGGAACACTCGGCCTATTTGTGCCCAATTTCTGGACACCACCGTTTTTAAATTTCGGATTGAATTTCATGAAACCGAAATTGTTCACAGAGGTTAAATAGCAAGCATTAATTAATAAGATAAATGTACCAGTATTTCACTGAATGAATTTGAAGTTTGTCTACAAAGAAGTTTGGCAACACTGATGTTGAAAGTTAGGGTATAATTGTCGAAGTGCGCCACGTTAGGGAACATCACTATAATGCTTATTGCATTAGAGCTGGAGTTACTCAAGCTAATACAGAGGTCACTTGACACCCTGTCAATCATGATCATGCCTGTACAAACCTATAACTATCTGACTATGATACTATTTATCCATAAATGTGGCCAATTCACTGGACTGCCTCCGTAAATAAATCACAATTATTGATTTGCTCTTTATCGGTATAATTCACGGTCAATTTTCATGGCAAAAAGAGAGCAACGAATATTCTTTTTAAAAATTGTAGCCCAGTTGATTATATGGTGAGTTTTATTGGAAACTAATTTTGAGTATATCTTTTCGGGGTATAATTTTGGGATAACTCACATAATGGAAATTTTGGACATTTTATGCCACCATAGCGCCAGAATATGTTGGCAAAATGTCGCCAACATGCGCAGACTAGTGGATGTCTCACACTGTGCATGTACAGCAAGTAGCCCCCAAGTGACTACGCCGGCAATAGGCTATGAACATACGTGGTACATGCCCTACACTCCCTGTGACCACGTTTGGTGATATCATGGAGGTAGATGCACACCCTTGGTTTCAAAACCGTTAACATTAACATTATTCTTGTACTTCACTCATCTTTCTAGAAATTGAGAGCAGAGAATACTAGACTGAAAAAGGACTTGGAAGAAACAAGGTACATTGACTTGTAGGCCTATTCAGTTGTTTATAATCAGATTAGTTTGTCTCAAACCAACTCGATCCGATTCAACTTGGTTCAAGGTCAACTCGGTTCAAGGTCAACTCGGTTCAAGGTCAACTGGGACCGAAGTCTGCTGGGTTCCAGTTCAACTCGGTCCCAGTTCAACTTGGTTCCAGGATGACTCGTTCCCAGGTCAACTCGGTCCCAGGTCAACTAAGAAATTGAAGGGAAAAAGTATTCTGGCGAGGGGGGCAAGGCAGATTTTTTTGAAAGAGTATTTTTTCAGTAACTACATGTACTTCCATTAATGGTTAGAGAGTGTCCCCCCCCCCCCCAACTTTTCGATTTTACGGAGGCCAAGTGTCTGGAAAAAGTGCCTACATTTTGGCGCGGGCGCACATGTGCAGTATCCTCCCCCCCCCCCCCCCCCCACATCAAAAGCTGGATGTGCTACTGACTAGGGGTGAAAATAAAATTGCGCCATGTTAGGAGACGTGCCACTTGAGGGTACAGCAACAATACAAGAGACCTTAAAATTGTCAGACCCTACCTTTGTTTGCGTACTGTACATTAATTTTTTTTCCCATGGGGACCAAGTTGACCTTGGACCTAGTTGGCTCAGACCGAGTTGGTTTGCAACCGAGTTGACCTGCACCCATTAGACTCAGTCATGTCAGTAGTCCAGGGAATCTGGTTTTATGTGCAGACCTTTGCTCCAGATTAGCAACCTATCTAATTATTTGCTTTTTCAGAGTGCAAAAAGTGAAATGTAGGAACTGAAGAATATTTCAAATGCTAATGAAGGAGTTAGGAAACAGGGATTTAAAAATCTTAGTTTCAGAAAACCAGGAACCTGGAATGCCGGGCATTTGACTCGATATCATATTCGAAGTTGGGACAATTATAACTGTACAATGTATGTCAAGCTTTGAATATATGGCATCAAGTTTGAAAAAAAAACAAAGAAGAAAGATTTGTGTGTGTGTACATGTGTATCTCACTGTGATTCCAGTTTGTTCACCATCTTGGTATTAAATGCCTGGTACCCACAGGAGTCTTTACAAGCAGCTGGTAGATGAGGGACCGGTGGAGTCCTTTGACGAGAGGAGAGTCCATCTCCTGAAGTCTCAGATCATCCAGTTGGAGCGGCAGGTGTGGACAAATCGTTATTGGCTTTAATCTTTTAATTTTGAAATGTTTTGTGTAATCGTTGAAAAGCAGTACATGTACTTCCAAAACTGCTAGCTTGTAGCTGACCAGAAACGGTAGAGCCCTTGCGCTGTTCGCTGGTGTAAGGTGAATTGAGGGCCGACAGGTCTTTGTTTATCTAAGGTAAACAAGAAAGCAGAGTACGCCTGCAAACATTAATAACTTTGTCCCGTAAGTCACCGCAAATATATTTTTTGGACAGTTTTGGGACTCGAGTGTTATTAGCCTTCGACTCAAGTCGAGTCTAGCCTTTCTGATGAGGGACTCGAGTCGAGTCCAGTTGAGTCATTTGCTTGCAGGGACTCAAGTCAAGATGAGTCAGTTTCCCGTTGGGACTCGAGTCGAGTCATTGACTCAAGTTGGACTGGAGTTGAGTCATTACAATTCTGCAGAGATGAAGCAAGTTTGTTTCTTTGTTTCTTTCCTTGACAGGTTTTGCTTCATACAAATGCACTGAGTTCTCGAAATGGAGTCCTACTCCATGTTGAGAATTGCCTACAAACCATTGCAGACCAGTTACGGTGAGCCTGCATAATGTTAAACACCAGTGTATCTCTTAATATTGAGTTTTCCCCTATGTTGATGAAAATTTATAAGTACCACACACTCAGTGCTGTCTTTGAGCTTATTGACATGCATATAAGTCAAACCTCAAGGGTAAAGGTTCAAAATTTGACTTAAGCAGAGTTTTGAGCTAAGCAGGGTTGTATATCATTGTTATTCTACTGAGGGGAATGGATTCTTCGTTTGACTTAATAGTTGTTTTGAGTTATCAGAGTTTGACTTATTGAGATTTCACTGTATCAGACTCAAACCAGCCAGCTGATATTCAGCAAGATTAGTGGTTGCATGGTTAAAATCTCTGTAAATAGTACAAAAGCAGAGTTGTGGATTCAAGTCCCACCAAAGTTTGTACATAGACCGGAGACTTGACCTCATAACACACGTGTATATATGAGGACAGACAACGACCTTGGGCTTCTGTTATCTTGGCTGTTCCACCTCCCCTATTGTTTGATTGACCTTCTTCGACTGCACACTCTAGAAAGTCTAGAAATTAAGTTTGGGCTTGCTGACCTACCCAAGTAAGGAAGCAAAATAATTTATCACAGACACAATATTTAAATATGAAGGAAATCGAGAAAATAATTTAATATATACAAGACAATAATCAATCAATGAACACGGATTAGACTCCCAAATTATAATTTGGAAAGTACACAGGGTGCACTGGTGATGTCAATAAACACAAAATGTCACACTCACACCATCATTCATGTATACATGAATGTATACAGAGTAACTACATGTAAGTTATGCACAATCAATACGCCTAACAATTAGGTTGCAACGTCCCTTCTGGACAACAATGGAGTACTTGCCTGAATTTGGTTTTAAGAACGGAGCACCCTGTTGGTAGGCGCATAGATATTTAAATCAGGTTAACCCCTACGTCATAGGGCAGCCTGACAATTGACGTGCTGCCGGTATCAAACTTTAAATTGCTGTCCACAATAATCCACCATTTTGAGTCCGTGCACAGACTACTGTTTAAGATGCTTTCAGTACACAGTGCCTACGAAAATTACATCGCTGAAGGGCAGAACCCAATTTGCAACAAATCACATCTCCAAATGAAGTCTTTGTGTGCAAGTTTGTTGTTGTGTTCATCTTGGCAGGGAGTTGTTGGCGAAGGACGTCCACGGCCCAAGCGTGCCCATTCAGAGGTCTCAGCTGACTGGCCTGATTGAGACTGCAGAGGGCGCCAGACTCAGACTCTTCAAGAATGTCGAGGTATTTTCCCAGAGGAGGCCACTTCTGAGTTGCATGGCTACAGCTTTAACAGCGGGCATGTAACACTAGTGCCTATGGGAAATGAATTTAGCTATTTCCATCGGCGTATGTGTACTTCGGCCGATTCAGAATGCAGTGCGCCACCAAGAGTTTGCCATCGAGAGTTCTTTTTTTCAGTGCATTGTGGGAGATGGTTGACATTCGCAGCGCGGGACGTTTGAAATTGTTCATTTTTCCTGTCAGTAAGCATATGATTCGAGTATCTGTTTGCCCTACTTTTTCTTTTTATCAATATGATTTTTTTTGTAAGGCGGCAAAATGCTGTGCCCCAATCTATAAGAAATTAGCTCAAGTTGTCTACTGACACTCGTTCAAATGGGCCATGGTTTTTCGACCGTAAACTTGAAAACTGGACTCTCCATGGCAAATTCTTGGTGGCGCACTAAATTGTAAATTGCCCAAATTGCAAGCTGTGGCCAAGAAAGTCAGACATGTGCCTTTTTTATTTTAGGTCAAAGATTTTCCAAACATAGCTTATAACAACATCTTACACACCAGGCCTGTAGCCAGCCTGATGGAGGGGGGGGCGGGGTTTGTTTTTACCATGAAATGGACCTTTAAAGTGGACCTTTACGATACTATCACTGAATCCCCTTTCTGAACATTTGGACAGACCTTGTAAAACAAGACTTGGCTGCAAGCCGCGCACCGCATACCAGGCAACCAGAATAACGATGTGCGATGTGACGACTAATAGGCGATAAAGTAGTGCCGGATAGAACTCATAATTCGGTGGCTCTTGCCTGTTTGTTTGTTTTCCCATGTCATTTTGCCTTTATATCCTGCAAGGATCAAAAGTTTAGTTCTAACTTTTTTTCTCAAATATATCCAAACCTTAAACCAGGCCAATAATCCTGAGAGATCGACACGTCCGATTCTGTACATGGGATCCTTTCTTAAACCCAGCGCTGAAGAAGATGGAGTGACGCTACTCGATGTGTGCAGTGGGAAGATAGAACACCTCAATCTCAAGCAAATTGTAAGTAAAGCGGAAACTCAAATATCCAGATATAGACAATCACAAACAAGGCTAAAGGCTCCCTGCACGAGCAAGAAAAAGACTTTGTGACCCCTTTTGAGAACCCAGTTGATGGGACACACTGAGTGTGCTTACTGGTTCGAGCATGGATAGTGCTCAAGTATGCTCAACCGATTTTATTGTGAACATGCAAAACGCAATAACGTCATCGCGTGAGAGTCTTGTAATTTTCTCCCTGAATTTCTGCGACCTTCAGGCAAAGTTGGAATCCAAGCTCTTCAGCCTGCACAGGCATCTGCAAACCCTCCACCAATCGCTGAGAGCCACCTGGTCACCTGATCATCGTTCGGGGTCCCAGACAGCCAATCGGCACCTCCCGTTGGCTGTCAATCAGAGGTTGTCCGGCCTCCTGGCCCGGTGCCAAAAGTCCATCGCTGAGAGTTGCAGTGACTTGCTGTCACTTTCGATTCTTGTCCCGTCAGCTCCGTGGGTAAGAATATTAATTAAAACTTTTTTCAGCTACTCCTATCAACTATAAAGTTAACTTTTCTTTTCTATTATTTTGTACTTTGGGGTCCTCAGACAGTTTCAGTGAATAGTTTTATCTGGATTATAGAAATTAAACCAAACTTCGGCTCAGGTTAAGTTGAGGCTAATGAGGTCCGTATCCCAAAACTGGGAAGATAAACCAAAAAATGTTAGATGGAGCTCTGACTTGACGCTTAAGCATAAAATGATTTTTTATTTGTTTGAGTCAGGTCTCTTATTCCAGTTTTGGACTTTGTCGTATCTTGTTTTTGTTTTATTCTGCAGCCTCTTGTGATTAAGCCAGTGAGTGCTGAGTTGAGTCTGGACTCTGTCATGTCAGCATTGCCTAACTTCCCAAGGAGTAAACAACAACAGGTGCGAAATATTATCTGACCCAAAAAAATGCAGAGAAATTATTGCAAATTGTGGAAGTCCTAGATGAAAACCCGAGGTTTTCAATATGAATGTTAAGTCATTGTATGTTTTTGATATCCTAAGTAAAAGTTTAAAGATAGAGTAGACCATTTGTAATTTGTGCATTTTTTTTTGTGGAACCAACAAAGTGCTCAAAATCTAAAGACAGATATACTTAATAACTAACCTGATGAAGTTTTAGCTCTGTGAATGATGTATATTTCGAGAAAGCAGAACAAACATTAACACAGTATTCTGGATCTTTGTATTCAATTCCAAAGTTGTCATATTTTTGAATTGCGTCCTCTCATGACTCAATCCCAAAATCAGCATTCAGGACACGATTCTCATGCAGCTGGTTGTCACCCACTCACGGATTTGCCTAAATTGCAAACCAACTACAAATTAGAATGCATGGGGGGATTGACGAAAATTTTCAAAAATGTGTCACTTGACAAATCTTTGTAAACGACCTTCTTTCATTGTTTTCTTCAAAATGACAACATGCCAGAAGGGATAATTTCATGGGGAGTCTAGCATCATCGCTATCTTCAAACCAAATAAGAATTTTCACAATATTTTAGTCGGTTACTTTTTGGATAGATGGTAATGGTCTATTCTACCTTTAAAGGTGTTGATGATGCATTTAAATGTCTTATTTTTATTTTTTTCAAACCAGGGACGAGCCTGTATAGATGCCGTACTGAAGGCATGTAACTACTCAAGAAACGTAGCCAAATTAGAGGTGAGAACTGCTCTAAATGATGTATTTGCCTTTGATGCAGTTTGGTATACGCTAAGCTTTGAGTACTGGCCAATTGGGATATACGCAATGGCTTTGTTTTCTTTATTTGATAACTTCTGTCACATTTATTTTTCCTGTGCATATTTTCAGTATTTTCTTTTTTTTTCTGTTTGCATTTTGGTTTCTGGTATATGGCTTGCTCTTTTGTTTTTATTGCGTTGTAATTACACATCAACATCCTCTCAAACTGTCTTAAGTTAAAATGTCATGAACAATTGGAGCAAGTCTCAACACCAAAAAAGCTACTTGCTGGGACACAAACCAATGGTGCATCACTGGAATATGGACCGTAGGCTTCATTTTGTTTGACCCTTGTTTCCGACTAGTGTTCCAGGGTCACGCTCAGCCAAGGCCAAGTTCGGGAAGGACCATTAGTCGACTAGTGGTTGATATGTGACGTACCTTACGCCTGCGCACTGATAGCAACATGCGAACGTCTCTAGTCAAACGCTGGTCAAAATGTCATCGCAAAACTTCTGGATCCTGGCTCTCTGCTAGCGTTATGAATGCGCGCGGCTATTGGTTACCAGCAAAGCAACCAACCCCAGTAGGCTGGTTCCAAATAGTCGACTAGCGTAGTCAACCACCGTTGACTAGACAGAGTTCAGGCAAACGTTAGTTAACCATTGGTCAACAAAAGTCCTTGCACGAACTTGGCCCAAATACATGTAGTATGGGCTCTGTGCACAAGTACCCCCTCTAAGGCAAGAAAGGGAGAGTTGGGGAGACTACCTTGAGAGACATTTGAATGCATCGCCGATGACGCCTGATGCTCACGCGAAGACGCTATGCCTTAGTGCACATTCAGGATGAAATGAGTTGTGCATACTTCACTCTGTACGAGTGCAAACCAGTATGTGCACGCCGTGTGTGTCTCCTCCACAGAGCTCTCAAGCATGGTAAAAAAGCGCCCTCTCTCAAGTTGTTTGGGCACGGAGCTTATTAGTTAGGAGTGACTCTAGGTGACTACCAGTACTTTAGATTTATGTAATGATTCTCCATTCACTCAACCACAGAGTCATTCTGAACAAATGCAACAATCCATCTTTCGTGAGCATGAAGTCGCTGTTACTTGTTTCAGATGTCAAACTCGTAGCTTAGGAGTAATATCTTAGGAGTCAGGTTGGCGTAGCATGCAGTACTTTTCTCCCCAACCACTGCTGTGATCTAGGTGGATTGGGTTTTCAGTCGCTACATGATTCCCTGGATTTTCCTCAGAAAATTCTTCAGCGGTTCCCCCCACATCTAAAACTGTAATTTCTTCACATTTTCTTCTCTTTACTGGGCCCCATGGGAGACCAGTGTATTGCACTGAATGGGCTACCCAGATAAAATAAGAAAGAAAGAAAGAAATAAAGAAAGAAAAATTTGGTTGAGCATGACCCTAGATCGAGAGCCTGACATGGTTGTCATTTACTGCATGCCTACATTTGCCAGTCGGTGTCCTTTCTGTTGGCTTGTTTATTTGGTTGGTATGATGCTATGCCTATCATGTATTGTACCCTGCATGCTTATAGGCCAAGGCATGTGCAAGCGAGCTTCACTTTCATCAAAGCGTTTACGATGTACAGAGCAAGTACATGGACTCGTTGTTCACCGCAGTCAGGTAGGGGGTCATCAACGCAAGCTTTGTTGATTTGACTTTAAAGATGTCATTATTTTTTATTAGCCCCTTGATGCTTAAGGGGAGAGCCCTCCTGCTTTTCGGGTGTGGCACTCTAAAATATAAATTTTATAATTGAATTGATCATTTTTTAGCTTAACAAGCCGTGAACTTTCCAATGAGACATTGAATGAAGAAAATTTGGGCCACGCTAAGTTACCAGTATTTTCAGTTCAACCTGTGAATTAGGATTGCTTAGACTCGACTCAAGTCTAAAAATTTTTTAAAGTCTTCTTTTTTTTTTAAATCATTGTCTCTAAATGCCCCCCCCCCCCCTAGGAAAAAAATTCTAGGACGTATTCTTATAAAAATATTCAATAGCACGGTTGTTGATGGTTAAAAAAATTACATCATAAAAGGTACAAACATCATCATCAAGCGCAATGGAAGGTCCGCTTTCCTCTGCAAGACATGTTTGGGAAAGATTTCCATATACGAAGTTCACTCAACACCCTGTGTACAAACCCTATGAGATTGGACTGAAAAATTCTAAGTGTTTTCTAAGAAAATGCTTGTATTTTCTCACTGCTCAAATTGACTTTGATGACATGAAACTGCTATGTGGGGGCTTGTTAGTCAATACAGAGGAAAATTAGTGAACTTCGTATATGGAAATCTTTCCCATGAATGAACTACATTTGCAATGTAACCTCAGATCACAGTATGCTTTTCTTCTAAATATGAGCTCGGAGTTTAGTAAGAATTAAAAACCAATGTAGTTATTTTTTTCTGATGTGCTACTCAGTTTGAAACAAACAAACAAGCTGAATTTTTTTCTTTCTCAAAGCTTTAATACCATCTGAATAGAGCCATGGCCACAACTGCAATGTCTACTGTGTTCATGAGCAAATGACGTTTGTTTGGTGAAATTGTTTGCTATTTAATATATTTGTGTTTTCTCTTGACAGAGAGGCATACGCAGACTTTGAGAAGAACACCCAGACACTACTCTGTCAACCTTTGAAAAGTGAGAAACTTTACATTGTAAATACTTGAAGAGAGACGCATAATGGTAGAACATTTGTCAGCACTGTAATAAGCCTTGCAGTCCAGTGTCGTAGTCAAGTCTATCAAAAGTCCATAGTCCATTCACTAGCACAAGGGAATGAACAATAACATCAGAGTGCCTTTGTTAAGCTCATTGGAATAACTTGTGACTTGAATTTGGACTGGATGACTTGTGATGGACTCGACTTCAACACTGTTGCAGTCTTGGAGCTTGTGACGAAATGTTGCAAATGTTCACAAGCTTGCTCATGTGGGATTCAACCCCTAACTGATTAGAGTTCTTAAGGAAACCTTAACCAATAAAAATGGAATTTTGATCTTTCCCATGCAAAAGTCTATCAAACCAAGATATTGTCGGAGCAATGCTCGGACAATAGGAGCACTCATCAGTTTTTCATGGGTCTTTGGAATCCCCTCCGCTAGAGAAAAATTATCTCCTAGCTTCACAATTCAACCTTTTTGACTTTATTCATTTTTTTTTTGTCAGAGATCCTTGATGCTTACTCGGGCCAGACATCCACCACATCAGAGGAAGCGCTTAGAGAGTTCCTGACAACATTCAAAGCGGAGGCGAATGAGGTAACAACAGCTGGGCCTTCACATGTCAGCCTTGAGCTGAATTTCTTGGGTTAACCTTTGGTTACTGGGCACTGGTTCCATGGCTCATTCCTCACCCTCCCACCTTTTTTTTTTTCTTCAGTTCAGATTTCATGTCAACATCATTGAAAAAAAGTGATAACATTGCTCATTTAAACATACACTGCAACTTTTTCAAAAGAAATTGTCTATAGCAATATAAAACAACCAAATTATTAAGTGATGTTAACATGTAGGAAAACGGAGAAGCAATTGCTTTTTGTTCCCCTTCCCTATGAAGACAAATACAAAAGAATAGACTGGCACAAGGACAAAAATATATACAAATAATGGGGACAATGAGATGTTATGCAAGTAGCTGGACAGAACCTTACTCAATCCTGTACAATCCGGAATTGAGGAGGGTGCATAAAAGCCCCGAGAAGTTCAGTGTGGATTTTGAAAATCTGGGATTAGGTTATGGTTAAAGCTGACTAAAGTCTTATCAATTAACCCTTGCCCTTGGGTTTATTCCTACAGCTGGAAACAGTTGTGGACATGTTAACCTTGGATAAAGAATCACCCTCCCCCGGCCAGGAAGCATTGTCAACATTTGGCAAGGACTTCTTTGCGTCTGTGGATGTCCTGGCGCAACGGTGCTCCGACGAGAGAGACAAACTCGCCGAGGAAATTGAAGCCGTGAAGCAGATGAAAGATGAGCACATGAAGCATGGGCTGAAGGTCTTCGAGAAACCCAAGGCGGGACCAAAAGATGCTAAGGAGGAGTATGAGGATGCTGTGCAAGACCCGGACGCGGGGGCAGAGACTGAAAATGGCACAGAGGCAGGACGCGGCTGTGATGTTACATCTGAAAGGTCTTCAACAGGAGATGCTAGAGGGCAGTCTGCTTCCAAGTCAACAGCCAAATCGTTAGTATTGAAAACAAGACTTGATAGTCCAACTGGTGGCAAGACTGTGAAGGATAGCTCGGTCGGCAAGCCACCAAGAAAAGGACCCAGTGTGCTCGGAAAAATAGGAGGCACTAAGGACCTTGACAGTGTCTTGAAAGAAGCTGGTCGCAACGGGCCCCCATCTGCAGTCCGTGATACCCCCTCACCAGCCAAGAAAGGTGTGGAGGTGGACTTGGTGTCACGCCCCTCTCCTGGGTCGCGCATTCCGCGCTCAGGCAGTACACCCCGCCTCAAACCACCATCCCTAATGCAAAGTCCTGCAACTCTCAGGACACAAGAGGGCAGCAGAGCAACAGGTACACCAAAGAGAGTCACAAACAGTTCTTTGCAATCTCCTTCGAGGGTTTCTGGTGTCAGGAGGAGTTCAAGCGAAGGAAGTCGATTGAGTTCAAAAGCTACTGGTGCTAAACCAGGGTCTCAGGATTCTTAAAAATACATATGTATTTTCTTGTGCAATAGTATTCTGCTGTGCTTCGGCAAGCAATCCAAAGGCTTCCCTTATGTGTGTTGCATCCATGTGCATTCGATCTAGATAAACTTATACTTCTGCTATCGGAATGTTTTCTACAGGTGTGCAAATTTGGAGAAATTTGTTAAAAATTCAATATTTTGCATCATTAGGAGAGCACTTGCTGCAATCTGACCAAAATGATTGGTAAAGAAAAGTATTTCCAATTTTGATTTAAATATTTTTGATGAAAGTCATGTGTTTCTGAGGGGAAAAAAAGAACTTGTGTGTTTGAAATTGAAAGGTGTGGTGTCATAGGACTGTGAGTAGATCCTTTCCTTTGCAGTTAACACATACATATGTAATTGTAGTTTTACCATTTCCCCACCTCATTAAAAAAAAATAATTCTGCCCTTGTATGTTAGTAAATATTTATAGTCGAATAATGTAGTATTTGATTAATTGGAACGTGGATTTGATTGAATACTCACATTTTGAGACCATTGACATTAGGGGTAATTTTTGTGTGAATATCATGTTTGAATAGAGATACTTGTTTCGAGATAGCTTTCTTGCTGATAAAACGGACTTGAAAGATGCAAATTCGGGCAAATATTCTTCATAGAAGCTCTAATATGGCATCTGACAAACATTAGGCCTCGTTAATTATATCAAAGTACATCACAGACACTTTTGTCATGTTCTCAAGACGGCTCCGATTGGTTTAATTTCTTATTTGGTAAAATGCTAGTCGCATTTCATATTTAGATATTCATCACACCCCTTGTTCTAGTCCGAGTGTCATCCATCATTCGCGGAGCCCGCAAACATCTGATAGGGCTATATGCGAGCATTACAAATTTTATTCGACCCCGCGCGCCAGCGAATCGGGAGTCGACTTTAGCAATTGTGACGTCCTTTCGTGCAAAAATGTTGACTAAGCTGATTGGTCAATTAGCTGTCATGTTTTTATAATGCACATGTACAAAAATGGTTACCAAAGACCTGACAGCAGGCGCCTGCTGATTGGTCAGAATCTGGTGTCATAGAGGGATGCTTTTTGATGCAGTTTTGAGGGTGCTTGTACAAGTCCCGGGGTTAAACTTATCATAATTCAAGATTGAGACATTTGTGTCAAAAACCTCACACTTTATGAATCATGACACGTTAATACTGCACACAAGCTTTAAAGCATGGGATTTCTGTGGTACTTTATTCATCACGTGACTATTTTATCACTTTTACTACTATGCAAAATTAAAATATATAGTTTCCTCTTTGACTGCAGTGCCCTAAATACATTTCTCGAAGTTAAATTACTGGCCACTTTTATGTACACATGTAAACCGTCCATTTTACAGTGAAACAGCCTTGATTTGTGGGGGAAAATATTAGCAGGATACTGCCTATTTTATTTTATTCTTGACAATACATTGTACATGCATCAGTGACTTAATCTGGGGAGCATCTCAAAATTGTGTAAATGCTTGAAACGTTCAATTCATTTACTCTCATTTTACTTGAGAACAGAGAGAGTACATTGTACACCAACTGTTCTGATCTGGGAAAGTTTGCCTATAGCCCATGCACCCTGTGACTTCGTAGGCAACCAAAGGGCAACCAAAACATTTAAGCATCTTTTGCATGTTATTGTTTGCCCACATTAAAGGGAATGTACAACATTTGCTTTTGCTGCAATTTTCAGAAATAAATGGATTTGGAGGATAAGTATGTTATAGAAAATATTGTTAAACTGACTTAATTCACGTTTTGGGCTTGTAGATGCTGGAAAAACCAAGAAAACCTATCATATTCTTGTAGTCTGGTTCCCTGACCCCACTTAAGATGAAACGGAGCAATTAATACACTTTGGGGAATTTTAAGGTCAGAGAATAAGTCTAGCAAGCTTGAACCCCTTCACAGGTGTGCAATCAATTGCAAAGAAAAGTCAGAATAACTAAATGTGAAAAAGTAGGAACAGTTTTTGAAAAAAGCCAGTTTTTTCCAACGCTGGTCGGCCGATCAGCGTTGGAAAAATACAGTTTGTCTTGAAAATGACAGCACACCGGGAGCCACGGTTTGAAAGGATGCTTTAGACTGTCATTCCCTAACAATTCAGTAAGGTATTATGTGATAATTTGATCATTCCGTTCTTTGATGTTTGCAAATGTTGTATCTTCCCTTTAAGCAGTTTACGTAAACACTCTTAAAACCACTCATATTTCAAGAAATATACCTGCATTGCAGAAGAGAACTGTTTGCTTAAAGTTGGCATCAACTTGTAAAGAAATGTCACATGGTCTATAGTCGCTTCCCAGAAACCACGACTATGTCCTCTTTTGCTGCTTTAACACCACTTATTAGACAACACAGCTGCTTTTAGAGTGTCCCCATTTAGTGACCAACGTAATTTCAGTAAATTTGATTAAGAGAACAATTTGTGTGGACTTCTTAGGGCAAATTTGATTAGAAAGACCACTGTGTCCTAAATAGTCGGGTGCCCTGAAGTGTTTCATACTGTCCAGCTCACTAACATTGGAACACACGGGGAACACTACTTGTTCTCACCAGAAACCTGCCATGTTCCATGAACTTCCCCACGAAGAATTCATGAACCATTTTGAGATGCTCCCTTAATTTTAAAAATCAGAAAGTTAAGTGGTTCATCATTCCTATTTCCACCAACTTGAGTGTCACTGTGGCTTTACGTACAACATACATTCAACAGAATTAATTGTATATCCACATGATGTATACTTGCATGGCACAATAAAAAAAAAAGCAATCTTCCAACAAATCGATCATAGTAATACCTGTGTGTTTCTTTCACCTTGTAAACTGTGCGGGGGAATGTTTAACTGAAATCCATGCACAGTGTTGGGTCGCTCAGGAAATAACTCTACAGTTCTATTTTCAAAAAAATATGACAATCTGTAATTTGATTTCCAACAAGATTCCAGAATGGTTTTTCGTTACACAAATCCATCATACTGGAGTTCTACTTGCCAGTTAAATAAATATGCGAGAGGCACATCTTACATGACCAATAACCAGATGAAATTCTGGCGAAGTTGAAATTGGTTTAAAACGTTTCTGACTTGATGCTTACTTGCTATCGGTGCCTAGCCCCATGATATCTCAAATACTTAACTTCCACTTGATATTCACTACGGAAGCTACATACTTACCTAGTTAAAAAGCAGGTAAAATCAAATACCCTTACCTCTAGACGTCTAGGTTATCATGTACATATCCTGCAGTAATTTGGGGCAAACTTTCTCCAATGTTTCCCTCAAAATTACTGGGAACACAACTTTTGAGGAATTTAGCATGCATCCATATGTGGCCCACAATATGGGGGAGTATTTGAGACGCATGTATGGGGCTATAAAACCACCAATTTGCCTTGGAAGTTACAGTTAAGAAAACTATGCACCAGGTTTTAAGGGTCTTGTTTGGGCATCACAAAAGAATGGAAAATACTGATGGTAGTCTCCTCTCAAGATCGGATAGTCTCCTTTCAAGGATTTCACACAGTGATGCTCATACTAGCCCTATATAATATAAAATGATTGCACATAATCGCTTTGAGTGACACAGTAAAAGTTAATTTCGTGTCATGATATTTTACCCTTTTCTGCAGCTTTGTTTTGGAGGAAACCACATCAATATTACATTGTGATATAACTTGGACACGGCTGTCCGTTATTGCTCTGTGTAAAAACATACATGTACATCATAACAAAATCAAAAACATTACCCCCTAAATATGGGCCCCAAACAAAATAACACCAAGGATGTCCCAAGGGCAGTTTTATATCATACTATAGTACAGTAGAACACCACTTCAGTTAGCAGGAAAAAATCCTTCACAAATGGTTGAAACAATAAAATGTCCGTTTACTTATTGTGTTCAGATGGTAAATTTCCATATGAACACTAAGTCTTGACCATTTCATTGATATAATGGCAGTTTGGAATGTTTACATCAAGTTGAAGGAGGCCCTCTTGGGCAGTCGTGTCACGCGCATAAAAGTGTGTCGGTTGCCTGCACTAGCTTGTATTTAATCACATATGGTGAACCAACAGAGACTCAGTTCATGAGCTGGTATCCTGTTGGCTGTGAAACATGCTGAACATTGCTTTTAATATAGGGCCACAGTTGTGCCGTGAATATTGATCATTGCCCATATGAATTAGCATATGACGAGCTTTGCTCCAAGACTAGTTCCCACCCTTCACCTTGAAATCTAGAATATACCGCAAAGACAGGTAACAGCCTACTGAGCTCTCGTGGGCATTAACTTGCCTTCACTGGTTGGCACGCACGGATTCCCTGCACATGGGGAACCAGTGAAATGACAGTGCTCTCCCTGATCCTGGTTGCTAGCCTGGGCAACAGTGGCTCTTTAGATCAGTGTTACATAGAGTCCATGCCTGAGCCATTTCTCAATCTCCGGCTTCGTCACCAGCACTGGCTTCGTGCATGCAGTTAAGCAATGAAGCTGGAGCAAGAGTCAAAGCCAAAGACAAGGTTTGAAAAATGCCCTAGATATTTTCTCTGTTGTTTTTATCAAATATTTTGTTCGCTATTAGTAGCGGTGTTCTACTATACCGACTTTGAATAACATCTGTGTGAAACATATACCATATGTACAATTGTAGGATTTTAAAGGGGCACAATTCACAACAAAAGAAGAAAAAAATGTTATTACACAGCAATGTTGATGGCACATAGTATTTACAAGACAACTTTTACTGGTTGAACACATCCAATGTACACATTCATGTCATAAATAAACAAAAAATGAGGGCAAAAGTGGACCGTATTACTTCTGATGAACAAAATGGCCACAACACGGAACACGGCACACATAATTACAAAGTGGGGCAACCCAAATGACTGTTTGTTTAAATTGAGTACTCCAGTAATGTTATGGAATTTATATTACCATTTGGGGCATTCAGTATAAAAACACATACACCTACAACGCGGTACGAGGGAAAATAATGCGAAATTACAGTAATTTTGCACTACTTGCCTGATATCCATGGTATATTTGTTTTATTACACCTCGTATATATTCACCTCATTGTCAAAAGTTGACCAACAAATTCTGTGGTAATTCCCTCCCACAGAATGCATTTGATGATGTAAAGGTTTTTAGTATGGTTCCACTGGCAAACTCACTTGCTATTACTACTGTTGAATACTTTGGAGACTGGGAACCAATCTCGGTGTCCTATGTCCCTAGTATTACGGATTGGTTTATGCAGTACATGTAGTATGTAAACTGCGATAGTGGGATAGCTACCTCACTGCATTGGAGCATTAACCAATGGGAAAAGCATGTTTGGTTCATGAATATGTATGAAGTGTAATATTAAGACAATACTAAATTGGTCTTTTTTTTGCCAGGAACATTATCAAAACCTCCAAAATCCACCATTATGCAGGTTCCCAAGTACACATTCTTTGTACTTAAAAACTTTGAAAAAAAAATTACCCGGCCCTTTTAGGATTAAAGCCCCATGCCAAGAATTGTGGCCAGGCCAAGGCTAAAGCTCTACTTTCCTCAACCCTACAAAATGCTTCAAAACGTGGGTTTTGAAGGGTTTGGGATGAACTTTTCTTCAATTGTTAACAGTGCTCTCGAGCTAAACTACAAAGCTAAACAACGTTCCAATAAATGCATCACATTTTGTACCACAAACGCCGTTTTTTGGGAAGCACTGCTACATATGTAAATATCACTGCTGTCGTAATACATTCACAGAAATCTGTAAGTTTCCAATGAAATAAAGAGAACAAAATTCTGTTTAAAAAACTTATCGGCTTTTCTTCACATACTTTCATGTTATCATTAATGTTATTATAGTCCATGTTACTGTAACATATATAGGTTATATAACTTAAACATCTATACAAGCTGCTTCTATATTTGTCTACATGTAGTTCATGATTTTTTTTCTCTCCTTTCTTTGATACCAATTTCACCATTCCTCATATACATGTAGTCTCTCCTTTTCTCTTCCTACAAACTAAACAAGTGTTTTGATAATAGTTATTTTACACGTACATCTAAAAAAAAAATCTTTTGGTGATTTGGTGAAAATGAAATATCCATGAAATAATCACCAGAGGGTTTGAGACTTACCGTGGGCCCCAGAGCAACGTAGGGTCTACAGTCCTTCTGATTTGAAAATCACAGGCGTGTGGAAAAAGGCACACCTGGATTTTCTAGGCGTGTGGTTTTTCTAGGTGTGTGATTTTCTAGGTGTGTGATTCTGTGGTCCAGGGAAATTCAGGGGTGCAATTATTCGCACTTCACAGGAAGCTTTTAGGTGTGTGATGGCGTGGGGGTGTGATCGCACGCCTCAAATCAGAAGGACTGGGTCTGGGGTATATGCTTGTATTTGCCTAAAGGGACCCATTAAAATAGCCATTCCTTTTGAGCTATATAATCTTTTATATAGATAAAACACATTTGTGGTAAAACCTCAGGAATTCCAGATTTGGACAGGGATTTAAAAAAAAACACCTGATATCAGGAACAATTCCGACGTATCTCACACCTGAAACATTAAACAAACACTACTGGGTCCGAATTCATGCAGCGACAAAAACTGTGCGTCGAAAAAAATAGGCTCAAGTACGGACTTGACTCGGACTTAACCCTGGACTGAGGAACACTGCCCAAACACAAGAAAGCCTGTGGCCTAAAAAAACATTAAAAAAAAAAAAAAAAATACTACAAGAAAGAAAGGCCGGTTTGCACTTTACACAAATACAAACGCGAAGCAAATTTGCGGTCAAGAATAACTCCCAGTGAAAATCACCCGAGTTGAAATGTGTTCAAATATTGTGAATTCGGACCTCAAATACTTGACATGATGTCACAAATTCAACGTTTGCGTTGAACCGACCCTTCAAAGGGGGAGGCAAGCTACTGAGAAGTCCTGGGCTGGCTGACATGCTACCACTGGTCCTTTGATAAACCCTATGAACGATGACGGAAGGCCTAGTGTGCCGAGTTGACCGACTTGCGCGTGGTGCCCATTTTCCGGAGGCCCATCGTCTTACACACCCAGCTGGCTACGTCCACGCCTTCTGTCTCTGATTTCTTGGTGAAGGTGTGAACCTTAAGAGCAGACGGGGAAAAGTGAAAGCGGCGGTAAGTATTGTGGATTTTTGAAACCCGAGTTTTGTCATCAGTTTTGGCTCGAGGAGATTGGAATCCCTGGCTTGGGGCCCCTGGTTCAAGATGGTCCACATTATGATTCAGGATCCAGTGTTTTACTCGAGTCCATTACAAGTCCCTGCAAGTCCTCGAAAGTCCATCACAAATCTTCCAGTCTCAATTCAATTCACAAGCTATTCAAATGACTTGTAACAATGGCATTCCTTTACTTGTGACTGGACTTGTGTAAGGACTAGTGATTCACCAGTGAAAGGACTTGAGATGGACTTCTTGTGGACTCGACTGCAACACAGTCAGGATCATCAAATTCTACAGTTCCTTTGAAGAATGCCCAAAAGAAAGGTTTGGATATTAAACAAAGGTTGTAGAACTGAAAGTCATCAACTAAAGTATGAGGTGCCAGACTTATTTGTCTAGTGCTGACTCTTGGGCATGTGTCCCTCAGCAACACATTTTACTGCAATGTCTGTCTAAAAAGGGGCCAATTCAATGGAGCTTCTGCGCAAAATTTAAGTGCAAAGCAAAAGTCAGGAGCGTGCTTGTCAATGAATATAAACATTACACAACATTTGGCCACAACATTTGGTCGTTTTTACTTTGCACATTTTATTTACGCTTGGCAGATAACTTCCCTGTTTTTCTTTTCGACTTACCATGAGGAATTTGAGCTCTGCTCTTTCTTGTGGATTCTTAATTAAGCTGTCAAAACAAGAACAGAATAAGGTTATAATGGCATGATTCCCTGTAGCAAAGACATGCGGCAGGTGTGCTTGATTTGAGTCTATTTTCAAACACAGTCAACTTAAACTGAATTACTGCTCAAGAAAACATCGAAATTCATAGTACACTGATACAACCTGTTGTTAGTTTCCACTGTGCAAGATTTGTCTAGGGGCCTGTCATGCAGTATGTCTTGCAACTTTCAAATCGTTTTGTTGGATCAAGTATTAAGGCGTTCTGGTGAAATGAGACGGTAAGGTTGTAGTGAAGAAAAATGAAAAAAATAAAACCCCAAAAAACGACTGGGGGCGACATTTTCTCCTTCGATTTTCAGATTTAGTGATCTTTGTAATCTTTGAAATGTCTACTACACATATTTTAAAGAAATACAATGTATAAAAATCGTGAAATAAAAGTGTTTCTAAGGAAAAACAATTGGCACCTTGTATTTTCATCACCACAGACTCGAAACTTTTAGGGCTTTTTTCTCAGTATTTTAGTTTTTAACATATCAACAAATGCGAACTTTAAACAGCTACAATTTGCCAACAGAATGTCTGAATGAAATACAACAAACAAAATTGTCTCCTCTTCCGTTATATCAACCAACCTTCGTTTCAACCTCTGCCCAGTTTTGTCTCATTTTGCCGGAACGCCTCACACAAACACTTGATTCTATAGTAATTTTAAATGTCACAATGGTCCTACAGTTAACTCCAAGACTTGGCAAGTCCAGACTGAAGGAGCATCTAAGACCTAAAGGACATCAAAAACGTATGCAATCGAAGGTCAACTCCCGACAAAGCAAGAACTTATGCCAAGTTTTGCATCTCCAGATTTTAAGTCTACGTTTCTGCTGTTGGTGCCTCAGATACAAAGACAGTGACTAACTTTGAACTCGATTACAACAAAGCAACTGAATCCAAATGTGCACTGACACGAACTGAAAAGGACTTTTTTTCCATCTGCATTTTTTTGACACTCACCATTTGTTTACAAAATCTACAAATTCTGGTGAGAACTCTTGTGATGGCAGTTTAGGTGGTGGCTGTGGAATTAAAAGAGAAAGTAATTTTTATGAAGATATTTTTGATTTATTTGTGGTGTTGAAACCACGATACCTAAAAAAAATACATGTTGCACTGTAACTTTGTAATGTGAAGAAACTGAAAGAGAGAACACAGTAGGGAAATGATCAGTTTTAGTGACTAAAGCGGAAAAACCTGGGAAATAGTCTCAGGTAGGGACTGACAAACACAATCCACATGGGATCCAAACCGGATCAAAGCGTCGGAAGGCGAGAAGAGGTCCACTGTACCAACATGCTGTGGAGGGCAAGAAATGAGTAAATGTCATGGATAAATAACTTCCTTCTTCCTTTTTTTATATTGTAAGAAAAAAAACAGAAGAAGAGGGAACACTGCACTTTGTTTAAAAGCTGAATAATTTAAGGTAATACTTACATCATTCACAATGCACTCCAGTAATTCAAAGATAGCCATGGACCGTGGAGCATCCCCAAATGCTGATGAAAAATAACAAAGTGAAGATTTGTGAAACAGTGGAAGAAGACACTCGCATGAATTCTTCCTCAACGACGTTTCAAGACTGTGCACATTCAGATAAAAATTGGTCGTGTGTAGTAATGTGTACCTCAAAACAATTCATGACCATTATTACTCACTTGAGTCTGGTGTTCCGAAGTCAAACAATACCAACAACCACCAACTCCGGTAGACCCGAATAAAATTTGTTTTTGGACAAGTAAACTTTATTTATTAATTTTTCATTGACAATGCTCTTGAGTTGTCCCAAATATTGGTCCCAAATATCTTCTGACATGGTTGTCTCAAATGTTTCAAACGTCAAAGTTTTCATGTGCTTTTTTATAGCACAGGAATCTTACGAATCTATACGAATCTTAGATTCGGCTTAAATTCTAAAACACAATTCTGACATGAGCGTATGGCTGTTGCGAGTACACCAAAGAGCGCCCCCTACAGTCCCTGGGCAGAGGCAAGCAGGGAGTTCCACTACTTACTGCTGATTGGCCTGCCGGGTGGCTTACTGCTAGCCTTCGAGCTGTCGTACGGCCGGCCAAAGATTTGACAGATCTCCTTCTCGTCCGGCGGGGGGATCGGGTAGCGCCCGATGGACATCTCTACTAACGACAGACCCATGCTCCAGATGTCTGACTGGACTGTGTAGTGGATACCTTGTAATCGCTCAGGCTGTATAATCAGGAAATGAAAGAAAAATCCTGATGGACTAACCAATCAAAATCCTAATGGCACTCCCAAATCCTTCCAAATCCACCAAGAGGTTTTGGTGGCTTTTGAAGAAGCAACCCAAAACTCTCTTGGCACTACTGCTAGGGAACTTTTCTGAGTTCACCAAAAAAAAACGATTCTGAAGTAAACTGAAGGTACATTCTTTATACTTTAACTTTAAAGGGACAACAATCCACCGAACCTTCCCATGAGTTTTGATTGATATGAGACGGTAAGGTTTGAGAAGGGTAGAGCTAAGGCCAAGAAATTTTAAGTACAAAGAATGTGCTATTGGGTTGCACTGCAAAGTGGTTGATTTTGGAAGATTCATGAAAAGACCCCAGAACAACAAGCCTAGGCAATGTACAACTTTTTTTTTTGCTGTAATTTTCATAAATGGATAGATTAAGTTGGGGGGGGTTAGCATTTTTATAGCAAATAGCACTGACCTGTTTAAATTTTGCATTCATAGGTGCTGGAAAAACCAAGAAAAAAAAATGCTGTTCTTGTAGTCTTGTTCCCTGACCCCGCTTCAGACGGAAAAGGCAATTAATATACGGCGGAGAATTGTCAGGTCAGGAAACCAGACTAGCTGGCTTGCACCCGCTCACGGATGTGTAACCAATTGCTAACAAATTGTGTCTGCTAATTAAATTTTAGTAAATTGGGGGCAGTATTTGGGGAAAAAAAGTCAGTTTTGGTCAACCATCATCCGAAATTGTTACACAAATTACTATTTTCTTGAAAATGACAGCACACCAGGTGCCATGATTTCACATGATGCAGACACCCTCTACATTTTACCACGGACGTGGAGCGATTTTGACGCCGCGGGACACCGCGGTCTCGGATCCTTTCAGGAGCAAACATTTCTCGGAGGCCGAGTAAAACTTGCTCTTATATATATAGATATGAATTTAAATTCAGAAGCTGGCCATAAATGAGGTTACATGCAGGGGGAAAAAATGCACACACGACACCACAATCAGAAGAAAGTGACTTACAGACATATAGGACCGCGTCCCAACAAACGAGTTGGCCATGGAGTCAATGAGCTGTCCGCTCACTCCAAAGTCGCACATCTTGATCTCTCCTCGGGAGTTGACCAGAATGTTGGAGGGCTTGACATCTGTGGGACACGAGACCAAAGAAAAGAATGAGCGTTAGTTTGTTTATCTAACATTTACAATTATACCAAACACTGAGAAATATAATGTACCTGCGCGTCCTGCAAAAGTGGTCCCTCCTGGATTTTTTTCAATCAAGTTTGGGGAACTTCGAAAGAGCAGTTTCAGAGCAAGATAAGGGTGAGGGACTTAACTAAAATGGTGTAGATAAAACGTATTTTGCAAGTACTGTACAACATGCTGTATAACATGCATTGCAGTGCAGGAAGCAGCACTGCTCATTTTGAGCATGGCATATCTTTTCATTGCGGCACACTAATTTGAAGTATGGGAAATTTAGGCTATAGTTGTTTTTTTTTGTTTTTCCCCCACAAAAGCCAGAGCCCCATTTGGTATACCTGGTGAGAATTCTAATCTGCAATACATGTACAATATCACTGTTCAATTTCAGAACAACACTTTGTTCTCAGAAATGTTACTTGTGAGTTTGCGTGGTTCTGAGACAAACCTTAATTGAAGTTTTTTGTATCTAGAAATGCAAGTTGAAAACATTGCATTGGCTGGAGGAGTGCAAGTGTGTATAAAATGTAGGCATAAGCTTACTGTGCCGGGCAGAAAGTCATAAAATGCCTATTCATCAAAATATTTTCAGCAAAAGGGCATATGCAGGTAAGTGCCTCTATTTCAACGTAATTTTACCATTTTCATCAGAAATTAACACAATTAGTTGTTCCTAAATCTATGATTCCTACTTGAGACAAATTAAAAATTTGTTCGATTTACAATACGCGTGGGAGAACATTGGATTTATAGTACTTGCAGGAGAACATTGGATCCTTTCCATGAGATTTTCTTGAAAAATTATTTTCGCGTCAGAGTGCTACTACATGTCTGCCCTTCTGCCGGGCACCCAACATAATTATCATACAAGGATACACATTGTACATGTACATGTACATGTGCATGTCTTTAAGAAACGTTTTCCGGAGTCGATGGATGTGGTCAAATTAGTTTGTTATCACACTGTGTCTTCCACCCATTAGGCTTGATGAGGAAATGATTGGTTAAGCATACAAGCATGCATTTAAATGTAGACCAGGAGCCAGTATGTATGATCTAATGGAGACAACCTACATACACCCATGTTTGTTTTACATATGCTACGTGGACATTCCTTTGTTTTCGTGTAGTTAAGAAAACTCGGTACAAAAAATAACTTTACTTTAACTGTGAAAACTCTTTCAACCCAATTTTTTTTCTATGATTCCCTTTTGTGTTTCTCTTCATTTTGCCACTGATAAACCTAACCCAAAAATGCCTCTTAACCTGTTTTCCAGAGAGGGCAAAACGTTATGTGGACACGGCTTAGTCCACATAACGTCAACACAACATGCATTATGTGATGGACATCTTTTGTTCACAAGTCCACATAGTGAATGTAAGACAAACTCATATGAACATGTACAATGTACACAGATAGGAACAAGATATCTTGCCTTTCACGACATTATATTATGTGGTTATTTTAACTCTGCCCACAAATTGATGAACATTGACCATAGTGTGTTGATAGTGTACGTTGCATATTGCTGATTGTTTGTCTAATATCACCGATATACATGTACGGTACATGTATGAAGTGCAATGAATGTGTATGAGTTTGTTTCTGCATTCAACATGGGACGTTGAACAATAGAGGACAATAGGGTCCCCAATTCCCGAGAGGTTCCCAATTTGGATTCATGTACAAAACATATGGGAGGTCTTCCTAAAAAGGTTAAGTACTTAAACAAAAGACCAACAATAGGGGGTCCCTGATTGCAGGCAAATATACACTTGTCTGGGTGTGTGAACGTATCATAAACACTCCGAACAATGGGAGGTACCCCACAAGGAATGCCCACCAACTTGCGGGGTACCGTTTTGGTACCCCACAAGTTTTTCACGAAATAGATATATGGATTTTACTCAAAAACTAGGAATTTCCAAGGTGGGTTGATCTGTCGCACTAAATGGAAGAAATTTAGAAAAGGGATGTTAAGTCCGAATTTCAGCCTAGGAAATTAATACTGGTTAAAATACAAATGTAAGAGCATTTTGAAATTAGTGTGCGACATTGCAAAATTTTAGTACACGAGAACAAAGGAAGTACCCCACTTCTATGCCTGTGTAAGGGTGGGTGTGTTCACGAGTTGTTTAAGGAGGCGACAGGAGGCAAAGCCGTCTTCCCCATGAAGCGGGCCTCGTAAACAACAAGCAGGGGATAAAACACTGTGCATGTGTACAGTATCTATGGGCATGGGTACAGTATCTACCCAGCCACTGGCCCGCCATTGGTAAAAACTATAAGCGTAAAAATTATAGAAGTGGGTTTTTTTCATGTGGTGTGCCCCCCCCCCCCCTAGTTTGTATTGTGGCCCTTGCCCCCTCCCCCTCATTCCCAGAACTGGCGAAGGTGCTGAACTAAATTGTCTCTTTAATATTTTGCATGATCAACTTCATTTACAGTGTACATGTATGTCAGAAACGGCACTGATAATATATAGGTATATAGATGGATAGGTACGTGTACATGTACGTATTGCAATAAAGGCCCTATACATGTTTGCAATGTGTAGTTCACCGCAGAATCCACAGGGATTAATGACAATGCAATAGCATGATGAAATTAATTACCTGTCAATTGAGAAAAATCTCCAGTATAATATAACCGCGCAGCTTGATATCTTCTGTACATCATGATTTCACCTGTCTTTCTGCATAGGCTTTATGCTGGGCCTAAAAATAGTCTGTTTACTGTGCGTGTTCAATACACAGTGCACTTAAAAAGAGCTGAGGGAATGAAGATACCTTCAAGGTACTCTAAAATGGGAGGAGGGGGACGGGGCACAGTACATTAGACTCTGTTGCAGCGGATCCAAAAGGGGGGATGTGAGGCAAAATATAATTTCAGAAAATTAGGGGAAATTGTCCCCTTTGCGTCACCAACGTTTGTTGCCCATGTTTATTTTTTATTAAATTCTTTTAACCTTTCAATGTTTGAAGTATTGTGGTCAGATGTGAATTACACATACTCATTACTGTTGTCATTTCTGAAGGAAAAACAACCAATGTATGTAATAATAACAATGGAAACAATTATAATTATTTTTTGTGTTTCACCTGGAATTAATTTTAGGTGGAAAATGATTGTGTTTTATGAGACCTACTGTCATAAACTTCTTCCAGACCTGACTGCAGTTTATGAGTTGATTCTAGAGCAGAACTGAAACTAGCTCTTGGATGGAATTCAATTCATTTTCAATTTCAAATATTCAACCCAAATTTAAAATTTACAGCTCCCTGGCACCTTTTTTTTTCATACAAGGTTTGAATGTGTCCGATTTGCCCAAAGCTATCCTTACATTTGTATCTTTCAAAAAAACCAACGTTACAAAAATACAAAAAACTGTCAACAATTTTGTTCATTCCCCAGACTTCATTATTTACAGGTGACTATATCCTTCTCCAGGCTGCGTATCACGACTTCTCTGAGACCTGCACTGAATCACTATGGTTGAACAGCACAAGTACATGCGTGTGTGTGTGTGTGTGCATGTACCTGGGTTGACGTCAATACCGATGGACATTATATCCAGTCATTGACAATCCACTGTTACTCAGTGATAGTGTCGGCATTTTTTTATTCACGCACGGTAGACATGAGAATGAGCCGTGCACATTGCGCTGCTGAGGGAAATGCACTTTCGTAAGCTCTACCCATGAACATGATGCGTATCAAATTCCTTCTCACATGTCACATGAGAGTGGATTGACAATAACTACCAAATGGACTGTTTATATAATTCATTCGTTCGATGTACATGCACGTCAGTTCGATGTCATGAACCAAAATGAAAAATCATTATGTATCCATGAAAACAACTGAAAACATGTTGCAGCTACCGTAGCATGCTTCTCAACTTCTGGCATTTATAAACCATGTGCATAGAGCCCCCACCCCACCCCACATATTAATTATCACAGAGGTTGGCATAAGGTACAAGAGAAACCAAGTTAATATCATCATTTTAACAGTAATCTACTTACATGATGATTATCTTCAACACTTTATAAACAAAATACTCCCTTTATTTACGTGCGCAACATAAACGGACACATGTGTAAGAAGGTACACATGGTTCGATTTTTTTTGTAACCTCTCCCCTCCCCTCACCTCCAGCCCCCCCCCCCCCCCCTAAAAAATAAGGGGTTTCACTACTGAGCAAATGAAATGTCAAAGGCAGGCTTCCCACGACAGACAAATCTCGGCCTTGCAATTATGAGACAGAGATCTGCACAGACAGTGAGCGAATATAAGATCCTCCCTCAGTCCACTAAATAGGATCAGTAACGACAGGTACATGGGTGAGGATTAGGGACGGGGGGCATGATGTGGACGCCAGACTGTGGATTTAGAATGGAAGGAGCAGTACAGTCAGCAATGGCAGGAAAGAGTTTTGGGGGATTTTTTTTTTTTTTAAAGGTTCTCGCCAGTTACCAAAGCACCCATATTAAAAGCAAATGAAACTACTAATACGTGTACTTTGAAGGCATTGACTGTTTGCAGCGGTTTGGCTAAGTACCGTAATTAATCACTTTAATGAGACTGAATTGAAACAATGCACGGTTAAGTTGAGCAAATATATTGGCTTTCCATCTGTGGTGGGTGCCATTTCAAGTCGACATATGGGTAATTCCAGTGTTATGTAATGACAGTTATCTTCATGAGAGAGATTAAGAGCTCAGTGAGTAAACCTGAAAATCTGTTGTTCAAGTCTTAGGCCTATACATCCATCATCTAGTAATGGTCAAGGAGATTACAGACTAGGCGTTTGGATCATTTCTCTGAATCATTATTCAGATATCATGGTTAATTGGCTCTGTCACGGACATTACTCTTCCTTTCACGCTGGAATTGCCCATATAACTGTTCGCCATAGACAAAGAGTTCAAAATGTCCTGAAATATTGAAGATTTTCATTGTAAATAAATCGGGTGGTTTAATTCTGTGTGAATAAAATCATGATACTTAAAAAAAAGAGTAAAATCAAGAATTTCCATAGTTATAAACAGCAAAACAACAAAATTTAATACACAGATATAAAAATGAAAAAAAAAACCCAAAACAAACAAACAAACAAACAAACAAACAAACACAAGAGTCCTGTTTCTTACCTCTGTGCATGATGTCATGTTTTTCTCTAAGGTAATTTAAACCTCTCAAAACCTACAGAGCAAGAGAAACAAAGAGAAGACAATGAACAGCCAAATTTTTTTAAAATGGGAAACAATCCAAGTATCCCTTTTACTAAGAACTCAATGCATAGCCTCTCTGCAATGCAGAAGAGAACCATCAACCATTGCCAACACGTTGCTGCGAGTTGGTACACAGTGAGATAAAAACTGTTCGTGCACGATCCGCACATTATGCAAGCAGACATAGTACAGTGTTCCCCACTCACTGAAACTCTTGTGATTAGGCAAAATTAAAAAAATTTTAATGTAAGATCTCAAAACCACCAAACTCACTGGTTTGACTGGAAACCTGCTGTTGCACAATTTTAACGTGATTTTAGATGGGGTTACGATTGAGTATAAGCTTTATGTAGCCTCTCTGGGTTCCCATACATTTTGCAATAAATTTAATCAGGCACCATTTACAGTCATCAGCCGACATTTGAAGAAGAAAACAGTTCAAAAAAAAAAAAAGCCGCGTCGCCGCACCACTTTTGGGACAAGCTCCATACAGAAACCGAAGACTTTTTGGGGGCCTTAGGCAACGCCCAAGAACGGACTCCAGATTAACTATAACTTCTGGCATTCTTAGCAACTGACTGACTTATCTTTACAGCATTATCTTTACTGGGTTTTTTTTTACTCACCGCAACTGTAACTTTGCCCAGGATTCTCTCTGGTATTCTGTTGTGATCTGCCCTCTTCATGACCAAATCCAAAGAGCCACCATCCTGCCAAGAAAACAAAATAGCACGTTAAACTCACGATGTAGATCAAACGTGGACACATGCATGCATGTAATCTTGATCTATTCGCACATAATTATCTACGTACATGTATTTGGGTCATTCCATAAATTTGGGGTCCAATTTTTTATGTGTTACTGTTGCATCTGATCTAAGATTGTGTAAATTCAGGACATATTCTTAACAATAACTCCCTAGGCCTTTTTGCTTGGATGTAGCCTCGATCCTGCAAAATCCTTCAATTGGTCTCATGGAAAAATAGCATATAGCCTCAATCCTGCAAATTCCTCCATTATTTCTTGAACATTGTCCGTGGAGGGGTGACCACTGCCTGAATCCTGCAAAATCCTGCGGCAGTGACTGTCAATATGTTGAGACTTGGCCAGTGACAGCCTGGAGCAGTACGGAGGATTTCAAGCATAATCCAGGCCCATATTTATGCATTGCTGAGCAAAAACAACACAAGGTCCGGCCCTAGACTTTGACAAAGTGCATCCTACGAAATCAATAACGCATTTGCCATGTAACCTCAATCCTCCAAATTCCTCCACTTTGGGAAAGAGGATTTTGAAGGATTTAGGGCGGTTAGGGTTAATTCCTTCTATCTCCAAGAGTGATAACATAAAGCAAAATACCTGCCGAACAAATACAAAATAGCTTGAAGTCAATTTCATTGATACTTGAACATGGCAACTAATTATACAGGCCTCTGGTGTGTTTAAACAGGGACACTTTAACCCTAACCCACCTCACTCCTCCAAAATCCTCCTGGCGGTTTTGGAGGATTCTAGAGGATTGAGGATGAATGGTGATTGAATCAAATGAGGATTCTGGAGGATTGAGGATGAATGGTGATTGAAGCACATGAGGATTTTGGAGGATTGAGGATGAATGGTGATTGAAGCACAAGAGGATTTTGGAGGATTGAGGATGAATGCATTTTGAGGCAGGACTGTCTGATGATTTTGAAGAATTTGGCGTTGGTTATCCTTCATTTAAACACGAGTGCGAAATTTTGGGATGAGGAGGATTTTGGAGGATTGAGGATGAATGCATTTTGAGGCAGGACTGTCTGACAATTTTGAAAAATTTAGGCAGAGTTGCAAAATTTTGGAGGATTTTGGAGGATTGAGGATGGTTGTAAGCAACAAGGGCCTAGGGGGTTAGGGTTAATGTCACAATTTTGGACCTCAAATTTAGAGAATTACCCACTTGTTGAATTGTTCACTACATGTACATATTTTTTTGGACTAGACACCAGTTGTACTGAAGGTTTTGTGAATGAACCCTAACCCTGCTAAATGTAACAGAAAGCAACAAAGGTAAGAAGTTGTTGCATACTGTTGCAATTTAGCAGTCAACTCAAGTCTGCGTGCTTGTTGCATCTTGTTGGGTGTAAAAAATGACTCAAAAAAATCCGTAATCCAAGTATTTAAAAAAAAAAATAGCCTTTATCCAAGTCTCGCATTCGCACACTACAAATGTAGGCATACCCGTAAATGTCTGTCATACATGTAGACAGGGAAATAAACATGTACATTGTAACTGGTCATGAACTTATGAACCGGTCAGTGCAGTCAAATGGAAACAAATCCTCAGCACGACACTCTGGAACTTATCGTAACATGTTGGGGAATGTTTCAACTACAATGTCTCACTGTAAAGCTCAAACATGTATATATAACCTGTCCATTTTATCTCATGCCAATGTTTTTAGGGCTCCACACCAACCAAGCTTGTTACATGTACAGTGGGAAGTCCCCTCGTCCCACGGACCTATATAAAATTACCAGAGAGCTAACTCGATTTTCACAATTGTGCCAGCTTGATGCATCCGTCTTTGTGTACAAACCCATGGAAAGCTCCAAATGTTGTAAGGCTTTCGAACAACTATTTCCATTGTCTACTGGAAATGAATGCTTATTGAAGCTGACATGCCTGTAAACCAAAGAGCACAATGAATAAATGAGCGTTTCATTTCACTGGTTTATACCAGGTTGCACATTCGTACAAACTGTCTGCCCCAAAGATGCGTCTCAAAGTTTTCTGTAGTGGAATGCAGAGTAAGGCCAAAAAAAAAATAGTTCTGCTTCCGATTACATGCCTTTCCAAAATAGGGTCGGTCGGTCGGAAATTTTTTTTTTGGCCAATTTTTTTTATGCAGCTTGAATTGGGTATTCAATTATATGCGAAGTTTTAGCCTGAACTATTTCTATTGCACTACGAAAGCTATACACGAAATGGCAACAAAAAGTGAGTAAAACCTACCTTTAATTATTGTCAATATATTTACGTTCGATAATTTCAAAAAATAATGAAAATTCAGGCCGTTCGCACCATATGCACAACGCTAGTCAAGACGCGGGGAGCTGGCCAAAACTCCAAGGTGTGCGATGCGTGCGTGTGTGGCGAGCAGCCCACCATGGGCTGACAGACCTGTTTTTACCGTCAACAATTTCGGGAAACACGCGGCATGTATCACTCTAAATACAAGTAGTGCGATCTCAAAATGAACTCTTGAACACAGAAAAAACATACACAGACAAGCTAGATCAATTCTGTAAATTAACTTGCAAAAATGTTCTTTCTCCATCGGTGTTTTCTTGGCATTTTTACGATGTCGAATCCGACCAGTTGACAGTGGCCTGCACTGTACTGATAGCGCACTATCGGTCACATAGCTAGCTATGGACTGGTTACCACATTTTCATTATGTCTGGCCCATGCGCGGCGCGGCGGGAACCAGTCGTCGCCACGTGATTATAGTCACCGTGCGTGACATCGAATTGCGAAGTAGTTATATCGCGAAGCGAATTTGTAATAACGGAGGTTTCTTTTGAAAAAAACAAATGTAAGTAAGAACACAAATAAATACAAGCATTTTTGGATGCAAAAGGGTTGTTGAGAGGTATTTTGTGAAGACAGAAAAGACAGATTTTATTTGTATTTATTCAATTTTTTTTTTTTTTTTTTTTTTTTGAATTGCCGATAAAAATTTTTAGGGTCGCAGCCTAAAAATAGGGTAGGTCGGGTAACCGGAAGCAGAACTATTCTTTTTTTTGGCCTAAGTACTCTAGTATATTTATACATATATTGCTTTGCGCCTTGTCCCATAAGAAAGCAGACATGCATATGTAAACAAAGTGCAACATCATAAAATTCTCAGGGCTGTGCTTATTACACCCAAACAGGATAATGATATTAGGTTTCAGATTTGCCCTGCGTTACATTTAATTTACCGGTACCTTTTTCGTGCCCCTTCTCTTCCCATATCACTATTCAAATTAAATGCCACACAGCCAACATGTGGACAGTGGACTGGGTTTTCCTTCCCTCCCTGATTTTACATGTTCCTACAAATTTGGTGGATTTCCACCAAACTTCTGTAAGTGTAACTGACCATTCTTTCATTATCTCCCCACGCTTCATTGAGCTTGCAAGCTCAAGTGCATCAGTGCCTTTTGAGGAATCCTAGGTTAAATTACCAGGAATAAATAATTGATCAGATTATAAAAAAAATGAAAGCCTTTTTAGTTCATCATCTCCTCGACCCCAGGGACACACCCAGGTGCCAGTAAATTCCCAGGTCAGTTTTATTGTTTACACAGTGTGAAGACACACTGCCTGGTTTCACACACAAAAAAATCTACAACTAGAGTACATGTACATGTACATACTGTACTGTATATTGTACTGTACATGTACAATGTACATGTATGGTGTACAATGCACATGTAGCTCTGGAATTCCATTAGGTACATGTACATGAACATAGTACACATGTACATTACAGCTGCATATTGTACAGTGCATACATGTGCATGGCTGTCCATGCAGTTCATATTAATTACACATTCATGTACAAGAACATACAGTTAGGTCATGGTTAGGTACAGTATAAATGTATGATTATGAGTACATGCCGTTTCATGTACATGTATGCTTTAGTAGATATTTAATCACATGCAATGGTTCAATACCCCGCACTTGGGGAAAACTAGTCGTGTTTACATTGTGTTCAAACATGTACTCCGTGGGATACATGTATATTGCTTTTTATTGATGTACCGGGGGTATTTATTTTTGTTTAGAATAATTTGACATTCACATGAAAACAAGCTTTGGGAATTGAAGGGCAGAATTTGTACAATCCTCAAAATTATGCACAAGCCTAAATACAGCCTAAAAAGGCACCACATTTGAATAGTTAAAAAAATATATATTATTATTTAAAACGAGAAATAGGCCTAACACACAAAAAACTTTCAGATCACAAAACAAGACTTGTTGTACAGAAAAGCAACGTGTCATGTTGGCCTACCATGTACTGCATCAGAGAACTACATGTACCACATGTAGGTACCGATACATGTGAATATACATGTAGGCCTATTGTAAACTGCAATTAAATAAATGACATTTTTGAGAATACAACACAATAAATTAACCTTGATGTACTGTGTAATTCTGACCCTGCATTGTGTTATGCGTGAAAATAATATCTGGGGTCATTGGCACAATAAGAGATACTACCAAAGTGCAATAAGTACAGTACATGCTTTAATTTTGCGCTGACACAGCTCACTGTCTAATCAATAGGCTTGATGTATCATTTCGTGATGGGAAAGGACTAGTTTATTGATTGTAACACATGCCTGGACATATTATACAGCTGACTGCTGCCAAACCTGGGATTTACTTGAACCGTCTGACTGTCTGTCAGGCTGATCAGACAAAATAGTTGTCTGTTTATTATTTAACATTTTGGACAAAAACATAGGCCTATAGTCACAAGCTCCAAATTGTATAAATACAGTCAAACCCTTATAAAAAGCGCACTGTTAATACAACATCCTGCTTATAACAAGAAAAATGTTGGGCCCCAGGTCTTTGTTTTTCATTACTGATAATACAAGGTACCTGCTATAACAAGGTAATTTGTAAAGTCCCAAGGACCTTGTTTTAAAGGTGTTCGACTGTACATTTAATGGTAGACCCATTTTGACTTGATTTTCATTTATTAGGTGTTGGGCCTCAGCCCAACACCTATTGTTATTGTATGAATTTACTATTGTTATTATTATTGTTCTCCTCAGCACATTCTTCTCCAGAACTGTCTGTCAAAATGAAAACATATACATGTATGAACTTCAATTGTCAATACATGAATGCACAACCCACTGAACATCATCATGTCATCATGACGTCATCATGGGTCACGTGGCGTCACTTCAAAAAATAATAAATTTAATCTTTGAAATTCAATATAAAATCAACTGTGAGAGACCGGAACTTGAATTTTGCAGGAATCGACATGATAATATATGATCTTCATTTTATCTTGTGTGCGTCGAATCACGTGAACCTTCCTTCCGGGGACACCCCTATGTTCCGACTGCACATATTCCTAACCCTAACCGTAACCCTAACCCTAACCGGGAGTACACAGTCTTGCGGGTTGTCGGAACATAGGGGTGTCGGAACATAGAGTAGTCACCTTCCTTCCGGTCGAAACCGGAAGTGCCTAATAATTTGAAAGTGGAAAAAGATACATGTATGAACTTGCTTTTAACGATGCTAGTGTCTGCCTCGATTGACCTTTCAAAAAAAGTGATCGGTGACATCATGAAGTGTTGGAGCGCCCTCTAGCGGCCGGTTAAAAAATGTCAAAAATGCATTTTCAGTTGATGTCTGTGGCGAAATTTGCAGTAATCGCTTCGAACCTCTAGTTTTTTTTATTGAAAGTGTTTTTTTATTGAAATTGTTTTTTTTCCCACTATTTTTCACCGTGTATGCTAGTCCAATCAAGCCTAGGGTTCTGTTCTCGAGATGTCTACAAGCATGTGGATACTTCTTGTTCTTGTATAGCTGGGGTAGTTGAACAGTATTCTCTGTACGAACAATGAAACCACAACTACATGTACATTGTATGTACATGTATGCACAGAACAGGTTCATGGCATTAAAGGGAGTGTACATCATTGGCTTTTGCTGTAATTTTCAGAAATGAACTATTTGAGGGGTTAGTATAATAGATCAAATATTGTTACACTGACATGTTTTGAAGTTTTGTGTTCGAAAATGCTGGAAAAACCAAGAAAACCAAAAATTGTTCAAGTAGTCTGGTTCCCTGACTCCACTAAAGATAAAATGGATCAATTTATAGTTGTCAGAAAATTGTAAGGTAAGGGAACCAGTCTAGCTGGCCTGCACCCGTTCATGAACATGTAACCAATAGCAAACAAAATTTGGACTGAAAAAAAGGTAAATTTGGAGCAGTAGTTGAAAAATAGTTAGGTTTTTCCAACGGTGGTCGGTTGACCACCATTGGAAATGTACACATAAATACAATTTTCTTGAAAATGACTTCACACCAGGTGCCATAATTTGACAGGATGCTTTAGACTGTCATTTACTAACATCCTAGTAAGGTATTTCATAAAAACTTGGTAGTTTTATTTTTCGATGTTTGCAAATGTTGTACATTCCCTTTAAATGATTTATTGTGCACATTGGCCATTGGGTTACACTTTCTAATTTTTTTGTTGTATTGTTTCCCTGAAATTGTTTCCCTGAACTTACAAATGCTTCCAAGAATTGAAATTTGAAACTGACCAGTGACGTGTAAGACTGACGACATTGTAACAGAAACGACAACCATATACACATGGGAAAATGCTAACTTTTAGTTTTGATTCCTTTGTAATATAAAACCATGTTACATTCTCCCCCCCCCCCAAAAAGGGGGATCTACGTTTTACCCTTTCAAGTGTTACTCTTCAAAAGGACTTTCCTTTAAATGTTTAACCTAGTTACGTGTAAGCTGTGACATCTTCATATTTGGTTCAACTTTCGATTTTTGGTGAACTACATGTACTTCATTTTTGAAAGTACATGTACATTTCCGCTTCATTTGACATGGTTGTGCAATTGGTTCAACATGTTTCTAAATATACAATGATAAGTCAAGGCCAAGATTCCTAATGACTTTCCGCAGTCTGAGTAAGGGTAGAAAGTACATGTACCTGTAGAATGAACAGACACTAAAGAACGCAGTCAATGCACTAGTTTACAAGCTATAGACAGAATGGCAACAATGCACAAGTTCAGCTATTTAGGTCAATGTGATATATTTTCAAGAACATACACGCAATGCATAATTTACAACAGCAGATGTTGCACAGTTTTAACTACATGTTTGCACCAAATTTACCATAGATCATGTATACATTTCTGAGACTCACTGAGACCCACACATAAAACTACCAAACATGGGACGTTTTCGCAATCTCTGACTCAAACCTGGCTTTGGGAGAATTTAAGGACCTTGACTTGTGGCACCTCGGCTTACTATTAGTGTTATGCTTCAAGAACATCAAATCAAATTGTACATTCTGTTGAATTCAATTGTTCATTTTTAAAATTGTGACGTTTGGAAATAAGTAAAATCAAAATCAAATCAAAAATCAAATCCTATCATATAGGACCTAAAAATCAAATCTTATCATATAGGACCTAAGGCCGAAGATTACAGTAAATGTATCTCCAGTTGGTTTGGACAATAAAGACATCAAAGATGTTTTTGTTTTTCAAAAATCAAGCCAACTTGGAGACAAAGGCAAAGTTTGAAAAAGATTTCAAGATGTTGTCAGGAAGAAAGCAAAATTATACGAGCGTTAACTTGAGGTTGAACCCAGAGGTACCTCATAAAAACCTTGAGGTACGTAAGCCTCCAGTTACCACTTGTCTGACTTTGCATTCTCCACACATCTCCACAATTTTGTTTTCTCCAGAGACACATGAACAGAAAATACAAATCAGCCGGCGAGGAATCTGAGAGAGAAAGCGAGAGGTCTCACCATGTGCTCCATGCAGATGTTGATCTCCCCGTCGCTATAAAAGGCTCCATAGAAGCCAACTATGTAGGGAGAGTTGCAGTCGTGAAGTACCTTCAACTCCCTGAAGATCTGGTTCCTGACGGCTGGCTTGATTTCTAGACGAATCAGCTATCATGGGGGAGAGATAGGAACCAGATTGTGAATTAATCCTCCAAGTTTGAAACCAATATTAAACATACATTTCAATTTTGGTAGTATTATAAACAAGTAAAACCTTCCATAGGGGATCAGTGGTGAAGTGGGAACACTCAACAGTGCTAATCTCATTAGGCAACCATCATGTTACGACTGTTTTTGTGTGCACAAGATCTGTGATAATGCAGAACACATTTCAAGCAAAGATGTCATGTTTTAATGCAACTGATAGTTATCATGTAAAATACGTGTAGCTCCACCTGTAAACCCTGTGCTTTTAAAGAGACAGGTTTGCTTGAATGTTCCAGTAACTCAACACAGGCAACGTCACTTTTTCTTACTCTTGTCATGTACTAATTAGACTGTGCAGCTGTACTTGACATTGTATTTGGTACATTCGGGACAGCCCTACCTGATATGTTTTATGCACAACTTTCTGGGTACCAGGGACCAAGTTCACTTCTGTCCTAGGCGCAGAAATTTGTCAAACAAAGAAACCCTTTGCTAAGTAAAATATGGTTACCAGCTTTAAACATGATGAGATGTACATAGTTTGTTACTAGTCCTCAAATTTGGTTTTTGTGGGGTTTTTTTGCTCAGTACACAAATTTGCTTAGCATCCTTTTTTGGCCGAGCAGCTCCACTGAATTTGGCCCAGTAGTAGACTGGTTCCCGTCCCCCTCCCCCCCCCCCCCCCAAAAAAAAATATGTGGAACAGTAGCTAGCTCCCATTTAGAGCCATTGATTTGATCACCTCTGTGCGCACGCAGCAGGATTGTTTATTTTTTAATCACTATTCAGCTTTGCATGGACCATAGTTGAGCACATGGTTATCAAAAAACTGACTCTTGTCTTATTACCACATGCAAAATCACTCCATGAAGGCAATTTTCAAGCATTTCAACTGCATATTTTTTAAATACTGAAACATAATGCCCCCCCCCCCTCTTCGTTGATAGTTGCCAGAGACACTTTTGAATTCAGCGAAAATCGAAGCTCATCACCTCGGAAATTGCACATTTGTGGCATATGATATAGCCATTTTGAAATAGGCTGGTTCCGCGCAAACATTGCCGTTGTGACTTTGAATTCAGGAAGCGAGATTCAGACCTACATGGACACGTCCTGCATATAATTTGCATAAATTGGGAGGAAAGCCTCCTAACGTATTCAGGATTCACTGCTAGCTACCTGTACCTGTCCCCACATTTGAAGTCCGAAGGACAATGGGGACAGGGAACCAGTGACGCCTGGCAGTTCCATTAGCATTTTCCTTCTCTGCTCTCACCTTTCTGGCCATAGTCAGCTGGCTGGGTCTGTGTAGTACCTTGGTGACCACGCCCCCGTTGCCGGCCCCTAGTTCCTCTAACTTCTCAAAGTCGTCCCCGGTCAGCTCGCCGACAGCCAAGACTTTCTCCTTCATGGTCAGGAAGATCTTCATCCTCTCTATCTGAGTCTCGTCCAGCTCCAGTTCTGCCAGTTTCTTGGCGATGGCCGCCATGGAGGCACTGGAATTGTTGCTATCAACAAAACAAAAAACAAAAAACTCCGTAAGTGCATAAAAAACAACAAGTGGAGAAAAGCACCAATCTGGCACTTGCACAATTGGGCACCAAATCCGCAGGTACACGTACCCCTCAACGGTTTAACAAAAAGGAACTGAGGTGGAACTCTTTGTTGTTGTACACTTGACATCCAGATAATGATGATATAATTTCTGTGCATATTCAGAAATATTTTGTGCAATACCTGAACTAGTATACACTGTAAGAGAGCATTGTGTGAATTTGTATCCCTCCCATGTCCATAACTCTCACATGTAGTAACTAAGCACCAGCTACTGTTTGGCTCCAACTTTTTCTGTACATTTATACTTAAAAAAAGCCCTTTAAGAATAACCTCTTTGCAAAGCAAAAATTGACATTTTAAGAATTATGTTTGGTAAAGCCAGCAACAGATCAACTTGAGATTTTGCTTGAGTCGCGACGCAGCGATCGAACCCGAAAACGACTGCGATATCAGCGCGCGTGCTCGCTTCAAGTGTTACGTTGGCTCCGTGCGGAAAGGGCATATTTTTCATCATTTTGGCCTAAAAACAGACAGAATCCACCGATGTTTGTTGGGTGCACATAATGTGAGTGTCATGAGGTATTGTACGGAGTTTAGGGGCAAACTATGCAGCGGTTCTGTGGGAAAAAGCTTATTTGGGATGGACGTTTTTGTACTTAATTAGTGTTTTGTGTTGACAACAATTTTGCGGGCTTCTGACTCTATGAGGCTCCACGTAGTTCTAGGAGTAGGGGACTCCCACTCCGTAGCCTTGTAGCCGCCAACAGGGTGGTTGGTTTGGACTTAGAATTTTTTTCAGCAACTCCCATTCATTTTGTGTTGCTTCGTTCTCAAATAATGGACCCCCACTCAGTATCCGCATAGCTGGCAATGGACTTGAATTGTTTCTTTTGCAGTGATTCCAACCTCGTAGCCAGTGATTTTAGGGGTGTATTTCCGAGTGGCGGGGTATTCTGCAATTACTCCGTTTTTTGGGGGGGGGAGAGGAAAAAAATCCCTGAAAATCATCAATTACTCTCCCTTTTAGTTTTACCCATGACTACATGCAGACACCTCCATATGATTCGTACACAAAAAAATAGTGATGGCCAGATTATGGGAATCTTTCCAACTTTAAATGTTTAAATGTGAAACATCTTTAGCCCTGTTGGAAAGATTCCCATATCTGGCCATCACTAATTTTTCCCTTCAGTGACCTATCAGCCAACAGAAAGTGATAATATGTCCTAAAAAGTCAAAATTAGCAGGGAAAATATTGAAATACACTTAGAAATTTTCAGACCAGTCTCATATACTAGGGTTTGTGCACAGGGTGACAAGTGATGGCCAGATTTGGGAATCTTTCTGCACTGTTCAATTCAGCCTTAAAATATTTTTTTTAGGGGGGGGGGAACCCCAGCTGTAGTATTGGAATTTGAAAAGAGTTGGGCAATGTTGGGCATGTTGGGGGTTTCCGGCATGTCCGGCCAAGCGTCACGCGCAAGCCTATAATTTGTAATGATGTCCATATTCCTTCCAAACAGCGTATTGACACAAAAGCATACAAACTACTGTAGATACAAAGAGTTTCTTACACAGCATTTGACGGCGCAGAGTCATCCGGCTTGACAGGCAGCGTCAGGTTTTTAATATTCTTCTTTGAAGCGGCCATTTTGACAGCCGTGAACGTGCTGAGTGCTGCAGCTGCTGGTGCTAACTCGCTGTGCGTGTGTCAATGAAAACCACGCATGAGTTCGATTTCAAGTCCTTCTTCACAAAATTCAAACCTACGAATGCTAGTTCCCTCCAAATCACCCGATGTTTCCCCACTCAAAACAAGTTATTTATCAGCGATCATTGTCGTGTTCACGTCCACTGAACAACGAGCGGAAGTGAAGGGTGCGTTTTCCGTGAAAATTCGAAGGGAAACAAAACACATCGACCCCACAGCTAGCTAGCTAGCGATACAGTACCGATCGGGGTCACAGGGGTTGGTCACACAAACACACACGTACGTCATTATGGCGCGCTAGCCCGGCATCCCATAATAATCGTTGTACTAATTGCCGTCAACGCATGACAACATACGACAACTGCGACAACCACTGACTGCGAGTGCAGTGTAAAACAATGGCTGAAAATATCTTATAGCGATAATGAGGCTGGTTCTTTTAAGCTTTCTTTTGTCGCCCAATTAAGCAGTAATGGTGTGGATTTTTTTTTATATGTCCTGCTGCGCATGCATGGCGGCCTATAGTTTTGACGTGATAATTATGATAAAAACACAACGCAAAATTAGCGTGAAGCAGACATTACTTTTCCGACTGTTTCTTAATTAATTATACAAATCTTTATGCAAAAAAATGTCGGCAAATGTTCGCGACGAGAGTAATTTTTTCTCGACACAATGGCTATAACGGTACTTTGCATCGTTGGTTTACACATTCCTGCGAAAATTAGGTGGAAATACGGCCTCATCCCCCGGGCTTACTTTATTTCCAACCGAGAGAACAGGTAGTGGTGGGAGCGTACTGCTCAACACCGTGAAAACAAGGTTGGGTGGAATACTACCCCGTAAATCTGTCCTAGCGCCCTCTGACGAGGGCATCACGTAGGGCTAGGGCCAGGGTCACACAGCAGTCATAGGTCAGATAATATAACGCGGGAAGCAGAACAAGTTAGTTTTTGTTTCTTTTTCTATTTTTGAGAAAAAAAACGACAAAAGTTGCCCTAAAAAAATCAAACGGCCCCTACCAAATGTTACAAAATAACATTTATCATGTAATTTACTCGCTTAAAACTCACAACTTGTTTGGTTCCTTGAATTTCAAGATCCAATACTGTGATTACAAATTGATGCCCAAAGCGGTGTTTATAAACGAACTCGGTTGCCATGCAATCTAGATGGTCCGAAAAGCACCTTGAATGACGGACCAAAGCTTGATAAAGCATTGATAGTTAGAACAACGTGGATTGTTATCGTTATTGATCACACAGATCTAATGAAACAAAACCCACGACTAACTTCATGCTTTCTCTCAAGTGAATGCTGCTGGACCTGATTTCCCTCGAAACCTGGTTTAAATCCAGTTCCATTCAAAACGCCGTGTTCTGATAAACGCTTGATTTCGACCATCTTGATTTGTTTTGCTGGAAAAGGAAGGTGTTCTTCAAGTTCAATTTCTATTGACTTTTGTAATCTTGGTTGGTGGTTGTGTAACAAGAAAGTGCTTTTGAAGAGAATTTACCGCTTTGTGGGAATTACATTCACAGCATCCGTAAAGCTGAGTCTAACAACAGCTCAATAGATGTAAGCGTGATCAAGTTACAGGACTGATAAACGTGCATTGATTCATGCATAATTGGTAAAATATGCAAAAACAGAGGAGAGGCTTGACATTTTGTGGATGCCATTTGATGGGCAATATCGCTGCGTGGGTCTTTATGGTGTGTGACTAGCTCTTAACAGGCGAACCGTACTGGGGGGGGGGGGGGCTCATCATGCATAAGCTGGTTTATTCTACTCCAACAGGATTTAATAGACCTGAGACGTAATGACGTAATGGCCTTTGTTTACATATTTCCTACGGGAGCGAAGTCTGGACGCCAGACAAGTGGAGACCGTCTACCACATAAGAAAAGCGCACATGTAAACAAACCGTGACGTCATTACGTCTTCGGCCTATTGAATTCGTAGAATCATTGGAATGATCCAATAAAGGAGGAACGATAAATAATGCCTCCTTCGTGAAAAGCTTGTAGATTGTCCCTCCCGGCTGGCCTAAGGAACAATTAAGTACACTGTATTACACCTGTTAACTGGTGTTGCATAAACATTTCAAGAATACGTACATCGGCAACATCAAATTAACCCAGATACTACAGCACTCATACGGTGAGATGGCATAATAAATATATTAATATCCATGATGTACCCATACATGGTTAGATGAGTCGTCAGATGAGCTGTAAATTATAAACTTGTGCGATAGTAGAATAATCATATCAAACCAGGAGACTTTATTTTGGTATTAAAGCAGCTGGATCCTTTGTCCATCAAAGTTGTTGCCAAAAAGATTGTAGCTATATCACGCTTTACTCATCACCATCATCATTCTCCTGATCCATCATGGGGGTCCCGTTGAGCCGCCCAGACCAATCGATTTGAAGCGGACTGCCACTGACAGCTGTTGTGCTCGTGACTTGTAGTCAACTTCTAGTTGGCGCACCCAGGTGTTGGGAGGTCGGCCTCTGGGTGCAGACCAGTAAATCGGTCCGAAATTGCCTACGCCGGCCAAATCACGATTTGCATGCCCTAAAAATCTTCAGTATTTGAGCATGCTCTGGGCCATGAACTTGAGGGTTTGTAAAAGAACTGCACAGAACTGGGAGCTTGCAGTTCTGTGTAATTTGGATGTAATTTGGACCAAAAGCGCTCTATTTTGCAATGGAGTGTAGGCATCGTTTTTCAAAATGGCGATGGGCTTCAGGACTATTTTCAGGGGTGATCATCTTCTGATGGAAATTTCTACTAAAAGTCATCAGTTGACCCCCCGAAAATTGAAAAGAAAATGAAAGATGATGAAATAAGCTTTAATTTGATGTGTGTTTCGAACACCTTGGAGAGTTGTGAGTATTTTTCCCGAATTTTTGAAGTGGGAGCAAGTTTACCATTGGGGTCTATGGAAGTTTATTTACTGGTCTGCTACCCTCTGGGTCTCTTCCAGGCAGTGTTAGGGTGAAGTCCCCCTTGTATGTCGACACTCATCTTAAGGGCGGCATGGGCCGGTGTGTCATCCGGTAGACTTCGGACGTGGCCGAAGAGGGAATGACACCTCCGTAAGATGGTAGCACTGATATCCTCGAGACCGGTAGTCTCCGTGTTAGTGGTGTTGTATAACAAATTTATTTAATATAAATTATGATACCTGCAAGTGGCGGATAACCGTTTGGTTTCATTGAATAAATAAAAGAAGTCGGACCACCGGACACCGAGGATGCGCCGTTGGCACCTCATATTGAAGGCTTGAAGCCTCCGCCAGTCCTCAGTTAGGAGTGTCCACGTCTCCGACCCATATACAATGTAGTAGAACGGAGAGGACACAAGACGTGTATATCCTCAGCTTGATTGGAAGGTTAAGGCGTTTGTTCCGTCACACTTGGTCCAGTTCGCCAAAGCTTGATGAAGCGAGGCCTATACAAATAATACGTCGGAGGATGTCGGGCGATGAGTAGCCCGAGGAGCTGATGTCGCAGTCGAGATACGCTTCACTGCTCTGGGTTGAGACGGAGGTAACAAAAGGAAGCTTACCGTATGCTCTCAGCATGCGCAGTCTGTAGGCTGAGAGTGGTTTGCACTTCGCAGGGGGTCAGTTATGAGAAGTCAGTTATGAGAAGTTCAGAAACGTCAGTTTTAGTTTAATTTTTCCCCAGTATTGAATTTAATACCAAATGTACACCGTGCATTAGTGGAAGATCCGCTCTCAAATGTTACAAACTAAAACGAAAGAAATCAAGAAGACTTCTCACCCAAAACCGGGGTTCCGAGATATAACACTGTGATTGTAAATTGACGGCAGGGGCAGCACTTATAAACGAACTTGGTTGCCTTCTAAGGCGTAGATGGTCCGGGAAGTATTTCGGATCACGGCTTATCACTTGAAACGCATGTATGACAACGCTGACATCTCCCAGCGGGCGTCGTGCTATTGAGTGGAACTGCTACTGGACCTGAGTTCCTTAGAATGCAGGTATAAATCCGGTGGCGTTCCAACTACGGGTCGTGTTCTGATAACCGCTTGGTTTCGACCGTCATGAATTTTTTTTTGTCTACGTCGATTTGATTCACTGGGTTTTTATTGATTTCAAAAGTTTCAAAAGTTTGAGTTTAAAAAACGATAATTACAGAGAGCGTAAATCGTTTTACCGCTTATGGGGAAAAAAACTTGCAAATTGGCAGCATCCGTAGTCGGGACTACACAGATATGTAGACGAATGGGCTTGTTTTTGTGGATGTGCAATATTGGCGCTGCAAATGTTTACGGTTTCCTTTACCAGGCGAACAAAGAGAGGTTTGGGCAAATCAAGGCACAACTTATCAAAACGAATTGAATGCGCTCCTTTTTAAAGTTTTAGTTACAGTCACATGCACTGGCACATTTCCAATTTCCAGTAGTGGGCGAAACGTTCCGGATTGCCTGACACAAAGTTGTCACACTTTGTTTACATGTGAGCTTCTTACAGGGTCACAGTAAAAAAAAAAAAGCCGAATCCAAACCCCCAAAATCATATTTCATATTTTAAAAATATATGTAGCACCAAATATTAAAATGATTGGAAAGCCAATTTCAAAAGCTACTTTTAGATGCAAAAATACTGACATTGCTCAATCCGTTCAAAGAATATCACCATTTAAACGAAATGACCATAAAACCTGTCTCGTTCAAAAAAGCACTGAATGTATTGTGTGTTTTGACTGTTTGGAACAACAAAGAAAATGACCCAGAATACTTGTTTCAACAACTGTCAACAAGTGTAGTACACAATATCTTGATAAACAACCCAGGTTAGGCAAACCATACGATTTATAAAATCCATTTTTTTTTTAAAGATGGGCCTTCAAAAGGACTTTGTTGAATATTTTTTACTTTTAAACTGAGATTTTATCTCTGGTGATGTTTGAAGACAATTGTGGCGACGGTTCTTGAAATCGCATTTTTGGACTAACACATGTTTAAGGGTCATGGTGATATTCTTTGAACGGGGGGGGGGGGGTGTTTACCATATTTCAATAGGGGGCGCTGTTCAAATTCAACGATTCTTAACACTATATTACAGAATGGCGTACAAGCGTACATTATATCAGTACATGTATAATTTGGGGGGGGGGGTGTCAGGGCAGGGGGGGTCGAATTATTTTTAGGAATGGCTATGAATTTTTTTGGGACAGAGCTGGGGGGGAGGGGCGGGTTTGACCCCCCCCCCCCCGGATCCGCGCCTGGCATATAATGTTTACATCTTAGCTGTCATCTTAATACATGTATTTACATCTTAACATTTTGATGTGAAACGTATGCACATTGCCCATAGTGTGCGCGTGCCTCTGCGAAATTAGGTGAATGCTACTGCGCAAATCTGTCATTGCGCCCTCTGTCTGGGGGCACACACTGACGCGACGCAGGGGTCAGGTCATAGGTCAGATAAAGTAAACGCAAGTGATTGAGTTTTGGTTTCTTCACTTCTGCTTTTGAGCAAAAGTACGCCAACGGTTGCCAAAACAAATCAAATGGCCCCTTCAAAGTGTTACAAAATAAAACCATCTAAAAAAATTCACTCAAAATCCACAACCTATTGGGATCCTAGAACTATAAATACTGGGATCAAACACTGTGATTGCAAATCGAGGGCAAAGGCAGCTACTTATAAACGAACTTGGTACAGAATTGGCGTAGATGGTCCGAAGAGCGTATCGGATCACAGTTTAACGCTTGATAAGCATGAATGCTAACGCTCCATAAAAACTTTGCGGGCATCATGCTCTATAGTAAGTGGGAGTGCTGCTGGACCTGTGTTCCTCAGAATATAGGTATAAATCCGGTGGCGTTCAAACAAATCGGGCTGTCTTCTGATAATCGCTTGGTTTCGACCATCTTGACTTTTTATTCTTGACTATGAGGCAGGACGGATCTCCTTCTTTTGAAGGAAAAAGTGTTGATGATCTTAATATCGATCTGACTTTTTATATATGTAGGCCCTATGACTTAAAGGGAATGTACAACATTTGCTTTTGCTGCGTGTTCTTGCAGTCTGGTTCCCTGACCCCACTTAAGATGAAACGGAGCAATGTATACATGTATATCTTTAGGGAATTGTAGGGTCAGAGAAGCAGTCTAGCAGGCTTGTACCCTTTTCACAGGTGTGTAATCAATTGCAAAGAAAATGCGAAATAACTGAATATGAAAGTTTAGAAGCAGTTTTTGAAAACAGCCAGTTTTATCCAACGCTGGTCGATCGGCGGACCAGCGTTGGAAAGAATTTTTCTTGAAAATGTCAGCACACCAGGAGCCACGATTTTACAGGATGCTTGAGACTGTCATTCCCTAACAATCCAGTAAGGTATTTCGCGATAATTTGATCATTTCGTTTTTTGATGTTTGCAAATGTTGTATCTTCCCTTTAAAGCTTTGCATGTCGGATGAGATAAAGTAGAAAGATTGCGGGTTACACCCATGTGGAAAGTAATGTCTTCTTGAAAAAAGTGAATCGTCTCCTCGCGGGCATCATGTTTAAGGGGAACTGCTGCTGGACCTAAGTTCCTAAGAAATCAATGCAGATCTTAATCCGGTGGCGTTCCAACAACGGGTCGTCTTCTGATAACGGCTTGGTTTCGACTGTCATGCCTTCTTTTTTTTTAAACAGCATTTCTTTCTTTGTCTGTGTTGGCCTTTATGGTTCAGTTTTAACTTTTTCTAAAGAAAGTATACTTTTGTGGAACACATCAGTTTCAGAGGGCGTAATGTTTTTTTTCCGCTTTGTGAGAAAGCAGGTATATCAGCAGGTGTAGATTCGGTACTCGTACTCGAGTACTACTCGAGTACTGTTTTGGAGCACTCGTACTCGTACTCGCACTCGAATGTCAAAGTACTCGTACTCGAAATGACGGTACTCGTACTCGGGCAACAAAGTACTCGTACTCGACATGTCAAAATTGTACTCGATCATTAAAGTACTCGTACTCGAATAGCAGTACTCGGGATGGTTGCTTGGCTTGTGGAGAAATCGAGATTTCCTGATTTCCCTCTGTGCCAACCGGGCAAACACATTTAACAGCTAGCCGTGAGATGGTCTGTATATCGGTCTGACTGGGCCTGGGCCAATTATGCACAATATGAACCTTTTGCCGTATGGCCGTATTCGGAAGTACATGTACTCGTACTCGGAGACCCGTTCTTGTACTCGGAGGTACAAAAATTAATACTCGTACTCGTATTCGGCAACCTAAGTACTCGGCAGTACTCAGTGCTCGGAAAAAAGTACTCGACTACAACACTGCGTTCTAATGACCGGTTCGTTCGTTTTGTGGATAGGTATAAATCCGGTGGCGTTCACTGGTCGTCACCTACACCGTTCCACAAGGAACCCACTGAAACAACACTTCTACGCGGCCATCAGGCTTCCACCAAGTAGAACGTCTGCTGGACCTGAATTCATTTGGACGCAGGTATAAATCCGGTGGCGTTAAACCACGTCTTCTGATAACCGCTTGGTTTCGACCGTCGTGCATTTTTTTTCTTAAAAACTTTACATATCATGTTTAATCATCAACATTCAAATAAACGTACGTCTTCTGATAATCGCTTGGTTGCGATCTTCGTGATTTTTTTTGTCTGAAAAGTCGATTTCCTTCTCTTTCCGGGTTTTAAGTTTGAGTTATTTCGTCGATTCGTTGTGTATAAGACCAGTACATGAAAATCATGAGGCGCTGAACAAGGCAAATAACAAGTTGAATAAAGGAATAGGGCGAGCCAAGTCATTCACCATGCCATAGTTGACACGATATATAAAATCGAATGTTTATTGAAATAATCTCCATTTTGAAAGTATCAAAGTTTCAGTTTGTAATAATTGTTTGATATTGTTTATTTCAGTCACATATCCCTAAGTACTCAATAAAGTTGTATTTCACTACACGTTCCTCAAGACATGTTCCTCAAGGAACCCAAGGAAACAAACTTCACCGCAGTTATACCATCATTCTTCCATCAAGAACTGCTGAGTTCCTTTGGACGCAGGTATAAATCTGGTGGCGTTCAAACGAACGTCTTCTGATAACCGCTTGGTTTTAACACACTATACGCGACTGCTGGTTGTGAGTATGAGACAATCTCTTAGATTAAAGCCTAGTGGATGAATCCTTTGTATCTATTAAAGATTTTAGAGATCATGCTTCACTGCTCTTGGTCGTGGTAACAAAGGGAAAATGACTGACCGTGTGCTGCAGTATGCGCAGTCTGTCTCATGCGCATGTTGGTCTGAGAGTATGCGCAGTCTGTCGCATGCGCATGTTGGTCTGAGAGTGTTGCACTTCGTAGGTGTCAGTAATCAGAAGTTCACAAACGCTAGTTTCTTTTGATTTTCCTCTGTTATTGAACATAATACGCCATCAGCTGTCTCAAAAAGTTGAAAATCGTGTCCTTAATGTTACAAAATGAAAAACGATGAAGAGATTTTACCCAAAACCCGCGAAAATGTGGGTTCATAGAAATTCAATATTGCGTACTGTGATTACAAATTGAGGCCAAATGCGGTGCTTATAAACGAACTCTGTCAGCTTATAACGCAGATGGTCCGAGGAGCACATTGGATCTCGAATCTGCTTGAAAACCTTGATGATAAATTACCCGCGCCACTTGTTTCACCTACACCGTTCCACAATGAACCCAACCAATGAAACAACACTTCTACGCGACCATCAGGCTTCCACCAAGTAGAACGTCTGCTGGACCTGAATTCATTTGGACGCAGGTATAAATCCGGTGGCGTTAAACCACGTCTTCTGATAACCGCTTGGTTTCGACCGTCGTGCATTTTTTTCTTTAAAAAGTTTACATTAATCATCTTTAATCATCAACATTCAAATAAACGTCTTCTGATAATCGCTTCGTTTCGATCTTCGTTTCGATCTTCGTGATTTTTTTGTCTGAAAAAAAAGTACGGATTTCCTTCTCTTTCCGGGTTTTATTTGAGTTTTTTCATGGATTCGTTTGTGTATTAGACCAGTACATGAAAAGCACGAGGCACTGAACAAGGCAATTAACTTGGACAGAGGTAGGGCGAAAAAAGACATTCACCATGCCTTAGTTGACACGATATATAAAATCGAATGTTTATTGCAATAATCTCAATTTTGAAGGTATCAAAGTTTCAGTTTGTAATTGTTTGATATTGTTAATTTCAGTCACATATTCCTAAGTACTCAATAAAGTTGTATTTCACTACACGTTCCTCAAGACATGTTCCTCAAGGAACCCAAGGAAACAAACTTCACCGCAGTTACCATCATTTTCCATCAAGTACAACTGCTGCTGGACCTGAGTTCCTTAGGACGCATGATGTAAATCCGGTGGCGTTCAAATGACCGGGTCGCCTTCTGATAACCGCTTGGTTTCGACAGTCGCGGATTTTTTTTACTCCCATTGGAGAAAAAAATTCCATTTCTTTTTTTTAAAGGATTTTCCTCTTTTTTCGTTTGTGCAGAAGACCAAGGGGAAATAAGCATAGTTCCTGCGATATAAATCGAACGATTATGCAAACGTTTTATAAAGAATAAAACTGAGTTGGAGTTTGTTTTTGTTTTACATTACATGTAATCGTAAATCGGTCGCACATTTTTTTTCAAACATTCTTTAACATGAAATTCATTTTGAGACATTCTTTTGGTATTAAAGCCTTGATATGAATCTTTTATAAACCAAAGATGAGTTGCGATGAAAATGTTTTAGCGATGCATGCTCCAAGTGATATTTACATTCCGATCACACAACAGAAGTCGTTAAAATATTAAGCGTCCTAACATGTTCCTACAATAGCAAATGAATATATATTACAATGCGGACCTTCTTGTTATTACATTACGGGTCTGATTACGGTCATTACATTTACGGGTCGCCTCAGTTTTTACATTTCGTTACAAAATACACCGAAATTCGTAACGAATATAATTACACGACGGTTGGTATTAATTACTTTAGCCCTAAATTGGGTTAATTTGAGCTCATAGTTAAGAGCACAAATAGTAATCCGCCCAGGCGAAAAAACTGATATTTCTGCAGCCATTTCTTCGTTTTTGTGACCAATCAGGTATCTACCTATCTTATTCTATCTTCCTTTTTTTATTCAGGCTGTTTGAAATTAATTAAAGTGTGTTTTAGTTTACAGAGGGCGTAACTAACCATGTGGGAAAACATAAAATTCACAAGAACATTGCAGATAGTAGATATATAAACTTGGCTACCAGTTCTTTCAGCGTGATTATTTTAGAGAGCTGATATTTACTACGTGTACCAATGATTCTGAAATTTGTTCCGCGCTGAATTTATGAACGGACGTGCACAAGTCTAACTGATTAAATAGTCTTCACCGCATCGTACTGCACTGGTGTCCTTCGTTATGTGCGATTCACTTCCCACTAGTGTGTCATGCGCCAAGTACCAATTAATAATATGGCCGTCACCGTCCTGCAAAATTTCTCGTGACTTTGCACGCTGATCGCCTTGAAAACACTCATTTTTGCAAAGGAAGATGAGCGGTATCGGCTCGCTCAACTCAACATGAATCGCCACCAAGTGTTGACGGGTGCTGTCAATCCTGGTGATCGTTGTTTTGCTGTTGGATACGTTGAAGGCGTTCCTTTTACGGTAAGTAATGGACTGATCAGCCCCGCCTCCACGATCAGCAGTAGGCCTATGTGTTGTGCACAGTAGCGTGTACGGTGTGCATCAGCATGGTACTTTGGTGGTGCACTGCTTGTTGTGTGTGTATTCTCGAGACATGAGCGAAACAAATTGGTCAAAATTAGAAAAACAGAAAGATGTCATGAATTATTTTGCATTCACAATGGATGAATAGAATATACTTGAGGTATTGAGATACTCTACGTTTACATTTCGAGAGATTTTCTAGTTGAATAAAATACGTTGAAAGTTCAGAAAACTCACCACAATCCTGCCCTCCACTGGCTCCAGGCTCTTGATTTGTCGTCGCTGACACGCTCGACCCAGGGCAGCCGGGATGCTAATTTGCTTCACAATACTTGCATGCGGGTTTGACGAAACCCCTCGTCTTCTACAACAAAGATTTTGATTGGCCAATTTTCTAATATAGTTATATCAAAAACACAGTGCCTTACGCCAATCAGCGCTATTGTTTTATGCTAATGATGGTTTAAGCTACTTGAAGATGTGACGTCAGCAACGGCCCGCGCACTGTCCAATGACAAGCCGCGTGCTTTTATTGAGGGCGCTGTCTATTTCATTCATAAATGCAGGGTTGTAAAACCTGCGGTCTACGTATTAAACCATTCCTCCATGATTAAACTAATTCATCATGATTTATGTCAGGAATCACAATCAGTGATTAAAGTTACTATGACAATGTATGATGGCCAATTCATGGAATAGGTACTGCTCGGCTGGAAAGAATTCCATATCAAGACATCACGCATTCTCCACCAAACTTCCAAAATTACACCTCACCTTGATTGTGTTGAAGCCTTTTATCGCAAATAGCAAAATCCGAGAGCATCACGGGAAGACTCATGGCTTAACACGGTGACGACGACTTGCGCATTCTAACACGACGTTCGTGTGTGGTTCGTAATCTTTGCCCCCTATCCTGCCCATATAATGCTTTGCGCAGCAGTGTATTTTTGCTATTTGCGATAAGGCTTCACTTAAGACAAATCCATTAAGCTTTGGAAAATTGAAAACCTCGGTGGAAAATGTGTTTTAAGGCCATAGGGCCTTTTTTGAGTACACGATAATCGTACAGACGACCCATCCTGAAGGCAACCTAGCCCTGCATCTGTACATGTACAACTGGCTCTCTTTTAACATTGGAATAATAATACTATCGCCATTACAGCCCTGCTTGACTATGATATGGTGGCTAAAAACATGAAGTGTCACAAACCCATTCATGTCTTAAATTTTGCAAATTCACGTCATAAATTTTGCAAATTAATTTGACAAAGCCATTTCAAGATTGTTGTTAAATAAATAGGCCTACAATCCTACATGTTTACCGAAGTATTCTTTGTTATAAATATAACGTAAACTTTTTCTTTAGCTAGTATTACTAAATTATAAGTAACATTTATCGCAGAGGCTATCGTTACGGCAGTCGACTATCTGGTTCCCTGACCTGGCAATATTCAACTTCATGATCTTTGGCTCTTGAAACCAGACTATCAACCCAATAGTTCTCAGACTTTATATTTCCCTTAAAAGAAAAATCTTCCAAAACCTAGGATCACTAAGAAAAAAAAATGAAATCTACTAACATACATAAAATAATTAGAATAAAGTAGAATTTGATTAAAACATAAACTATAGAAAACTATTGGAAGGACAAAACATAAATTGTTGATTGGCGCAGTATGAGGCGGCAAATTGAAAGCTGCATACATTTACATAAGTGTATGAAAACTGGCCTACTGTGGAGAAAGTTTAAATAATTAAAGGTACACACATTGATTGAGGATTCAGAAGGTTTGGAATGATAACACTTTAACTAGAAAAATTAAGGGCGGTCCTTGTATGCAAAATGCTGTTTCAAATAAACTCGAGGGAAAAAAGGAAAATCCTGAAAAACAATCCGTAATTACACATGTATGCAAACATCTATGCCAATGCAACTATGCACGTGTGCATGTATACAGGTTTACAATTTTAAAAACACTAAAGATGCAGACACCATAAATATATTAAAATTTCAGCCTGGCGGAAAATAATTACATAGCTTTCAAAGATAATGTGCGACAAGCATGTGTGATTTGCAAGATGCGCTGTCACCCACCTTAACAAAATGAGAATGAAAGTGCCTGAGGTACATGTAATTTTGCATTACAACTCCCTCAAACAAATCTTGCACAATGGTAATCAATAGGAACTGTCACCGTTTCATCCAGATGTCCATATTCATCACGATGTCAAACCCAGTGATGTATCAAAATGAAAGAAAAAATGAAAAGAGTTGTTCAGTTGGATGTATTGAGTTCAAGAGATACTGTTTCTAGTAGGTAGGTGTGGGCAGTGGTACATCAGCCAGCAAACGCATCTTTGCATTTGAATAACATGCAAGTTTTCATTGGCTGTTACACAGACTCAAGAAGCATTCAGTTACAAGACAATGGGTCTATGAACAAGATAAGGAAATGTCAAGATTTCCTAAATGTCTGCGGCCACCTATCAGGGGCGGAAAAAGGCTGGGACCTTGTGTGCACACAAAGATGCAAAACAAAATCTGGCCAACTTTACTCACTATTTACGGTCACAAATTTCTTCAAAAATTTCAGGTGAGGCAAGGGCAAGGTTTTCAGTATTTCACCAGCCAAGTTTGAAGTCTCAATTCAATTTTTAAACAAGACTTTTCTTAAACATTTTGCAATTGAGAGTGAGGGCTAGTAGGTAGGTGTGGGCAGTGGTACATCAGCCAGCAAAAGCATCTTTGCATTTGAATAACATGCAAGTTTTCATTGGCTGTTACACAGACTCAAGAAGCATTCAGTTACAAGACAATGGGTCTATGAACAAGATAAGGAAATGTCAAGATTTCCTAAATGTCTGCGGCCACCTATCAGGGGCGGAAAAAGGCTGGGACCTTGTGTGCACACAAAGATGCAAAACAAAATCAGGCCAACTTTACTCACTATTTATGCTGACAAAAATCTCCAAAAATTTCAGGTGAGGCAAGGGCAAGGTCTTCAGTATTTCACCAGCCAAGTTTGAACTCTCAATTCATTTTTTAAACGAGACTTTTCTTAAACATTTTGCAATTGAGAGTGAAACCCCATGAGGGGGGAGGGGGTGTTGCAACCACACAATCCCCCCCCTTTAGATCCACTACTGCCTAGATGTAAAACTATGTACCGGTATGTCATCGATCTGGTCATTTTCATGCTACAGTAATAAGGCCCACCATCAGTCTATGGCATCTGCACTTGAGTTTTACAGAATGAGCCATTTGTGAATTAAATTTGAATAACATCTGGCACACTGACTTGCTGAAATGCTTAGCACATTTTAACTTTGAATTGGCCAGACCAAAGACACTGTTGCTATGTCACGTGATTCGAGGCAAGCCTTGCGCTAGCAACCCCCAGCTCTGGAATGATCTGGAGCCTTAGTGCCATCCTCACTCATTGGACACAATGTATTGATGCTGAGGGTCTCTTACGTAACTATGCAAGAGCTTGCAATAGCAATGCAAGCCTTGCATGTTGAGCTTGTGATATAGCAACACAGTGTCTATTTGGTCTGGAGAATTCAAAGTTAAAATGTGGCAATCATTATTGAGCAAGTCAGTGTACCAGATGTTATTAAAATTTAACTCGCAAAGGGTAGGTTATTCGCAAATGGCTTATTGTGCGATCTCTAACCTTTAAGGCGACGGGATGTGTACATGGACACACATTTGAAAGGAGGGGCCTGGTCTATGCATTTGGATCTTGTTTTATCCAATTTTGGTCCACTTCCAACATGTCCAAGTATGTACATGTACTTATCTTAAAGGGAATAGGCCTATACAACATTTGCAAACATCGAAAAATAAAACTACCAAGTTGATACGAAATACCTTACTAGGATGTTGGTAAATGACAGTCTAAAGCATCCTGTAACATTATGGCACCTGGTGTGAAGTCATTTCAAGAAAATGGTATTTTTGTATACATTTCCAACGGTGGTCGGCCAACCGCCATTGGAAATACCTAACTATTTTTCAACTACTGCTCCAAATTTACCTTTTTTTCAGTCGAAATTTTGTTTGCTATTGGTTACATGTTCATGAACGGGTGCAGGCCAGCTAAACTGGTTCCCTTACGGTACCTTACAATTTTCCGGCATATATAAATTGATACATTTTATCATTAGTGGAGTCAGGGAACCAGACTACTTGAACTTTTTTGTTTTTATTGGTTTTTCCAGCATTTTCGAACACAAAACTTCAAACGTGTCAGTGTAACAATATTTGATCTATTATACTAACCCCTGAAATAGTTCATTTCTGAAAATTACAGCAAAAGCCAATGATGTACATTCCCTTTATAAAGTAAACCCATTAGTCCCCATACCACCCCAAAGCACCCTGTCTATTACCGGTACTCCTCCTAATGCCCAGAACCGCCCCAGCTCTCTAGTGTTTATTTTTGAATTCATCAAGGAATGAGGTAAATTACAGTGTAGTACAGTGTAATACAAGTACTCAGGATTGCCCCTGTACCTTTTTTATTGGGGGGGGGGGGGGAAATAATAATTCTCAGTTGGCTAACATGCAAAACCAAACGCTTAAGTTGAATAATGGCTCTTTTTTGTTCTTCATAAAACTAGAACATCAGTTCCTACATAGTATGTAAGTCATGTAACAGTGACCATGCAGTGACTAGGCTGAATCTATTATTTTTATCAAAATTTTGCACAAAGTCCTACATGTGCACATTACATAGATGTTATATCAGTTTTATTTGTGGGGCACGTGTACTTCGATACACATTAATGTCATTTTCAATTCTTGTGTATTATTATGTGTACATTTATTCATGTGTACAGTGAACATGGACATTTTGAAATCAGTCATTGTTTGCATCGATTGTTTTCATCAATCAAAAACTACTCTTGTACTTTCGTGGTTAAACCAATTGAAGGAAATCGACAGGCTGTGACGTACATGTATGTAATTATCACATGTTACTCAATGCACTCAAAATAGAAGGTGCGCAAAACCAAAACCAATGAATCATAATTATTGTGTTGGCCTTCACATGTGAAGCTGATGTATTGGTATATTACTATAGTTACAAAATCTTAATACAAGTGACAACAATGTGTAAACGGTGGCCTTACACTGCAGTCGTGTAGACATGTACTGTATCCGTTATAATTTGCAAATTAATTGTATGTATGGTGACTTCTTACAAGTGCTACATGTACATGTCATATTGAGTCATACAGGATGCAATTGGAAAGTAGGGAAACCCCTGCTACACAACTGATTTAATACAATCATACCGGTACATACTGAACATTTCATTTTAATATTCAAACTTGGGACTGTTGACAAGTTTCATAATGTGTGTTTTCCAAAGACTTGATGTACAATGTATCATACATGCAATTCGTCAACCAAAATGTTGCCAACAATTTTGTGACTTATTCTTTTGAAATTTCATGCCAGTGGACATGACTTTTTCAGTTGCGTTTACATTTGGTCTGTTTAAATTGTATTGTGTGTTCAGTGCAAAAAAATCAGTACAAGTGTAATTTATGAAAATAGGATTATGTAAGCTTCTTGATGTTGATTCGTTTTTCAAATACATGCGAATACATACCGTAGGTACATGTACATGCATCATACCAGTACAAGTTTAGCACTATTCATGCACATGGGACAGTATCCAATTAAGAAACACTGACCACTTAACAACATATGTACACTGTACTTTCATGACTATGGACATCATCAGTCATATTGAATACATTAAAGTGCATATTTTTGTGTAATATAATGTACGTTTGTGATACCATTTAGTGACCAGTCATCAGAACTTGTGTATATGTATACATGTACAGGTAAACGATTGAGGGTTTCAGAAATGCAGAGATAATACTGCGCCGGAATGCTTTTAACTGATAGCCAGATGGCACTGTTGCCGAACGAAGTCTTAAATATCACATCAATATTCGTGCACTTATCAAAGACTGGTTAGACATGCACTTATTTACATTGTACGGTGAGGCTTTATACTAGGGCAACTAAATTGGACTCACTGAACTGTGCGTATTAATTTCAAGATATCAATCACGTTACTGTAATTGCGAAAATTTATAATAGGATATCCCAAATGCTAGTCTCCTTAATTGTAGGGTAATGAAACCAGTATCCATATTTCACCTCAAAATGTTACATTACATTATCAAGTAAAAAATCACCATGGATTGTATATTTTGTGCGGTACATGTGCACGTATGTCTGGCATGTAGAGTACCATGGTCCAGTGTTTGCTGTGTCTGAATGCGCTCCCTGATTCCCTGACCTGACAATTCCCCGACGTCTTCCCCGACGTCTATAAACTGCTCCGTTTTGTCTGAAGTAGGGTCAGGGAACCAGACTACAAGAACAGCATTGTTTTCTTGGTTTTTCCATCATCTACATGTACTTGTGCACAAAACTTTGAACAGGTCAGTTTATATTTGCTGTAATTAACTAACCCTAAAATCCGTTCATTTCTGAAAATTACAGCAAAATCAAATGTTATACACATATTTTGCCAGTAGCAACGTATGGCGCATGCATAAATCTGTTTTTGGTGTATTATACATTATAGGCCTACCTTCACAAATGCTGAATAATTATTGTTACATTATTATTAATCTTTCAGAAAGGATTGAGGATTCCCCTACGGTTCATGCACTAATCATCAGTGACTGTACATGAATCACTATAGTTAACACCAAACCAAGCATCACTAACGTCCGCTGAGAGCTCAGCCTCTGCGATTAATAGCCCCAGCATCCTACATGCACCAAAGACACACAGGCAATTTACATAATTTATTCGCTAATTGATTAACTAACACTATTAGTTGCTTTTCGCTCCCTCCTCCCCTTAAGTGTATCTCAGCACAAACTGCACTGTACAACAGTATAGTACTAGTAGGCCTATGTAATGTATCACTACAGTACTACAATGTACATTATGTGCAGTGTTTGCCCACACTTTAAATGGGATGGATTGTTGTAATGAAATGTCAAGAGGATTATTGGGATGAAAAATTGTTGATAGTCATGTACATGTATGTAAAACACAAGTATTATGGGAAATTATGTACATGTACAAAGTACATGTACATGTATACATGTAGGCCTACATGCTTCAATGTACACAAATTAAGACAGAGAATAATCATTCAGTCCTCATTAGAAATACCTGTATCTTACCTACATTTGTACATGTAGGAATGTCATACAAATTTATTTTGTTGTGTGTGGCGTGGGGTTTTTTTTTTTGGGGGGGGAACAATTTGCTGTTGATTGGCAGCAAGTACGAAATCTATTCTCAAATTACTACATGTTGACAAACCTGTTTTGTGTGGAAAAGATTATTGTGCTAGTTTTTCATCCATTTGCTCTTATTGGTGGGTTTGAGAGATCCAGTTGTATCTTAGTTTGCGAACCCAGATGGAGAATTAAGGACTGAAAAAAAAACCTGCCATCCAACACCAAACAAACAAAACCCAAACTTTGCTAATCTCCGTATGTATCCAAACTTAAACCAAACTCCAGGGGATACATCCTGTCTATCCCATTCAATCCCATCTCATCTCATTCCACCCAAATCCATCCCATCCCATCCAAACACCCCTTCCATACTCAACGCACTATCCCATCCCAACCCAACCCAACTCCAACCCAACTCAACCCAACCCAACTCAACCCAACCCAACCCAGCTCAACCCAACTCAACCCAACCAAGCCCAATCAAACCCAACCCAACCCAACCCAACCCAACCCAACTCAACCCAACCCAACCCAACCCAGCCCAACCCAACCCAACTCAACCCAACCAAGCCCAATCAAACCCAACCCAACTTAACCCAACCCAGCCCAACCCAACCCAACCCAACTCAACCCAACCAAGCCCAATCAAACCCAACCCAACCCAACCCAACTCAACCCAACCCAACTCAACCCAGCCCAACCCAACCCAACCCAACCCAATCAAACCCAACCCAATCAAACCCAACCCAACCCAGCCCAACCCAACCCAACTCAACCCAACCAAGCCCAATCAAACCCAACCCAACCCAACCAAGCCCAATCGAACGCAACCCAACCCACACAAGTGTGTATTTGCCAGCAATTGGGGACCCCCTATTGTTCCTCTTTTGTTTGTACTGTAACTTTTTAAGAAGACGTCCATATGTTTTGTACACGAATCCAAATTGGGGACCTCTCGGGAGTTGGGGATCCTATTGTCCTCTATTGTTCAACATGCCCTATTGAATGCAGAAACAAACTCAACTATACCCGACCCGACCGAGCCCACATTCAAACCAGATCCCAATCCAACCCAATCCAACCCAACCCAACCCGACCGAGCCCAGCCCTGCCCAGCCCAGCCCAGCCCAGCCCAAATCCACCTCGACCATCCCAACACATCCAACCTAACCCAACTCATCCAACCTAACCCAACCCATCCCATGCATGCATCCCATCATGTCCATGATACCAGTCTATCCAACCCATTCCATGAAACCTCAAGTTACTCAAGTTACATACATTAAATTTACCGTACATTTTCATGTTAAACTGTGCTCTACAGTGTACGCGTATGCACGCAGTCGCTATGTACACTTTGTGTAATATGAGTCCTCCATATTTTACCCTCCCGGCTGTTGAGAGATGTCGGTTTGATACCGTCTCTCCACGTCACATGCTGATCCAAATCTTATGATTAATGCAATCGTAAAGACTAAAGGGCGCTTTCCCAGTCGCTAGCCACCAGTAAATCACCCTGTTCTCCCCTGGGTATGGGTCAACGTAATAACCAGCGTATGACTGCCCCGGAAACGAGTAACAGATTGACTTTGCAGCCATTCCAATGACCAATTATTGCCCTGCTGGGGAAATTGTGTTTGGTCAGTCTGATGAGGACTTGTTACACGTAATTGCATTCCGTGCTTGCATGTCTTTGTACAATGTACATGTACATGTACCCTAGTTCACATTAAATCTTTAAAATGACTGCATAACCACAAGAAAAAATGTCCGCATTTTGTCAATCCAAGTTTGAAAAAAGAACAAGGGCACACAGTTTTTCCTACAACGTGCATGTACTGATTGTCAGAAAATAATATGTTTGCTTTCCTCTGCAGAATGAGCTTTCATCAATGCTCACCGGTTCCTAAGCAAACAGTAATATAACTAGAGCTCAATGTCTGTTTGCAACAGAACATAGGGCTTTTCCGCATTATGATTTTTTTTAATCAATAATATGCCCTGAATATTCATGAACATAAAATCTGTCAAAAGAATTTTGCATTTTGCATGTTGCGTTCGGGAGATATGGCTAAAAGGTCCAAACAAATAAATATTCATATAAAATCTCAGGATGACGACATCATGACGTCACCTCATTTTTAATCTATAACACATCCTGGTATAGCCACATACCAAGTTTCAACCCAATCGGACTTACATTTCTGTAGATATAAGACTTCACAATATGTACGTAAATTTTCAAAAATCAATAAAAAAATTAGGTGATGACGTCATCGTGACGTCATAGTCTAGGCAGAATTTTTGTATGAGGGTCTTCCTTGGCTGTAACTTTGATGACGATTCCAGATCGCCAAGTTATAAAAATGGTGGCTTGAAAACGTGTACACATAAAAGTCAATGGGTTAAAAATCCAACAGCAGAAAAACTGCACCTTTAAATACGTGATTTGCCTTTAAACTGAAACTTTTTTATCAAATATTACTTGATATTCTGACTCTTGGGAATATTTTCAATCAAATGACAGGCGAAAAAAAATACGATTTCTTTTTCCTTCTCATAGTAATTCTCAGCCGAAGTTCAGAACTACTCAGTAAGATATATCAGTGTTGTATAGGGAAAGACTTGTGGAGAAAGCTGTGTACAAAGTCTATGAGAAAAATTAATTATTCATGAATCCATAATAAATCATTTGATGATGACGTCATCATGATGTCTTAGTCTTGGCATAATTTTTGTATGAGGGTCTTTCTTGGCTGTAACTTTGATGACGATTCCAGATCGCCAAGTTATGAAAATGGTGGCTTGAAAACGTTAATAGGTTAAAAATCCCACAGCAGAAAAACTGCACCTTTAAATTAGTGATTTTCCTTTAAACTGAAACATTCTTATAAAATATTACTTGCTATTCTAACTCTTGGGAATATTGTCAATCAAATGACAGGCGTAAAAAAATACGATTTCTTTTTCCTTCTCATAGTAATTCTCAGCCGAAGTTCAGAAAATCTGTCAAAGTTAGCCGAAAATCGGCTAAAACGGTCACTGTGGACAGGATTTGACCTCAGCAACACGTGCGCTGCAGGCTGACTGACATACGATGTATGTGCCTATGTACAACGTACGTGCATGTACATGTACATGTACATTGTGGACGTCCTGTCCTGTGTATCTTTTGAAGCAGAGGTATTGTCAACGTGAAGTTTTAGGCGTGCGCAGGGTATGTTCGAGTTCGCTTATCGCCTCGAAACTTTGAAATGTTTTAGACCTACCCTTCAATCGACAATTAAAGTAAAAACAAATATAAAAACTGCCATGGTTGATTTTTCAGGAATTTTCAAATGAAAAGGGGTCTTTTTATTATAACTTCTGGTCTGATGACGTCATTTGCCTAAAACTTCCCACACGTCTTAAGTGGGTCAAGGTCATTATATACACCAATATTTAGGCGATTCCGACAAACTTCGCCACAGACATCTATTGAAAATACATTTTTGCTAATTTTCAACCTGTCGGTAGAGGGCGCTCGAAGATTGCATGACGTCATCGGTAGATGATTTGAGGAATTCTATTGGCCAAGAGACTAACACTGTTAAAAGCAAGTTCATATCTATTACCACTTTCAAATAATAAGCCACTTCCGGTTTGGGCCTTTTTCGACCGGAAGCAAGGGTCACGCTATTGCACGCACACTGAATGAAATGAAGACCTTAACCTGCTCTACCACTTGCCGGCAACAGAATGCTGCGGACGCGTACGGTTGATTTCTTATGCATTTTTAAATATTAAAAGTGTCACAATTTAATTGCCTATAAATAAACACAGGATGACGTCATCATGACGTCATCATTCCACACTGTTGTTTGAATTAGGGTCTTTGCTTGGACAAAGATTGGTGTTAATGAATTACTGGCAAAGAGTCAAAAATGCCCTTTGAAAATCGGCAATTATTTTTTTAATTTCTGTGTACAAAGTCTATGGGAAAAATTAAATATTCAAAAATCTATAATAAATTAGTCGATGACGTCACCATGACGTCAATCTTCGGGACACATCTTTGCTATAGGGGCTATGCTTATGCTAACTTTGAATGATGTATGACAAACATTAATGCCAAAAGTGGCGTGTAGAATAAACGTGTACAAAGTCTATGGGGTTTTGGGAAAAAAAGAAGAAGAGGAAGAAGAAGAAGAAGAAGAAGAAGAAGAAGAAGAAAGAAAAAAAATCAGAACAAAAAGAAAGACTTTTCCGCAACAATGCGGAAAAGCCAATTACACGTGCACACAGCACACAGACCTGTTGGTACAAATGAGGGAGGGTACAAGTGCATGTACTTTCATGCCAAGTGTGGCAGTAGTCAACTTGTTCTCCTATGCAAACATACATTTTGTGCCAAGTTGCCCTTTCAGTCAAAATCAATCAAGTGACTGTTTTCAACAGTTAAGAGCTCCCAGCCTACATACATACATTTGTAAAGCAGGATTGACTGGCTGTGACTGTTGATGTAACTTGATACAGCTGTGCTTTGACTGTGGGTGATTGATAAGACAGCTGTGTCTACCAGTTGCCTGCTTTTGTCTGCTGACTGAATTTGACTAGTTAGAGTGTTTGCTTTAAATATGATCTGACTGTTTGTGACTGGCCTGTGTAAAATGCATGGAAGTGGATGGAATCTCTGACTGTCTGTGACTGTTTAAGCAGTAGGAGGGCAAGTCATTTCTTAGTCTGGTTGCCCGGGTTGAGGGGACTGTAAATTGTTTTTCAATTATTATTTCTTCAAAGATCCCCCCCCCCTTAAATCACTCCAGGGCTATTCACGGCTCTAATGCAAGCTGTCTTCTCCGTTCACACTTTACGTTGTGAATTCAAACACCTTGTGTGTGTGCTGGGTCATTTGGTTTGTCAGAAGTGGGAAAAGCCAAGAGAAAACGTGTTTAAAATAGGTGTAATGCTTCATTAACTTGACCTGACCTACATTGTACACTATGTTTAGATTGCAAATTACTCAAAACATGTTATCCGCTCCGTTCACAAGTACCCCCTCACTGGCAAAGAGAGTACAGTTGGGGGTGACCGAATGATGCCATCTTGCCTGACTGCAATTCGTTTGCCGCGAAGCGCAGCCACTGCGTGTACATAGTACAAATCCGCTGGTGTACGTGCGTCACACACAAGGAACGGTGCGCGTCAACCAGCAAAATGTCCCGCCCATGGGACGTCGTTGCTAGGTAAAAGGGTGCCCTCTTTCGTTGGCGCACGGAGCCCATAGAATACAATTTGTACCGGTACAATGTAGATAATGCTTCAATTGTAAAATTACACACAATACTGTATTTGGCCATGCAACCATAACAGCATTACACCAGCCTGGGCCTCTGGAACCTGCAAAAGGAAATAACTGTAAATCTAAACACAAGAGCTTTAGAAGGAGACAGGCTTTCCTAATGTAACAATGTATGTAAAGGTAGACATGATACCCGTATGTACACATTCTTCAAATATAACAAAAAAAAGAAAAAAAGAATTTCAGTAAATCTCATGGCCACTGTCAGACTGTAAAAACAGCATCAGCCAAAGTGCCAAATGCCGTATCCCAATAGTTTTTTGACTCGTCAGCCAGGCTACTTAAAGAGGTTGTGGAATGCTCGAAGACATTTCCGTCATTTTTTGGGTATACATATGTAGCCTAAGGTGTGATGAAATAAAAACGACTATTGTTTCTGTTATGAAATGAGTACAAAGGTTACTTTTGAGAGCTATTTTTCAGGTCCTGTTTAGACCCGAACGTGCAATTTGTGTAAAAGTCGTCGTTGCGGGCAGCAAACAAAACACACTAAATCGTGACGTAATAAACAGGACTCGTTTATGCTACTCTGCATCGGGAGTCCTGTTTATTACGTCACGATTTACTGTGTTTTGTTTGCTGCCCGCAATGACGACTTTTACACAAATTGCAGGACCTGAAAAATAGCTCTCAAAAGTAACCTTTGTACTCATTTCATGACAGAAACAATAGTCGTTTTTATTTTATCACACCTTCAATTTTACACAAATTGCATGTTCGGGTCGAAACAGGCATGACAGAACTTGAAAAACAGCTCTCAAAAGTACCTTTTGTACTCATTTTATGACAGAAACAATAGTCGTTTTTATTTCATCACACCTTAGGCTACATATACCCGAAAAATGACGGAAATGTCTTCGAGCATTCCACAACCTCTTTAAGGAATAGTTTGACTAGCCCACCGCTGTTTTGACTAGCATTTGGCTAGCGGGCTACCGCTAATTTCAAACCCTGCTCAGTAGTATTTACATGTATGTAAATATATCCTCTCCGAACTGTGCATAATTATAAGCTTGGAAAAGTACCGGTAGGTCGTGCTTAAACAATAGGCCTATGGATGCATTATATATACCAAAAAAAACCGGATACCTGTTCAGAGCGTAAAATCAGAACAAAAGTGCTTGGACAATTAAAAATGATCAAATGCAATATCCACTTTGAGCTGTCACATAATTCAGGCATGCAACTTTTCCTCAGATCTGCTGATTTCCTCATTTTTTTTTACTGCTCGTGAATGCCATTACAAATTGAAATATACTGTACAAAGTCTTCTGTTGTTTGGAGTTTCCTCTTTTTTCCCCTAAATTTCCAGTTGCATGCCTGATAAGTATGTATTCACTTTTAGAGTGCATAGTACTGATCAGACAAACATGGTCTTATAATATTCGCCCTCTGCCTGTTATTTTGTTTGTTTTGCCCCACAATTGATTTTGTATCGGTATTAGAAATCCTTGGACCTACCGGTACCGGGTATGCATTGATTTAATTGGACAAGTATGGCACAAAGTCTGGCATTTGAAATGGTGAGGCTTTACCTCGTCCACTAGGCAGGGGAGGCAAAGCAATCAATTGGATAGAATATTGTACCAGATTCACTTAGGCTTGTTTACATTTTCAAATTTTGAGTCCGATTTTTTTACTTTTCGATTTGGGTGTACACAGGCCTATGCATCAGGATGCAACATTGTCATCTTGTCCAGCAACTTCCAACGAGTGCAGATCATACCCGGTGAGAACCAAGGCAACATCCAAGTGGGCTGCATCGACTGCTCCACGGAGAACGGGAAGGTGAGTCCTCGGATAAACCATCAATCTATAACAAAAACAGCATCTGCAAACATACATGTAAAGTTAACCATTGCACGTATGTATTGTGTACTCATGTCACGAGCGAATCCAAGGGTGATGTTTGGCATGGCTATTACATGTACATTTGTAAACCACACCCATTTGACTGACCAGTTTTAATTGTGTACAAAATGGGGACAAAAATCACAAATGTTCTCAAGTTCCTTGAAAAGCGTCATCACTCAATTTTGCAAATCTTGATTTGTTGCATGGTCATTTTATGCATTGACTGTGATACCTCATCCAACCCTTCCCCCTAAAAAAAATCAGCCAGCCCCCTCCCCCTCCCCCCTCGCCTTTGAAAGTCCTGGAACTGCATGTGCACACAGATTGGACTGTTTCGCAGTTAATATTATGAGTAATTAGTCTATTCAAATGAGCATTATAAACTGAGGTTTGAAGCATGTGAATTTCCATGGTACAAACTAAACTGTTGTGCATTTGCGCTGCAGTATGTAGTGGTACACAATGTCTTTGCACAAAATAATGGGATTCTGTACATTGACAAAACACATGGGAACTCTGACTTTATTGTAAAAGCAGTCTTGTGCATGCATTGTGAGATTCAGAAATGCGTTTAAGGAGGTACATTGTACATTGTACAATACAAGTATTATGTTAATGGATGTCCCCCCCCCCCCTTGAAAAACACCATTGATGTTGGTTTACAAGTCCCTTCTGTCAGAGTGTACATGTCTATACATGTACTTGAGGTGGGATGCTGTTTCATTCTGTAGCAATTTTGTTCACGTTTAATCAAGTGGCAGATCTATAGGTGGATAAGGTGGTCTAACATCCACCCCCTCCCCCCCCCCCCCCCCGGGCCACAATGAAATATGACAATCAAACAGAAAAAAGTAGCACATGCCTGCTAACCCCCTACCCCCCCCCCCCCCCTTTGAAAGCAAAACCCTCCCTTGAGCCAGAGCTGGATCCACCCCTGTAATCCTTATTAGGCCTCTCTCAAATGGCGTCAATTTCCTACAGACCAGCCACGTGCATCAGCATTGTGAGCGTCAACATGCATACATTGTAACATGCATACATTGTAACATGCATACATTGTAACATGCATCGGCTGCGTTGTATTTCGAGCACATTTCGAGCAACAAGCGTGCGTGTTTGGAACATTTTCTACACTGTGCAATGCTTGCTTGATTGCGTAAAATACACAGTTACAGTTCTTCTACAGAGATGGCTGTCTTTGAGAGAGACCTGCATGTATTCATCATGGATGTGCATGTACTGTATGTACATGATACAGGTATATACATGTACATGTGCATGCAAACTACTGTATTGTACAAGTACCGGTACGACAGGTACACATGCATGCATAATGTACTGTTCATGATGGAATTAAATATTATATCAATTCCATTACCCCAAAGTACATGTACGGTATAAATTGACAGAAAGCTCACTACTCTAGTGCATGTCATAAACACCCAGCCCACTCCAACACATGGGAACTTGATTCTCTCCGCCCCCTCCCACCCCCTCCCCTCCCCTCCCCCAAGTATAAATAATGAATACAGTCTTTTTCAAGCAGCCAAACACAATTTAGGTAATTATCTCCTTAAACCCAGCACTCTCGGGGTCTGACATTTCGAAATGCAATGTTGTTGTTGCCGGTACTCGGCTCATGTGCCGGTAACCCGTATACCGTCATAGATCCATCCGATCTCTGTTTTCCCTGGTCGCAACCATTGACAGATAGCTCATGCATCGTTGCTTGTGTTGGTTTTGTATTGATTAGGTTTTAGTCTAAGCCTCATAGGGCCTGTAATTAAAGGACGCGCGTGGGGTACATGTACATACAGACACCTGAACCGGTACATGTTAGCCCGTAAATGGATTTTGTTTTTTAATTTTCAAGTCATCAGTTTGTTTGTTTGTTTGTTTGTTTTTTCCTTCTTTTTTGGGGTGAATGAAGATAAAATTGATTTTGACATGTTTGAGGACAGCATGTCAGAATTGACATGTACATGTACACTGTACATGGAGATGGTATGTTTTAAAGGGAAAATACAACATTTGCAAACATCAAAAAATAAAACTACCAAATCATTTTGAAATACCTTGCTGGACTGTTAGTGAATGACAGTGTAAAGAATCCTGTAAAATCATGGCACCTGGTATACTGTCATTTTCAAGAAAAGTGGTATTTTTGTATCAATTTCCAACGCTGGTCGGCCGACCAGCGTTGGAAAACACTGGCTTTTTTTCAAATGACTGGCCCCAATTGACTATCGCACTTGTTTGCAATCGATTACACACCTATGAACGGGTACAAGCCAGCTAGACTGGTTCCCTGACCTTAACAATTCCCCATTGTATGTAAACTGCTCTGTTTCTTCTTATATGGAGTCAGGGAACCAGACTACAGGAAAATGATTGTTTTTCTTGGTTTTTATAGCATTTTCGAACCCAAAACATCGAAAAAGTCAGTGTAACTATATTTGCTATATATTTCCAACCCCCCAATTCCATGCATTTCTGAAAATTACAGCAAAAGCAAATGATGTCTATTCCCTTTAAGAAAATAAATAAAACCGTGTCATTAAGAGCGTGGATCGAACCGGTTAAAATTGCAAGATGAATGTCTGCTGTGTTGATGAAGAGTTTTATGAACCTACGATTCCTGTGAAGAAATGGCAGTGAATGTGTACTGTACATTTGTATGCTACATTGTACATACATGTACCGGTATGATACATACATGTACACTTTGGGCGTTCATGTTCCTGTGTATGTGCCTATGACATGTTTAATGCTAAACACTGTTTTTATCTGTTTATACATACATCACGATTCTCATTATGCAGAGTTATTATTTCTCATACATGTACCAGTCTACAATGTATTTCAACAAGTTTTAAATATTAAAAGCCCCTGTCAGATTTTTGTTGTTGTGCTTCTAGGATTACATTGCAGATTGGTTCACTTAGAATTTGTCTACTATTCCAACATATTTTATTTTTTTCTTCCCCAATTTTCCTTCAGATTGCGGCATCCTTTGCAAATCAAGTTTACATCTTTGAACCAACTCCTCAGGTTCCGGCGCTCAAAAAGAGTTCCCACGTAAGTACATATATTTCATAGCAGGTTGTGATTATATCTGCGTAGAAATGCATGCTTGTCAATTTACAGGAATGCACTGTCTGTACATCTACATGTACATGTACCGATAAGGGACGTACCTGGAAGCACGCCCAGAGCTGTCATGTTTGGACAAGATTTTTTTTTATTTCGTGGGACTTTTTTGCCCTGATTAAGTGGGGCTTTTGGCGGAGTGTCGCATTGGGGGTCTTTACTTGTAAGGCAAAGCAGGGCTGGGGAAATGTTAAGAAAATATTGTGATTAAAGGGGTTTTCCTTTTGATCAGTTCTGTACCGAGTGAGCGTTGATATTACCTATTACCTTGTAGTGTTACCACTCAGAGGTTTTGAAACGTAAAGCACGTCATATAATTATATTTGCTACAAACAAGCCAAAACAAAAACGTAAGTGTAACAAGGGGCATCGCTATGGGGAGGCTTATGGGGAGTCTATAGAATATCTCCTTGCACAGTAAGGGTCTGTGATATGGGAGCAGATTCTGCGATTAATGATGCAAAACAAGTCCTGCGTCTTGACCTGGAGATTCTGACCATTCAGCGGGTGTCTTCTATAACAGGTCTTCAGTAACCTGTTGTCATAGTCGTCTAATAAAACCTAGACACAACATCTATTATGCTTTTATGTTGTGAAATGTGTTAGCAAAAATCGGCTACGTCATAGGGCCTGCGTGGCCTGTAACGATATGTTACGTGATGCACAAACATAGCGTACTTGTGATGTAATTTACTGTGATGTGAAAATGTCTTTTGGTCCATCACCATAACAGTAGCCATGGCCATACACATCTAGTATTTACCAAAACAAAACACAACAAAATAAATGTTTAAATGATACAGGTACCTTCATGCAATTTACAAAGTTGCGAAGTTTTGGTAAAGGACTATCAACTTGTATTTCTTTCTTGTACGACTTTCGTTAAAAGATACATGTAGTGAGATACAAACAATCACAGACACAGTCACAGATGATGACATAACCAATCCAGGGACTACCGGTACCTAAGTTTTAACTGCAGTGAATGGTGATGCTTACCAACTAGACAGGTTACCAGTAACAAACTGGCTACTATCCAAACCAGCGTCATCCTCACTGATTGGTGGTTTGTATCTTGAGAAACACAGAGAGGAAATTTATACAAAAGAGAATTGATGATAAGACTTGAAGCTTGGCATGGTACAGGATTAACAACAAGGAGTTTGGAGGCAGCAAAGAGTATCTCTTCTGTGAGTTGTGTTTGATGGTATTCTCCTGAAGATGAACACAACTCGCTATTCCAACTATGCAGTTTACATGAGTTCGTACATGGTAGAACTGCTAAACATCCTTGCACAGACCGTACCGTGCTAAAGATGGAGGGTTTTGCCCAAAATTGAGTTGGACAATATTGCAAGGAAAAAGACAAAATGCCAATGTTTCCAACTGATGGTAAAATCATGGTTCACATGGCAATCTGACAAGTATTTAAGTTCTGACTGTCATCTAATGTCTTTCATTTTTTTTTCTGAATCCTTCTTAAGTTTCAATAAGCACAAACTCTCGTGAATATGAGTTTCTGCAGTAACGTTACCCAAAACCATGAAAAGGTAACATATGGGTAAACATATATCCTTTTTTCCTTATTTTCATAGTTTTATCATGTTCAGTGCTAATGTTGAAAAAATAAAGAGATTGGGATAGGATTTTGAAATTTTCAGATACAACAATTAGCACTGAACATATAAAACTATGAATATACCGGTAAGTAAGAAAGGATATGTTTACCCCTGTGTTCCAATTTGGGGTAACTTTACTTTAGAAACGCCATAATTATGAACTCACCTGAATATGAGTAAAAAGTGAATTGGAAATTGCTACTGGCTGTTGGTTATACCCCGGTATGACAGTACTGACGAAATAGTCACCACCAGAATTGTCCAATGATGGGGAATACATAAAAGTATAATTTTATTTATTTTTTTTAACTGGAAACAGATTGGGCACTTTGCTTAATACCACCCCATAATTGCGAGTGCTTAAATTGACTCCAGTAAACACAGCGTTGCTTTTTGCATGAGAGAATTTATTATATTTCCCTTAAAATTCAAAAATTTGATTGTTTGCAATACTTTGGAAAAAAAGGAATTATATCCACAAATTATCGTAAATGCTTCTTGATTGAAGGATAGAATATTACTGGTGTATACCGGTAGTTACAAAAAATAATTAAACATAAGAGATAGTTAAAGTGGTTAATAGCATTGGCATTTTGGGAGCTTTGCCATAAAATGCCATTAAACATAAATGTTGGCTTTTGTTTTCTCTAATGGCTAAAAGCAATAGCTTTTGCCACTTCCCTGTAAAATGCCTTTAGTGAAATATTTAATACCTTGCTTTTTGGGGGACAGTGTTAAGGGTTTTTTTCTCTTTTTTTTTCCATCCTTTAATTCAAAACAAAGTTTTGAAAAAAAGTCTGGGCAATTATTGTGCAGTTGTGTTCCATCACTAAGGCCCAAAAAAAAAAGTCTCCGGTTTCTGGTATGCGCTCGCGTCGCCGTAGCCATGCGCGTCGGCAAAATGAAAAAGTTTTTTTTTCAATGAAAGATGATGTCTCAAAACCGCCAAACTCACTGGTTTGACTGGAATCCTGCTGCTGCACAATTTATTTTAACGTGTTTTAGATTGGGTTATGGTCGAGAATAAGCTTTATGTGGCCTCTCTGGACTCCCATATATTTGCACTAAGTTTAGTCGGGCACCATTTGCAATCATCAGCCGACATTTGAAGCAAAAAAAATCAGGTAAAAAAAAAAAGCCGCATCGCCGCACCACTTTTGGGGCGAGCTCCATACCAGAAACTGTGAACTCTTTTTGGGGGGGCCTAATGGGTCATATAACTTTATTATTCTTGGCATTTCTCATAGCCTTTAACCATACCAGAATAACAACTTTTACAATTTGAATAAAGACAAGCTGGATGCAAGTTAATAGACAACCAAGAAATGACAACTGCAAATGTCTAGCTCTGCCTTTTCAGTCCGTCTTGATAATCAGTGTCTAATTCCTAAGATTTTTATCGATGCTTACATGTGCGTGTTATCATTTTTGTAGTCCAAACTGTTCAGAATTTTACTAAGGGGAAAAGATAAAGTCCTGAATGTAAGATTACAATCTGAAGTTCAAGTAAGTATATGCAAGCAAGTTCTTGACAGATATAATTGATTTGTTTTATATCTAAACCCACGTCCTTTATTTATTGGCACCGTCTTGTGCTCTCAAGGGCACTGGTATTTATGTAATCTTGCTACCGTTAATGTATTTCGTTACTGTCACTGGGTTATATTCTGATAAAATAAATGAATAAATATCTGAACTGAAGAGGACGTCTTGTGTCTTGATGGTCTTAACTATTTTCAAGATCTCTATGGAATCAAGTTCTACAAGAGGAATCCAAGAAAACCACAAGTGAAACAAAGAAAGACAAACCATGTAGGAAAGGAAAGTATGCAATTAAAGTGCAATAAATTATTTGTAATTTGATAAAGAGTTTCTTTAAACCACCCATGATACATGTACAATAATTTTGACCTACATTAGAATCAAATGAAAGTGAATTCTTGATATTAGATCATCATATTTGTCTCGTAACCACTTGACAAACTAAATTGAAGCCTCCACATCTGTGCGGTAGTTATGTTGAGAATTGTACTCAATCTTTCGGCCGTCGCGAGGTTGCAGGGGTCGAACAGTGTCCGCGATATGAATGTTGTCTGCGGTACCTTTCTCTTTGTTGTACAATCCGCGGAATTCTTCCATCTGTAATAGTTGACAAAATGGTGGGAAGATTTTATCACGAAAAATTTAGTGTAAGATAAGGAAATCACTCATCATAGTCAGGCAGTTTATCTGTATTTTGCAAGTTCATGACTTGATTCGTATGTGTAGATTTTGTCGCAGAAAGACTGGTTCCTGGTCTACATGTACATGTATGCTTGTGGAACTCAAAGATGGGTACCAGTATACATACAGCTGTACCTACATTGTATTACCACCATGCAGTCAAGAACAAGAAAATGTTCTTCAAAATATCGCTTTCCATTCAGCAAGTTCATGACTTGATTCGTATGTGTAGATTTTGTCGGACAAAGACTGGTTCCTGGTCTACATGTACATGTATGCTTGTGGAACTCAAAGATGGGTACCAGTATACATGTAGTACAGCTGTACCTACATTGTATTACCACCATGCAGTCAAGAACAAGAAAATGTTCTTCAAAATATCGCTTGCCATTCAGCAGTCTTGGTAGGTTACTTATAGGAGAACCCTACCTGTGCTCGGCCCATTTCTAGTGGTGTTCTCCACACTGTCCATGTAACGCCAGTTGTACATTCAGGCCATGTCCGAGAGCCTTCGTAACGGTAGAAGTTTCCAAAATCAGGGGACAGCAGATCAGCCAGATTGTCTAGAGTTGGGACATTTGTGGCCTCACCTATCAAAAGAAAATTAATTAAGTTTAAATTGACTCCACTTCTTGTACAGGTACTGGGCCTGTATATTGTAATGAGTAAATATTTATTTCAGAGTCACTTCTTTAAATTAAAAAAAAAATCAAACTTACCTCTGTATTTCACCTTCTTCACGGCGTTTATCAACTCCTTTAAAAGGGGATTGTCTTTCTCAACCACCTACATGTATGTGAAATATAAATAAAGAGCAAAAACTAGATTTGAAGTTTTGATCTTTTGATTAAGTAAGAATTTCCTCACTCTCCCCCTTAGCCATGCATGTGTGCCTTTTTTGTCTTTCTAGGCATGGAAAAGACACTAATAATAAATAGCAATCAGCCTTGATCAGAAGTAAGGAAATTCATGTTTAGTCTTACATGTACATTGTATTTCATACCTTAATCATGGTCACAAATCCTGACTGTTTCTGTGCAGACATGCTATAGCTCACAATTTGTATCTAGGAAATGAAACAAATTCAGGTTTTTATCTTGCAATGACCGCATTGTACCATTTCCAAATCTGAAGTTCCCAGTTACAAAAAAAAACAAAAAAAAACCCACTTTTGTCTTGAGAAAGGGACAATTATTTAGTGAGATAAAATTAACAAGATAATATTGATCACATACATGTACTGTACTGTACAGTACAGTCAATTTTAATGCTGTTGTGATTACATGCTAAAAAGATTTCATATCAGTCCCAAATGACAGATCAAAATTTCATCAGCAAATATCATCACTGAAATCGTAACTATAATCAACCCCAATGGTGAAAGGCATACATGTACATGTACCAAACAAAACATAAAGAACAAGGATGGTGATTCCAAAATAATAATGTGTAACCCTCCTATATGGAAACATGCATTGTCAGCCTGGTTATTACTTGGGTCAATATTGGTCAAGACCCCCATTGGTTTGTACACAGTATGCCAGGAGGTGAGATAGAAACATTTTGACCGATTGTGACCTCTTAAATAGAAGGAGGGGTACTACCATACCGGTATATGGATGAGATTTGTTTTACTTCAGTCCGCACCCAAAAACTTTGATGTGTTATCTTTACTCTCAGAACACTGACTTACTAAGTAAATCTACATACCTCACCATCATAGAACTTGCCATCCAACTTGTGCTCTGATCCTCGGCCATCTACTCGTCCCCAGTTGAAGTATAAATTGTAGGCTTTATGCCTTCCTTCTAGTCCACCCTTACTGATGTAATATGTGCCCTCAAGGTTGATGTAAACTGAAGTTGTGATACAAATTCCAATGAGTGTTGTTATACAGGCAAATTTAAGCAACAGGTGCAAATTGTGCCTGGGTTTCCTCCTTAAAATGGGGAATGAAATAAATTGCACTCTAAAAGGTAGTGTCCATCATTGGTAATTTGTGCATTATGTTCGTTTGAAGCTGTTTGTAACATGTTGTTAGAGTCCTTAGAAAAATGCCCCTTTAATGGGACATCAAATGACTTGATGTCATCATGACGTTACTTCAATTTACATCTATAACACATCCCTGTCTATATGTGGGTACATGAAGATGTACCTACCAAATTACAACAAAATCGAACCTACATAGGCCTTAGAAAAATGCCCCTTTAATCTCACGTCACGTGACTTGTGATGACGTCATCGTGACGTCACTTACATTTTCCACTGTAACAGATCTCTGTCTATGTACATGTACAATGTAATACCAAGTTTCAACCCAATTGGTCTTGTATTTCAAAAGATATAAATGCCTCGAATTACATGTACATACCTTTAATGTGACGTCATCGCGACAAAAATCTTTGGGGACCATCATTTTGGGGATAAAAATCTTAACGAAAACAAGAGCCGTTTGGGCGGACTTGCCGAAACAGCTAATGAAAGTATGGAATAAGCCTCTGCACTGATGACGTCACACTTTGTTTAGCCGTGTGCTTTCTTATGGGAGCCTGGTGGGGACAACGGTTTCATAGCCCATATCACACACGTAAACAAAGTATGATGTCATCAGTACAGAGGCTTATTGGACATAACAGTTCATCGAAAGGCTAATTGGCTCCTTAGTTTGTTTGGTTCCGGAACCTACATTTGAAGTAGAGGACCCTCTGCAAATGGGTATACTCACCTTTCAATCCATCATTTGCCACTCCCCACCTTGAGATAGATGTCTTGTCATTCTTGAAGAATCCCTCCAACTTTAGATTACCAAGATTGACTCGTGTGGTGTCTTTTTCATTGATTTCAATGGGCGACTGATTTTTGCCTGCGCACTTTGGAAATGCTTTGTACCAGTTGTGGGGCCCTTGGAAAGAACGAAATAGCATTGTTCTAAGTAAAGCAAGCAAGTTAACATTGTAGAACTTTAGCAATTAAGTATGTGAACGCGCGTGTCAAAAAAGAAAGGAAATTTGAACGATTATTGTGTGCCTACATGTAAGCTAGATACTCTGACATGAAAACAGCAGAGCATGACACCTGATACTCTGCTTCTGCTAACATTTTTGCTACCAGTAGTTCCCACAAGAATATACTTTGTTTCAGGCCAGCATTTATCTCTGGTTAATATTTCTATACCCCCTGGATGGGATGCCAGTCCATTGCAAGTTACTCCCCAGCTAATGCTGGTACCCATTTGTACTTGTGGGTTGAGAGAGCAAAGTGGGGGTGACCGCCTTGTCTAAAGACACAACATGTATGGCCATCAGCTGGTTTTGAACCCTTGACCTTCTAATCATGAGTCACAACTTCTCACCACTAGGCCTTTGTTGTATCACATCAGGAAACTGTTTTTTTAAAGGCGAATGTAATATTTTTAAAATGCTCACACTTTTGCACATGAATGTACACATGTACATGTATGTTGCTGCCAAATTACCCTCATTCAGCTGCTAGTGGTTTAAACCAAGTTAAAAGAATGAGAATTTAATTATTAACCATGTACCTTGTGATGTAATGAAATATGATGTGAAATCTTCTTACCTTTCGGTCCATCACCATAACAGTAGTCTTTCTCATCAGCATCTATTTTTCAAAACAAAACCAAAATGTTTGAATGATACCTTCAAAGCATTAAGCGTGTCCAGGTCATATATGGAAAAGTTGTGAAGTTTTGGTAAAAGACTGTATCCATTTAAAACAATTTGTTGTACAAATTTGGTTCATGACAGGGAGATACAAACAATCACAGACAATCACAGACAGATTATGACCAATCCAGGGACTACATAAGTTTTGACTACAGTGAAAGGTGACACTTACCAACAAGAGGGGTTACCAGTAACAAACTGGCTACTATCCATACCAGCGTCATCCTCACTGATTGGTGCTTTGTATCTTGAGAAACACAGAGAGGAAATTTATACAAAAGAGAATTGATGATAAGACTTGAAGCTTGGCATGGTACAGGACTAACAACAAGGAGTTTGGAGGCAGCAAAGTTGTGTTTGATGGTATTCCTCAAAAAGATGAACACAACTCACTGTAATAACCACTTCTTTCATGGCACACATGTTCTGCAAAAATCCCAGCACAGACCCTACCATGCTAAAGGTGTAGTTGCACGAAGGAGGGTTTTGCCCAAAATTTGGTTTGACAATATTTGCAAGGGAAAAGGCAAAATGACAATGTTTCCAACTAATGATAAAATAACGGTTCACATGGTAAGTTTGACAAGTTTTTAACTACATATTATCATCTAATGTCGTATTTTTCTGGATACTTCTAAAGTTCTACAAACACAAACTCACCTGAATATGACTTAAGTGAAATTGAAATTGCTACTGGCTGCGGGTTATACATATGACGTTACTGAAGAAATAGTCACCGCCAGCATTGTCCAATGATAGGAATACATAAAAGTATGCTTTTATTTTGATAACTGGAGACAGGTTGGACATAAATGCTTAATAACACCCCCAGAATTGTGAGTGCTTAAATTTACTCCAGTCAACACAGTTTTGGTTTTTGTTTGAGACAATTTATCATGTAAATCCTGATTGACTGTCCACAATAATAGTGTGGAAATAAATGTTTTCTTAAATTGCTTTGAATTGAATTTAATTGAATAATTATGGGGAAAAAAAGGAATTTAAATCCAAAAGTTATTGATTTACATGATAGGATATTAAAGTTGTGTTTATAAAAAAAAAAGGAATGTATTATTATAAAAGGGTAAAAGCATTGACATTATTTTTGGAGCTTGCTGTAAAATGCCATCGAACATAAACTTTACGGCTTTTATTTTCTCTAATGGGTAAAAGCAATGGCTTTTGCAACTTACCTGAAATGCCTTTAGTGAAATATTTAATACCTGTTTCGTTTGGGACAGCATTAAATGTAGCATGTATTTTTCCTTTCAATCCTTTAATTGAAGCTAAAGCTTTCTAGTAGCCCATATACGCAGTGAACAAAAGTCAGCAATTTTTGTGCAGTTTTGTTCCATCACTAATGGGTCATATAAATGTATTATTCTTGGTGTTTTCCATCACCTCTAACCATCCCAGAATTACCACTTTTACAATTTGAATAAAGACAATTGGACGCAAGTTTATGGACAACCAAGAAATGACAACTACAAATGTCTATCTCTGCTTTTTCACTTCTTCTTGATAATCAGTGATTAAATCCTAAAAATTGTTTATTGATGCTTACGTGTAATTATTTTTTAAGTCAAAACTTTTCCGGTATTTACTTGGGGATTATCAACCTGTGCCAAATATAAAAAAAAGTTGGACTTTACGTTTCGATTTTACAACAAATTAAACAACAAAACTAGCGGCTGACATGTGATGGTAAATTCTAACACGGGAGTCTGTGATTAGACTGGTCAGTATTTGGAACCACGATATGTTCACATGAAATGTGAATCTTAACTGGTGAAACTTGCACACTCTATTCAAAACAAGGAAAAAAAATCAAAGCCACAATTAAAAAAACCCAAAATATGTTGAGTGGCTAATTGTGTACGGAAGACAGAATCCACTTGCTCTGAAAAAAATTGTAACAAAACAATTAAAGATGCAGACATCTAGAAGCATTGATTACCGGAGATGTTATCAGTGGGCAGTGGTTGTCCTTGGAGAGGTTTGCATCGTGCTGGGATGTGGGTAGGTTATTCAACTTCAAGTCTCGGTGAATCGTGACTGGAGATTGCGGTGTTGTGCTCATTCAAGGACTTTTCCCTCGTCCGTGTAGGTCATTGGCTTGTGATGGTTATGCCATCTCTAAATGAAATTAAAATTTGTTCTGATGTTGGCGTGGTGGCATTAGAAAGAAAATTTTAAAAAGCTTGTTTTAGTACTTTGGTATTTACCCGGCTATACATGTTCCACCAATTATTTCAATATTAAAAGTTTACAAATGACATTACAGTGATTTGTAATTTTATAACACCCCCCACTTCCCCTCCCCCCACTCCCTGCCCCACCCCCCCCCCTCCCCCAGTGTTCCCCCAGGATTTTTACCTCATGTACTATATGTACAGATGTATGGATGGCGATGTATGCGAGTTTAATAATAATAATAATAATTAATTCTCACATGTATATATAGCGCATTACATAAGAAATCTCAATGCGCTTTACAAAAAAGTAAATTACAAAAAAGTAAACATAAAGTAAACAAAAAAAAAGTAAACATATTAAAAGCTCAATACAGAATATTACTAGATTCCATTCAAATGTTTAGTTTGAGTTTGACCCCTATCCCTGACTGGGTTCATGGTGCTTGTGTCCTAGGGCAAGACACTTTACTCTACCAAGGAGTAAAATTGGTACATGTACCTACGTGTACAGGGTTCATGTATGAGTACTGATCTTGAACTTCTGCATAAGACTGATCTCTTAGCCTGATGCCTGGATGAACGGGGTATAAACTGTGGAGAACTGAGGCATTTGTATTAATAAGCGGTACACGTTTATATAAACACCAAGTGTAATAATTCTTGTGTACTTTCACCCTTTGTTCCACAGAAATTGGACTACCAGTGGTACAAGACTGGCGGCTTCCAGACTGAATCTCTAGTCAGTAACCTCTCCTGGAATCACAATGGTAACCATGTGAATTTGGGAAGTTGCCCTTCACAAATGTTATTAGCTCTGTCTTGCCAAAACATTTGTAAGAAAAAAACACTGTGGGACTCAAGTTTTCCCATGACCTCCTGTTTTTAAGAGGGTAGACGACATACGATAACTAGTCAACCCCTCATTTAAACCAAAAATTGGTTGAAATATATACCAAAAAAATTGAGCAAAACTAAAGAAAGCCAAATTCTTATTAATTTACATACACTCACGTAAATACACAAGACTTCTGTGATTCAGCAGTTCATGAAACCAACATCTCACTTGTACATTCATTTATGCATGCAGGACAACTTTTAAGCAACTGTTGTTTTACTTCATTAAAGTTCACATACCTGTTATTTTATTGATATATAATTCGCTAGGAGTGCTGATTCTGTCTGTTGCTGGATGCAATTAATTTGTAAAGACCCATCACATATTAATATAGTCTTCAATTTAGTCTGCAAAACCAGAGACTTTGCAGCATAGACTATATTTTGAAGGGTTGTTATCAGAGAGTGTAAGCCAATTTTGCAATGAATTCGACAGGCATGCAACTTTTCCTAGGATCAGCGGATTTCCTTGTTTTTCACTGAATACTTATGCAATCAAATAGGCCTATTGAAAAGGAAACACTGTTTAAAGTCTAGTATGGGCTCCATGCGCCAACGAAAGAGGGCACCCTTTTACCGAGCAATGACGTCCCATGGGCGGGACATTTAGCTGGTTGATGCACACCGTTCCTTGTGTGTGCCGCATGTACACCAGGGGATTTGTACTATGTACGCGCAGTGGTACGGCCGCGAGTCGCGGCAAAATTGCAGTCAGGCAAGATGGCGTCATTACCCAACTGTACTTTCTTTGCCAGTGAGGGGGTACTTGTGAACGGAGCAGATAGGTTTGAATTTCCCCCATTTTTGGTTACTTCTCAGTTGCATGCCTGATCAGGCTGTTTAAATATACTTACATACACAATTTACAAGTCCCTAATTGGAAAAATGCAATATGCTAATAATTAATTGTTTTGAAGCTACAATAATCTGAGTGTGTTTGCCAAAAGTATTCCACGTGTGTATCAATTTCCAAATAAATTCCATGTATCACTGAAATCTATTGAGCATATCCTAATCTCAAAAGCAAAAAAAATTAATTAGTAAAAAAAAGCAACACACAACTGCACACGGTCGAAAAAAATTGGGTTATATCGGTCGATATTGCCTGCCAGTCGCAGTATCGAGTTACGCCCCCGCAGGGGTGAAGGAGAGACACGGAGAAGATTAGTCTGCAACAGATGCCCTGAGAAACATGGCCTCGCAACCCCAAATCCGTGATTGCTTCACCGCCGCCACAAAATGTCAGAGAGATCGTCTGAATATTCAGTAGATTGCCCCAGACAGTTGCCGGGGTAACGACATTCGTTCTTGTGGATATCTGTTGATTGCATCAGGGGATTGGCTCACTTTAAGGTGTGATTGGATTTAACAGGTAAAATGAGACGAACAAAAATCTGGAGTAAAACCTGCAAGAAATCATGACTTTTTCCTGTGGGTGGTTCGTTAGTCCTAAAGGCCTGTTTTCTGTTACAGCTCCAGGTGAATGTGTGGGCGGGATTGCATTAGCTGGGGAAAACATCATTTGATTAGCACGTGCATTTTGACCCGTTGCTATAGGTTACTACATTGTACCATTCAGCACTCCAGACTCGTAACCATTCCGTTTTATGAAAACGGGTCTGGGAACTATTATAAGAAAATGTCTGAAGCTCCAGGATGTCTATGGATGTCCATGCTAACCTAATGTACAGGCCTACATTGTACAATTGTATTATTGTTTGTATACATGTAAGCACCACTCTTCAGTGCAAAAAACTGAAAAGATTTAGAATTGCCCTGGATGTGGCCATGATGCACCATGTTAAATATTTTACATTCGAAAGAATATTTACAATGTGCGTATTGGGACATGTCTAAAATTGGATTCTGTACTGGAAAAATAAATACAAATATGATCAATTTGGAGATAAAAACATGCGCAAAGTATCACCCTTCAAGTCTTAAGGGTATCATCCGTGCCAGAAATAAAAATAATGGCGTGTAAATAATATCAGAACAAAAAATAATATAGAGGGATCGTGAGGTGTCATCAGAAGCTTTGTTAAAGTAAAATGTGTAATCTCCAGTCTGCAAAAACAAAGAATGTGCTATTGAATTACCTCGCCAAAATGTTGGATTTTGCCAGACTCAAGAAGTTGAATGATGTCATACTTGCAGTTCCTTGACAACTGTTATCACAATTCCTTTGTTGTAACTGTAATTCCTTAGAAAATCCTTTACAAAAGGGATTTCTTGCCAAAGGGTGCAACTGCAAACATACTCTTTTTTGGCTAACTTTACCATGGAAACCTTCAAATCTTAAAATCAAATCCTTATCTCCAATTTTGCATGGTGTCCTTTTTTTAAAATCCCCGCAGGGTCACGTATTCTTACCGGCAGCGACTCCATCCAGCTCTGGGCCAGCGTCAATGATGGGGGCGCTCTTCAGGATAGGGCCAAGATAAACAGCGGACTGGACCCAGCGAGGCCGGACAGGGGCTCTCAGTGGGAAAATATCTGGACCTGCACGTGAGTATCTTCAGGAGAATACTTGGACTTATTGTTATACTTTTGTTTCATATCCTCGTTCTTATTCGTTTCAACTGGGCAAGTCTGAAGAAAAAAAATTGTGATGCCAAAACTGTGAAAAAATTAATAAAATGAAATGAGATAAAAAAATTGAGAATTGTATTGGAAAAACTGTAAACATTCTATTGATCCATTGTATTGCAGCCATCGTAAAGATGCTCGTGCTCCACAGGGATTTTACGGTTACTGAAAAGAAAAAAATGCATCAAAAATGGCCTTTTTTAATTAATAGTGATGCGTGAACAAGTTTGAACACCAGTCGTTTTTTGGCCTTGCATATGGCTTCTGTGATGAAAGCAAACAAATAACACTACACTTCATTCTGAATGTGGTCAGTGCTAAAATTGGATGAAATCTAGATACATGTATGTACATATGTGCTTCATACCAGCTATCAAATCCGTGGGTCAGGTCATGTTTCTCAACCATTTTTGTTTTCAACAAAAGACTTTCATGGGCTTCTTGTTTTTTGTTTTTATTCAGGACAGCAACACCAGTCTTCCACTTGCTGTTCTCTCCAGATGGGCAGTTCTTTGCCTCAGCTGGAAAGGTAGCTATTTTTAATTATAACACCCCACCCACAGATTCTGTATCTTGATTGGCTGAGGGAGAGTCACATGTCATTCACTATTTTTGCTGTCTTACTGTGCATGGCCAAAACTACTACACCCGTAGCAACCAAGTACTATACCTGTAACATGAAGCGGAACTGCGTAGCACTGAACCAAAAGTGATGAAAACAAAAGTTAAAAGCAGTGCTCACCAGGAATAATTCTGGCTAAATTTTCGGCCCCGCTGGGCCTTCATCAGAGCTGGACTGACTGTTTGAATGTGGATTTTTCTGCATTCAAACAGTCAGTCCAGCTCCGATGAAGAACCAGCGGGGCCAAAAATTTAGCCAGAATTATTCCCAGTGAGCACTTCTTTAACTTTTGTTTTCATCACTTATATTGTTCACAAGCACTTGCGCTACAGAGCGTTAATGCTGCCTAAGGCCCATTCTAGACGCCGTGCTACTGCTGCGCTGAACTTAATTGAAATGAGTGCGGCAATGGCTCATCTACAGCACGGCAGTGGCTCTGAACGCCAACCTTAATAGTCGAACCTTAATGCATCTGAAGTAATGGGCCAGGTTAAAGCAGTTCAGTGAAATTTTGGCGCGATCAAAATATTCACGCCAATTTCACTCCCCGTGATGCAGACGCATGGGAGGATATTGTGAGCATTCACATTCTTTAAATGTTGCCCCAACTTCGAATTGAATTGAGCTCCGCATTGGCAATGGCACGGCATTTAGAACAGTGCCGTGCCACTGCCGTTCGGAACGACGAAAGCGCGGTAGCCCTGTCGAGCCAAAGGATGGTGCCGTGCTGAACTCGATTTGCCGAGCCAAATGGTTCTAAATGCTTTGCTATCGCCAAATTAAAAAAAGTCAATCTAATTGAGTTCATCACGGCAGTAGCATGGCATCTAGAATGGGCCTAATTGTGTTTGACAGACTGTCTATGGACTCCAGTATGGATGCTGATGTGTGACAACCCACAAAAACTCCATGTGTGATGCACAGAGTGAACTTGATTTTGCATTCGATCTGCATTCGGTGCAAATGTATCATTTTCCAACTGAATGTACAAAAAGCAGTAGAATCTTTGCGTAGTTGCCTGACATAAATGAAAAAAGAGTTGAACTTTCTCTTTGGCAACAATGAGGCAATTTTTGTGAGGAGTCCATCCAACTTTAATACATGTGCACATTTGTAAGACCAACATCTACATGTACATTTATCTTCTTCTTTTTTCCCCAGGCGGACCGACTAGTGAAAATATGGTACCAGACGAGAAAACCCAGCTTCAAGACTGGTGCCCCGACGGATGGGGAAACTCCCAAAGAAGACGCCTACAGCTTTGTGTATATTGCACATCCCCGAGCGGTTACCGGTTTCTCCTGGAGGCGTACCAGCAAATATATGACAAGGTAAGAAGGCATTAGGTCGAGCATAGAACAAGGTTCCAACAGTCATGGAAAAATCCTGGAATTTAAAGCTATCATGGAAAGTCATGCAAAAGTCAGCATAGTTGTACAGGGTGGTGCAAAAAAATAGGGAAACCCACTTTTGTCAGCAATTTTCACCTACTTGTTGAGCATATTTCGAAAAGTCAATTTAATGGCATTACAATATTGATATTTAAACACAAGTGACCAAATAAATGATTCTAAAGGTATATATTGTCTCTGAGATAGTTATGGTATTTAAAAGACTTCATATGCCAAACCTGTTGGTCCACGGATGGCGTTATTCCATCTGTTTGACTGAGCTCCAGAGCTTGATTTGAAGACAAAAAAACCTTACACTTGACTTACACGTCGACGACAGTGATTTAGGTGATTAACGTAATAACACTATTCTTGCGATTTAAAAAAAAAATCAATGCATAAAAAAACCTTTCACTTGACTTACACGTCGACGACAGTGATTTAGGTGATTAACGTAATAACATTAACGTAATAATCACGACAGTGATTTAGGTGATTAACGTAATAACACTATTCTTGCGATTAAAAAAAATAAAAAATTCACCGCATAAGGTTGAAAAGCTATACTTCACAACATTTAAAAAAAGAAACTGTTCAAATAAGTCAAGTAAGTAGCTTGAAATTCCTGTCATTGGTGGGTTCCCTTTTTTGTGTCACCCTGTAGTGGCATTCAGAGCTTTGTAGTAAACATGCTAGGAAGACAGTGACAAGATGCTCTTTAAGTATGAGATGACATGTCAGTTTAGCATGAAAAAGGAAACATTCAGACGTTAACAAGCACCTATTGCCTTAGTAGTTGGTACCTGGTTCTAGCCTGGTTCCCAAACTACCCATTACAATGCACAGCCATAATCAAAATACATCCTGACAGTTTAAATCCGACCAGCAACATTTGGAAAGAATATTAAACGATGTAAATTAAGGATGGCCTCGTGGTTGTCATACACAATCCCAACATGATGAACAACCTCCAGGTAACTTAATCACAGCTATTCAATTCATACATTTTCATGTCAACTGGATTTGGAAATCCGTATTACTATTAAATCTAGCTTAAAAAGGAGTTTTTGAAGCCTTGGCCTCGTCTTCAGCTTCGGATTCAGCTGATTTTGAGCTGCTGACTTGAAGCCACACTCAAAGCTGAGGTTTCAAAAGTGCCTGTACAAATAGGGCTCGTTCAATGACGGTTACTCTGTAGGAGAAGTGCAACTGCGTACTTTACACAATCAAGCATGCATTGCGCCGAGTTGAAATTTTCCATACACACGTGCTTGTTGCTCGAAATGTGTTCGAAATACGACGCAGCCGATGCATGTTATGCAAGTTGACGCTCAAAATGCCGATGCACGTGGATAGTCTGTAGGAGATGACGTCATTTGAACGAGACCTATAGTTGATCCTTTTCTGCTCATTTATTGTCCAGTGGAACTGTCGCCAACATTTTAGTCACGTCTTGCCGGGACAACATCTGCCGGCTGTGGAGCGAGACCCTGCTCCCTAGCAGCGAACTGATGGAATCCTCTACCAATAACCTGAATGTGCTCAACAAGAGACGGGACTCCAGACCTCACAAGCGGCCGACCTTCAGTTTAGGAATGAAAGGAAGGTGAGTGAAGAGGCTGTCGCAAAATGTCTTAGTTCCTAACGTTTCTTGTGTTTGAATTGTCACAGGCAGTCACATCACTTATGTGGTAAGCACTGTGACTAGTCCAATTCAGTCATCATGAAAAAAAGGCAAAAAGTACTCAACAACTGGCATGTCAATCACCTATAGTCAAAGCATGGCTATAGCAAGAAACATGAACAGTCTCAGCCAGTTCATCCTGCTTTATGAAGGCAGAGAGTTTCTAGTATTACAAAAAAAACAGTCACTTGGTCGATTTTGACTGCTATACTCATATTTCTTTACTTGATGAAGGGCAGATTATTCTGTCCGAAACCGTTGAGGTTCCTCAGAACTTCACAAACTCACAAAACAGATGTGTAACATGGTGCAACCGTAAACTGTAACCATGCAAACCTTCAAATCAGAATTCTTTTCAAGTTAACCCGTTTTCGAAAAACGTTTTTGCACTAGTTAACGTGGCTGTGTAAAGCTCATATCGTGTATATTTTTAGCAGTTGAGGAAGGAAGTTAAGATAATGACGAATAAACTAATATGATGACCACAACTGGATTCCAATACTGAGGTGTCACTACGTTAAGTCATACCCAATGCTCGTGCGACCAGTAGACCTGAAAATAATGACATCACAGACTGTTTTACACATGGGCTTTCCAGTGGGAGCCAAGTGGGAATGAGGGGGCATCAAATCATAGTGTCCATTTTATTTTTTCATTATCAATTTCTGTAGCAGGAAAAAGAGAAAATCGGGCGGTACCTCGGCCAATCTCTCCACCGCCAGTACTCAGGAGAGCGTAGAGCCTAATGGGCATGGCGGTCTACCGCTGCACTTTCACATTGCAGCAACTATCAACCCTAACACAGGTAGGTGTTGGTCTGGTATTTATAATTATAACACCTCATGCATATTTATGAGCCAAATGGACTTCTTTCATTGGTCGATGCTCCAATGTGTCAGAGAGGTGAAAGTAACTATCCCCGACATGTCAGGTGTGTATTAACTAATCGATGGTCAAAAGTCATGGGTTAGTTGCCCCCCAGCCAGCTCTTAGATAGATGTTACAATTTCACAGTCACATTTGCTTTGGTGCTGAGTGTAAACCAGCCCCTAAGTTGCTTCGACAATGACTGTGTTACGCAGTAAGCTGTACAGTGGAATGTTGCTCTAATGAAGGCAATGAGGTCCACAAAAGATAAGTGTGTGAGCTTTTTTTGTTATTAATTAACCCTAACCTCCCCCAACTCCATCAAAATCCATCCCCCCATTTAGTGGATTTTGGGGGACTTGGTCCTGCAGGCCTGGTTTGACTAAATATTGATGGAGTATGATGGACTTGGGCCTGGAGGCCTAAAGCAAAGCATGCATTGGAAGCAGTGTGGTTGATGGATTTTGGCAGACTTGGTCCTGTACTTAGTAAACGACAGTTCTGAGTTAGGTTTAATAGTTATTTTCACGAAGTGACGTATCATGTGCACAAAGTCCATAGACGATACATCACTTCATGGTGCACAAAACGTACTGTATTCTGAAAATATAACATTTCGTTAATTTTTTGTTCCCTTCAACTTATTTGCATCATGATGTCCTTGCATAATTCATTCTGGTAGGTGTTTTTGAATTTAGTGTATAATTGTTGTCTGAGTGAAGTGCTGTCGGGGGGGGGGGGGGGGAGCATTTTGATCATTTTTATTACAACACAACTCATAATATTAACAGCTGTGTTTTTTTCAACTGAAAGCGAAAATGTTTATCAAGGTGACTATTTAATTAATTCAGACAGAACAAAAGTTTCATTTTCAGATCCCTTATCCAAAGTGAAACTGCTGAGCTTTGTTGATCAAAAGTATATAACTGAAACGACAATGTATTTGTTTCCTTATCTAGTTATGGTTAAAAATGTGCTCAGAAAAATACAGTCGTCAACGAAACATTGGACCAAAGCCAGCTGTGATAATAGCCAGCTGTGATAATATTTCAAGAATAAAAAGACACAAGAGTAGCATTGGTTTGGTTTGATTTTACTCTTTGCCTACAGAAGTAATTAGATGAAATCAAAACAATGTATAAATAACGTCAAGTCCTTATACACATTTCTGCTTGCAGTACACACAGAAATAATGAACCAAATTCTTGACATATCTTGCATCTTACAATTAACACTAACCCTGTTTAAAGCCACTGCTGGAGTTTTAGTTTCTCAAACTTACCGGTTGCATTCCACTATTAACAACACCACACATGGACAGCAACTATCAACACCACATTATACCACAAGTTGCATTGAATTTAATAAGTAGGACAAGTTCTTTTCGGAACTAAATATCTTCTAAGCAGTGGTTATTACCCCATGGTGTTACCGCAAACCGAAATGATACCGATACTCCACCAAGCAAAGCCTCAAATCTTATATTGTATTGAATAGTTTTGTTGTATGGCTGTGTTGTAGCCTCAAACTGTTTGCATTTTAAAACCAGACTTTCATTGTCCAAATTATGCCCATTGAAAGTTCATAATGTCACAAAGGTGAAAACAAAAATTGCCTGTTAAATTTCGGGTGAATCCTGTACAAATGATCCCAAAAAAAAATAACATTAGATATCAAGTATACGATATATTTTGACACCTAAATTTACAAATCAATTGAAATAAAAAGTGATTTTATGTAATTTGCCCATTCCTTCAGATATACCACTACTCCCAGCCATGGGTAAGATGTCCAGAGGTAACACGCCAAACTTTGTGGTCAACTGGCTCAACAACAAGGAGCTGCAGTACACGCTGGCTGCAGAAACACTGCTGCAGGTGGGTGCCCTGGTTCTTCAGCTTTAACCCTAACCCACCTCACTCCTCCAAAATCCTCCTGGCGGTTTTGGAGGATTCTAGAGGATTGAGGATGAATGGTGATTGAATCAAATGAGGATTCTGGAGGATTGAGGATGAATGGTGATTGAAGCACATGAGGATTTTGGAGGATTGAGGATGAATGGTGATTGAAGCACAAGAGGATTTTGGAGGATTGAGGATGAATGCATTTTGAGGCAGGACTGTCTGACAATTTTGAAAAATTTAGGCGGAGTTGCAAAATTTTGGGAAAATTTGGAGGATTTTGGAGGATTGAGGATGGTTGTAAGCAACAAGGGCCTAGGGGGTTAGGGTTAAGGCCCGTTCAGATGAATGCGAATACGAAGGAAATGTGACGTCAAGAAACTTTCACTTCAAAATTCACCGGATTTGAAATGTGTTATTTTGCGAATTCACTGCCAGCCATGCCAGAAACTTGCCTTGACGTCACAAATTCGTGTTCGGGTTCGCTGTCATGAGAATATGCCCAAATACATTTGTACTGATTAAAATAAGAGAATATCTTGCAAATTATTTGTGCCATTTTACCCAATTACATTTACATTGATAACATTTACATTGATATTGAAAAAGTATCTTGAAAACTATCTTGTGCCAGTTTGCCCAAATACATTTATTTCATGTTTATCATTACTTCGTTGACAAGAAAAGTAGCATAAGTTTTCATGTAGCAACCGCTGTACCAAATGAGAGCTGAAAGAAATTAGTTGCCCCTAGTACTCATAGATAATATGATAGGCATGGTAGGGACAAGACAATAGCACAAGTTGACAATTAATGTTGACAACCTTTGAACAAAGTTTGTGAAATCCGTATTTTAGAAATGCGTTCTGTTTCTTCTTCTTTTTTTTGTATAAAAGATCAATAGAGATGATAAATCAGAGAGTGACCCGGAAGATTCCTCATCGGAGGAAGAGTCTTCATCAGAGGATGAGGGCGTGGTAGAAGGAATGAATGAAGGGGCGGATGAGAGGGAATCGGAGCAAACAAGTCCGACTGTAACTGGAGGTGAGATCACTCCAGCCAATTTGGAATCAGATTGTTGTCATTTGTTACTTTACGTCCATTACAGTGGTCCGGGGTTCAAGTCCTGCCCACTCACCATGTTGAGCTATCAGTCACCCAAGCCTTGCCTCTGTGTCCTGGGTTTAAGTCCCACTCTTGCGTCTTGGCAGTCTACTTAGAGAATAGTGCTTCAAGATTTGAGTACAACATACTTCCTACAGACCTTTATCATGCTGCCACCATTTCAGTCATGTTCCCTGTGTCCAAAAACAGTATTGAATGATTTTTTTTTTGTGCAAAAAGGAACCAGACTATTTTCCTTCCAGCCTCGCTTTGGTTATGTTGATTTGAATGGGAGAAAATAATGATGGCCCCAACATGAAAATGGTCTATTCTTGGTTAAGTCTCCCAAGCACCAAAGCTAATGCAAGGGTTTGATTCTTACTCAAGCTGTTGATTATAATGAAATTGCAACAAGAGGTAAAAGTATGAACATTTTCAAAGAAAACATAATATTCTACCCCTCCCATCCCCACCCCATCCCTTGTACCTGAACAGGTTTGTATGCATGTAATTCACTTGAAAAACTATGATTTTATAACAAACACAATGTTCTTTATACTTGTCATCCAAATAATAAGCCTGAAAAATTCCTCACATTTTAACCCCTTTTGGAATTGGAAAAGATGCATATAAGGAACAAGTACCATATGTGTATATTCAATTAATTTTTCTCTGCTTATATTTTGTCTATTCACAAGCTGATGAGCATGATTTTGGCAATTCTGGTTCAGCCCAGAATGGATCCGTCCAGTCTGGTACGGCCACACCGCCTGAAATCCTGACAGTGGATACCAACGGTCTAGCCGGCAAACCGTTGATGCGACCAGAGAACCTAGGCTCCTTCCCCTCGGTGCCTCAGCTGGCCAGCTTGGCTCATGTGGGCTCCACCCCGCTGGCCAGACTACAGAAGAAGTTTGACAACCTCCTTCGAGAGTGGAACCAGTCCCCTGATATGCTGTTCAGTATTCATCCGATTGACGGCTCCTTCCTACTTTGGTTGGTGGACTGGGTGGACGAGACTATCCCTGGGGTCCACCGCCAGCCCCAGGTCAGCTTCTCCTGCCGGATACCCCAGGCATTTCCTGTCCATGACGCTACCACGCTTTGCACCAACCTGGTGCTGTACCGCAGCAACCTGACCATGGATCCACGGGCTGGCCGTAGGCAGCCAAACCTCCTATCTCCGCGGGAGGAACGTCCTGGTCTGACTCCCAGTTACAGCTTCTCCCAGCGGCTTGGCATGGTGCCGCCGGGGGTCAACATCTATGCATTCACGCCCAAGGTCTCCATGCTCTCCAAGCACTCCAATGGGACCCTGAACCAGTGGGAGATCAGCTTCTCGGAGAACTCTAAGTTCCAGACGGTCCTTAATGTTGCCCACAACTCCCGCTGCTGCGGCCACCGCTTCAGCCTCAACGACATCTCCTGCCATCCCGTGCTACCCCTCCTGCTCTCCGCCTCCCATCACAATATCCCCAAAGTTGAGGTGGACCGTAAGATTGTGACCAGTCGGACTCTCAGAGCATCCTCTGTCGGGCGAAAGTCTTCTATAATCTCTGGAGATGCCGCAGACCCAGCCAACAACATCAGGCGGAACAGCGCCATCAACCTGTTTGGCCGGAGCCTGTTATCTGAGAGCGAACACCACAGACTGGTGTCGCTCTCCAACTCCGTTGCCGATACAGACGATCTGGAGATGGACATGACAGAGAAAGACGAGGTCATCATCCCGGACGAGATGATGGAACAGCTGAACCAGGAAATGAACTGGCCGGACATGAGTGCACCGACAGGCCTCTGCAGTGAGCTGATCCTGTGGAGGGTTTACCCCGTTGGACCTCTCACCAAAGGCGGCGGAGTGGTGGAGCTTGCCCGGATCAACTCTCCCTTCTTGTCTGCATTCTCCCACGTGGCCTGGTTCCCAAGTCTCTTGCCTAGCTCCTGCTTGGGGGCACTCTCCAACTCGCCCAGTGCTTGTTTTGTGGCTTCCGACGGGTACAGTCTCCGGGTTTTCCAGACGGTGATTGATGCTCGGTCTTTTCTGACTGAGGTCCTGCCTGGTACAGACCAGTTTGAGGTACTGTTTATAAAGCATTATTTTCGTACAACACTGAACAGTTTGTCTCACAACTTAATAATAATGATAAAAGACATTTATATGGCGCTTTATGTGAAATACCTCAAAGCGCCTCACAGTAGAAAACTTTAAATCCAAGGTAATAAACTTGGCATTCTGTGTTAGGTTTATAAATAAAGAAGTTGAAAAGACTGTACTTGTGCTCTACCCACTGAACAAACCAGCTCTGTGTTAGTGGTTTGTGACTTCCGATAAGCACCAACAAATCGGAAAACACAATTTCGGAGACTGCCAACATACGTCTTCATAGCGCAGTTGGTAGATCATTCAGTAATATGTTGGGAAAAGATGTTGCAACTTGACGCCACTTTTTTCTTCATATACCATCTAAATAAAGGTCAGTCATTGCAAAAATTATGATTAGACCTGAATCTGGGGCTGAGAAACATTTCCAATTTTGTTAAGAAATGCTTAGAAAATTGTCTTGACTCTCCATAGACTTTATACACAGCCGCTGAAGTGGCATCGGGGTGTAACATGTTTTCCTTATGTTGTGGAGATTGAAGGTACAAGTAATATTGGTTACATATAATCAAAGAGATTTGCCCTGTTTATCAAGATCACCACAGGTGCACATTCCAAGGAATGCCAAGCTAATCCTCCAATAAGCAATAGGGCCCTCCAAATCACTTGACTGGGAGTCTCTTTAATTGAGGTTTACATCCTCTAATGAATATTCATTTGAAAGGGTACTCGCATATCAAGCTGACTAGAGAAAAATGCATTCAAATGCAAGGGTTTGAATTGAAAGAACCTGCCTCTCGTGAATAGTTCAGAAATCTGCCATTGTTTCCCGTCTCTCTTCCCTGCAGGGTTATCTGAGCAGCAGCTCACCGATCAAGAAGTTCATCGACGCTAAGACCAACGACGACTGCCAGCAACACAAGTCTAGTGTCATCAGTTTACAGTCCACAGCGCGTCCAGGATGCATCATAGAACTGGATGCGCTACAATCAGCAAAACAGGTACATCTGTTTGAGATTGATTGGGAGCAAAACTAGGCTTGGGTAGCAGTTTATGATATTAATTACTCAGCAGCGCAATCAGTGAGCTGCACAGTCTGTCAGAGAAAAGTACTGGGCCTTTTGATATTGCCAAAAAAACTTACTTTTCATGTATGTCCCATTATTCAAATGAGGAACCTGTGAAAGGTCTCTTGGGTATAATTATTTATGATTGACATTTTGTCAAGTTCCAGTAAATGGTGTGATTCCTGTCTATTGAACTATCAAGTTTTCTTACAAAAACTTGAAAACAAGTGGAAATCATTTTCCATCTCAGCAGTAAAAATACCTGCCCAAAAAAAAACCAAAAAAAAATTGGCAAAATTATGCATAAATAGTTCAGGCCCTCTGTTACAACTTTCCCAATTTTTAGTATGATTTAGTATTTCTTTAACAGTCCTGAATCCTCCAAATTCAATACGATTTGTGCACACCCCCTGGGGAGTTAGGGCTACAGTAATTTGTTCATTCTTGTTTCACAATGCAGGTGTGGAACAATGTCCAGCTGATGCACATTTTCCCGCACCAGAGCGTCACGGATAATTCGTCAGTCGGTCCCTCCCTTCCCTGCATGCCCACTGACGCCACCAGGCCATATGCTGACAGATTCTATCTGGTCGTCCTGGACCGTAACCCAGCCGGGGAGTCCATCATTCACATGTGGTACTTGGTCGTGGAAGCTAAAATTCTAGAAGGTATCTCAAAGTCAGAACAATATTCCTCTCTCCAAAAAAAAATATGTAAAGGGTCCATGAAATTAATTTTCTTCGGATCATATTTTTGCAACTTTCTCCTTCTCTTATTTGACATCCCTTTTAGGTTAATTTTATTGAAAAGTGCACTTATTTAAGCATTAAAGAAAATTCCATGCTTTTCTGGACAACTGAGGGTGCTGTTGTTGTGATGTCATTTCAAGAAGACACTGTTCAGTTTGGATGTTTTCTGTTCAAATTGTGAACCCCAAAATTTGCTAATTGAAAACATCTGTGATAAAAGTTTGCTTTAATACTGACATGTTCTGACACTACAATGAATCACCTTAGAAAAGAAAATATTCGAAAGCAAAATATCCAAAATTCTGGCGACTTTTGGTGCAGAAATTGCTGTCACATTGAGGTTTCTTCTTGAAATGACATCACACTTTTGCTCATGAATATTGAGATTTTCATTAGTATAAAAACCAAAAAGACACTGTACTCTTGAAAATGGCAAAACCAAAATTGAAATTAAGGTTAAATGAGATACATCGGTGCATTTTCAAGGATTTTGTTTTAAAAAATTACATTGCATTCTGTCCTTTAGGTTTTGTGCACTGTAAAGGCCAGGTCATATTCATAGCAAAAATGCAAATGCTTACGTGAATTAGTCACCTTTGGGCAAGTTTTCACTCTGCAAATTTGCAAAACTTGAACACATTTCAAGTCCGGCAAATTTTGCAGCGAATGGTTCGTGATGTCAAATTACTTTGCTTTTGTACGAACCGGCCTTAAGCACAGGTGAAAGTCCTGAAATCACATTGTTTCTTCCAGGTTACAATAAAACATAATATAGTGACGCCATTTGCTTTTCTCAAATATTCTTCAGAAATGACAGAACCTGCATACATCCCTATGTAGGTACAAATTAATTTGGCACTCTAAAACATGAATTTGTATCCTTCTTTTTACTATAAATCTGTAGTTAAATAGATACTTTGATTTGGAAATCTCAGATATAAAGTATTAGTGATGGTCTAGGTTTTAAGCAGAGAGATTTGCTCATTTTTTACATTCCTCTAGGGTTCTACTTGACCATGAACATACCACTATAGTTTTCCCCATCCTTAGCTTTGTTAAAATGTGATGTCTTGATTGTGAAAAGCATTCTATGAATGAAATGTTTGTTGTCCTTGGCAGTTGAGAGCGTAAAGGAAAAGGAGCACATTGAAGAAGACATCCCAGATGACTCCTCGGTGGACTCATCTGATAGTGAAGCCTCCCACCAGTTTGACTCGAGCGGCGCTCCGCAAGCCACCATGAAGGTGCGCACCTACTCCCGCAAGGTCTGCACCCAGAAGCTGACCCTCCCTGCAGGGGTCGACGTGGTCAGTGCTACGCCTTCCACCAGCCATCTCAGTTCCTCCACCAGCTACCCAGCCATCATGTCCACCTACATGTTCTCCACCGCCTGCTCCGACGGCAAGCTCCGCTTCTGGTGCTGCAAGGTCCTGGACCCCGGTGAACGTCGTGGGAGCGCTGAGGAGCTTAAGCTGGAACTTGAATCGCTGGGCTCTGATGCCAGCCTGACGGAAGACCCCTGTACTGTGCTCACGGAGGACCTCTTGGCGGAAGCCTCCTACCGGTGGCAGGAGTGGAAGCTGATGGCTCAGGACTCTGATCCAAGCAGCATCGTTGAGGTCCCGGGCACTCCTGTATCAGTCAGCTGTGCATACACTGGGAGGATAGGCTGTGTCTATCGGACTGACATCAACCCAAATTCTCAAGTGCGCAGAAGAGAGCCCCAGGCGATCCCGCTCCAGGCTTGCATCTTTGAGTGCGAGTCCAGTGGAGGTTCTGAGTGGGTCTTTGAGGACAAGTTGGACTTGGGGCTTCTGGATTTGGCGCCCTTAAACAGGGAGACTGGAAGCGATATCGAGGATTTGAACTACAAAATGATGAAGCGCAGCTCCAAGGTTGAGGACTTTATCAATTTCAAAGACCTGACAGCAAGCACAAGCCCTGCTGCATTGGACCTTACTAATGTTAATCTCAGCCCAAGGGCTGGCCGCAATAGAAGGATGAGTCCGTCCTTTCTAGGAGAGAAAAGGGAGCTTCCTGTCCAGATGACATGGGTCTCTAAAGAGGATGGGTCTCATGTGCTGACTGTTGGCATGGGCATGCGAGTCATTATCTTTGCACCTGTGCTGCCAAACCGAGCCAACGTACAACTAGGACCTCTCCAGGAGAAGCTCTTAGAGCAAGGCCTACTTGCCAACCCAGGGACCCAAGGAGCTGGGGCAACACTCCTTGCTAAAGAGGACCTAAGGCCCAAATGGCTGCCGCTTTGGACCATTGCTCTCACCAGTGTGGACGGCATCTCACCACTCTCTAAGATGCTTTCCTGGGTGCGGCCTGGTATCCTCGTGGTGGGCCTTCAGAACGAGATGCATGTGTACTCTCAGTGGAAGGGTCCGGAGCAGCACTTGACCAGTGCCAAGAAGAAATTGGGAAGGCGCGAAGCTGATTCTCTGAAGAGGCCAGGTATGTCAGCCAAGGAGTCAGTAATCTCCACTGTTTCAAATCTCTCTGTAGACATGTTGTCACTCCCAATGACAAAATTGGACAGGGAGCAGTCCTACTCTGAACTGACAAGGTTTGCTGGGATCGACCAGGAGGATCCTGCTCTTGAGGTAAATGAGCCCGAGGAGCTTACATCGGACGTTGGGATCTTTGAGTACTCCTACATGGCGTGTCCAGTGCTGCCGCAGTACCATCCCAAGCAGCTGATGGAGCTCTTGAACTGTGGTAAAGTGCGACGTGTCAAGGCCATCCTGGCCCACTTGGTTCGCTGTTTCGCCGGTGATAGTGCTATTCAGAGAGCACTGCTGTCAGGCGACAATGACTCTGTCAACTCATTACCAGAACCTGAGAATAACTTCTCAACCAGGCCGCGGTCTGTCAGCAACAGCCCTGTTGACCAGCCTTCACTGGATGACACCAAGCTGGACTACATTGAACTGATGTCTATCCCACCGCTGCCACTATATGCGCTCATAGCGGCTGACAAAGCTGAATCCCTTCCTCCACCCTCAACCCCAAGTGTCACTAAAGCAAATAACCTCGGCTCCATGCCAATTGGCAAGGAATCCAACGCAGAATACTCCACGCTGTTCTCCTACAGCGTGGACAACTCCGCCTCTCCGACCTTCGATGTCTTCGCCGAGCCGACAGCAGGTGACCGGATGAGCAGTGTCACAATGAAGATGAACGATGTCACATATTTTGGCATAGCTCAGCTGCGCTTGCTAACCAATTACCTAACCCACATGCATCTACCTGGGCTGAGCAGCTTAGATCAGATGAACCTCCTTGCCCTTGCCGATACAGTTGCATCCACCAAGACTGAAGTCACAACCCACAACACGGCAGGCACAGGTATTCCTTTTTCAATTTTTTCTTTATATTTGTGGTTTTAAATTTATTTAGATTTTCAAATATTTGTAATTCCAGTTCAGCCCATTTTCTTTGCTAATTTCTTGCGTTGGGTGTGATACATCTTTGTTCAAACTGCTTAATTAAGCAGATTGAACAAAGATGTATCATAACCAAAGTCACAATTTTTTATCAAATTTATTTCTGGGGACAGTTGCAAAACAAAAATAGTAATTAAAAAAAAATTGGCTTTTCTCAATGCATATATCTGTGTACATCAACTTATTGTATTGGCTTCTCACCATTAGTGTCAATTTATGAAATTGTTTTGAAAATAAGCATTGTTGTTCAAATTAAAAATTGAACTCAAATAAATTGTCGCCGTTAATTGTGACAGGGACTGCAATTGGCAAAGATGGAGCAGGGTATGCGCACACTACAGGAACAACCTCTACCCATGCAGGTAATATCCCTTTATTAACCCTAACCACCCTGAATCCATCAAAATCCATACCCTATTGAATATTTGGCGGATTGAGGATACCTCCATATTGAAAACGGGGATTTTGATGGATTCAGGATTGTAAGCCTAGCGGTACTGCAGGATTTTGATGGATTCAGGATGTCTCCATACTGAGCAGTCACCAACACCAACGTTTTTGTGCATGACACAATAGGTGAATTTTGGCGGATTCAGGATACTTTCCAGTAAAAGTGCTCAAGGGGTTAGGGTTAAACCTCCAGCCATCAACCCCATGAGTGAAACCCTAATAGATGGTCCTCTTATTTGCGAAAGGACTTTTGAGGACTTTAATTCAGCAGTGCTTGAGGTCTTACAACTAGTTATGGTCCTGGTCTCATTCTTGGTCTTAGAAGTCCCAGTCTTGATAGTTTTAGTGTGGGATCTCCAGTTTTTTTCTCAGTCGTGGACCTTGTGGTCTTGTTCTTGGTCTTAGAATTCTAGAGACCAAGAACAGGTGTAGGACCTCCTGAGTTTCAGTTTTTGTGTAAATCTTTAGTCTGAGTTATGGTCCATTAAATCTTTAACAAATTAACACCTTTTTGTTTTATCGCATTGTTTACTCACAGGTGAAACGCTAGATGAATGCGGCTTGAGATTTCTCCTTGCCATGCGTTTCCATGTCTGTCTGCTGCGCTCCTTGCCTCCAAGACAGCAGGTGTGTTGATGAAACAGTAGTGAAATGAAAATTGTACAGTTCCTTCTAAGTTATTTCAAAGTCATCCAGCTTTAAATCGAGTCCCAAGTTATTCAAATGAACTGTGGCAAAGACATTCTTTGTCACTGTTCATACATTTTCATTTGTGACATGTGACTTCTTTTGAATGACTAGTGATTGACTAGCAGCAAAGCTGAGTCTTTAAGTGCTAAACCTTTGTAGACGTTGAGGACCTTTTGCTTTGTTTTAATCCTCGCCACAAAGGAAATACTGATGCCCTCACTGTCAATTCTAGTTAATAATATGACAATTGGCTTGTGATTTGACTTGTGATTGGTGGGTTGGCCACAAGTCTGACTCTACATTCACTGGTATTCTGCCTTCCCTGGTGTTCTTCCAGGTCCAGCTGCGACACCAGGGCTTAGCCACGTCCCACTTTGCCTGGGCCTTCCACTCCGAGGCGGAGGAGGAGCTCCTGTCTATCATCCCTGGGAACCAGGTGGGCAAGCCCACCTGGGCAGAGCTACGGGCCATGGGCGTCGGCTGGTGGGTCCGCAATGACATCACGCTCAGGAGATGCATTGAGAAGGTCAGTATTTGGGGCACTGGCTAACTCGGGGGGGGGGGGGGGGGGGGGGGGGGGGGCCTTCACTCCTCTGGTTTCATATAATTAAAACAGAGGAGTAAAGACAAACACGTTTAAAGCCGGATTTTGGGGAAAATTTTTTTTCACTAATGTTTGTATTTTTTTCATTTCCAGCTTGCCAAGGTCCAGTTTCAGGCCAATAAGAACCCACTGGATGCTGCACTATTCTACCTTGCCATGAAGAAAAAGACACTGGTCTGGGGGCTGTTCAGGTTAGTGAGAACCTGTTTTGGCTTCATTTTATTAATTTTAGTTTTCTGAATGTGTGTGTGGTATACAGGAGATTAGTTTTGTATTTAAACAGAACAACACAGTTTCTGTTATGTCTGTTTTTGGTTTTCTCTGAAAAAAATCAGATCAGTGAGTGATGTCAGAATGACCCAGTTCTTCAGCAATAATTTCAGCCAAGAGCGATGGCGGAAGGCGGCCCTCAAGAATGCCTTTGCCCTGCTGGGACGCCAGCGCTTCGAACACGCTGCGGCCTTCTTCCTCCTAGCCGGTTCCTTAAAGGATGCAATCGCTGTCTGCTTGGACAACATGGAGGACATCCAGTTAGCTATGGTAATCGCGAGACTGTATGAGGAAGATTTAGAGATGCCCACTGCTCAGAAGGAACTCCTGTTTCAGTTTGTCCTGGGAAGGGAGAAGAATGGGAACCTGGTGGAAGGCAGCCAGCCGTCCAAGGACCCCTTCCTGAGAAGCATCTCTCACTGGATGCTTAAGGAGTACACGCAGGCTCTGGAGACGCTCATCATCCCGCCAGCAAGGAACAAAAATGACCGGCAGGAGGTGGAAGCGGACGAGGAGCACTGGGGCAACCCCGACGTCTTCAACTTCTACAACTACCTGAGGACACATCCGCTGCTGATCAGGCGACAGTTCGCTGAGCAGGACAAGCCGGCCAAAGGCTCCTCAGTTCTGATCACAGGCCTCACCAGCGGGGAGGAGGGGGACAGCGTCATCAAGGACGAGATCACGAACGTGGAAAGGAAGCTATTCTTCGCAACAGCGCATGCCCACTCTGCGGCAGGCTGCCCGATGTTGACACTGGAAGTGCTGTCCAAACTGCCTCGCGTGAAATCAAATGGTTCGTCCTCCAAGGATTGCACTGAGTTCAAGAAGGATGCCGAGATGTCAATCAACAACCAAGGAAGCAGTTCTGACCTGATCACCTCAGGAACAATTGGCAGCTTCAAGGACTCTGGCGTTGCGCCTCAGCCTGCTAAAAAGGGCACTGATGCAGTTGACTGGAGTCAGCCGTTGACTAATGGCAAGATGGAGCTGGGGTTGGATCTTGATTGGAGTCAACCTATAGGAAGTAAGTTTAACGATGAACTGCAACTGGAATGGAGCGATGACAACAGCACGGATAGTGATAAGGAGAATGACAACGAGAAACAAACTGAGCCAGTTCCGAATCACTTGCAGAATGGCAAGAACACTGAAGAGAGAACAGACAGCAGGAAGGGGTCCACTGATGGAGAGACAGGTACAGTGGACGTCTTTGCCCAGCAGCTGAAATTCTCCTCCTGCCTGAAGATCATGATGGAGGAGCTCAGGACACTGGCAACGGGGTTCGAAGTGGAGGGTGGCCAACTGCGCTATCAGCTCTACGTGTGGCTTGAGCACGAAGTAGAAATGCTGAAGGAGCTTTGCAGCTACGGGACGAGCGGCATCCTGGGCATGCCAGAGGAGGTAGATCAGGACGGGGAACAGGAACTGGAGAACATTGACTGCGTGGCGGAGCGGGCTCTCCACACCCGCTGGATTGATCTGGAGGAGAAACGCCAGCGGGCTGCCCGGCGCAAGAAGTGGCTCAAGTCCCATCATCACTTGCTGCGGACCCTCATGAGCTACGCCATCATCTACGGGCTGAACGGCGGCGGGTTGACCTCAGTGGCCATCGAACTATTGCTGCTCACCCAGGAGATACAGCAGGAGAGTCTACAGAGACAACTTGCCACTCCCCTGCCACTGCCCACCACCCTGCCATTGCTGTCAGCCAGCATCGCTGCATGCAAGACTGTCATGACCGACCCGATACTCTACCTGCGGAACTTCATGCACGACATTCTGAACGCCGTCTTGGATTTAACAGCACCTCCCAACCACAAGCGGCACATGAGTGCTAAGGTGCAAACCATCCACAGAAACAGCATGGCGCTGTCCGCCTGTATCTACCAGACCCTCTGCGACAGTGACAGCTTCAGTGGTGCGGAATCCTTCACTAAAGCCACGGGGATGGACGCGTACGATGGGCGCAACACCAACGTCATGTACCGGTCTGGCAATCTGGTCAGCGTCAGCCGTAGAAAGAGGCATGCTAGCTGTGATGGGACATTGACAGTTACTTCTCTACCAGCAAAGTGGCCAGGTTAGTGCACAGGTTTATCCGATAATTAGCCACATTGGTCAAGTTCCCTGAAGGAATATATCAAAGTCCAATTGATATAGGTCAAACATCACAAGCACCAGTGTAATTTGGGCATGAGACCGTTTTGTAAGGCCACATTGCATAAAGTGTAGTTTTCTCAACTTTCATTTTCGCTGTACATTTTAAAAATCAACTGGATAGTTTGGATGATTTTCAAGCAATGAGGAAGGGAGAGTCTGGCCACTTTTACTTTGCACGAGCTTGATGATTCTCGAAAGCTTTAAATAAGGGAATAAATGTGTGTTCATGAGGTATTATAACACTCTGTTTAAGACCGGTGGGAGTCTGGATGGGTGATAATTACCCAAGGCGGGAAGACTAATGGGAGTTTGGATGGGTGATAATTACCCATCCAGACTCCCACCGGTCTTTAAACAGAGTGTTTAATACCGATCAAATACATATTTATTCCCATTCATAAATACCTTTTCGGTCAAAAAAACAAATCTTTTCAGTCCAAAAATCAAAACAAGTCAAAAACTAGACGTTGCAAACCATTTTGTTCAACAATTTTACTTCATGTTTACCCCTCTGACTATAGTATGGAATGGCCCTCCACAACTTGTTACCTTATAAGGACATTGGCGTGCGCGTCGCGCGTATTGCGCGATGTCGCGCAAATCGCAGCTGGTCTGGGGAAGTGTGAATTTCGGGCCATGAAATACTGATTCACTGGAAATATTGCGCATGCATAGGTGAGGAATGTGAACATTCAACCAATGAAACGTTAAAAGGTACCGGATTTCATGGCAGTCCAAATTTCATGTGACACTGGAAAAGTGTTTAAGACCAGCTAGCCATGTCTTTATCATCCGATTAAGACCGGCCATGTGACGGGCTCTTGACCAATAGGAATGCGTAAACTGTCTTAGGTATTTATGAATGCAAAATAATGTGCCATTGGTGTACTTGAATATTTTGGGGGATTCAGGAAGGTCTTGACAAAAATGCGTTAGGAGTAACCCCATTCTTTTCACAATGTTCTTCATTCCTAGGCGTTGCAACGTTGCAAGCCCTTCTAACCAATGAACGTGACGAGGATTCCTCCACCCCGAACGTCTTCCTCTGCGAGAGCCTCTTCGCCGTCTACATGAGCATAATAGTGCACGCCATGACGTCCGGTAACGCCAACGAGCTCTTCCGATTGGCTGCCCATCCGCTGGACACCAAGATGTGGTCTTCGGTCTTTGGAGGCGGGGCTAAAGTGCTCGACCAGCCCAAACCCACGCGTAAGATTTACAGAATTTGTTCTCTCTTGTTCTGTAATGCTAGCAACAAGCCAAAAATGTATATCTCCTCTATGCAGAATTGCATCACTCAGGATAGTGATTGTGTTAACCCAGAAAAAAACTGGCAAGCCGTCTTTAGCAAGCTTAGTCTTAGGTAGTTACGATGTCTGCACTTCCAGACCGGGATCAATTTGTCTTACATCACTGAAAAGTGTGACCTTCATGCCAGATTTCAATTTATTTCATCACAGTGCTTGATAAAACAAAACGCAGCATAAAGGGATAAGTACCAAAATGTCACAGGGCCTCTAACTTGGAACTTGGAAGTCAATTTTTTTTAACAAATTAGTTGATTTTAGACTTAAGAAAACAAAAGTAGGAATATGTAAGAATTTTTCTTTGCTGTGTTTTGTGGATGTGGCATTTAATGATAATAATAATAATACCGGAGTCTACCAACATGTATCTACCAACAATTAGGTACTCAAGGCGTTGAAAATTATGTCAATTATTAAAGAAAGGTAAATACATTTTATGAGAAATATGAGACCCATTATGTAGCACTTTGAAGGGTTTTCAAGGTGCTGCAGCGCTATTACAGCCACTGCCAGAAACGGCAGGGTTTCTGGCAGTGGCTGGGTTCTTTAGCATTCACTACACAGCACACGGGACCTACGGCTATACGTCCCATCCGAAGGACGAAGCAATAATGGTAAAGTGCCTCGCTCAAGAGCACCCTTCTTAAAAGTTTTAGCAGATTTTCTGGGGCTTCAAAAGAAAAAAAATGCAAAGAAAGGAAATGACCCTACGTACCTTTAACTTTTAGCCTCAGCAGCCACTGCCCCCACCTCAGGAGATCAGACCCTGACCAAGCAGCGCAATCGCTACATGCTACGACTGATGGGTAAAGCTAGCAGCGGACGCCTGCCGGCCTCGGCCGAGGAGGAGAAACCCACGCCAAGGGACGTCTTCGTACCGCCTGAGACTAGCATTATGGATTACTTCATGATCAAGGTAGTGAAGTCCTTGTGGGAGCAGTAGATGGCAATCTCTTTGTCTTTAAGATCCTTCAGGCAGCACCCTGGCAGTGCTTGAGTCGACTCCAAATCATAAATTATAAATTGAGTCTCAAATCACAAGTAACAGAGGATTAACAATTACAAAGGAATGTCCCTGTCAAAGTTCATTTGAATAGCCCTTTATTTGACTTAGGACTGAATGAGTTCTAAAGACTTGACCACAGCATTGTTGTATAATGCTATGTGGATTTTGAGAAGTAATCAAAGAGACTACACAAGCAATATGGGTAGGGCGGGGGCAAGATATCACGAATTTGACTACCTTGATGAGAATGTGAACTTAAGTCCAGCAATGGTTTGCAAGAGTTTTTTTTCAAATATGCTTGTAATGCTATAATGATGCTTCATTCATTTCGTCACCCAGCGATGTAAGTCCACCTGCAATTGGAGGATTTTAAAATAACATTTCTGGCCTGTAAAATGCTAAAATGAAAGAGCCAACTTGTAGCCCAGTCACCGTGTAACTGACATGAGTGTAGTTGTACATGCCGAACTGTTAACCGCAGTTCTTGGTCAAACATGTTCATAAATTCATTAAAGTTGTGTTCCACATGCTGTTTTCGACTTTCATCCTGAAAAATAAATTCCTTTTCTAATTTGCTGTTTTTCTAGCAATACAAAAGTTATTCACTTTTGAATGAGACATTTGACCTAAAACAATCCGCCCATATTGAATTATTACTTTACTATTTCAAATTATTGGCTGCCAGACAAAATAATTCCGTTCTCGTGGGGTAGGCTGGTTCCAGCCCCACAATCAGTATTGATAATGTACGAACCGGGAGCCAGTCTGCTTGCAAAACTGATCTGTTTGTGTCCAAAACAAAAAAACATTTTTTTTCAGAGGGTTGCAGATGGTTGAAAATGTATTCATAGAAAAAAATTATAATTTGTTGAAGAGCACAGGGAACGCAACTAAAGGAAATAGGGTTAATTTTTTTATTCTGTTCCTTTTCTTCCCACCAGCCATATGTCTCGCCCACCCAGGAAGGCATGGACTTTGACTCTGACGCTAGCGACAGCTCAGATGACGAGGACAGTGACGATGACTTCAGCTACCGAGGCGACGACTTGGACCCCTTCGCCCCCAAGAAGCGCTCGAAGCCCAGCCCCGGGGAAACCGAGCACTCGGACTTCAACTCCTACAGCTGGTGCTTGATGCGTTATGCCTTCATCAAGCTGATCCTGCATAAGATACAGTGCTTCCTGCCTCTCAGTGGAATAGAACTGGCAGGTAGGTCAAACCAAGGATTCCTCAGAAGCACCCATGACACTGTTGCTGGCAAGCCTACAGAGACCTATGGGTAGAAAATACAGAGACAAAGATATGTGACCTCTTTTTCCCGAGTTGATGAAGGAACTCGTTGTTGGTCACAGTTTCTGGTTAACTTATTAGTGGGTTGGGTATGTATGAGTGTATAGAGCTCGCTCAATGACGGCCATCTCTGTGGGGGGGACTGCGACTGCGTATTTTACGCAGTCGGATTTGAATGATTTCTTGTGTGTATTTTGTTGTGATTTACCTTTTTAATGTATCTTTCACACGGTGTAATTCTCTGTAATTTTAATATATAACGATTTTTAATGTGTGTAAATTAAACTGCAATTCGGCCTTTTGGCCGTGAAAGTTTAATAAAATAAACCATTAATAATAATATTATTCAGTTTTATAGACGGGACAAAAAACTCCAAGATAAGTAATGTGGGGAAAACCTCTATACCAACCCCTCCTCCCTGTACAATTTTTTTTGTATATTATCACCACAAGAAATACCTTAATAACATTGTAGACTGATGTTTCCAGGCGTGGTGATACCAAAAATCGATCCGAACATGTGCACAAAAATGTCAAAATTTCTAAGCGCAGTATTAAATAACTGTTATGATTTTCCAAATAACCATGTCAAGCAAAATTCATGCTTTCATGGGAATATTTATAATCAATATTGGAAAATGCTTCATTAGATTGACGTAAAACTTTCAACTATTTCAAAAAATTTCAGAAATATCGGCCATTGTATTTCTGATATCAGAAGGTCAAGGGACAGAGTCTTCTCCCCACACTTCCCCCAACATTCCCCCCCCCCCTTTCCTTCAGCTGTAAGATAGCAGTAGAAAGTTTAAAGCTAAAGTCCATCATTTGCAGCTATCCAAAAAGTAACTGGCGTAATTATTGTTGAAAAACATACTTGGTTGAAAGATAGTAAGGGGACTAAACTCCCTGTGAAATTATTCTTTCTGGCAAGCTGTCATCACCGAAAAAAGGCCTTTCCAACGGTGCTTCTTAAGATGCACCGTAGGAAATTTAAATTAGTAGTTTGTTTTGTTATTTGGCGAAGCGCGCGTTAGCATTGGCACGACGCACACGCACGCGCGGTTGCTATAATTCGTTGGATCAGTGCGCGACATCGCGTAGCTGCAATCGGCTCAGTGAGAACATGTCTCAGAGGCTGAATTCAGGCCCAATTCAAACATGATTCAGCAACTTTTGATTTGAAATTGAGATCCTAGAATGCTGTTTTTCTCGGAATATACGGCTGAAGCTGAGCTGGAACTTCATCAGGTTAGTTGTTCAGTACCCTTCTTTAGATTTTGAGCACTTTTGTTGCTTCAAACGAACAAAATGCACAAAATACAAATGATGGACTATACCTTTAAAAGAATAACTAAAATACTAAATAATTTTGTTTGTTACCCTTAGAGCTGCCGGTAGCTTCCCCCAAGCTTCACAGCATCCTCAAACTCCTTGAGCAGTGGCAGCAAGCGCTGATGAGGAAGCTAGACCTGTTTGCAGGCCCTCCCTTGGATTACATTCCAGGCTGTAACGTGGACACGCCCAGTGCAGTGGGCGGGCCGGCCCTGCTACGCTACAAGGGACTACTGGAACCTACCAATACACCATTCAGGTAGGGCAGTGGTATTTATTTATAAAATGAAATAAAAAGAATAAAGTTGGGGGGGGTGTTTAATCAACTTTATTTGAAGTGGAAGCTAAATTGCAAAGGACCAGCTACAAGGTGGTCAAACCCCAGGCCTGTAAAGGCTTGAGTAGGCTCACAGCCAGATCGAAAGTGTTGATTTTTGTGCAGGGAGGAAAACCAGAGAACCCGAAAAAAAAAACCTTGTGGCACAGGAGAGAATCAACGAACGACTCAACTCATATATGACCCGAGCTTACACTTTACACTAATCGAACATTTCTTCTCAGGTGCAAACACAGAGCAGCTCTCCCAACCAAGCGTCTGTGGAACTACTTAGTGAGACAAGAAGTGGTGCAAGACATCTTCATCTCCTACATCTTCAAGAAGAAGAGATGCTTTGATGACGCGGTAGGCACCACCTAAACGTCCAACCTCTTTTCTGTTCCCAGTTGTACTGAGATTATTCTTGTCAGTAGCACCAAGGAAAAAGCACTTTACACCAACATCTCATAATGCTTCACAATCATTTATCCCTGTTTGTCAGGCCAAAAGACATGCAATTGTTGTAAAGTGTCTTGCCCAAGAACACAATCACCATTAACCCTGTTAGGGTTCAAACACACGTACCATCGCACACGAGTCAGAACACCCTAACCATTGCATTGGGTCCATAATTGTTAGAAATTCCTTTCCTTTTAAAATATTCTGACATAAGTTTTCTCAACCCTGTACTGAAAAAAAATCAACCTCAAAAGAAAAAGACAAAAAAAAAAAAGAATTGGAGGGCAAGGACCTCATTAACAATAAGTTTACAGTTTACATAAGTACAGTCAAAGACACGTCGGTCATTATTGTGAATCTAGACTAAGGGAAAGCTCCGTAATTTCCTTGGATTTATTTTGAAGGCCCGGAGGTTGATTTTAATGAAACATGAACCTTGCCATGAATATAGAAAGGACTTTTCTGAGTTTTAATTGCAGTTTCTAGAAATTCCAGCCACAAGCAATTGTCACGGATGTGTTTCTTGTTTTTCATTGATATCTCCATTCATACATGTAGTTCCCCTGGATAACAATACATCATCGTAAAATTATTTCATGACAGTTCAACAAAGTTTTGGGGAACACGTACTAGTCCTAAATTCAGTATCCCAGTATGACCGTATCCCCCGTACGGATGTGTCCCCGTATAACCGTATGTTAAAGTTTAGGTTAAGTGTTTGAACAAAATGTATAACTTCTACATGCTTTCATGGATTTTGATGAAACTTGGATGCAGTGACCCTTGGGTGGGACGACACAATTCTTCATCAGATTACTGAGGTCAAAGGTCATGTAGGGGTCATTAGAGGTCACTGTTCAAGTATGCTTCAAATGTTTCTCTGTCTATAGAATTTGATGGATTTCAACGTAACTTTGATGGAGTGTTCCTTGGGTGTGGGTTCATGACAACTCTTCCGAAATAGGTCAAATATCATCGAGGGGTCATTGTTTAAAAATGCACAAAATTTACTTTTTTTAAGACCACAAAACATATAGAGATCGACAAGGCAAAAAAGGCGGCAGATACGATCGGTGGATCACTTGTTTTTCCTCCCTGGTTGTGTTTTTTTTTTAACCCTTTAAACCTTACTACCCAAAATATGGCGAGATCTGACACCCAAGTTTGGAACTTTTTCCTGATGGATTCAGGAATGCATAGATCAACCAAAATGTCTTCACATGGCCTGTGATCTTCCAGTGTTGATGATATATAAACATGGACAAAAGAATCCGGACCTCTTTTTGAAGGGTTCAGGAATGCACTGAAAGAAATCAGAATTGTTTTTATGGATCAACCGCAATTTTCTTCATTTGGCATTCGATGTTCCAGTTGTTATTATTTGTCATGGAAACATGTTAAGCCAATGCCGTAACTGCCTGCATGAATACCTGTCAGAACTTAGCCCACAATTCATTCGCGCGATTCGGCCCCGGGATTCAGCATTTCTAGCCCGCGATCCAGCCGTGCATTTAGCTGTACATGTACATTCAAAACCCAGAACCCATGTAAGGGAGATGCTAAACAAATCAGTATCTTGACACAATCGTGTGCTGAATCACGGGCTTAATTCTGACAGGACGGCACCCTAACATCGGAAAGCATGGTGTAATCCTGGGTGCGATTGTATGTTTAGTCTAACGTATGGAGAAGGTTCCTTACTCCCCTTGGATTCGGCAAGGGTGAGATACCGGTACAATGCCTGTCTTTAAAGAAATAAGGAAATGATTTTGCTATCAATTTTGAATTAAATCCTGTTCTTGTTTTGTGTTTAAGGTTGACTCAGTACGAGGCATTCCTGGCTTTGGGACAATGCCAACTTCCAAGGTCAAACTCATCCACAAGGAACAGGAGAAGATACCAGCATTTTGCTTCAATAAGGTATGAATTGGTACAAACTCTGAATGGGCTGGGCTTAGACACCCCTCCCCCCCTCCCCCATACATACAGATGGCATTAGAGTCAGGTTAAAAACTTGTCGCCAGACTTTTCATTTCATGTCTTGCTTATGCTTGTCCAGATCACCTCTCTCATTGATTTTTATTTTATTGTATGTTTTGCTGCAAACGAGAACTAAAATCTGTTTAAAAACTGTAGCCTGTGCATGTCTCCCTCTGACTGACCCTCCCTCCTCCCCCTCCCACAAAAAAAGGAGAAAATTCTTGTCCCATCCCAACATTATGTCTGTGTTGTCTTTAGATTAAATCAGATTTTGAAAGTTTTGAATGATGAATGAATGAAGAAGACTTGTGAAGTGCGGTATCTGCCACAGATGGGCGTTCATGGCACTTGCCATAAGATGTCCAACCCTGACCAGCAATTATGCAGCGCATTATTAAGTCAGCATTGAGACTGGTTCATTATATGCGTGGTATCGATAAACTATTCATTAGGGCTATGGGGAACGTCAAATTAATGTTTAACAAGTTGGAGTTGTGATATTCGCTTCACTTTCTGTTTTGAGAGGACTATGAATGAGCCTCAGTTGTTGCAGAAAAAAAAGTAATTTGTTTTTGTATAGTTTGGCAGTTTAATTGCTTGTGTGACTGAATTACCCTAAAAGCAAGAACCCCCCCCCCTTTCCAATGTGCCCTTTGCCCTTTGCAGGTTGACTTGTCGTGAATATACATGTACCCCAAGTACAGCGACTGAGGCACAACTCACAACTGGTCTTGTCAAGTTCTAAAAATGATAATCCTAGGGACATTTTCTAAATATTGTAGTAAAGTGTGATTTTACAAGCCCTAATCAATGTTTTGTAAACTGTTTTTTCCAAGCACTATGATGCGTCTTACATGCTGACCCTGTGTACCGTGGTTGTACTACATGTAGCACCTGGCATGAGATGATCACGTGATGATCATGTGACGATCACATGATAGTAATTAATTATTAATCGCCTTCCCTTTCCCAACTGTTCCCTCCTCCCTTCCCCTCATCAGGCGGACTGGAAGAACGTGACAATGAACGGCGAGTACCGAGTATGTAAAAAAAAGAAAAATCCCTTAGATTACTTAACTGCACATGGCACAAACGCAGGAGTTTTTTTTTAGCTTCAGTTTTTTTTTTAATTGCATGCTGTGCTGAAATTGCTGGTTACTAAACAGCAGAAACCTTACTACTAATTCCTGCATTTTTTCTTCCTTCTTAATATAGCAGGTTGAGGTGGAGGTACTTTTAATGATTATTCATAAATACCTGAGACAGTTTACCCATTGCCATTGGTCAAGAGCCCTTTACGCAGGTGGTTTTGAACCACCAGTAAAATACCGCTGCGTTCTGCACCACATTGCGCAGTACACGCCTCACACGCGCCATTTTCCATATAAGGAGATTTTTAGCACTACGCCCACGAGGCACATGCCATAGACATGGCCAGAGGGGTGTTTCACAAAACATGTAGTAAAATTGTTCAACAAAATCGATGAAAGATTTTGATCGAAAGGTATTTATGGATGGGAATAAATATGTTTTTGGATGGAATTAAACAAGTACGTTTATTAATGGCCCTGGCCTTTTGCTTGGGCCATCATCCGTGTCCAGGCCCCTAGGTTTCTTAAAACCATCCGAGCAAATATTTATTCCCTAAACCAAAACTTCTTTTTTTTTTAAAACAGGTGGTTTCAGGTTTTTGGAGTCATGCATGTTCCTATTTCTGGGATGTTTTGGTTAAGGGTTTTTAAATTTACACTTGCAAAAATGTCTTTCATAAACAATTACTCTTGAAAATTTTCACTTTAAAAATTGCCCGTAAAATTACAGTGCATTTCCCATATTTTTTTTTTTACGGTTTCTACTGTTTTTGCTTTAACCGAAATGGTGGAAAAACCATTAAAAAAAGATGGAAAATGAATTGTAATTTTATGGAATGTTTATAAAGTGTTGGTGAAGGGTATTTTCGGGGGCTAGAAAGGTTTTGTTTATATGGGTTCAGTCTTATATGTTTTAAATCTGCCATTGCAACAAAATACATAAAAAGAGCATACACTTGTTTTGCCCTTGAAGCACATTGGATGACTAGGATCGGTATTTATGATTCTTTCAGAAACCATCAGCTGATGCTACTGTATAACAAGCTGCTTATTTTGTTTAACGCTTCTGAATAATTAATGCTAAGTTGACATTCAGAATTTGGTTTGGCTTATAGAAATCTACTAAAATCTGTAGTGAATTCCAGGTATCTTTTGAACAAAGGGCACAGATTGTGATCACACATTTGTTGCAGTTCCAAAGCCTGAGGTCTCTCAATAGTAGCAGCTCAATACACATATCAGCATGTAATTAACGCCATGCATGGGATTTGCGCAATATATTTGTTGCGCAGCTACGCAATAAATTACAATCAATTTCACAACACTTGGCATAGCTGCGCGATGTTTCAAGTAAAATCTTACATTGGTCACAAAACAGTCCTTGAGTCACCTCCACCCGCCATTGTAAAACAAAGATTTGTTTGACTTTCTTAGAAATGGGACTAGAACTTTCAAAATTCTGTCGTAGTAAAATAGCACTTATAAATATCTTTAGACAAATTATCCATTCCTATTGGTCAAGAGCGGTCACTTGGGGGGTCTTAGACCCAAGGGCGGATCCAGAACACAATTTTTGGGGGGGCCAAAAAAAATTTTGGTCCCCCCCCCAAAAAGTGGGTCTAAAAAATTACGGGGTGGGGTTCAGGGCCCGTGAGGGCCCCGAACATTTTTTGGATTCTAGATGCTCTGTGGTGCGATCTGAGGCAATTTCTGACCACTTTAACCAATTTTTTTGAGGAAAAGATGGTGGTGTACTCATTGCCTGCCTTTATTGCGATGTCACATAAAAAAAAAAAAAATTGGTTTCGTTTTGGGGGGGGGGGGGCCATGGCCCCCTTTGGCCCCCCCCTGGATCCGCCCTTGCTTAGACCACCATTTAAGCACTGGTCAGCGATGTTTAAGACTGGTGTTTAAACCTACAGTCTCTGCCACATGCGCTCGGTACGTGCCACACGCACCAGCTACTGCTGCTTGAGAACCACTAATAAGATCTCCATATATAGGTCTCTCAAAGACGGCCATCTCTGTAGGACAACTGCAGCTGCGTATTTTACGCAATCAAGCACGCATTGCGCAGTGTTGAAAATGTTCTTAACACGTGCGCTTGTTGCTCAAAATGTGTTCGAAATACAATGCAGCCGATGCACATTATGCAAGTTGAGGCTCAAAATGCCGATGCACGTGGCTGGTCTGTAGGAAATGACGTCATTTGAGAGGGACCTTTAAGATGCCATGTTGAACACATGGGGCGTGCGCGTCGCACACCATAGATAGGGCCTGATCTGAACTTAGAGTAAAAGAGTAGAACAAAATTATTGGAAAATTTGATTGAAAAGGTGTTAAAACCACACATTCATAACTGCTCCATCATACTATTTATCCCTTTATTTCATTTACCTTAAAAACAAAGCTGTGAATTTCTTGTGTCTGCCTTGATAAGTTTAGCAGTGACAGACTCTGAGGTGATCATTATTTGTCAGTAAAAAAAAAATCATGTTTTATTTGCACGGCATAACTCATCCCTTAAAATGACTGTATAAATAAGTTTGTTGTTGTAAGTAAGTCATGGAGTTTAATAACATCACATGTGTTGAAAATGTCGTAACTAAACTGTCGCACAAATTAACATGTTAATGAATAGGACTGCTGCAAACTGCTTTCTGACTGGATTGACCTGAAATATACAAATCTAAAAATTAAGGCGGCCCGGCGTTACAAACTTAACAAGTTCTTCTTCAGAGGCAAAAAGTAACATGTTGTGCAACTCCAGCAGTAAAATGTGGCGTCGGTGTGTTTCAACTTTGAATTTGGTTTCAGATGTACATTTTCACAACCGTTGTTTATAAGATAAAGATTTACAGTTGCACCATGTGACAAATCTCTTTTATGAGTTTTGTGAGGTTCTGAACCCCGGGGGGGCTAAAAGTTTTGGGAAGTATGTTCTGCCCGTCGCCAGGAGACTGAAGGGATTCCAGTGACGCATCTTACATAACCTCCCTTCACTGTTGGAATCCTGACGACGGGCAGAGCATACTGTCAAAAACATTGAGCCCCCCCCCCCCCGTTTTTTTCCAAACCTCACAAACGCATAAAAGAGATTAGTCAAATGGTGCTACATTAAACAAATAATGAATGTTTGTGAGTGCAATGGTAAGAATAATTTCATGAGGTGACAGATGAAATGTTCGCCTCGTGGAATGGAACATTTCATCTGTCAAATTATTCTTTCCATTGCACAAACGTGAAACATTATTTGTTTTATATAACACCTGAATAAATCCTTGTCATCTGATTGGTTGACTTCTAAAAGCCAATTTATTCAGGTTAAAAACTGTTTAAAAGTTCGACAAGTTCATCATATTTATATTAATGCAAACTGTTCGACAGGTTATAAGAACAATCAGATTCAATTTATCTCGATTTAAAACAGCGCCACCACCAGCAGAAGTGACACCGTGCAATGGAAGTTCTATTCACAGTGCAATAGAACTTCCATTGCACTGTGCGCTGCGCGCCATGCACGCGCCATGCGCGCGCCGTGCGTTGGTACGAATAATTCAATGACATGTGATCAACGATCCACCAATCAGATGACTGGGATTTATTCAGGTGTTGTGTAATAAATCTTATCTAATTGCTACCTTCACCATGCAACCCTTCAACTCTAATAACCCTTGTTTACAATTTTTTACAATCCCTTGTGATGCAAAGGAAACCATCAACGTGCATTCAGGTTTCTAGCATGGCTTCAAAGTGGACACTAAGACGTCAACCAAGCAAAACCATCAAATGCTCAACTTAAGTTGTTTGTGCTCATTAGAGTCTTTCTTTTGAGCCATCTTGTCGTCACAAGCCGTTGTAGGTCTTTGACGTAGTTTCAGTGAACTTGGCATATTTTTCGTCGTGTTTACGATGAACAGTGTCTGCTGAAGCGAGATGTTTTCATTGTCAGTTGTTGTGAAACTTTGTTTTTCTTTTGGGCTTTTGGGATTTTATGGGAGGGGATGTGTCATGTTAGATATATAGGTTCTTGAAAACTGTTTGAGGTAAAACTAAAGAGGACTTTTGAGATAAGTTCAATTTTATGTTTGATTTGCAAAAAGAACCTTATTTCCACAACTTTATGCATTGAAAAACACAAGTCTTGCATTCTTTGAAGCCTAAAGCCTAGCTAATTAACACAGTCATTAACACAGGAGTTAATTAGCCAAAACAATCAATTGCTAAAGATCCCTGTCCCTTCATGAAAATAAAATAAATGAAGATGAGATATTTTACATGCTTTTGTACAATGTGTTCTGCCATAAGGAAGGGTTAAGCATGCCGATGCATGAGCTGAAATGTATAAATAATGCCCATGCCTTTGTGAAAACTAGTATCTCGGGTGGCCTACTTTTCCCTCTTTCTCCATGGACTGGATCTCATCTGACACTGGGGGCGCTATTCAATGTGGACAACACCTAACACTAGGTGGTGCCCAGGCCCCGGATTATCCAAAAGGCACAGTAGGCACTGTGCCTAGAATAATGTGGTGTCTACAAAAAAAAGTGAAGGCCTACGAAAATACCAGTGTGCCATAATACGCACACACCCAAGTGTGTATTTGCCTGCAATTGGGGACCCCCTATTGGCCTACGGAACACTGGTGCCTAGGGCCTACGAAACACTTAATTCAGCCCTGGGTGGTGCTATTCCAAATGAAAGGGAACAGGTTAAGATGTGACCACACATATTTTCACTAACTTAAGCACTAACACTTAGGCATGCACTAAACACCTTGTTTACAATTAGGCCTATAATCATTTTTTAAAATTACTTTAAGGAAATGGTTGGGTTTGGGGGGGGGGGAGGTTGCTCCATAAAAACAGTGCACTCTAAGTTATAGTTTATAGGGAGAGAACTCTAATAATCAGATTCAAAATAAAGTGCAATGTCATTCACATTAAGTTAAGTTGACTCAATTTCTTAATTTTCAATTAAGTCAAAATAAATGTGTTTATTCTAACTCCCCCCCCCCCCAAGGGGTTTGTGGGGTTTTTTTGGGGGGGGGGGGGGGGGGCGAATTGCCGACCTCAAACGTCCTAATGCCACATTTGGCCAAAAATTTGAAAATAAAGTGTATTTTGAAAAGTAAAAAAGTCAGGTTATAGTTTAGTTATAGGTTAACTAAACAAGTCAACAGTTCTATTACACAGAATACTGTTAAAAGTACCCTAAAGTGTACAAAGTATTATAACAGACTGACAGACAAACATTAGAAAGTTACAAAATAAAGTTAGTATCCAACCAACATTAATACCAACAGGGATAACTTTTAAAGTATTCCCGTTAATGCAGGGTTTTTTTCTGGCCTTTTGCAAAGGTTGCAAGTATTTTGTAACATTTTAAGAATTTGAGTCATAGAAAATTCTCCCCAATTAAAGAATACCACAGGATGCCATGGCAATTTGTATATGATTTCCACACACCGATGGGCGTAGGGTATATATAGTTGGAGTAATGAGGAGTACCAAGAAGCATCAGAAAAACCTTACAGTAACTAACCTTTCAAAAGCTTAGAAAATATCACTCTCAGTAGCTCAGTAGATGTTCTTTTTGAGAAAGTAGTGAAAGTTCATCCTCATTTTCATTTTAGTTTTCATTTCATACATACATTTATTTCGATATTGCTGAGAATTACAAGACATACAATGAGTTGATGAAAAAAAATAACATTAATGAGAAACTGAATAAGGAGCATAAAAAGAAGATAATAAATAAAAGAACATAATCAATTTTCTCAACAAAAGCCATTGTTTCTGTTGAAATTGAGCCTTTCCTTTCAAGATCTTTATATGTAATCGATTGCAAACTAAACTAAAGTCAGTCAATTTAGGGCAATATTTAAAAAAGAAAAAGCCTTTTTCTTTCTCACGATGGTTTGGTCCAAGGAAATGATGTTACTTCCTCTTTTCTTAAAAATGACAGCATAAACTAGTCACAAAAATGTCACAGGATGCTTGAAGCTACTGTTTTCTGCCGTTGTGAACAATACAAGAGAGAGAGAGGGAGATTAGTTCTTGTGCCTGATGGCGGGCTACTTGAGAACATAAAGTGTTTTTCATTCAGTGCACTTTGCGCCAAATGCGTGAACAAGTGCAGTCAAGTGATTTGTCTGTTCCTTGCTCTTTGGTCTCACAAATGCCGCCAGAGCTTTTGTGAAAGTTTTGGAGGGATGGGGGTGGCACAAAGTACATGTCTCTGTAGCAAGGATCCAAAAGTGATCGAAAAGAAAAAAATTGGGGGAGGGGGAAGGAGGGGAGGGGACTGGAGAAGAAATCCCCCCCCCCCCCATTCCCACCCGATCTGTTTACTGCCTGTCTGCATCACATACAGTTATCTCTTGTGTGGTCACGTAGCATGGTCTATTCTCCTGCACAAATTCACCAGTAAATTCTAAATTTTCTACTAATCACTTCGATGAAGTTCCCCTAGGCATTCAATGTAGGTGCTGATTAATTGACAGGACTAACAGATAACCTTCTTTAAGTGACTTATTGATAAATGATTTTGATTATTGATAAATATATCCACTGTTTATTCCATCTGGGATTTCCTGAGGCAGCTGAGCTGCCCGGTTTCGTCCTTTGTTGGTCCTTTTCTCACAGCAAAGTCGTGGCACTAATCCTCAGCCTTTCGCCGAGGATACTTCTAGTAAATTCATAATTTGCACTCTTTCCCCGACAAAAACATGTCTATATTGTGTGTTTGCTGTGGCACACTGAAGGCAGTGTGGGATATATACCTAGTTTCTTGTTATTTTGTAAATCTTGTGTAGTGCCCACTTCAAACAGAACATGCTCCACCAATTGGCAGGATGCTTTGTTTGCATGGTTTGCTGGAGAATTGTGACAAGAAATGCCTTAAATGAACGTTGAGGGAGGAAGGGCAAGGAGATACTGCCCCCTTCCCCAAAGAAAATGGGGTTAAATTTCATGGCTGTGCTTACCGTAACGCCAAACCCTCTTACTAACCCTCTTTACTAACTGTAGTAGAAAACGCTGCTCTGTCAATCAGCGAGGAATTGTTTGCTTGTGCGCATGCGTATCCGCTCCGTTTACAATTACCCCCTCACCGGCAAAGAGAGTACAGTTGGGGGTGATCGACCGACACCATCTTGCCTGACTGCAATTCATTTGCTGCGAAGCGCAGCCACTGCGTGTACATAGTACAAATCCCCTGGTGTACATGCGTCACACACAAGGAACGGTGCGCGTCAACCAGCGAAATGTCCCGCCCATGGGACGTCGTTACTAGGTAAAAGGGCGCCCACTTTCGTCGGGGCACAGAGCCCATATCCTGTAACCAAGGATTCCATGCTTATAGACTTGTGCACTAGTACTCCCTCAACGGTTACGAAGAGAGCATTCGGAGAGATCACTTCAACAGAAGTTCAGTGCATTACCTTCGGCGCCTGGCGCTAACGCAAATACACAACTGGTTTGTGCACATTTATTTGACTAATATTTTTGAGCCTACTTCACGCCACATCCTCCATGAACAAGTATGCAAATAAGGTGTGTACTGCGCCCCCACTGGCACGCCATCCACTGTTTGTTTGTGGAAACCATAGGGTTAGCACAGAGATTCTGCACAATAAAATACTTAAAATCAGAGTTCCAAAGTATACAGAGCCAGGCAATTCATCCCAATTATGTCACCACTGCGTTGTCGTGCACATCAATATACCACAGCTGTGGTAATTGTGCTCACCAATAAACCACAACTGTGGTAATTGTACTCGCCAATATACCACAGCTGTGGTAACTTGTGGCATTGAAAATGAAAGGATCAGTGATCCTCACTGTAATGTGTGCACACACTAGTGGTTGATTGTATTGGGTGAAGTGTGCAAGGCTACTGTTATATTAAATGTGCACAAACTCCTATCTTCTTCACGTGAGTGCCAGGCGTATGGTGGCCTTACTCTGTTCTTGTCATCGTTGAGAGCATTCTTGTGCATTGTCTCTTCATTGACTTCCCTCCTCTTCTCTTTTCCTAGTGCAGTCCTCATTTATTGTCTGGAGAACTGGTTTTATTTTGCTATGAGTATTCATGAAAAGTTTGTGGTTCTTTTTCTTTTCCCAGGCCAACCCTACTGGCGTGGTGGTATCAACGCAGCGGGGCTTGCTAGAACTGGACATATCCCTGTTACAGAACCCACAACAAACATTCTGGATGGAGGAGGAGATTGACGAGCACTCAACACCACGAAAGTATGAAACCATTGCAAAACGCATTCAGGGCCCAAAACACTCCTCCTTTACTACTTAACCAATTCCACGGATTTTTGCCAGCACATGTAATAGACTAGTCCCTAAGTTTTGACCAGTCATAAATAGTGTCCGACATGTAGTTGGAACACGCAGAGAGTCAATCACAGAGGGATTAAGTTTGAAAGATTGTAATATTTTATGATTGATCCAATATTCTTTGCCTTTTTTTCCCCTAATCAAATCATGTAGTCGAGGCAACACTCTCAGTCATTTGGAGGATGATTTTTTGATGGTGACTCCCATCGAGCGCGCCATGGGGCCTCCCCCCTCGGTCATCAGCTCCGGCTACTCAAACGAGCTGAATCTCTCTAACCAAACCGGCCGCGGTACCAACATCGTAAGTTCTGTATAAATTTACATTCCTTAAAATACCACTGATTCATATACATCCCTCCTTCCAAAATCCTAGGCCCATTCCCAAACCTGAGACATACCGGTAGAGGATCTTCAATCCCCAAAGTGGAACTTTTATCTTCAACATATGAAACTGTGTCTTATATACGCGCACCGGACATCGGCAACGTGAGCATACTCTGTGTTGTGCCTCGCCATGTTGTGCAAGTTAGGCACTTATTACTACACCGTCGTGCTTTGCGTGCACAGTGAGAGCTACATTGCTGGCAGTCTTTATACATCATCTGGCTCTCGCAAGATCAAGTAATGAATTTTTAAAAACACGCAAAACCAGTAAATATGGGGTTTGTTTTAACCCCCAACATCCCCCCAACCAGCCTATGGGTCCGATCTGCCCTGTATGATTCTCCAATTGATATGTGATACAATGATTAATTCTTCAGATAACAAGTCGTCCGTTGTACCACATCAGAAGACTCGCTGCTCACCCCTCCTTGCCATACTGTAAGTTTTCATGTCTAGGCTCTGATGTTGTTATCATCATTACCATACCTGTGCCATAGTGTGTCCTTATGTGACCTGTTCTGTCAAAATCAAACTTTTCTGGGCATAAGGTCAAAAATGAGATTTTTGCATATTGTTAAAATATGTTCTTTTTTCTTTTAAAAGGTGGTTTAATTTTTGAAACCGGTCTTTCCTGGGCAGAGTTATGCTATTTTGAAGTTCATTGTGTCGAAAAGTAGAAAACGGAGAAAATGGCCAAGAACGTCACAAAACAGTAATTTCTTTAACTGATATACCTGAACAAATCATCAAAAATACTGTATTAATTTAACCCTAACCGCACCTAACGCTACAAAATACTACTAGTAGTAAACTGTAGTATGCAGTACTTTAGCATATAAGTGAGCACAGCACTCATAGTACTTTCTAGTATTTGGGTACCTGCATACATAATTTGTGTAGTACTTTGTAGTATGTGGTACTGTTCTCCAAATGAACTCTTAGGGGGTTAGGGTTAAGAGTTCAAATTAGGGTTTCAAACTTTTATAGTATATTTTAGACATTTTCAGGATTACAAATATGCAAAAATTAGAAAATCGATAAAAAATCACCCCCACAGCGTTTTTTGGCCCTATCTTAATTTCAACCTCTGCCCTGAAGCGTCTGCTTTTGACAGAACAGGTCACATATAGCCACTCCTGCTGTGCTTTGCGCTGACTTCAAATCCATGAAAAGCCACCCTTTCTGTCATAATGGGTATCATTTTTTTATTTCATAACTTCCGTAAAGTAAGCGGTGAACAGTACACATTTAAAAATAAATAACAATAATGCATTCTTATATAGCGCATTACATCACAAGAAAATCTCAATGCGCTTTACAACATTAATCGCATAAAAAGTCATAAAAATATAAGGCTGCATTCAAATTACTATGGTTATGGCTAAGACATGTCTATGGGAGTGGCTTCAGCTGCTTCCATAGGTGCATGTGTAATAGTGAGCCGTAGCCAAGTAAATCAGGCACTGCCTTAAGTTGGTTTGAGAAGATGAAGACATGCAAGTGGGGCAAAGTAGAGTTCAACAAAATGGTTTTAAATCTGATACTTAATACAGAATTGTACCTAACCCCTAGGTGGAAAATCCATATATCCGTCCATGTGTGCTTATTGTGCTATCCATACTGCGTTATCCATTGAATTTTAATACGCTTCAGGTAGCGATTGAAACGGATAACGCATACAACATGCATACTTTTTTTTTGCGAAATTGGGGTAATATGAGCAATATTTATGGTTGGCCTTAAAACGAAGCAGTTTATATGTGAATCTTATTGAAACAAACTAGGACATGCATTGATTTAAATATTAAAATCCTCCGTTGATAAAACGGGAAATATATTTATACCCTTTGTATTTCATACAGGAGTTGAATCGTGTCAATGTTTTTTTTTGTAAAATGTGTACTTTGACAAAGTTAAACCAAATTTGATTGAGAGTTGATTTTTCTACCAGCAAAGCGACTGCCTACTCTCTGTTCAGCCTTTACGTCTGTCAAGTATGCAGAGAAATACGGACACATGGATTTTCAGAGTACGCATTTCGGATATGCATATGGAAAACGGACATATATGGACTTGCGGCCGTAGGGTGTGGACACAATCATTTTCAATTTGGAGGATTCAGGGTTGTTGAGGTTAAAGCAATACTTTGCGGAGTAACTCGGTCAAAAGGGGATGTCAATGGACTCTTTGTGTCTTATTGCCCCCCCCCCCCCCCTTTTGCAGATCTGAGTGGCTCCAACGATGGCAGCGTTCACATGTGGGAGTGGGGCCACACCCATAAACTCTACACCCACCGGTTCCCCGGTCAGTACCCAAAGGTCACCCAGATGTACTTCAACGACCAGGGCAACAAGGTGAGTTTTGGGATGAAACCCAAAAATTATTCCCTCCACTGGTTCCCCAGCAAGGCGTTCACAATAGTTATTTGTGGAGTACCATGAGCTTGTGGGTAATTCTGCAGGTTGTGGGTTCGAATCCAGCCTGGGGTTGGGTAGCGTGTGTCCTTTGGCAAGACACTTTATCACTTATTGCTATGGTATATGTTTGTATTTGACTGCAGGCACCACAATACCCTTTTTTTATTAGTCAAAACACTTTAAAGGGAAGATACAACATTTGCATACATCAAAAAACGAAATGATCAAATTATCATGAAATACCTTTCTGGATTGTTAGGGAATGACAATCTAAAGCATCCTGTAAAATCGTGGCTCCTGGTGTGCTGACATTTTCAAGAAAAATTGTATTTTTCTAACGCTGGTTGGCCGACCAGCGTTGGAGAAAACTGGCTTATTTTCAAAAACTGCTCCTACATTTTCATATTTAATAATTCCGCATTTTCTTTGCAACTGATTACACACCTGTGACAAGGTACAAGCCTGCCAGACTGATTTTCTGACCTTACAATTCCCCAAAGTCTACAAATGGCTTCGTTTCATCGTGAGTGGGGTCAGGGAACCGGACTACAAGAACATGATTGGTTTTCTTTGTTTTTCCAGCATCTGCGAGCCCAAAACGTGAAACAAGTTATTAACAATATTTCCCATAACATTCTTATCCTCAAAATCCATTTATTTCTGAAAATTGCAGCAAAGCAAATGTTGCACATTCCCTTTAAGGGTGAAACCTCAGGAATTCCAGATATCGAAAAGGGATTCTTTACAAATCGTGACATGAGGAATTCAAATCCTGAAATCAGGTAAAATCCTGAGAAATCTCATCCCTGTGTATTTTCATGCTTTGTTGGATTTTTTTTCTCCACAGTTTGGTGTCGCTGATGATAGCGGGAAACTCTCCCTGTGGCAAGTTGGGATGAATTCGCCGACTGTCACCAAACCTTTCTGGGTATGTCCATTGATCCCCTCAAAAATAAAGCCCAATATCCGGTTTCTGCAAGATTTTGGTAGATTAATGACTGACTGTCTGGGATAGACCCCTTGCTTTGCAGCCATCTTTGAGGCGTGTGCTGTTGTTTCACAGGGCAACACATGACTAGAAACATTGTGCATCCGTTACAACTGAGTTAAAATTACAAAAAAAGCCACCAACGACGTGGGTTTGTGCAGCATGTAGGGTTTTGGTAGATTCAGGAAATTTCCCCACAAAATGCCCAGAGATTCAGGATGACAGTCCATTTCTTCAAACTGTTGTGAAGAAAAAAGATAGGAGTAACTGACCTCAGTTGTTTCAATCATTTGTTTGGGGTTTTTTTGCGTACATAAAAATGGATCCTTTTGGGTCATGGATAGGATGAATGACTTAGCGTGTTGTGACCTCGATACAGATTTCTTGAAGCCATCCACATCTGTAGCTTAATTGGAATGACGCACAAAAATTGATTGGAAAAATCGGATTGACCTCTTTAAAAAGGGCACAAGTGTATGACGCACATCATGTTCATGACACAAGGATGATTCCTGGATACGACTCCAACGTGACCGTTGTATGGCATCAAGAAAGGTGTCTTTGAGTGCACTAATTGTTCTGTTCTCTTTCTTTGTTCTCGTTAATCAGAGCAAGCAGTGCCATAACAAGGCATTGTTGGACTTCAATTTCCTGGGTTCATCTAGTTTCTTGGCCACGGCGGGGTTGTCGTCTGAAAACAAGAACATCTGCCTGTGGGACACCCTGATGCCCATGAACAAGTCTATGATTCACAGTGGGTTGTTTTTCTTTTTCTCCCCCCTCCCCCTTTTATCTGGTAGCTCCGCCTCCCCTTTGCTGCCCTCTTTTTATGCTGCCCTCTTTTTATGCTGCCCTCTTTGCTGCCTTCTTTTTATTCATTTTTATTTCATTTTTTGAATGTCAGTTGTGTACTTAATTCATCTATTGAACAATTCTTTTTGGATTATTTACAATGCACAATGTTATTGATTTTGAAACTTCTCTCTTGTATAAGTGTTGGAATTTGTAATTTAAACTCCAACTTGTACATTATTTCTTTATATTTTCTGTTTGTTAGACGCACTTTTCTTCTCAAGGTGCACTTTTCTGACGTCTACTCTTTGCTGTTTATATCTCTTATTCATTGTGTGACATGTTACGACAAAATTACCAAGGGGACAAAGCCAACAATTTGAAGGGGTTGGTCAAGTTTGTGTTTTTGATGAACCGTAATCAGCAAGTCCTTGCATTTTGTTCATTTCCAATAATAACACCACTCAAAATCCAAAGAAGACAGTTCAAAACCTAACCTGTTGAAGTTTCAGCTCAGGGGATATTGCACTTTTCCAGAATACAGTGAAAAACCATGCACAACCTTTTGCTCATGAAACATGATTTGGTCAATGGACTGGTCGTTTCAAATCACCTACATACATGTCTTGATTTCTTCTTAATGACAGCAAGCCAGACAAACTAATTTTATGGGGTGTTTGGTACCAGTATGGTCTTCAAGCCAAGTAAGGTTTGGGTAATAATTTGGGATAAATTTAAATGGTCCTATATGCCTATGGGCATCGCGAGGGGGGGGGGGGGGGCACTGCCCCCCTCCCAAAAAAAGCCCCCCAAAAATAAGGTGTGAAGTCATATTTGCTAATAATTTAATACACATTTAACAAAATGGATGTCTGCAGGGGTGTCAATGGGTGGTCCCCAGTCCACCCTTGAAAAAAATGATCAATTGAGAATATGCTAGAGAAAGTACAAGGATTTTTTTGGAAAATGTGCTTTGCCCATCCTCCCCCCCCCCCCAAAAAAAATCCAGGCAACGCCCATGTATGTGCATTTAACCCCCCCTCCCCCCCAAAAAAAAAAGCATCTCAAACATATCTTTTTCTGTTTATGTCCAGATTTCACCTGTCATGACGGGGGCTGCCCCTGTCTGGCTTACTGCCCACGCCAGCAGATCCTCATCACGGGTAGCAAGAAGGGTGACGTCTCCATCTATGACATCCGACAACGCAAGCTACGACACACGTTCCAGGCCCACGACACAGGCATCAAGTGCCTAACAGTCGACCCCTCCGAGGAGTACTTTGTGACTGGGTCGGCCGAGGGCGATATCAAGGTTTGTCTTTAATATTGTTGTTGTTTTTCTTTGCTGTGTTCTGTTTATGTTGTCTGTTTTGTAGTGTCAGCCTTCTGTTTCATATAATGAAAACAAGAAATACTAAGCAGATGTACAGTCGACTCTCGTTAATACAAATTCTGGTTATGACAAACATAAAGCCTTGGTCCGGACTGTGCATGTATGTGCACAATGAATGGGACTGATATTCCTCTTAATACAAAATCCTGATATAACAAACAATTTCGCTAGGTCTGAACGAGTTTGTATTAACGAGACTCGACTGTATATTTGAAATGTATATTAGAAATGCATAGTTTTGAAATTTTGTTTGTTTGCAGGTTTGGTGCCTGTCCGTTCACAGCCTGCTCCACTTCTACCCTGGCCAGCACCCGCGGGGGAACTTCTTCCGTCAGTCCGGCAACGGGGTGCTGCAGTTGTCCATCCTGCCCTCCAGTCACCTTTACTCCTGCGGTGGAGACGGAACCATGAAGTGGCGGGCGCTACCAGAGTGGGACAGCATATTGTAGGCGGGGGCAAAACAGTCCCGTTTCCTCTTTCCAATTGGCATACAATGTTTCTACGATACCAAATATTCACAAATCTCTTAATAAATTCAAGGCCAATTCACGCACATTTTGACTGCGTGGAGAATTTGTTAGTCACAGCAAGTGACGCATGGCAGTAACTACCTTGTTTCACTTTGTGAAATTCACAATTCGCTTTTGCATAATGTAACGACTGGCACTGTTGGGAAAAAGTAAATTCTCACTTTACCCAATGTGTGTATCAGACACATATTTATTGGATCAAAGTACACTTTTTAAAACCTTTCAAAAGACAACATGATCAAGTACAAAATGCATGTGACTTTTCCTCCGATCAGCTGAGAAATTCTTGTAAAGTTTTGAATTTCCTCATTTGTTGTGACTCTCTGTTCCATGGTAAGCAGTACTCAAGCTTCATTACTTCTCGTTCATTTACCAATCTTCACAATCTGTGGCTAAAACTGTAACTCCTAGAATTTTAGGCCCCATCGACTTCACAATACAGTTAATGAAGTGAATGAAAGGTTTGCGGAAACACCAAAATAAGAGAGTGGTTCTGAAAAGAACCAGAGGTATAAACACAGTAAATGAACTTTCACCTTTAAAATGTGTACCAAGATTTCCAGATATAACATGTGCAATGAAAAGCACTAAATAGGATTCCATCCACGTCCCCCAGTCTGAGATAATGGGGTTGGGGCATGTGGTTAAGAGTGTAAAATGGAATTAAGAAAGTAGAGTCGTTGGCATTTTACCAGAGTCAAGTCACAAGTCAAGTCAAATCACAAGTCTGCTTATAATTGACAGGGGACAGCAAAATGACAAAAGTCTTAGTCACACAGCTCATTTGAGTAACTTGTGACTAGACATTGGACTGGATGACCTGAGATTGACTTGCCAGGACTTACAGAGACTTGAATACAACTTCTTCTCAAAAGAAGCTTGTCATTTGTCTCGCGTGAAGGGCACTACACACATCATGCAGGAAAACGTGAGCACCTGCTATACGTGCAACGGAAGTAATTAATGAGCGTCGGTTTGACATTGAGAACTCTTCCTTCGTCAGTGTACACCTTCCTATTAAAGTCTTCTTTTCTGTTCATCAATCCGCCATCCCAACGTTCGTAAGTTCTTATTCCTTCACCTTCCGCAGGAAATGACGGGACGCTTGGGTGTCCCAAGTTTGTTAGCATTAATGCCATGGGTTTGCAGCACAGTTGAATATTTAAGTTATTAAGCTTCCCATCAAAAATTCCCACCCATAGCTATGGATTGAACCCCATGCGGGTGAGTTGCCCACTTCACGGGCGTGACCCGCTTTATGGGCGAGTCCCCGCTTTGTTGGGGAACGCCCACTATACAGGCGATCAACCATAGTAGCCTAGTTTCCCACGAGCAAGATTGTGAACTCACACGCACCTTTTCCGCTTCATAGTATATTGGTGATTCAGCAACTGATATTCTGATAGGTGCAATGTGACCTGCTGTGGTGTTGCACACTGTTAACAGAAAGTATATTTTACAAATTGTGACAAACCTGCCGGTATTGAACAAGGTTTAAATATAACAAGATGTGGCCACACATTTAAGACAACATAGGTCCTAGATACTCTCCTTTCTCTGTGTACAATCAGTCTAGGATATGTAGAGTGGCTTCAAAGTGTACAAATAACAAATGAGCCGAAATATCAGAAACTAAGGTTTCTATTATATTAATCTTCTTGTGTATATTTCATCTGCCAAATGAGCAATAACATATATGTGAAGTGTGTACAATTGTCAAGCTATATCGGGTCAAACTAATTATTTTTTTTTTCTAATTTATTTTATCTTTTCTTTCCATCATAAGGGGAAATATATGTTGTAAAGTTCAGTCCCTATGACCCTCCCTGTTCCTTGTTGTAAAGCTTGTGTAAAGGAAACAGGAATGAATATGTGAGATTATTTCAAAACAAGGGATCAACAAAGAAATGAAAAATGTATAACCGCGCTGCCGTCACAGTTTGAACTTGCTGCTTCCGAGACTAGAGAATATCATCGTGTTACTGTTTCATTTCCTTTCACGCAGCGTATTTTTAAATATTTAACACTGCATCAGCATTAACTAGTTTTGTTGCCGGGAAGTTTGTGTGAAGCAATTTAGAGAGCTTAAAGAAACAGAAAAATGTGGAATGCTCCACTTTGAAGATGGAATGTTCCCGGCTGAAGTTGGTTGTTCTAGAGGTACAAGTAGCACAGGCAGTGCTTTTGCAAAACTTGCTGCATGGGAATAGAGAGTTTTGCAAGTCTGTTCGTTGAAAACAGGGCCCAATTCCATGGCTTTTTTTTACGATTAGTAAGAAATCCCTGCAAACTTCAACAGAAATTCTGTGCTTACGGTTAGCATGTTCCATTGGTTATTATTTATTTTTTTAACTGTGTACATTCATCCAGCACAGCATTCCTGTGCTAGAGCTGTTAGCATAGAATGATGATCCCACGCACCAAATTCTGTGGTTGTTAGGGCCACGTAATTGGGCCCAGCTGGGGTTTCCCATTTTAGCAGCATTCCCAGCAGAACATCATGTTGAGTGTTCCAAGTTTGGAGAGTAGCCTAATTGGACCTTTTTTTTTTAATTTTGCAGAATAAATACAAACATTCCTGTAAGCAGTTAATATATGTTGATAATGTACAGTTAATTATGACCATACACACTAACCAATCACGTGGTGGTGTACATGAATATAAATGTATGTATATATGAGAGGTATGAATATTAATGAGCACTGCAATATACATGTACATAGCAGACAAGACAAGGGAAACTTGGTTTAATAACTTAATGGTACCATTGTGTATAATTTTAATGTTAGAGTTGTGGTTAATTATGAGTCGTTGTAGGGGTCAAAGGTTAACTTGTAGATTGCCAAACTTGAAATATCACAGCAGAAAAATAATACTATCATTTTGTCAACAAAAAATCCGCCAAAGGACTGAAAAACAATAGACCCAGTAAATTATTGTTGTTGCCAGTTGACAAAAATTAGACCTTTTCTTGCTGTTCATGGACAGCCCTCTAGTTTGTTTTCTTTTCATAATGATTGTTTTGGTTGCAAGTTTTACGATACAAGATATTAATACCGTGTTGAATACTTCATTGTGAAGTGCAGGCTGAACTAATATTCTTTGCAAACCAATAATCATATGTGGGGTAGCAATTGCCTGGTCGTTGAAACTCTTGATGTCCTATACATTTGAGTAACTGTAGAACTCTTTAAGAAAACAAAATGTATCAATTTTTGTGACTGAAAGTTACACTGTTTAAATATACATGTATAATTAAGCTAGTACTAGTAATAATATCCACAGGCAGTGCAAGTGTTGTGGCAATTAGAACTTTCAGTTCATTTATTCTGAATAAAAAATTCTCAAAACAGGACCTGTAACTTCAAATATTGCTGCCATGCATAATTTGTGTTGATCAACTGAGTTTCGTGCAGTTGGCGCGTTTCGTGTTAGAATGACGTCACGCTTGCAACATTGGCCACACCACTTCCGCCTTAGTGCATTTCATGAGTATATAATTATTTTATTACACGCGCAAAAAGTACCCTTTGTATCTGTGTGTACGCCATTTTAATATGATATGCTTAGTGAAACTACACGCCTTCTGTAAGAATGTATGTTATTAACAGAAATGCCGCCAAATATATCTCCTTTTTGGTGAGATAGATCTTGTTATGTGATACCCCAATTCATCTCTAAACTAAAGTGTATAATGTGAATATTTTAGGCCCATTTCTATTTGTGGTTGCATGCTTTATTGTCATCCAGCGGTGGCCATATATGCGAACGCAATACCTGCCAGCGGCGTAGCCAGGGTTCTCATCGTTGGGGGGGGGGGGGGGGGGTTAAGGAAAGACTATAGGAGTGCACACAGGCAAATAGGTCTAAATCCTTCCGCCGAGCTCATGAATAAAAGTTATACTCTCAAAATATTCTATATGAGAGTTCTGAGAGCCATAAAATTGGGGAATAGAAGAGATATGGCAATGAACCTCTGGCCCGGACTTACGGCTTCCAATTCTGAGCATTTTGGATGCAATTGGGCTCGAAAGTGGCGCTATATGGTGCAATGTTGGGGAGGCCTCGTTTTTCAAGATGGCTTCATTTCCGCTTTGGGGAAAATGGGGGTCGTCTTCTTTGGGTGAGAATATCTCGAAAAGTCAATGGTCAACCCACCAAAAAATGAAAGATGACATGTTGATCATCATTTGTCTGTGCAGCTTAAATACCTGTGGGATTTCCGAGTATTTTTAAAAAGAATTTTGAAGTATGGACATTTAGCACTAGTTTCTATGGGAATTTTATTGCAGGGGTGAACCCCTATAGGAACTAGTCTATTAAATCAAACTGATCTAAAGCGCCCTCATTTGTCAACAAGCAGATGCAGAGCACGTGAGCTGGCATGCATAAAATGGCAGCCTACTTTATGATGGTGACTTACCAGAAATTAAGGGTTGGTATGACAACATTGTAGGTAAATCGATGTGTACCTTTTTGGTGTACCTTTTATATACCCTTTGTGCCCAGTAAAAGATGCTAATTATGTTATGAAAACCTTTTGAGCAGTATTGCTCCGAAACTCTGGTGGCAGGTCTGTTTGTATTATCTTCACCGTAACGAACTGATCAAGTGGCGCAAATGGTGCAATGGATTAACGGGTGCCATTCAACCACAGTATTCCTGCACAGTTTGGTCGCTGCATGATGTACCCAGTTACTCCAGATAAATAGTGTTTATTCAAATAATAATCGTGGTTCAACTGTATAGGCAAATTTTTGCCATTGGGCCTATAGGCTTGCAATTCCCGCTACGTAGGCCTACATGTATAAATTACTCGTGTACAAAATACCAAGCAATTTGTTTCCTTTGTTTGGTGGATGGTATAATTATAACGGTCATGTATGAAACGTTGAACAGTGCATGAAAAGTGTATAAGTGAGTTGTTGCAAACATCTCACTGAGATGTACTGTAATATTTTGCGCAACAATCGTTGGTATTATGCCAAATACAATAGGCAGGAATCTATAAATTTATGAATATGGAAAGAATAATGTGTCGTTCCTTTTGCTATAATAATTACTAACAAAGGACGTGTACTTTTTATTGTATTAAACCAAAGTGAATACATCAAGACTCAGTCTCATGTGCAACGGCTTTCCTTACCTGCAAATGTAACAGTCATGGTTGCGTTTCTCAGACATCTCGGAGTATTTTTCGACCGCCAGCTCAACTTCACTGAGCATGTCAACAAGAGTTTTAGCTGTGCCAAGGGTATTAATGCTTTTAGAGCTGCATCTGGTAGGAAAGCTGATGAGCGACAGCTGGTTATGCTCTACTTTAAAAGCCTCGTCCTACCAATCATTGACTATGCCCTTCCAGTGGTCCGCATCAGTCAGAACCATGTGGGTAGGTTAGAGAGACTACGTACAGAACATCGCCCTTCGAATCATCACCGATTGCAACAGATCAACCCCTATTGCAGCGTTGTCCCAAGTGTTGCTGGACGCCAGACTCTAGAGCAAGTGGCCATTGTGTCCAAGGCGCTTCAGAACAGCAAGCTTATGCATGCCCTCCATGGCATATACAGTAAAAGAATTAGGAGTTCGACAATACCACTGTGAAAGCTACTTTGCCCCGTGAACTGAGAGTGAGACACGGGGCCCCAGAGCAGCGTCTCGCAAAAATTGGTGACTGCAGCTTTTGCGTCCACCATCGACTTTGTGGCTGAGCACTTCATTGCCCAACCACTAGCCTTGGTGTCACAGGAAGAGCATAGTGAGGAACCACAGGTTATCGTCAAGTTCAACTTAGAAAGTGCAGAGACTGGCCTGAGGGGGCTGCACAAGCACTATGCAGTAACATCTTCTGGGAGCTGTGTGGCAATGAAGCTGTGGTTGTAGCCACAGATGGATCCTTTGACCCGGACATGAGCTATCGTGCTGGATGGGGATATGATTCTAACGTCGTCTCAAGCCTTAGGGCTCGACAGTTCCGAGGGCTGTGGCTGCCATGGCATACCATCTACACAAGCAGCACACGACTCGAATGGTGTTTGAAGCCATCCAACAGGCTCTGCTGCGGCTCACACAGTTGGAATTGTATCCGAAGACCGTCATTATCGCTACTGATTCCATGGCGGTACTGAGCAGAATCAGCTCTGGCTATATACCTGTCCTTCAACTGAACACGGGAACTTTTTTTAAGGGGGGGGGGGTATAAATCTGCTGTTATTATGGCCATCGACACGCGACAAAGTAAAATAACGATCGATGTCACGAACACAAAGGCCACATTTATTGATATCGAATGATTTATTTGGCCATAAATAATCGGCCCACAACTCCCTTCAAAGTCTAAAACAACTTTATCTTCCTTAAACCATGTTTCATCAACACAATTATCAGGTGCGCTCATGACCTAAGCTGTGATCGAAATAACGTTTTGTGCATTTTAATGTATACATATAATAATAATAATAATAATATAAACAGGAGAGACATTAGAATAAACACTAGACACAACAAACAGGCTATAAACCTAAGACATCCCGAGTCTTGGATCGAGGAGGTAAACATTTTCTTAAAATACATTTACAAATCTCAACCTAAACATGAGAACACGAACCCACTAGAAATTATTTAAGCAATAGGCCACCTGTGCTCATGAATCCAAAATACTGAACATAAAATCGAAAAGGAGCCCAGCAGTATCACAGCCCAATCAAACCAAACCATTACATACAAAGCGTACCAGTACTGAACTACACTGGTTCTCAATCCCATATTCGAAGTCAGAATCGATGATGGAATGACTGGTAATTCATACTTCATGCGAATTGCGATGCGAGTGACGTCACGAAGCAATTCGCTGCGAAATTTGCCGGAGTTGAAATGTGTTCAACTTTTGAGAATTGGCAGCGGGAATTTTGACGTGACGTCACAAATTCGCGTTTCGCGTTCGCTTTTTCGCCGAGTACGAATCGGTCTTAAAGTCAATAAAAAATAACCGTTTGCCAGTGATGCAGTTGGCCGTTAAATGGCTGCTCAGGCAGGCACAAGCGCGTGCCACTGTGTGGTTTGGCGACCGAGTCGACGCAAAAGGGTCTGCCACTGGTCCATCTCGCTCTTCTGCGTGGAGCCGACTCCGAAGCGGACCAGGCCGATGGGGGAGCACCTCCTCCCACACGTTTCCGTCTGGATGACCCGGCAGACTAAGGTCAAGCCGTCGCGGATGTTCCGAGTCTCGTTAAGGCAGAAGGAGAAGGCCTCCTTGAAGACGGGCGACGTGGAGAACCCGTGGCGTAGCCGGGTCTGCGCAGTTTCGGTGACCAGGCTGCTTCCGTCGGGGCTTACTTGGGTAAGTTCTACCTCCACACGGTAACCTGTGTGGTAACAATATAGCGTTGATCAAGATATTGTATAGGCTACAGTGTGTACAAATTTCGAGGCTGAGAGTCACTTAGGTTAAGGGCTACAAAACAGACGGGCACAAGGGACGCTTGCCTCCGGCTCGGTACCCAATCAAGCACACCTGAACGGTGCTGTACAGACACACGTGCTGTACATGACCTTAACTGAAAACATCCAGGACTCATGTTAGATCATGTTCAATGAAGAACTAATGATGCAATGATAGACGAGTCCAGGACGTGATCACTGTACACTCACGAGGCCCCCTCCAATGCCGAAACCATTGTACATGTACCAGCTTTTGTGAAAAGCTACTGCCCATGACGGATTTTCTTAACTGCTTTCGGCTCCGTAATTTTAATGATAGCATGCCCGGATGGTTATACCTCTGCTGTAAAGAAACTCCCAACAGTCAGCTAGGAACAAAATACAATAGTCCTTGCTCAACTTTTCTTAGAAAGAAATAGCTCCTTGTTATTTAATAAGTAGTTGCCGATTTCTTTTATAACTAGTAAGGGCAAATTATATCGTTTGGACGTTGGATTTACCACGAGAAAATTTACCTCCTGTTTAGACACTCACCTTTTACAAAGCTAAGTGAATGGACATTTTGTGTTTTGACGACCACCGCAGTCAGACATCGTGTATTGGGGCGGTAACTGAGCGCAATATGTAACTTCTTCGGATCCTGTTGCAAAAGAAAAACAAAAACAGAAGCTTCTCTCGTAATTTCATTTCTTTTGTTTTCATTTGGACACAGTGACAGTGGATTTGTTTGATTTTGTTTAGTAGGATTGCTTTTATAATTTTATAATCTTCACCCTTCTGTTGCTAATTTTGTACACAACGGATCGGAGTTTCAAACAATTCTTTTCTTCACCGTCGATGTGTCTGTTATAGTCATTAGGTGCAAAATGTCTTTTGATGTAGCTTATATTATTATAATAATAAATTGGATGTATATGTCCACGTATTTTGTCTGTGTTCTTTCATTAAGCTTGCCGGCCTACAGTTTATTCAGTCTGCACGTACGTCTGCTTTGACTTACCTTACGTTTAAAGAGATGTTTTGGCTTCAAATCTTCTTGGCAGTGCATGAATCCGTTTTGTTCAAGTTGCAAGAGGTCCAGCCAGATCTCACCGACACTGGCCGATGGCATGCCCCGTCGCTCCCGGCATACCTTCAGGCGCAAACGGGCGCTCTTGATGTTTCCGCGACCAAAGTTCTCAAAGGCAAACTCCTCGTCGTAAAAAGGATCGCAGGTGTTCCTCACGGTCGCGGAGGTCTGAGTCTGGCACTTGTTGCTCTGCTCGGATCGAATCTGCAGTTTGACGAAGGAGCAGACTTGCTTCGGGGAAAGCCCATTCCCCTGGTCGAGATTCTCACCGCGAATAAGCAGGACCCACAGCCGCTTGGATGGCACGTCGTACCGTAGCGCTACCTCCAATCCGCCCAGGTCGCTGACGGTTTGCCGTTGCCGGGCACATCTCAAGTGTAACTGCTGTAACGCGAAAGCCCGATTAGTCTCTTTTATGGCCTCTGTTTCGCGCAGTGTTAGTTGTTTCGATCTCCGATTTTTTCTTAAATCTGGGCTGTCCTCAAGTGCGCTATGGTCTGCATCTGATGAGTCATACACATCTTGTTCTTGTCGACCGGTCTGGCTAGGTAGCCTTATCCCATTCCTTCTCTTTTTAGATGCCTTCGCCCAGCGTCTTTTCCTCTCGCTGGTTACCAGATTATCGTCTTCTGATTCGTCGTTCGATAGTTCAACTGGATCTCTACATCGGGAGAACCTTCTACTCTTGATTTGTGGCGGTATCGGCGATGAACTATCCGCGGACGTATCGGATATTTCCGAACAGAGCAAACCCGCGGAGTTTCTTGAGCGGAGACGAGAGCTGGCAACCTTCGACCCGCGCGGGAAAAACAGCGACTCTTTCCTGGTAGTCCTCGGGTTGCCGGAGAGACTTACGAAACCGTATGCCGATGCTGTCTTGGGCATATGGCGAAGGGACATGGCCAGCTTGTAGCCAGGATCGCTGTCTGAATGCTCTTCAATCGAATTGGGCCTCTTCAATAGGAGCGCTGAAGATTGTCGGCCTAGCTGGCGGTAGTTATCGAGACGGACCCGGAGTGACGACGCGAGGGGAGAGGTTGGCGGGTCGTTCGTTAACGGTGACTCTGAGGGAGAACGCCTGCCATAGGCGGTGCAATGTTTGAACGGAGGGGGGCTGTCCACCTGAGTTTTCGGGCTCACGGTGCTCCCGGGAATCACAAACTTGGGCACTGTCTCTGGGGTGAGCAAGGGCCTTTTTGGCAGGATCCGACATTTTCCGTTCCCGCTTTCCATCGTTTATGGCGGCACAATATTTCTGTCGGATCTCGACAACTTATGATGTCTTTCGTCCGATCTTCACGGAGCGAATTTGCGTAGCAAGGTTATACAAACTCTTTTATATGCTCGTTAAGCGCGGTTCATACTTCACGCAAAAGCTTGTGCGCAGCGAAATTCATGTCGTCAACAGTGGTGGACGCGTTTCGAATGTTTTGTTGACGTCACGAATTTCGCTTCACTTTCGCTTTCGCGTGCTTTAGAGCTGATCGTGTTTAGTGCGCATTGGAGAAACCCTAACTCATGGTTAGTCTAATGAGAGAAGACTTTCATTAACATCAAGAAGGGCTTCAATACTTCATTGCATCCAGTTTGTACCGGTTTGTTGGGAAAGATTTTGGGGTTTTTGGTTGATGGAATAATGGAATACACACGCTGTTGGTCGTACAGCAACTTTATTCTAACAATCGAACAACTAGACTACCGTATTTACAAGAGAGGATTTGGAGACATGTGTCTCGTTTGATGGTTGAAAGAAGAGTTAGCGAAGAAAGTAGTAAAGGAGAGTGAGTGAAGAATCTAATAAGTAAGGTGGGGCTGACTATCCAATTTAAAAGCAATAAAAACTAGAGACTGAAGGAATGTACTAATGAACTTTGTGGCTAGGTGATAAAATGTGGTAAGAGGGACAAAGTAATAAAAGTGGGGCTTGGCTCAGTAATAGTAATCAATCAATTAGGGAGATTGATACCGTAGGGTCAGAACTTTTACCCACCACTGGACTGTTGGTGGGGCAGTGTACGAGGGGTTAAAAGTTCACAAATTAAGCTATAATTATATGGAAGAAAACGCTACAGGAGCCCCCTTCCAGTGAGTGAGAAGTAACAAAAATTGATAAAACACTTAAGAACGAACGAATGTGACATAGCGTTTGGGCCAATGAACTGTGCGGCCTGAGCGGGTTGTACGAGGAGGTGGAATGTCTGAGGTTGTGATATTCTGCTCGGTATTTACAGGATTGGTTTGAACTATTGGGATAGAGTGGTTGGGTTTGGGAAGAGCGGAATTCGTAGCATGACCTATATCCAAATGGGCAGATTTAAGGCGATCTATGCTAACTGTGTCCTGACGATTGTTCAGTTCAATGACGAAATGTTTAGCTGAACGACTGAGTACTTTGAAAGGTCCGTCGTAAGGCGGTTGTAGAGGTTTGCGCACTGCGTCACGACGAACGAAAACATGAGTGCATGTCTGAAGTTCCTCGGGAACATGCACTGTGGGACGCTGCTGTGCGCGGGTTGTTGGTGGCTGAAGATCCTGCATGGCGCGTTTCAAGCGATGAACATAGTCCGTAGGCTCTAAGGCAGTGGCATCAGCGGTGTTGTCAAAGAACTCGCCAGGCAGGCGAAGTGTGGTGCCATAGACGCGTTCGGCAACACAGTGACCGAAATCGGACTTGACCGCAGTTCGGATTCCCAAGAGATTCAGCGGCAAAGTCTCTGTCCATAGGCTTGCGTCTGGTTGTGCCCGTAGTGATGACTTCAGTTGGCGATGAAAACGTTCCACTAGTCCATTCGCGATTGGGTGATAGGCTGTGGTACGTATGCGGGTGGTACCAAGCAGATTTGTGAGTGCGCGAAAAAGTGCGGATTCAAACTGGGCACCGCGATCAGTGGTGATAACCGATGGAACACCAAATGAGGCAACCCATCGCGTTAATTACAAAAGCACGAGCGACTGTTTCAGCTGTGATGTCAGGTAGAGGGATGGCTTCTGGCCAACGCGTGAAACGGTCAATACAGGTCAACATGTATACACATCCATTTGATGTGGGTAATGGTCCAACAAGATCAATGTGAACATGCGAAAATCGGGCATCTGGAGTAGAAAACTCAGACAGGGGTGCAAAGGTATGGCGATGGACCTTTGAGCGCTGACACTGTATGCACGATTTTGCCCATTGTCGCACATCACGGTTAACACATGGCCAAACGTAGCGGTCCGTGATGAGGCGTTGCGTAGCGCGAATTCCAGGGTGAGATAGGGAGTGAAGAGCGTCAAACACTGCACGACGCATCTCCACTGGAACAAATGGACGTGCGTTTCCAGTAGAAATGTCACAAGTTAATGTAATGTCACATGATGGTAGGGGAACTTGTTTGAACGTGAGCGAGGATGACGATGTGCGCAAGCGTTGAAGTTCCTCGCTGGTGTTCTGCAATTCCGCCATTTTGTGGAAATCGATGAGTGCAGTATGATCCGTGCGAAGAGCATTTAGTTCGACACGAGATAGGGCATCTGCGGCAGGGTTATCTCCACCTTTAACATGTCTGATATCACAGGTAAACTGGGAAACAAAATCGAGGTGGCGAATTTCGCGAGGGGAGTGTCTGTCCGTTGTGGTGCCGTGGGCATATGTGAGCGGTTTGTGGTCCGTTAGCACATGAAATTGACGACCCTCGAGTGAGTGACGAAAATGGCGGATGGCAAGGTATATGGCCAAAAGTTCGCGACCAAATGTGCTGTAACGTGTCTCTGCTGGTTGAAGTCTCTTTGAGAAGAAAGCGAGTGGTTGCCATGCATTGTGAATTCGTTGTTGAAGAACAGCTCCCACTGCGACATCCGAAGCGTCCGTCATGACGCACAGAGGCGCGTCTGGCTTTGGATGTGCAAGGAGAGTGGCGTTAGCGAGGGCAACTTTGATAGCGTGAAATGAAGCGGTGGCAGAGTCATTCCAAGGGAGTGGTGCCGACTTCTTTCCGGCATTAGAAAGTAGATCGGTGAGTGGTTGGAGGACCTGGGAACACTGGGGAATGAAACGGCGGTAGAAGTTGACGAGACCGAGAAATTCCCTGAGTTTGGTGAGAGTTGTTGGTTGGGGAAAATCACGGATAGCACTGACCTTTCCAGCAAGTGGTTGCACTCCGTGACGGTCAACGTGATGTCCAAGGAATTCCAGTGACTCTGTGCCAAACAGACATTTCGCGGGGTTGATGATCACGCCGTATTGTTGGAGGCGGTCAAACAGAAGGCGAAGATGCGTTTCATGTTGATCGGCATCAGTACTGGCAACTAAGAGGTCATCGATGTAGGCATAACAAAAGTCCAAACCCCTTGTTACTTCATCAATGAAGCGTTGGAACGTTTGGGCGGCGTTGCGCAAACCAAATGGCATACGGGTAAATTCGAAGAGCCCAAACGGAGTCGTGATAGCGGTTTTAGCAATATCGTCTGGTGCCATGGGAATCTGATGGTATGCGCGGATGAGGTCGATCTTGGAAAATATCACAGTGCCATGTAGTGATGATGTAAAGTCTTGGATATGTGGCACTGGATAACGATCGGGCACTGTGGATTTGTTGAGAGCCCGATAGTCACCGCATGGACGCCAATCCCCAGGTTGCTTTTTGGGGACCATATGAAGAGGTGAGGACCAGTTACTGGCCGAAGGGCGTACGATACCTAAGTCCATCATGTGTTGGAACTCGTCTTTGGCGACTTTCAAACGGTCAGGTGCAAGACGGCGTGGGCGTGCGGCTGTAGGGGGGCCAGTCGTGATGATATGGTGCTCAACGTTGTGTTTGATTGGAGTGTCACTATAGGTGAGACGCGTTATGCTGGGGAAATCCTTCAAAATGTCCGCGAATCGAGATGGGGTGGGCGGTTTGAAGATGGGGCTGAGTGATGGCGATGTTGATGCTTTTCCATCGATGCTTAAGCTGGTCGTAGCATCAACTAGCCTGCAGTTGCGAATGTCAACAAGAAAGTTGAAATAACGAAGGAAATCTGCGCCTATGATTGCATGTTGAACGTCGCGACGATGAACACCCATCGGCATGGCCGCCGAATCCCAATGTCAAGTGTCAATGACCTTTCACCATAAGTAGCGATTTACGTTGCGTTAGCTGCTTGAAGGTCATGTCCATGACAGCGGTGGGCGCGGTCGTGAGATGAAGGAGGGATGACACTCACCTCTGCTCCTGTGTCCACCAGGAATTGTTGCTTCGTTACTCGATCTGTGACATAAAATAGGCGGTGAGATGGGGAACGGCCGACAAAGCATGTCGCCCCTACTTGCCGGCTTGGTCGTTTTCCTGGTGATCGGCCTTTATAAGAACATGGCTGCGTACATTTGTGGGCCATAGCTCCAAATTTCTGGTGGTACCAACACTCTGCGTCGTGCGTGGCCGTGGCTGCTGATCTACGGTCATCAGTGCGTTGGCGACGCGGTTGACTGCGGCTGCGACTGCGTTCACGTGGACAGCTGGTGAGGGTGGATATCATTGATGCCAAATTCGCTACTTCGGCCCGCAGTTGTTGAATTTCGGTTGGTGGCGGAGATTCAATGGTAGTGATGTGTGCAGAGACGGGTGCCTGGGTAGGGGAGACTTCCATGATTTTATCTGCTAACTTTGCCAATTGGTCGATGTCGACCTCTTCTGAGGTGGAAGCAAGAATTAGCCGAGCATTGGTTGGAAGCCGCTGGAGAAAAAGTTGTTTCATTATTGATGGCTCCAATGTTCGCTCCCCCAACAGCTGTTGCATCCTGCGGAGCAGTTGGGAGGGCTTTCGATCCCCCAACTCCTCTGTTGTCAAGAGTTGATGCAAGCGTTTTTGTTCAGATATAGATGTGCGCTTGATAAGCTCCTTTTTCAGCGTTGTGTATGGAGCCTCTGAGGGTGGAGTTATTAAAATATCCCTCACCTCCTGCGCTATAGTTGGCTGCAGGGACGCCACCACATAAGCATATCTGGTGTGTTCGGAGGTTATGCCTCGAGTGGTGAATTGTGCCTCCACTTGGGTGAACCATATTGTTGGGTCAGATGGCCAGTATGGTGGGAGTTTGAGGCTGATGGTAGCGGTTACGGGTGGCTGTGCTGTTGCGCCGGTACTAGTTGTAGCAGGAGTAGTAGGCATCGCTGCAGTTGATTCCAAAATTCCACTGTTTTGTTGTATAGATCACGTCTGGGTCACCAGTTTGGGGGTTTTGGTTGATGGAATAATGGAATACACACGCTGTTGGTCGTACAGCAACTTTATTCTAACAATCGAACAACTAGACTACCGTATTTACAAGAGAGGATTTGGAGACATGTGTCTCGTTTGATGGTTGAAAGAAGTGTTAGCGAAGAAAGTAATAAAGGAGAGTGAGTGAAGAATCTAATAAGTAAGGTGGGGCTGACTATCCAATTTAAAAGCAATAAAAACTAGAGACTGAAGGAATGTACTAATGGACTTTGTGGCTAGGTGATAAAATGTGGTAAGAGGGACAAAGTAATAAAAGTGAGGCTTGGCTCAGTAATAGTAATCAATCAATTAGGGAGATTGATACCGTAGGGTCATAACTTTTACCCACCACTGGACTGTTGCTGGGGCAGTGTACGAGGGGTTAAAAGTTCACAGATTAAGCTATAATTATATGGAAGAAAACGCTACAAGATCACCGAGGCCATACGTTTTGTTTTTCGAAGTTTTTGTAAGCACAAGTAGGGCCTATACCACAAACAAACACTGACGTCAAAGTTATCCTTTGCGACTGAGTTCAAGTAATGTAGGGCAAGGATAAATAACAATCGAAGCCCAGAGCCCAAGTCCTCAGAAGATTGTCCTCACAAACATTATGGGTTGAAGTAACAGAAAAATAGGACCGATGGGAAACGTACGGGTCATCGGTAGTGAAAAAAAACCAGACGGTATGGGGTGGTCCGAGATGACAGGTCCGGGGTGTGAATGGGGAAACCAGATGAAACTCATTATGTGTACATGTATTTGGAAGGGAGAGAAAGGAGCACCCCCTGATGTTTGTACCAATAGTTTCCAAAGGGGATCATAATTATGCTGGGATGTTGAAGTCCAATATTTTTCAAGGCGGCGGTTGGGGTGTTTGGATGAGGCACTTGTAGTCTATGCATGAAAAGACCTGAAGAAATTGATCAAGATTATGCTTGGGGCAGTTCGCTGTCTCCGGTGAATGGAGATCCAGTTCTTTTGTACCGGCGAAAGGGCATTTTGAAGCTACTATATGGCCATTGAACACAAACAGGTAGTCCCGAGACCCGTGCTGGTTGTCACTTCTGGCCGGATACGTATAGTCCCTATACCAAAGTAAGATGATCTCAGCCAGAACTATAGAGGTATCAGTTTGAGCTCTGTAGTGGTAAAAACCTTCAACATGATGATTCTCAACAGAATAAGACCTGACATCCATCTGAGAAACAACCAGAATGGCTTCAGAGTTGGAAGAACTGCCGTGGGACACGTACTGGCACTACAGAGGATCATATATAGGGGTAAAAACCACTAATCTAGAGTGCAGTAATAGCATTCATTGATTCCAAAAAGGCCTTTGACAAAAGCTTGGCGTGAGACAGTGCGAGCGGCAAAAGCCGAAATTCAAAAACGGTGGGGTCCCGGACTCGACATTGGGCACAAAATCGGCCGAGAATAACGTGGCGCACTTGAACAAAATCAAAAATCTCAAGTTAGCATTCAAGAAACTCTTTACGGGTCGACAGATTTTGATAAATTGCATCGACGCAAGGTTTTAGAAAGTGGATTCTAGACGCTCTGTGGGGCGATCTGAGGCAATTTCTGACCACTCTAACCGTTTTATTTTAAGCAAAAGATCACAATATTTTGTTTAAAGCTAAAGATCACCATTTAAACATCATTTTCGAATTTGGAGTCGTTGAATCAGCTATTCTGAGCTATAAAATCAAATGTAGGCTACATTTTTTTTCAGGGACGAAAAACGTAGGGGGTTTGGGGGTTTGGCAAACGATATAAAAATCCCCACTTTAAAAAGTGTGTGCGTGGGTAGGGGGATCCTTCCCCGTCTCCCACCGATCGACATGCATCATTATCTTCACTCCGAGGGTCCTACATAAATACAAGTTTGACAGCAACTTTTCTTATTTTGGAAAAATGCCATACTAAAATGTTTCTGTTAACTTTATAACGTGTAGGCCTACGTAAACTCGAGACTTATAAAAGGGGATGCCTACAGCTTGATGGAATTTCACTTGCCTGTGAAATTTGAGGTGAATATTTTGATCAACAGGAATGCACCAGAGGCGAAAAAACTCAAGGTACGGCACATCAACAGGAATTATTGCACGACAAATAGTTACACGCTTGATGCATCCGTACCTGTGAGCTTACTGCAGGAGCGCAACGCTGAACATAATTTCGTTACAAGGCAACTGGCTGATCCTGGGGATGAGGGTGTCTCTACGCTGCAAGGCGCTATGTGATTGGTGTAGATATGATTTAAGGAAATACAGTGTACTAATCGCGAACAATTTAATTCGAATTCTTGATACCATTCAAGAATAAATTTAATATGATTTAAGGAAATACAGTGTACTAATCGCGAAAAATTTAATTCGAATTCGAGTCACTTTTAATGGAACAAAAAAAAGCACTCTTTGTGGAGACGATAACTCCAGAAAAACACATTGCACTGATTTGAGATTGTGTCCCATTAATGACTGTGTACACTGTACACTGAATTGAAATTTCGTTCAATAATTGTTTGGGATAGGCCTATGGGACACAAATGGTTTGAAAATCGACGGGAACCATTCAAGAATAAATTTAATATAATGTAAGGAAATACAGTGTACTAATCGCGAAAAAATTCAATTCGAATTCGAGTCACTTTTAATGGAACAAAAATAGAGCACTCTTTGTGGAGACGATAGCTCCAGAAAAACACATTGCACGGATTTGAAATTGCGTACCATAATTGACTGTGATATACGTGACAATATATTCGAAATTCGACAGAAACCGTTGAACACGAAACATTATACAAGAAAAACAAAAACGACAATGTGTAAGAGCACTGCCGTACATTTACCCAAAAAAAATTGGTTCTAGAACCGCGCCTGGTTTACGATCGTCCTGCGTGAGGCGTGTCACTCACGCCAAATGCGTGAAACTCACGCCAAATGCGTGAAACTGTGACGGTCCGGGGACATATCCCTCACGGATAGAAGTGGGATGTTACGTTTTGGCGGGGTTTTGAAGAGAAAAAAAGCCTGAAATCATGTGATGGCAGGAGACCCGATCCCTGCAGCTCGCGTGGTATCTGCATCTCGTTTCTTTTCTCCACTTAACAATGGAACACATTAGACAGCCCGCCTTTAATGTCGGTTGTTAAGGCCAAAAGAGTATCCGGTTTCTGGTATGGAGCTTGCCCCAAAAATGGTGCGGTGACGCGGTTTTTTTTTCTTCTTCAAATGTCGGCTGATGTTGCAGATAACGCTTCGATCCCCTTAAATATGGCTGGAGAATTATACACCCACATACGCTCTCGACCGAAGCGAACATTTTTGGGGAAATTTAGAAAGTCGAGACAAAAATCAGAGAAAACGGTAATGTCAGTTCCATAATTTTATACGACCATCGCTCCCTCAGTCTGGCTTCCAGACGCACAATTATAAAATTGCAACACCGTCTGCAAATGGTGCTCGACTAAATTTAGTGCAAAACATATGGGAGCCAAGAGAGGCCACATAAAATACTCGAAACGCGTTAAAATTGTGCAGCAGCAGGATCGCAATCAAACCAGTGAGTTTGGCGGTTTTGAGACATCATCTTACATTAAAAAAAGTTTTTAAGTTTGCCGACGTGCATGGCTACGGCGACACACGCAAAGACCAGAAACCGGAGACTTTTTTTTTTGATGTAATGGACATCTGCAGTTACCTCTCAAAATAAACCTTTGCTCCAATCAACACAACCAAATGGCACCAACATTTGAGATTGACAAAGCATGGTTTATTATCACGGACTTCCTCTCTACGAGTTTCTTAACATATTTTATTAATTTCTTGACACACAGGTTAAGTTTTATCGAAGAACAAAACGTTAGACCATAATGATTACACAACCAACTTCATAATTATGCACGTAACCAGGTTTGCTTTAAACTTAGTACATGTACATTGAGTACCGATCGAATATGATTTCCGTATTAAGTACAAACCAAGTAACGTCCAAATAAACTGATGTTGCACTGTGTGATGAAGCATGGTGTCTTGACTCAAAGTGCTCCCTTCTATTTGGAATCCTTCTATCCAGGCTTAAAAAGTAAACAACTACTTCCCCAAGGAACAAGTCTCTTTACCGTGGAATTGAATGATAACAGCAAATTTTCCCATTAATTCAGTGATGGTGTAGATGATGTACTTGTGATATACATATATCACAAAGTACATCACACTTCCAGTCACGTCTAAATCACAAGTTAATTCACAAAGTCGAGTCACAAGTAACAGGGGACGAACCGCAACTCTAACTCCCTAGGCACTTTTGCTAGGATTTAACCTCAGTCCTGCAAAATCCTCCAACTGCCTCCATGTAAAAATTGCATACAGCCTCAATCCTCCAAAATCCTCCGTTATTTCTTGAATGTGGTTTTTGGAGGGGTGACCACTGCCTCAATCCTGCAAAATCCTCCTGCAATCACTGTCAATACGTTGAGGCAGAGCCAGTGACATCCTGAAGCAGTGGGGAGGATTTCAAGTATAATATAGGCCTACATTTATGCACAGCTGAGCATAAAAAATACAAGGTCCGGTCTAAGACCTTGACACAGTGCATCCTCCAAAATCAGCAACACACTTTTGCAATATGCAGCCTTAGTCCTGTAAAATCCTCCAAGAGGATTTTGGAGGATTTGGGAAGGTAAGGGTCATCAAAGGAGTTCCTTCATCACAATTCACTTGAATACTTTATAAGTTGACTTGGGACTGGATGACTTTGTGATCGACTTGTGATTGACTTGAGATGACTACAACATTCTTGAGACCTTCTTTAGGAAAGAGACAATGGCAAAAGTTTAGGAACTTTAATGCGAAGAAGAAAGAAAATGACAGAGGCACTATGGAGTAAAAGACTGGGAGATTTTATCGTCTCTTCTTCCCTTGTGTTTGCTGGACGGATACAACCGGGGCATGCTTGGTTTGAGCAAGCTTGTTGATGTAGTACAGGTCCACCAGTGAGAAGATAAAACTGTGTCAACAAGAAAAAAAGAAAGAAAACAGGGATATGTATCGGGATTCGTTTGAAGGAATTTGCAGACTTGCACAGCTTCTTGGCAACACTTCTATCTTCCATTTAGGATAAATTTCGTACAGCTGCTAAGCAGAAAATATTTCTATTCAAAGATCAGTGCTTAGCAAATATCAGCGGGGAACAAGTCACAAGTGACATACCTATGCCATTTGGCTGGTAACCAGTTTCTGCTAAGCAGAAACATTTTTTTTCCTCAGCAAATTTCTGTGCTACGCAACTCCATGAAAATGGCACCCAATTATAAAGTGAATGTTCCCTACAAGATTCATTTTATGAGTCGACGACATTTAATTGACGGTCCTAATTCTTTGATTTGACCAAAGGCAAAGGCGAAAGGAATTAAGGAAGGGTGCGTTGCTGTGATTACTCACCAAGTTGTGACACACACCCGATGAACGAGCCCAGAGGCAAACATGGCCATTCCCAGGCACAAGACCACTGCAAAAGATATAACCAATAACAAGTTGAGATGTAAGACACTTGCTGTAAAGTCATTCACAGGTAGGAAGACGACTTAAAAGTAGTGACTCTGAGTCCGTGGTGGAGTCGAGAGTCTCGTGATGGTATCAAGTGCGTCACACCTCCAGTCACACGTAATTCCCACGTTCAAATCACAAGCCCAGTCACAAGTTAAACAGAGGATGCAAGATCACAATGGAACTGTGCCTTTGTCACACTGGGACTGGATGACTTATGATTGACTTGTGATGACTTAGGATCCATCACACGTACCTTGCCAACAACACCGCTCTAAGTTCAAACTCGTGTGCTGAAGATTTATTTTCTTCTTATTTTAACTGGGTAGCCCATTCAGTGGAATCCACTGATCTCCCATGGGGCCCAGTAAAGAGAAGATAATGTGAAGAAATTACAGATTTAGATGTGAGAGGAAATCCCCAGAAGAATATTCTGAGGAAAACCACAGAATGAAGTAGGGACTGAAATCCCAATCCTAATATTTGCCCAGGCGGGAATCAAACCCGGTTCACAGCAGTGGAAGGTGGTGAAAGTACTGCTACGCCAACCTGACTGTCCTAAGATGGCATCAAGTCACTAGAAAATTAATCACTTATATTTTAAAACTTTTGGCTAGTCACATGACTTAAGATCCGGAGCAGGTGCAGTTTTGTTTAGAGCACGGTACTGGTTCCAAGGATCCAAATTTGGATCTGTACCGAGACAAACCTGCTCTTCGTAGTGGTAGCTGAGGTGGACTCCCAATGTGCATAAATTTGCATAATGTTGTTATGCCATGCAGAAAGAATCAGACCTAGTTTGGGAGACATTGTAAGAAAAAGTCTACACTCATGATTACCTTCAGGGAATATCTTCATCTGGAAGCCTTTTCCAAACAGCAAAGATTCCAAATTTCCGACCCCCTGTTTGACGTAGTTAAGAAACATTAGCAAGAATTGTGAATTACAACTGACTAAAGCTGCCTTCCTGCAGCGCCTTTAAGACTGTTTTGTTGCATAGACTAATCCGGCGACAGCCATTTACTGAGGTGTCAATAAGTTTGTGCGAGTTGCGCTCAGGTAGTACGCATGCTCCTCCTCCTCGTCCAAAATGCGCGCACACCTTGTCTTTAAGAACGCGTACAGCATGCGCTTGAGCGTGATACCATCGCAGTAACAACTTTTAACACTGCAGGCCTACCTACACAACAGACATAAAATCAACTTAAAAAAATTATATAAAACGGACTTAAAAATTGAGAATTTAGTGTAATTGAATACTAAATTAGTTGAAAATGCACGGCCCTAAATAGGGACTCCAGACGGACTTTTGTCCAAGGCTTGGACTCGATTAATGAAACTCAGCCATTTGAGAGGTCAATGCAAGGATACAGTTAGAGTGAGAGCGAAGAGCACAGAGCCAAGGAAACCGCCCAGGATTGTCATCCACTCGGAGGCTGCCAGCTGGACTTTGAACATCTGCATCCCTGCGAAGGTGGAGACGGCTAGCAATGATGCCAGCAAGAAGGAGATGCTCGTCGAGACCGCTGTAAGTCAACCAAAAGAAACAACACTGCATTAGCATTTAACCAAGTGATTTTAATTCTATTTAAATTTTAAGAGAGACAGAAAAACTGACCCAAACAGTACTTTTAACTTAACCCAAACCCCCTAGTACTAGTTCCCCAGGACTACTCTTCTAAATCTAACCGAGTCCGATGGTTACTCATGACTCATGTGAGTTTCCTGCTCGATCCAACACAGTCCCACACAACCCAACTTGCCAAGCTGTTAATTAGTGTTAAGCACCTGAAAATATCAAATGACCTGCATGCTCAATCCAGATCCAACAGAATCCAACTGTGCCTTTTTATTCATCCAAGTACAACTTGGCGTTATTAACCAGTGCCCAACAGAATCTGACTCTGAATGTTTTCAGTTGCCTGCTGAATCCAACAGATTTCAACAGGAATATAAACAACGGGTTAACTGCTCAATTCAACAGGACCCAGCGGGTAATGTAAAACAGTTGGACCCTGTTGGATTGAACAGGGTTCATCTTCAGGGTTAAGCTAGCTGTTCTTTAATACTCCCACATCTGAAATCTTTATCAATATCATGTTTATTTTGGAATTTAAACATGGAAAATGGGATTTTTAATTTCTGAAGCAGAATAAATACCCGTAAGATTGTGCACAAACAAAATATCAAAATGTTAATCTCAAAAATAGACAACTTCCTTTACATACAGTAGGCCTAGTACTACTAGTACACTACAATGAATAAACAGCGCCCTCACATCCCTGCGTACGTACGGTGTACGCCGCGACTCGAGTCAAGAGAAGATATATTTTTATTTCGTAAACATCAGGGGCCTATTGCAAAAGAAAGTTACCCCTAATAAAGTATCTATAGAGAGCTAAAACACAAGGGGGAAAGGCATCTATCAACTTACCCATCCTTGAAATGTGCACAGCGAACAATCTACGGTAGTTGCAGTCGGTACCGTTGCAGATGTGTACAGGTGGCAATGTCAAAGGTCAAATCATCGCATTATTTGTTTCATTCACTAATTGGAGCAAAGAAATTCAAAATGAAAATAAAAAAAGGAAAAAATGTAATTTGTTTGAACATTATTTCTTTCGCTGGAAAGTTTTTATTACATACTAAAATAGAAAAAAGAATGAACATTTATGAACGAGGCTGTCATTGGACGGGGGGGGGGGGGGGGGGGGGGGGAGGCGGGGCAGGTACAATCTCTCGATAGGGGAGCTGTTCAAATCCGATGATTATTAACACTATATCAGAAGATGTACAAATACACCCGCCCCCCAAGCTGGATCTGTGGATCCGCGCCTGATTTCAGAAGAAGGGAGGGGGGGGGTGCAGAGTCATATTGCTGTTGATTTGATGGGGGGGGGGGGGGGTAGGGCAAATATTCCCCTGCCCATGCTCGGAAAACAAAAGTTGAGATTATGTTAAAAAAGTTAAGAAATATTTGGGGAAATGTGCTTTTCCCCGCTATCCCCCCTCCCCCCCGCCGGTTGCTCGAAGACACGCACTATCGGCTTCCATGCATCTCCCCCCCCCCCCCTCCCCCCGTCTAAAAATTAAAACAACGATGCGAGGGCACAATAAGCTCGTACGGTATTGAAAGTATTGTGTGAAATCTATCAAAATGATCCCTGCCAGTGCCAAAGCCATATATAAAATGCGACGCTTAAAATGCAACGCCAGGCTCCTTCTTCACCGTACCGTGCAATTATGGACGGGGTAACGTTTGTCGGGGACCGGGATTGTGCACCGTCCCACGCAAAAATTACGCTGTGCTAAGGCTAGTTTGTCCCCGAAAATTGACCAAAAATAAGCCCCAAAGATTCCCATAAACGCTATATTGTGCGATGATAACGCGTAGCCGGACCAAGCGAAATGTAAAACGCGAGAGTTATGGCTGAAACATCTATATGATCATGAGAATTTCGCTCAAAACTTTTCTGAAATGAAGCGCGCTACTAACAACCAATTTTAAAGCTGTAAAAAGGCCTACAACATGCAATTTTATCTGTTTACAGGACATTATATTCCTTTAAAATATTCGTTCGGAAAAGAAAATCGAAATCATTAGAAAAAACACGTACTTGCACAAGAACGGTAATGTTCAGCGACGCGAATATTTATCTATCTACAGCCGATGGGTTAATTCCGTCGCGGGATGCGCTGGCTTATGCAGTCGCAGTTAGCAGCGGTCAATTTAGATTTTTCGTAAATGCTAGCAAGGCCTTCAAGTTTATTTAAAAAAAAAATGTAATCCCTAAAAGACATTCTGGTCTTCTATTTAAGTTTAATTTTTCACCAACGCGCCACAAAATTGTTTCCTAATTTGTCATCTGAAGTACGATCGATCGAGTACACCGAGTTGCACTACAGTCCGCATGTGTATAGATATTTTTCTTTCAGTTCATAGACTGATTGAACCTTTAGGTGCTAATTTCATAATTTCTGCACATTAATGCTCCTATTCCAGCTGATAGGTCTCGGAAGCGCGCCACCTGACGGTTCCAGTTATCAAACAAACCTGGCCTCAGTTTTCAAGTTTGGTCACCATTTTGTTCACCTCGAAATAACATAATGAAACAAATAGTTTCACATATTCGTTTATGTACTCCATTACCGTTCCTTTTATAGCCCTCATCTTTTGCAGATCATCACCTAAATTTACAGGAAAGGTTTTCAGGTGCTCTTTTATTTTGTTGTAATTAAAAAGCAAACTCGCCCTTAATTTTTTTTATCCTTTTTGGCCTGGTTTTGATCCTTTTTGCTTGTGGTCCTGTGCTCATTTCCTTAAAAAAAGGCCTATTAATCACATCAACAATAAAATTATATATCGTAATGTTACCACTTTGGCAATTTTTGGCAGGAATAAAATGCCCTGTTGTAAATATCGCCACTTTTTCCTTCATCTTGTTTTGTATTATTTTGTTTATCAAAAATTACCGATTTTTTTTCTGTTTTTCTTCGCAAGCTTATGTTCTTGAGGCTCTGTTGAGCTTAAAACAGACAATGTTGCAATTGGGAATGTTTTCCAGTTTGGGAAAATTATTGGCTAAGCTAAGAATTCTGACACTCGGACAAAACTGTTGAGGGCGCACTCACTTGACTTTGGCCGCCGCAGCTAGCTGCTGGTGATCTGGTGATGGAGTAAAACTTGCATGATTGACGTTCTTTGACTTTTGAGCCAGGTACGTACATGTAGCTACTACTAGTACTAAGTGTATGCCTGCATGCAGGCGGCAGAGATATCGGATATCCTGATAACTTGAAGAAAGCAGTTATTTTGACTGTTTATTTTGTTCATACCGTTCTTCTATGTCACCTGCCTGGCCCTGGTCACTGCACATGCTTTGGCTTTGCATTCCATTTGCACTTGCAGGAAAGATTCCCATATCTATCTGGCCATCATTTTTCCCTGTCATTCCTGTGCACAAATCGCAGAATGAGACTGGCCTGAAAATTTCTAAGTGTCTTCTCAGTAAATACTTGAATTTTCCCTTCTAATTTTGACTTTCTAGGAGTAGGACATGTTTAATTAAATCATGGAGGAATAAGAACATGGTTGTTTAAATGCATGTTACTTGTTTTATGCTAGGTCACTGAAGTTAGGGAAAAATTAGTGATGGCCAGATAAGGGAATCTTTCCACGTAAACTGAAGAACAGAAAAATAATCTGGCAAATTTGATTTGACAACCGAGCCGGAGTGGTAGGCTATAGTCAATACACATAGTCCATGGCTAAAAAAAGAATGTTCCCAATATGCAAATAAAACATTTAATTTTAAACAAAGCCTCATAGTCATATAAGTTACAAAACATTCTATTTGGGGGAAAGAATGTTGCTACCTGAAGCTCACGTTCTTTTCTTCATATATCATCTCAATAAAGGTCATTTATTGCAAAACTTTTGAAAATACCCTGGGACCCTGAGAAACATTTCCAATTTTGTTAAAAAAAATTGGATCTCCATGGGCTTTGTACACAACCGCTGAAGTGGCGTCTGGACACTGTTTTCTTTCCATTATGTATAGTAAATGTTATGAAATTGAATAATATTGCTTTGTACTGACTGGATTGACTTAAAATTTTGGCAATCTGCTTTTGTTGGATTAAATATTATTTATAAATGTTAATCAAATACTGATATTTAATTTATCATGTTTATATTATTCAGATGCTGTACTTTTAAATTGATCTTTCCTTTAGATTGAGTAGTTTCGTAGCTTGTCATCATATTACCAAAGAGCTACCAAATAAATAGGTAATAGACGTTTTGTTCGTAATGGCTGAGAACCCGGGCACCACACCCGTGAAATCCCAGATCCAGCGAGCCCTGCGCACCAGCGCTGGCGATGGCGACCTGCAGACGGTGGCAAGGCTGATCCAGGGACTGGCTGACGTCGACGGGGTGGATGACCATGGCTGGACCGCCCTCATGCTGGCGGCCAGGAACGGACATGACAAGGTGGTCAAGCTGCTGCTTGATAAGGGGTAAGTTTAACAAGCCCAAGGAGGAGGAAGAGTTTGTCCTGCTCCTTGTGATTGCTGGCGGAATCAGGAGGTGATGATCGCCTTCTACCTCCCTATGTCATGGACATGGGCTGCTCCAGGGGGATGCTGGGGTATGAGCCCCCTCAACCCCCCCCCCCCCCCCCCCAGCAGACTTTCTGGTGTGTAAAAAATATCATTGAAATTCGCTATGGGCTCAGTGCTCAGGTACCCCCTCAATGGAAACTTGGAGAGTTGGGGAGACCACGGAGAGAGAAATTTAAACGCATTGCTGACGACAATTGGCACTCGCGCAAAGACTCTATGGCTTTGTGTGTTCTAATTAGCCCCATATACATGTATGCGTGTAAACCACCAGACAACTTGAATTGTAACTTTTGCTTCAGACGCACCTCTTATTCTGTCTCCTCTCCCCCCCCCCCCCCCTCACAAACCCTGCCAGAATTTGGGCTCCAGAAAGTAGATGGTTGAGAGATTATTGAGCTGAATTTTTAATACAGCTTTTTTATCAGCCCCTCATGTCTGGGTTTTGTAATGATGCACAATATAGGCCAAAAAAAAAAGAAACTGATCGTAACTACCTGTAGATAAGAAGTTCCTGAATGTCTCATCACCTACAAGAGAACATTGAAACAGTTTCATTGATAATAATGCACTTCACCAGTTTAAACTAATCATGACACAAATTGTTTTTTCCTCAATGCACTCTGCCGTCTAGATGTGACCACACCCTAATGAACAAGGCAGGCCAGTCTGCACTTGCGATTGCTGAGTTCTGGCACCACCCTGCCGTCTCGCATCTCATCACCCAGCACATCCAAGGTAGCAACAGTAGCAGCAGCAGCAACAACAATGTTGTCAACTTCTTCGGGCTGAGCTCTTTGGATCGCTTCAGCCACAAGCGGACGGACGTGCAGTGGCTGAAGGAGAAACTGCACCACCCATCCACGACGTTCGTTCTGTTCAGTCAGAGCAGCCCGTACATCACTTGGTCGGACGAAGGCAAGTGTCAGGTCTGCCGCTTCCATTACGAGCAGATCAAATTCCTCTTTGAGAAGCCGGAGAAAGAGGAGCCAGTGACCATCTTTCTTGGCATAGGAGATGTTGTGGCTTCTAAAACCAAGAAGACTTCCACTCACAATCCTACCTCCAGGAGTTTTGATTCCAGCCTGGACCAACCTGCCTGGTTCGCAGTGGATGCAGGTGACGTCCCCTTAGAACACCTTCAGGAGGCACAGCCGAACGCAGAGCTGCTGTCCCCAAGAAACTACCTGGCCCTGATGTCGGTCGCGGACGAAGAGGCGGGTGTCATCGGCCAAGCAAGGGCACTGTTGTCGTGGCATGACAGATACAAGTTTTGTCCCACCTGCGGCAGCCAGATGCACATCCAGGAAGCTGGCTATAAGCATACATGCCAAAACAAAGGTATGAAATGTTTAATCCGTGCAAAAATTCTAACTAGAAAGTTTTCTATCTAGAAATATTTTCTCTTATTTTCTCTGCATATATTGTTCAAGCATGTATTGTTCAAGTAATGCTGGTCTTGGAACGTATGCCTAGAACAATCAAGTAAAAACTTGCCCACGCCCAGACATAAGTCTTAGATCATTAGGACCTCAACAAATAGGTCAGAGTCCACGGTTAAATCTGGGCAGGAGCCAGGGCTCAAGTGGTCAAGACGTTCGGCGGTAGTGTTCGATGGTCGCTGGTCAGCCGCTAACATACACAGCAGCCAGGCGCTATGCACTCACCCATACATACCATCAGCATCAGGTGATTTGCATATTGTAGCCTACATGTAGCTGCTTGAGGTCACTATTCAGGCGTCATACAGTACGTACATGCAAAGGAATGATGACAGCGCGAGGCTGCTGTATATACGTATGTTAGCGGCCAACCAGGCTTTTAAACAATATGGGACTAATGTGACGTTAAATGTGCAAAGTTTTCAATGTTATACCTGGGACTCAGACTGGGCAGTGTTGTACCTGTCTGGTAACAAGTATGCAGAGGTCAGGTTCCAAATAAAAGACAAGTCATTTAACTTGTCTGGTCATGAGTAACAGAGGGTGAATAGTAATGCCTTTGCCATAGTTTATTTGTCTTTGGACTAGATTATAATTATGCGATTGATTTGAGATGGAATTTTGAGGACTTGTGAGTAATTTATTATTAAAAGGGGAAAAAAAGAGAAAATAAAATATAAGTTGATGAAATAAGTAATCAGAAAATAAACTGATTGCTAGTTTCGCTTCTGTTCATACCTCAAGTAAACATGAATGATATTCTTGTCATGGAATTGTTTATGAGTTCCGTTGACTCTAGCTCTTGCATTTCAAAACAACATCCAAGGATTTTCGCCTTTCTGAAAAGCCCTTCCAATATTCCTTCCTCCATGCCACAACTAAAAAGATAGTATCTGTATCTGTATCCCAGGGGAAACATATCACACCAACTTGTTGTGCATCTCGTATGGGACTACGCCAAAATTATATCACCTAGAATAGAAATATACACGTAAAATGAAATAAAAAAATAAATGATAAAACTACCCCCAAAATTGTTAAAAGTAATCATGAGGACTTGATGATGGATGTGGCTACAGCAATGTAGGCATGGGTGGCTTGTGCGTAAAGCGCTCGCCTCTCACCAAGGTGACCACGGTTCGAATCCTGGCCGCGGATCGCATGTGAGTAGAGTTGTGCGTTGGTTCTCTCCTGTGCCACGAGGGTTTTTCTCCGGGCCCTCCGGTTTTCCTCCCTCCGGAAAAATCAAACACTTTCGATCTCAGGCTGTGCTCCGTGGTCATATATGGGTCGATGTGGCCGGCAGCCATAGGCGCCTTTACGTGCCAGCGGCCCGACCACGTTGTAGCCGCGTCCTTCGCAATTCAGCATACCAGCTGCGAGTAAGGATGATTAGCCTCCCAAATTATTATTATAAGGACCTGACTGTGACCCAGCTTGTACATTTTGTCTCACTCTATAATTTTACTTCAGAATGTCGCAGTCTGAAGGGCATTCATAACACCAGCTATCCGCGGGTCGACCCAGTCGCCATCATGGCCGTCATCCATCCTGATGGAAACCAGTTGCTGCTCGGAAGGAAGAAGCAGTTCCCACGCGGCATGTATTCATGTCTCGCTGGCTTCATGGAACCAGGTATGTAAGAAGATCAATGCTAGTAACTATCTAAAAACTTGGAATGCCGTGAGCACTCCAGTGCAAATGCTTGCTTGTTCTAATTCAAAAAAGCCTGGTATCAAGATACTCATGTGGGAACATTAGGAATTAGACTTGTTTCTGAAGGAACACAAAAATTATATGCCAAAAAGGACATATTGTGTTTTTAACCAAACGCCTCCGAATAAGCACATATCATGTTTTATAAGGAAATACATTGTGTTTCTTCGAGGCACGTGGAACACATGATGTTTCCAAAAACATGTCTTGTTCACAAAGGAACACTTACTGTTATAAAAAGAACAATTTGTGTTAAAACATTGTGTTTTACACACAGCTGAGCATTCAGACAGGAACAGAAAAATATAAAATGTATTAACCCTAACAGAACTCCACCCATTAAAGTCCAACAGCAGTTTTTTGTTTAAATCGGTTGGGATAGGTTCAGTACCCCTAAACTGATGGTCTTTTACATTGGGTTCGGCATACCTCCAAAAACTAAGTCCAACAGTGTGTGTGTGTACGATTTCCTATTAGGGTGTTGGAATTTGCCAGAATTATGCTAGGGAGTTAGGGTTAAGATGCTTCGTTCTCTAATTTTGCTTACAGTCAGTATCTATTAATTTTGGGGGGTTGGAAATGTGTATCCCACAGTGAATTCTAGACCAGGTGGCGTATCCTATTCGTTGGTACTAATTTAGCCCTCCTATGCAAACATACAAATTTGTCCTTTCAGTCAGAATCAGTCAAGTGACTGTTTTTTTTAATGGTTAAGTGCTCCCTGCCTACACTAAGCAGGATTGATCAACTGGTTGTGACTGTTTATGATACCTGATAAAGCTATTCTTTGAATGTAAGTGATTGATAATACAGCTGGTACCTGGCTGGCTGGTACCTACCAGGTACTTGCTTTTGTCTGTTTACTGACTTTGACTAGTCACAGTGCTTGCTTCAAATATGATCTGACTGTTTGTGACTAGCCTGTGTGAAAGGCATGGCAGGGGAAGAAGATTAAGTTTTGTGACTGTTCAGACAGCAGGAAGGTTAAAGGGAATGTACAACATTTGCTTTTACTGCAATTTTCAGAAAGTAATGGATTTGAGGATTAGTATCTTTTTGCAAATATTGTTAAAATAACTTGTTGCACGATTTGGGGTTGTAGATGCTGGAAAAACCCAGAAAACTAATCGTGTTCTTGTAGTCTGGTTCCCTGACCCCACTTAAGATGAAACGGAGCAATTTATAGACTTTGGGCAATTGTAAGGTCAGAGAATCAGTGTAGCAGGCTTGTACCCCTTCACAGGTGTGTAATCAATTGCAAAGAAAACGCGGAATAACAAATTATGAAGAATTAGGAGCACTTTTTGAAAAAAAAACTAGTTTTCTCCAACGCTGGTCGGCAGACCAGCGTTGGAAAAATCCCATTTTTCTTGAAAATGACAGCACACCAGGAGTCACGATTTTACAGAATGCTTTAGACTGTCATTCCCTAACAATCCAGTAAGGTATTTCGTGATAATTTGATCATTTCATTTAGTGATGTTTAAAAATGTTGTATCTTCCCTTGAAAGAGTCTAGTTTTCAACATTATTTCTTCACTTTATCATCTGTTCTTCATTTATCTTGAATACTACACAGATTTTTGTTTTTTTGTTCTCCAGGCGAGTCCATTGAAGATGCCTGCCGCCGAGAGGTGTATGAAGAGAGCGCCATCAAGGTGGGTCATGTGACCTACCACTCCTCCCAGCCCTGGCCCATGCCGTCCCAGCTCATGATTGGCTGCTTTGGCTACGCCGTCTCCACGGCGATCACCGTGGACACCGAGGAGCTTGAAGACGTGCGCTGGTTCGAACGGCGGGACGTGGCGGCTGCACTGCAGGGTGGTGGGCCAGGCACCGGTGAAGTTGGTTCCCAGAGTAGTGCGCTTTTCCTGCCCCCAAGGCAGGCGATAGCACACCAGCTCATCAAAGCGTGGGTGGGCATGACGGCAAATCTCTGACGAGCTTGTCACCAAGTGCTCAATAAGCTAAAAGCCAGTTTTAATAACACAGTAGTAAATAATTTGTTCATCCTACAGCCCTATCCAAAGACACTGGTGACTACTAATCCACTTCACTTTTTTTTTTTACCCTAACTCCCTAGGCCTTTTTGCTAGGCTGTAACCTCAATCCTGCAAAATCCTCCAATTGGCCTCATGGAAAAATATCATATAGCCTCAATCCTGCAAATTCCTCCATTATTTCTTGAATATGGTCCATGGAGGGGCGACCACTGCCCGAATCCTGCAAAATCCTGCGGCAGTGACTGTCAATATGTTGAGGCTTGGCCAGTACGGCCGGGAGCAGTACGGAGGATTTCAAGCATAATCCAGGCCTATATTAATGCACGGCTGAGCAAAAACAACACAAGGTCCAGCCCAACACCTTGACAAAGTGCATCCTACGAAATCAGTAACACACTTTTACCATGTAACCTCAATTAAATCCTCCAAATTCCTCCACTTTGGCAAAGAGTAGTTTGAAAGAAAAAGCATATGAAAGTTTTTCTTTGAGAGCTCCAAGAATTACAGGCCCCAGTGCTCTATGATAGGGTGGGGGATCTAACAAAAGCCAATTATTGACATTCTGTGTTTTTAATACATCCTTTGCCTCCTAATTATGATCTACGGGTAGAAATCTTGTTTGTACAATGTATTTCATATAAAGAGATCTGATATAAATCAATGGATGCATTTGGGCATTTTAACACCCATATATTTATTGTTGTTTTTCAAAGTATTCATCGAAAAAAAAATGTCAAAATTACAGGTGTAATTCAGATTTTTAGATGAAGAATTAAACCTTTGACCACTCATTTACATTTTTAGGTATCTAGAAAAAGTATTTAGAACAGTAAGTTAAGGCAAATTTTCAACAGCATAGCAACAGAATGGATTTTAATTGTCAAAAGCTTACAGAATTTAATGAAAGACATTTTTTTTAAAGTGTATGTAGTATTTGGCAAAGGATACAGGTGACAAAACAAATTAGCAACAGAGATACATTTGATATTGCAGCTGATGATTAGTGTGCTATTTTTAAAATATTGGGACCAAAAGAAAAAAATTATAATTCCATTTTAGAACTCTGATGCACAGTGGTTTGTTCTCAGGGTTGTGCATTTTGGTCAATGTGGGAAAACTTTGTTTACATTTAGCAGATATTTTAAGGACCGTTTAAATGTTTAGCCATTCACGAAGGCTGGCGCATGGCGTCTGCCCCATTGTGCAGTTCGGTGTGATTGACTTGGTAAATCAACAATGATTGGCACAGTAAATAGCGGTTAGTCATTGGTAAAGTAAAGAGTTATTACGGGTGCATACCTATGTTCCCCAATACCGATGTTCCCCGAAATCCCTACCAATATAACCCTAACCCTAGCCCTAACCCTAGCCCTAATCCTAAGGATTTGGGGGAACATGGGTAGTGGGGAACATCGGTATTGGGGAACATCGGGTAGATCCCGTTATTACATATACCCCAAATGTAATGAAGTACTGCTATGCTTCTGAAGTTTTGTAAATTAAATAGGTTTGAAAACATCGTTAACTATTTGTGCTATGTATGTTTAACTCAAAGGAAGATCGCCTTAACGTTGGTCTCTTTTTTTATAATACGTTTTGGAAAATTTGTAAACATATTTAGGATTGTATTTTCATGTAATAAGCGTATAAACATGTCCAACTTCAAAATGCAGGGGTCCAACTTTAAATGCACATCTCTGTCTTTCAAAATCACAGTCGTAGCCTTCAAAGACTTAAATAAAGTTCTTTGAAAGTTTAGTTTTATTTTATCTGGCCAGTAATAAAAGTAAGATAATTGAAAACCAAGGCTTCAGATGCTACTTGTTGGCAAGAACGTTTTATGAGTGTATAAGTTTCGACAAGTTTGATGTGAAGCTACTTATTCATCAATTGAATTATTGCATTAATGCACAACTCAACACAATCTCAGATTTGTATATTCTAGTATAAATTATTTTTTACTGTTGTGTGAGTCGAATTATACTGTGCCTGTAAATTTGGAAGTTTAAAAAATGATATTTTTAAATTATCTTCCAACTATTTTAAGTGACAGAAACAGGAAAACATGACTTGCTGAATGTATTATTGTATGATTGATTTTTAACATTAATTTTATTCTGCTCATTTAAGGGCAATCAATTATGGTTGGAATTCATTTTGTTTTAAAAGTTAAAAAAAAAGAGAGAGAAAAAAAATAAATAAAATAATTATAAGTTGATGAAATAAGTAATCAGAAAATAAAATTACTGCTACAGTTTCGCTTCTGTTCATACCTCAAGTAAACATGAATCATACTTTTTTCTTGGAATTGTCTATAAATTCCGATGACTCTAGCTCTTGTATTTCAAAACAACATCCAAGGATTTTCACCTTTCTGAAAAGCCCCACCACAACTAAAAAGATACTATCTGTATCTGGATATATCAGTATCACACCAACTTGTTGTGCATCTTGTATGGGACTACGCCAAATTATATCACCAAGAATAGAAATATACAAAGTAATAATACAAAAATAAGTCCCGATATTTGTTAAACGTAATCATTTCTTGAAAAAAGAATCAAGCGTAACTCTCCGATTATTGTGCCAAAACTTTCCAAAATGAAAAAAATCCACAGCCCTTGTCGATTGAGGGCGCAATTGTGTTGACTGGACTCAAAATCCAGAATACATAGGCCGCAGGTATGTGGGCGGGATTTTTCCCGGCGATCAGTGGATGGGGCGGGATCACAAAACACCGCTTATAAAGGTAGCAAAAATATAATTTGTTAATTATACACATATTCTTTTTCTTTTATGTTGTGTTTTATGTTATTCTGCAAGTGGAAAATTCCAATTTAAGTAACTTCTTTTCTGTAATTTACTCTTTAACCCTGCCGGCAAAACTACCTGCACACATGGCCATGGATCCTCTATACACAGAGATGTTATAGAGAATCCGTGATTACCATAATGTATCCGTGATTTCCATAACTCCACCCCTTTTGCTACCTTTAACCCATTGGTTCTGCCGAGTGTTTACAAACATGCATGGTTGACGTTTTGACGGCGCGATGGCGACTTCGTCGGTAAAACAACCCAAATTGAATGGGTTTGTTTTCACAGAAAAGTTGGGAAGTGGATCATATGCGACGGTGTACAAAGCTTATAGAAAGGTTGGTTTCCTTATCATAAATTTCAAGTGGGCATCAGGAATTTCAAAAATGTCATTTTCGAGGCTGTAAGTTAGGCCTTCAGCCAACCCCAACCATTGCCACTGCGCCGCGCCCAGCCCGATACGTTCGTCCGTTTATTTACACTCCGGGCCGGGCCAGCAGCTCAGCATCAGATGAGTCACAACGCTAAATTTATCCACATGCTCAGTGCATGGAGAGACTCCCATATCACTTGTCACCCTGTGTACAAACCCTATGAGACTGGTCTGAAAATTTCTAAGTGTTTTCTTAGTAAACACTTCAATATTTTCTATGCTAAATTTGACTTTTTAGGATATATAATTATTATCACTTTCTGATGGCTGATGATAGGTCACTAGAGAAAAGGGAAAACTTTTTGATAGCCAGATATTGGAATCTTTCCAGAGGAAAACTGCTAGCCTACAGGAAAACTGAAATTGCCAATCTTGATTGACTCAAATACTACCTTTCTGAAACGTTATACTTGATAAAACAAATCTTGTCAACTGTGGTTGTTTTCAATAAGATAATTTAAAGAGATTGCTAGATTGTTTTACTTCAAACAAACTACGGTAGTAGTCACTACTATCATTGGAGAATTTTCTTTGCCAAACAAATGATGTTGGAACCTCACTTTCTATTATAAACCATAGATTCTACCCGGCTGGATGAACACCTATATTCTATAAAATGATTAATTGTTAGGACTTTTATCATTGTGATCAAACGATGGGAAGAGAAAAAAGTTCCAAAACCATCAAATACTACCTTTTACCCTTGACTACACGCTGACACCTACATGTGATCAACACAAAACAAAATTGCCCCCCCCCCCCCGAAAAAAAAGACCCTACCTGCCGAACTTCCCTATTTTCAAATGCCAAGTAATCGGAAGCAGAAAGGATTTTGCCTTATGTATGTTTCATGCACAGGGTCAGCAGCGAGAGGTGGTAGCCATTAAGTGTGTACTGAAGAGCAGCCTGAGCAAGAACTCGGTGGAGAACCTACTGACGGAAATTGAGATCCTGAAACGCATCAGGCATGAGCACATTGTGGAGCTCAAAGATTTTCAGGTGGGTCATAGGTCAGAGCGCAGAGGGCAAATAACCAATCCCTAGTGATCCCTAATGGGGATCATGGTGTTCTTGGGCAGGACACTTTACTGTAATTGCCTGTCTCCATCAAGAAGTGTAAGTGGGTGACTGCGAGGGTGCAGAGCAGCCGGCGCACATCTTCTTGAGCTGCTGCAGAAAATTGGTCTAATGAGCTGATGGACAGGAGTAATATAAATGGAAAAGCTTTTGGAGATTGGAAACACAACCACTTAGTCACAGTAGTCAAAGCATTAGAGTTTTAGCCAAGTCTGAGTCCTTGGCAGTAAACGAAATTTCTTAATGACCTTGTTGTTGTCGATCACATCATAACTGATGCTTCGTGGATTGCAGGATGGAATGCCAATGGGATCTCTTTAGAGGAATGCTGCTTGCTTCGCTGAGTGACATGCCGGTTAAAGTCTTCACCTGATCCGACCATCTGAGCCTGGGTCGTCCTGGCTTTCGACTTCCCTCAACTCGACATCTTAAAGCTGCCACCCTAAACCGGACCAACTGGCGTACATTGACCTAGAAAGCGGCAACAAACCTTGAGGGGATCATTGTCTGAGCCTCACTGCTGCATGTGACCTTATATATGTGTAATGATTGGTGGTTGTCTCTCTGGAGCCGAGGAAGATGATGCGTTGTGCAGTTATCATCTGTGGGCATGCATATGGCTTCGGAGGCCGAAGTCTGATGCGCAGAGGTGATTGCAGATAGGGTACGTGACGCCACTTGTCAGGACAGGGGCAGACACTGTTCTGTGTCTCCGGTCACATGCAGCAGTGAGGCTCAGACAATGATCCCCTCAAGGTTCGTTGCCGCTTTCTAGGTCAATGTACGCCAGTTGGTCCGGTTTAGGGTGGCAGCTTTAAGATGTCGAGGACAGGTCTGCCAAGTGCAATGAGCAAACCCTAAACTCTAGGCGTACTTGGTACTCGATAAAAATGATCGTGGAGTTCTGTGATGCAAACATCAGAATATGATGTTTGCACTCCACAACAGTGAATCCATCAAAATAATACATATCTGCAGTAAATGGAGATCATGCTTGTATGTAAGTATTAGGTCTAAGAAGCAGATCTTTTCAAGCCATGATTCAAGCCTAGATTGAAAATAACATGTTTGAATGCATGAAAATAACATTGCCATCTTAATTCCATTTTAGTCTGGACTTTGTTAGCCCTTGTTGATTTATTTTAAAAAAAATATATTACAAAGTGCATGGACTTCATTTTGTTTTGTATGTTTTAAACAGTGGGATGACTCGTACATCTATCTGATCATGGAGTATTGCAGCGGAGGCGACATGTCTCATTTTATTCGCACCAAGCAGGCCTTGCCAGAGAGGACAGTCAGAGTATTTGTCAGACAAATCGGTGAGTTATTTGCTTAAGCCAGGGACAGACATAATATAGTAGTCAATCTCTGCATGAGCTGTGAAACAAATTTCTGGGAGTTCAGCAGTTACCCAGACACTGTTTGTCAGCATTGCAGAACAGTCAACCACGCGTCCTCATAAGCCATCACAAGTCAACCAGTCCAAAGTCAATTCACAAGCTATTCAAATAACCTTGACAAAGGCATTCCTGTGCAATATATGCATCCACTGTGATCAGATTTGTGAGTTGACTTGTGAGTAACTTGTGACCGGATTTGGTGGCATGGGTGGCTTGTTCGTAAAGGGCTCGCCTCTCACCAAGGTGACCACGGTTCGAATCCTGGCCGCGGATCACATGTGAGTAGAGTTGTGAGTTGGTTCTCTCCTGTGCCACGAGGTTTTTTTTCTCCGGGCCCTCCAGTTTTTCTCCCTCTGGAAAAATCAAACACTTCAATCTCAGGCTGTGCTCCGTGGTCATATGGGTTGATGTGGCCGGCAGCCATAGGCGCCTTTACGTGCCAGCGGCCCGACCACGTTGTAGCCGCGTCCTTCGCAATTCAGCATACCAGCTGCGAGTAAGGATGATTAGCCTCCCAAATTATTATTATTTGTAATGGACTCGGCTACAGCACTGCTTTCCAACAGTGTTGAAGTTAAGTCCAGTCACAAGTGGCTAGTCACAAGTCAATCACAAGTCTATTCATGAATCTGGTCACACGTAACGTGAACAGTATGATGAACGTGGAAGAAAGAATACCTTTGTCTGAGTTCATTTGAGCAGGTGAAGCTTGTGACTTGACTTGGGACTGGATGACTTATGATTGGCTTGCTGTTCACAAGCGCTAGACAAAACAAACCAGAGATGAACCCGAAGTGGTTGAGAAGGCACAGTTTTTGAAAACCTCTAAGTTCTGTATGTGTAATCATTCTGAGGTAATTAATAGGTTGTTTTTTCTCCCATTCATGTCCAGCGAGTGCCCTCCACCATTTGCAATCAGAGAATATCACCCATATGGATCTGAAGCCTCAGAACCTACTGCTGTCCAACTCGTACGATCCAGTACTCAAATTAGCAGGTAGGTCACTTGCAATGAAAAAAAAAAGGTCATCATGGTCATAGGGCTAAAAGGATGCTGTGTTAAGGATCACACTTGAATTTTCCGGTTTCCGGAAATCTAGGGTATTCATCTAAAAGGGTCACTGTCACTAAGGCAATTATTTCCCATGTGTGGATACAGTCGACACACCTTTATATCAAGGTCCTTGGGACTTTATGAATTACGATGTTATAACAGATACCGTGTATTAACAGCATTGAAAAACAAAGGGAAACAAAGAAAAAAAAAAGGCTTAATTGGGACCTAAAATTGTGCTCGTTATAAGCAGTATCTTGTATTAACAGTGCTCTTCTTATCAGGGTTCAACTGTATTTAAATGACTTAACCTCATGTTAAAGGTTATAAGGACAATGACACACTAGAGCAAGTTCAAGGGAGAACTGTAGGTATTCAACTCGTCTAGTCAATAATTGACGGCCAACCTATCTGGGCTACTTGAATCACTGGAACCCGAAGCCATACGTATTATAATTTGTACAGCAGGGAACGTTGACCAAGAAGTGACATGATGTCATTTTGGATTGCGTTGGACGAGAGATGCACACTGCTATAAGTGTACAGGTGTAAGTTTCATCTCAAATAAACTGCGGTCTTGCTCCTGGCTGTTCTCCGATGCAGACCCCATATCCAAGTTAGAGGTATTGAGGATGTGCTCGAGAACTTGACAAAAGACACCCGTTGATTCTCCCCTGCAGATTTTGGTTTTGCCTCTTACATGACGGAGGACGTGCTTGCAAACACTCTGAGAGGCTCACCCCTGTACATGGCTCCGGAAATCATCCTCGAGCGTAAATACGCTGCCAAAGTGGACCTGTGGTCAGTGGGGGTCATCATGTTTGGTGAGTCAGCTTTTTATTGGAAATGTAATTTTTATTGGTTTAAATAACTGTTCTTTCAGTAGGCCTATACAACACTCATGAGGCGTCCAAAGATCTAACTAGGGAGCTAGTACTTAGCCTATGGGGGGCTGGGAAGAGGGGGGGGGGGGGAACCATCATTGCACCTGTTCAAAGAGCCATGACTCGATTCAATTCAATTCAATTCAGTTTGATTAAATTCAATTTAACTCTAGACATTTTGTACCCAGTGACAAGTCGGCCTTTTATTGGAAATGTAATTTTATATTGGTGTAACAGTTACCCTTCTTTCTGTTTAACATAGCTGTGTGGAATTAAGTTATCTTACAAGAGGGGCTTGTACTTAGCCTATTTGAGGGTGTTCAACGAGACATGACTGGATACCATGTGACACTAGGTAGCACTGTTCATCATAAATGGGAGGGCCAAAGAGGAGGGGCTAGAGGGAGAGGCATTGAACATTCTGCTTAAAGAGGGAGGCGACTTCGTCCCCCCCCCCCCACACCCACCTCCCATCCCCCTACCCCTTCATTCCCCCTCCATTCCACTGATATGTCACAATTTTATATCATTATTTAAAGTTGTGGCCAGTATATTTGTTTTAAATTGTTCGTATGCCGTACATCTACCGTACAAAGAGAGGCATCATTTGCTCATTCATTAGTTTCAAGGTTTTTTTTATTACCTTGGCATTTTGCCTCAAAGAATGGAGCATGCGATTAGCTGACCTGGGCTGACCCAGGGTAGCCTGGGTGAGCTAATCAAACAGTTAGCCCATGGGGGCTCACCCCGGCCAGCCGCTGCAGACCCCATTCCTGGAGCAGGATCCGTGATGGAATTACGTCACATGCAGTCGTCATTCTTCCTAAAAGTCGGACAAATATGGTATACTTGTAAATAATGGGACATTCAAGGATCTTCATTATGACAAACATGGGGAAAAAATGAGGGTTGGCGAGGATGCATTTTTTATTTCCCCTTTTTATTTTTAATACTTGTGATGTTTTTTCCGCAAAGTCTGTAAAGACTTGAATCCTTCATTAAGGGCTTACAGACTTTGGATACAGTTGTCTGTAACTGGAATTACCATCAATTTATTACGAAGGTTCGGTCCGAACCATCATGAGAAAAAAAAGTGAGGTTTTTTTTTTAAATAGTGTTCCTAATTGACCAAATTAAGTTTAGTTTGCTAGCGGTTAATTATCCGTGGATGATTTATATTTCTGGAGTGACAAACTGGGATCATACCACAGGAGGGGGATTTCAAAATCTATCAATGAGCATTTGGGAAGGAGGGGCTTTCAATGCTTTGCGTCACGAAAAAAGAAGATTTATTTCACAGTTTTCTCAAAAAGTACATCTACTGAGCTGAAATGATGACAGTTTTTTTTTAAATAATCTGCTTCAGATTTATTGTATTATCATTCTCTGAATCGGCAAAACCATACTTTTTTTTTCTTTTCTATTTTTTGGTTTGTTTGTTTGGGGGAATATGGTGTCCGTTACTTTCTGGACAGTAGTTTTCTTGTAACTTTGAAATTTGTCAATTCTAAAAAATCTCAATTTATATTTTTAAGCAGATTGTCGCCAAGGAATTAGTTTTAGAATTTGATTGAATTATTTTTGGGGGTCATTTGCTCGTCATGAACCATTCATATTCGTTCCTACGCTGCCGGCGATTGCAATCGTCGCATGCACGACTTGTGACTGTACAAGTTTCAGCTGTATAAAATGGGCGGGACTTATTAGCATAAATTTTAATATGCATACAGACATGGCGTCACGATATTGGCCTAAAGTGGATATGACTGAGGCGGATAAATTCAATTTCTGAACCAGATTTTGAGGTTGGAATTGTTTTAACATCATTTTTGTGTTAAAATAGTAATCTCATTACCGGATACAGTGTAGTTTTAAGTATGGTTAATTTGCATAGGTGACATTAATGAACCGTAGAATTAAACGAAGCTGTGCTCAGAGAGAGGTACCGTTTTATATCTTCAAACGTCACATTGAGTTGTGTTTGCTATTTAAAGTAAGAATCAATTTTTGTGGTACCTGCATTCGTAGTTCGGAGCAGGTTATAAACGATATAATGGATAGATTTCATTTAATGACTCTAGGACCGTATTTGTGGCATGATATAGTACACGGAAAGTTTTGTGGGATTTCATATCACATGGATTTTTACTCTAATAATGCGGGATGTATACCTTCAAAAAGCAATTAGTGGTTTTGAAACTAGTCATCATGTCCCTACAGAGGCTTTTAGGAATATAATTAATAAGATCGTCATTATTATTTCGTCATATATAGATGTACACGTAGCGAAACTATTGCGTTGGCCCCGCCCCCTTGGTTCAATCGTTCCTGTACAGCTTTGAAAATTGGGCAATGTGTACATATGCATAGTACACAGTTTTACAATTTTGGCCTGGAGCATTATGATTATGAGGTAAAACTCAACTTCTGAACCCGATCAACATTAAGACATCATAATCGTGTCAAATGTTCATTCCGTTCCAATGTGTGGTAGTTTTGGGTAACATTAGCGACCCAGTTAAAGAAATCAAGCTGTGCTTGTTTTGAGGCAAATTTCATAAATTTTTACTTCATGCGTTGTGTTGCGAGTGCTAGTGATTCGCGTTATCGCTCATTCTTTGATGAAATTTGTGTGATTCCTGCTTGGGTAGTTGCTACTAGTTCGTGCCGGGTTGCATTTAAATGTTGAAAGTAAGGCGTACATGTAATGTTTGTCTGGAACATGCGTTTTGCCTTTTCATAATGTTCTCATTGCGAATGCTACAGATGTGTGCATTAACTGACATAAAACATGAAAAGACATCAAAAAACAAACAAACAAACAAACAAACAAACAAACAAACACCCCAACACCCCACAAAACAAAACAAAACAAAAACAAGCTGAGACACACAAAAACACAAAAACCACATACCCCCTCCCATTGCAACATGCAGGGTAACTCGACATACAAACGACAACTTGAAAGACAAACCGACACGAAAATACCCAAACAATATAAGCAAACATGAAATTGATTGGGGACAAAAACATTCAAACACTTATGGAATAAAAACATGGAATAAAAGCAAGAGAATAACTTAAAACCAATCAGTTAAAAGTTAAAAGATTGAGGTTGTGTTTGTGGCTGATTTGAAGTTCACACATTGCCGAACAATGCACATCAGTATAATGCTTATTTAGAAATTTTATTTGTATTATAACCCACAAATCCACCTATTTCTGAAAATTACTGCTAATGTTATATATTACCAGCTACCAAGGTGGTTTTAATAAGAAAAAGTGTGGTTTTAGCATGGTTATCATATTTGTTCTTTTGGCGCACTTGCTACTGGAATCGTGTGCCCCCGGCCCCCTGGGGGCCCTATCGTTACGTTCCCATCCAGTTCAGCTTTGTAAAGTGGGCGGGGCACTTAGCATTATTGTAATATTCCCCCGGCACATGGTCATACGATATTGGCCTAATATGATTATGGAGGTTAAAATATCAACTCCCGAAGGATCGCCATTTTGGATACATTTTGTGGGGTTTTTTTATGGGTAACTACTTGTGCTAGGATCGTACGTCACACGAAATAGGAATACATGTACTGAATTTATTTGCCCGGCGGCACCCACATTCATTGTAAAGTGGGCGGGCGCTATTTATCATAAATTTTAATATGCATAGCCAGACGGTGTTGTCCCAAAGGTCTCCAAACGTCATAAGGATAATTATGTTGGTAACCTGCTTGCGAAGTTCATTGCAGGTAGTCAACACATTTTACTCTCTAGATCGTTCCCGTACAGCTTTGAAAAATGGGCGGGCCCCAATTTGCATACATTAATACATATGCATCAGCTCATAGTCGTACAATATTGGCCTAAAACCATTATGATTATGAAGGTAATACTCAACTTCTGAACCCGATCAAAAGTAAAACATCATAATCGTGTCAAATATTAATTTGTTTTCTCTACATATTGTAGTTTTACGCTTGATTAAGTCATTTGGGTAACATTAGCGACCCAGTTAAAAAAAACCAAGCTGTGCTTGTTTCGAGGCAAATTTAATAAATATTACTTCATGCGTTTTATCTAGTCACCCATCTCAAACTCTCGTTGGCGACGCACGTCGCACGTGAGTGATTCTCGTGAATCGCTCGTTCTTTGAAATTTTTGTGAGACCTGTTGCGTAGTTCGTGGCGGGTTGCATTTGATTGTAGAATGTTAGGCATACATCGCAATGCTCGTCTGGAAAAGTGTATCTCTTTTACGCGAGATTGTTTCCTATAAAAGAAGATGAAGTATTTGAACATTTAAGACAGCTACATGTACATGCAAACACAAAGAAGCAAATTAAATATGCTACCAAACGATCAGACAAAGTTGTAAAACATTACAGGAACAGCTGTTGAAGCATCATACTGATTCACAACTGAACAACGTCTGAGAAGAGAAAACGCGTCACACTATATCAGACAATGAAGTTTTATTAAGGTGTTATATATAACCAATCATGAATGTTTCACATTCCTGCAACGGTAGAATACTTTCATTCGGTGACAGATAAAATGTTGCATTCCACTCGGCTTCGCCTCGTGGAATGGAACATTTCATCTGTCACCGAATGAAATAACTCGTACAATTGCACTCATAAACATTCATTATTTGAGTACTATAGCTTCGGATTTCATATGACATGGATTTTCACCTAATGCGGGATGTACATTGTGTACCTTCCATCATCATGTTCTACGGAGGCTTACGAATAATAATAGGATCGTCATGAGCAGTATAGTATAACTGTAAGTAGCGTAAATATTGCGTTGGCGCCGCCCCCCCCCCCCCCTGTCGTTCAGCTTTGAAAATGGGCGGGCTCTAATTTGCATAAATTCTAATACATTTGCTCAGCACATAGTCGTACAGTATCGGCCTGAAGCCATTGTGATAATGAAAGTAAAACTCAAATTCTGAACCCGATTACCATTAAGACATAATAATCGTGTCAAATATTAATTTGTTTCTCTGTGTATTGTAGTTTTACGCTTGATTATATCATTTGGGATAACATTAGCGACCCAGTAAAAGAAATCAAGCTGTGCTTTTGGGGGGACAAATTCTATGTTGATCGTATTTCCCGCCAGTTTAGGTAACTCTTCGCGTAATCTCTCGTTGCGCTTGAGAGTGATTCTCGTGAATCGCTCGTTTTACAAAATTTTTGTGAGACCTGCTCGCGTATTTCGTGGCGGGTTGCATTTAATTGTTCAAAGTTATGCTAGATAGGTTTACACATTACCGGTCAAGTTTAAGTCGATTCGCCGCTTATGGCCATTCTTGAGTGCCTCAAGAGTTTGTTAATTCGGTAGAAGATCGGGAAGCGCGCCGATATTTTTGGACATGTTCAAAAAACATCTCAGGGGTGTTGTGGGACCCAATTTCAATTCTTGGTTTATTTTTGTTGCATTCATAAATAATTCTGAATATTCTCACAACATTCTGGATATTCTTATTTATACAAGTTAGAACAATATCTAATATCTAATCTAACTTTTCTTAAGACTTACTGGAGTGTGTGGGGGGATTATATATTTGTTCCAAGCAAAAATGAGAAATAAATAATCTAGTTCTTGAAACATCTAGAAAGACAGGCAAGTCAAAATATTGATTGATCCTACATCTTAATTCACGCAAAGCCGTGTCCGTTGAAAACGCGATGGTTCAGTTCAAACCATCGCATGGAAACGTTGATAATTCCTGTTTTCTCGAGGAAGAAAAACCAGCATTCTAGTCTAGACGCAATAAAGATTTTACAGACTCGGGATGCATGATCCCCAAATTGGCGCGTTCCAGACGAAGCGTCCATCGTTTACGCCCAGAGGTAGGTTTAGCTTGCTCACTTGTAGGCGTGTCGTTTAGTCTCATACGTAACGCGTATGCGCAGCAACTTTGTGCGGGACCTACTTAGCATAAATTGAATATGTAAATCGCGTGGTGAAATGTTTCAACTCCGTGTAAATAAAGTGGAAAATCTTTTTTGGGCAGCCATTGTGTGATGAAATGTCATAGCTTAAACGGTTATTGCTTAGAAAATATCTGTTCGCAATCTTATTTCTTGTCGTTCTTTAACTGCGGTACAATTAACAGGTTCATATTGATGGATCATGTTGTTTGAAACTGTGATAATAACGGTAGGAGAACCGGCTGTATTCAACGTTTGTGGTTACTTAATTAATATCGATCGTTCAAAAATAGAAAAATTTTTGGATAGCCGGTTGACGAAATTCGTTGCGGGCTTGTTAAACTCAACTGAAATGGTAGACATGAACATGTTGTTAATTATAGCCGCTTGTGATAGTTGGTAAACGAGCATCTGAACAACAAACTTGAAACCGGTTTTATATGACAAGTCTTTGTAACCCGTGCACATTTCCATAAAATTCTGAAAGTTACTGCAAATGTTGTCTATTACCGGCTACCAAGGTGATTTAATAGAACAAGTTATGGTTTTGAGCATTATTTGTTCTTTCGCGAATCGGTGCCCTTAAGCTGGAAGTTGCACCCCCACCCCGCGCCCGCGGCCCTATCGTTTCCAGTTCAGCTTTGTGGGCGGGGCCACTTAGCAATTATTGTAATATTTCTCCAGCACATGGTAAAACGATATTGGCCTAATTATGATTATGGAGTTTAAAATGTCTTCCGAAGGATCAGGATTAATTCTGTGTTTTGGTGGCGTTCTACTTGTGCTTATGAAATACAAATGTACATGTATTGAATTGGCTCCACGGCGCCCACATTCATTGTAAAGTGGGCGGGCCTTATTCATGATAAATTTGAATATGTATACGGCATGGCCAGACGTTGTCGTCCCAAATGTCCCCAAACTTCATTAGGATATGGAGGTAAAACTCAACTTCTGTGCACCCGATAAAGATTAAGTCATCATAGTTTCGTACCAAATTAGTCCAGTGTCTCTATGTATTTCATTATTTTGCAAGATCTAGTTGTTTATGTGACATTAGTGACTAATTTAAATAAAGTAAGCTGTGATTGTGTAGAGGCCCTATTAAAATATGTTCTTTTCCGAGAACGGTAAGCCAATAGTGTAATCGCGATTTTAAAACTTAAACATTTGAATATTTATGATATACGAAGGTCGTTTGATCTCGAACTACCGGGAGAGGATGGGTACCGATGTACCGTATGGAATTGTCCATCTGTGTGAATGAAAACTTAATCTTATTTCGATAGTCGGTATTTCTACAAGCATGCTGACTGTAATTAACAGGACATTATTCTCCGTGCATTTTTGTGGGAAGCATCATCTTAAGCTAGGTGCTTAGCAGCTAGAGTGTTGTAGCTTTTGCTCATTGGCTTCATTTCCAAAAACAAAGAAAGCATCTGCTCATTCTGGGGATTTCATGAGGCCAGCCTCAGTTGACCGCACCGCAACGAAACTAGCCTTGGTCAAGTTGTTGGTTGATAGTCCTTCATACAGAATACACACCCCACCCGTTAGTGTTGTATGCATTGCAAAAACAAAACGACGGTGCTTTGCACATTTGAATATTCTAATTGCTGATCAGTAGTTGAATGTCATTTCAAAATAGGATCTAATGTAAAAGTAATATTATGGAATGCCTTGTACGTTGCCTATTAAAATGTTAGAATTTTCACCCACATGCTACAAAGTGATTATTAGAATGAAAACAACCTGAAGAGAGGTTTCTATTGCTTTTTAAATGAATTGCTTTGCACATGATTTGTTTTAATTTTGTGAATGACCAAATTCACGTTTTCAAGACCATACTCATTGACAGATCGACATAATCTGTAAATCCATTTTTGAAAGTCCTTCAAAAGTACAAGTATATTGTTTTCAGTGATAAACTACCCGTGTGGAAAGAGGGTGGGGCTTAAATTTGCATAATAATATATTCATATTATGTAGTGTCCATCAACTTCAAGGCCAAATTAACAAGAAAAACTTGAAATATTTTACTATATTAATATTTTGCTTATTTTTCTATGAATTTTTTTTGTTGTTTTTCCTTATGGACAAAACAAAAGTGAATGCCAGTGCAAACATTGTGGAAAACATTGCTAATGTTATTTGTAGTTTAAGCGCTCTGATTTTGAACATGACCAACTTCACAGTATCCGAAAAAGACGAAATAATTATTTGCTCATCGGCAGAGGTCCACTAAGACCATTAAATTGAATTTTTGAAAGCCGTGCTGTAAGTGCATACCACTGCATGTTTTGTATGTGTTTGTGGCATTGGCTAGCAATACAAACGAACAGTAGAGCATGGTGGATGGAACGTGTCTGTTCATAAGTCTGCGAATGCAAACTGCATGTACATTCAAAGTTTAGTAATTGTCCATATCCGTACAATGAAAAGTTAATTTCATTTTGATATTCACTTTTCCTAGAAGCATGCTGACTGTATTAACAGGACAATGTATTAACAGGATAATTATCAGTGGTGTAGTCGAGTCATCAACGTCGAGTCCGAGTCTCGAGTCACAAGCCTCGAGTCCGAGTCTGGAGTCACAAGCCTCGAGTCGAAGCCAATGTGACTCGAGTCAAATCTGAGTCATGAAAAATGTGACTCAAGTCCAACTCGAGTCCAAGTCCTGGACTCGAATTCTACAACATTGCTAAGTTAGGCCAAAAAAAAAAAGTCTCCGGTTTCTGGTATGCGCGCGCGTCGCCGTAGCCATGCGCGTCGGCAAAATGAAAAAGTTTTTTTTTCAATGAAAGATGATGTCTCAAAACCGCCAAACTCACTGGTTTAACTGGAATTCTGCTGCTGCACAATTTTAACGTGTTTGTAGATTGAATTATGGTCGAGAATAAGCTTTATGTGGCCTCTCTGGACTCCCATATATTTGCACTAAGTTTAGTCGGGCACCATTTGCAGTCATCAGCCGACATTTGAAGCAAAAAAATCAGATAAAAAAAAAAGAAGCTGCGTCGCCGCACCACTTTTTGGGCAAGCTCCATACCAGAAACCAGAGACTTTTTTTTTTTGGCCTTATGCTCAGTTGTTTGCTGGAAGCAACATCTTAAGCAGGGTGCATGGCAGTTATGTTTTGAGCGAGTTTTTCTCATTAATTTGGTTGGTATATTTCAGGGTAATTATAAATGTTCCTATACCTTTAAGAGAAATGACACGACTTTTACGATATCCATTTGATGCTTCAATTAGGGTTTCAGTCCCTACCTGATTCCCTAGGTATTCTCCAATATAGTCTTCTGGACGTTTCCTCCCACTTCTAAAACTGTCATTTTATTGCCTTCTCTCTACAGGTTTTGTCAGGCCTGCGAACTGCAAAGTGCCCTTGGGCGCTTTTGAGGAATCTTTGGTTTCATTACCAGAAATAAATAACAAGTCATTGTTGATTGTTGAGTGCTTATATAGGGTATTTACCCGCGCGTAGCCACCATAACAAACATTCATTAAATACCGAAAATTCTAGTGCTGGAGCAACCGTACTAAAGGATTACAGATTAAGTGGGTTCGTAACAATGGTAAATAACTTTTGTGATTTGTTCAGCTTGGAAATACTATGCTGCAAATTGACCATGGTTCTACAGAGCAGCACTTCACATTCTCCCTAACTAATGTTTTTTGACAAGGAATAAATTGGACCTATTTTTATTCAACAGAGTGTCTCTTCGGCCACGCCCCTTTCGCCTCCAAAACTTTCACCGAATTAGCAGAAAAGATCAGAAGTTCAAAACCCATAGAGGTACGTAAATGTACAATATTTCAATGTGTACAGCATGCATATAGGCATGACAGGTTTTTTTTGTCATTGCGAGCATGGGAGGGGTTGGCAGATTTTAACTGTTTCTTCTCTTGTCTTGTCTCTTTGATATGTGGATCATGGTTAGGCTGGGCTTGGGTTTTTAAAGGTAGTCCATCATTTGTAATTTGTGCATTTTGTTCGTTTGAAGCAACAAAAGTACTCAAAATCTAAAGAAGGGTGCTGAACAACTAAGTTGATGCAGTTTCAGCTCAGCTTTAGCTGTATATTTCGAGAAAAACAACATTCTAGGATCTCGATTTCAAATCAAAAGTTGCTGAATCATGTTTTGAACAATAATTACACCAGTTACTTTTTGGATAGCTGCAAATGATGGACTCTTTAAGGTTAAGATAAGCTTCCCCTCCCTCTACAAACAATTTTTTTATGATAAGGTTGGGTTTTTTTTTGGGGGGGGTGTTTTTAAATAATGGTAAGCTAATTTCTTGCCTTACTTTTTCCTCCAAAATAGATGGTTTTTGAGGAGATGGTAGGGTTGATGAATGTAGGCTTATTGTGACTCAGGATTCTCACAGTCGCAGTAAAATCCTGGAAATTTTTCGAATTTCAAACTGTCCCGGAAAAGTCATTTAATTTTGTTGTTTTCACAAAGAGTCATGGAAAGTTGGTATTCCAAAAAATATTCATGGAAAAGTCATAGAATCCTGCACAACCCGTGCAGGATGATACATAGGTTTGGCTGTGGCAGTTTTCCAGTTTTTTGCACTACTTCCATGCATGTACATGTATGCTCAATACTTTTCACATGTCCAGTGCACCACTATGATGCTTTTGTGATTAACCTGTCTTGTGTCAAGCTATAATCCTGGCCAAAATAGGTTGAGACACTTCCTGAGCCTGCCATGGTCACCCACTCCCCGCTCCCCCAGTCAATGTTGTTCTCTCCAGCTGATGGAGCACACACCGCGCAATCTCTCCAGCTGATGGAGCACACACCGCGCAATGAGAGACAACATTGAGTGGGGGCCAGGGGGTTGGGGGCCCAGCGAGATTTGGCCAGGATTGTAGAAGGCTGAAAGGAAGTGGTGTACCTTGCCTGACTGGCTAGGGTATTGTGAATGGGCTGTTATTATGCCAAAGAAGAGTAGGAATTGGTCATTGGTCATCAAATGCCCTTATTTGGTCTTGGGAAAAGTCGTGGAATTTTATTTTAAGATTTCTGTGGGACATGTACCAAGCTAGCACAAAGGAAGGTAGAAGGGAGTCAGCCCAGACTTTATTGCGTTCACAAAAGAACTTTTCAACAAGGTCCAAACTCACCAGGAAAGAACCACAAGTACAGGTACTATACAGGGTGAGTCAAAAAAAGCGAAACCCAAATGTTGGGACTATTGTTTTAGTGAAGTTCTGCATGAAGCACTTTTTAAATCTATGATATGAAAGCCCAGTTCATAAGCTTTCCCTTTATACAAGAATCATTCAAATCACTCATGTACTTTTAAAGTTACGGAATTTTAAACACCGTTTTAAAGTTCTGTCCATGGATCACCAAAAAAGGTATGCTTTCTTTCAGCAAAATGAACACAATTCACACACATCCCCATGTGATCTGTTTTCGTTTTGCTGAAAGAACACTTACCTTCGTGTGATCCGTGGACAGAACTTTAAACAGTGGTTGTGTTTAAAATTCCATAACTTTAAAAGTACATTAGCGATTTGAATGATTCTTGTACTTAAAAGAAAGCTTATAAATTATAAGTGCTACATGCAGAACTTCACTAAAACAATAGTCCCGACATTTGGGTTTCATTTTTTTTTGACTCGCCCTGTATAAGATGATGTTATGTGATCACTCAGGAGCAGCAATGCATTGCCAGCTCCAGATATTGGGAGGGGGGGCACACGGTGTCAGCTAGGGGGCACATCCCAAGAAAAAACTTAATTGTACATGTAATTAATTTTAAGCTATGGGGGGGGGGGGGGGCGGGAGGGAGGCAGTTGCTCACTAGGGCCCACGCGCCGGCCCACCCAGGCTCTGGTGACAGGCCTATTCAGGAGACTTCCTACTGTAGAATGCACACGTGCACTGGTTTGTCTGCTGAAATTTTGATCCTGATTTGTCTGTTTCAGATTCCAGACGCCATTCCGATCTCAGATAGGTGCCGGGACCTTCTCCTCAAACTTCTCCAGAGAGACCCGGGGGACAGGATAGACTTTCCTGAGTTCTTTGAGCATCCGTTTATCGATCTGCAGCACTTTCCCTGTGCAGAGTCACTTGAGAAAGCAGTAAGTTATTCTGGCGTTAACTGACCTGGAATCTTCTTACTTTTGGATCTCTGACCAGTGATGTCACAATCGTCCAGTCACTAGCTGCTCAAACAGACTATATTATTAGGCATTTTGCTGTTTGTTACCTGTATAATGGTTTTAATAAGGGAATAAATGTGTGCTTCAGCGGTTTTGAACACTATGTTTAAGACCGGTTGGAGTCTTGGTTCTGATAATTATCCGAGCCAAAGGCGAGGGTAATAATCAGCGTCCAGACTCCAACTGGTCTTTAAACATAGTGTTAAATAAATCCTCCAAATCCATTTATTTCTGAAAATTGCAGCAAAAGCAAATGTTGTATATGGGGGAAGACAAATTTTTCCTTTCAAAGTTTTTTAGTTGTGCTGAAAGAAATATTTTATTGAATTGAATTGAACTGTGATGTTCTTACCTATTCCTATACTTTATATTATTTTCTTTGCCTGTCAGAAATCACTGGTAGTCCAAGCAGTTGAGAAGGATACGTCAGGCGATACCAAAGCAGCCATTCAGCTCTACTGTGAATCCCTTCAGTACTTCTTGCCAGCAATTCAATGTAAGTTGAATTAATTTAATCACGGGATCGGCAGATCTTTGGGGAAGTCAAACTGCAGAAACAATGATAATAGTGTGTGTCGCTTATATAGCACTTTCCACCAAAGCTAGATCTCAAAATGCTTCACAGTTATTGCCCCTGTTCATCAGGTCATGAGACCACTTTTCTGTAGCCGAGATCAGCGCAATCTGGTCTCTACCTTCACAGTTACCCAATTATACTCCTGGATGGAGAGAGGCAATTGTCTTGCCCAAAGACACAAGCACCATGCTCCCCGTCAGGGTTCCAACCCATGTACCATGGAGTATGGGTCGAAGACCGTAACCACTGGACCACAGCACTCCTAAACATAATAACCAGATCCCATTGAATTGAGCAATGACGCAACACCGGTAGGTCTTCTTGACTTCAGGTGTGGGGAAAATTGGTAAATGACGGAGGTAATTGTTTGACTGATATTCTTTTGTCCATTCTTTTGTTCAATAGTTGAGAGGGACGCACAGAAGAAAGATGTACTCAGATCCAGGGTATGTTAAATTTATCAACGTAAAAGTTGCTGTCCAGTCCCTTTCCTTCCCTTCCAATCCCGTCTGGCCTGTCCTGTCCCTTGCTCCTTCCTGCAGCATTTTCCATGCCTATACAAGGTGAGTAAAAAAACACATCCCAAATGGCAAGACCAATTTTTGAATGAAGTTTTGCCTATAGCACTTTCAAAGTCTAGCCTAAGAAAGCCCACCAATGAGCTTTCTTTTAGTGCAAGAATCATTCAAATCACTCATGTACTTTTCAAAATACGGCATTTCAAACACAAACACCGTTAAGTTCTGTCCAAGGATCACAAAACAGGTACATGTTCTTTTAGCAAAATGAAGACAATTCATATGCATCCTTATGAGAATTGTTTTCGTTTTGCTGAAAGAACACTTACTTTTTTGTGATCTGTGGACAGAACTTTAAAACAGTGTTTGTGTTCAAAATTTCATAACATGAAAAGTACATGAGTGATCTTAATGATTCTTGTACTAAAAGAAAGCTTAATGACTGGGCTTTCATATCCTAGATTTTGAAAGTGCTACAGGCAAAACTTCATTCAAAAATTGGTCCTGCCATTTGGGACGTGTTTTCGTTTACACACCCTGTATGCCTGTGTCTGCACAACTGTCCTTGACCATGCCCATGCCATGCCTGTGAAGGTGCTGGTACCAGTGCCTGCACCTGAACCCTTTCACTTGCCCATGCTCTGTTCGTTCCCATGACCATATGCCCATTCCTGTGCCCTTTCCCACACCCATTGCCATCCTATCCTTAATATTTTCGAAACAATATCAAATAACGTTTTTTTGGTGCATTTATTTTCTCAATTTCCCTAGGTGCAAGAGTACATGGTTCGAGCCGAGGATCTGAAGCAAATGATGAAACCAAAGTCCCAACCCGTCGTTCAAATTCCTGATTCTTCATCTCAAGATGAGAAACAACTACCAGATGTGTTCCTTCTAGGTAATACTCCCACTGCTTATTGGCACTCCTTCGTCACTATTTCTTTTGGTCACAAGGCCTGTCTCTTTCTAATGGAAATACAAAGATTAAATTTATTCAGTTCACTTCCAAATTCCTGAAAAGTCACAGTGTTTGCTGAATTCCACATTTGTTATTGACTGATTGATCAATTTGGTTTATTGCTTTTTATAAAACTTGCCGTTTCTAACAAACTAATTAACAATAATGGAACAAATATGTGCTTAGCCGGTCTTAAACAAGTATGTTCAAACCGGCTTGGGGCCTGGACATGGATAATGAAGGCCATTATTGGCAATCGGGCCCCAAGCCCCATTTATAAATACCTTTCTGTCAAATCAAGTACGAAATTATAAATTTCCGACAATATCTTCAACAATGTTACATGTTTTTTTGAAATACCCCTCTAGCTATATTTATGGTATGTGCCTCTCGCGAGCAGTAATAAAACAATCTCCTTATTATATATGCAGCATTGTGCATCTCACATCAAAATATTGAGATGCAGATTGTAGTTATCACTCAATATGGTGTTTTAATAGGCCACATTTATGCAAGCTGCATACGTATCCTGCGCCCACACCATTTCTAATGGTCCCTAATATTGAAAAAATCGATCATCAATACTTATACTTAACTTAAAAAACGTTTTCTTTCCTGATTTGCTTATTCATTATTTTACATATTGTACCGGGTCTCACTCTTAAAGCTATAGTCCATCATTTGCAGCCATCCGAAAAGTAACTGGCATAATTATTGTTGAAAAACAAAATTGGTTGAAAGATAGTAAGGGAACTAAACTCCCTGTGAAATTATTCTTTCTGGGAAGCTGTCATTTTGAAGTAATCAACGAAAGAAGGCATTTCCAACGGTGATTCTTAAGAAGCACCATAGGAAAATTTAAATTAGTAGTTCGTTTTGTTATTCAGCGCAGCGCGCACAAGTATTGGAACGACGCACAGGCGCGCGCGGTTGTTATAATTCGTCGGATCAGTGCGCGACGTCGCGTATAGCTGCAATTCAAAACAATTCAAAACATGATTCAGTAACTTTGGATTTGAAATTGAGATCTTAGAATGCTGTTTTTCTCGGAATGTACAGCTGAAGCTTAGCTGAAACTTCATCAGGTAGTTGCTCATTATCCTTCATCAGATTTTGAACTCTTTTGTTGCTTCAAACGAACAAAATGCTCAAATTACAAATGATGGACTGTAGCTTTAAACCTATTGTCCTGTCTTAGTCCGTGTGTAGTTGTTTAAGTTTTGTCCTGTCCCAGGGAAAGGTACAAAAGCAGTGCTTTACCTTTTTCCTTTATGTTGACATCATTTAATATTTACACTTAATTGCATACTGTCTGTGAAGAATGTTTTGTTTATACATATTTATTTCTGTATGAATTGTCACTGAAGATGTCAATGTGAAAATAAAATGCCGAATTGATTTGATTTGAATATATCCGTGCTGTGTACACGCTTAGCAGATAGCGAGGTTGCGTATGACGTTTCAAGACCACACAAATTGATGACCTGTCCAGCGCGCTAACTGTATCCAATCATTTGTGAAACCTCTCTAATAACCTGAGGAGGAGGATGCAATATTTAAATTCTGTCTAGTTTTCTTCTCGAATAGTTATGGTAATAATGTAGGGTGCTGTGGTCCAATGGTTACGGTGTTTGATTTGTGTGCCGTGGTACATGGGTTCGAATCCTCACCGTGGGAATATGGTTCTTGCGCTCTTGAGCAAGGCACTTTACCATTATTACTTCTTCCTTCGGATGGGATGTAAAGCCGTAGGTCCCGTGTGTTGTGTAACGCACGTTAAAGAACCCAGTAACACTTATCGCTAAGAGAAGGGGTTTGCCCTGGTGTTTCTGGCAGTGGCTGCAATATGCGCCATAGCACCTTGTCAACCCTTAAAGGTGCTACATAGTGGGTGTCATATTTTTCATATACTTTATTTACCTTTCTTTAATAATAGACATAATCTCCAGCGCCTTGAGTACCTAATTGTTGGTAGATACGTGCGCTATATAAGGCTCCGTTATTATTATTAATAATATTCTTCTGTATTTCCCATTGATAGATAAATTGGCCAATGGGCACCGAAACTTGCAGATAGCTTTAGAGGTAGCGCATGAAGCTGAGTTACAGGTGAGTAGAGGATTAAAATGGTGAAACAGGCTGTACAGAACAACGCCACCATGGGTGGGATGGGTTGCTTAGTGCATAAAGCACTCGCCTCTCACCGCTGTGGCCCAGGTTTGATTCCTGGCTCGGGTCATACATGTATGTGAGAAGAGTTGCTTGTTGATTCTCTCCTGTGCCGCCAGGATTTTTCTCTGAGTTCTCCAGTTTTCCTCCCTCCGCCAAAAAATTACACTTTCCATCTGGCTGTGCTTCATGGTCAGAGACATGGCAACTGCCTAAAGCACCTTTATATGCCTTCAGCTTGACCACTCTGTAGCTGTGTTCTTTTCATTTCAGCGTCTGCTGCGAGTAAGGACGATTGGCCCCGAAGTTAATAATGATAAATTGCTATCATTTTGTGAAATAGAACAGAATGCAAACCCATTCAATTCTTCAGGACCAATTGTAATTAACTTTTTCAAAGTTCTTCAATATTCAAAATAATCTTCCCTGAACAATGGCGGCGCTCTAGGTACAGAGAAACAATGTTTAAGAAGAGTCATTTTAAGTAAGATTTGAAACTGTGCATGGTGGTAATAATGAACTCGTGAAAGTTTGCGGTAACACCATGTAGAAATATCCTTTGGGAAGATGTGTGGTTCTGAAAAGAACCGGTTGATTGTGAAACTCTTACAACCACCCGGTTCTTTTCAGAACCACACATCTTCCCAAGATAGATTTCCACATGGTGTTACCGCAAACCTACACTAGTTCAAGAGTCCAATTAGCGGAGAGTCTATTTGATAACAGTCAGATCGGAGCAATCCGTTGAGATAGACTTATACTAATCGGTCCTGATTTTAGGTTTTGGGATGGCCAAGAATTGCAAGAGGGTTTTGTGTGTCAAACTTAGAATCACAGTTGTAGTCAAAGCCTCATCACAAGTCCATCTCAAATCAGCCACAAGTCAATCACAAGTCAATCTCAAGTCAGCCACAAGTCAATCACAAGTCAATCACAAGTCAATTACAAGTCAATCACAAGTCCGTTACAAGTCATCCAGTCTCAAGTCGAGTAAACAGCTATTTATATGAACTGTGACAAAGGCATTCCTTCGTCATTGTTTTATCTCATGCTGTTGTAATCATCTTTTCAATTTGGGCGATTCAATGCAGTGCGCCACCAAGAGTTTGCCATGGAGAGTCCATTTTTCAAGTTTACGGTCGACAAAACGCGGTCCATTTGAATGAGTGTCAGTAGACAACTTGAGCTAATTTTGTTATAGATTGGGGCATAGCGTACTGCCGGCTCATAAAAAAACACCATATTGATTAAAAGGGGAAAAAAAGGGCAAACAGATCCTCGAATCATACGCTTACGAAACTACTAAACGGAAAAACGAACACTTTCAAATGTCCCGCGCTGCAAATTTGTCGACCATCTCCCACAATGCACTGAGAAACTTGAACTCTCCGCGGCAAACTCTTGGTGGTGCACTGCAATGTGAATCGCCCGAATTGGTTTGTGACAAGATTTGAGTCAAGTTGACTGATGATAGACCATACTACAACCCTGCACAGATCAGCCTCATCAATCTCAGTTCCAGGTGGAACTCTTTTTATTCTACAGTGGGATCATTATCCTAAGTATCTTAATTATCTTAACTAATCTAACAAGCACAAATGCAGTTCCCCCAAAGTTCTCATCTTCAAATAACAACTAATTTGAAAAAATTCCCACTTTGCCCTGAAATCTTTTCATCTGTTGACGATCACATACTAACCCTCAGGCATCTTTTTGTTATGAGCCCAGCTACAGTACTAGTCTATGTAATAGACCCTGGCCCTGGCAAAGCCGACCATGGTCTATTATACATAAACAGATTCGGCAATTAATTATGCAACTAGACTGCGTATGACCTCGAGAAACGGACCAATCAGCAGGCGCCTTTGGTCAGTTGCAATTTCAGTCCTGATTTCGGAATGAAATGACATCACAAATTCTTATCAGATGTTATACAGAAGACTTGGCTCCGTGGATAACGGCTGATACTCAGACTACAGCAGTGCCACTCAATCACTACCATTTTTGAAAATTTACAACACCCAAATCAACACAGAATTTGTTGTTATCTGCATTGGTTTTGTACAGGATGCCAAAGAGAATTATGAGGCAGCCTTCAGAATCTACCAAGATTCCTTGGAGCAACTCATCCCCATCCTCCAGCATGAGCCGAACGGAAGGAGGAGGGAGACACTCCATAACGAGGTGCAGAGATATATGGCCAGGGCTGAGGTAGTCAAACAGTTCCTTGATGTGAGTATGGGTCTGTGAGTAGTATTTTGTCCAAGACAAGATTTGGTTCTTTGTTCCCTAAAGGCAGTCATTCTCGATCTCTTGCAAGAGCGGCCAATTGCAAGCTGCCATGTCGGTAGAGGGCCCTATCAATAAGATCCAGTTTTGGGGACTCCGACCAAATCTTAGGAAACCTCACGCAAGACATCAACCTCGTTCCTCATGGGTATGATCTTGCTGCGCCATGGTGGTTCTCATCATCATGCCTTGCATGATCTCAACCCCTGGAATTGTGTAATTTAATGTCCCAGTACTTGGGAGATTTAAGTTAGGACTTCAGTCGATGTGTTTAATGTCTGGCGCAGTGCTTTCAGTTTTGGATAATTTTTTTGTAGAATCAATCCTTTCAAAGATGAAATTTCGAAGTCACATTAAAGACCAAGGATTTATATTCAATGTACATACCTCTGTCTTGTCGTCCGTTTCGACACAAGATACTGATTCCTTTGCTTTTACATTTTGTGTTTCTGATATCAAAACACTGCATCCTATAACTGTCATGTTACACAAATGCTCATTCTGATCTAAATACTGCGCGTTTGCTCGATGAGCATAAGCATGACATGGCGGTTATTGGACGCAGGGTTTTGATAGAAATTAGCATTATTTGTACATATGGCGCCCTCTATCAACAGTTTCATGTTCAGGATCCACTCTGCATGCTTCTTATGAACAGCAGAGGTGCATGTGATTAGTAGAGTCATTGTTGGTTTGCATGGTTAAACAATATTGCCTTAATGTGGATGTACATTGACAGTAAAAGCTGCCTTAACGAGCTCTGTTACACTGAACATTTGGCCATAATTAACATTCCCTTTAGATTTGGCACCAAAATTGTAATTAAAATAAAACAGAGCACTGCATGGCAGCCAATATCTCAAAACAAATAACCACTAACAATCTTTTGTGGTCCTAGTTGTACGTGAAAAAGATACTTATTGCAGCATTCATCTTTTTTAGTGTGTACAAATGAGTCTTTGTTAACAAACCCTTATTTTTGTCACCTGCGGGAATTGCCTAATGCCTAGCCCGCAGGAACGGGGGGTGCCGTGGGTGCTGCAGCATCCCCAACTTTTTGGATGGGGGTGCTAGAGTATACTGCTGAAGCACCCCAACCCCCTGACAAAAAAGTGTTCCAGCACACCCTGGGGGAAACACCCCCCCCCCCCCCCCCCCCGCCACCCGGACAAGCGGGCTTGCTGAATGCATACAGACTTTCTACTGTAAAAAATTCAACAACATTTTGTGTTATGCAACTGAAGCAATTCTTCCAATTTGACGTGTTGCAAACTTACTCACAATAGAATGAAACAGACAGAGAAGGATGAGGTGACAATTGTGTCTGCATTTTTTAATATCAACAGGTCAGAAGAATACCACTTAAACAGGACTCAATCAACGAAGTCCTTAGACCCGACAGAAACAAAAATGGTAAGTTCCTGTCATCTTCATGATATCATTGAATGAATAAAATATCTGTTGCACATTGTTCTGATATTTATCTGTGAAAAAAAACTAGTGATGCATCATTAGGCATGGAACTAAATGTTTGCAAACCCGACCCGAAACCAACTTCGGGTCGGGTTGGGTCGGTTTTACCATCATTACCCCTCAGCCGAGAGGCTCGAGGGGTATTGTCATCGCCTACGGCGTCCGGCCGTCCGTATGTCCGTTCTGACCATACCCCCCTTGTGGGGTGATGTTCCTTTCAGGACACATCACCCCACTATTTTCACAATAGAAAAACATCACCCCAGAAGGGAATCTTTAGAAAAAGGGATAATGGGAACACAATGCTATCACCCCACAATTCCGTCTGGCTAGACCGTCCGTCCGTCCGTCCGTCCGGGCAGCTTAGTTTCCGGATGATAACTTGAGTTAGAAATGTTGTTTGGGATTGTAACTTCGGTAGGGGGTTGCCCTTGGGAGTTGGGATTGGTTTTGGGGTCAAAAGGTCAAAGGTCAAGGTCATCGTGGTGAGTTAAAGGTAAATTTAATGGTAAATGCAATGGGTCTTCATCAACCCTGACCCTCCAAGATCCTCAAAAATCCAAGAAACTCTGGCGGATATTTAGGATTAATTAAGGAGGGAAGATTCCAGCCACTATTACTTTTAAGACATGGAACTTGATGCCCTTTTGATAATTTTTGATAAAAAGGGTAGCCTTGAGTTTTGACAGAGTAGTGGATTTTGGTGAACATCAGGAAGGTTCCGAGCAGAAATGCCTTGATGTAAGAATTATACTTTAGCAATTTTGTGAAAGATAGCTTTCAGTTTGAAAGTCAAATTCCTAGCTTAGATAACGGGATGTTATCAGCATAATATTGACGGAGGCAGAGTATTTACAGAGGCTTAACTGCACAGTGCCCACTCTGTGCCTTTTTTTTCTGTAAACCTGCGCCTGCTTTATCAGTTTCCCATAGGAATAGTAAGTCAACAGTTTCTGTGCATTTTACAAATCTTGCCTCAAGATTTCTTGATTAGCATCACTACTACAGGACATTTTTAGGCTGAATCATGCTTGCTTTTGATGGAAAGTTTGCATCAGGGAGATGTAAAGTTTAATATTAGGTTTGTCCACTCAGCTACATAATTTTATGGACAAATACGTCTCTTTCAAATGACGTCACTTCTACAGATTGCCACATGCATCGGCATTTTGGGCGTCAAATTTTCGTGACGCATATTGCCAGTGCCGTATTTCGAAAAAATTTCGAGCAACACGTGCACGAATTTAGAACATTTTCCACACTGCGCGCACACGCATCTGATGGCATTGAACACGCAGTTAAAATTTTCCTACGAAGATGGCATCCTATGAGAGAGATAGACCAATGTATTAGGCCAGACCACTGATCTCTATATAAAGACTGGATAGCGGATATGCATACAACATTCACACAGTAGACTTTGCATATTGACCAATTCGCCCCCGGTCTCACGAAGATGGCCGCGTATAATACGAACGTTCTACGCGTAAATACGCGCGCGTTGTATCAACAGTTGACGCGCATTTTGGTCACGTGCACATATTATGATGTTCTAAAAAGGACACATTTCCGTAGTGATTATTATTTCAAAAACGCCGAAAAAGTGATTTGCGGCATTATAAAAGTAACCACGACGTTAGAAAAATTGTAGTAAACCTTGGTCATTTGGTCAGTGGTGGTGGCCAAAATATAAGTCAAGTGAACCGCGACGTTACAAAAGAAATCATGCTGTCTATAAAGACGGCAACTTGTCCTTTGTAGATCACCAGCCGGTCTCACCAATATGGCGTCAAATTCATTCATTGTGCGGCTCTTTATTAGCTATCCAGTCTTTATATAGAGATCAGTGGGCCAGACCCACTGCGCACCTGGGCAAGAACACGTGCACCCCTCACAGTGCATGTTCCAGTCGCATGTGTCATAAATGTGCGCCGTGCAAGCATGTCAGACTTCTGTGCACGCTTGTTCGGACACTGATCTCGGCTGTGATTGGTCAACACGCTGCTGGGCGGAGCTACAGGGATTGGTTTATTGGAGAGTTAGGGGAGACCACTGGGAGGGACTCTTGAACCCATCTGGTTTGTTAGTGTGACTTTACTTCAGTTTAAACCACCCTAACCCCCACTGGGTATTCTCTAGGCACCCGGCCAAATGCAACAGAATGCAGTGCCAGCCTTGGTACCAAGTACCTACCCTGCCAAATGCAACGGAATGCAGGCATGGAATGCATCAGATCAGGACACTGCTAAATGCAACAACTTGAAACAACTTCTTACCATTGGTGCATCCTGTTGCATTTGGCTGGGTTAGGGCTAAGTAGCATTGGAACCATTGGAACCAGAAGCTAATGCAACTTGAGTGTTTATCCAATGGGCGCTAGTAATCAGTGGTGCGCGTGCGTGTATGACATTTTTACTAACGAACCGGATTGCCAATGGCACCTGATGTTAATGTAAAACGCAATAAGGTTTGTGCAGATTCAGAATAATTAGTATCTGTTGTTTGTGTACTTTGCGAACCTGGTGTGTTCCTCCCACTGAGATGGACAGTGGACAGTGGTCACAAAGCGCCATCTATTGTACATGCACAAGGTCTATAGATATCTCTCAAATGACATCACTGCCTACAGATTGTCATGTGCAGCGGCATGTTGGGTGTCAAATTTTCGTGACGCGCATCGGCTGTGCTGTATTTTGAAGAAATTTCGAGCAACATGTGCGCGTGTTTAGAGCATATTGCACACTGAGTGCACACGTACCTGATGCGTTGAATACGCAGTTGTCATTTTCCTATGAAGAATGCTCTCTAGGAGAGGGGTCTATAACTAAATAAGCAGTGTATACTCAGAGTCGTCTGAGAGCTAGCTCACTTCAATTTTCCCACGTATGTTCCTCCTTTCATTTTTACCGCTTCTGTTGCTCACTTTGATTTTTCCTGCATATATTGCACGCTTTGTTTTTCCTGCGTATGATCCTTCCTTCGTTTTTCCTGCTTATATTGCTCACTTTGTGTTTTTTTCCTGCATATATGTTGCTCACTTCGTTCATGTTGTATTCGTTTCCAGTCATGTGGAGCAGTAAATCTGGTCAGTCAAATCTGCAGGCTTAGCAAGTATTTCTTTTGCAGCCGTTCAGCATTAAATCGCCATCGCGAGAGTCCCTCGTTAAGTCGTAACAGCCCCAGGGGTCTAGAGTTGCCTCTTAAGTTGTATCAAGGATGTGGGCGAGTGATGAGTGTTACTAGAGTGTTTTCAACGTGGACGCTCAGATGTTTTGGCGCAGCGCTGAGAATCTGAAAGCCATACGAATTAGGGAAAGCTCAACTTGAGGGGGTCTTGAACTTTTTTTCTCTCTCTCGCAAGTGACAAAGTCCTCATCAACATGATCCTCATCTCTGTCGTCGTGACGACACGCTGGTACTGCATCAGTTAATAAAAGGTTTTAGGCATGTGCGTGATGGATTGTGGTAATCAGTGATACACAGATAGTGCAGGAACTCTTGGGTTATGGATTTATGACACAAGCTGTGTGAAATTACTGGACTGATAATTCTGTGGGGTGACGCCTGATCACTCTCTTGACCTGTCTTAAACCCTACCTGTCCACATGTACTTTTGGATTCCTCATAATTAGAGAAGGGAAGTCTTGGGTAATGGATTTATTAATATATTCACTTGATAAATTACCAGTTTTGTACTCAAGCCTAGTGTATGTAGACGTTAATTTGTAATCACAGGGTCTTAGGTCTTGTACAAGCTTACGCTTTTACCTGGATCCCTCATATATTTTCTGTTATTCTTTATGTAAATTCTTGTTAATTATGTTTGATGATATGAAAAATGCAGTAAACCAATTAAGATTACTGGAGTGATAACTCAGTGTGTGGGGTGAGGCCTGCTCACTGTTTGGGTCTGTCTTAAATCCTATCTGCCCATCACCCATACTTTTGGATTCCTCATAATTAGAGATGCTCTCCCCCTTTTTATTTTTAAACTAATTATTTCTAGTAATACAACAATTATTCACTTTTGAATGAAATATCAACTGAAAAATTCCCACCACATGTAGCCATGGAATAATTATTTAAACATCTTCAATTTATTTTTGGCTCGACAATAGTAGGGGCTGATCTTTTTTGTACGTTAGTGTGAAAAATTTTAAGCAACTCAAAATAAAAAGGCTGATTTCATAGGGTTACAGTGCTTGGTTCCTAGCTCTATGATTTATTTAACAGTACAAAGAGAGGACCTTTAAACCTTCGTTCATGGATGAACCTACTAGTATCGTCGATATATCGATATTACTTGATTATAAATTCGATAGTTTTTTGATAGTGATATCGCTGATAGCAATTTTTTAATGATTGAAATATCGAACATTTCAATATTGAGGAAACATCGAAAATATCAAAATGCGTTAGATTATCGTCAAATTCAAGGCCTCCCCAAATGTAAAAGCTCAAAAGAAAGCGCCCGTTCGTCAAATGAAACATTCCAGCCGAATTTAGCCATGAAATAGTTACTTAAACATCTTCCAATTATTTGTGGCTCGACATAAGTAGGGGCTGATCTTTTTTGTACGTTAGGTGCAAAAGCAACTTTAAATCAAAGGCTGTTTTCACAGGGTATACAGTGCTTTAAAAAATTAAGATAAATAAGTTCAGAGTATTTAGTTATTTATTTTAAATTTTTAAACCTTCATTCATGGATGAACCTTGGGTACAATGGTCGGGAACCACAGTTTCAAGACCTACTCGAGTTTATTTTCCTATTCAAATAATGAAACACACCTTTGGCAGGGCTACGTAATGTTTGGCGAGCGTTTGAGGAACACTCAGGTTATTTCATCCTCGTAAGTAGCAGATGCTGTGGCATTCTGCTTTCCCGGAACTGACACTTGGTCCCGAGAGAAACTCACTGTGTATATAATATACCCAGTGCAGACACATCATATTCCCAGACCTGTGCGCGCGTCTTTCCCCCGAGGGGGAAAAAAGGCCTATCCTTAATTGTAGGCCTGGACGTGCTGATGTGCCATGACAGTGTATACTGACATTGACTGGGCAGTAAAAAAAAATGTTAATAGAATAAAGTGGTGGATGAGGTGGGATTGGCATCTCTCTGAGAGTCACAAGTGCAACAATTTTCATTGTGGTAACGGGGCTTAAATCAATTATAGGGCCAAGTAAAAAAATAAACCAGTTTCTCATCCCCACCTGCTTCCTTTTTCCGGCCCACTTTTCTTTTCTTTTTCATACATTTACAATACGTTTTACATATATTGTCAATATATTGTTAGTATATTGTGTTTTTATTTGATTCCAACAAAATTGTGGCTTTGTGGAAAGGGTTTCGGCTTCGTACGACACAATTTTGTATCAGCCAAAAAGTCAAGAAAATGGAAGATTTTTTTCTGCCATCTTAGAAAATCCACCATCTTGGGGGAAAAATAACAAGAAAAACAACACCCGCCTCCTTCATTTCTTTTTTAAAAACCCCAGACGAGAAAGTATTTATATTTGTTTTACTTGGCCTAATAGGTTGAGGGTTGATGTATTTGACTGTTGATGCATTCTTGTTTACAGAGCTGGCCTTGGTTGTTTACTGTTCTTGTTGATGGTCTGTAATTATGAAGAGCAAGAATGGCATGCAATGTGATGTGGCTGGCAGAATAGTGCATGTGTACTTTTCTCAGTTTTAAATCTTGGGTTTTTTTTCAGACCGGAACATGTAATCAGGGATTGACGTGCTCCTTGTCAAATATCACTAATTTTAATGGTTGGGGATCAGGTTAACGTAGTACTATGATACTTAATTGTCCTTGCCTTCCACCACTGTTCATTGGGTTTTCAGTCCCTGCCTGATTCTGTGGGGGGCTTTAGCCCCCAAACATTTTGTCGTGCCCCCCCCCCCCAAAAAAAAAACCAAAAAAAATTCCATTTAAAAAAAAAAAAATCACTGGCAAAATGTAAGAATTTGACGTACATGGGAACGGCTCCCCCTAAATGAGAAGGGTGCATTTGTACAGTTTTTGTTAATATAGTGTGCCTGATTGTAGGATTTTATCAGCGCTCCCCATTGAAAATATGGCACGACACCCCCCCCCCCCCCCCCCCCAGTATTGATTTTCAGAGGCCTAAAGTGTCTGGAGAAAATAACCGGTCTACATTTCAACAGGCCTCCCTGAACCAAATTCTGGATCCACTTTGCTAGCCCCCCCCAAAAAAAATATTGGCTCTAGAACCGCGCCTGACTGTCCCATATGTCCCATTGTACAGCCAATATTATTTCATCATCTTATAAACAACTTCTGATAAGTTCGAAATATGTGACATTGAGAGCTGTAAACATATTCTCAATATTTTTAGTAATGAGCTAAGAATCCTTCAAATGACCATGTACCAGAGTGGGGTAAAGAATTTGTAAAATCATTGAATTGTCAGGGTTTTTTTATGTATTTCTCACAAATGCAAAAAAAACTAGAGGTCTATGTCTGTTTGCAACAGAACATAGGGCTTTTCCGCATTATGTTTTTTTTTAAATTAAGGTCATGTTTTTCTGTTTTGTGCAAAACTGTGTGCATTTACGTTTTGTTTAACAAACCTCATTCAAATGGAAATTTGATTTTGGCATATTGCATTTGTCATATATAAAATATATATATAATCACAAGATGACGTCATTATGACGTCACCTCAATATTTATTGGTAACACATCCCGGCATGCCCCCATACCAAGTTTTAACCCAATCCACCGGCGGCGGAACCGGGGGGGCAGAGGGGGCAGTTGCCCCCCCACTTTTGAATAGGTAGCTATTTTGCCCCCCCCACTTTTTACCAGGAGCGATTTTTAAAAAACCAGGTTAATTAAAATGATGCAAGAGGTAAAAAAAGATTTTTGAACACGTGTCTCATTTATAGGGCCCTATTAATAGTATTATGTACTACAATGTATCTTTTGCTCAGAAAATATTGGTTAAAGTGGTCAGAAATTGCCTCATATCGCACCACAGATCATCTAGAATCCAAAAATTTTCGTTTCAAGAAAAAAATATATACTGTGACGTTAAACAACTTATTATCTAATAAAGAAAAGTTTCGAACACCATAAAAAAGTATTAGTCGTCTTTTTCGTGTTTTTTAAATGCAGAAATATTGGTAAATATTGTTCCCAAGAAAGTACACCCCTTCATTACCACAAATGGTGTGGTCCGCTGGGGGAAAGCATGCATGCAGCTAGCTGCACACCACCCATGGTATCACTTTTTACCGCTCGGTACCTTTTGGTTTCGGTTTGTTAATGACTTTTTTAATTGATAATTAATTTCAGCAACACCTCTCTTCTTATACCAGTACATTAACTACACATGTGAATCTTATTTTTATTCTTCAAGGCTCAACGTATAAGCCGCCCTGTGTATAAGCCGCAGTAAACATACGTAGGTCACACGTTTCGGACCAACTTCACACTTTTCCCATTTGCTTTGATTTTGCTCCGGAAACAGTAACTGGACCTTGCCCCCCCCACTTTTAAAAGTGTTCCGCCGCCGATGACCCAATCTAAATTACTGTTGATGAGATAGGGGCTTAAAATATACAAACGATGACGTCACAGGTCTAATGATGACGTCATTGTAACAATACTTGGCAGTGCTCATTATTTTATTGCGGTTTTAGTCTGTACCAAGTTTGAAAACAATCGGATTAATGAACGTGTTAAATTTTGTAAGCAGAATAAAATTGGCAATATTAAAAAAATCGTAAAAAAATCTACTGATGACGTCATCGTGACGTATTTCAGATGTTGTGTACTAGTGTTATTATCTACCCACCCACCAAGTTTCATGACGATCGGACATTATCTTATATGTGTTTCAAAAAAGCGCATATTTGATGACATCATCATGACGTCACACATTTTTCAAAATTTTGTACATATACCTATTGCCTTACAAACCTAATACAAAAAGAATTTTAAATTTAACATATTGGGTTCGTGATATATGGTTTAAAGGTCCAAAACTTCAAAAATCTATATAAAATCACACGATGACGTCATGATGACGTCACCTCAATATTTATTTGTAACACATCCCGGCCTACCCCCATACCAAGTTTCAACCCAACCTGACGTACTGTTCATGAGATATAGGGGCTTAAAATATACAAGTTAACGATGACGTCACATGTCTAATGATGACGTCATCGTAACAATACTTGGCAGTGCTCATTATTTTATGGTGGTTTTAGTCCGTACCAAGTTTGAAAAAAATCGGATTGATAAAAGTGTTAAATTTTCTAAGCAGAATAAAATTGTCAATATTAAAAAAATCTTTAAAAATCGACCGATGACGTCATCGTGACGTCATTCAAGATTGTGTGTACTAGTGTTATTATCTACCCACCCACCAAGTTTCAAGACGATTGGACATTCCCTTGTATGTTTTTCAAAAAATCGCATTTTTGCTGACGTCATTATGACGTCACACATTTTTCCAAATTTTGTGCATTTATCTATTGCCCAGCGAACCTAATACAAAAAGAATTTTGAATTTATCATATTGCGTTAGTGAGATATGGCTTAAAGGTCCAAATCTTCAAAAATCTATATAAAATCACACGATGACGTCATGATGACGTCACCTCAATTTTCGTCTATAACACATCCCGATCTACCTACATACCGAGTTTCAACTCAATCGGACTAACAGTTCTGTAGATATAGGACTTTGTAATATGCACATGAATGATGACGTCACGTGACCCATGATGACGTCATCATGACGTCTATCTTCGCGAACGACCTTTGCTATATGTTCTGTGACTATGTTAAGTTTTGATGTCATATGACTTTGTTTTATGCCAAAAGTGTTTGCTAGAAAAAACATGCACAGAGTCTATGGCATTTTGGTTGGAAGTCCCAAGAGGAAAAAAAAAATAAAAAAGAAAAAAAATCCGTAGAGAAACAAAGGCTTTTCCGCAACTTTGCGGAAAAGCCAATGACATTGTTGAAATGCTTGCCCTTTTTTTCTCTGTAGTGGCAGAATTTGAAGTTTTCTTAATTTGCCCTGTATCAACTTAGAGATGGGTACATTATTTTAGCCAACTACCAACTCCTTCAGCAAACTTTCCCAAAACAAAGTGTGATCTTTTATCTTCGCTTCAATTTCTATTTTATCAGCTGTTAACCTTTGTATTGATTCTTTATACTGTCGAGCATTGAAATGTCATGCCAATTCTGTTGTTTTAACATCTCTTGATCTGCAACAGCTTTCAACCGAACCCAAGTTAATGTCCACACATACGCATTGTGCGAGACACTAATGCTGCTCCAAGGTTAAGCATTAACAAGTAGAGTTCCCGTTTCAGATGGCACGTCAAGCCTGTTGAGCAGACCCATCACTCACTTCAAACCCCCCCCCCCCCTCTCTCTCTCTCTCTCTCCAACCCTGGATGACATAATTGACCCTAGAATGCAATCTTGACCAATTTGCATCAACCGCCCCCCTCACTTTGCCATCATATGTGGATGCGAAGGCTCTTTCAGGCCACTTTGTAGCCCTTCTTGGAATAACAAAGTATCGTCTGCGCAAAGCAATTTCCCTTTCACTAAGAGCTCTGCACACGAGCCCATCCAGGCTCTGACAAAAAAAACTAGGATGGACGTGCAGCAAATTTACAGGTTCACTTCAAGTGAGTAGGGGGGGGGGGGCTGCCACATCACCCATCATCATCACAAACGCTGTAGTCGCACTCAAGGCCGAATTGCACACGGAAATTTATGCATTATGTATAACTGCTTCGCTACAAAATGTTCCCGTATTACAATGTACGTATCCCTGGGGTTTTTTTTCGCCCCGTCCCTCATTTGAGGCTGTAGGGCTCGCTATGCCGGGGTTTGTTTTAATAGCAGCCTCTTGCCCGTATCTGGGTCTCGCTGGTGGATGGCTTTCATTGCTGGGGGCTCAAGGTTGTAACGCGAGACAGTTATTGAGCATCTGTCTTCTCCACTGTGCCACCTGATGCTCACACTATAGAATTAAAAAAAAGCCACACTGCCAGTATGGGAATGGCTATACTTCAAGGGCAATTATTGTGCCTTTTTGTGTTGTTAAAAAAACTCCTTAATGCGTTTAATTATGGAATTTCACATTAGGGAGATGCATACATGCGTGTTGTGAATTTTTATTTTTGCTTTTGCCTTTCACATCAACATCTTTTATCAGTACCATTTCCTCAGTGCCCTCCTAGAGATTGTGAGAACAAATTTACAATTTGCTTGGATGAGAATCAAACCCATGACCTGCTGCTTATTTGTGCAGATGACGAACCGCTCAGGATATTTTATAACAATTTTCTCTATATATATCCATCATAATGTAGATTTTTAAAGGCAAGCATGTAAGATTTTCTATAATTTAATAAATTAGGTCCGAAGTCCCACTGGTCCGAAGTCCCATTGGTCCGAAACATAATACTGTGTAGTTCCTCTTATTCAGGTTGACTGACCCTAACCCTAACCCTAACCCTCACCCTTACCCTAATCCTATGGGGCGTCGGACCAATGGGACGTCGGACCAATAGGACGTCGGACCAATGGGACGTCGGACCAATGGGACGTTTATACCAATGGAACGTATAGAACAATGGGCCGTCGGACCAATGGGACTTCGGACCAATGGGACTTTGGACCAATAGGACTTAGGACCAATGGGACTTCGGACCAATGGGACTTCGGACCAATGGGACGTCGGACTATAGAGACGTCCCCGTTAAGGGCACATCATTCGTGTCCTCCGCAGATTTTGCATGATTAAGTTTGAACTTTCGTGTGTGCAACGTGTTGGGGATCTACACAAGACAGCATCAATGGCGCTCTTGAAAGCATCCTTCAGCATTGGCGCTGTTTGTCATTGAGATCAAGTGGTCTTGCAATATTGCACCCGATTTTGTTCTCTAAAAATCACTTTTTTCTTTTTCAGGTTTTAGTTTTGGGTTTTTCCCGCATTGTTTTATAGGATGAGAACATGATTGAACTGCAGTGGCGGCGAAAAAAACTTGCGGGCTACCACAAGAATATTAACTACGGGTTATATACATTCAGATGAAAACAATTGTGCCCAGGGTCATACAAGCATGGACAATGCACATAACTTGTGTTGTTCACATATGTCATTCTTCTTGTCCCTGTTGCCTTGCAACTTTGTAATTTGCCAGTCAAGTATGAGTAACAATGACTTCAAATATATTCTTATTTGTTGGGTAGGTAGTTTGCTATTCATGATTCCTCTAGGAGGATGATTGCAGTAAAGGTAATAGACAACATTTGCAAACATCAAAAACAACTACCAAGTTATTATGAAATACCTTACTTGATTGTAAGTGTCTAAGTCTCAAGCATCCTGTGAAATCATGGCACCTGGTGTGATGTGCTGTCATCTTCAAGAAAAGTGGAATTTTTGTATCAATTTCCAACGATGGTCGACCAACCATCGTTGGGAAAAAAAACTGACTTTTTTCAAATACTGCCCCCAAGTTACCAAATTTAGTTAGTCCACATTTTACCAAATTTAGTTAGTCCACATTTTGTTTGCAATCAGTTACACATCTGTGAACGGGTGCAAGCAAGCTAGTCTGGTTCCCTAACCTGACATTTCCCTGACGTCTATAAAGTGCTCCGTTTCGTCTGAAGTAGAGTCAGGGAACCAGACTGCAAGAACAGCATTTTTTTCTTGGTTTTTCCAGCATCTATGAACACAAAATTGTAAACAGGTCTTAATGCTTTAAAATACAAACCCCCAAATCTATCCATTTCTGAACATTACAGCCTTTAAGGAGCGCATCCAAAAGTATAAAATAATTGATGTCAGATGTAAAAGGGACAGGAAAGAGTAGACCCCAAATTTATAAAATGACCCACATACAAGTTCAGGTGAAAACACCTCATAGTGCATGTGCAATGTACTTTTCCTGTATGGGAGTTTATACATGAATCTATTCGTAAGTTCCCAACATGCCCTATGCAGAATGGAGCTTGCAAGTGGACTGTCTAGGGAAATCACCTCTGCACTACCATAATTGAAAAGTCCTAAAAACTCCACTGAGTATGGTAAAATGAGTAACATCCAATCACAGACTGACTGATCCACTTCGAATTCTTTTTTTTTCTTTTCTTTTTTTGCTGCTATTATGAGACGCATCTAGCCTGTTGATCGCATCGGAATGTGCATCTTCGCAGCAGGAGCCTCTGAAAGATTGCGTCTGAGTACAAGTTTCCAATTTAATTAGATTTTCAGAGAGCCTTCTTGTGTCATCCAATATGGGGGGATGGTGGACGGTAGTTGATGTAAAGGAGATTCCAGCGTACGCTGGGATGACATGTCCTGCTCAGCGCGACCCCAGTAAACCGTCAGATTAAGGCTAGATGGATGCTCAATAAACCTGAAACGCTATACATCGCGTTGCCTCGGGGAGAAACATGCACACTGTTCGGGTTTCATGATTAAATTTTTTCTCGTGCGATGTTTCATTAAATAGTTTTGTTATTGGCACCTGGAAATGTGATGAGAATGTTAAAGAGTGGAAGAATTCGATTTGAACAAATATTTGGTGGGCTCACAGGAGAAAGGTGGAAAACTGACAGGCAGGTGGACAGCTCAACAGATTGAGGACAAAGGGACATACATGAACAAATCAAGGTTGGGGAAATAAATATCTTGCATTGCCTCGAGGATGCCAGAATTGATAAACAAGGCATTTAGATTTGAAATTCTTGGGTAGCAGTTCCAGTCTTTTTTCCTTATTTTTGTTTGTCTCACAGCCAGTCCTGTTTTGAGGCGTGTGATCACACCCCACGCCATCACACGCCTAAATGCTTCCTGAGAAGTGTGAATAATCGCACGCCTGAATCCTTCTGTACCGCACACCTCGGCATACATTTACGGCATAATTACACTTCATAATTTGTGAAAAATAAAGTATGTCGGTGAAGAGAAAACAGCTTTATTGTAAACCAAGATGAATATTATTTTTTAAAAATACCAGATTGTTCAGTCCCAGCTTGGACCACAGAATCACACACCTAGAAAAAATCACACGCCTTTAAAAATCACACGCCTTTAAAAATCACACACCTAGAAAAATCACACGCCTAGAAAAATCCAGGTGTGCGTTTTTCCACACACCTGGGATTTTCAAATCAGAAGGACTGCACAGCTTTATTGCAAATAAGTTAAAAGTGATTATTATTTATATCAGGCTTCAAGCAGTAAAAGTAAATCAGCGTATTGTATGCTGTCATAAAAGGTATCCGGATGACTGCAATATTATGTCAATAAAGTACCCGGATATAGGACTGCAATAATATTGCAGTCATCATCCGGACATTTTTGCTGGTTCCCGCACGATCAAGAGCATAGAAAGTCACAGTTGTCAACAACCTTGTTCCCCATGGGTACGATCTTGCTGCGCCATGTTGTTTCCCGTCATGCCTTGCGCGATCTTAACCCCTGGAATTGTGTAATTTAAATGTGTCAAAATATGGCACATTATAAGTAGGCTGCAGTTTATCCGTTTTACGTGCCGACGCCATCTTTAAATGTTAAAAGTTGTGATTTTGAAGAATCAATCCTTTTAAACATAACATTTGGACGTTGCGTTATTTAGCAAAGATTTGTATTAAATGTACATACCCCTTTCGTGCCTTTACAACCACAGATACAGGGTTTTTTTTAGCGAAAAACGAGGCTGCCATAATTCATATCGTACAGGCATCGCGACTTTTGAATAACAATTTTTTTTCGTACGTGACGTTACGTGCAAAGCACGCGAGCGCATTATGGGCGCGCCCGGCGTGCAATCTTCGAAATGCGCGCACAGTACGCTGTGAAAAGCCAATCAGCGTCATTTACGTCATCATCACGGCCAGGGGTTAGTGTAAGGAACGCGCACGCGCCCATGGAGTCGAGGCTGAGTTGTCAACCACTCAACAGAGCGTAGCGCGCGGGTACCGTTGAACACGGAACACGCTGCGCGCATGCAGTGCGCGCAGAAGGCCAGGTATACATGCACTGTTGTCAACAATGTGGCAGCTTCAAATAGTTTGACGAAAAAGATGAAATGAAGACAGTGTCTTGAATTGTATTTCTTGCGGATCAAGTCAGCCTGCTATAAATAATAATAATAATATTGAATGGCTTTTATTGCGGTGGATACGATATATTGCACTCGCTATGACAATATTTTCGACTCGTGCAATATTGTCATAGCTCGTGCAATATATTCTTGTATCCACCTCAAAGCCATCCAATATTATATAAATATTATTCAACGAAAAGTGAGACTGGAACCTGAAACCTGCGTAAAACAATTGAAGTGCTCTGACAACTCGTTTGTGTGAGTGATCAAAATGGATGCAACCACACTTGAATTGTGAGACAGTGTTAATTCCATAGATAGACCCTGTAGCAATCGGAATGTGATTGCCCATTGTGCCTTAACCATTCTGCATATACCTAAATGTGTTATCAAATGCCATTGAGTCATTGTCAAGTTTAGCGTTCTAACATTCAGTTTAAGTATTGAGCTCTTGAAAGCTGATCCACATTGAGTGTATATATCTTGGGTTTTTTTAATGTCAGCTAATGCATGAATTGGCATTGATATGATCAGCATGACCACGTTTTATGATTTTTTAAGTGCAGCACCTTCCCTATACTCAAGATTTTGGAGGTTTTGTCCTGAAAAGGGTATCTGGTCAGTGGTCACGGTGAAAATAATCCTCATTTTTGTTTGAATAAATTTGAATAAAGCTGCTGTTTAATAAGCAATTTGGGTGTTAAGCATTAAAGGAATACATGTAGTTGAGTGTATTAAGGAATCCAAGCAGGCAAACTGCATCCCACAGCAATGCTGTCAGTGTTGTTTATGAATTGAACTTGGCTGTGTATAAAAGCCATCTGACATTGCTTAATCAGTTGCACCGACCTACGCTTCTTCCTTCAAAGCGCCAAATGCTTTATTGGGGTTTTCTGGAGGGGGGGGGGAGCGGGTGGTGTCTGATGAGGCAGGTGAAACGAGCTGTGATGGCATGATGACATCTGAGGGTTGGCCCCTGGGATTGTATGCTCGTATTACCCTCGGAATCCAGGCCATTAATTCGTAGATCAGTCAGCGGAACTGATCTGGAAAAGCTTGGTTTAAACGATCGCCCGTCGTTGGGCTTGGCATATATAGCACCAGCACTGCGATCGTGTAGAAACGCAGCTAATTTACATGCACGCTGTGTACCACTCGTGTGTTTACTCTCCCCCAATTTATTCAGTTGATGTCAGTGAGCACGTGCGTCATCGTAACTTGTTCCTGGTTTTTTTTTGCTTTTGGATGTTGGATGTATTTTTGTTCTTCAGGAAGTCAAATAACGTGAATTTGAAGGTTCTGTATTATTGACATTCTGGTGTTGTATCCTGTTTTTCTTCTTTCTGGGGAAAATTTGAAAACCTTTGGGCAATGTGTTTTCACCCCGGAACTCATTCGATCAGAATTGCGAGACTGAAGAATTGTTCAGCAGTGTGTAGCGACCAATGAAAACTTAGAAGCTATAAAGACTGTCACATGTCTTTTAACTGGAGTATTAGTCTTAATTTCCCTAGTGATTTAACTCTACACTGAGTATGAACTAGCCCCAGGTGGCTTCTCAGTTATGGCTTGCAGAATCGTTGGAAACGCTAAAGCTGAATTCAGTCGATTACAACGGCTTTTGAAAAGATTAATGTGTGAAGACATTTTAGACCTTAGGCAGCTATCACAATTATAATGCTCTGTGGATAAGCCTATTAGAGCTTTTGTTAGATCACATTTTTACTGAATTGAAATTACCAAGCTGTCATCTTAGCTAGATGGCTCCTATTGCTAAGATCTGTACATTAACTTTAGCATAATATGACTGTCACCATGGGCGTCGCGAGGGGGGGGCAAGGGGGGGCACTTGCCCCCCCCCCCTGGAAAAGCAAAAAACAAAACAAAACAAAAAAAAAGGAAAAAAAAAAGAAAAGAAAAAAAAGAAAAAGAGGCGCGAAGACAAAGTGGTGTAAATTTAATGAGTTGGGGGGGGGGGGGGGAAATGTCCCTGCCCCCCTCTAAAACTGATAAATCGAGAATGTGTTGAGAAATACAAGCATTTTTTGGCAAAATTTTTTTTTGCCCCCCTCTAGAAAAAATCCTGGCGACGCCCATGACTGTCACTGCGAAAAAAAACAACTTTACTTTGATTGTGCACAAATCCTACTGACAGTCCTTCACATTGACATTTTGAGTCAAATTTTATGCGATTTCCAGGGTTTGCAGCATTGCTAATGTTGCTATAGCATCGTGACTTTGGGTGTGATCCCTGGCTTATGGCATATACAGGTTTATGGCTTCTATTTGGCATCCTCTGACCAAAGACATTGACAAAAATGGGGAACCGCAAATATATAGGGTTAAGCACCATCGATGCATCGATATTACTCGATTATTCAATATTTTTTTATATCAGTATCGCCGATAGCAATTTTTTAATCATATCGAAATATCGAAATTTTCGATTTTGAGGAATACTATTGAAAATATTGAAACTGTGTCAGATTATCGTCAGAATATATCTTCCGTTTGTGCTTTACTTTGTGTTGAACGTTTGCTGTAAAATAAATTAATAAACCTCGGCGGCAACTTGTGCTTGTGACTCAAAATGAAAAATATCACAAAATGCCAAGTGGCGTCGCTTTGTGCTCTGCGTTTGCTGGAATTTGCGGTCTCCCCAATGTAAAACCTCAAAAGAAACCGCCTCTTCTGGACAAACTGTCAGGGAAATTTGTTTTAAACAGTTTGAGCAATATGCTTCCACAGAAAGCTGTGGAAAATTGGGACTTGAGATTGGTTTAGGTTTTTTTTCATTCAAAGTGTCATCTTTATGGTCTTTAACTTTTACATGGGTTATCGATATATTGAATATTCTCGATATTGGATTTATGATATATAGGCCTATCGATTATTGAAAATTCTGATATCGACAGTGCTTATATAGGATGGATAGCTCGGTTGGTAGTTCACCGGAGCGGCAGTCAGAAGGTCACAGTTTCAAAGCCTGCTCCATTCAATTCCTGTGTTCAACTTTAAAATGAATTACATGAGCATAAATATGCAAATACATTGGACACCATATGAACACTGCTCTGAAAAAGAGGACTATATTTCATAACTCAATGTAAGAACAATTTAAATATGAAAAGGAATAAAACTGTTGCAAACTGCTTACTGACTGGATTGACCTGAAATAAACAAATTGGGAAAAAAGATGGCCTAGGCCTAAATACAGGGTTGTAATGTTCCCTCCCAACACTTAAACAATTGCATGCTTGGTGTGATTGAATTGCTGCGGAGAATGAAGAATTGTTTTTGTTTCTTTTGTTATTTTGCATCAGTGTCATCAAGCTATGCTCTGTGTTTTCTCCTCTTTTTGAGGAATTTATGTATTCAACTACTTGTAATTGTGAATTGTTGTCAAGAAATATGAATCTGTCAGAAACAGAGCAGAAATTCTCTTATGTGGACAGTTGCCATGGCTGGGTCTAGCACATTTAGACTTTGGAACGCGGCAGAGATTTTTGTAAAATTGGCTTAATGCCAAGTGTCAGGGAGCGTTCGCCTAATCTTAAACGTCTTTCCCAATTCACTTCTGTCTAAATAAATGACCGTCCTGAAAAATACAGGCACTCATTAATGGAGGTATATATTCATTTGCCTCTACTTGCCACACACAATCTATTCCCATCATTTCGGCTCTGATTTCAGAAAGTCTGGCTTTATTTGAGTGAATCTGTGGTAATTCATCAGTCATTTAATTTCCATTTGGTCAAATGCCAGGGCAGTAGTTAGACACAAATTGGATGGGTCGGCTTGGAAAAGAAATCAATTTTGGGAAAATTGAACTGGGACGTTTCTTTGCATGTTTCATCATGAAGGAAGGAATGCAGTGGTGTAAAGGACTTCTGCTGTTGTATCATGTTCTCAGGCGCTCATGCACGTGGCCCCCGGCAGAGGTCCGTGCTCCCCCCCCCCCCCCTCCCCCCTTTGAAATCTTGAATATGCACACAATACCCTCAGTGTTCCCCTTGCAAAAATTGGTGCACCCCAGGTCCCCCCTAGCAGCTTAACACTAAATTGGTGCACCCCCAGGTGCTCCCTAGCAGCTTAACACTAAATTGGTGCACCCCCAGGTGCCCCCCCCCCCTAGCAGCTTAACACTAAATTGGTGCACCCCCAGGTGCTCCCTAGCAGCTTAACACTAAATTGGTGCACCCCCAGGTGCCCCTCCCCCCTAGCAGCTTAACACTAAATTGGTGCACCCCCAGGTGCTCCCTAGCAGCTTAACACTAAATTGGTGCACCCCCAGGTGCTCCCTAGCAGCTTAACACTAAATTGGTGCACCCCCAGGTGCCCCCCCCCCCCTAGCAGCTTAACACTAAATTGGTGCACCCCCAGGTGCTCCCTAGCAGCTTAACACTAAATTGGTGCACCCCCAGGTGCTCCCTAGCAGCTTAACACTAAATTGGTGCACCCCCAGGTGCCCCCCCCCCAGCAGCTTAACACTAAATTGGTGCACCCCCAGGTGCTCCCTAGCAGCTAAACCCTAGTTGAAAGTTGGTACACTAGACCAGGATGTGTTATAGTTGAAAATTGAAGTGATATCACGATGACGTCATCTCGTGACATGTGACATCATATTAAAAGTGTATATTTGGACAGCCTATATCTACAGAACGGCAAGTACGATTTGGTTGAAAGTTGGTATGTACCTAGACCAGGATGTATTATGTAGATGAAAATTGAAGTGACATCACAATGACGTCATCACATGACGTGACATCATATTAAAAGTGCATATTTTGACGGCCTATATCTACAGAACGACTGGTACAATTTGGTTGAAAGTTGGTATGTACTATACAGACTGGGATGTGTTACAGAGGATTGTTAAGTGACGTCATGATGATGTCATCACACGTCATGTGACGTCACACTAAAGGTGCATTTTACTATAGCCTATATCTGCAGAACTAAAGGTCCGATTTGGTTATTAAACCTAAGCCGGGATGTCTTATATATGAAAAATTTAAGTAACGTCATAATGATGTCATCACATGACATGTGACGTCACATTAAAAGTGCATATTTCTACTGCCTGTATCTACATAACTATTGGTCCTGATCACTCTGCCTCCTCATCACTTGAGCATAGCTCTCTGAATTTTTAGTTTTTCCATCCCCACATTCAAAGATCCTTGTTAATTTCATAGTTTCCACAGCAATATGAATGCTTATAATCGCATTTTCTGCAATTATGGCATTTGTCTCGACAAGTTCTTTGAACTTTCCTGGAAATTTTGAAGGATCTTGAGTTACCCCTCCCCGCCTCTTACCATTTCTTTTAAGATTCCCGTCTTTCAGAATGATCTAAATCTTAAGTGTGCATTTGCTGTCAAGAACTGCATCTCATTGCCAACCCACTGTCACGACCAAAGACAGTAATGAAAGAACCGCCTCAAATTTTTCTCTCCTCATTTCGTCGGCCTGAGATAAAGCCAGGGAGCTGTCCCCGATGCACCCTGGGGGCACATATGGCCGGCCCTGACCACGTTGATTTGATTTTTCATACTTCAATCGTTCTGTGCTGATGATGCTTTACACGGGTTGGACCCAGGCCTGGTTGATTGCACTGATGGTTTGTGAATGCCGGAGGGAGGGGGAAAAGTGAGGAGAGGAGAACTTTTATCATTTTTTTTTTCACCTGCTCATTTGAAATTCATTGTGAAGTTAAGTAGTGTGATCTCCATAGAATTACAGACTGACTGACTTATAAGCTGGACCCATCTGCAGTACATGCAAGAATGTACCTTTGGGTTTCTGGATAATGTTAGATTGGGGACTTCAGGAGCCCCAGTGTGCTGCTTATTTAGCACCTTTCTCAAAGTATTTCACCGTTGTTACCCCTGTTCATCAGGCAGTCACATATGTAGCATGATATTTGACGGAGGGACCCTCCCCCCCCCCCCTCTTTTGTGTTGGTCATTGTGTTACCAGAATCTCAGGAGTTCTTTTGCGATATCTAGGGGGGATGTGTTAGGTCTAGGGTGTGTAGGCCTATAGGTATAGGGAGATGGGGGTATAACCCTCTGTCACATTTTGATCTGGGTATAGGCATGCAGTCAGGCTATAAGACTACTTTCCTGCAGCAGCTCGAGTTTAGCTCAGTCTGGTTTCTGCTCTCACATGTACCCATTTAAACTCATGGGTGGAGAGAGGTAGTTGAGGTAAAGTGTCCTGCCCAAGAATACAACACCATCGCCAGCTCCAGGCATTATAGGGGTCCAAAGTACAAACTAAGGGGCACACAACAACAAAAACCACTTGTAGTTTTACACTTATGGTTTTTGCCAAGTGGGGAGGGAGGGGGGGGGAGGGGCAGCCCCCCTTTGCGACGGGCCTGCCAAGAACACAACACCATGTTCCCTGTCCGGTTCTAACCAAGGCACCATTGCACAGGAGTCTTACAATGTAACTACTGGACCGCGGCACTCTAATTATAAAAGCATATAAGTGTGCCATTCTGTTTAAACCAAATATACCAATAAGTGTGCCATACTAATTAAACCAATTAAACCAAATCAACAAATTGGGGAAAACCCTGATTTTGTCTATGTCCATGCTGTTCACCGTTTATAATTGGTATTTATAACACCTCACCCACAGATTCTGTGTCTTGATTGGCCGAGAGCGAGTCACATGTTACTTTCTAATTTTGCTATCTTTCTGTGCACGGCCAAAAGTACTATGCGCATAGCAACCAAAGTACTATACAATTAGCAACCAAAGTACTATTTCCACGGCGCGGTATTTGTGTGCAAATGCATGCTGGTGTGCGCGTTGTGCGTAGCGCGTATTATTCCAAAGAGAGCGCGCCGCAGACTTGGGTTCAAACATTTCGTGAAGGGGTAGTTTTTAAGAGAGAAATACATTTTCCACCAATTTTGAATTGAAATTGAAGTTTATTTCAACTGTGTTCAGATTTAAATAATGTAAAATACCAAAATCAAGCAGAATCTGTGGGTGAAGTGTTATAAAACAAATATTGAATGCTTTATCTCGTAGTGAAGTAAAACTAGCCTCCCGAGGTGATCCATGGACCATTCTATTTTTCCTCGGCTTCGCCTCGGGAAAATAGAATGGTCCATGGATCACCTCGGGAGGCTAGTTTTACTACACCACTCAAAGCATTCAATATTTGTATAATATTCATGACATTATTGTCACTTCACGTTAAATCATTTTTACAAAAGAAAAAATTTATAAAAAGATAAGCCCACAGAAAATTCTGATCCTGAGGTTATTTATGCACAATGATCAGACTCGTCTTTACCATTTCAGATGTGTTTGTGTCGGGGCCATATCAAAAATTTATTGCTGGGCTGATGTGTGACTAAATTATTCACAGAAGGAGGTAATATATTCATGAATTAATTGGAAGAGTTTCACTGACCCGTGACCAAACTTCGACGAAAAAATTCCCTGTGAAATTCTCAAGAGAGGCTAGTACAAACGTTGAAAATATAGCCACAACTGTTTATGACTTTCAGCTGTGCTTATAATGAATGAGTGTAGAAGAAAAAAAATTCAACAGACTTGTGGTTGAGCTTGCACAAAGGATTATTGTCATAAAATTCCTTTTAGGCAAAAAGCCTTTTTCAGAATTAAAGTGTGGAATGACAGTTGCAGGAAGAAGCAGAGTTAAAATTTACAAGATTCAATTCAACATTTTTCTTTTCTTTTCAAGCGCAAGCATAAATGGAAAGCAATTAAGCCTGTACATTAGGATAACAGACAAATTCAAGAAACAGATAAGTTAAAATTTTAGGAAAAACAGGATTTAGAAATAGTCACTGTTTATGTTGTCTTGTCAATATAGATTAATGAATACTTAAATACAATTAAAAAGTCGATGCTAAGATATTGTAGGCAGTCGTGTAACCAGTTGTTTGTTTTGCCCATTGCAAGTAAATTTGCTTATAAATTCACAGGACATCCTTGGTAAACGGTGACAGGATTTTTTCCCTGCCATCCGCCCTCCACAAAATTTGAAAAGGGGGGGGGGGGGGGGGGGGTGGGGGGGTGGTGGGTTGGTTTGCACACCATCTTCGGATAGGGGCACTGTTAAAAGCAGACAATCACTGACACAATATCGGACAATAGGCTGCGCTCTTCATCCCTGCAAATTTGCCAACGGACAAAAAAATTTCAGACCAATTTTGCCATCCCGATCAGGTCCTGATTTCGCTTTTAAAATACCTAGCCTGTTGCACTCTGCCACTCTGCACCCTCCCCCCCCCCCCCTACCCCCGCGGTTACACCACTGATTGCAGGTAAGAAAGGTGCCAAGATAAAGAGATTGAAAAAAAGAAACCAATCTTCTGTTCATCTACTTGAGGAAGTGTCTTAGCTTTATAGCTCAAGGCACTTTAGACCACCACAGCAAGTTCATAATCAAGGACACGGCTTAATAGAATGAATTAATCGATTGTATGGGGAGAGAGGCAGCGGTCTTATAATTAAATCCCGGCCGATTCGTGGTAGAAGTTTTGCCCCGGGCTGGACAATTGGCAAATTAACATTGCAAGTGTGTTGGACTGGTGTAACGCATGGACTGAGAGAATCAACAAGCGGCTATATATAAATGCTGGGAATTGAGCGGTCAGTTTAGGCTGTTTGCTCTATTGAACAGTAGGATCGAGATTTGTCTTGAACTTGTGTGGGTCAGTTGAGAGAGTTTCACTCTAGTTTCAAACCAAGAGGATGTTGATGTTTTAAAGTTCATCAACAATGAATGCACACAAGGTTTACTAATATGCCTATCAGATATATGATACAAAATCATTCCCCTCTAAGTCTGTCTTATCACATAAGGTCTGTATTTAAATTACTGTTTTCTGACTCTATATCTAGTGCATTTAGCCAATTTTCAGACTACCTTTTGATGACACAATCTCAATGCTGATCATGCTCATTTTTTCCCTAGACCGTTTGCAGACTGGCATTTTATGTATGTTTATAAAAGTGGAGATGCTGTGTAGCACTGTGGAGATATGACAAAAAGTAAAAAATTATTACAGTGCTCACCGGAAAATACTCCCAAGCTTTCGGTGCGGTGCACCTTGGACTATGGCTTGTTGTCACATATATAACAAAAGTGGAGATGCTGCGCATCACTGTAGAGCACATAGAAAGCGTGAATATTAAAAGTATAACAGTGCCCACCAGATAGTGAAACCCGAGCTTTCGGTGCGTACACCTTCATCAGGGGACTATATATATATATATATTTTTATGGGGGGTATATTATGGGTGTTTTAGAAGGCTAGTAAAGCGCAACACTAACATGACCTCAGTCCTCTTGTTTTTTAATCAGTTGAATTCTAACTGAAGGCTATAAATTCTTAGTGAAAGTAGACACCAGGATTGATTTTGGAAGAGCCCCGGTGTCATAAACCATTCGTAGGTCACTGACTCTTCCGCTGGCTCAGTTTTAATATCGTGTGTCAACACGCAGCCGAAACACTGTCAATATCTTTTAATGACTCTTGTATGTATGTCGGTTATTATAACGGACGTAGCAGCGCGGTTTCAGATTTAATGAAGAGATTTGTGGGTACACTAAATAGTTTGGTAAGGCTTCTATTTCTGTGATCATTGTGGATTGTCCATTGAAACTACTGTGTTGTCTTGAGCAGCTTCCTGTGTCTAGTACTATGGATATTATGAAAGGTCTGAAACCGGCTGTATGGCCATGGCCATGCATTTTTGCCCCACAATTTCAGACCCTAAGGAAAGCAATTCTGTTTTCTTGGCACTTTTATTGACATTTGGTCTGTAGTAGTGCCCAGAGCATGCATCACACAAATTGGACTGAGCTGCGGTTACCGTAACTAAACAAATTTCAATTCTTCAAGGATTTTTCTTTCGTCAACTACACATGCACAGTAAGAATTGGATGAAAAAAGGAGAAGTTTAATAACCACCTTGCCAGCCAAAATTTCAGAGGATTTTTGTGGGGTTTTAAATACAAAATAATGCCCTCGAAAAACACATTAATTTTGTTTGAATTACAGCACTTTGCAAGTTTGAAAGTTTGAATTTTATTCCAGAAGCACTGGTGAAGCACTTCAAGCAATTAAGCATCAATTTATTTTTACAATTTGAAATTAAAAAAAAAAGGCAAAAACGAAAACCCCACAACTCTACCTTTCCCTCTCATGAAGTCTTAGCACAGATTAAAGAGGGCACAAGAGAGCAAGTGAGCAAAGAGCACCTGTATTTTATACTCAAGACGTGCTGTTCTTTCCTTAACACATGCACCAGAAAAGGCAGGGTTTTGCCTTACCATAGTGCTCTAGGTTGGTCCCCAATCCTATATACTCATTTATATCTTGACCTCAAAAGAAGAGGGCAGGAAACCAGTCCATAAGATATTAAGAGCTAGCTATTCTTTTGTGCACGCACTATAGACCCTTTCATGTATGGCAGCCATCTTGGATTTTTTTCTCCAGTTTTAAACCACAGAGAGATAATACGAATAACACTTTCAAATCCCTTCAGTGAATTGGAGGTTCCCCAAAGAGGAGTCATCTGTAAATATTTAGGTGTGCAAAGGGAATGGTATTTCAGTATTCACAAAAGGATTATTCCTGCTCATTGCTGTGCAAGCCCGCAGGAACAAGGGGTGCTGTGGGTGCTGCAGCACCCCCAACTTTTTGGATAGGGGTGTGGCTGGAAAAATATACCAAATCACCCCCTACCCCTGGCAAAAATGTGTTCCAGTGGATTTGTCCCTGTGCAACAAAAAGAATAAGCTACACCTCCAAGCAAAGGGTTCCCATTTAGACAATGAGTATTGAGTAAATAATGTAATTTAAAGCAAGAGGAAATTTTGCCTTAGGTAAATATATTAGTTCAAGGTTTTGCCCTTCAGTGACAGGCAAGAGTCCATACAGTGATCTTTCATACTCATTGAGCCACCAAATTGTTTGCTTTAACAGAACAAGGAACTAAAAGAATAAGTATAAGTAAATGAGAACAGTTAAAGAGATATTCAACAATTTGACTTGCAAGAGCAGCCTGGTCTGCTGTTGGAAATGCCGGTAGTTACTCAGACTCGATTGGTTAAGCTTGTTCTAGGCAGTCAACAACAGTTACTGTAATAGTATCCCCTTGTGAACAATCCAAATAGGAAATCAATGAAATGGAAAGAAGAATCCTGATTCCTGAAACTAATTGCCTCAGCGTCCAAGTGTGTTTGCCATGAAGGAACAGATTTATGACCTTTTCTTGATCAGGATGCAAATTGGATGGGGAGATACTACGCTGTCCCTCTTTCTCTACCCCTCCCCCCCCCCCCCCCTCGGCCAGTCTTCCCCCTTTCTATTCCCACCTTGTATAGCATGGCTCTGCCGTCGTTAATGTGTATGCCGGACACTAAATTGGCAAGCAATGGTCACAGAGACCCAAGGGACACTGTTTGAACTAGACGACGACGGGGATGTGGGTTGAGTTGCAGTTTTGAATTATTCATGCTTTGTCCCGATAGTCTCTTGCGGCGAAGCGGATCATGGGTCCAATGCATGCTGGATAGTGGCAGACAGTCCCACGGCTGCTTGTTAAATCTGAGTAATTACACGGTGCAGTTTCATTACAAGCTCGTATTGAATCTAGTCTGTGTGATTATGACCATGCCAACTTTCTGCACTTCCTGTTCTTTGCTTGTTCAGTGACATCCACGCCGGAGTTATATAGTTTCCAATTATTTCCCTTACTTGTAAAAGCTATAATTTCATCTACAAGGAGCATTTGCATGATGGAGAGGACAGCTTTGGAAAAGTCTTTCAGATTCCAAAGTGGAAGTTGACTATCTCTGCAAGAGAAATAGTTTGGAGATGAAAATGATCGATGGATACCCAAAGCATTAAAAATAGTATTGTTGTTCGTTTTTTCCCAAGAGAATGCTCTTCAGTGTGATGATTAAATGAAAAAGGATGGGAAGAAAGAAGCACAAAAATAGATTTAAGATCTTCAGATTTTAAGATCTTCAGATTTTAAGATTTTAAGATTTTAAGATTTAAGAAAAAGCTATATCTATATTTATCTAGTTTCTCTGAATTGATTATCCTTTTTCTCTGACTCAAAGTACTAAATCCACCTGCGTGGGTAGATCCCTTCCGCTCTTAGTAAACTCTGCCCATTAATAGCAAAACACTCCCCCACTTCATCCATTGTACACCATTGGCTTTTGCTGTAATTTTCAGTAATGAACTATTTGAGGGGTTAGTATAATAGATCAAATATTGTTACACTGACATGTCTGAAGTTTTGTGTTCAAAAATGCTGGAAAAAACAAGAAAAACTAAAATGTTCAAGTAGTCTGGTTCTCTGACTCCACTAAAGATGATATGGATCAATTTATAGATGCCGGAAAACTGTAAGGTAAGGGAACCAGTATAGCTGACCTGCACCCATTCATGAACATGTAACCAATAGCAAACAAAATGTGAACTGAAAAAAAAATGGTAAATTTGGAGCAGTAGTTGAAAAATAGTTAGGTTTTTCCAACAGTGGTTGTCCGACCACCGTTGGAAATTAACAATAAAATACCACTTTTCTTGAAAATGACTTCACACCAGGTGCCATAATTTTACAAGATGCTTAAGACCGTCATTTACCAACATCCTAGTAAGGTATTTCGTAAAACCTTGGCATTTTGTTTTTTCGATGTTTGCAAATGTTGTATATACCCTTTAATGAGTCCATATTGATGAAAATGAAAGTGTAGTGTGCATGAATAGTGCCAACCATGGGGAAAAATAACTCTGAAAATATCTGTTGTGTTGTTTCATCATCCAGAATGTGATTATACAGCGCATCCCAAAATAACCACAACATTATTTTGGAAGGCTCTAGCGTCGCCACGGAAACCCCTACCGCCATTATTTTAGTATCATTTGAAAGCTTAGCAACTTAAGTTTATCCCTGGTAAGTATTGATGTGATTTTTTAATTTGTTTTGAAATTATTTGTGTTCAAATAAAGGCATGTCAAAAATAAACTTAACCGATTTCAAAGCATCATCGATTTTCCTTGAAATCGGTTGAGTTTGTTTTCTATATGCCTTTATTTGAACACGAATAATTTTAAAACTGTTGTAAATATCAAACCAATGCTTGCCAGGGATAAATTTAAAATTCGAAGCTTTAAAATGGTATAAAAATAATGGTGGTACGTTTTTCCATGCCGACACTAGAGCCTCGCAAAAAAAAAGTGCGGGTATTTTGTGACGCGCTGTGTACGTAGGCCCCCATGCCCTTTTTAAATGTTAATTGTGTCTTGGATCTCAGTGAGTGCCTTCCGTAGTCTGTAACTCCTGGAGGAAGGCTAATCGAAGGATTATCTGAGGATGATGATCTTGTCCAGTCTACTTGCCCATCAAGTCATTTAGTGTTCACTTAGTTTGACTATTTTGTCCACTATAAATCAAGGTATTTTGAAATTTGACGTTTACCCTAACTATGCAGGTATTTTTTGCAATTGGAAAATCCTCGGAAAATCCAGCGCTGTGTAGGAATCAAGAGGAGAAATCAAGAGTAAAAGCTAGTCTGTCTTTATTCCCACAAAATTCTTCATAATCCTCCAAAATCTTTAGGTGGAATTTGAAGGATTGGAGTGGAAAGGGATTGGTGACCTTTCAAGCATTCATTTTAAGCTCCTTCCTCCTTATTTTTTATTTTTTTTTGGTCAAGAAGTACTCCGAGAAGTTTTGGTTTTTCCTCCCTTTGTATCGTCTCAGCCGGCCCTTGATAGTGTGTCATACACCAGTGATGACGTTGGGTACATTTCCATGTGTACGAGTACCATTATGAGTACTTTTCCATTTGTACGAGTACAAATACGAGTACTTTTCCATTAGTACGAGTACATTTACGAGTACGAGTACATTTTCATGAGTAAACAACAAGTACTCCCCATACATACGAGCACATTTCAATGTTATCAGGGTCTTTTTTGCCATGTTTGCTGTCAAACTTGGCATTAGGCAAATGCAAAAGCCTCCTGATAGAAAATTATTTCTTTTCCCTGATATGTATTTTAACAAACTCAAAATTCCTGCGGGAAAACATTTCCATGAGTATGATTACAGGTAATTTTTTCTTATGGGTACGAATACCTTCTCATGAGTATGAGTTCAGAAATATGTAATTGAGTACGAGTACTACAACACTGTCATACACGCATTGACTCACGCATGTTTACGTTACATACCAAGTGTGGACATTCCCTTGGTTTCGTGTGAAAAAAACTCATTTTTCTCAAACTGTGAAAACTCTTTCAACCCAATTTTGTTTCTGTGATCCCCTTTAGTGTTTCTCTTCATTTTGCCACAGATAAACCTAACCCCAAAATGCCTCTAAACCTGTTTTCCAGAAATGGGGAAACACTGTGCTGACTTGCTCAAGTCCACACAACGTCTCCTCTACCTGGTTTATGTGGACCTCTTTTGTTCGGAAGTCCACACAGTGAATGTAATGCCTACCCCCCATGCTTTGCCAGTCAGATCAATGTGCATGTGTAGTCTGCCTGTTCCCTCTTATGTACCTCAGCCCCTATAAGCATTGTATGGATTTGGTAATTTATCCATATACCTAATTCAGTTATCACTTGGATGTTGCAATGCCCAAACTACATCTAGCTGGGATTGTGTGCTGTCATTTTTGGTTAACGGTCTTATCATTTGTGCATTGAATTGTGTTGTAATGAGTCCCCCTTTAAGCAGTAACCATGATTTTTTAGTTAAACGCATTTAATTTACATGTGTTCACTTTTGGTTGTTCCCATTGATAAGGTTTTTTTGGTTTTTTTAACTCCGGCCTCCCCTCCTTCCGAGGCATCAAGAGATACTATTCCCTTAATTTGGGTGACTCTGCTTAATGAACGTCCAAGTCCTGCAGCTGTCCGAGATCTTCCTAATCCTCAGCCTTTTTTTAAATTTCATTTTAGTGGTTGGTCTGTGCCCGAAAAAAAACTGAATATTTGAACATCAATCGAAAATCTGAATAGCATTATTTTGATTCAAATATCCGGGGGAAAGTGTGAGCGGTCTGAAAGAGATAATGAAAAGCGTATAAGTTGTGTGGTTTTATTGTGTAAAATGCCGCACTTTTAAAGAGCCTCCATGAGAAATATTAGCTCAAATTTCTTTTATTAAAATTGGTCAAATATCAGCCACCGCTACGTGCTCTTTATATTATTTTAATAAGCTCTTTGTCAATTTTCAACAAGCTTATACTTTTGCACACATATCGTAATCGGAGGCCATTTTAGGCTGGGGCATGTTTAACTTGACGATCAGTGCGTTTCGAAATTGAACATTTGATCATGTTCAAGTTGGAATCATCGAAAAGCTCACATCAATTTGCAAATTTCTTTCACAGGGTGCCACACCCAATAAAAGCACTGACAAGACCCTCTTGAAATCTCAATTCCCAGTTTGTTTTATTATTCTTTGCAGCATCAGCAACATAACTGCAGAAATCCACCCCCCTTGCCTGAACATGTACAGGGCATACATGTATGCTAGTCAATTATTCATATATTGCCCAGGGACCTCCGAAATGATTTACCAGGCCCCTAGAAAAGGGGGAACCGCCCCTGTGCAGCTCCCAATTTATCAAGGGTCCCCAGCTATGAAAGTGTAATCTTGTTTGAAGCCGAACTGGCTGCAAATTGCCATGTTAAGGCCAAGGGCTTGATGAATTCAGGGGTTCATGGGTAGGCCATCCAATTTCGCTGAGAATGCGAAAACAGGCCGAGCGGAATGTCTTTACCTAAATTGAAAAATAGCTGGCTCAGAAGGATATTTTGCAAGAGACACTGTAAACTTTGCCTCACATAAAAGAGTGTTTTTCTTTTTTTTAAATTTGTGTTACTTGAACATCATTATTTCATTTTGAATGTTTTAGAAAAAAAAATGATGAAACAGTGTTTTATCCATTGAAGCGAAGTACTCTTGACTGTACAAACCTTTAGAAATATGAGTCTGTCAGGATTTTCCGGAGAGCTTGGTCATAAGGGATATCGGTATAGCAGGTGTTTTTTCCCAAGGGCTAAATTTAGCTTTGAAACATTATCATTGTGTGATTGTATGTTGTGTGCTCAGTTCACTCCATGCACAAGTGCTGACTTGGCAGTGAAAAAAATAAACATAAGTGTAGAATATGATATTCCTTGATACGAAGTGATGATTTGAGTGGGATGAATTAAACACACAAAACAGGGGGGGGGGGGGGTAGGATCTATAATTTCTTCACTGGTTTTGCAATTTCAAAGTCTTGAATGATTTTTTTTTTACCTAGGCCTTGTCTCCACCTTGGCTTTCATGTTGGCAGATTTGAAGGGCAAAACCTAATTTGATTTACATCACCCTGACGCAAAATTCCATCTTATGAATAGTTAATGCGGTACCCGCTGCTATGTGCATCAGATTCAAACCAGCCAACCGATCCCGTTAGCCCGGTGGTCGAGTGGTAAGACATCTGCGCTAGAAAACAGGAGGTCGTGGGTTCGAGTTCCACCCGAGTGATTTTTTCTAACTTTCACTCGGGAGGTAACACACTGAGTATACAGAGTTTATGCGTCGGTGAAGGGTAAAACCTAAATTGATTTACATCACCCCGGCGCAAAAAAAATTCCATCTTAAGAATAGATTTGAAGTCCATAACTTTCACCCTGGCTCAATGTGGTCCATAATCCGTTGTTCTGCTTCAGTAACATCAAATCATTTAATTTGTGGTCAGCCTTTTCCCTTTTTTTTTCATTTGGATTGCACATCAGAGGCTTCCAATTCCAAATGAATTTCTGAGGCCAGAGATAAAAATGAAGCTGGAGATGAGCCGAGGCTTGGAAAGTAGTTCGCTCAAGTTCTCGCCCCTTCCTCTGAAAGTATATAAAGGAAAGGCTGGGAACCAGCCAACTTCTTTCTCATAGTCAGGCACCTTATTTTTCCATGGCACCTTATTTTTCCCCTCTACGTGTTTTTGCTTTCATTTTCTTCTTTAGTCAAATTTTGAATTACATGTATTCTGAAAATCCGAACAGTGTTTTGAGAAAGTTTTTTTTTGCACATATTTCTCTCTCAGCTGTTGAGTACTGTGGGGGTGGGTGAGGGACTATATAATATAAGCACTCCTAGATCATGATCTATTTATATTATTTACTCAAAATGTTCAAACAGAATTGAACAACCGTCAGTCATGGCTTGGATGTGAGCTGGCCAGTTTTACTTCTGAAACGGACTCAGAAATTGATGTGGCGCCGTCTGCAAATATCAGTCATGAGTAATGTTTCTTGGAATGTCGTAGATTCAAGACGCGGTTTGAAAATGTCAACATGGACGCCAGCATATATACATCCCTGATCTGTGTGTAGCTTTCGACCCACTCACCCGGCCGCCCACTGGTGACAATCCTTGTTAATTAGTGACTAGCTCTGCCAATAAAAGTGGCGGCCAGCCGAGCGTCTTGGAGTACTGTGTAAATATCATAGAATTTTAGGGGTCTGTATCGATGGCGGACCGCGCAGTGCTTGTGCACATGTGATGCGCAATTGCCAACCTCCCTTCTTTACGGAGCAAGATATTTCAGATCACGACTTGTGTACTTAGGCTCTTTGATGAACCCCGCTAATGAGGCAGAAGGGAAAAGTTGAAGATTTTTATCTGTGACTCGGGACAACAGACCTCTTCATTTGATACATCGCTACCAACTAGTTGAGTCCTCCAACTAAAAAAAACCCCTCAGATTAGGCCAAAAAAAAAAAGTCTCCGGTTTCTGGTATGCGCGCGCGTCGCCGTAGCCATGCGCGTCGGCAAAATGAAAAAGTTTTTTTTTCAATACAAGATCATGTTTCAAAACCGCCAAACTCACTGGTTTGACTGGAATTCTGCTGCTGCACAATTTTAACGTGTTTTTAGATGGGGTTATGATCGAGAATAAGATTTATGTGGCCTCTCTGGACTCCCATATATTTGCACTAAGTTTAGTCGGGCACCATTTGCAGTCATCAGCCGACATTTGAAGCAAAAAAAAAAAAAAAAAACAGGTTAAAAAAAAAAAAAGCCGCGTCGCCGCACCACTTTTGGGGCAAGCTCCATACCAGAAGCCGGAGACTTTTTTTTTTTTGGCCTTACACAACCTTTTTGAAATTTCTCTTTCCCGTCTTTATATTCATGTTTGACCACTCAGTGACTAGATGAGGAAATTGCTATTTCAAATAATTTCTTTTCCATAAGAAAGTTTTTAAAATGATAAACCTTACAATCTACCAAACTTTTAGGTTTTACAGTCCTGTATAGATTCAAAAAGTGTGAGTAAGTGGTTAAGGAGGAAATGCCTCATATATGATAACACGTTAAAAATGTATCCACATCCAGAACACCACCCCCCCCCCCAACTATTAAACGTAGAGGCAGTGTTGTAGTCGAGTCCATCATCAATCTGGTGTCTTCTGGTCAAAAGTAAACGTCAGTCAATTCTTCAGTCTGGTCACAAGTAACAAGGTATGGAGAAGAATAAAGAAGTCACTCCGTCACAGTTCAATGGAATGACTTGTGACTGGACTTGTGAGGACTCGTGTGTACTTTTAATGGACTTGTGATGGACTTGTGATGGACTTGTGAGGACTTGTGATGGACTTGTGAGGACTTGTGTGGACGTGTGATGGACTCGCTGCCTAGAGGCAGGGACACTGAATGCATCTGAGCAGAAGGCAAGCAAGTCCCTGTCTACAACAGATGGTTCTCTGCACGGCACAACTAAACGAGTGATTGGATTTATCCTGGAATCTTAAACAGTTATGAGCTTGCTCCGATCAATTTGTCTGTGGCTAGATATTTTAAACAATTGCTTAAGCAGAAGTCAGAAGCCACGACAAATGGTCATGTCATTCGTTGCAGTGCAGCGATTTCCTTTTGCTGTTTCCAAGTACAGTGAACTTGCAGTATAGACAGGCATACATTTTTAGGGATAGTATTTTCATTTCACTTGTGGAAAAGCTCTTGTCCTGAGCAGCCATTAAATGGTTTTTAAGAAGTCCAGACTCCATATTTATCCCGTTGATATAGAGGCATTACATCGATCTGCATTTTGAGATGAAATCTGATGCCCAAGGCGAGGATTAGAACTCCTAAAAAGAAAAATTTAGACCCCCCCCCCCCTCCTTTGAGCCACTAGACTGATGGGGAAAAAAATCTAAAGAGCTTGTGCTGAGGGCATAGTCGTGTTATTTTAGCGCAAGCTCTGTTGAATTATGAGTGTGTCTGTCAACACTCCATTGTTTTCTTTACATTTTGAGAGGTCTTCTGCCAAATTCAAATCATTTCTAGATCAATTTGCGCCGAGAGTCAACAAACTCTCGCAAGAGAGGAGCCCGTTGGATCCCCTCAGCTTGGGGGGGGGGGGGGGGGGGGGGGAGCTGTCTGATGGTGGGGGAGCTGCATCTAAAATGCTGTTATCTTTAGGAAACAAAAAGCCAGAAATGAAGTTTGTTATGGCCAAGTTCTGTCAACATCTTGACTTTTTTGGGAGATCCTACACACACAATTTAAACTCATATTTCATTGTGTTGTGTCCTTCCTATAAAGGCAAGGGCAGAGGTAAAAACAAGCACAGACAACGACTATTAAAACGTATTACAGGAAACTAGTTTAACCTTAATCGTGCTCATTCCAACAAGATTCTTCGCAATTTAAATTGTTGCTTCTGTAATAATGATTTAAAGTGACATTTTTTTTTCAGTGAAAATTTTCTTTGAATTGATTACGAAGGATTGTTGGCTGTCAGTCTGCCTTTTCTGTGAACAGTCCACTTCTTTGCTTGTTTGTTTGTTATTGAGTATCGCTTCTTACTTTTTGAAAATCATACAATTTGAAGTCTATGCGTCCAATTAAAATTGACAGGGGAATCGTATTCATGCAAGCAGGAACACACTTTATTGCTTCTCGTTTGTGCTTGGTAGAAATTTACAGACAAATTATGAATTGTTGGTTCCCTGTGCTTAGGATCTTAGTTATCATTTGAAAATTGGGTGTCAAAATTTGCTTCGAATTGAAAAATAGGCTAATTTAATGTACTTAATATGCTTTATTATGCATTTGCATAAGAAAATAAGGTGTGCCAAGTGGCCTGCAATGTGACAAAAAGATGTCCATACCGGTACATCTCTGTGTATTAAATCTATGCCAAATTTTGGGCTACTTTTTCTTCTTTGTTTTGTTGTACATTTATTGTCTTTTTCCCTTTTTTTCAGCATGTTCCATTCAGTGAGCATCATCGCCTCCCAGGAAGTGGGTCACGCCATGGTCACACACACACACTGGTAAGTGATTGACAATGTGAAATGATACCATCGCATGACGAGTGCGGTGATGACCCACAAATGTTTGTGATATTAATAGTGGAAGGCAGCTGTCAACACAGGTGGCGTGTATTTATTTATAACTTGCCGGGGCAAAAGCTTCATGATATGTTTCTCAGACGCATATAATTACAGTAAAAATGGATGTTCGTGTATTAAATACCTGTACATGATGGTTACAATTAGCAATACTATTGCCCCTGATTGGAAATACCCTTGGGCAGTGTTTTGTACAGTCGCCCTTGATGTAACAGATTCTACAAAGAGCCAATTTGCACCAGCGTGGATGGAAATAATTGGAGCATGTTGCCTTGCTTAGGGACACCAGCGACTTCATCCCAAATTTGATCTAATTGAAAACTTGACTTGATCATAGATTTTGGCAATTCGGTCATAAGACTGCAACACTCTTGCTACAAGTCTGTCAATTAGCCATGGGATCATGATGCACCAAAATATGCTGTAGTAAACTAGCCATCCTTGAAGATGTGTGCAGCCATCTTATTAATGGAATTCTGCATCAAGGAGATGTAACTTGTAAAACTGGGTTTTGCCCTGTATCAACCCCATTGTGGTGAAGGGCAAACCCCAGTTTCAATATTACATCACCCAAAATTCAAAGTAATTTTTGATATTCATTACTGAAAAATATTGAATTTGATCCAGCCAACCAACCTCAGCAAGCTCAGTGGCTCAGTGGTTAGCCGTGCACTAGAAGGGTCTTGTGTTCGAGTCCTACTGGGCTAATCTTAGGAAGTACTTTTCCTGTGGCTCTTTGAAAGCATCAACGACAGTGCTAAAACAAGTACATGCAGGAGGGGAAAAGCCCAGTATTAAAATGCATAAGGAAATTGTACAAGAAAAAAATGTAGGCGGCAAGATATTTGAGCCCCTCCATGCTTAGGCCTTACAGCTATTTCGGTGTCACTCGGTGCCAAAATACACACCAAGCCTTAAGTAGGTAGTCAGGCCGACTGGTCTCTGGACGGAACGTAGGAGGAAACACAAGTAGGAAGGTGTAGACATCTTTTGTTTGCCCGCAAATAAATCTGAAAGCTCCTATAACAAAATTGTCTTGTGGGAAGGCGCCTGACGGATTGCGAGCACAGCCCAGAAACGTGTCCGATGTTCGAAATAGAAGCTTAGTTTTGAGGCGAGGGAGAGATTCTGTTTGAGAATTATCGAGATCAACTTACAGTTTGCGACACACTGCCTCTGTAAACCCAGGCAATGATTCCATGAACTAGGCTAAATATGTGTATCACGGGACATCAATAAACACTGGTAGGTATTGATTTACTATCCAAACGTGGAAATGAGATCATCTCCACCTCTCAACATTCTCTGCTGAAAATATCTACTGTTGTTTTGTCTTCGTAGAGCTTCACGTAAAGGTGTTTGTTGTATTCAGCTGGAAATGTAAGACTGTACAATCTTGAGGCTGAAAGTTTTCAGAGATTTGTAGATTCATTTTCAGCATGGGAACTGTTATGGCTATGTTCCTGAGCTAGAGCATTTACTTCAATTACTACTCTGTTTAATGAGTTGCCCATGGTAAGGGTTGGCTATTGGTTGGATGGTGGTGACAGACCAGGTTGCGATTACACGGAATATCTGCTGATGCTGGAATGTCCGTGCGCCCAAGCTCTATGTCAGGAATGAGTATTGGCAAGCTTCTCAGGGGAAACAGTACTCACTTTAAATGGCATTGTTTGTCAATGCATGTTAAACACACACGTCATTGATAGCAATATTTTTTATCACTACAATTTCAAACATAGCTTCAATATACCTCAAATTAAACAATAAATTGTCTCAATATCTTCAGGCTAGATATCCAGTTGTGTGCCCCTGGGTCTACTCTGCTCAGAAAGATGCTGCATTTAAAAGCGAATCATGTAATTTACGAGCAAATCTACACAGCCGTACAGAGAACCTCTTTAAACTCGACTGTAAATTCATTCAAGGCAAGATGAACACTAGCGAGTTGGCTGCTCGATCCTGCTCATCAATACGAGCCGCGCCCAAATTGCCGGCAGATATGTAAATTGCCCAGTGTGGTACAGAAAGGGGGGACATTAATGAGGATGCACAAATTGTGCCTAATGGACCGAGAGCTGTCACAGGTTATTAGCGTGTGTTCAGTTTTATTAATATGCATTGTTTTTGGTCTCCCACTGTGATAAAGCCATGTGTGTTGCATCATTAGGCCAAAGAGACCTCGGGTCTGCCGTGGTAGAAGAATCAATATATACTTACATGTAGATTAAAAGTTTGCAGGCTTCTTTATTGATATCAAGGTTTAAATATGCAGACGAAATTGGGCATGGGGAGGTAGTTTGCAGTTATTTTGATTGCAGTTATTTTGATTGGGCATTCCATTTGTATTTCTTCGAGGTTATGTCTGCCAATAAATGAATTTGCTCTCAGTCCAATTACCGAGTTCCTCTGGTTGGCCAGTAGTTACTATCCCACTGTGAAAACTGATAGTTTTCATTATTTTCCCCCTCCCCACAGATTTCGAGAGGCTTGTTGACTACAGCGGTATGGATGTTCGCTGGACCCAGACAGCCAATCTAAAGTTCTCTCTGTACTGATCTCACTGGCTGACTGAGTGCATAGCTAGGATTTTTCAATGGAGGATGGGGGGGGGGACCAGCATGTTATGAGAGGGCACCAAGGGCGGACCCAAAAACAACATTTCCCCCAAATTTCCAGGTCACCACAAGTACCTCTTAATTAAAAAAGCAGGGGATGGGGGTACCTCTTTTGACGCTGGAGGGCGCTTTTTTCTTTCTTAGCAATTTAAACATTTCATAATGCCTTGCGGTTCAGTGAAGTAAAAAAAAGAGTCATCTAGATTCCTCTTCCTTTCAACAACTCAATCAAATACTTACTTCCTTGGCAAGCGGGAAATTTCAGATTTTTTTGTGGGGAGGGGGCACTGGGAATTTTTGGGGGCATGTTACCCCTCCGGTTACGCCACTGCTTGTGAGCCAAGCAGTGCTGTCGTGTAGGATTACCCCATAACACCAGTGTATGAGCTAAGTCAGGCTCACAGTGAAGACCGCAGATGCATGACAAGACTACCTGTTAAGCCGTTCGGGACCAGCTTTACTGTTTCCGGGAAACCTTTTATTTTGTTTCCAATTTCGATTCAAATTTATACCATGGGTTCATTGATTAAGTTCAGTAATCTTGCCATGGTGGATAATGTTATTCACGCGTTACTTGCGTATTCCTGTATAAAGCATGTGGCGTCCTAATGGTTGTGGTATTGATTCATGGGCTTTGATGTAGGTGCGTGATGGTGTTCCCGAATGCAAACCCATTGATTTTTGGCAATAGCCTGCAATCTTATAAATCAACTCGCTAGTTTGGCAGGTTTAAAAGGGCAGTATTGACAAAAGAAAAAGCGCCCCTTGTGCCCTTCTTCATTATTGTACCTTTTGGGGATCTGTTAAAATCGTGTCCAGATTGTTAAGCATATACAGAGTGAGTAAAAAAAACCAAACCCAAATGTCGCAACCATTGTTTTAGTGAAGTTCTGCATGTAGCTCTTTCAAAATCTACGATATGAAAGCCCAATTCATAGGCTTTCTTTTAGTACAAGAATCATTCAAATCACTCATGTACATTTCAAGTTATGGAATTTTAAACACACTCCACCGTTTTAAAGTTCTGTCCACGGATCACAAGAAGGTAAGTGTTCTTTCAGCAAAACGAAAACAAATCACATCGGGATGTGTACTGTGTGAATTTTTTCGTTTTGCTGAAAGAACGCGCACTTTTTTGTGATCCGTGGACAGAACTTTAAAACGGTGGTTGTGTTTAAAATTCCGTAACTTGAAAAGTACATGAGTGATTTCAATGATTCTTATACTAAAAGAAAGCTTATGACTTGGGCTTTCATATCCTAAGATTTTGAAAGAGCTACATGCAGAACTTCACTAAAACAATAATCCCGACATTTGGGTTTCGCTTTGTTTGACTCGCCCTGTCCACTCTAATAACTGAAGTGGTGAATCCAACACTTACATTGGTTTTCAAAGTTAACCATATGAAAAATGTCGAATGAACACTTCTACTATTGAATGAACAGTATAAGTGTTGGATTTAACAATTGGCTGGATTCAACATCTAAAATGCTGGATTCGACACTTTCAAAGTGTAGTCACTAACCGAACCAATGTAAGTGTTGGATTGTAACCACGTACCAATGCAGGCTAGATAAGACCAACATCGTGATTCAGGAAAATATAACAAAAATTATTTGAGAAGTGGGACTGTTGGGAACATAATCATTTCTGTATTCCTTTGCTCTGTTCTTGTTTAACAAACATCTTAAATTTTACTCCTTGGGTAAATTTTAAGAGCGCTTCATCCATACATGTATCAAAATGTAAAGTGTACTGTATTTCACGTTGAAGTAGGCCGTATATTTGTCATGTAATAGTATAGCATGCAAAGCTTGTATCATAAACATATCCATAATTGAAACAGAAGAAGCTTTAAAGGCCGGAACCAAATCCATGGATTTATTTCCAATTCACTCATGACAGACAATCACACGATGCCTGTCGCAGCTGTACGCAGGTGCTAAGTGGGCAACAAGAAATTGGCGGATAAGTTTTTTCTCTTTAAAGGTAGAGTAGATAATTTGCAGCTATCCAAAAATCGTCTTGGGCCACTTTCCTTGAAAGTGAGAAAGCGCAGTTAGAGAAACACACACAGGAACGTGTGACTTATTCTACCGGCTTCGATCTGTATAAAACGTGATCAATAAAAAAGTGGCCCGAGTGGTTTTTCCAGTTCCCCTATTGTGATTGCTGTATCTTTTGAACAAACATCTTAATGAAACCAACTAAACTTTTTTTGTGGGACAACAAAAAAATCGTGATTCAGGAAAATATAACAAAATGATATCGGGCGCAATTCAAAACATGACTCGGCAACTTTTAAATTGAAACCGAGATCCTATAATATTGTTTTCTCGGATATACAGCATTCACAGAGCTAAACATTTCTCAGGTTAGTTGTTAAGCACCCTTCTTTAGATTTTGAGAACTTGTGTTGCTTCAAACAAACAAAATGCACAAATGACAAATGATCTACCCTACCTTTAAGCGAAACCTTTACGGAAACAAAAACTCAAAAATAGTTAATGCGATTGTAACAACTCGTCAGGCCACAACTTATTAGAATTCCAGATCTGATCTGTTTAGTTTACTCGCAGTGAGGTACCGTTGTCCATGGGCGTCGCGAAGGGGGGGGGGGGGGGGGGGGGGGGGGCAAGGGGGCACTTGCCCCCCCCCCTGAAAAAGCAAAAAAAAAAAAAGAGGCGCGAAGACAAAGTGGTGTAAATTTAATGAGTTGGGGGGGGGGCAAAATGTCCCTGCCCCCCTCTAAAACTGAAAAATCGAGAATGTGTTGAGAAATACAAGCATTGTTTGGCAAAAAAAAAATTTTGCCCCCCCAGAAAAAATCCTGGCGACGCCCATGCCGTTGTCATGTGATATTTGGACTCCTTTGAAATCCTGTATCTTTTTACCGTATATGGACTGTAACCCTCACATGTGATTTCACTGGTTTAATACAACCAATGAGTCCGGGGTTTTTTTCACGAAGTCCAAATTTCACACGACACTGTTTTGAAAACGATTTTTTTTTTTGGCAGACTGGCATTTAACATGTGACAGAGTTCTAGCTCTGGTAGATTATTTACTTTTTCAGCCCTCGCGGACTTGCGTGGACAATGTGTAGATGGATAGAGATGAATTTTCTCTCTCTCTCGATGTGGAGGTTTCTTTCTTTCTGTACACGCGTGACGCTTGGGCCACGGTATAATTTCTTGGAACCGTGACGTCAAACCACACGCGTCCAAACGACCCTCTAATGGACGCGCGTTTGTAGTGTAATTGATACTACCCGGCAATCAACGAGTAACTGTAACATGCTCATTTTGCACGCTCTTACCAATCTCCAAAAACACAAATTCTTATCTCGAATTACAACTGGATGTGCCAGTAGATCTGTTTCATTATTGAATCCGAATTTAGGCATCTAATGTTACCTCATGGTTATTAGTTTTAAGGGTATCAGATCCTTTTTGAGAGATCTAAATTGAAAAAGACAGAATATTGAAGTTCGCAATACGTAACTCAAGATAACACAAAATGAACAGTTATACGAAATTGACTGAAAATATTCTTGTTAATTTCGTTATTTTGTATCATGTATTTATTATCATCTGTTCATACTTAAATTATAGTTCTAAGTTTTTTATATGTAAAATTTATTGCGATCGATACTTGTGCAGTCAGCTTTTAAAAAACATTATTCTGTGAAAAAAGCTTATTCCTGAAGAGGAAAAATAAATGAAAGAGTATATCAAAACCGTAATTGTTTGTTAAATTCTTGGTTTTTTTCATCCTCCGGAAAAAAGAAAGAAGAAAAAAAACAGTGAACAAGCTCAATTAAACTATTCAAATATGCACAATTGTTGGGAAAATAGGGACACGGCAAGACCTAAAAAGGGAGATGTTGCGTGTAAAATATTAGGTGCTTGCCTACAGAGCTTTAGCTTCTCTCGGCTTTTTATCATCTGCCGAAGCTAATTGCGGTATAAGTCATCCGCGTGCCCAAATGCCAGGGTTACCTCACCGTTCTAGCGCAGCATCATCCCAGTGGTGTCGTTTGCGCTCGTCGTGCGCGAGCGCATATTATCATCTCACTTTTTTTTTTATTAAAGATTAATACCAATTTTAGAGCGGTAGTGTTGGGCAGAGGGGACTTGCGCCGATATACACTCATTATATTGGGCCTTGTACATGTACGGTGCGTACATTCGTGAGGTGGAATTATTTTTACGAGGCCCGGGATCCAGGTACCGTGTTCACGCTGACGTGTTCTGGGGGCCTCTAGACCAATTTAGACGGCCGGGAACGAGCACCTTGCCCCGGCCGGAACCTCCCGATTGAGGTATATTGCGAGCATTTCTTTTGTGAGACGGCGTTTCCCTGGGAGAACGTAAGGATTCAATTGACTTTAAAGGCGGATTGCTTTGTGAAATTTCAACGCGCGTCATGATTAAATTCACGCCATATTGAAGACGACCTGGGAGAAGAGGTGATCGAAACGTTGCTAATTAACCACTTGTCAGTTTTTGAACTTAAGTATGACCCCATTTTATTAATTATGGTGATGGTTGCTGACCACACAACAATTTCTACAATTTCTGAAGTACCTGGGAATTCATTGCTACGTGTGATTTGATTTTATGATGACGATGGAGATGTGTATTGGCCATTTTGTTCTCATTTGATTGTTAAAGGCTCGTTTCAAGTTAAATGAACAAAGTTCGGGGTAAGGACATTTATGGGTACGTCCCATTTCAAACTCTGATGGTCAGGTTTTGCCTATACATTCTTTGTATGAAAATCTATTGATAAAAGTATTGATAAAAGTTCAGTCTTTCTATCATATGCTCGTTTCGAGTACATGTCCTTTTTGAAAATATATTTTCTACAATTCTTTCGGGTTATTGGTATATTGGTTATTGCTGATGGAATAAAGCGTCAAAGTAAGACCACATTGTTACTTTTAACAAGCTGTCTACACTTAAACAACTGCGATGTTAACACCATGTTAGTTTACATATTCTCTGAAAAGATTGATGTAGATTATTATTCATCCAGTTGAAGTAATCAAATTATAAGTTCCCTGAATGGTTACATTAAACAGATCTGCCCTTCTTTGGCGAAAGAGAAAAAAATTTACACAAATACGAGACATAATACTCGGCATTCACTATCACTTACTGGGTCCCTCGAGCGCGCGATGGAGTTTGAACAGGCGGTAAATATCGTCTCGATTAACCCACAGAGACGGGGACAAAACATCGGTGGGGACACTGGTTAAATATTGACAACGTGATGTGAACTGAACGATAATCGTATCCATCTTCCCAATAATAAAAGGTCGTCTCTGGGACTGCATTGTGTGTGCTGCCGCACGCAGGTTTTCTTCTAATTTGAGTGCATGCAGCTCAGAAACTGAGGCAGTGCCGCCCGTCTGTATCAACGGATTCAGGTCAGGCAATAAATGCACAGCCTGCATGACACCAAGTGAAAGCAAGAGCCCCCTGACGACGGGCAGAGCATACTGTCCGAAACAGTTGATTTACCCTCGGTTCTTCCGAGAGCCACAAAAGCTAAGCGACTTGCTTTCCCATGAATGGTGAGACCGCAAACTTACTCTTAATTACAAGTAGCTTCACCGTGCAAATTTTCTCTGATCTTATCAAAAGAAGGCTAGCATGAGTCCGAGTCCAATTTTTAAACAATAGTCCTACTACTTTTGAAGCAGTATGTGTATAGTGTGAACGATCTGCGAGATTGGGTGACAGATCTCAAAATAGAGCCAGTCCATCTCAAACATCTGTCTGCTTTTAAACAATATCATTACAATTTGTATTTTGAAAACACTGTACGTGTACACTGTGTATATATAAATCGATCTTGTACTTGAAGGTCTAGTGTTAATCTACAAATTCACAATATATCTGACAAAATAATCCGGTGGTATTTTCTAAGACTCACTGCATTGCAGAAATCGGTCTTCTTTTAATCAGTATCATTTGAAACAGTTTTTATGCGGTGCTTAATGATCTACAAAGTCTAAAATTTAAATACATCGGACGTAATGCGACACAAATAGTAGTAGTAGCATTTTAAAGAGTTGGTGTATACAGTGGCGTAAATCTGTGCCGGCGAGTGGGGGGGGGGGGGGATGGGGGATGACCACAATCCAAAAATTGCCCCGCCCGTGGAAATTCGAGAAAAAGGGGGTTGGCCTGACACCACATTACACTAGGGGACGACGCTCTTCAGGATATAGATGTATATCAATATGTATATACTGGCATCAAATAGGAACATTTTAAAATCTTTTGTTCGTCGTTTCACCACTTTTTAGTGCTATTGAATACATTTTGGTCGTTGGGATGTTGAAAAAATACCTCAAAATCAACATTTGTTTCTCATCACGAAAAAGTGGGAGGGGGGGGATGATTCAATAGCCCATCCCCCTGGTCGAAAAGTGGGGGGATATATATCGGATTTATGCCCCTGGGTGTATAGTGCGAAATCCACAAAGTCGACTGACAAAAGTCTGAGTGTATCTCTTTTCAAATAGATTTGCACGTTGTATCTCTGCTTTAAAAACTCTTGCTTGGGCACGTTTTGGTAAGCTCCGTCTTGTCGTGCCGGTTTGACTTGATAATATTTATCGAAGTTGTAAATTTCATTGCACTCTGTACGTGACTAGAGGTGATTTATCGAGCTGTACGATATCTGATACCACGCAAATTGCGATAAGCTAACTCAACAAGGCCTCTTTGCCGATTCGCAAAAAAAAATACTTCACTTTAGGTCGAATAAATGCCATCTTTTAACGTTTGGTGTTCCTTACAGGCACGAATCGTTGCGGTTTTTCTCCGATTTCCCGGGGCCCTTGCCCGGCCGTTCCACTGCTCTTAAGTATTTGCTTAAACCGAAGATGATGATCGCGAGGTGTTACGAAGCATGTGATAGAGTCATCTGCACGTGAGAAACCGACAGGGTCTTATTTTCGCAGTAGACATGGCGAGGTTCGCACGCAAATTGCAATTGTAATGTAATCAGATGTATTCATCACCAATGTAACCAGTGCGTCACGCGCACATACCACGATTAGTTTTACAGCATGGTCGCTGTTCTCGCTTTAACCCTAACGGTCCTGAATCCTCCAATTTTAATACGATTTTGCAAACCCCCTAGGGAGTTAGCGTTTGTTGAACCTTTAAGTGTAGTGCAAGAAATTGCTCTGCAACATATTTTATGACTTGATCATATTTATCGAAAGTGTAAATATCATTGCACTCAACGTGACTAGAGGGGATATAGTCGAGTTGTACAATATCCAATATCACGCAATACCACCATTTTAAACATATTTTATGTACAGGTTTGCCTGATATCATTGGCGAATCACAACCGTACATGACAGTTTTAGTGAATGATCGTTATTATAGTTTTATTTCATCATTCCCATAGAACCAGCACCACCTCCCTGATACCACATATTACATCCTATCAATGCTTCCTATCATTGAAGAACTTGTTATCAAGGTATACCCTCTGCATGTAACTCAAAATAAGGTATTTAGTTGTCCAATATTCATCATTTTCATGAAGTTGGCTTTATAGATTAATTTGTAATGCTGCAAGGCTTAAATCATTGATTCATGGGTATAACTATGAGGTAAACATGACTTAATTTTAAAAGATTTCACTATTTTGACTGAACGGTTGAAATCTATTTTTAAATATATTTTTTCAGATATTTATTTCGCTAATACATAATACATTTTTTTTAATTGTCAGAGGAGCTACCTCCAATGAAATGAAGTCCGGACTCCTGAGAGATTTATTTTGTCAATTTCCAAAAGTCATGTTATTGCAAGGTTTCGTGTTAATGAGGGTATTAACGTGCAAATTGCCCGTCCGTTAAGCAAGAACGCGTGCTATCTCAGCCCTTGGCGTGGGCGCGCCCCCGCTATGGATAATTACTGCTGATTGTGTTCTTCTTGTGTGAGTTGCGATGGGTGTCACGAGAGACCGGCATATGCGTGCATTCTTCAGCCAACCTGTGGCTGCCTTGCCAACTGGGGCACGGGAATGACTTTTATGCGACAGCCATTAAAGGATGGTGGTTTAGATTGTAATCTTTTGGGATTATTTTGTTTTGCTGACGTAAAGTGTTTGGCCTGCTTTTTGTTTTCCCACTGAAATGTCGAGAGGTAGGCGTGGGCCTGCCTCAGTAAGCAGATGAAATGGCTGTTCTTTTGCCAAAGAGGAGCGTTGTTGTCAATGTTTTACTTGGGTGGGAACGTGAACAAGTGATATTCTGGAAATTTTTCAAGGTATATTATTCTATTTGTATTTTGGGTAATATTTTGGGTAGTATTCTCAGTATTTTGTTTATCGGTCTAGGTGGTATTAAGGTATTTTTGATATAATGTTTGTAATAAAGTATTCCGGGTACTGATCTATATAGTATTACACGTACTCGTACTATTATAGTTATTTTATTCTGAATTCTGGATATTCTAGTTATTTGCTGCTGGTAAATAGAATTAGTTAAGGTATACTATTATTCTAGTATTCTTGGTATAAGGTGTTCGAGATCAGACCTATAACTGTTTGTACTCTTGGTAATGGTCAAGTTATTAATTTGGTCTGGGTATTACTCTTGGAATGTTTTTTTGCTAATCCGGGTAGTATTCTCGGTATTGTTCTTGGTATTCTAGCCTATTATTCTTGGTTATCATGTAGTAGGATTAGGTATTATATTAGTATCACGGCTATTATTATTTAGGGATTCTTGATAATCTGGGCATTGGTCATGGTGCTGTCCTGGTTATCTAGGAATTACTCAGTCTTAAAAGTTTGTGTGCATCCTTCCATAATGAGATGGCCACAATGTTCCTCCTTCGGTCAGTAGGCAACGTCGGGTCACGCTTTCATACGAGAAAACCTAGCGCGGGATTTGAGCAGCTTTAAGCCGTCATGTCATCCGCGTGCATCGGTCCACAGGTTCTCTCTTTTTCACTCTCTCGCTCTTTGCCCTTTCCAAAAATCATTCCCGCGGACCTCGCAGTTTAATGCTCACCCGTCGATGATTGATGGGTTGGGTATATCACCGCGGCCTACGCACCGTGTGATACGAGTGACGAGAGGTCGAGGCGCGTCATGAGCCGAGCTCTACGCCGTCCGATATACCGCTCAAGCCCCGGCCGCTCATCAAGTATAGAACGCATGCACCCCATTATTGAAATCCTACCCCTCGCGGCTTGCCATGGACTAGACTCTTAGCAAAACACCTCTAAAGATAATAAGCCAACGGGGTCGGTTGGAAAGCGGTCGGAGTAATGAGTTTTCGGAGCCTGTCCGAGGGACACTAGCGCGATCTTTTCATTATTTTTTTTGATATGCCGACTGTTGAGAGTGTAAAGTCGTGTGCAAAAGAAATGGAAGTGGCACTTCCAGCACGACGAAGTAAAATGTGCTGACTTGGTTTATTGTGATGAAATTGTAATCACATTGCTGATCACGATTGGCTGCGGAGGAACACTCAGCACGGTATAGAACAACCTGTCCCGTGCACAATAATTTATTTAGTTGTAGAAAATAAAAAATTATCATTGTTGAGCGTCGGGTCTCGGGAACACGTTTCATTGGATTTCATTTTGATTCAATAAACCACTCTTAATGTACCGCGGCAACATTTCTGGTGCGAGCGAAGAAGCCACCAAACAATGAAAATTAGAGCAATTTTTTTACGACGATCATAATTTTTGTAGTTGGGGCAGAGAGGTAGATATACAGACATCAGCGTGTCGAAGTGAGTGCTCCATTTTTTCAATCGAGATTGGTTGCATTTTGCGCCATACACTGTGATCAACGACCCTGGTGGCCGAGATTTTACATCCACAATGATTTATAATAACGAAATGAGAGCAAACGCCTACGCATCGCCTGCTCGCATCCGACCATTTGGCTTTTAATTGTAAGCAGGAATGGTGTTTGTCACCATTTTAGCTGGTCCCAGAGGCCAGCCTAGTTTCCTCTTTCAGGCCCGCTCCCCCCCCCCCCCAACCCCCCTCAATCGGCCGAAGGTACACGTGTTCCTCGCGATTGTGTATTTCCATGCGTTGAACGCACTATCAACCCAGGCGAATTTCGCCACGAGTGTTTCTTGACGTGTGATTGCTTTCTAATTTACATTTCCTCGAGGTATACAACCGGCCTTGATGCGGAATGCTCTGATCTCGTCGTTTCTATTATGTGGGATGGAGATGCCAAAGTGGTTTGGACGTCCATTAAAACATTCGTCGCGAATATTCGCCTCTTGCGTTCTCCTTTTTTTAATTGCAAATGTGCAGGTGCACATATATAATTTTTTTTGACGTCATGAATGTATTTCGCTTTCGCTTGAAAAAAATAAACTGGGTTTCGAGGGCTTTTTGCTGCATTTTTCCACCACGTATCTCTTCAAGGAGTGATTAATGGTATGTAGGATCGTTGACTTGTCCCTTTTTAGTTTGAAGCGGCAAAATCGCTCAAAATCTCAAGTAGGTGCATTACAACTAACTTATGGAAGTTTCAGGTCAGTGGCAATACATTTTGAGAAAATAGAGATTACATGGAGAGCCTCTTAGGTCTCCTAGATGGATTCCGCAGGTAACACACATGAAAAGGTAAAACAAAACCATAAAACACCTGGAATGATTGCTTTCTTTCGACACCATTTCAACCGGATTAATTTCACAATGCAATTAGCACCACCCCTATCTCCTTTCTGAGCACTGTTTTTTGTTATTAATTCGATTGGTCCGTTTCCGAGTGATACCAATAAGCCCGATTCGCACCCCAACCGTTGTGAATGCGACCCGGAATTGCGACATCAACGGTAAATGTTTGCGCTTCGAAGTTGCAAGTACAAAATATGAACACAGTTAAGCGCAAGTATGCAACCGGATGCGAATGTTTCATTAGAATAAATTCGCTTAATAGCATTCTCATTCCAGTGAATTAAGCACCGAACTTCGGAACGCAGTGGTCCAGGCGACTGTATCGATAGTATGGGCAGCAAATCACTATACTCTCAGGAAGTACCCAATGATGGTGGAAACATTGTGTCGGTTATAGAGCTTTTGCAATCGGCAGCCGTATTTGAGGCATCAGAAATGGCATCAGAAACAAATGGTGAAGTATTTCATTGAAAAGGTAGGACTAGATTAAACATTATCACGAGCCTACACTCATATTTGGGATGAAAAGGTAAAAAGGAGAAGAGACATTGGTGGGTTTCAAACCCAAGGTCTACACTCTTCGTAACCACTTAGCCACGCACTGCTTCAATCTACCCTCAAAATTAAAACGTTATGAGGTTATCTCAAGTAATACGATATCTTATTTCAATCATGCATCTGGTTAACACAGTGGGAACGTTTTAGCCCACTCAATGACGTTACGAGTAATCCTGTACGATATCAATGCCTGTCTCACAAGGAGTCAGTCAGTCAGTGAGGTAGGTACAAGAGGACAATAGGCTTGCCCTCTGAGACCAGCAAATATTAGTTGCCTGGATTGGTCTATTAAAGACTACCGACGCTATGCGCGCAGCTGGCCAGCCACGTCCCCAGACACAAAGGTGTGACGCCCGCTGGCCTCTCGGCGCCAAAAACCCGTCACTTTCATTGATGCATCCTGAGCGAGAACGAAGCAAAGGAAATCAAAAATGCAGAGCCTATTACCTCATGGGCGGAGTAGTATCATCATACGCGTACCATCTCTAGTTGGTGTTTCGTGTGTGGAGCAAGCGTATTGCATAGCGAGTACAATCATTTTCACACGTCGTCCATGACTCTTTTTTGTCGTTTGGCCATGACGGCTGCAATAGTGAAGCAGATGTATTTTGCTTTTTTAGCTTTGAAAGGTACACGAGGTCGTTTATAGCGTGATAAAGTCAAGGTTAATACATGCAATCATATCGCTGATAATAGAGTCTAACACGCAACGGAAGCGCAAAAATAAACGCATTGCAAGGAAGGTCAAGCAACCTTGTTTCAACCTCTGAACATTTTTGTGTTGTGTGTATAGGTCTTTGTAGTGTATAGGTCTTTGTAGGGCTATATGGTAAAAGGTATTCGTACAAAGCAGGTATTCGTACTTGTTCTCCACGGGAGGTAAACATGAGGTGGTTGTTCCATTTAAAAAAGAAATGGCGCACGTTTCCATCAAAATGTTAATTACTAACGCTCCACAGTAATTGTTTCAGTGGATATCACTGTACGGCTCTTAAGAGATGGGCGTATTCGCTGTATAGTAGTTTGGTACCGGTATTGCCTGAAATACTTGCCCATTATGCATGATGAAACTTATCTTATCCCTTTCAACTTTTACGTTGGTATAAACGAATACTCATAAACCAGCCTCATTTTGTTGTCCATTTTGCAAATGGATCTTCATCCTAAAACAATTTTGTAAATTGACCTGATGACATTATCAGTTTGGTATGCGGACCTTCATTCATTGGATTACTGCTATCTTCATAAGATAGCAACTTTAAAGTTCGCCGTTGCGCGCGCGTCACCACACAGTGCCGCGGTCTATGCGTCGGCACGGGCATACAAACACATGCGGATTACCATCAGTATGCTCAACCCCGATCTCCCAAAGCTCTCCCCGGCTAGCTGGCTAGCTAATCAATTTTAAACACCGTTGACAGGGGATTACGGGGCCTCCAGTAGTGGCTTTCTTGGGCTTTAATCCAAACCGAGGGAAGGAATTTTTTTTTCGCTGTTGGTGCTGATTGGGCGGTGCAATGCGCAGCTTCACCGCGGCCAGTTCACGGCTATGCGGATCCCAGGCACTTCTGGCGTAAGTACAGGGTCCAGTCCTTCGGGTGCGATAAAGGGTGAAGATTTCATCAAGGCTAGAATGCCTGGGAGAAAGGTTGAACCTGTGCATGTGCTAGGATTTATTGCCGTCTGCGGGATGCATTCCCAAATCATTGATCTGTGCACGAGCATGCATGGCTTGCCGGCATTTCTTTATTTTCACGGTTATTTACCGATGCGAGCCCAGCGGTTATCTGTGGGCGAGAGGCCGAGGGAGAGGCGCCTAGCATCGTGTATAGGTTCTGTCTGCGATGATTTTACGAGCTCACGGTCCGTTTTTTTCTTTCTGAGGTACATACTTAATCGACCAAGAAGGTCAAAGTCTGGACTAATATTGTCCATCGTTGGAATTTTCATGAAGGGCCTTAATTCCCGCCATAAAGAAGATGATCCGTTGATTTATCTATCTTGCAACTTAGCATTTCCAAGTTTGGGAGATTTCTCATAAACACGGCATCAGACTGAATTCTATTTTTAAGCGTGCAATAGTCAGCGATACATCTGATTTGCATCCAGAGAGGTTTTTGGTCGTGAACAGGTAGAAATATGTGAATTAAAAGTATGTTTGTCTCCCATTGGCAAGCAGTTTATCTGTCAAGCCGCGTCGTACCTGACAGGGACCTCCAGGCCTTGAGAAAACTTGAAACAAACCAAATGAGTAAACAAGGCAATCCTTGGTGTTCTCATTCGACATTTGATGTAAGATTGTGCAGGTACATCACCGTGCGCCTCAAGTCAGAAACAAATAAAGCCCTAGACCTCAAAAACCGAGAGCGAGACAAACAAGACATGTTATTTCAGTTGACTTCGATTTTTTTTGGTGGATGGCTTTTTCCTGTCTGTTTATATCGTTCGGGTTTTTTCAGATGTTGGCGAGCCAAGCGTGTGATTTGCTCCGTTTGCAGCCAAGCCTGTCAGTCGGTCCGTTTGTGGCAGGGCTTCATGCCGGTCAGGGTCGAGTTGAGCGAAGTAATAAATGTTGAGGCGTAACACAATGTACCGTCTTCTTGAAAGCAAACTGTGTATGTTCACTCGACGAATTGGCTGACACTGAACAACATGACTAGCAGAGCCTGACCCGAAAGTCTCTGTTCCAGACTTTACGACGTTATTATATCTTGACAAACCTACATTTTGTTCGCACGCATGAGTGTCAGTGCCATGGTCCATGAAATGTTCATAAGGGCCCCGTAAGTTTTTGTGATTGCTTGAATTGACCTTTGTGATTGCTTGATTTTGATTTTGACCCCGGAAGGAAAGGCCATAAGAAATAAAAATTCTGACAAAAATGTCGATAATAATTAATAATCACAGATTTATCAGATCTACAATATATGACAACCCTCCGTTTTGTCTTTCGTGAGATATCACGTTTGAACATGGACACCTTTTTTTGTGGTTCTCTGTAAACCCAATTGACGTCCTTGTGACGCCATTACATTTTGCACGATTCTGAGTCAGTGCGCATGTGAATTTCATAATGAGGTTGCATGTGCTCAAGCAACATTATCAGTTAGTCACGCTGGCTCTTTTGGTCCAGGTAAAAATACAGTGTCAATTTCCAGCTTTGTAGGATTACTAATGTTGGTGATCCCTTTACATATACGGGCTTATGTATTCTGCCTATACGGCAAAATAAGCTAGATAGCTCATTTGGCAGACTGGATTAACATATATTCTTTGAAGAATAAAAAAACACATTGACAAACACTTTTACGAATACACTATTTAAGTAAAAGTCGAGTTTTAACCATCACAAGACGACAGTGAGGGCAGTTTATATTGATCATGAATATTCATTGAGGCCCATGGGCATGCGCCTTTACGAAAAACAGATTACACCCTGTTAAAACAACTTACACACGGGGAAGAACGTGTTCTACATGTACATGTAAATCGGCGCGGCCGCGGTATCGATCGGGGTTAGGTAAAACAATCCTCGTCGTATCGGCCTACTCAGAACACGAGACTGCATTAGTCCGTATAATCCCAGGACGCGAGTGCGGGCCGCGCGCTATTAGGCGATCATGTCCGCGCATTGAGGTGTTTGGTTTGTTGCCTAACATCCGCGTGCTTTATTCCATAAGTGAGTCACTGATTTCAGAGAAAATGCCGCTCCGACTCTCCTCGGGACCTTAAACAATTATTGGAGGCCAAAATGATTAAATATTATTGGTCTACGTGCATATTAGAAGGCGGTAATGCACACTGTAGACATGGAACGGTTTACTGTACTTTTTAACGCGCCAACTATTAACGGTAGGTATAATTCCGAGTCAGATTGATTGAAAGAGTGCAGTCAATATCATGTCCATGCATCTCCCACTTATTTCCCCATCAACTCCTTTAATGACAATTCATTATTAACAGTACGGGAAAATCATATGTGAATCCCACCCCCGGACTTTCGAACTATCATCTGAGATGCATTATGCATCTTTTAAGGCGTATGGGTCACTGCCGCTGGAACAAACTTTTGCCAGGGGGTGCTGGAATAAAGGACGGACAAAATTAATGCGAAAGCGGAGCACAAAGCCATTACGTCGTGGCTTAATTTGGAATGTAGATGCTCTGTGGTGCAATCTGAAGCGATTCATGGCCACTTTCATTTGACTTTTTTAGCAAAAGTTTTTTGAGATTAAAAAAGACAATTAATTTCATTATTTTGTTTAGAATATACTGTTGCCCTTAAAACGTAATCTGTACTGAAAAGTGGAGAACCCTGTATTTTTATCTCCATTTTCGGTTCCATTTAATTCTGGAAAAAGAATTGTATCATTATGCATGACATCGCATGTAAATATTATTGTTGCAAGGCTGCATTCTTACATTTTAGTAAATTCCTTCGTGTATTATTTTGTTTTATTTTCCGAGCCCTTACGGCGTGGGGCCACAGGGCCAGGGGCCCGCTTTAAGGTACCGGAAAATGTTGGATGTTTTGGATGCACTGTGATGAAATATACTGAAGTATACTGAAACTTATAAAACCCGAAAGGATGTTTTTTGGTTCAAGTTAAAACAAATGGTTCCACTGGAAGCGGATGAATTTCTGTTCATATAAATATTCACATAGTTCTAACTCACCAAACGATGTAGCTCTCGATATATTTGCAGTGTTATTTGTTTGTTACAGGGAATGGCAAATATAAAAGACTGAAAGACCAAATGCATCTTTATGTTTATGATCGGTAGATGGCAAGTTTGGGGCTGGGCAAGGATTTATCGGTCTACTGAGTTTTTATGAGGAAAAACTTGCAGAGGGTAAAACATAAATAGCTTTTTTTTATTAAAACGAAACTACACTGGAATTGGCGTAAAGCATGACTAGTTTCAATGAAAGCCAATTCCACTACCATTATGTTGGAGATGTGTGGGAACCTTGCTATTTGTTAATGCTGTGTACAGAATATTAGCAACGTCAATGCAACTTTTAAATGTAAAGAAAAACCTTCAGGGTAAAGGTATGAACATTTGCCCCTATTGAAAGATCAAATGAAAAAAATCCTGGCAAGCATAAATCAACTTTGCCACCATTGTCATGGCCGAGGTTATTGCTTTCGGGTCAAAGCTTCCATTATGGCGGAAATATTATAGACATGTCATGATTTTAGATACCTTGAGAGAAATATTGATTCTGCACTGCCTTAAAATTTAGAAAATACTTCCTCTTGATATTTTACAGTGTTTGTGCAAGACGTTCGAAGCGCCGCGCTTAGCCGCGGCAAAAAACGAACAAAACGAAGGAGATATTTGTAGAGCAAGCATGATGTATAGCGTAGCGGCGCAATTTCATCGTCGTAGAAAACTACTGGCTGGAACACATTTTTTCCGGGAGTAGGGGGTGCTGAAGTATATTCCAGCACCCCAATCCAAAAAGTTGGGGGTGCTGCAGCACCTACAGCACACCCCCCCCCCCCCGTTCCCGCGGGCTTGGTATGGGCAAGCGAGAAAAGACATACTTTTGAACAAGCAAGGGGAGGCAACTGAACATCATGCATGGAGACCAACACCAACACAAAAAAGGAGTAATTATATTATGATTCTTTTAATAGTTCAATATTTATATACACTCCTTCTCCTCCATACACAATAACTACATCAGTACTGGCACCGTTCTATAATGGTCATGAAACAACATGTCCAGCATGTTCATCCTACTGGTACATTATTTCCATGGTAACGGGAGATAATGGTTTTCTCTATCACAATTTTACCAACATACGGGAGCTAAATCGGTCACTCTTCAAGATTGGACATCAACACATTGAAATTATCACGTGACTAGAATTTTTATTGAAACACTTACATTTTGTCTCGTACAGTTAATTCCATAGGCCTACACCACGTTTATACAGATTAAAGCTCAAAGTTGTATAGTATGTACAACCCAATAGGAATCGGTTTTATTCGAGTACATGCTCTTCGTTCTGATCCATATTCAGTACAAATTCCTCAGTACATGTCTTATTGATCCATCCAGGCCATTTAAATCGTTCTCGTTATTTTTAATGTCGTGAACCCATCATGCCCTCTGGTCACGATGAACAATAATGACATGAGCGACGTGGCTCCACAACCTAAAAAGCACCCGGATTGTTGCCGAGTCGACGTAACTCGAATACCGGGTCAAAATTGTCCGACCCTGTATAGGGTTTGCTTTCGAGCAGCCTATATAGGTATAACGTTTCTTGAGTCACATTATCAGCGACCCTTTGTTACATCACAAAGTCTCTTTTATGAGGACAATTATTTTGTGGTTTACCGCGACTCGGCAGAAAGAAGCCATCAGCTTGGGTCAAACATATCCAAGAAATGGGTCAGCTATACGGGTCAAGTGAAACTCGTAAAAGGGTAATACCAAAAACCTGTTCGCCATTTGATCAAACACAACGATCCATTTCTCGGTCGTATTGACTCGGAAACGATTAATCTGAAACCGATGCCTGGTCAAAAGTCTGACCTGGGCACTTGGACCATTGGAAACCGATACCTGTGATAATTAATTGATATATTTAGTTAAGATAACCTTATAGCATTGTAAGGCATTGTTTGGTAGATTGGTACACAACAAATATTCTCACAAAGATATGAAATTACTTAATACTTGTTACAGTCTGTGTATATTTTTTGTTCACTTAATTGAGATGAACATCAGTAATGTTCACAAAATTAGGCCCACGGCTCACATGTTAAAACTAAAGACATCTACATGTATATAGGTTATATAAGCTACGCATAAGCTATGCATAATGTCATAGTAGCCATTTTATCACTACGACTGTTTAAAATATACGTTACCATTGATGAGCATTATTACGCGGTTTACGCTATGATCACCCTTCAACAAACCTTGAATTACAACACACCTAATTTATGCGCGTTCTTGTTTATACTGGGTTCTTATAAGTTTTTATTACAAAGATAAATCACAACTATCATTAACCCGCGAATGTCTAACGACACCAAGAAATTGCCAAGGCATCGGGCAGAGAAAAATTTACCCGGGGGCATAAAACCGTTGTACAGCAGTAATGCGGTACTTGATCATAATAACTTCCTCTCGCTGCTATTCTATACGACCCTTGAGATATCGGGGGCGAGTGTGTGCTTACGCGACGGTGAGTTGTACAGTGTTAAACCATGTGGGCCATCGGCAAATCGGTCCAAAAGGAGAGAAATGTTTGCTCTAATGGCGTTTTTAGCTGAAAGTGAGTTTCATAATCTTGTCTCCTGGGGGGAAAGGGCAAAAAGGTTATGGGCTGTGTAGTAAAGCGCGCTGTAGTGTTTCACTGAAACAGGTTGCGTAATGAATGAAAGAATGATATTTTTAATGTCTGAAAATAGGTATAGGCATATTTAAACGTCTTTTAATTATCACGAAAAACATACCAAAAAAGTATCGTGCATCGGATTTCGGCGCCTTAAAATGGAGCTTGTAGATAAACATGGTTGATTACAGCGCAGATATGGATATCTCGACCTGCTTGTCATTCATTCTTTTAAAATAAATTTGTATACCCTTTTTTACTTGCACCTAACATGAAATTTTACAAAAGCTAAATAAGTTTGACTTCGAGATAACTTTGTCTACGACACGAACCTAGTTTGCAATTATATCCTAACAATGAAGTATATTCTGAGCAAAATGGCGGAATATGCTCGCCTGATGTCAGGTGTTTCGGCAGTGATTTGACCATCTCCGTGCAGAGAAGAAACATAAGGCCTTCTATTCACCTGATGTTTAACATAATACGTTTGTCACATTCACAATCAAAAATTAACATCTGCATGTGTGATAAATGACATATATTAATGACTTTATAATGATTTCTTAACTGGTCTTCACTCTGACCTTTGACACCTTGTGACGTTCACTACTAAAATTGACGAATCATATCACTTTTTCTTCTTTTTTTTCTATGGCCATTTCCCAAACCATGGATTCTGATTCGGATCTGCGGCTGTTGTGACTGTGCCTGTAAAAGCCTGCAGTTCGGTCTGGTTTCTTTCTTGCCACCTTTACATCGAAACCTTAAATTCCACGACTGTTTCATGAATACATTTTGTTGCATACGGTATGTACATAGTTTAATTACATAGTATCAATACAATTGTAAGTATGAAAACAAACCGGTAACAAAAATAAATAATCTCTCCTGCTAAAGATGAATTTTTCTCATTTATACAAAAATATGCTTCCCCGTCTTCGCTGACGGAAGAGTCAGTGCTGATTCTTCAGTTTGAACTCGTTGGGAATTTAAGTAATTTCAACGCATTTTACTGCTGTAGCAACTACATCGTGGATGGTAGGAATGGGACCTTATATGGTTTGCGCGCGACCTCTTTAAAACAGGTTACTTTTTCCAAGAACCAAATCACAGCTTCGTCATTTTGTTAATAGCTATAATTGCATCATTTATGTCCTCCAAACATTCAAAAGAATCACAGTCGCAATAGGCCTACATACTCTGCCTGGTCACAATATATTTCCATATACACAAAATATTTAATATATATATGTACATTATGAACATCTTCATGTATTGAAGATTCTTCGACTAACAAGACGAACTGAACTCGCATATAAAGCCGCTAGCAATGAGCGACATCATTCTTTGCATTTTTGTTCGAATCCTCCCGCCAGCGTTTTTTCCAACTTCCCCGGGTCGATGAACACGTCAAGCACAATTTAAAAGACGCCGTTGTTTTCATAACACGCGGACCTTGTGTATGATAGCCGAAGGGCTCTCATATCCGAATGACTGAGATGGAGGATTTCGCTGCTCTGCTCTTCACCCCGTTGGCATGTGGAGATTGCTCCCGAGATTATCGATGCCAAACCCGCCTTCCCACGGAAAAAAAAAACCTGAGGAAAAACCCTAATAGGCAAAGAAAACGTTATTTCAATCATCAACTCTCCGAAAATGAAGATTACTACGAATCAACGACAGGGACACGTTTGTTTGGTATTCTAGGGAGAAAGATCCGAAAGGAAAAAGTGTGGAACTGTTGTATGATCCTCAGCACCCCCCCCCCCCCCCTTCACTTCCCCTGGCAGATTGGCAGTAAATCGAGATGATTTACAGATCTGCGCAGTTCTCAAATTTACGTGTAATGGCACGGGGATACAGGTGCTAGGACAGAGAAGATCACAGAAATGGCTGAATGAAATAGCCCTGGGTTGCACCGATTTCGCGCGGGGGATGCGACGGTAATATTGCGAGTGGTTCGACCGCGGCTCGCCCGCGCATATAGTTGTTGTGATTAGAGCTTCGCCTGCCAAAGACGATCTCAATTTGTCATTCAAGTCACAACCAGTCAATCTACAAGATTCATTCCTGAAGTTCTACATCAACAACTTCGACAGCAGTAAGAATGGCCCACTTAATTGTACGCGTTCAGCATAGCACAAGCTTTACTGACAGTTCCCCAGCCGATTATGTAACAAGATTTTTGTTTACTTCCCTGTGTGACTAAGATTAACCCAAAGGTCAAAAAGGTCCCTGGTATAGAATAGTAATCATTATGTAATTATGCTTCCCAATAATTAAGACGTATGATTTGGTGTCACCTGCATCAGCAGGGGTGTTTTTTTGTACTTGTGCCAACCGTAGGCCTATAATCGAGAATGTTCTTATAAAGAATTTATTAACGACTTCAACAGCACAGTTTTTAAGTCGTAGAAAATGACCATTTGGATGACAGCTACTTCTATTTTCTCAATCATTCGGAAAATTCGTTAAGCTTTTCTCAGTCCACACTCATCTGATTTTGTCCATTACTATTCCATTACTAATCCATTCCTCCTCCAAAATCTAACAACAAATTCCAGTACATACTACTCCACAATCACAGCCTTCATCTTGCTGCTATATACTTCTCAACCCCACATTTTCAAATCCATTTCCACTTTGCTTTTTGCCATGCTTAGTTTTCCAGGCATGTCGATCACTTTCGAACCCTCTGTCTCCATTACACTCCAAGCATCAAACCCACGTGCAACCTTTACCTCCCGTGCCTCCTCCCAGTCGAGTATCACTCGTGTAAAGTGTCATCATTGAGAGAGGTTCATACAATACAGAGCGACAGTCACCATGCTCCGCCAAAGCCTTGTGGCCCACATTATGGTCACCTTTCATCCATACTGACACCATTACCACTGCATTCTTCTCTACACTGCCTCCTGTTACTGTCATCAAAATATTACGGGCCAAGTCGCACGAGGCGATTTGCACAGACAATTTGGACTCAACAATGAAAGTGCGCAACAAGCTAAAAGAACCCTCAGTAAAATTTGTCACAGTAGAAATTCATCAGATAATTATTTGAAATTAAGGTATGTATATTATACCAAAAGTACCTTAACTTCATATCGAGAAAAAGGCCCAAGGCTTCTGTTCGGAAAAAAAGGTCAACATGGCTGTGTCGAAGCACGACCTTCAGTTACCTGAATTTTATTAGCTCGGACCATTTTTTCCCTTCAAAATACCGAATTTAGTATTAAATACCAGTTTTCACACAAAACTATTCTAAAGTGTCCTCTCTTCTGCTTGATGATGTCTCACACAGGTCTCACTCAACATCTTTCATTTCATTTCTCTCACAATTACATATCATCAATCCACTCTGCACAACTTTGTATCCCTGGGTTTCGATTTGGCTCTCAAAAAAGCCAAATATTTAGGGCTAATTGTTTTTTCATCTACATGTTTTTTTTTCATTTTACATTCCGGTGATCCCAAAAATGCTTGATGGCATTATGCAGTAAACAGATTATTTTACGGGGAAAAGGGGAAAGAATTATGCACGGCCTTGGCCGCCTGTCGCTCTCTGATCAAGAGCAGTCGAGCCACGCTCCGTGACGGGGATTGATCGAGTTTTGTCAGGCCGCGTGTCTCGCACGTGCCCGGACTATTCTTGCAAGCTGGTGTGTTGGGATGACTCATATCACTTTTCTTGTAGTGAGCTGCGATATTCAGGCTGAAATCTCGGGATCGTGGGCTTCGGACCATCTTTTAGGCCCGTCCTGCATCTGCGACTGGCATGCCGTATGATAAATCGACTTCTCTGGGTTGAACATTGATTAACTGTAATGAAGTCTGTGAGCGAAGCACATTTATAGTGATTGCATGCAATAAAGAAAATTGGTATGACGGAGGTTTAATTCGCGCGGTGCGTTAGGCACGTTTGCATGAGTAATACAGCTATATCATTATTGTTTGCATTGTCCCTGATGGTAGTACAACCACTCAGCATTGATGAATGTTAACACGACCAGACCATAAGCGTGCCAGAACAAAAAAAGCTTACTGTCGTTATCTAGTGAATGTATGAACGATGATTTCCTCATGCTTTGCATACCAAGGTACATGCATTTCATAGGATTGGCATTGGGTTGCAATCAGTTTTTATTTTATTTCGAGAACAACAATAGAACTAAGGACGTCTACATTTTTGATTTGTTGTCGACTTACATCGCAGCATGTTTCAGCATTATGAGATGATCTAGCTGGTTCATCTTCTTTAATATACCAAAGTCCAATTCAGTGTTTCCAAAAGGTTGGAAAAAATATCGAATTCGTCAGTGAAAAAAAAAATTGGCAATAGAAGATAGAAACCCATGAGCCAACACCTCAATCTTTGCATATACATTTCAAGAGCTGAAATAATTTATATAAAGTCCTTCAGTCGCCGTTGGACACGCAGTCACGCCAACCGTGCCGTAATCTCGCGAGATTTCACGCAACGAAACCGATGGGATAGTTTTCTATTGTGTGTGGACAACGGGCTGATCTGATAATGCCCTTAAAGTTAGCAGCCATGCCGCCAGTGCGAGTCCCCTCCCCCCCCCCCGAACGGAAATATAACGGCCCCTCCGGCAAAACAACGGCCGTTTCCAATCACTTTTCATCCCACCGTTATACCCTAGCGGCTGCATTCAGTCACATCCAAGGAAGACTCATCCAAGTCTGGGTCTGCAATATCAAGAGCAGCATGGATTTATGACAGCGAGGCACTGGATTTACGCCTGTTTATAAAAGGCTTGCCGACGCGACGAGTATAGCTCAACCACCGACTACGGGGAGAAGGACAGTGCAAATTGCAGGTCGCAACGGGCCGCGGGATGCGGTTCATTCAACTCTTGGTTCAATGCGAGAACATGTTGATAGTGATTTTTTTTATACAACCGATTTGAGTTTTGCGTTGGTGTAGTTTCGTTTTTCATTCTCGTTTACAAATTAGTGCTGTTAGCAAAAGGGATTCGATTGCATCAACCTCAAGTCTCGTTTCGTGCAGAAATATATATTGTGACCAAAAATCTGATTATTAATTTTTTTTGTGCTCATACCCAAATAACAAAAACTAGACATAACTCTACACTGACAAGTGACAATCCAGAGCCCCGATTACACCTTAAATCACAATAATTACAAAATCACTCGATAGCATTGACAAAACTCATTTGCCATTTCCCAGTTTCCATACGTAGAGCAGTTCCAACTACTCCAACAAAACAAAGAAGTAGCATCATACTCTTATGATCTCTATGATTGTACAGTTTTGACATCAAACACTTGATGACATCTCGTCACGCTGTTATGTTGCCTCCACAAATATGGACAACATTTTGTACAAATTCAGATGTTCAAACAAATCACGACATTTTTTTAAAAGGGTTTACCGACGTGTATCGAGAAGATTGGCTCAGTTTACTAAAATATCCATAAACCAGGCCAACAATTTCTAGGAAACACTCAAGCCAGGTTCATGATCAATCAACAGTTTTCTTCAAATCAAAGAGTAAAGTTATGAACAATTCCAATTTCAACTCCAATTTTGTCAAAACATGACATTTTAGCGTAGCATATCAGATATTTTAGCACTGAGCTGAGCGGACGATAGAAGATAGCATAAACTGAATTATAAGTTAGGCTGCACACATGTTACATTCCTTGAGATCAATACTATAATGAGATAGCGGTCGTAGTTGTATATGAGCCGATCACAAATTAACGCAATTATCAGAGGCCGACTGGGGCCTGTAATGTTACAAAGTAGGCATTGCATAGTTCCCAATGAATATAATATTGCAACTGATACGGGTATACAGTTCATAATCATCACACACGACTGATAATTATTTACACGATTGACGTAATCAGATAGCTGGTGGCCCCACGACAAGTGTAGATGCAGCTGACAAGTGTCCTGGCCCTATACACTGTGACATCGGAAACGCACTAGGCGTAATTTCTGAAGTGAAAGTTGGGCTATCACCAACACACCAGTTACTTTTCATAAGAAGAAAGCAATGACAAGTATGACATATATTATAAGGAGTTCAATATGTGAGAGGAGAAATGGACACAAGGGGCGTGCAGAGTTACCCAACGGATTGACTGACTTCTGGGCGCGTCCGTCACCGGTGTCGTCCGAAGTTTTGGCCGTGCCTTCGGGTTTGTACGGCACGACTGTCCCCTGGCTTTGAGCAGCAGTGCACTGCTTCAACAAGTCACACCAGCCATCTTCGTTGTCATCGTCGCAGTTTATACAACCCCACAGATCTTGAGCAGCTCGCTGGGCGAGCAAGATGTCCAGTGCTCGCTGACAGTCCTCGTCGCATCCCGATCCCTCGCAAGTGGAGATTGTGGTCTGTAACTGCGAGACACAGTTGGGCTTTTTTTGGCAGCGTCTGCGAGCAGCGTCACACGGTATCCTCCCGTCTTGCAGGATGGTAGGCGTGGTGCTAGCGGGCGTGGTGCCGGTACTAGCCGAGGTTGGCTGGGCTGGGTTACCGCTCACCAAACTTGGGCACAACGCTAAGCGCTCTTGGAACTCCAAGCACTCAGACTCTGGATAGATGGGTATTGCCTCAGAGCAATCGCAGGTGAAGAAGACAGGGCTCCCTCCGTATAAGTCCACCATCTTCTGTACCTTGTCGTCACAATCTATCGAACACTCTTCGGTCTGTCTGCCGATCAGGTCGGCGCAACTGTTGTACATATTCTCCTTGGTATGCGGGAATTTCTGTACGTCTCCCAGGGCCAGGGAACTGAGGTCTTCCTGGCAGTTGGCTAGCACCATAGGTAACCACAGAACCAGGACCTGACCTGCGCAGGCTAGCTTGAAGTACGGTATTTCCATTGTGACCACGACACTAAAATTTAAGGAAGGTTTGCGAATGTCTCCAAGATCCTAAAGCAACGCACAATGACTTGCAGAGATCAATCCTTGATCATCGACGCAAGCTAATAAACGAAACTGTCACCAGTCGTTTTTGTCACACAAAGCTAGCCATCCACATCACCACCGACTCCAGTTAAATTTACGCCAACTGAGCCAACGGAACAATGCCTCATAGCTAGGAGCCCACGCACGGGATCACTCGTCGTTTTGGGCCCACGTCCACCGATTAATCACACCCACGGAATCAACGCGGATCGGCACCGGGGCAAGCGAAGCAGACGTACCGCTGCAGACTCACTCGTCACTGGCTCTCTCTCGCAGATGACAGCTTGAGCTTGCCTCAGTACTACATACACCGCACTCTTGCCGCCAATCGTTGCTCCAAATCAAACTCTCTCTAGCTCTCTTTATACCCACGGCTGAAGTTTGCAAATGGTACGTGAGCTGACAGACGCGTTGCCGCAACCCCTGCTGTCATCGCCGCAGCACTGGGATAATTATTGAAGCCGCGACTGCGTATACGCGTGCCGTGTTTAATATAATTTATTGTTCCATTGTCAGAACTGTGGTCGTGGCATGCGCAGTGCCGTTTTTAACGCTTGAATAATAAGCCGTGACAACTGTGTGAATCACCACTGCAGGGTTTTGTCATTTGTTTGGTATAATCATGGACGAATGAAAACAGAGCGTTGGAAATTCATTCCCCTTTCACATTTAAACATTGAACATCGCTACTTCGGTATGAATTGAACAAATCAGAACACAAGATCGTAGTTTCATCTAGAATTTTCTCAAGCCAATAATATCAGGGAACAGAGGTCTCAAACAATGAATTTGCATAATTTATTCATTTAACAAAAGTTTGATTTGTTTCCAGTTACATATCACACTGGTAGATGGAGGGGGTAGCCTCCTCACCCCTCCCAATGCATTGGATCCGCACTTGTGAAACGTATTGGACTGTCTTTTCACATTTTCTGGTCTCTAGATATGCGCTTCAGCCAATATGATTGATTGGCGAAGGTGCATTCAACCCACTTGCTTCTAGAGGATAAGCTAGTCTTTGTTGCCACAAGCCTTCTTTTATTTCACAATCGATAACGTTTCCGTTGCACAGGATTATAGTAATATAAAACGCGCCCTAAAGTGGCCGCAATCCCGCCCCCCTCCCCCGCCGGAATATACTGTTTGGTACAATTTAAAATTGTCTGTCGAGCATCCAGTTCTCGGGCTGTCAAACACTTGAGAAACTAAGTATGATTATTAATTTGTATTGGCATAAGTTCTCAGTGTTCTAATGACGCTGTAGGTTTTCTACGGGCCGCCTATTGACGACAACACGTAACATCAGCTATGATACCTGTATAACCAAATGAAGATTCAGCACTGATGAAGAAGTAATGCCGAAACAATTCAAGCCAAAATAACAAAAAAGGGGACTGTATTCAAACTCAGAATGTAAACCAAAGTTTAGTGCATTAGTCATTTTAGTTCATTCAGAGATGTATCCAGCGTTGCTTCTTAATAAGTGTAACAGGAATACCCCCTAGCCTCTTTGAAGATGTAATCACCAAACAACACATTTTTAAACGAAGATTGGTAGAGTGCCTTTTTACCGTAATGTTTGTTTTCTTTTCCCTGTAAAATACTTTAATTGCTTCCAGTATCGTCAAACCATTTACATTTTATCGTAAAAATACGTGATGTTCCTTTAACCTAATGAACTGTTAACTATTTTGAACAAGCAATTAGGCCAATTAAGGCGATAAGCTGCAAAATGTTCTAAAACCCACGGTAGTTTGGCCTTCATTTTCAATGACCTCACGTGTAATAGGCTATGGAAACAAGTCACACTTGTATGTGTATACCCAGCTAGATAATGTGACAGAGGGGTACCCCCCCCCCCCCGTCCCTATACCCTATACACACCCCAGACTATTGCTACTTATAGCACCCCCTCCCCTCCCCCCCCCCCCATACCTCAAAAGAATTCCTGAGATTCTGGTAACACAATGATCAAAACAAAAGAGGGGGGGGGGGTCCTCTGTCACATATCTTGCTATCTTGCTATGCACTCCTTTTGACTTCACATGTTAAATATGAAAGGGCACTGATCATTAACGCCATTGAAATGGCTCACCGGAAAACCGTTTAGGAATTTCTAGAAATTGATTCTTCTTTTTTGAACTGACGTCATAACCACCTGGGTAGCAATGGGAAGAGCCGATTAACAGTATCGATTCTTGGGATTAGTGTCGATTGTCATCAAAATGGAATGGGATTTGCCCGACACCAGGGGATGGTCTCATTGTCACTGCAGGCCTGTTTTGCGTTTCGTTATTTCACGATCGATTCTTGTGCGAGACAACAGCGTGAGATTTTCCTAAAAAAGTGATGATACTTTAAAAAAAAATCAGCTTTCAAAAAGTCAAAAAGGGAACATTTCATGTACTTAAGCCAACATTACGGAGATTCTTAGATTCGAGTTATCAAGCTCAGGTTCGTTGCACTTTGGTTTTTAACTCTGCTGGGGAAAACGATGGGGTTTAGTGCATGCCTTGTCGGTAGAGGGCGCTCATGCATTATGTTGGCTGGGAGCTAGCTATTAGCTAGCTCCCAGCCAACATAAAGGTCGCGTCCTAATTACTTGGTTTCGGCTTGCAATTACACACGTATCTATCTCAAAGACACGTGTGTAATTTTAAGCCGTAGCCAATTCGTCACCGACACCACGAAGTAACTCTTAAGTACATAGTGCTACTTTGGTTTCAAACTTTGGTTTCACGAATAGAAGTAACATTCAAGTGTGCGCGCACATCGGACACGCGCGGGCGCAAACGATTGTCGTTTTCACAAAGTTACAACACTTTTACGGAAAAGCTATTTGGAAAAAAATGGATTAAAAGTTTGACAGGAATGTGAATAATCAGTCTTGTTGTAGGATTGCAGAAAAATTTAATAAAAAGCCTTCAAACTGGAGAAATAAAGATGAGTGTTAATTCGTGGAAATGAAAATTACCGATTCAGTGCACAGGGTACATGAGTGTTACTTCGTGAAAACAAAAATCACTCGTTTCTGTAAAATACGCGCGCGTGGTGCGAACTCAAGTCCACACAAAAATTGAGTTTTACTTCGTGGTGTCGCTGAGGAAGTAATTTGGACGCGGCCTTATGGTCGCAGACCAGTAAATAAACTGCCACAGACCTCAGTGATAATTACTCCCAGTTCCACCTTTCATTTTCTGTTCTATTTTTGAGGGGTTACGATGATGCTTTGGAGAAAATTCCATCCAAAGATGATCAGCCCTGAAAGTTCCCCTGAAGCCAATCGCCATTTTGAAAGAAAAAAAAACATGCCTACGCTCCATTGCAAAATAGAGCAATATTAGCGCCGAATTTCATCCGAATTTCATAGAAATACGAGCTCGCATTCCTCTTCACGACTTCCCCCTTTCTTTTTTACAAACCCTCAAGTTCATGGCCCACAAAATTCTCTAATAGGCCCCTACCGGTTTGAGGGCATTAAAATCGTGATTTGGCCGGCGTAGGCAATTTCGGGCATATTACTGGCCTTCACCCAAGTTAAGGGCAAAAGTCGTTCCCATAATATTCGAACAGTACGGCGAGTCAAAAAAAAAGTAAACCCAAAATGGTGCCCCCTATTTTTAGGGTGTTTTTTTAGTGAAAGAATCATTCAAATCGCTCATGTGCTTTTCCAGTTATGGAATTTTGAACACAAACACCGTTTTTTTTAAGCTTGTCCATGGATCACAATAAAGGCAGGTGATATTTCAGTAAAACGAAAACTATTCACATACCAAAAAAACACATCAGAACACTCTCATAACCATGATAACTGGCACTTATCATAACATTTTAACCTGCTGCTTCCAATGTTAAAATAGCATGCTTTGTAATGTCAAGAGTTAATATATAGTTTTGCCCTGCCTTCTACTTGGCTACCCCGGAGACTTAAGGGATTATTCTGATATAATTTTCAGGATACGACATATGGTGTCATTTTTACTGAAATATCACGTACCTTAAATGTGATCCGTGGACAAAAAAACGGTGTTTGTTTTCAAAATTCCAGAACTAGAAATGCACATGCGCGATTTGAATGATTCTTTCAATGAAAGAAAACTTACTAATTGGGCTTTCATATCCTAGATTTGGAAAGCGCTATGCAGAAATTATTCAAAAAATAGGGGCACCATTTGGGTTTCCTTTTTTTACTCACCCCTTTATATTACGCAGTTTTGGACAATTAGGTCCAGGGGAGTCTGGTTGGTGCAGTGGTTCTTTTCTCGCCTTACATGTATGGCCCGGGTTCGACTCCTGACCTGTGGTTCACAATGTGGATTGGCTTTTCCCGAAATATTTTTCTGGAATTTACCTTTCCTCTCTCAATTTGAACATATTTTGGTCTCCTTTCTGCAGGTTTCTTTGAGTAATCCTTGGTTTCACTACCAAAACAAATGATGATAATCTGCACATCGAGGAATCAAATTATAGATACTTTTTCAGAGTTTACATGCTACCCACCACGAATGGCGCCACCATTCGTCAGTGTTTTCACTCCTTCGAGTTCTTGTTGGTGTGATGCAGAATGCCGTTGAGGGTGGTATATTTGGAAGCGTCTCCACACAGCCCCAAGCTCATTGGCTGAAATGCATTGGCTGCCTACATGGTGTTCACTGTGGCATACAACTTATAATTCTGTCTCCTAAAATAGAGACATAAAAAGTGAAGTAAATATTGAACATACCTCTACAATTTAAACGAAGGCATATGAAGATTGCTGAAACTAAATGGACGTTCCTATTTGGGAAAGAGAAAAGTGGCAACAGTAACGGGAGGCGGGTGGGGCGGGGGGCACGCCCCCACCTTTTGCCAGAAGCATGTCCCCCTCCCCTTGTGCCCTCGCAATCAGAATTTTGGGAATGCAAAAAATGGGCCTCAGTCTAAATGGACCCCAGTCAGTCGCAGTTCAAGGTCATTTTGATGGAAGTGATGGTGGTGGGTGGAGGGGGGGGGGGGGGTAAACGTAAAAAGAGACAATAAAGGGTAAAATGAAAAAGGGTAAAATCACGCGGGGGGGGGGTTGTTGTTTAGGGGTTGGGGCTGGGGATGGGCTGGACTGGACACCATCTCCTCATGGGGGTGCTGTTCAAACACACGATCATTGGCACTATTGGACAATAGGTGACGCTCTTCATGTCGGCACTTTATTGCCGACGTTTGCAGGACGTTGAAAAAAGGGCACTCGTGAAAAGGGGGTAAATAGTCCCCCCCCCCCCCCCGATGCTATGCCATTGCCTTTTACGCCAATGGATCTGGAGGGAATAACACCTATTTCGGAATAGTGTCACACACACAAATAAGCAAAGGGTATTTTAGTGAAAAATTGAAAAGTGAATCTTCATGGAATCTAGGCCTAACGGTTCGTTTAACATTCGAAGAATTATGTTTATCAAGACCATTTCCCCTCTGTGTGAAATTAAAGCTAACGTACATTTTATTTTGTTACAGTGGGTTTTTGTTCTCTCTAAATGTCACCGTATACAAGATCTACCATGCATCCACTCAACAATACGCCAATCACTGCGTGGGATGCGCCAGTAAACGTAAAAACAACTTTCAGAACTAATTGGCTCGCTCGCAGTGTAAATATTTGTTGGCAATAAAAAGGGCAATCGTACCATATTCGGTACCATCTCGGACGCAGGCGCTTGCACATCGATAACAGTAACTATAAAGCCACATGGATACTCCCGAGGACAATGCTTTGTGTTTCCCTTTGTCCCTGTAATATAGTAGTCTATGTAATAGACGCTCGTTGAACGGGTGATACTCAGACTAGTAATATAGCACTCTAGCACACAAACCTACCACAGAGGACCGTTTTGAACAAAAGACCCAACGCCCGAGGACTGAGAGGATCTGCTGTTCTAACTACAAAACCATGAGGTCAATTTTGAATTTGTTTTGTGATGCAGATACTCCTAATCCTTGGCCTCAACCCCTATGAGTTTCAGTTAATTTCAGCCACGCATCATTGCACAATTGTCAATTGATCACAACATTTCTTGAAACTTGTGTCCAAGTTTCATGCCTTAATCCCTTTCAGTGCTGTTTTATTAAAGCTGTGTAAATCTGCATGTTGTGAAAAAAGGCTGAGTGGTTTGGGACTGGAACCATTTGCCCTTGAGCATTAAACTGAGATCTTGCCATGATGACTGGTAGCCAGGTAAATGATTCCAATCCCAACTGCAGCCCTTTTCACAACATGAAGGATTTTACACACCTTACTTAACACAGCACTGAAATTGAATAAGGCAAGGAACTTGGTCACAGGGTCCAAAAATATTGTTGTGATCAATTGACAATTGTGTTGTGATGCGTAACTGAAACTCATTGGGGTTATTTTTTAAAATTGATCTTTTTGTAGTTATTTCAAAAATAGTCAGACGGACAAATTGTTTTGGACATACTGTCTACGTATATATTAAAACTATCATACCGTTAATTTCTACACCCCTTACATTATAAAACAAAACAAACTTGTAGTGAAAACCTCGGTTTGGTTTGTGTCGGTTGTCAACACACATGCTGTAACTGACGATGTTATTGCAAGTACAATATTAATGAAACCATCGATGCTTCACACGAGCGATGAATCGTTCGAACAAACAAAGTCTGAGGCAGACGTTGCGTGACGGCAATTTTACCGTAAAAAAATTCTTTTGTCTGCAATGAAAACGAGCGAAACGAAAGTTCAATCTGTTGCTACGGCTGATCAGCATCGGGCAGCATGTTTAAACAATTACATGTATTTACATACTGTCGATAAGTGACTTCGCTGTCACGCATGCGCAGTTGTGTCGTGTGGAAATAATGGCAACCTAAAAATATCCCCATAAAAAAAACCCTATGAGCAAAAAAAGGTCCCTATGAGTCAAAACTAACCCTGTACGCAGAGAGCTGTGTAAGTGAATTGTCGGGTGTATCTCCCGATGTGCTTGTACGAATTGTGGATGAAGAATGGTTCCAAGAAAGAGAGAATTCTTTCTCACTAATGAATGACCTGTGACCTTTAATCACATAAAAAGACTATTGGTGGTGCTGTTCATTTTGTGTTTGTACGTGTTGTATTACGTACTCTGTTAAGATCAGTAAGGTTAGATCATAGAGCAAGGAACTGTTCCTTGCTCGATGGTTAGATTAACAGAAAAGTCGGGTTTTATAAGGCTCTTCCCTGTTTTTATAACCCTATTCAATAGTTAAAATTACTCTTGAGAGGGGATTCGATTGTGTTTAATTCCCTCGTTTACTTTCAGCATTTTTGGCGAACAATCCGCAGTTGCCGCCTATACGGGAACTGAGCTGGTCTTTTAAGACTGTCTTACTTCCTTATTCCTGAGAGAATACTTCTTAGGTCCGACGAACACAGGAAATGATGATGCTATAGAAAACTCAAACGCCATAAGCACCATGGTTGTGGATAATATAATTATCCATTATCATATAATACTGGTAAATTTCAGTCGATTTTACAACATCGGGTCAGCTAAAGCATACCGTCTCACAACGTTTCACAACAAAAGTCAAGCACACCAGACACTTATTTATGGCTATAGATACTCTTGAACTATTATTCCAAATGAGTCTCAACTTTCATTAGGTAAGCCGCTTTTCTATTATTATCTTGATGCGTGGCTGTATCGTATTTTATCGAGAGAAAAAAACGTCAGACCTGCTAGCAGAAAGTACAGTGGCTTTAAACTGCTAGAGAACCCATCCAAAACAGCAAACTTTGTGACTGGTAACTATTACCTTTGTTCAAGTATAGGGCGAATTTGACTTTAAAAAGTCAAATTCCTTAACAAACGGGAGGTAATTTGCCGCATCTTGTTTCATTGTTATAATGAAAATGACAGAAGCCAAGCATGGCACTAGTCTGGTTCCCAGACCAAAAGATTCCGACTATTCCTGATGAATCTGAATAAAACCATGAAACCTTGTCGCCCCCCCCCCCCCACTGAGATTTTGAGTTTCTAAAAAAATTATCATTGATCTACATGACGCCATGGGCCCTATTATGTACTACAATGTATCTTTTGCTTAGAAAATATTGGTTAAAGTGGTCAGAAATTGCCTCAGATAGCACCACAGAGCATTTAGAATCCAAATTTTTTCGGGGCCCTTAAGCGGGCCCCGAACCCCACGCCTATAGCTCAGAATTCTGGTAGCTGATTCAATGACTCCAACCTCGAAAACAGTGTTCACAATATGCCTTTAGCTGAAAAAACCTCGAAAATTATGTTTAAATTATTATCTTTTGTGCTAAGATAATTATTGGTTAAAGTGGTAAGAAATTGCCTCAGATCACACCACAGAGCATCGAAAATCCATTTTTTTTTTCGGGGCCCTTAAGCGGGCCCCGAACCCCACGCCAATAGCTCAGAATACCGATAGCTGATTCAATATCTCCAACCTCGAAAACGATGTTCAAATAATTATCATTTGCCAAGAAAATATTAGTTAAAGCATGGAGGAAATTCGTAAGAAATTGCTTCAAATCACACCACAGAACATCTAGAATCCATTTTTTTTAGGACCCCTTAAGCGGGCCCCGAACCCCACGCCGTAAGGGCTTCGCGCTTCGCGCTTGCATCAGTAATGATCAAGGTATGTCCCCCCCCCCCCACTTTTGAGAAGCGATTGACGCCCCTGCTTGACGCCCCCCCCCCCCCCATGAAATGTTCCAGCCCCCCACACTGAAAAATTCCTGGCTACGCCACTGCCCAGACCTAGCTCTGGACAGTTGATTCGGATGCAGCCTGTGTCATGTCAAAGTTCAACTTTCCAGCTCTTGCACGAAACTTTACCCGAAACCGTTCATTTATTTAGCTCCATTGCGCATGTCTGTCATCACGCGAGGAGCCATGCGCGAGTAAGCTGAGGAAAGTAATCGAACGCACTCACCTCGTACAGTTGTCAAGGACGATGACATGACAGACGTTAAGCATGAGTACGCGATTTGCGTTCATAAACCATCATAATAATGTAATGTACTCAAGTAATGAGCTATGATGTATTGAACTATTGTGCCAGCGATGCATCAGCTGATTGCACGAGACATGAGTTGCTAGAAGAGTGGGGAAATTAGTCTGGATGCGTATGGGTGATATACGCCAATTAACTGAAATGGAAAGCTCTGAAAGGTCTCTGAAATTATGTTGCCAGCGACGTGTATTCGTATACCTAACCTGATTTGAACCTGGTTCTATCACGAGCATGGCACTAGTCTGGTTCCCAGACCAAAAGATTCTGACTATTCCTGATGAATCTTAGATTCATCAGGAATAGTCGGAATCTTTTGGTCTTGGAACCAGACTAGCAAGGCACAAAAGGAGCTTGTGACGTCAGAGGTTTGGTACGAACCAAAGGAATGCATTTTAACAAAGCCGCCTTTGAACGAGACGTTTCGGTCTACAGATTTTGGGGGGTTTTTCAGTTGGGATTATTGCCAGTCTATTGATTACAATAGGTGTTTACGGACAAATCGAAAAACTGTATTTTGCATTGACGGAGCCGCGGTTCGTAGGCGGTTTTTTTAGTGTGCTGACGGCCATGATGCGTCGCCTCAGGGAGGGCTTTAAATTGTACGGTTCTGGTAGATTTATAGATCCACGAAATGGACAAAAGCTGCAACATACGGAACATAAAGAGTGCGTTCGATTACTTTCCCCGCGCTTACTCGTGCTGAGCGCGACAGCGTTCGATTCACCTCTCACGTGACTTCTCGCGCTTACTCGAGCCTAGCCCAAGTAACCGACTCGCCGAGCCGGTTACTTGGGTAAGTATCTCATAAGGCCATGCAATAAACATGGCCGCCAACGTGACGTCCGGCGGGCGCCTCAGCCCGTGTCTGAAACGGGCTTCCAGAGCTACGGCTATACGTCTATTGTCAGCGCGTCCCCGCGTATTTTCAATGGGCGTGGACCTAGACCTAGCTATCGACAGTTGATTCGGATGCAGCCTCAGTGTCATGTCAAAGTTCAACTTTCCAGCTCTTGCACAAAACTTTACCCGAAACCGTTCGTTTATTTAACTCCATTGCGCATGTCTGTCATCACGCGAGGAGCCAGGCGCGAGTAAGCTGAGGAAAGTAATCGAACGCACTCACCTCGTATAGTTGTCAAGGACGATGACATGACAGTCTTTAAGCATGAGTACGCGAGTTGCGTTCATAAACCATCATAATAATGTAATGAACCCAAGTAATGAACTATGATGTATTGAACTATTGTACCAGCGATGCATCAGCTGATTGCACGAGACATGAGTTGCTAGAAGAGTGGGAAAATTAGTCTGGATGCGTATGGGTGATATACGCCAATGAACTGAAATGGAAAGCTCTGAAAGCTCTCTGAAATTATGTTGCCAGCGACGTGTATTTGTATACCTAACCTGATTTGAACCTGGTTCTATCACGACACAGGTAGATTGTCAGATATACCCTGTACGATTGTGATGGCAGAAAAATACCCCCTCATGTCCCTTTACCCTATACACACTCTAGTCTAATGTTATTTAAAACATCTCCCTAGATAGAATTCCTGAGATTCTGTAAACACAATGACCAACTCAAAAGAGGGGGGAGTCCCTCTGCCACACTATCTCGCTTCATATTGTCATCTCGTTGATTGTTCCCTCTCATACCATTCCGGCCGTTTTCCTCCAACATAGGCCTAACCCATCACAAATCAAAAGTAAAAAGATATGGCTCTACTTTGGGTTTTTTTTTTCAACTTTGTAAAGCTCAGACTTCCAACTGTTCCCTTTCCTTTTGCTAAGATCCCCTTTACACAGGGCTGCGACTTTTGGGCCTCCGTTGTGCGACCATAAAACTGGCCAGGTCGCCGTTGGAGGCTCAAAGGAGGCCGAATGGTTGCTTAACTCGTTCAAAGGCAGTACACAGGATGTTCAGACATCGCCATGGACGCCATGCACGCCGTACATTTTTGAACATGTTCAAAACAGTCGCACAAAGGTCGCCGAGGAGGTTGGTTGCTCAAAGGTGGCTCAAATAAGGCAGAAGGGAGGCACAAGCATTGCCGTGGTTGCAGAATGGATGCACAATGGTCGGCCAATGGTCGCCACGTAAATTGACGTAATACATCCGTTCTGTTGCAAATTTTACCGTCAATCTGGGCGATGCTTCTGCCTCCCTTGTGCCTCAAGGGTCGCCTAGGAGGCAGAGGCATGGCTGAATGGTCGACCAGTGGTCACCGTTAGTTGCCGTTGGTCGCCGATGATGGCACAGGGGAGGCACAGGGGAGGCTCAATGGTTGCCCGAACATTGCTCTAGGGTCGCCTATGTTGTCTATAATCGCGTTGGCTGTCGTATAGGTTGCACAGGGGAAGCACAGGGGAGGCAGGCAAGTGGCTCAGTGGATGCACAGGTCGCTCGTAGCTGGACATGAAAATGCCCGAAAATTGCAGTTTTGGTGGTTCAAGGGAGGCACGAGGGTCGCTGCAGGAGCATACATAGAAACAGGATTTTCTGGGTTTGGGCGACCATTGAGCATCCTGGCCATTTTTGGGGGTCGCTCATAGGTGGTACAAAGGTCGCAGCCCGGTGTAAAGGGGGCCTTTTAGCGAAATCAATGCAGGAGCTTAGTGGTCTCGCAGACCTAACGCTGATCTGTGATGGCTTTCAGTCAGAAAGTGGGCGTCGTTCAGAGCAAGAACCCAAACACCTTTCTATATATTCTTCAAGGCTTTCGGGCAATAATGTCCGCTCTATAGGATGTAATCGACCCTTTGTATACCGCGAAGAAAAAAAGTCTGCCCTTTCAGGTGCCCATAGTTGCGACAGGATAAAAGAGCGAGACATTTTGAAAAGTGGTGTGTCTCACAGACACCAGCCAGTGACGATGACAAGAAATCCCCCTCCCCCTCCCAAGCACTCTCGAGTCACGTGGTATCGTCGTGTTGGGTTTTTTTTAAAATTACGCCTGCATATGAAATGTGGAGTACCGTGGCTCGTGGCTTGGAGCATTGAATTCGTGGTCTGCGGGTAATTCTGCAGGTTGTGGGTTCCGACTCCGGCCTGGGGTTATGATGCGTGTGCCCTTGGGAAAGGCGCTTTGTTAGTCATTGCTTCTTCCAACCGAGGAGTAACCACAGATGGTTATTGTGATAGATTGTAGCTGCTTGGCACCGAAATGGCTGCATCGAGCTGTATATTCCCCAGGGATCTGAGATGGTAATTGGAATGTTTCATTAGCCAAATGAGCCGGGTAATGAAAATGTATCGCCTTGAGCACAACATTTCGTTATTAAGTGATTGCGATTAGGCTACTTGGGTGCAAGATTTAAAAAGATGCTCAGTAAATCGAGGTTGCAGAGGAATATTCAGTCAAGCAAGAATTACACAAACAGAGCACACCAAGCGACCATTTTGGAGAGTAGGAATGCATTTGGTAGCTTCATGGAAACCTTGTGGGTAAAAATTCAAATACAGTCAAGGTTTAATTTCAGTAGTAAGGTAGAAGGTTGCTTTGAGGTAATCGGACAATTAGCCACGCTATGCTAAGCATCAGATTCATGTATTTTACTTACCTCAAACAGTTATAGATGGGTACTTACCAAGACCCACCACGGCCAAGTCTTCATGTTGACACTTATTTGGTGTTAGAATTATTCGACTCTGATTAAGGCCATACTGATTATGAGCATCGTCAACCAAGATCCCATCCGGCACAGATGCTCACAAGAAAAGGATCAACTACACGTAGTTTACAGATTGTTAGCAACTGTCTGTGATTTGTTCGACAGTCGGCAAGACCATTGTATGATCTGTTCAGACTTGTGCCGTAGTCGGTTCCTATGTGGCAGTAACGAAAGCAGCCCGGAAAACGTACAATGTCAGTTCAAGCCGTCAGAAAGGGGGCTCAAGTTTAACTCAATTAGCTCAAACCGAGACTAGTATACAGGTATAGTCTTGGACAGACATCCCAACTCAGTGAGTCTGACAGTATGCTGAAGTTCAGTGTCAAGTCTGGGCTTGAGCTAAAGCTCACATCAAGTCCAGACATGAGCGCGATTTCCCCCTTCTGAGATTGAAAAAATATCTAGGTTTGTTTTTTTCTTTGGATCCCTTGTGTCGTCTTTTGTTGGCCCTGAAAAACTCTAGTTCCAATTTCGCGGCGCCGTTTTAGCATTTTAGCAGTTTTCTGCTAACAAAACCTCCATTTTCACGGGAACAGTAACCATGAACACAGCAAATTTAAGAGCAAGCTTACATCCGATACCGAATTTGCTGTAGTCTTTGCTGTGAATATGCCGAAGGCTCGCTCAACTAATTCTCTAACCAGAAGACATGTCTATATTTGGAAATTCTGGAAATGTATAATATATAACACTGTATAAAAAATAACGGGAAACATCAGAAGATATCGGGAGTTGGTTTTAGACTGTATATAGTTCCAAGATTCGTAACTCTGAAAGACATCGGTTTTTACTGAGATATAGGTAGAGGTTGACAAACCTTCATCTATGGGCCTTATTCACGAGTTGGCCATTTTGTCGAGTTCCCTAAAGGCATGCCATTGAGTGTTAACTGTTAAATGGGATAGCGCCAGACTATTTATGGACGCACAACTAGTGCAGTCTTATTTAACTGTCTTTTATTTTAATCTGGATTTTAACATTAGCGAATTTTTAATTACAAATTTAAAATTATTAATTGAAGCAGACGGGAATTAATTAGGAATTCATAAATACCTCAGACAGTTTAGCTATTCCTATTGGTCGAGAGCCCGTCACGTGGCCGGTCTTAAACGGATGATAAAGACATGGCTAGCTGGTCTTAAACACTTTTCCAGTGTCACAATAAAATGTGGACTCCTAAAAATCCAGTGCCTCTTACCGTTTCATTGGTTGAACGTTCACAATCCTCACGTAGGCATGCGCAACACTACAAGCGAGTCAGAATTTTATAGTTCTAAATTCAAAACGCAACGCCCCAGATGCGTTCTGCGTGACATCGCGCAGAACATGTTACGCGCGCGTCAATCTCCATAAAAGGGTTGTTTACATCTTACTCTCCAGCTGAACACTCCATTATTTTGCTAGAGGGATGTTTCAAAAAGCATGAAGTGAACTTGTTGAACAAAATCGGGATTTTTTGAACGAATTATTTGATATTTTTTTACGGATAAGGTATTTATGAATGGGAATAAATATGTGCTCGGTCGGTATTTATCACTCTGTTTAATACCGCTTAGAGTCTGGGTGCTGATAATTACCCTCGCCTCCGGCTCGGGTAATTATCAGCACCCAGACTCTAAGCGGTATTAAACGAGTGATAAAAACCTCCGGAGCACACATTTATTCCCTTATTAACTTGCTTTCATTTCTCTTCGCAAGTTCCAAAAATTAAGATTTTACCTCACTTCAATTCAATATGGCCGACCCGTGAATAAGGCCCATTAATAACCATTAAAAGCAAGGCCAGTTTGATCATGAATCGGATGATTTAGTTCTTAATAGAAAAATCTATAAACAACCACAGTTAATGTAGTTGCTCTTCCTTGTGAGTTGAACTACATTTGACTATGTAGAAGAAAAAACACAAATTGCATTTGTTGTAAGCAATAAGCAGATATATTTATTTCCAAATCCCCGTTTACATTGAAAGAGAAATACATATAGTGCGATCTATACCAACTGTTTGACCAGGAAAAAATATCCCCATAAGCCATCTACTCAAGTTGCTATTTCTACTTCTACGTCGAAAAAAATGCCAGAAATAATCTTAACCACTATTTTAACCTTCCTTTGAAATGTAAAACCATAAATATAACATTATTCAGTGTAAACAAACTAGACTATTTACTACAAAGAATGATAAACTTGCCTTGATACAAATGTTTCCGGGGTTTCACACAATTACTTTCGATGCTTAACGTTAATTTAAAATGCGTACATTGCAAAATACATCAATAACGAAATTAGGCATACCAGCAATATTTCAAATGAATTAAAGGGTGCGCTATACCCACTAAAAGCAAACGGCAATGATAAAATTGACCTAATTATATCTACGTCGTGTATGTACAAAACAAGAATTTCTCTTATTGTACACTGATCAGTCCGTAACGGAGTGATGCAAAAGAAATTCAATATTTTTTTTGTAAAAATTAAAAAAAAAAAACATAAAAATTGTAAACCTTGAAGTTGTCGACAAGAATAAGACTATCATTAAGTGTCTATTTACGCATTTAAAGAGAGCATAATAACAAATTGAAAATTTTACAAATTTATCGTATATCAATGCACGGCTTCCAATGTTTTGGATATTACAAAATACAAATTGTATTTAAAAATATCTGATAAAAATTGCATTCTTATGCACAAAACGATAAAAGTGCTGCAGCTCTCTATATTATACACATTATATACATGTACAGGGTGAGTAAAAAAACAAAACCCAAATGTCGGGACCATTGTTTTAGTGAAGTTCTGCATGTATAGCACTTTCAAAATCTAGGATATGAATGCCCAAAATTCATAAGCTTTCTTTTTGTACAAGAATCATTCAAATCACTCATGTACTTTTCAAGTTACGGAATTTTAAACACAACCACCGTTTTAAGGTTCTGTCCACGGATCACAAAAAAAGTTCAGTGTTCTTTCAGCCAAACGAAAACAAATCACATAAGAATGTGTGTGAATTGTTTTCGTTTTGCTGAAAGAACGCACACTTTTTTTGTGATCCGTGGACAGAACTTTAAAACGGCGGTTGTGTTTAAACTCCGTAACTTGAAAAGTACATGAGTGACTTGAATAATCTTGTACTAAAAGAAAGCTTATGAATTGGGCTTTCATATCCTAGATTTTGAAAGTGGTACATGCAGAACTTCACTTAAACAATTGTCCCAACATTTGGGTTTCGGGGTTTTTTTTACTCACCCTGTATATAATAATATTTACGTATAGGACGAAGTGTAGCAAAATGGTTTAGCATTGCAAAATGAACAGTTTGTTTATCTCATGACCAGTTCACATTTTAAAAATAATGTAAGGGTAACAGATTGGCGATATTGCTGTTACATCATAACATTATTTCAAAAGCATGCTATGGTATCAAATAGGACCAGAAAACATGAGGACGGTCACAGTTACTTTTAGAAAAATACAGTAACAAAGTAAAGCGGTACTGTAAAAAAAAAAGAAGGCACGTTCATCTACTATACATGTACGAGCAAATCGTCGTGCATGCTTAGCGTATAACAACCCACGAGTTGTATTATTAAACATTTGTTACCGTGCATTTTGAACGTGACACTGTGAGAGTTTGGGCAATTTATTTTTGCAAGTTATATATACACCTGTCAATCATTATTATATACACCTTTTCCGTTCGATTGACGTCCGACAAAATGCCCACTGTCGCTTAAAATAAACCTAATATGTTTAAAACAGTAAGTGCACTTACTCAAATAAAAAGGAAAACGGGGTATATTGACGTTTTATTTTTTAGAAAGGTTGGATGTGTCGCAGAGCTGCGCGGTCGCTGAGTTGAAACAGTCACAAATTGTTGTTTCATTAGATAGTGCTTTTATCAGAATTAAACTCTATTTTAAGGTAAGATAAGTGAGTGGTCGCTTTCGCTAACAGGAAAATGCGAAACAGCTTTGGCAGCTAAAAAAGTGTCGGCGAATAATTCTTTCGGATGTCGGGTTTTGTCAATATGCTAAGACAGTGCCACGCTTGACGCTGTCGCGTCAGCTTCGTGGCTAATAGAAATTGTCATTTTAAATTTTTACCATTCGCCATTACGAATTTTATCTTTTAAAAAATAGTAGGTTGTCAGTTAAGGCCAACCAAAAAAATCTATCAAAATGAAAAAGGGCTCTCTTGAGTAAAAGCTTTGTACACAAGACTTATTAGTGAAAATCCTGATGGATAAATCTTTGTTCATCACTATCTTGATGTGGTTTTTGTGACCTTTTTTAATTTGAGTGACTTTTTCAATTTACATCTTAATTACTAGCATTATGCCAAGTTAATTAATTGTTTTAATTGTTTTAAGCGCATTTGTATTAATGCATTTGTTAAAAAGGTTAACGGCGAACGTCACTATAAGCCTGTAGGTGTCAACAAAATTCGCCTCCCTTTAACTTCAGCGTGAATTATCAACCAACTGTTCAACACAAAAAAGAATATACTGAACTAAATGTCTCATTCAATCCTCGTATTTAGTAGTCTCACATGTACTAGGCATTTTGCGCAAGCTAAAGTGCATATTGCCAACAAATGTTCTATTTTCCATTTATAACACCCTAGCTCTGCCCCATCTTTAGTGTGGATTTTTAGTCTGGGGTAATTTTCAGATTATTCTAATGAATAAAAGTAATTTTACAAAAGAAGTCGCTACGAGTTATCCCGAAGTCCAGTCCTAGAGATCACACCGGACCCCTCTTCAAGAAACTCAACACGCTCACAATTTATACAAATATCACCTGGGTATCCTTATGTTTAAATTTGAAAATAATCTTCTGCTGTGAAGTTAAATCATTGTTTCAGAAGAATACATGTACTGAGGTCCACTTAGGCCTACATAATACCAGATCAGCACCTAAGCTTTACATTGGAAAAGCAAGAACTAATTTATTAAAACAGTTTGACACCAAGGCCCATTTCTCTGGCATAAAATCACTCCAGTACCTTACTTTAGAAGTATGCATGGTTTTAAAAAGTACCGAAAGAATATTCTTATTTTCAGTGTAATATAATTTATTTATCCCGTAGCATTCAGTACACGTATTACATTTCTATCACTATTGTGGATATTAATGCAGTCACAGAACTTAGATTGTTTTCGTTCTCGAGTTGTTAACGTATTGCATTGAGTTTAAAACATCCTTGTTATATGCTGGAATTCCGCTGTATTATCAATCAGTTACTTTTTGTACTTTTTTTCTCTTTTCTACCTTGTAATTATAGTTGTACATAACTGTGTTACATTATTAATGTGATGTATGGAAATAAAACAATACCAATACCAAATACCAATAGTATTCTCTTTGGATTCCTTTTGGGGTACGGTCTCTGCACTTCTTAATAACATTAGTTCCGAGCTTCTGGTGTTTCTACGCTTGGTATGCGGTTCAGTATCTCATCCCATTTGTCATGGAACTCATCCAGTGGGAGGAGCTTACAGCTGGTAATGCCCCGCCTCCTAAGCTGGTCCTGTAATGCCTCCTGCTCGTGGCGAATCATGTAGCGGTTCAGGATGTTGCAGTGCTGCATCGCTTTGCAAACGCTAGACGCTTTGATCCCGGGAAACAGGTCCTGGACCAGAAGCTGTGTTGGTACGAAGGGCACCTCCGAACGCAGCACGCAGGGGAAGTTCATCTCACGGTAGTAAACACTGTAGGAGGCCTTCAGGACCTGCTTACGGGGATTCTTAGATTGGACAACCTCCAAGGGTTGGACCGTCACCCGGTAGATCTCCCGAATCTTGGCGTCCACCTTCTGCATCCGCCGGAACCCATCTTCCGTGGGGATGAGAAAATTAGGGGCGGAGCAGGCCGATCCTTCCAGATTGTCTTGTGAATCGTCTGGTTTGCTTGGCGGAGATTCCTGTTTCGCGGTAGGCACTTTGGTCACGTTATCTGCTTGGACCCAAGGGAGCGCCTGGATCAGGATTGGTGGACTCATCTTGGTGACCGGTTTGGGGGCAATCGATTGCAGCGGGCGCACCACTACGCGGACGTCGGGGAACTTCATTTTTCTTGTCGGGGACCCGGATGCTTGGGGAGCAGTCGTTGATTTCTGAGTAGGATGTGATTTAGAGTGCTCGGCGGGTTGAAATTGAGAGTTCTGAGTGGGTTGGGGTTTAGAGATATGTAAAGGTTGCGATTGAAATGTCACCGGAGACTGTGCTGTACGGTTTTGTGCAGATAGTGACTTCTCTATACACTGGCATGGCTTATTTCCAGTGTATTCACTGACAACAGCTGCACATGTGCTTCCCATTTCTCTTGTTTTGGTAGGCTCCCTTAGGAGTGAAGCTGCGGCAGGTATATTACAGTTGTCGTTGTCAGTCTCATCCTGACTAATGATCAGTGGACCAGGAGAATTACAGACGGGGTTCTCCCCCTTCTCGCTCGGAGAATCAAATGATATGGACATGTCATGTCTCTCAATCTCCTCCTCCGAGGGCGGTGACATGAAAATGCGCAGAGCTTCATTCACCATCACGTCAATGTATAGAGGGTTCTTGGTTCCAGGCATGCGCGACTTGGGATTCGACTCGGCCGAGTCTGGTGTTTTGCTCGAGTGATCTTCAGGCGAGTTGGTGGTCCAGTTTCTGTCCTCTCCGACATTCTCCGTAGGTGTTTTAGGAGTGGTGCTTTTGAACTCTCTGATATCAGAGGGGGCTGCTGATTCCGGGGTTCCGTTTCCCCTGCTGCTAGACGCCGAACCAGGTCCTTCTAACAGCATGCCTTCAGCCCTCCGTATGAGCTTAGAGATGAAGCGTCCCCTTGTTTCCAGCTGCTGATCTTGACTCATGTTCTCTTTCGGATCCCTGACTTCCTTCCCTCGGGGAACCTCGTTTGCTAACTTGACAGAGAGTGCAACGAGATCCTCCATCGATGCTGCTTTCCCGTGATGGTGAAGAATCCCAGGACAGTTATCCGCCGGGTAACTCTTCGAGCGGACCACAACGCCTGCTTTATATTGTATGGAAAGGTTCATTGCTCCATTGTCCGAATGAGTCTGTGTCTGTAGACTTTTCAACGGTTCTTTGGGACTATTCCTGTCCTGGGTATGTCCCTTCTTCAAACTTAAATCCAGTGCGTAGTTATTTTCCTCCCTGGGCACAGAGGACGCATGTCCTGGCCCGATTTCAGGCATTTTTGTCTCATCTGCGGAGTTGACAATTCCAGACTTTGGCTTCTTAGCCATAGTTTCCACGATGGTGTTTGGAATAACCCGCTTTCTTTTGGTCTTTGTAAGCGGCGGTGATAAGGCAAGGCCGGGTCTGCGTTCAAGCTGCGAGGTGCTAGGTGGAGTACATAGCTGTATTGGGTTGGATAAGGGATGGCACGGTAACGACTGATGGGAGTCTGGTCTACCAACCGCCTCGTCTTTAACGTACATGTCTTCCAGCTGTTTGAACCTTCCGTACCCACTAGCTAAGTTGCGTTGAGACTGCGCATCAGTGGGCGAGGACATGCATTCAACGCCGCTGTCGAGTGATTCCACACTTCCCGTCTCATTCCTTGAGGACTCAGAAGATAGTCTTATGCTATGTTTGGGGGTAAATGTTACTTTGGGTTGAGAAATTTCTGGATATAGTCTCTGGGGCTTCTCTGGGTACATGGCTTGTTGCCCTGCTCCTTGGGCCAAGCTCCGAACCTCTACGATTCTCGGCATTCCGTCTTTATGATTGTCAGGGAGGTAATCCCTGGGAAACTCTCTGACAGGTGCAGTTGCACATCTCGCTTGCTGGATGGCACGCTGCTTTGAGACATCTTTGTCTGGACCAGATTTCTGAGCAAAGAGCTGAGAAACATCCTGTTGAAATGGATACCCACTCAAGTAACTGGACCTGTTCCCTGCGCGAGTCGCTTGCTGCATCTGTTCTTCACTGTACCAAGCCATTAAGCTGCTGGGCTGAGCAGCTGAGAAGGGTCCACCGTGCATCCCTTGGGCGTGTGTCTTGTGATGCGCCCTTGGATATTGCAGTGTACCCTCCTGATGTTTGTACTTTTCTCTCAACATCTCCACCCTCGTGATCATTCCTTGAAGTCGCCGAATTTCCATATCAAGAGAACTGTAGGCTGCTGGTGACTCTGTGTGAGATGCCGGCCTGGAAAAGGCACTCTCTCTTCGTCCACCACACGATGGATCCAGAGAGGGAGTGCGCTCCATGCCGGGCAATGCAAACCTATTTGCAAAAGGCTGCGGTTCTGGTCGGCCTTGCATCTGAAGATGGTTGAGATTAGCAGGCACTCCCTGGTTATAGGAACCTGACCTGTGATACTGCACCACCCTTTGGTCTTCCAGCTTTGGTGTTAAGTTGACGGAGCAATGCTTAGGTCGTTTTGTTTGGCCCATCCCTATAGCGTTGGGGGACAGCATATCGTTGCGCATATCTCGCAGAGCTGTCTCCTGAATGGCTCGACTCCAGTTCAGTTCCGGGTCTGAGAAGGCACTTCCATAAACAATCGATTTAGGGCGGTAGCTTTCCACTGGTCTTCCAACACAGTCATCTGTCTTGTTAAAGTGCGTGGCGCTGGCGTTCAGCTGACGCATTTTTTGGACATTTGCCAAGGATGCGTGGTACTGCATCAGCTCATTTGAGAAGTAGTGTCTGTTGTGGTAAACAGAGGGATCCAAGTGGGGAGATGCGGCTGTCGCTGAAAGGGGCTGCGATGTTCCACGGTTACCGGCGGCAGCTCGCAGGTAGGGTGTGGTTGTGGCATCAAAGTGCGGTGGTATACGGGAACTTCTGAATGGGCTTTTGGTATCCATAATGTCACTTTGTTGGTCAACGATCAAAGTTATCTCATTGGTGGAAATCTTTAAGGATACTTTACTGTGACCCAAAAATATTGTATTTAGCGAAAAACAGTTCTTCGTCTGTGCTTGTTCATGCCTAGAATAGTAGCAAACCAATGTGGTATCATATCAGCGTGTGAACTCTGTCTGGTGGTATATATCTACAGCCTCGATGTTGTCCTTTCGAAATTACCAATCGGGTGCAGCCTGTTGTGTATCATGATGGCAGGGTCCAATGTCCGTGGGCGTGACAATGTGGCTATCTAAGATAGTGTCGGTCAAGTTGACTCAGCTTGCGGTTCGGCATCGATTTATATACATGTTGAAGGCCTCGGCTGGCAGGATTCCCACGCTAATCGCACCAGTTCTGCCAAAGAAAAGGCATAAATAAACGTCAGGTGGATCATAATGAACACGTAAACTATATGGAGAGTCAGTACCAAAAGTTTTGATCGAAGATCACGCACGGACATTCTAAGAACCGACAATAAAATGTGGGAGGTTCGTTTCAAGCCTTCGCTAACTTTCTTCGCCGAAGGAAGGTCTTTATCTGTTTAAATCTACTTTACATGTTCTTGTCAAGAAAGGTATTTCTTGTCTGTGCTGTACGGATTCAGAATATGCGTTAGCAAGATATACTTGGCTGAGTACCTATATGAACCAGTAAATTCTCCAGTTGGCTATTATGGGGCGGTTAGAGTCTTTCAAAAGTTTTCTACCAGAACCTCTGAATATTAAAACCTAAATTTGTCAACCCAGAATATGTCCTCTCCCAGATCCTTAACGCCTTCCTTCATCCCTTACGTTCATTCACTTCTCTATTAGATAACCGAGTCTTGATTTTGTCTATCAGAAAGGAAACTTTAAAATGTTGATTATTTAGAATAGTTATATCGTAGAAAGCAACGATTGGTGTGGCTGATCGATTGCCTATCGGATTACCGTGTAGGCCTTTCATCTGTCTGTTTGTTTGTTTGTTGGCTCATGTCAACAAAACTGATAACTGGCAGTTCAAACACCTATTGTAGATCACAATAACATGTAATACAGCCATAAACATTCATCCCTCTATAGAGACTTCAATCAACCACGTTTATCACCAAAAGACAAAAGACCAAACTGTCCATCGACGCAGAGTGAAAACGGCTAATATTTTGACGTTTGAATTTAATGGTTTCAATTACATTAAAACATGAATCAATGAAGGCAACCAAGATTTTCGCAAATGCATACAAAACACATTGGTTGATTCTATCATTATTTTTTTACTATTATTACATTTATTACAGTTTGTCTGAAACCTAATTACGTATATTCCAGCATGTTCTAGATATTCGGGACAAATCAATTCTTTTTGGAAAAACATCTATTATGTTCCGCCATTAAAAGTTTCCTTTTTTAAACTGTATGCCCGATGACAAATGAATCCGTTCTGGCCATCTCAACGTCTTAATTTTTTATTAAAACGTCCAGTTGGAAGAAAGCAAGTGAGCAAATTGTGAGAGCAGAAAGTACATTGTTTTATTATCAATTACAAGGTCAAAACAGGTCAATCTTTCCTTCAACATGGACTGTGGTCTTTTGCAGTTGTCTCCAGAAACCGTGACCCTTTGTCCAACTGATAAGCATAACTTAATACGATGACTCAACTCTTCAATATCATTCTGTCCATGTCCAATTAACCAACGACCCGACAGAACTGTGCAGAAATTGATATTGTTTGCACCACGATTGCACTTTTTTTTCCGACCGCTAGCGGAGGGTTTTATGTAAGAGACAGTATCTGGGTTCGTTTGCCAAACGTTCATCAGACGCCTTGGAAGATGCAATTATTCAAGATGACAAATAACACGTCACTCGATTGCCAATTATTTCATATTTTGTACCAGCGTCTGGGCCTTTTGATTAAAACGTCGACCGTGAGCAATTGTAAACAGCGTTTGGCAACCCAAAGAAAAACACATTATACCCCGTCACTCAAGAATCCAGTTATTTTCTTATTGCTGGGCATGTTCTCCAGTGTTGTCTGCAAACAACAAAAGGCAAGGACATGTGGACAGAAAAATTACGATATTACTGCTGCTCTGCCCGTTGGAGAAATATTTGCCTATCAATATTGGACTTTTCATGTTGTTTGTTACTTTCGCACGAGGAGATACCACAACAAAAGCGAAAAATACAAAAGCGCGCTTGGTATACAATCAGCCAAAAGGCTGGAGCCCAAGTTTGGTGGTCAATGTGATTGACGTGGCAATATAAGAAACTAATAAATGCTGTAATAAAAATGCCGAGAGCACGCCAATTTTGAAAATTGTACAGCCGTAGGCGTTCGATCGAAGCAGAGTTTCATTAACGGGGCTTCATAATGCCAAGTAGGACGTGATAATGAACCACTGCCTCGGCTGCTTTTGCAATTAGAGTTCCATGTTACCAGGGTAACGCAACTCTGTATTTCCCCCTCAAGGACAGACTTCAATCATTTGTTGGCTGTCAATTTTTTGTGGGGTATCATCAAACACCTGTTAGCGACGCAATCATTGCCACGGCCATGCCTCTACAGAGATACCTAACGTGACTTAAAAGTTTCATTGTAATTCAAACTTTGGATACACACAAGGAAAAGACTGCATTCGGGGGCATATTTTGTGGTTCATAATTTTGTTATCATGAGGTTACAATTTAAAATATTCCTTGCAGTTGTCGCAATATGTAGTTAAGATGTATATTTCTCAATTTTAGCAAAATTCTAACAGATATTTACTTTCTCGCCTTTTGCCGACTTACTAACTACATGTATAATGTTACCACTGGTACCAAAGTCTGTATGATTAAGCAGGACTTGTACTACATCCAGGCAAGTGGTATGGGGTCAAAAATTAGTGCAATGAACTGAAACGGCGAAAGGGTTGAACCTGCCTTAATTCCATCTGTAGATTTTGTCGTTAATTGTTCCACACAAGAATGCCCTTTGAAGAAGGCCCACAAGACCATTGTGTGTTGTTCTTTTTCAGACAGAAAAGCGTCCATTGTACCCCTAAAGAAAAGCTGTTCGGAAACTTTGAACCCTCATCTATTTTGTGGCTTTGGAACAGAAGATACAACTGTTAAAAAAAATTTAAAAATCTGGTCACGGGGCTGAACATCTTCATCACGTGGCTTTTGGGTTGTTTTTTTTAATCGTCAAAACAAACAGGTGACGCATTTTTTTATCTCGAAGTTCTCGTCAAAAGTGAATGCACATGGCAGAGCTTACGTTGCACAGTTTACATTTGGTGCATAATTCCAGGGTATTAGATTTCATGATTATATCCAGACAGTTCTGATGCATTAATGTCTGTAGTTGGTTCGTCGTAGGTTTGAAACTGAAAAACGTGTCTGCAGTACCATCATTGTGGTATTCTCGCGAACGATAATTCCTGACACACCGACCCGTTAGGACATCACAAAAATTGTAAGCAAGGGGCCTCTCCAGTTTTTTTTGTGTGATATGGTGGACACAATAGAATGGTGCAATTTGGAATCGTTACATTTTCTTTTATTTTCCCAATTAACCCACTCCTCTGCTTCCGGTATATCTTTAAAAAGGCTATCGGGCTTTCTGTACAGGCCTATCACGAGCAAGATTGAAAATCAATCCACATATTGGTGTCTTTTTTTACACACCCAAAAAAGTGCACGAAAAGTTCACCCAAACCTGGGTGCATTTTAGCGCGAAGGTATCTATTCAAAAGGCATATCACTGCTTGACCTTTTAATGACGTTATCAATGCTGAAAGCGAAGTCGGTCGAACAACACCAAGGGTCGTTCCGAACGTGTTTTTTTTAACAGGTTTTCCCATTTCAAATCTACTAGATTAAATGCTCTGCAAAATTTCTAACCGAATTAATGCAGTCAAAGAAGCCAAGGAGATTGAAACCAATTCCTCTTGATTGACAAACAAATGTATATTTACTTTAAAAAAAAATATGATAATTTATGAGAGATGGCTGGGACTAGAATGAGTAGAGTTGACATATGGCAATTCCTTAAATAAATTATTTTTAATGACCGGAGAATGCATTCGTTATTCGGAATGGCACATGCAGTCATTGTGTTTGGTAAATACATGTATTAAACATGTACAGGGTGTCCTGAAAATAATGGTGCATGTAAACCCCGCCATTTTCACCAACTTACAACCGGAATTTACTGCAAATGTTTACACGATCTTCAAGGTTACAGATTAAGCTTGAGAATACTGTTTGTTTAATTAAGATTGTTTTTGTAAATCCAGAGATCTGTTTGGTTAAACGCAAAGCCAAAAAACACCATTCTGTGCCACTTTTAGGAAGCGAGTGCTTCAAAGATCAGTCAATGCCAGTATGGCTCTTTTGATAAGATTTTTCCTATGGTTGTAAGACAAACATTCCATTCAAACGACATGATAGGGTTTTGTTCTTATGTTGAAACAATTTAATAGTACCGACAGGTTCAAGAGTTCAAGTAAATATAAATAAATATTGCACACTCTGCTTATAGGTCCCCTAATGTTAAAATCACTAACAGTAAAGTGATTCGGTTTTAGACTAGGACTATACTGATTTTAACTGCTTCACAGAAAGTGACACAAAATGGGTTTCTTGGCTTTGCCGTTATTCAAACATATCTTTGGATTTACAAAAGCAATCTCAATGAAACAAACGGTATTCTCAAGCTAAATCTATTACCATGAAGATGGTGTAAACATTTGCAGCAAAAAAAAAAATTTGAGGACGCCCTGTATAGTAACTGTAAAAAGAAAACACTATAACGCGTCCGATTGAGCCATCACAATTAATTTAACGGTTTCCATGAGTATTATTTCATGAGTTATTATTCAATTTAAATAATTGAAACTACAGCAGATATCTCGGAGTGACATATGGCCTCCTTAAATGTTTGCTATACGACAATATTCGGTTTGCATGACGCCCTTAGGCCAATAGCTCAATAGTCGACGAAATAGTCATTCATTTTATATCTCCTATATCAAGTAATTATGAAAACACTGAAGCATCATTTCCCCGGGCTATGGCTACAGTCTAGACACATGTCCTACATCAGAGCCATTTTAAATAATTGCAAACAACTAAATTGTGTTGTGAAAAAAAAATTGTGAACACAAAAGTTTTAAGCAGTGAATGCTGTGCGCGACGAGATACGCGCTGGTAACTTTTCCCATGTCGCAAGATTGGCACCAGCATTACACATATGCCATTGTGTGGAATAGGAAGCCTAGCCTGCTGTAACTAATAACCACATAATGACTCACGAGAACATAGCTGGCTTCATGCTTCAATTTGCAACTGTTCATCAAATAGACTGATTACCCCCACGACGAGTCCCATTTTTTCCCGATGCGGAGCGAGTTGGGCTTGAGCCAAATACCACCACGTGGAAAGTACGTCTGCGCCCTAAGGCCGTTTGCAACAGGCGCCATTCCATGTACTTTGCACATTATACACCAGCTAAACATCTGGTGCCGAAAAACAAAACAAAAACCTGATATTACTGATATCTGTTCAGTTGATTACTGCATATGCACACACAACAACTTCAGATTATACAGATGTTCTTTTCCGTTGTTAAGGTCTTTTCTACTGGTATGTTAAAGTCATTTTTCTACATATTTAAGAGGCAGAGAGCATTTCTTTTTGGGGCACATAGACCCCTTGCATCTGGCGTAACATCCGAGGGCTTGCCTTTGTTTATTTATGATACACGTGAGTAGGCACTTTATACTGTCATTGTCATTGAATTGTAATAACAAACCAGTGCCATCAGTGAGGGCGCACTTTGCAAATGGTCCATCACCGCACGCAATCACTAAGTCTCCTACGCGCGAGTATTATTTCGGCGCCATGCGGATTGTGTAAGTTCAGGAATATGATGACATCGCATTTTGTTTTTTAGATCTCGTTAACAATTTCTTGGTGATAATAACTAAAAATAAGCTGACAGAGAATAAGAACTTAATTGATACCAGTAATTGATACCATCACTCCAGTAATTCGATTGTTCAATTACGGTGAGCGAAGTATCAGTGGCGTAGATGTATTAGTCACACAGTGATAACCTGCAAACTTCATCAGTATAGCCACGACCACATAACAAATGTGGGGAAAACTGCATAGAGTTACGCATGAATTAACATTCAAACCATCACCCATATTCCCTTCCAGATAGGTATTCGCAGAAAGCCTCACCGTTATATAGAACCCGTCACAAACAAACTAGTTTTTAAATGTCAGAACTTACTCAGCGTTAGTACAGTCGGTATCAAAGTCTGTGGTCAACAGGTGTCTTCAGATGCCGAAATCATTCACCAGATCTACGGCTAGCGTATAAGAATCCACTCCCGTATGCCATGAACTTGTGTATGTAGTGTTGAGGGAGCTGATCCGCCGCAATGTCTACAGCATGACCGGCTTGTCTGAACAGTACCAGCACAATATCCAATTCGCCAGCCGGAGTAGTGCTCGGGTATTTATACTCATTTCTGTCGGCCACGCCACCACAGCCGATTGGCGCGGGGTTGGAAACAAATGCGAGGGTGGCGACACGGCTGGCTGGTTAGCCTGCGGCCTACCGTCTGCCGAACAAAAAGATCCCGGCCTGCTCATCCGTACCGCACAACAAAACTGACTATGGTACGGTCTGTATAATCGGGCTGGGAATTCCCCCCCCCCCCCCCATGTAAGTCTTTGTTGCTGAACAGATCAATTCATCAGCTCCCAACACCTTGGATCATTGATTGGTGTTGAAGTCCATTGGTTGTAGGGCCTATTCTGTTCTTCTTAAAGTTGCACAACCCCGGCCTCTGTGCTATTTTCCCCAGCAATACAATAAGTATTCACTTTTGAATGAGACATCGACCGGAAAAAAAATCGGCCAGTGTTTAGGAATTGAATTAGTACTTCACAAATTTCGAATGTTGGCTGCCAGACAATAATTCCGTTCTCACGGGGTGGGCTGGTTTCCGCCCCACAATCAGTATCGATAATGTACAGATTGGGAGCCAGTCTGCTCGCAAAACAGATATGTTTGTGCTCAAAGCAAAAACCTTTTTTTGTCAGAGGGTTGGAAACGGGTGGGGGGGGGGAGTTTTTTGGGGGTTGGCTATATCATGCAAGTTGAACATTTATTAAGAAAAAATAAACGAATTGTAAAAAAAACGTGGACCGACGCAACGTTAATCGCAGGCTGTATATATCCTCAGTGGCGTAAGTCTGTGTCGACGACTGAGGGGGGGGGGGGGGGGGGGGGGTACGCCTCAAAATCTTGAAACTTTCCCCGACGTTGCAAATTGAAAAGTGTAGGGGGGTGGTGGACACTATTTTGGCACTAGGTGGTGATGTTCATAATACTGCTCAGAGCTTTATATAGGCCTATGTCAGGGGCGGATCTATAGCTTTCAGAAAACGAGGGGTTTTTTGTTTGAGTGATAAGGCGTGCTGATTGCGCGCCCTGATGCTGAGGGGGGGGGGGGGGTCCGGGGCATGCCCACCGAAAATGTTTGACATCCATGATGCTTTCTACTGCATTCTAAGATAATTTGAGAACAACTTTAGGAACTTTAGCATTCCATTTATGATTTTTGGCCCCATTTTACAATATAATTTTGCTGATTTTCTAAGTATTCGTCTTTTTCATTCAAAAAAGAAATGGCAAAAGGAGATTAAACGTGAGATTGGGACGACGCAAACTGTCACACGGAGACAAAACAAAACATATTTTGGTGATCTTTTCCACTCTTTTTATTGTGGTCGGTTTTACATGCTTTAATCTCTTTTTCTCTTGCTCTTTTTATTTCTCAATTCACTTATCTTAAACATGCTTCACTCTACAATTTCTTAATTTTGCATTACAAAATAGGGAATAAGTAGCGTTCAATATGCCTATTATAGGGTTGTTGTTTTGTTTTTATGATTTGACATCATGCATCCAAGTGGGTCAATTGTTGGAATTGCGTGATTGAAATAGTCAATCGCATGCTTTAACATTTGAATTGAACGATATTTTTCTGAGGTATAATTGAATGTTGATTTGAACGCACATTCAAATTCGTGCGAAATTGGGTGATTCGTCATCAATTTGGCAGCCAAATGTGCTTAATTATCTGCTAACTGATAAATTTTCAAAATTGAACCGATAATTCTAATCATATTGTAAATGATGGCAAGTAATTCCAAGGTTTATTTTCATTGTAATATTTAAAACGAATAGCGCGTGAGGCAGGTGATAATAATTATTGACGTTGATTTGTGCGGGGTGTTTCTCTATGGTAAAGTATACATGTTCGTAATTAATATTGTTTAATTTTTATTTCTATTTCTTTTTAGTTATTTCAAATATTTTGGGGCCATAACAAATTAGTGTTTATGTGTATTTTATAGGATGGTAATAGAGACAGACCTGGGTCTTATAATTTTATATTTCAAAATTTTATACATCAAAGTTGACCCTTTCCATGACATGTTTTCTACCCTGCCTAGTGCTCGATTTAGTTATTTTTCTCCTTGGAATTCTTGAAAATAATTCATAATCATTATTTTATTGATGGTTTTATTTATGTTTTGGGTATGCTCCGTCATGAGCTGTGTTGGATTAATCTACTCTAAAATGAATAACCACTTTGCAAGTCGGCCGTATGGCGCCGATAACATGTATAATTAACCATTCATAAATTAAAGAATATAATTAAGGTAGCCAGTGAATGTTTTACTGTAAACCAGCCAGAACCGAACATGTCAGAAAAGCTCTTTTATTTGGGGGGGGGGGGGTTCGAATTTATTTGTACCAGGGTAACCAATGTGTTGGATTGAACATTGTAAATACAGGACCGGAATCTCCTTCGCTCTTTTATATCATAGTTTTCGGGATCATGTCTACATGCTATTGCTTGTTTTTAGTAAAGCGTGGTTGGCCTTGTTGGTCACCTTTTTAATTAATCATGAAAGCCCCAGACCATTTCTGGATGCGGGTACTGGTTAATGAAAGACCGATCATGCTGGTACATTTTGTACTCTCAGTGTGGTTCGCAAGTTTATCTTTTTCTGTCAACAACCAGGTAGTCACAAACCATCACGCGCATGCGTACCTTATCAAATCGTTTTCAAATAAACACGATGATTTCATTGTTTCAGGGAACCAAAAAGGCGAAGGGAAAAACGATCGTGAGAATCAAAGCCAAGTTGACCAAACATCAAAGCTTTCAACTATTCGTCACGTGTTAAAGCTTCAAGCACGTGATCCATCTTTAACCATGTGATTTCTCCTCACGCGTGCGCATTAAGCTCTCCAGATGGTTTGCACTGCAGCCATCTCTGAGGTGTGTGCTTTTGTTCCACTAGGATACACAACAATCGAGATATACCTAGTTGTGGAAAAAAAATCGCTGTCCAAGGGTCAAATGCAGCCTATATTCACAAAAGTGTGACTCGCCGGTTGGAGAGATCTATAGCGGCAGACCATTAGAATTACACACATCATTGCACGTAGCCTGACGTATAGGGTTCGGCTATATGTTTCAATGCTTCTGCTGCAAAGCCCTTCCCTACTAACCCCATTTTTTTCTCAAATGCCCTGTGTGAGGACGCGCACGTGAACCAGTACTCAACATTTTGTTTTCAACATGCCACCCCTTCATTTCAGTAAAAATGATGTGTTACAATAATCCCGCCAAAATATAGATTGTATTCCGTTTAAAACAAATTCCTTTTAGATGAAGTTAGGACTTCTTTTGAGTGTAACGCACGTTAAGAATCCCTCATTCAGTCCTTCCACCCATATCATGGCCACCATTAATTATTTTGCAATATCCAGACACCAATGTTGTAAGTTAAAATAAGGAAACCTGCCATTGTCTGAAAGGACTGTCTTTATAATGCCAAAATAATCGTCTGTCGAGAATCATTCTAAATTTCCAGAATGAGTTTTGCATGTCTGACAATATACTAGACCTTCACCAATACCACTCACTGCAAAATGTTTAGCAATAAAACACTTTCTTGCTATCAGTTTGTAAATATGTTTAAATACTCTATATCGTTAGAGTATTGATGGATAGTTTTTGGTGGTTGAACATTACTATTTAGGATTTAAGCACGTAATGTTTAGCTTCAAGGCATGTTTACAAAGTGAATTGCTAAGCACAGTTTTAGAGAGTTGTCTTCTTTTAGCCACAATTAACATTTTCGTGACTTGAATTGCAAATACAGTTTTACTGCCGTCCTTTGCATATTACAAAAGCACTGTCTCCGTTAGAATCTGATAATGAAGCAAATTTGCATGTGATTAATTTAACCGGTGCTCGTTGCGCATGTAAATTCCCAGTTATTTAAAACCCATGGCCATAAAAGCTTATCCAAGCGATTGTTCGAATAGAATCTACGAACCGTTTTATTGCACCGTGCCATTGCACTATTGGAAACTTTGGAGAGAACTTTAATGTCCTTGGTATGTGCAAATTACACGGAATTAAGGTCCATTCACGTCTCACAATGCGACACCAGGCTGCTGCTTTTCAAATGTATCGGGGTGGACACCATTTAACGATTGGTGGCGCTGTTCATAATAGACCCTTGTATACAGTGCATTACTGGAAATTTTACAGTTACTTTGAAATTGTACTTGAATTTATAACTGGCTTGGCTGTTCCTCTTGTCTTCATTTACAAGGTGTTTTTTTCTTCACACAACTACAACTTGTTTGTCAAGCACAAACATAATTATGGGGGCCGGGGCCCGGGGATATAATCCAAAAGCCCAGCCACGATTGTTGAACACGTATGTAAATGAGGAATAGTCTGGTGCCTGCATGTGTGTTACATTGGCGTTTGTTTTAGTATTCGGTGTCTGGGGTGAAAACAGCATCAATTCGTCGTGTCGTGAGTTACGAAAATACGATTGTTTTCGAAGTAAAAATGTTACAATCTTATCCTGCCAATATGCAGTATCACATTTCGTATTAATATGAGCAAATTTGAAAGGAAAAGAGTATTTTTGAGAAGGCGCGGACGTTATAATATTATTACAATGATCGTGAAAGCACGTAATGCACATTGGAAATAACAACACCAAGTACACATATACATCCATTACTAGCCAAATTCGGTATCGAATCAGGATACAGGAGGAAAGTTTCATATTCAGGGCTTACTATTGGAAACGGGGTTGGAAATAAAGCGGGCACTGGGGACGAGGTTGCCAAAGCCTTAAAACCCTGATCAAAATAAAATTGTGTGTGGGGAGGGGGATTATGTACTCTCACCAGCCGTGATTTACGCCCGTGCCAGTGCAGGTCTATCTATTCCTATAATCTGGTTGGGACTAAGGCCGAGTAAAAAATAAAAGAGTTTATCGTGGCTTAGACAAGATAAGTTTGCGGTAGCACCATGTGAATAAATCTCTTTTGTGAGTATTTGTGGTTCTGAAAAGAACCGGAGGGACTCAACGTTTCGCACAGTATGCTCTGCCCGTCGTCAGCTTCACCGGTTTCGAGCTTTACTAGTTTACATTCTTGGTTTTTTTTTAACTTGGCCAAGTCTTATATTCCCCATTCGGAATCCCTAATCCAAGCTTCCAGCATAAACGCACACATGGGAGTCATCTATTTTCATTTTTAGACAAAATGATCAGATTTGATCGTTGACTAGCTAGGCATAACTTTTTTTCAACCGTAAGCAAAATGTGGCATTTGGTGTTTTGATGTAGTTACATGTCCTCGTAGTAAATTACAGGCAGCGATCCGAGAATATCCTGTCTGATGACTCTATACTAAACTCGGATTCGAGTTCTGTTATTTTAATCCTCTTATTTTCCAGGGAAACAAAATGAACATGCAAGGCTGCTCTAATGAATCTTACCAACAAAGGAACTGAGCAAAATGAACTGAACTACCATTATTCGGCAGTCTCGCTTGTAAAAAAAAAACATTATCAAGTGTACAAGACGGGTCATTATTTTTGAGGCTGTCTAACCCTTCGCGCTTGTTTAAAGAGAAAGTTCGTGTTCTTATTTTTCTGTGTAATTTACATGCTTTAGACGATAGGGAGGGCCTAATTAGGTATATTATCAGAGCCAAATCTCAAATCAGCTATATTGTGATACTGCAAAGAGTTTAAGGACTTGAAACGAGGCTAACCACACCCATTAACAATGAAAAGTTTTGGTTCAAGAAAAGAACAATTGATTTTAGTGTTTTATAGCTGCGGGATATCAACTCAACAATTCATCGTGTCCTCTCCGTTAGTCCGTTGGTTAGTAGTTCGTTACAAACGTTGACATTGTCTATTGCTCCTACATATTTTGACCGATTTCAACCAACCTTTGTCATAAGTATCAGTAGCCCAGCCCCAACGTGACCAAAGTAGGGTCAAAGGTCGTCACGGGGTCACTGAGGTCAAAAACCGGAATTTTGTTTTACTAAAAACACTACTCCTTCTAGAAATTACATGGCACAATCACTCATGCATGAACACACTCGTTTGCTTATGGTGTAAATTGAGTATTTTCTTTTGTTCCTCTTCCCTTTTTTTCTGTTTGTTTAACTTTTTCGCAACAGCTCTCATTGGTTTTGTACACGTAAACCGAGGTCGTCCTCGATTTGGTTCCTGTCCTCGATTCACCCATGATGTTGCACGTGTGCGTCCTCGATTTACATCATAAACAAACGAACGATTTCGTTGATATTTCAGACAGAGCTTGTTTTTCAGAGGAAACAACTTTTATTCCCACCTGTATAGAGAATGGAGCCTAACGAGTTTGCCGAGTAATTATGACAGCCGCGTGCTCGCTAGAACAATCTGATTATTAAGAACGAAAGGAAATCGCTTGATATTTGTCCCTTTTTGCTTCATTTTTATTTCTGGCAAGGCCAGGTGTGATTCCGTGTTGAACTGTCTTGCTCATTAAAAAAAATATATAGAGACATATAGCGGTTCATTTTGTCTTTTGGTTCTTTTTAAAGCACTGACATTTCGAAACGGTCGATTTTCCCGTCGCAATAACACTAATTGTGTTTTTCACGTCCTGATTAGTATAAAATGGCCAGAGACGAGACACTCTGGGCATAATCAGAACAACGCTTGGGCATAATCAGAACAACGCTTGTCCGTCTACAATGTCCACTACAAACCATGAAGTCGATTGTAGTTATATAGAGCCGGAACATTGTAATGGCTCTAGCAGGTGGAAATACATGTATACATCAACAGAATAGTGTATTACAACGTTGAAAAAGATATAAAAGTTAGAGTGAAACAAATATATAAAAACTCCATCAATCTTTCGAATTAATAATATCAATCATTTTGTCAATCGGATAATCGATTGACACAATATTTTGATAATGAAGATTATCAATATACTTAAAGCCGAATTCATCAATTTGTTCACAAAGCTGAAATCCATTAGTGATCCAATACGTCTAGAACCAAACATGATTGATGTCGCATATCATTCTATAATCTACACATTCCACCCTAAAAATGTCTTTTCTGATCACAATTCATGACCCGCACTGATTTTGTTGTCAAAATACAATCATTGTAGGCGCGAAAAACAAACCAACCATCGAAAACATGGGTGATAACTTCCGAAATTTAACCAAAATGGATTCGATAAACCTTTTTTGTGTGTGATCACAACATGAAAGGTACTCATCTGTTGCACCATGCATACTAAGCTGACGTGCTAGGTGGCATTTTGCAGTCAGGGTACACGACTTCAGAAAGAACCAGTTGCTTCAAAGATGCACGCGATGCGTGCCCAAATTTTATCTCCATAATAATACACACCTACAATGACGTCTATAGTGCAATTACCGCCACCAACAAATACACGTACCCGCTTGCACTCCTGTACGAAAGCAATTTGTTTGGCTGTGAAATACCAACGCTCCCTTGTTTTATATCCGTTGGTACAATCAGCAATTATTTTTAAGCGACTCTAGCGAAAAAAATTGATTGGTTTTTTGTTGTTCTCGGACCAACAGTTGACCGTACTTTCATCACTATAGGGGTCATCGAACCCCCGAATCCCCAATCACGTAACCCCCAATAATACATTCAGTCAATTACAGTCAATGGCATCGGTATAAACGCTTTTCTTTTGTGAACTAAAATAGGAAGAAGAGTTGTTCTTACCCCTTCCTTGGACCACCTTGACCTCTCTGGCGGGTCCAGAGGGAGGGAGCGTAACGGGGCCATCCGCCTCCGCCCCCTCCCCCGCAAGCCGGTGTCAATGTGTTATATTATCATTATTAAAGGGAAGATACAACATTTGCAGACATAAATTTTTTTTTATCAAATTACTACGAAATTCTTTGCTGAACTGCTAGGGAAGGACAGTCTAAAGCATCCCGTACAATCATGGCTCCTGATGTGCTGACATTTTTAAGTAAAGTGGTATTTTGTATCGATTTCCAACGCTGGTCGGCCGACCCGATGTTGGAGAAAACTGGGGTTTTTTCAATATCTGCTCCTTATTTTTCATATTTAATTATTCCGCATTTTCTATGTAATTGAAGGGATACAATCCAGCTAGGCTTATTCTCTGACCTTATAATTCCCCAACGTCAATAAATTGCTTCGTGTCAGGGAACTAGACTACAAGAACATGATTGGTTTTCTTGGTGTCTCCAGCATCTACGAACCCAAAACGTGAAACAAGATAGTGTAAACATATTTGCTTTAACATGTTATTCCTCCAAATCCATTTATTTCTGACAATTACAGCAATAGCAAACGTTGTACATTCCCTTTAAACCAGAAGAGATGTGAAAAGCAGTGTTTTAAATCGATACCACTCATCCCTTTCCCTTTTCGATTTGGTGAAATATTAACAGAATGAAAGAAAACAATGGGAAAAGAGCGTCCATATAACATTATGTCCACCCGTTCCCCCTCTCGCGTTCTCATCTGCCATTGCCGGTCGGCCACTCCCCCCCCCCCCCACCCCCTTCGAAAATTTAGTTCTGGAACCGCCGATATAATCCAGAACAGGGTGAGTAATAAAACAACGAAACGCAGATGTCGGGACTATTGTTTTAGTGAAGTTCTGCATGAAACACTTTCAAAATCTTGGCTATAAAAGTCCAATTCATAAGCTTTTTTTTAGTACAAGAATCACTCAAATCACTCATGTACTTTTTAAATTAATGAATTTTAAACACAACCACCGTTTTAAAGTTCTGTCCACGGATCAGAAACTTTGGTGTGCGTTCTTTCCTTTTGTGATCCGTGGACAGAACTTAAAAATGGTGGTTGTGTTTAAAATTCCGTAACTTAAAAATTACATAAGTGACTTGAATGATTCTTGTACTAAAAGCAAGCTTATGAGTTAGGCTTTCATGTCCCAGATTTTGAAAGTGCTACATGCAGAATTTCACTAAAACAATTCTCCCGACATTTGGGTTTCGGTGGGTTTTTTACTAACCCTGTACAGCGTCATTTCCTGCCCCCATTAAGATGTAAAAGTTCGAGACTAAAATCTGCAGGGTAAACCTTTTACCTTAGCTGAAAGGCCCGAGCTTAAAGCGGAGATTGGACACACTATACCTTTGGTATGCGTGTTATTTATATACCGTTTTCTCGTTGAACTATACGGGTGAAGCAACAGATGTTAAAACCCGTCATTTGGTATTCAAAAAGTTTACGTAAACACAATTTGAAATGCAACTTTCGCTTTTATTTTGTCAATCATTGTTTGGCAGCGAATTCTGACGCAATTCAAACTTCCACTTTTGCTACTGCTGCCTTTTTTTGTTTTTGCCGGCCGCCGCCATTGTGAAAGTGAAAGAATCAAACAAACATAATACACTTTCCATTTCAGACGAAGCGATCCCCGCTTCGTCAACACGATATAGAAAGCGAGTAATCGATTAACGGTTTAAGTTCTTTTAGTTTTTGTTTTGTTTTGTGTTTTGTTTTGTTTGTTTGGTGGTGTTTTTTGTGTGAAATCAGAAAACAAATGCCTTATTTCAAAGTTGTTTAAATGTAACCCATCAAAGATGTAGTCTTACACTTAAATACGATTTTCAGCAAAATGGAAAAGTGGGGATTGTTTTGAGGATTGGACGTGATGATTCACAATGAACTTTAAAGGGAAGATACAACATTTGCAAACATCAAAAAACGAAATGATCAAATTATCACAAATACCTTACTGAATTGTTAGGTATTGACAGTTTAAAGCATCCTGTAAAATCGTGGCTCCTGGTGTGCTGACATTTTCAAGAAAAACTGTATTTTTCCAACGCTGGTCGGCCGACCAGCGCTGGAAAAACTGGCTTTTTTTCAAAAACGGCTCCTATTTTTCTTATTTGGTTATTCCGCATTTTCTTCGCGATAGATTACACACCTGCGAAGGGGTACAAACCTGCTAGAGTGATTCTTTGTCCTTACAATTCCCCAAAATCTTTACGTTTCTCCGTTTCATCTTAAGTGGGGTTGGGGAACTAGACTACAAGAAAATGATTGGTTTTCCTGGTTTTTCCAGCATAAACAAGCCCAAAACCGGCGTGAAACAAGTCAGTTTAACAATATTTGCTATAACATACTAATCCTCCAAATCCATTTATTTCTAAAAATTGCAGCAAAACCAAATGTTGTATATTCCCTTTAAAACACGTTATACACGTTGACAATCAAATCACCAAGTACACGATCTAAATCCATTAACTTGCTATTGCGTGATCGAATCAGAATAAAGGAGACAGCCGTCCCTCCCATGGTCTACTATCATCTCGAGGTTGAGAGTAGACCCTGTGAACGAGGTTTTGGATGAACGTAATCATGTTTGTCTGGTTTTTATAAATAGTAGGCTGAAGCTAAGTAAGGTTCCGGGTGTTTCAATTATTTTCGGTCCCTTCAGGCTATAATTGTTAAAGATACGTAGGAACATTTGATATTATACCCGGAAACGTACCTATACTGTTTTAACGAGAAAATTCTTGCTCAAAGTGGAGATAAGACTTGGTACCAAATACCCTATGTAATTATTCCGCCTGAAAAGTATTCGGAAGAAAAGAGTCTTTAATATAGGCGGTTAAAGAAAATGTGCCCGCCGGCATATTTCTTACGTAAGTTAGCAACCGAATCCACTTACGAGACCCCAATAGTCCAACTTACGTTTTCTCTTTTTATGTACAGTATCCACTGAGCTGAAACTTCAACAAGTTACTTGTTGTGCACCCTTCACCCTTCTAAACCAAAATAAAGCACCAAATAAGTTCCATTTACCTTTAAGAATGGTTAAAGCAAATTGTTCCATATACGTGCCCGTCATTGCAGAGCATACAGCCCTTGCCAAATCGGTCCCAAGATCTTCACAAAGTATAAGACAACTGGATATTTGCCTTTTCTTTTCTTTCTGTCTTCTTTTTTTTCACTAAACTTAAATCATCTCATAAATTTGCTTTTTCTTTCGTTCCCTTGATCCCGTTTGATCCCTGAACTTTTAAGTTCAGAATAAGTTAATTCTGATGGAATCATTCAGTCTGTCAATCTCACGAAAATTAAAGACGAAGCGCAAAATATGTTGATGCAAACCTACAGTCTCTCCTCGTCCACCTCATGAACCTTCGTGAACCGAAATATGGTGCACCAAATAAAAAACAAATAATACCATTTATAATAACGGACGTATACAAAAAGACTATAGCTTATTAATAAAACGGAGACGTGGGGTTGGGCTGACGCCTAGAAATTCGGCGTTGACCATCTGTTGATCAGCCCACTATACCAGGTTTTGTTTCTGTTCGATAACCTACATAAATTATGAGTTTTATCGAGTGACCATGCCAACGGTGTAGATAAGTGACACTGTGCCGGTGGTATAGAGTTCATTTGTGACTAATTGTGCACAAATTGATTAATTATTTAGAAATGCAGCCCATAAATATTCCAGTATTATCGCTAAACGCGAAGCGATAAGATTTATAATCGGTTGTAATTCGCCTGTAATCATTCGCCATGTTCCCGTTTATATCTGGTCGTTCGCTGTACGAAAGCGTAATAAAAAAAAAATCCCACATCGAATTGATTGGTCACGGAATGATTGTCACAGAAAAAAATTCTTAGAAATTGTCTGCTTTTATAGGGTAATGATTGTTCCTGAAATCTACGATGGACAGAAGACTCAACGTACATTGACACACCTTATCACTTAGCACTAGCACCTTTATGGATTTTAGGAATAAACAAATTACAATAAACGTTTAAGGATTGGAAAAAAAACAGAGTTACACCAACAACAAAAAACTTATGATTTATACAACCCGACTGTAGCTAGTTTTGCGTTTTCTGTACTATGTAATCCGTTTAGATCTTCGATAACTCTATCAATTATCAATTGGCTCTCTTATTTTTTGTTGACATGTTACAAAATATATTGAAGTAACATGACATAAATACACGTGGAACAGAACATTGCTCAAATGTTCAGTGAATAAAAATAACGGACATGGAAGAATCAAATCGCGAATTGCCTTCACGCCGGATTCCAAATTAAATCGGACTTAAAATATACACTTTTATTGCATAACGGAACAAAAGAATGCATTTTCCTCACTTTTTTACAAAATTATATCCGAAGATTTAGATAAGGGACAAGAGCGAGCGACGTCTTGCGCTACAAACACGACGTTGGAGCCTCTTCCCATCCTCGCGTGATTACTCCATTCTTCCCGGTGAGACTCAATTCCCGATCTTCACATTTGATTGAATTTGTACAAGCAATGCAGTTAGTTTGCCCGGGTTACTATGATTCCGTCCCAAAATGAATTAAAGGGACCGCAAGAGAGGGATACTAAAAATAAAAGGGCCTCCGTGACTGCCAATCAACTTCCATGTCGATAAATAGTGAGATACACAAGGTGTAATGTATTTTCGTGAATGCTGGGCGAGTCTTTAGATTCATCTCAGCCATATGCTTGAATTTATAGGAGTTCGTTAAAGTACTGACTACAAACAAACTCAGCGTGAGGCGATTGTTGTTGTTTTTTTTCAAAATGAATAAATTATGTGTTGCTAAAAATGGCAAATTAGAAAAAAAGGAGTTTTCGGGATGAAACTCCAAAAAAAAGCTACGGAAAAACATCTTTCAGTATTGACCTATAACACAGTACCCACGTGTCAGTTTTCAAGCTTGTTTTTTTTTCAGCAAAAACAAAGATGTGAACAATCACGCACCATATTGACCTTTTTGTAAATGCTTCACTGATTAAGCAGCAAAAAAAGCCGCTACTGAGCGATGGTCTCTAATTTCACGTTTGGAAAATTGTCATCAACTGGCGACGTTACAATTTAGGAGAAATATACCAACACAATATATTGTAAACCATTGGTATGAAGCAATATGGCAGCTAGGGCCAATGCGAATCAGATAACTGTTGTAAAAAAAACACCGAAAAATTACTTACTATACTTCAACAAACCGCTTTGTCAAACTGTTTTTCTGTATTAAAAAAAACACACGGAACAGGTTCAAAAAGCCTCTGTACTAATGACGTCACACTTTGTTTATGCGAACACTTTTCTATTGCGCTACGAAACCGTCATCCTCACCAGGTCCCATACGAAAGCACACGTGTAAGCAAAGTGTGACGTCATCAGTACAGAGGCTCAATGTTTACCCCAGAAAATTTCCCCCCGCGTTCCTCTGTTGATTAATTTTCAAGCTCTGTTTATTGTTCAACTTCACGGACATTTAGGTTTGTCGATTATTCAATAGGCTTTTGACAACAGCCCGGAGGGCCATTGTTGAAACCGCGTGCGGTAGCTGCGAAATATCAATAAATCAATGAAGGCGTTACGTGACTGAATGACTCTTCAGCGCTTTATAACATCAAGTTGACAATGCTTTTTAATTGAGTCCTATCCTGCGTTTGACAAGGAATAAAAACAAATTTCTCGGAAAATAGAACAAAATATAATTAAATAGGCCTACTAGGGTTTCATTCCCTTAAATTTCAACCACTATACTCCCTGAAGTGGGTTTTTTTCTGTCTCGTTCAATTTTTCTGAGTTAATGTTCTTGCGTCACGTCCTTTCCTGGTGTCTTAATAAATAATTTGAAGGGGAAAAGACATTTTTCTGTTTCGTACACTGACGTAGAAATCTTTTATGAAACAAAGTGCCTTTGTGTTTTGCGTGCATGCTTTGCGTCGATCTTTTCTGAGCAGATTCAATGATGTCTTTTTGGATTGTTGTCAGCCACAGTCATTATAAATAATTGGTAAAAATACATCAGCATTGAGAGACACAACTGCCGAATGGCAACACACAAATAAACAAAGGTATCATTAAAATTGCGCTAAATTAAAATGAAAATCCCCAGAGAGTAGGTTTTTTAAAAATATATACCGAGCACCTTATTTGGCAAAGACATTGATCTTTGTATATAACCAGTGGAAACTTTGATGAAACAATGCAGAATCATCTAATTGTTTTCTGGATTTGAAAAAAGTCAGTAATTTTTTTTTTTTGGGGGGGGGGGCTTTCACAAGAGGAATCGATGTACACCTAAAAAAAGATTCTGTGTCTGTTTTTTCCCTTTGGTTTTAATTATCTTTTGCTTTATCCGAGCTACTTTGGAGTCTGTTCTTTACTCGTATTAAACCTAACTCCCGTCAGAAGTTTGCACGCCGCGTGATCACATGCATGGATGTGCGCTGTATTATTACCGCATTAGGCCTATCCAACCACTTGTAAAAGACTTGAAACCATAAAGCAGACAATGCCACATGCATCGAAACCTTTTTATCTGATGGCTTGGCGAGATAACCCGTTAAAATGCATGCGTTAGGTGGAAACCTCTTTAAAAAAAAAAAAAGCTGTTATGCCAGAGTTCGAGGTGTTTTTTTTTTATCAGACTCCAGTATAGTCAGTTTATAATCATGAATTCACTTACCTTCAAAATGTACATTTTGAGATCTGAGATCCTGAGCTTGAATCAATGGACTAAATCCCAAGTACAAGCCCCGATGCCATGGAGGTACGAGATAAGTTACACCGGTACACAAAATGCCCACGTTGGTCCATTAGCATATACCTGTCTACGGTAGATAAGTGATGAAGGCTGTGTGATGTGCATCACACGTGAGATACCACGCGCATGACCTATCCACGCGTTCATCAACAATGCTGTGCACAGTATGATTGTGGTAGTGGCGAACAAGCTGCCGGCAGCTGATAGCCAATGGGCTTTGCACACGCCATCACGATTTCGATATCACAGACAGCAGTAGCCGCTGCCTATTAATAATTATAAGGATGTTTGAGCTTAAAAAGCCAACGAAGCATCGCGCGTACACACAATGCACACTGGCCTCATTTCTGAGTCACATAATCTGCCTCACATATTGAATTGTGTGTGAACAAACTCAGGGGGAAAATTTACAGTGATTACTCACGTACACAGTAGGGAAATGAAGGCCACTATTTGTTTTAACTTGGCTTTCGTTTTGCCATATGACGTGGACAAGTGCAGTAACGGACAAAGAAAAGCTATATCCATCAGTAGGAAATATCATCATCCTTTGAAAATACCTTCACATTCTCAAAATACTGCAACCGAAGGGGCAAACAGATGGGCTCAATAGTGTATTTGGTAATTCGAACTGGCTTGTTCCTCATTGAAAGTTTCAATTAATCAAAGAAAGGATGTACCAGCCTGATTTCTCAAATCCAGGATTCTTTTCGAGCTGTGGCTTCACATGTGGCTCCGGAGTGAGTTGGAAGCCCGAAATATCCAAATCAAATACATGTATAGAATTAAATCGAAAACGCTGACCTGGTATTAAAGCATTTAATGTTCCAGAAGCAGAAGATGTGCCAATGAACAAGTGGCACACCGATAAGCATTTTTAAGATAATTATGAATAGGAAGGCGCTCATGGTATAGGTAAACCTCTTTAGTATTTATCCAAAATTTGGGACCAAAGAAACCGAAGCAAAGCTTCAGAATACCTACAATAAGGTTTGTTTTCAATGACAAAATGTTTAACAAAATTCACAGGTTTAGTTTGTTTTATTCCGGTCGAGTCTTAACTCTGGGTTTTTTGGGGAGGTTTTTTGGCATTTTGCCAAGTAAGTTTCTAAGTTACTGTTGGCGATCCGACGGTCCGAAAAAAAAAACGACAAGAAAAACAATGACAAAACAAAACAAGAGCATCATTAGACACTTTCAATTAAAATGTTATGGTGCAATTCAGAAAATTTGGCGAGTTATGTTAATGTAACCTCCTCCAAGTTACGAGTACTAGTGTTACATGGAAAACGGTAGTCACAACTTGTTACTTATCCAGGACCATGTACCAGTTAGATCAGGTTACGCATTACAAATGCAAAGTCAGGGTGTCATTAACATGTGGGGTTTGGGGGGGGGGGGTGGCGTAGCTTCACGGTCAGATAAGTGCCACACTTTCGACATGCAAATGAAAGCATGATCACAAGTGGCAAAGTAGTTGCTAGTAGTAGTTGCTACACCTCGACTAAAAGGGCCATTGTAATTAGTGAGATGTGCAATTAGCTTTAGGGTTTTGTGGAAGGAAGCAATTGGCAAACGAGTTTAGAAATGTCAAACAAGTCCAGCAGTGTTGACGGCATTAATCTTCAGAGGTATCTATTCAAGGTGCTGAACAAGACGTTCGAAAAAAATAATACTCTATCTAGACCATGTCACACTTGACATGTGTGCAAATATTGATATTGTGGTAATTGTGATGTCAACTTTCAGTAGGCCTAAACTGTTCGATTCTGTATTGCACATACATCACTAAAAAAAATACGGGTGTTTTAAAACGCAATAACATTTACTAAAAACTGATATATTTCTGAAAAACTGGAATAGTCTTCCCTTACCACTTTCTGAATGTAAATCACTCGCTTTTTTCAAACACAAACTGAAGTCTTTGTTAATCCACCAGTCACCTCAGTAAGCCCCACTTACTTTACTTTTCTGATCTTGGTTTATTATTTTTTTCTTATTGAATCATATCTTTTCTTATTTTAGTCGTCGTACACGTATACATGTACACAGTTTGTGTTCTTGTTATAGGTGTTGTTATGTTTATTCGTTTATTGTGAAGCTGTTACTTTGTTTTGTTTTTTGTAAACAGGCTGTTCCTTGACAAGCCCCGCTTTTTTGGAACGTGCCTCCACATCTGTTTATATTTATTGTCCTTTATTTATGATTATGTGGAAATAAACGTTACTTTGAATTGAATTGAATTGAACTATACAATATGGGGGAGTAATACAAGAAAGATACTAAGGTGGTTGTTTTGCGTGTCGGTGACCAACTTGAATGACGTCATTGCCTGTTACAAACAGGTACCGGGCATGACGTCACAGATGACGTGAACACTGTTTTCAGAGGTATAATATAGTGAATGTAGGATACATATGCCTATAGACAATGAGTGGAGTGTTCCAGTAGCTTCGCCCACCATATTTTACGGTGACCGTCGCGAGCAATCTTGCAATAAAGGAATTACAGTGTCTTAGTGTGGTTTTAAACGTCTGGTTTAAAACCGGTTTGGGGCGTGGTCGCCGATAATGGTCCGACGTAAAATAAGTTGTTTTATCAACTACTAACTTCCCCAAAACTTCAAACAATTCTGCAAAGCAGAAATATATTGTCATTTTTCAAGGGCCGGTTTTAATATCATCGCCGATTGCGTGAAGAGTGATTAAAACCACCTCACTGACTGGCTCTCGACCATGTACTATTAGGAATGAGCGAACTGCCTCAGGTAGGCTATTTATGATTTTGGTGATTAAGCATAAGCTTCTCAATATTAACTGCCAGAAAGAAGGTGACGGAGGGGGGGGGGATGCGGATTTTCAAAGCGCACATTATGAGCAGCGACCCCTGAGGTTAACACCTCAACCACCCCGCTATTCTAACTGTCACGGCCGTTTGAAAACTTCCGGTGCTGGCCCCTTATTAACATGACAAATCTTGAAAAACGAACTTCTCCACACACACGTGCGAAGTTCTCAAAAAATCTCAAAACAAAGTCTTGCACTAAAACGAAAAGCCTATATCACTCTGTTATGAAAACACTCTAGTTAAATTTGACAAGTCAAAGTTACACCCAGCTAACCCAAGCTGTAGTCAGCTGCATAGCGCCTACAAGTTTGAATGTTTTTTGGTCGAATCTAACTATAGGCCTATGTGTTTTTCACAGTGTAGATTTGACCAGAAGACTGTCTGTAGTCAGCTGTCTATACAGATGCTACAGGTATCTGGGGAGAAGTTCGACTGTTTTCTAGTCAAATTTGAGTATATTTCCAGAGTATGGGAGCGAGCATCCATACCCATACACAATCACTCACGAGCGTGTGAACAAAAATTGTGAGGTTGCTGCTTGGAACATTTAATGGTAAGTGTATGGTACACACAGGATGATTATCAAGAAAGAAAACAAAATACTTGAACTTATCCTTTCAAGTGAGCGGAGTTATATTCAACTTTTTTGCCGTTATGAACTAAACTTTTTACCAGTGTCGCATTTGAGACACGTCTTTTAATAGAGGAACTTTTTTTCACGCAGGCATGCAGTCAGTTCAACCGTTTAAACTGATTTTTGTCTCATCTTCTCTACTTCTGTCATAGACTTTTAAACAAGGCTCGAAACGAGTGTCCTTGCAGCTGTACGTTTGCCGTACGCCGCTGAGCCACTAATAATCAGGTAAAAAATGTATGTAGTTGAAAACCCTGGCATGAGGGAAGTATCAAAAATGAAGAAGTATCAAACATTCAAATCGCTGCATACCTTTGATTATATATAGAAATTTTTTACAAAATGGTAAATGGAACGCGTGCACGGCTGCATTATAGACAACGGAATGTAAACTTGGCAAGCCACTCGTGGCAAACCAAAATGTATAAAAACATTCTGTTGACGTAATATCGGACGTTTCTAATCACTAAGGATGTTACACTTAACATATTTACAGTACAAGTGACATAAAGGCTTGATGAAACACAAGACTGATCACAACTAGCATTGTGCCAGCACTGGACAAACCGGGGGCCAAATTGCAGTAGTCTCGGCCTTCACAGGAGCAGTACGTCCCCTCCACCCCATCGACACTGAACAATGATGTAATGAATCCCACGGCTGTCTTGGCAACATCTTTCAGCTCTGTGGACTTAGCGCAGCCATCTACCAATTCACCGATTGGGACAATGGAGCACCCTCGAACCTGGCCGCTGATTTCGGTATTCCCAACTGTTGGAAGCATAAAACCTGGTTTAAGCCTGGTTCATACTCAGCGCGAAAGCGAAAGCGAACGCGAATTTGTGACGTGATGGCAAGTATTCGCGCTGCGAATTCGTAAAAGTTGAACATGTTTCAACTCGGGCGAATTTGGCAGCGAATGTTTCATGACGTCAAATTCGCTTCGCATTCGCATAGAGTATGAACCGGGCTTCATACCCCATGCGAATGCGAATGCGAAGCGAATTTGACGTCATGAAACATTCGCTGCGAAATTCGCCCGAGTTGAAACATGTTCAACTTTTAAGCCCGGTTCATACTCGGCGCGAAAGCGAAAGCGAACGCGAATTTGTGACGTCACGGCGAGAATTCGCGCTGCGAATTCGTAAAAGTTGAACATATTTCAACTTGGGCGAATTTCGTAGCGAATGTTTCATGACGTCAAATTCGCTTCGCATCGCATTCGCGTGGAGAATGAACCGGGCTTTACGAATTCGTAGCGCGAATATTGCCATCACGTCACAAATTCGCGTTCGCTTTCGCGCCGAGTATGAACCGGGCTTAAGAAAAAAGGTACGACCTCAACGTTATCATGAAAATCACGCACAAAAGAACATCCCTAAATAACTAGAGACCGTGATATCAAAAAGCAGCCAGCTCTGAGCAATTGTTTAATGCAAAGGATCTATAGAGGACCAAGCCACAGATGTGAATGCCCTTTGCTTGCAACCTCAAGCACTGTACGCATTTTCACCGCTGAAAGCTAAACTAAGGAGAAAGATTCAGCGTGAATACATCTTTATATTGTTAGCCATAGTTCGAATAACTTCACTCGAAACAACGCATTAGCCGACAACGTTCTACTGTTTCAGATCAGTCCGTCGAATCGGAGGTCTGAGTGCCATCGCTGGTTACAATAGCCACGTGCCTCATGATTTACTGCAGGGCCAGGGGGCCAGGATAGGACCGTGAAGTTTCAGGTCGACGCTTGACAAGAGCTGTTCACGCTTTAATCTGATCGCGCAGGCGCAACATACAGGGTGAGTCACAAAAATAAGGAAACCCAAATGGTGCCCCCAATTTTTTAACAGAAGTTCTGCATGTAGCGCTTTCCAGATCTAGGATATGAAAGCCCCATTAATAAGCTTTATTTTAGTGAAAGAATCATTCAAATCGCTCATGCACTTTTCCAGTTATGGAATTTTGAACACAAACACCGTAAAAGTAAGTGCTTTCATCAAAACGAAAACTATTCACATAACAAAATAAAACATCAGAACACTCTCATAACCATGATATAACACTTATCATAACATTTATTTAAAAACCCGCTGCTTCCAAAGTTAAAATAACAAGCTTTATAGTGTCAAGAGTTTATAGTCTTGCTCTGCCTTTTACTTTGCTACCCCGGAGACTTATTTCATTATTTTGGTATCATTTTCAGGATAAGACACGATTTCATTTTTACTAAAATATCACGTACCTTAAATTATGTGATCCGTGGACATGGTTAACAAACGGTGTTTGTTTTCAAAAATTCCATAACTGGAAAAGAACATGAGCGATTTGAATGATTCTTTCACTAAAAGAAGGCTTATTAATTGGGCTTTCAAAATAATCCTAGATCTGGAAAGCGCTACACGCAGAAATTCTTTACTTTTTTGACTCACCCTGTACTGTCACGAGTCAACCACTAGGCAACTAATACAGGGTGTTTAAAAAAGGTAATACTACTTAAAAGGGTTTATATGGCCAGACTATACATTTACCAGTAAAAAGCAGGGTATCATCTTAAAGCTAAAGCTACGTGCTTTCCAGTGATACCTTGGTAAACCTTCAGGGTCACGCATCATTGAGCACCATTGTCTTGAAAATGTGGTGCAAAATTGGGGTTGGTTCACTTTCATGTCGAACAAAATCGGCGCAATTTGCCGGAGGACATTCGACATGAAAGAGCATAAGAGCGTGAAAAGAATTGAAGAAGAGTTTGAAGTAGGATTACTGGATTACCTTTTTTTTTTAAACACCCTGTGTAGTTCCCGATCGAACTTTCCCTTCACTAAGATAGAAATCATCAACTCACCAAGAGGAACGTTAACAGTGAACTTCCCTTCCCACTTCTCGCACATGGCTGTCTGCCCGAAGTTGGTTCCACACTCTTTCTGGCCAACGTTGTCTGGGTCAAAGGTCGCACCTGCGCATGCGTCGTTCGATTGCAAAACTCCTAAGTTGTTGTTGCTGGCTACCAAGTTGGTGCACGTGTAGCATTTCAATGTTGAAACTGTGAGATATAAGTGGCAGAAGATTAAAACTCTGATTGACAAGATTGGCTCTTTTAACTTTGAAGTTCATTTGATAGCCAGGCCTACATGTATGGCCGCTATATGATCAAGATATGTTTCCCAAATAAAATTTTCTTGCGTACATTTTGGTATGAATCTACGGAAGCGTTGAAGGGCCATAATACAAACTAAAAAAATTAAAAATAAGTCATAATTATGACTTACTATTAAGTCATAGTTATGATTTATATCTTATAATAATGACTTAATATTAAGTCATAATTATGATATATATCTCATCATTACGACTTAGTAATTGTTAAATCATAATTATGACTTATATCTCATATTTATGACTTATATATTATATTTACGACTTCTACTAAGTCATTATTATAACATATAAGTCATAAATATGACTTAATAATAAGTCATAATTATGAGATGTAAGTCATAATTATGATTTAACAATTACTAAGTCGTAATTATGAGACGTGTCATAATTATGACTTAATACTAAGTCATTACTATTAGATATAAGTCATAACAATGACTTAATAATAAGTCATAATTATGAGATATAAGTCATAATTATGACTGACTTCTTCTTTTTTTAGTTTGTATTATGTCCCTTTCACGCTTCCGTAATGAATCAGAGTTGTAGGCAATCAAGTATTATTTTGTGAAATATTTTAGAAAACAAAAACATTTTCGATATATTGAAATCCTCGTTATTATTTCTCTCACGGTCTCAAGTAAAATATCACTGTACTTCCTGTATTACATTTCGAGGCGTCAAAGACGTTGATTTAAAATAAACGGACACGTTCTTCGAGTTCCACTGTATGTTGCGTGAATAAACTTTCCAGTTCGAAACGTAGTGCAGAGCTGTATGGGGACAGTGGCGTACAGTGCGCCAACTGCCGGCAGAAGATTTTATGCATTGTATACAATGTAGGTAGTTCACCTGTTTGACGTGGATCCCCGGCGACTTCCCACACATTATGAATACCTTTATCCATCGTCATTTATATGTAACAAAAAAATGTAAGCATTATGCCTTGACTCGAACAATTAACCTGAACTGAAACTCATGGGAACCGTAAAATGGCACCCGACCGGAACAACAACACAGAGTCAATGCACTTACCAACGTGTATCTGTAGATATGCCAGTACTACTAGGAGCCCCAGGCTACAGGAAATGACTGGATCTGTGAATTGAAAAAAGTAAAAAATTCCTGAGCGTCTACAAGTCCAACAATGGTGCATTTCACACTGCATGTAATAGTGCCTATGAGTGACAAGTACACGTGTAGTCTAGTTGATACGAGTATTCTGGATGGTAAATGGTTTGGAGCTGAGTAATAACTAGTGGAGACGAAGTAGACGAAATGTCTAACATCAGTCAGAAGTTTGAAAGATAAACAGGATTATGATTTTAGGCTAGACTTACCCTTCATATTTCGACCAGACTGCTATGCTGGTAGCTTGTGGAACTCTGTATGACCTCCAGGCTTAATAAACCATGGAGGAAGGAAACGCAAAATATTTGTGTGACCAACACCGACACAACTGATATAACATTTATTTTCCTTTCATTTCCGGCATGGTGTAACCACACGCACACCAACCACTGCGCACGTGATATCATAGCTCCATCGTATTACACAAGAGTGGAGTTGGGCAATGGCGCACAAACGGATGTAAATGTAATTGCACTAGGACTGTGCAAGTGAACGTTTCAGAGGAAAAAAGGAAAATATTCAAAAACTATATTTATAGCCTACCAAAAAGTACTTAAAAGTCGGTGTGTTTGCCGGTGTTTTTTTTTTTTAGGTGTGGCATCCCTAAAATTATCAAAATTGAGTTGCTAATTTCCAAAGTTTGAGTACAAGAGACTGCCAATCCTCATTTCAAGAGTACATGTAATTTGTCTAGCACTTGTTATACACTATGAAAGCAAACTTTTATCAATGCCTTGCAGAGTCTGTAAGTGACATTTCCGTCAAATATTGTTCTACACTTGATATATTTTTTGTTCCTCCTGATATATCGGGTCTAAGAAGCCAAATACATAAGTATATCTGCACAGTATAGACCAATCCGGGCACGCAATCACATCTATCACGAAGGCCCCCTTCAATGGCGAAAGTATATTACTGGTTTTTGTTCAGATGATCTGTCATGGGGTTAGCCTGAGGATCAGACCTTCACGTGTGCGAGCATGCACATTGCGGCGGCCCCGCGCAACAACCAATCGGAGCCGCCTTTAGAAGTTGTGACGTCATTTAGAGATGAAATCTGGCCAAAGCTGTTGATTGGTCAACAGCTGCCATCTTTTTCTCATATGACATCGGTCACCAAAGACACGAAAGAAGGCTCGCGCTGAAATTCAGAATCTAGAGGTCAAGACGCAATGTTGTTTTGAATAATTTGCACGCATAATCATATAGGCCCCTAGTACAGAATCATTGTGAACAGCGCCATCTATGAAGTATCAGCTGCTGTTTGTCCTGCTTTTCTATTCTCCAGCGTCCCGAAACTGTCGAGTTTGCACCCTTCCCAATGCTCTCATGTTTATGCCAACATAGAGCTCGAGGTTACCCTGTTGTTCTAGACTCATCTGATGTCAGTTAATATAAAACTCATCTTCATTTTTAAACTTTGATACAACTCAAAAATGAGCATTAAGTTACGCCCCAGGGACCAAATAGGAGACTTGAATACGTTTAGTTAGTCCATATATGCTAATCCAAAGGGCGTCGTGACATTTGATATCGGGAACAACTGCGTTTGATATATATGGCCCAATATCGCAATACGGCTATCGTTTACCGGTTATAAACTATATAGATGGCGGTTGATGAAAAATGACCCGAAATCCATCTGTTTTGGTTCTCAAGTATCGTAATTGAGATAAGACAGCCACCAGCTGGCTAGTTTTATGTCGGTTCTCCACTTAGTTGTATCAATGTTATCAAATTTCAGAGATTAATTCGCAATAATTGATATCCCGTTGCGCCGTGTGACAGCAGAGCATTTACAATATTTTTGCTGCTGAATTCACTAAAGTTTGCCCTCTTTTTAAGTTAAATAGTTAAGTGGACATTTTTTATGCTCGGTTCGCGGAGATTTAGATCTATACCTCATCATTTCATTGGAGAGCGCCCTCGACGGCGCAGCAAACTACAAAATGGTGCTGGTTAGGCATTCGTTAGTGACCACATTTCCATGTTTGATAGAGATCAGTTTTAGTGACGCATCCAAGTCACGTGTTAACCCTTTGAACGACAAACTGTCCAACGCTCATATCCCCAACTCTCCCCCTATGTGGATTAATTTTTCACAAGCAAAAAAAAAATTATTGCCATTTGAACAATGAGGGCACTCTTCAAATACCATCTAAAACGGAATTTTCGTCCCAACAAACAGAGAGAGGTTTGAAAAAGAAACTGAATGGTTTACTTTAATACAAATAGCCTCAAAGCAGCAAAAAGAATCCATGCTGAACGATTTTTTTCCAGTTTTTGAAGCTCATTTTATTCAGACTATTCGTCCAGTTCATTAATCATGATTAATATACAGAATTTTCCCGTGTGTCAAGTTTTTGTACAATCACTAAAATCCGAACATAACAACTGCAAAGATTGAGTCTTTATGCTAATAATAACAACACACTGTCATAGTAAGCTCTGAAAGTGTGGGCTCCTCAATCAAAACACACAACATCGCGTAAATCTGAAAGCTCATTAGTACTTCGTTTATGTTTATTTCGTTTGCGTAATTACAGTAACAATTACTTGTTTGTTTCAATTGTTATTCTTTTTAATGAAATGCAAAATTTTCTTTTCGATTCAATAAGTGTCTGTATAAAGAAGACCATTTATAATGTGTTGCAATATATCCTTTGAGCTTCAAATTACGTGTTTATATAAACCAGAAATGGTAATAAATAATCTGTAGCGAAAAGCAATAAATATAATCGAGAGATACCACTGAATGTAACAGAACGGTTTCCAAATACAAGGCAATTTACGATCGTGCTCAGACTCAGAAAATAGCAACAGATGAGACGTGGATACTGCAGTTTCATATGTCTGGAGTGGTCAATTTCTTAAAACAAAATGTGACATAGTTTACGTAAATTAATATGCTCAACATTTGTTTTTTTCTTGGCATACGTCCCTGTTTTCCAGAAGTTAATTTTCAATCGTCGTATCGGCAGTTTGAAGGTCAGGGGGCCTTTTTAGTTTTGATGCAAATTTTTGGCTGTATGCAAACTTTCTATTAAGTATGCACGAATATTTCCCATGACATAAAATTTGTTTCCTAATTTGTGGGAAACTGTAAAGTGAGAGCCTGACTTGACATCGACATTAAGCAACAGCGCCCTCAGTTGTCAGGTCTGGGACATTTAACATATTAAAAAAAAGAACTTTACAAAATAGGTGTTTCATTATTTTTACACGGTTGAGATAAATGAATATTTGCACACAAAGAAACTATTTCAGTGTAAAATTCATGTCAAGTACAACTTATGAACCCACAATATTGCTCGCAGAATTCATTAACTGTTATATACTGGCGTGCCCATTTCACGTGACATACGTCCCTTGGTTGGGAAGACAGCCATGTCACTGACATGGTAACTGTTCATTTTTATAAATAATCTATGAATGAAATAACCTCACAAAGTTGCTTGGTAAGGTTCATCTTTGCTAATGCTTGCATTTCCGGGCAGGAAAAAAATGAACAAGTTAAACGTCTCATCTGTCATCCGTCTTTTTTTCTTCTTTTTTTGAAACATGAACACCTAATAATAATTACGGGAAATCATAGCTAAGGGAGACATTCTCATAGACTCGTGCACAAACAAACTTTAATGACCCGTAACCCTAACCTTGCCTTTATGAGCCTATACTCCCACCAAACTTTCTCATTTATGTTTTGCATCACGAAGAATCGATTTAGCCTATTTTCGACAAGAAATGTTTGCCAAGAAATAGGAGTTGAAACATCAGGGAGACATTATATACCTTGTCTCCCCAAGGCACAACGTTTGATGATAACGTGTCTCCCTAATGATACATTTACATGAATAAATGTGATTATAGATAGAAAGTGAGGATTGAAATTTATCTTTATGTCGCATTAGGCCTTTAATTAAATCCACCACAAGCACAAACAATATTGTTATTTTAAAAACGGAGTTTTCTTCCGTGACATATTGTGATTTTGTGCGTTGTTATCATTTTACAACTATACAAATGTTCAGTACGTTTTCCAAATCTGTTGCGAGACAGAGAGCGAACTATTTATTCCTATACTACACGTTTTAAATAGGCCTAATATTAGTTTTCTATTTTCCTGAAAATTCAAACGTTTTTTTTTAATTCGAATAGTCCGTTCTGCGTTATTGTTTTTTAAGCTTTACGTTTGACCCGTAAAAAGAAGCAAACATAATAATAATGGTAATAATAAATAAAACTGCGAAAGATATAGCACATTAACTCACCCTCTATTCTAATTTGGAAAAAAAAACTATTCGTCGGCCAACTATTCTGGAAATATATCGAAAGTATTCTGACAAATACCCCATTTGTACCCCCATTTAGTACGAGATTAATATGGGAATAATGTAACTTTGAAGCAACTCCTCTGTAGTTCACAGAATACATTTCTGTATTGTACATGTTGGTCTAGCCGGTGTATTAAATAAAAAAGCAACCTTTTACTATGGTGTTCATTGTTAATATCGGCGTATATTATGAATATTTATCAATGCTGATTTTCATTTAAAATCCCAGATATGAAAACGAAATTAACAAAATATATACTTTCCCTTCCCGAATTACATTTTTTTATAACAACTCCGTGGTCCATAACAAAGCAATTCGGGCGGAAAAGTTTAAGATAGTTCATCACCGAATTAATATAAAACAAAAATATTCATTTATTGTTCACAATTCAGCCAATTGGGTTGCCTGACGTCATTTGTCCATTCAGTATCTGCGCGTTAAGGCCACTTTTTGTCCAATCACCGCCAATCCTTTAAAGAGAGAAAAAGACAGTCGAAAGAATAATTTGACGACAACAGGTAAGATATATTCATGAGGTTATAGGGAAAATATCGCCCTATGGCGCCTTGGTCTAAAGTGGCCCAAGTGAAAGGTAATAAACAACAGTTGCCTACGCATTGCTGTAATTTTCAGAAATGGATGGATTTGGGGGTTATCGGTAGTATAGCAAATATTGTTACACTGACCTGTTTTAAGTTTTGTATTATAGAAGCTGGAAAAAAAACTCAAGAAAAAAATATTGTTCGTGTATATAGTCTGGTTCCCGGACCCTACTTCATGCAACTTACAGACGTCTGGGAATGTCAGGTCAGGGAACCAGACTTGCTGGCTTGCACCAGTTCACGGATTATGTGTAAACGATTGCAAAACAAAATGTGGACCGACTAACTTTGGTAAACTTATAACTTATCTTTGAAACTTAGCCATGTTATTAAATAAGCGCGAGAATGAGTTTTGAACTTCCAAGCTGTTTTTGAAGGTAAGATAAGTCAGCAACTGTGTTACACTTGCGATGGTTTTATTCACATCGATCTCAGTGTGTTACGAAGGCAAACATACCATGCGTTTACTGAAGCGAATTCTGTGTAGTCCATCAGGTGGTTGAGACTGCCCCCTACCGGCCGAGACTGACGATTCTTCTGACTCAGCATCAAACGCTCTCTTTTTCGCTCCTATTGACCAAGCACAGGGGAATATATATTTAATAAAAAAAATTCTTAATGTATTAAATATCTTTTCTTTCGTTATCGTTGGTATATTTATCGTTGCTTTTTTATTCTTCGGGGTTTTTATTACCATTCTCCTCTACTTTCCTAAACAATTTTATAGGCCGACAGGTGGAATAACGTTAAAACGTTGGGAGATCAAAGAGATGCTCTTCGAATTTGAAACGGATCATAAGTGGTCTTCTGGTCTTCTGGTCTTTTGGATAAACAAAACGCGATCCTATTCCGATAGACAGCTTTACAGCATCACGTGCATGGGTTTGTTTATCCAAAACGTTGTCCCACAACTTATTGTTCACATGAGATGTGGAGTATAGGTCATAATTATTCAGAAATCGAGGACGCCATCATCCGGATGCGATATGCAACCACTGGGAAACCCCCTTACTAATGTAATGTTTGAGCTGTAGCATATCAATGTGTCAACTTACGTCAATATTAGATGTATGTGTTTCGGATCTGTTTCTACCTCCTATTGGAGTCTTATACAGCGCCCTCATTTACCCCAAAAGAAGGATATTGGTAGTTTGAACACAGACGTGTGTTATGAGTTCAGATATGTTTTTCCCATAAGTGGGTGAAGCCATTTTTTTCATAAATAATTCAGGAGTTTCGATGGAATCATTGCAAGACACTAATTAGGTAATCAGAACAATACAGTCAATAAATGAATAGGTAAGCAGAATAATACAGTCAATAAATGTATCAATAGAGGGCGGGTTTCGACCTTCTCCGTGGTAAACGGTGAAAGGAAAGTCCAAATAGACAAACGATTCGAATTATTGTGATCGTTTGTCATTTAGGTATAAGATGCGTCATTCAGTGCGGTCAACCAGCCAGGAAATTTGCATGCGTGCATCGTGGACAGTTACTATGGAAATGTAGCTAGGCCTCCTATGGCTATCACTCGACCGCGACTCTTCATAAAAACGAATCGATTTTGACCACTTTGATACGAAATGCCAGAAACGGTGGGTAGTAAAAAAGAATCTGTACGTTTGGCCACGCAATGGGAAAAGTCATAATTCATACTTAGTGTCAATAAACAAATGTCAATGTCAGAGGGCTTTGGTATTCATTTATTTATTGGTCAACATATTAGGACAAAATCATGAATTGCTCACATTTTTGCACATGGCACTGAATCCAATTTGACACTGAGTCATTAGCAGGGGCATTACATCAATACTCACCGCAATTCCTAGCTATTGCTCTATCCACCCTGCTTATGCACCGTGCATTTGAACCTGTAATATTATATTTGAAAGACAAAAATAAAATCAGTTAGAGGAAAGAGATCTGTGCCGGCGAGTGGCTGGTATAATGGGGGATGACCAAAATCCAAAAATTTCCCGGCTATGTATACTCGCGCTTACATCGAAACGGCGCATTTTAAAAGCTTTTGTACTTTGTCCACTTTTCAGTGCTATTGAATTTGGTGGGGATGATTCAATGGCCCATCCCCCGTCAAAAAGTGGGGGAGGAGGTTATACACCCCCATCCCCCGGGATTTACGCCCCTGCGAGTCCAGTTCCGAGGTCTTATAAGGTGGGGTGGGGTGAAGGGGCTAGAGGCCTCTCCCAGCTCCCCCCCCCCCCCCGGAATAATTCCTTCCACATAAAAATGATATTGTTAACAGTTAATACATATATATTCAAATAACCACAAAGTGCAGGAATTAGAGAATTTAATCGAGACAATGATGAGGCCTGATCGTGAACCAAAAAAACCACGAGACTAACCGGGAAATTGAACTCGAAAATACGCCTACAATTAATTGTGCGACATCCCTCAATGTCGACGCAGAGCGGAAGCTGTCCATTAATGTGAGAATGATGCTTTCCGGGTAAACCTCATTTCTTTTCTTTTCTGGAGAAACCAGAACGAAATCGACGGTCATTATGAAAGGACAGAGAGTATAATGGAAGCTAAATGTATCCTCGCCAAATGCATCACATTAATCATGGATTTTCCAAGGGCCTCGCCACCGTACTAACGAGCAGGTGCAATAGGAAAAAAACAACGACTGGAGGAAAAAAATGGGAAGCATAAAAGCTGTGTACGGCGGTCTATTATACAGCTCTATGACGGCGGTACATCTACGAACTGAGTACGGATCCCTTGGATCCTTAATCATATTCGGCCTGGCATCGTTAGGGCTGAACGACCCAAAAGGAGCCGGAATGAATCGTTTCCCACCCCACCCGCTACATATTTTTTTTTTTCTGATATAAACGTAGTTTGTTTCTTTCACTGATCTCAAGATTGCGAGCTGATGTCTTGCGCACGTTTTGAACCAATTTTTAAATAAAATCTGGCTGTGAATAGGTCGCGTCATCTTCAACGGCATCAATGGCGCCCCCTGTAGGCAGCACAGACAAGGCGCATGTTCGTTCGCTGATTATGTTGCACACATGTAGCCTATTCGTTCAAATTTTGTAAAATGACTCAAATAGGTGACGCCATCTTCAACACAGAGACGTATCTATAGTAGAGAGTTGCATTTTTTTTTAATTAAACTCAGCTCGCTGAGCGGCCATCCATAGTACGTATGACTACGCGGGAAATGCCGACTTTGGTCCCAGTGCGTATTAAATATGAGAAAGAACATTGATTTTATGACAACTTATTTAAAAGAAATTACCACTGTGTGTATGTACGCATTGGCTTGGAACCCCCCCCCCGTACACATGGTGTACGCAATGTTAACAACAATAACACACCACTCGGCCCCCTTTGTGCGTATACGTACTTTTATGCACGGCCCCTTATTAGTGCACGTCCGTAACAAACGCTTTGGGACTTTTGCACACAGTCAACAATTTGTTCATTTTCTGTCATTATCACTGACAATAAAATAAAACCCCAAAATGTCATTACAGAATGTTTTCCATGAATAAAAAAAATTGGCGTTCCGAGCCCAAACACCCTCATGTCGCAATAGCGCCCTCTGTAGACACAGAGGTTCAAAGTCTCCTTTAAGACGTACAGATCTGAAGACACCCTTCAAAGCGGGGGAGTAAAATTAAGTGCCGCACATTTCCACGGATTTTCCCTTTCTTTCTTTGCGCCGTCCTATCCAGGTATCCGCGCCGGCATGTCTACCACGGCAACGCCGCTAAATCATCCACTAAATTCATCGGGAAAAGATTATCACGGCGGTTAACTGGGCCGTGACGATGCAAATGATCCTTCATTTCAATGAAAAAGTCATTAATGTTCTCAAGTTGCAATTCAAATAATACGGTATTCTGACAGAGAAACCACCCGGATAATTGTTTGTCATGTTCATCATAGCAGGATACATCGGGGTGATTCACAAAGTCGTTGACGTTGTCGGTTACCGTGATTTGTGTACTTTCACTGTTTATTCGGTCTAAAATCTTGCTAATTCCAACCGCCCACTTGTCAATTTATAGAACCAATTAAGTCAAACTTTAACTATTGAATGAAAACCTCATTTTATGTAGGTCTACAGGGTGTCCCGGAAGTTGGGCAAGCAAATATCCTTCAATTTCTCATCAAACTACTTAATGAGTATTTCATCTTGATGGAGCATATCAATAATATACTCTTGTGTGTATTCAGTAAAATGCCGTGGGAATCCGTTCATGTAACCCAGTGGCGTAAATCTGTGCCGGCGAGTGGGGGGTGGGGGTATGGGGATGACCAAAAGACAAAAATTGCCCGGCCGTGGCAATTTGAACAGCAGGGGGGGGGGGGGGGCACCATATTACACCATTTTTCTATGCTATTGAATACATTTTGGTTGTTGGGATGTTTGAAAAATACCTCGAAATCCGCATTTTCTTATTCTCATCACGAACAAGTGGGGGATGATTCAATAACCCATCCCCCGGTAAAAAAGTGGAGGGGGGATATATACCCGCCATCCCCCCCCCCCCCGGATTTACGCCCCTGGTGTAACCAGAGATCTAACAGATTATAAAAAGCTATTAGTTTTTCACTCATTCCAATGGGATGAAATGTGCACAGTTAACTTAATTTACATCACTCGGACCGAAAAGGCCCATGACTTTCTGATGTAATGATAATCGTAAACTGTGTAAATCCCATTGGAATTGGTGGAGAATCCATAGCCTTTTACAATCCGTCAGATCTCTGGTTTGCATGAGCGGATTTCCATGGCCTTTTCACTGATTATACACAAGAGTATAATTAATATGCTCCATCAAGATGACATACTCATGTTAAGTAGTTTGTGATAAAATAAAGGATATCTGCCTGCACAACTTTTTTGGGGACACCCTGTATAATTAATGATGAGTCCCGTTTCAGTATAAGATAAAGGACTGGTAGGGGTCCCATAGCCATTATACTGGCCGTAGGGCAGTGCAAAAAGTGGGATGTTAGAGGTCCACTATGTCTTGGGCGCGGCATATGAGAGCGGTGCCCGGTCGAGTCCTCTCCTCTCGCCGTCTTACCTTCCCTGAACGAATCACGTACCCATTTTTTTCACTGTTGGTCGTCAGAGAGAGTTTTCCAGTTTTTGGTCCGAATGGGATTCGAACCGCCAACTTCGTAGCTCCACGCTCTAACCGCTCGGCTGAGAGGCCCATTTCAGTATAGGTCTAGTATAAATGTGTCTCATTGTGTGGGTTGAAAGTTTACACTGAAATTTATGTCAGACTGGAATTAATGTCCACAAGCCTCCTATTCTGATAGAAGTCTTCATTTTTTTCGAATGTCGTTGGTCTTTTGAAGCCGTGGTTGGCAACATATTACGTAAAAAGGGCATGTTTAGGAATTTGTTGCGTTTGTTGATAATTTTGTATTTTCAACCATCAAAAAATATTTTTGTAACCATTAATAACCTTTTTTTTCTTTTGTAGTGTTGGACCTTCCATAGTTTGGCGATAGAAAGGTCTATAGCTAGTTCTGGACAAGTCATTTAAAGGGCAACCTCGTCCCCGGAGGTTACTTTAATTTCAACCTCGTTTCCAAAAGTAAGCCCTGGGATGGGACCTTGCTTCCTGTATCCTGATTGAGCAATTAGCAGGTAATGGATTTATATCGTGTACTTGGTGTTGTTATATCCAAAGTGTATAACGTGTTTCTTAAAAATAATCCTTTCCTTTCCAATTTGCTCATACATGTATCAATATGAAATGTGATACTGCATAATTTATTGGCTTGATAAGATTGTAACATTTTAACTTTGAAACCAAATCGTGTTTTCGTCACTCATGCCGCGGCGAATTAGATGGGTTTTTTTTACCCCAGACACCACATTCGAAACAAACGCTGATGTAAAGAACAGGGAGGCACCAGACTATTCCTCATTTGCATACGTATACAAATTTTTTGGATATGCAAATGATCCAATACCAGGTAGTGGTGGGAGAACCATGCGAGAACGAATTTCGAGGGTCAAAATTTTGACTCTCGAAAATTAAGAGTTGAGTGCTAGTTGTGAATCCTGCCGCACAGTACATCGCATTTTGCGGACTTGCGAGAAACAACATTTGTGTATTGTACATTTGTGTACACCTACACAACGTGTACCGTACATTGAATGGAAACGCATGGAAAACGTATGTGTATGCCACAAAGTGCCTGCCGCGTCCGATGTAAAGAATGTTTTTTTTTCCCGTCTTTTCTCGGGAACTGTATGACATTAGGTTAGTTTGCTTTCAATCAGACCTTTGAAATAGGATGAGTAAACAATCCAAAACGTAACATTTTCGGGGATTTCATGCCGAAATGCCCCTTTAAGTTGGCGCGTAATTGTAGGGAGCTTTGGAGCGTCCCAGTAATGGCGGAAAGCCAGTCCAGTAATTATAAAAAGTGGGTAGCTTGGTATTTGGTCTAAATAGACGAATCATGGAACGTGATCACTGTGCACTCGACTCATGCGGCCCCTCCCACCAAGTTCAATGGAGAAACCATTGTGCACGGATTGGTCTCTGTACCGTGACACAACAAGGAAACTACGGGGTAGTAAGACATGTGTACAATGTTTCCCTAATGGGGGAGTGGTGGAGGGAGCCACCGCTAAGTCATGGAGTCCTTAATCCCGTGCCAACCCCTCAAACCACCGTGGGCCTTCAGTCTACCTACCACATTCTGCAAGCGCTGCCTGGCCATCTTCTTGGCTGCAACTTCTTTTCTTCATTAGATATTCTCTGTTAATCCCTAAGGATAAAAAAGATGAAAATGAAAATACTTGTGAACTAAGTTATACTTTGTCGACGACAGTTACATTTGCCTTTTTGAAAGATTTGGGTACATAAGAGTTTAACCAAACTAAAAAGTGGGGTTTTTTTCGATTGTGTCCACCCTATCTCAAAAAGGCTAATGGAGTCATTGTAAAAAAGTTTCGCGTAGGCGGTGTTGTTTTTAAGGAGAAAGTAAATGCAGTGCGCATGCGCCTTGCAATAAGGTAACTTTTGTTGTCAAATTGGCCTAGACAGCTAGAAGTGCACATAATTTGTTTGTTGTAGAGAATTGCATGCAATATAATATCCCTTGAAAGTTCCCAACCATTGAGGGAGACAGTGACATTTAGTTTGGTAGCTTGTGTGATTTGATCACGTTCGTCGTCTGACAAACGCCTAGGGGTATCTGAACTTAGGCAGAAACGAGTTGCATCACTGACAGAAACAATTAGGAGCTTAAAAACAAGTAGAGGGTCCAAATTAATCGTCAGACCAAAAGAACACGGACGCATGATCATGTTTGCTATGTCAGCGGCATAGCCACGGCGACGACATATTTGTCGTAGATGAACATATGATCTAACTCATACCGACCGCAGGTGTGTGAGCTTATTTTCTCTCTGAGCGGCCATCTTGGATCGAAGTTGAGGCTACCCGTGCATAAAAAAAACCTTCGCGTCGTCATTATGGCCGTTGCTCATCTATTACGGGACTATCAGTGCAAGTAGCAATATCAACCGTGCAAATGGCAAGGGCGGATCCGGGGGGGGGGGGGCCAAAGGGGGCCATAAAACGAAACCATTTTTTTTTTTTTTTAATGTGACATCGCAATAAAGGCAGGCAATGAGTACACCACCATCTTTTCCTTAAAAAAAAATTGGTTAAAGTGGTCAGAAATTGCCTCAGATCGCACCACAGAGCATCTAGAATCCAAACATTTTTCGGGGCCCTCACGGGCCCCGAACCCCACGCCGTAATTTTTGAGACCCACTTTTTTGGGGGGGACCAAATTTTTTTTGGCCCCCAAAAAAATTGTGTTCTGGATCCGCCCTTGGCAAATGGTCGGTATACCATAGAACAATCAGATGTTATCGCAGACCAGTCACACTATCGCCGATATCGTATAATGCACGTGAGTCTCCGGGTATTTTTTTTTTCAAGGACAACGGCCAGCAAACATTCTCTTACTTGGAAAGAAAGCCCATAAGTGATCTGTTTGTCACGATCACTCAGACCATACAAACATATCGTAGACGCCACTAATCATAATGGGACTTCTGGCATTTTGAGAAAGGAATAAAATCCGATTACTCTCAGGGTATCTCCGTTAATGTTCCCAGGTGGGTGATGTAAAGTATATCGGGTAACGGGATAAACATCTTAAAACCATCAGATTGTCAAAATTCAGTTCCTATGATGGGGCCCTCTCGAAAGGTTAATGGCCTTAAGTTCAATGTTTGCTGTACAGTCATAAATGTCCGTAAATTGATGAGATACAATCACAAGCAAACCCAGAAGGAAAACCCAGATATTTGTGGCGGATCTTGTTTGCTTTGGGGAACTTGTTTGGGGGCAACATACGTCTCCCCATTGCAGGTGCATAGACCTCTAGTCGGATTAAATGCCAAGCTCATACTGTCCCGAGACATGCTGCAATGTAATAATTATACCTAGATGTTTTCACGAATCATGTGCCGCAGTTTGGATAGTTTTGGAACAAATTTGCAGGTTAAATCCGTGTGCGGGCGTGAGACTTATTGCTGTCATGTCCTGGAAAATACGTCCCTTATTAGGCCAAAAAAAAAGGTCTCCGGTTTCTGGTCTGCACGCGCATGATCGCCTTAGCCATGCGCGTAGGCAAAATTAAAAAGTTTTTTTTTTTTCAATTTCAGATGATGTCTCAAACCGCCAAACTCACTGGTTTGACTGGAATCCTGCTGCTGCTCAATTTTTAACGTGTTTTAAGATGGGGTTACGATCGCAGCGTTATATATTTATTGACAAATTTTGGTACATTTTCATTATATTTATTTTTTGAAAAGTATATCGTGCGGATTATATTTACATATATTTCCTTATAAGGACATACAAAATATTCAATATGGCTAAACCCTAAAGTTGTCTCGACAAACTCACTATTGAAGAGCTTAATATTCACTCAGTTACCTACTGACACAGTTACTCTAATAGAACGACATGTGGGAAATCATGTGAACAATGAAAGTATCATGATATTTAGCCCCCCCCCAAAAAAAAAAAAAAAAACGCGGGGAAAAGAGGTGTCCGTAAATTTGGCTAAAAAAGGACCAAGGTTTGCCCAAGTTTACTGTAAAACCTTTTGACATTGCAATGTTATTAACAAATTTAATCTCTTATTTGAGGAGGGGTTCTTAGAACTTGTTCAAGTCCCCATCATTAGGCAACTCTTCGCCTAATTTTTAACCCAATTTCCTGAAACCTCCTCCCCCCCCCCCTTTTTCCTCCTATTTTTGGTATAGCTTTTTGGGCTGCATACCCGTGATGCTATCATTGTTCACATGATTTTCCCACATACTTTTAGTTGGGTAACTGTGCCTGTAGGTAACTTTGTGAATTTGAAGCTCGGACAATAATACGTTTCCCATGATGGTGATTTCTAGGGGAAAGGTAAATGTACGCTATTTTAGTGGACAACGGCAGCCATTTTGGATCTCTCATTATGTCCTCATAATTATCCAGTTACTTATAGCCCGACGCCTTAGAAAATGTTTTGTAAGTAAGAATAATTATGTAAATTGAATCCTTAAAATACAGTTTTCCTTTTTTTTAATGTACCGAAATGATTGCATTAATATATGGCGCGGCAGCCATTTTGGATTTTTGCCCCCAAAGAGTCCCTTTCCAACACAATTTTCATGCTGTAGTCCATCATTTGTAATTTGTGCATTTTGTTCGTTTGAAGCAACAAAAGTGCTCAAAATCTAAAGAAGGGTGCTGAACAACTAACCTGATGAAGTTTTTCACCTGTATATTTCGAGAAAAACAACATTCTAGGATCTCGATTTCAAATCAAAAGTAGCTGAATCTTGTTTTGAATTGGGCCTGAATTCAGCGTCCGAGACACGTTCTCACTGAGCCGATTGCAGCTACGCGATGTCGTGCACTGATCCGACGAATCATAGCAACTGGGCGCGCGTGTGCGTCGGGTCAACGCTTGCGCGCGCTTCGCTGAATAAAAAACGAACTACTAAGGCCAAAAAAAAAAGTCTCCGGTTTCTGGTATGGTTTCTGGTATGGAGCTTGCCCCAAAAGTGGTGCGGCGACGCGGCTTTTTTTTTTTTTTTTTTACCTGGTTTTTTTTTTTGGCTTCAAATGTCGGCTGATGACTGCAAATGGTGCCCGACTAAACTTAGTGCAAATATATGGGAGTCCAGAGAGGCCACATAAAGCTTATTCTCGATCGTAACCCCATCTAAAAACACGTTAAAATTGTGCAGCAGCAGGGTTCTAGTCAAACCAGTGAGTTTGGCGGTTTTGAGACATCATCTTGTATTGAAAAAAAAACTTTTTCATTTTGCCGTAGCGCATGGCTACGGCGACGTGCGCGCATACCAGAAACCGGAGACTTTTTTTTTTGGCCAAAACGGAAATTTCCAACGGTGCTTCTTAAGACGCACCGTTGGAAAAGGCCTTCTTTCGTTGATTTCTTCAAAATGACAGCTTGCCAGAAAGAATAATTTCACAGGGAGTTTAGTCCCCTTACTATCTTTCAACCAAGTATGTTTTTCAACAATAATTACGCCAGTTACTTTTGGAATAGCTGCAAATGATGGACTCTGGCTTTAAATATGCTTCGTAATGGCCCATGCAGTCGGTCACCATTCCACACATCAGACACCCGGGGCCGATTATGATTACCATAGCTATTACGTAAAAATCCATCATTCAAGTAGCCGAAAACCTTGCCAGTTCACTCGAACAAAAACCAATCGCAAACAAAAAGTCACCCTTTCTCTACAGATATGAAAAGACGAGTGTCAATTCTTAATGTCAAGGGGGAAATCGAACGCGCAATCAGTGTGTAAGCATACTTAAGAATGAATTTATTCCAAACCCTTGCAAGTATTTCGCGTCGAAGATTTCGATTTGTTTTCCTCTGGAGGTGAAAATAATCTCACAATTGGACTGCCGTCTTTGATGCCTCTACGAATAATTATCGAGCGCTTCAGTTTATGGTTGAAGGCCGAACAAACAATACAAACACCTGGTCCCTTAAATATGTCGGTAAAGACTTTAAGAACTTGAACGGCTCAACCGAACGTCGCGGCCGGTGTTTTTCCCCGATTTCTTGTTTTGAAAACAGAAAAGAACTAGACTATACCACCCGGTAATGTAGTAAGCTATACACATTTTGAAGCAACTTTTGAACATAGCAGCTTTGAAGGCTTAGGACTCAATTCTTAAGGCTTGCAAGCTACAGTGCCGATGCACATTTGAAAAATCCTTGGTTTCATTAGGCCTTTATTATGCCAGCATATTTTTTAGTAATCAATGATAAAAAAAAATGCAGAAACACAAGTGTGTCTTGTCCGTTTCTGGTGGGTGGATTTCGAACCTGCGAGCGCATCAGCCACAATATCAGCCCAAAATGCTGTCCGCCAACTTTTCTCAAGCCACGTTGTTTTTGTATCAAAGAGTCCTAATGTCGCAAAGTTGGACCTTGACTTTTAGTGTCAGGAACCCCTCCCTTTATCTAATTCCCCGTTGGTTCCTTAAAGTCTCTTACCTCCTATCCTCGACGACTCTGCCGACAGCGGGCCCATGGTCAAAACAAGAACACTTAAGATCAGGCAAACCATCGTCAGGAATAATCCAGACATCTTTAAACCGGGAAAAAAAAGGTTCCCAAAATAAAAGCGGAAAGAACTTGGCACTCCTCAGTCAATGTACACTGCAGATGAAGTCCGTTAAGAGATGAACCCTGCCTCCAAATAGATCCCGAGTTGTTTTTTTTTTTAAAGAAAACAAAAACACTTTTGTTCAAAAGAAATCGTCCACAGAAATTGATACTTTTATGCGAAGCGTGCAGGTGCCTCCAGCTCTCCGTACTTCATTGTTCACTCGGTGGGTTCGAAATGAACGCGTTCTCCCTCTGCGCAGACAACACGACTGGCCGACGGATGATCACTGATGTAGGCTAGCAATACGTTGCCATGGAGATCAGGAATAATATCAGGAACCAGACAATGTTGGATGACTTTATCCCCTTTTATAACGAAGTTATCGTCTTGTTTGTGTCATCGGTTTGTGCGTGTTGGCATGTGGGCGCGACCGAGCTGACGACTTGGGCAGATGACAAAACTGGTCATCAGTGTACGTATACGGCAGCTGCAATTAGCTTGACCGCCATTCAAGGAACATAACAGGACATTTCTGTCTATGACGTTACTGAATTATCGTCGGTCAGTCTGAAGCGGGTGGTTCATAAATAGCCACCCAACCACCCCAGCCACCCCCGTTGGATCCGCCTATGTATCTCCTCGACTTTTGTTAAATACCGCTGAAGTTGATTCGGTGCTAGAATTTCATATATATTGTCGCTTGACAAAGTGTTGCGTAACGACAAATTTTGATGATGAGGAAGTTAGGGCCGCTTACCGGAATTATATATTCATAAAGTGGGATAGGGGATGAGACGTACAGCACTGGACATCATGCATTAATTTTGATACCAAAATTATTTTACAAACACGTGCATAACATATAAATAATCGGCGGTTGACCAAGTTCTTAACATTTTTCGTACTCACCCTTTCACATTTGAGTGTCGGGTGAGGTGTGGGGGTAGGGCGGGAGTGACATGAGAAGATCGACCCCCTTGGATCAATGTGATGACCCACCTTGACCTCCAACCCTCTTCTTCCTTACTCGACATGCCACAAGGGTTGATTGGAAACATGTAAAGATGTGTTATTAACGGGATCATATCTTGGACATTTGCGCCAATTATTTTCTTTAATTGAACAAAGTTCCATTAAAAAAACCTTATTTGAAAATAAGGCACCAAAATGTGAAATGCGATTCCAGAAAATTAAAGCATTAAAATAGGCTTCGAGATTTATTGTCATAATTGGCTCCGACTCGATGTCCAAACTTTTCCTCTCCGATTTAAAAAAAAGGTGTATTTCTTTACCGTCTTTTTTTTCGCATGTGAAAAAGCACTGAGAATATTGCATGCATATTACAAGAAATGCGAATTGGAAGACAATTTTCCCTACAATTAACTACATTTCTTTCTTTTTTCTCCAGCATCTTGAAATCCCCAAAATTGCTAAAGACGACGGCTATCAAGACGCTATATTCTAAATTCAAAATTTTAATAACGAAGAAAAAACTGCAAGTTATTTCATAAGTAAAACCTTGGCCTATAAAAATGTTAGATTATTTTGTTACTATTAGGCTAAGATGTCACGTAAAATTCAAGTTCCGTGTTCAGTGGAGAATATCATGTTTGCAAAAATGGCATCGTGGGTGAATTGCAGAGAAACCACTTTATTGCAAAAAGGCCCTTTCATTGATTTCATCTATTAATAGCAATTAAGGGCCCTTAGAAAATCCCTACGACCAATCAATGTCATTTGTTTGGTGTGTCGAACGATGACGTAAGCAGACGCAGACCGGCGATGACGTAAGTCCATTCATAAAAAAAAACTAGACCTTCATGTGGCCTATATCCATAAGAAGCGCAGGCACGCGCTCCAGAATAATCGACCTTGAGACTTCACTTGAGTATAACTTGCCTTAATAGCAGCCGTTAACAATTTCATGTATTTTTTTATCTAAAGCAATTAAAAAAAAAACACTGCCCGTTTGAGTGACTCTAAAGTTCCCTCTGGATCTCTGCCCCGGAGTCGTTTTTAAAATAACAAATCGTTGCGGATATTTCATTTCTAAAGCCACTATCGGGATTTTTTTCTTCATAAGATGGAATTAGAGTTTGGGTGATGTTAATTCAATATTGTGTTTTGGGTATATAAACACTGTATACTCAGTGTTTCCCCGAGCGATTGTGAGAAGAAAAAAATCACAAACTACTCGGTGGGAATCGAACCCACGACCTCCTGCTTACCAGTGCAGACGTCTTACCACTTACCGTTTTGTTGTTGTTAAAAATGTCAAGTAGGTTCCGTATTATTCGGACTTAATACATTTGCTGTCGATAGTGTTATGAATTTTGGCGGAATTTAGCGTTGGCCGGAGATGTACATTTTAATATTTGGTTTTGCAGTCTACCGACGTGATGTCACAAGCTTGCTCAGTGCTTGCAAGAGGCCATGGCCAGAAAGAGTCTACAAGTGTACCCGGATGAGACGCGATCCCTCGACATTTTTGCTGCTCTCAGAGGGCCAGCCTAGTGTCTTCTTTGTACCTATTTGACTGACTGACTGACTGACTGTCGCTTGTGATTTAGACTGCTTGTAGACTGGTGATCTTGAGTGCCGGGCAGTGCTATCCTATAGGATTACCCCGTAACGCCATGGGCTAAATCCGGCCGACGGACTAGACCAGATGCATGAACCAGACTTCTAGTGAAAAGCCATACTGAATCGATTGAATAGAATTTGTGAGCTTTGGGATCAGATTCACTATATGCTTGCCTTGTTTTCTTCATGCTAATGCAAACGTATTACCACACCAGGGGCGGATCCAGGTTTGGCTTAAGAGGGGGTTTAGCTGTCAGGGGAGGGAGAGGGGGTATTAGAAGGCAAGTGTTAATTGTCTGCATGATTTTACTATTTCTTGCGGTCGGGGGGGGGGGGGGGGGTAGAGATCCACCATTGCACATAAAATGAACAACCGAGCTCGCCAGTGTTCGCAGTCTTACTTTACAGACTAGGGTATGATATAATAATGCGAAAAATCCTGCATTTTTACCTGAACGGCTAGTTCAAATTCGATACAGCAGCGAGCAGAGAGTTCTGGTGGAAATGTTTCCTCCAGGTGACGTGCATTTCCATGTGGCCTTTTGCCCTCCTTGATAAATCTATGTGTTTGCTCAGTGCTTTCCGATACGTTTTCCGCATTTCAACAGAGAGGGGGATCACAAACACTAGGAACTTCAAACAATCTGGAGGGGAGAGGTATCACTTTCCATCATCCGGACACAAAGATAGCCCGTGGCAGTCAAGTAAAATCTCAGCAACTGCATGTTTCAGGTTTTCATGACCTTTTCTCGAGTTCGATATGTAAAAATTGTTTGTAATCCCTCCCTGGAGTCAGTTTCAATTGGAACGTAAGTTGTGATTCAGCGTGAAGGTCACACTTTAGAAGTGAGTGGCCGGCGGTTTTGTTTTGTTTTCGAGAGAAAATGTTAAAATATTTCACATCTTGTTTTGCTCTGGCAAAAATAAATTGAATGCAACAGGAGAAAAAAAAAAGACTATTACAGCTTGGCATTTTGCCAAGCACACTCAATTTAGTTACTGTTGTTTTGCTACAAGAAGTTAGAAATAGACTTTTATTTCCAATGTTATCTTAAATTCATAATTTTTTTTACGTGGCAAAAAAAATAGATCCTGACGTAGCATTTCATCGATTAAAAGGTGTAAACTGTTTAGTTCTGGATCTAACAAAAGAAATTGACATTTATTGAATTCAAGTTGAGTGTTGCAGATGTAATTTATGTCCTGGAAAGGCGGCAAATTTTGTCCCCAGACCATTTCAAACCAGGTTATTCGCTAATTAGCAATCACTGCACCAAGCCTTTTAGGCTGCAAGACTCGATGTCTGATGGTCGTTTCCCGACGAACCGATTTAGCAGAGGGAATCGGGCGTGAAAATCAACATGTTTGAGGGGGCACAGCGACGAGGTGGCCAGGCGCGGATCGCCTTGTAGCTACGCTGCTCAAAATATGTACCCAGGGGAATCTGAGGGCAGATTTACGATGAGATTGGAATTACCGACACGTAAAGGAAATCCTAGTCGGTCATGTCCCGAGTGGTGGTGGGCGAAAATTAGATCTGATGTGCCCCCACCACTGGACCATAGCCAAACATCGAAAAACAAAATCTATTATCCCCAGCTTTCTCGTACTACTGTGTCTCCTGGGGCGTTTGGTTTTACAGAAATGAGCTCAAAAATCGCTGGATATAGTGTGAAAAACGGAGGGAAAATTGCCTCTTTTGCATGATTTCGCATTGAGGGTTGTGACCGTCTTCCGCAAACTGACCGGTTTAAGAGAAGAAACGCCCCCGGAGGGGAAACGCCGATCAACCGGTGGAAGTCTTAGTGACATCCGTGGTATAAACTCACTAGGGGAAGGGGTTGATGACGATGTCGATGACGACAAAGATGATGCAAATGCTCTTAAAGACATCGTCAAACGAACTTAACGTCTTAAAATGGCAGTAATTCCCTCACTTTCTAAAAATTCACGTTGCAAAATAGGCCTACTACTGTTCCAATACAATTCAAAGAAATGTTATGCATCGGTGTTTGGTGGGCCGCGGGGGCGCATACTTATACGTGACTGCGATATCAGCGATCTTGTGAAACGCCTGAAACTAGATATGACATCTTATTAAGCACTGATACGGTCTAATATGAACTGCATTTTTTTGTGTCGGTTTGAGAGACTTGGCTTTTCAAGGTGTCAAATTCAAGCGCTAGGGGGTGTAGTGGAAGTGCTGGTAATGTAGATACGTGCTGCAACTACACGTTTATTGGGCCATCTTCACAAACATCGATCGACAAAAGGAACAATGGAAAAGGAAAGAACTTAAAATCTGATATCCCGATGTCAGAATGCCCCTACAGAATATGCACTAGATTCATGCAAACTGAAGATGCCCAGGGATCCCACAATAATGCAACATCATTTTACTAGTAGGCCTATTGCACCAAAAAAAGCATTTAGGCTGCACCAGAGCTGCGTTCCACTCAAGCAAAACACTGCCAACGTTCGCGATGTTTTTCTTTGTGCCATCACGGGAAACTGTTGGCAACGTTTGCGTTGTTCGCGTTAAGTGGAACGCACCGCAGGGCTTGGATGGGACCAAGGATCAGACCGAATCTAGGCGCGATACCAATCACTCGATACATTCCCTTCAGCGAAATTCGTTTCGGAATATCAGTATCGCAGCTTACCAGTGCAAGCGGCTGTATAGAGGACTATGCTAATGCATATCGCATTCCACCTGTGATTATGTTAGCAAATTGGGTGTGGGTATATGGAGATATTTCCATATTTTGTGTCAGTTTGTGTGACCGACTTACCTGTCTCGAATTTTCTTACGGGCTCTAGGAACAGATTACCACTAACCAAGAAGCGCATTGAGAACACACTAGGCAACTGAGTGAAGCACTGACAAGGGGTGTACACTTCTTTTCGAAGCATTCTAAGTGCCTCTAGCTCTCCGTATCTGTGACCCAGGTTTGAATCCTACCTAGGCTACGACGGAACTTGAATTTTCCATGGTGCTCATCTCGAATGTGATCACCCGATGTCTGCCCGATGTTCCTTAATAATTATGTTCCCCAATACCGATGTTCCCCAAAATCCTTAGGGTTAGGGTTAAGGTTAGGGAACATCGGTATTGGGGAACATAAGCATGCACCCTTTTTCTCCCACCTCTACAAACTGAACCTTTCTTCGTCGTCGTCTTCTTTCTTCAGGCTATAGAGCTACATTGCCTGGATTTTCTTTTAGAATTAAAACCCTCCATTTTTCAAACCATGAGAAATTCAACACAAATTTACGGAGCTCTATAGGATCCCAACAACATCTGGTATATAATTTATCACGGGATGACAACATCCTCAAAGTACGATGCCGACCTCTTGATGTATTTCATCGCGGCATGACGACATCCCACGTAAGATGTCGACATCCTCCTTTTAGAATGCCGTCATCCCTTGGTAAAATATCTTAGGATGTCGACATCCTACTTTTAGGATGTCGTCAACCCGTTTATCTCAGGATGTCGACATTCCACTTTTAGGATGTCGTCAAACCGTTTATCTCAGGATGTCGACATTCCACTTTTAGGATGTCGTCAACCCGTTTATCTCAGGATGTCGACATTCCACTTTTAAGATGTCGTCAACCCGTTTATCTCAGGATGTCGACATTCCACTTTTAAGATGTCGTCAAACCATTTATCTCAGGATGTCGACATTCCACTTTTAAGATGTCGTCAACCCGTATATCTCAGGATGTCGACATTCCACTTTTAGGATGTCGTCAACCCGTTTATCTCAGGATGTCGACATTCCACTTTTCAGTCGTCACCTTACGTGTAAGATGTCGTAATCCGTGATAAAGGATATCATGATCACAGCATCTTTGATGGCACTTCCAGAGCTCCGAATAAAGAATTTTAACCCCTTTTATACTTTTGGGAAATTTCGTTTAAACTCAGTACCAACAGCCACAAGTGCTCTGTTGAACCCACTCGAACGCCATAATAAACGTAACGTGAACATTAAACACACAAAAAAAATGAGTTTGTGATATCCTTAGCCTTTATTTCATCTATCTCGCCATTCTTGTTGGTTGGCTGACATCACAGAGGCTTTTCTTAATTCATTTACAAAGACGAAGGGCGAGACAATTCACAAGTTGAGTTACATAAACGGCTGGTAACGGAGTCTACGAGACAACGTAACTACAGTCCAGAAAAAGCGATTAAAGACGTAACTTAGTAATAACAATACCATTACGGATAAAATGTACATATTAACTAGTGTTGATACTTAGTATGGCTTAAAGAAACATCGATATATACAGCAGATTTTGTTTGTTTTCCCAAAGTATGTTCATCTTCAGTTACATTAATTGCTAGCAAATCAGTTTTATAGTGAGGTTACTTTATTTACACAACAAAAATGTACACGGTGTGGCAGTTTGAGCTGAGAACAAAAATTGCAACAATTTACAGTCTTCCTTGTTTCGCAAATTTCAGAATAATCAAAAACAGTTTCAATCACCACCAAGGCTTGGTGTTTCGCAATTTTGGTGGAAACACTCGGCAAGAAAAAACAACAATTATTATTTGCATCTTATCCCTCAATATACAACCAAATTAAAAAAAAAAATTACAAATTTAAATTTCATTTAAGCATAATTATCACAATGACGTTCATTATTATTATTACAAAGCATTTTGAAAAGGAAGATCAATGACATGAATATGTTACAATCGTTTTTATACAACCGTGTCTTGTTCATCGAGAAATAACCGATTTGTTTATTATAAGGGAACCGGTATAAAAGAAAAAAAACGAAGAACCAATTACCCGGCCTCTGTTTCGTAAAGTGATTAATTAATATCGGCCACCTGTTAGTTAATTGCACATAAATATGACAATTCCTCAAAATCATTTATCATCGTAACTGCAAAAACCTCGCCGAAATCGGTTGATAAGTTCTAAACCAAAAAGTACCCGAAGTAGACTTTTAAACGCATAATCTGTGTTTGTCGACTTTCCAAACATTTGATAAAGTTATCGATTTTTACATCGGAAAACGGTCGACTGGGGAATTCAGAAAAGGGATGGAGAGTCTCAATAAATAAGCCTGTGTACTGATGACGTCACACTGTGTTTACGTGTGCGCTTTTCTATGGGGCTACGAAACCGTCGTCCCCACTAGGCTCCCATAAGAAAGCACACGTGTAAACAAAACGTGACGTCATCAGTACAGAGGCTTATTAATTTGGTTATTACCAAACGTTGACAAATTCCTGCTAGGCCTTCCCCACACGCCCCCGAACCCGTCGAAGAATTACGGGCTATAAAACCAATCAATTTCCACAAACGAGATCATTAAAAACGAGACTTAAAAGGTGCGTTTATATCAACCCTCAATTCGATCAAAGTTTGATAACGTGTAATGCAACCTATATATGCGGTATTTATGATCGTGTGTCGGAGATACTATACAAAAAATATTATTGTTTAGAACTGATCCAATTGCATTTTTTTTTCAATATAAGCAAAATAAGGTTAAATTACAATTACTTGCTAATCGACTTACTAAGTTGATTGGCACATTCAACTGGAAGCATTTTCGTTCCACAAATTAATTTGCAGATCTCAACATAAATTAGAATTAAAAAAAAAAACCACTTAAGATTAAAAACTTCATTATCTCTCAAAGTTTAACCGACTTTTCTCTTTTTCAGAAAAGACAATTAACAAAGCATGCACACGGACAGCCAAAACAAAAGGGATGAAATTCTACGGTCCACAACCTGAGAATTGCGAATCATGACGAACTAGACAAAGTATGGCGTTCTCAATCGGTTCCGTGCTCAAATTGTTAATTGCCTTTCCATGTGAGACAATCATGCATTAACGAGCGCAACCTAGTTAACAATTAAAAAACAAAAATCTTCAAACTTTTTCAGAGATGCGTGTGTTCACTCTTAAGAATACTTTTCAAAACCTTCACAAACAGGTAATTATTTGTAACAACTTAAACAAAAAAAAGATCATCGAGCTGGGATCTTATTTTAGATTTTGTTTGTTTTAGATTTAGTAGTTGGAATATTATTGTGAGTTGTGATATGCTTTTATTCGCTCTTTGTGACTCGAATGAACCGAAGTCTGAAACTGCAAAACAAAACAAAATCGCCTCGTTACAAAAGCAGGCTTGTAAGCTATTTGCTAGACACTCATTCTAAACTAACCCAAGCTGGCAGTGCAGTCCATCCAACCAAACCTTCCACCCCGCAGGCCTTTTCTCCCAATAGTTTGTTTTGCTGTATTCACTGCCTTCCAAAATCCCACTATCCGACATAAATCCCACCATGACCCATCATTAACTACGAGCTCTGCCCCAAATCCTGCCCCACACTCCCCAAACGCTCCCCATCAATTCTCTCCACAACCCCCACCCTGTCGCCCGTCCCCCTCCCCAGAAAATCTGTCCCATGTCATTAACCCGTCCCCATCTTTCATAGATCAATCAGGAGGCGTCGGTTCAAAACTCATCTTCCCGGTCAGTTTTCTGTATTTTCCCCCAAGGCCTTACAATCACACCTGCTGTAACCCAGTTGCGTGGTTTCCTTTAATTGATTGATGCGGCACACTTGCCCGTTTGAATTATTCGGTTAATTCGCAAAACCTCGGTTTACCCCCTCGGCTCCGTTAATATCTTTTGCAGATTAAAAACGACAACAACACGCTTGTACTATCAGCTCCTATTTGGCGGATTTTGTTTTGTCCTGGGGGGGTTTAAGCGTGACTATGGCGATCTTAATTTCTTTCAATTTTTAGATGATTTTCCGGTCTTCTTTTGTCAATGGAAATGGAGACAGAAATACCGCCTCTTTTTTTGGTAAAACACACATCGTATCAAGCAGCAGAATTATCAAAACTTCATCCCAGATTGTGACTTTGGTAACTCAACAAAAGGCAAAAAATAAGGATCATTTTTTTAAATTTTACTAATCAATACTGTGCATCATACGACTGAATTATGAAGAAAAACAAAATCAAAAACAACCCCCGCCTCCCTCCCAACAAAAAAAAACAGAAAAAGGGCAATCTTTTCGATACTGTTTGACACATTCCTCAGACATTATTTACACACACGAAAATTGAAATATTTGTACACAAAAGGGAAGAATCAATGCAAATTTTTTCAGTGCACTTGTTGAAGAAGATCCTGCAATCCTGTGGCATTTCATTCTACTATCAATCGTCCAATCACAACGTAGTATCAATCATAAACCACAGAGTACAGCCAATCACAGGAGAGAACATCCCCCGGGCAGTGTTCCCCCCACGTTTGACGCTTCACAGAATTTGAAATCAGTTTCCAAATCTTTCTGACCAAAATCCTCATTTTTTTTTCCGTCCTAGATATCAACAGATCCATCAGATTGTGGTTTTAGCGTCACCCTCCAAGTACAAAAAAAAAAACTGTTTTGGTGTTATCCTAAATCTGTTTGCCTTTCTGGGCAAAATAATACAATCCCTTGAGGAGTTTATAATACTATCTTTGCGAGTTGTACTATTGACATTAAAAAAATACTCATACAAAGGCTTTCAATGCATAAATAAAAATCTCCCATCTGCATGTAACTCCCCTGATTGGAAAATGCTCAGAAATAATCAGAGAGTGGTCAATCATGCAAAACAGCACAGAAAATTGGCACAATTTGTGGGGTAAGCTTATACAAGTCATAGCACAGGGGGCAGACACCCCTTTACAAAACTGAGTCGCCCGGGAAAAAAAAGATGCCAATCTTTGACGATTAGAGTACTTGTCTTCATTCGGAAGGCTTCCCCCAAGGGATTGAGTCTTAACTTGTCAAAGGGGAAGGTTTCTGCCTACACCTTTCGGTACAAACACCTGATCAGAAATCTCTCTCTTGCTTGCTGTGTCTTCTTAATACGGAGGAATTGTATTGCAATTTCTTCTGGGCATGTGAGCCGCTATGAGCCCGACACGAAATGAACAAGATACAGCCAAAAGACCAAAAGATGACCAATGCATAATAAAGCGCATCACTTCTTATTTTTTTTTTTCACAGTTTGAATCTTGCCGTTGGCGGCATGTGCCGTTTGGTGCTCAAGAGATTTATCATAAGCCTCAGTCCCTATACCCTTGGAACAAATGAGAAGCTCGTTCCTCCGTCTGCCATAAACATGACATCCTTGTCCATCAAACCTCAATTTATCTCCAATTCATGGAAATGCAACTTCGATCATCATAAAAAGCTTTTAAAAACGACAACTAATAAGGGAACACCGCACTGAAAATATTATCCTCAAATCTGTCAAAGACTGTTCCTCGAGGGCCTGAGCTTTTTGTATTTCACCCAAAATTGTAACAACCCCGTTTTAGAAGAGAAGTTTAATACCATGACAAACAAAGGCAAGGTTTTGTTTCGAAGTGTTCATTCAAAGAGTTTGGTTGCTACAGCATCAAGTCGCCGAACGCCTTCCTGCACATCTGGACGGCCAGCGGAGGCGGCTTGTCGTCATTGATGAGCAGCTTGCCAAAAGGCCCGTTCTCTTTCTCCAGTTTGTAGAATGCCTGGCGGTACTGCTGGTCAAAAGCATCTGTCGGAAACAACGCGAGAAGAAAAGAGAGAGGAGTCAAGATCAATCAGGGAAGCGACGTCATTTGGAAAGAGGTGAGGAGGAAAAATACAGAATGACATCCTGTGTATTTTATGATCTGCCTGGGACTTGTCACCGTGAATTTTGCACACGATTTTCATCAGGACAACGTGAGAAGTGCTTTTCCCTTCTTTTCCCTTTTTAACATTTTTTGTTGTTGATATAACAAAGTGTGTTCTGTATCTGACATGCACTTTCTTAAGAAAATTAAATTCCTGTAAAGGTACGAGTGAATACAATCAGCACTGAACAGATTCAGGCCTTTTCCCTCCATTTCTTGTTCAAATTTGTCTTCTAAGATCTTTAAAAATATTTCCCCAATGCCATAAAACAAACAGAAAGCATCAAAAGAGATTACCATCAATTTTTTCGTTATTAAAGTTGAATTCCAAGCCAAATCCATACAAAACTTTTTTCATATTTTTAACAAAAGAAAATCTCTCTTTTCGATACTGGGCAAAAAATGGTTCAAATTCAAAACGGGGCATTCTAAAGTAATTCCAATGAGCCTATGGCTTACATTTTCTCCCCCTCCTCCCCTCCCCTCCCCCCCCCCCAAACAAAATTACGAATTCTTAATCTCATTCTTTCTTCTTATTAATCTTTAAAATCAATTGCATACATGTACATCAGTCCTTCTGATTTGAGGCGTGCGATCGCACCCCCACGCCATCGCACGCCTAAAAGCTTCCCGAGAAGTGCGAATAATTGCACGCCTGAATCCCTCAGTACCGCACACCTCGGCATACATTTACAGCATAATTATACTTCTGTGAGCTCTTGAAATGGAACCAAGATGAACATTATAAAGAAAGGACTAGATTGTTCAGTACCAGTTTGGACCACAGAATCACACGCCTAGAAAAATCACACGCCTAGAAAAATCACACGCCTAGAAAAATCACACGCCTAGAAAAATCAAGGTGTGTCTTTTTCTACACGCCTGTGGTTTTCAAATCAGAAGGACTGGTACATTAACGAAACCATCTTTAGTAACCTGCTGTCCACGGCAATGGCTAGAGCTAATTAATGCAAAACACTATCAAGTCTTGACGCAATTGGGCATTCACAACAAAACACGTACACAACCTCGGAAGGCTACCAGTGTCATCACTGTGTGACAGCCTCGACAACAAAAAAAGCCTGTCACTTCACGTCACCCTCGAACAATGATGCGTTGCAAGGCAACCAAGATGAAAGCTTCAACCAAGACGTAAGCTTTAAATGCGTCATCAAGGCAACAAGGTTGACAGAGGTGTAAATTTCTGGTATTTAAATAAACGTTTCACGATAATTGAGCACAGCGTTGTTCTTCTCAAGTTGCTCTTTTTTTTTAAATTAGCACTTCGACAGGTTTTGGTAAAAGCCTCGTTTCGATACGGTGTGAAAACTCTTAGCTTTTGAGGTAAATGTTGATTACTGCAAGACTTGACAATTCAAACCACTGATAGTCATTTCATTTCCAAGCATACTCATAGGTATAAATAAGAACATAGGAAATAGAAAGTTACATGAGTTATTTTGCATATCAGGATGAGCCCCCTCCCCTGCCCAACCCCCCCCCCCCCCCCCCCAACAAAACCACACACAAAAAACCTCAGAAAAACACAGAACTTATTAAATGTAGCAGATGTCCAGGATATTTCAATAATTGATTGTCATGGCGCCCTCAATTTTTTTACAAGATAAATTTCTTTTAGAATCTCTTGATGGATACATCAACTTTTTCTGTTCTTCCCCCTCCAAACCACAATTTTAGTCAAATTAAAAAAAAAAAATCAAACTGTTCACTCCCCAAGGAGCCGAGATAGATAATTTATGGTTTAACGGGCAGGTGTTGTAATGATGTAGCAACTTGTGCGCAAACAGTGGCAGATATTTATACGTGATTAATAGAACTTAAGAATAACATTATTACCAAGACTGTGTTTTGAACAAATACAAGAAGACATGTTTGCTTACCTTGATCGATGTTTTCCCGGCCCATAGCCACAAAGGACAGGAAGAGAAGCTCCCTGTAGATACTGCGCCGGCCCGCGGTGTTGTCGCCGAGCTTCTTGAGTTCTTCCAGCAGGAGAACAATGGGCTGATAGACGTTGTTGTAGCGGATGTACTTGACCAGTTGCACCATGAACCTACCTCGCGAAAATACATAGGGAGAAAAACGGGGTTTAGAAAAACGTTTCAAATTTGGTTCTGCCATTCAAGGATATTCAGCATTGAATACTCTGACAGCCTACAGGAAAAATTCAAAAGCTTACTCAGGTGGAACTTGAAGCCATGATCTCCTGTTTAACTTTGACCACTTGCCAGGGTCATCAACAGGTATTTCGTAAGATGTAAAACTGTGGAACTTAAGGTGGGGATTTTACAGGTTCATCACACCGTGATGCATCCAACATATACCAGAGTTGACTGATAGTAAAATGTCTGATTAAACTTATTGCTGTTTGGATAGTTTCAGAGGGCTGTTAAGCAAAAATCTGCGATCTTGTTACGAGATATAATTTTAAGCCAAATTCCATGGAGCTGTGACGAACAGAAACTTGCAAGGAACAGAAAATATTTGCCTAAAGATCCATTCCCCGTGCTATTTTCGAGTTTCATCCCGAAAAAGCCATTACAAAACTTATTCACTTTTGAATGAGACATCGACCCCCAAAAAAACGGCCCATGTTTACTAATTGAATTATTACTTTGCAATTTCGAATTATTGGCTTCCAGACAATAATTCCCGCTTTCGCAGGGAAGGCTGGTTCCCGCCCCACAATTAGTTTCGATAATGTAAGGACCGGGAGCCAGTCTGCTCGCAGAGCGGATGTTTGTGCCCTCTTTTCCCAGACGTTTGCGGACGTTCACACAAGGGAAGAAGGAGGCTTTCTCTTGTTAGCAGAAAACATACTAGTTGAAAATTTATAAATAAAAATAAAATCAAATTTATTGAAGAGCTCGCGTTTTTATACAAGTTTTACTTGGCCTGGTTCTCAGCTTATTTTATTAGTATGCATGTATATTTAAAGTCAGTTTTTTTTCCAACGATGGCCGGCCGACCATCGTTGAAAATTGATACAAAAAATTCTACTTTTCTTGTAAATGACAGCACACTAGGTGCCATGATTTCACAGGATGCTTGAGACTATTATTCACATACAGTCAAGTAAGGCTTTTCATAATTATTTGGAATTTTTGTTTTTTATGTTTGCAAATGTTGTATATTACCTTTAAAATAAACCCTCCCTACTTCACATATCACTCTGCCTGCAATAGAGTCATGATCATACATGTACATTTTCTTATCCACACATTTCACTCAGGTGAGTGAGATTTATGGCTGTCCGGCTTCATAAAATTTGCGCATAGTGACATGAAGCGAGACAGATTTTGTCAGTTTGAAAGGAAACTAATTATTTAATTTGGAGAGTGATATTAGCTGTCAGCTTTGTTTGTTTTGAGCCCACCCGCAGGAGCAATTATGTCTGATCTGGGTGCCGTTACCATAGTATCATGTTTATCTTCTTCTTTTTTCTCCCTTCCTCCCATGTTGCCGACGGCATCATAAACGCACAAAAGATTTGTATAAATAGAATTATCCAAAGTCATTTTTGATCTTCACTACAGGTGCACCAAAATAAATGAAGCTGACAGTGAATCTTAATGCTGAAAAACTGAAGAAGAAAAAAGGTTTTTGTTAACCCTCCTTTTGTTTGATCAGTTACAGACAATCAACAATTCAATCCTGCTCCCTGCCATGCCTTTTACACAGGCTAGTCGGATCATATTTCTTGTAGGCACTGTGACAGTCAAATTCCATCAACAGACAAAAGCAGGTGACTGGTAGGCACAGCTGGCTTATCAATCTCCTACAGTCAAAGCATAGCTATATCAGGCTTCATAACAATCACAGCCAGTCAATCCCGCTTTATGAAGGCAGGGAGCATCCAACTGTTAAAAACAGTCACTTGATTTATTTTGACTGTGCTGCTGGGCTGGCCTTGTTGAAATTGCCGGCCAGGGAGGGAGGCTTAGAAGTTGGATCAATTAATGACGACATCAAAGAGTGGACCGACCGAACTTTGTGTGAGCGTACCCAGAGGGCACAGGAAAGGGTTCGTTGGTGGTCCACTACAGTCACCCTCAGTTTTGAAGACGGCAGCAATGAATGAATGAAGTATGAGATCAATAATATGCAAATAGATTAGTAGAACTTTATGTAGCAGATTTGGAAAGGACCGGCATAGTTTGTAAATTCCTTTTGTCAAGTGATTAGGCTGTATGATCGTTGCTGAACCTGAACCACCTACTGTTCTCTGACTGACTGACTAAACTGATGAGTTACTGAGTATAGACCATACGACAAAAACTGCATGTAAACGGGAAAATACAACATTTCCAAACATCAAAAAATAAAACCACCAATTTATTTTGAAATACCTTGCTGGACTGTTAGTGAATGACAGTCTAAAGCATCCTGTAAAATCAGGACACCTGATAAACTGTAATTTTCAAGAAAAGTTGTATTTTCGTATCAATTTCCAATGCTGGTCGGCCAACCAGCGTTGGAAAATACTGGCCTTTTTTCAAATACTGGCCGAATTGACCATATTTAGTTAGTCCGAATTTGTTTGCAATCGATTAAACACCTAGGAAAGGGTACAAGCCAGCTAGACTGGTTCCTGGACCTTACAATTCCCCAACATCTATAAATTGCTCCGTTTCATCTTACCAGACTACAGGAAAATGATTGTTTTTCTTGGTTTTTACAGCACTACGAACAGACGAACCCAAAACGTCCAAAAAAGCAGTGTAACAATATTTGCTATACATTACCAACCCCCCAAATCCATCCATTTCTGAAAATTACAGCAAAAGCAAATGATGTATATTCCCTTTAATGTCAAAGTGATGCAAACTTGCAGCAAATGCTTCCCTTCCTGCAATGAATGTAGTATCTCTTGAAATATGAATGGTTTAAAAGTGCTGACATATTCCGTTTAATGTGGGCCAAATAATGCGCACAAGATGCTGAAATGTGCCTGTCGGCATGATGTCACGGGACAAATGATCTGTAAAATGTCCTAAACTGAGCTCGACGAGGGAAGCCTAATCTTGTTTAAATCGTAAAACTTCTGCCTATGGGCACTCCAATGTTTCACAGTAAAAACAGTGTGTAGAAAACTGTGTGTACGGTACACATCAATAATAGTCTCGACCTAAGTGTAGCATTTTCAATCTTGCTTATCCGTGACTGTAGGCAATGCAGATTTTTTAACACCGGGCAGGGTTCCATGATGTGATGGATCCACAAGGAATTGAACACGGAAGACTCATAATAAATCTGTACAGTGTAAATGTACATGTAGCTCGCGGGCAGTCTTTTAAAACTACCACTCCAGATGCGTATATATCTATTTTGTTTAAGGGCCTGTCCTTTTTATCTAAATGTTATTTTGGGAATAAAGAAATTTGAGATTGATACAGAAGAAAAAAAATTGGTTTCTGATTTTTCCTGGACATCCTGATCAAGGGCTTTGGTACTTGGAATGGGATTGTCTCATCCTCAAAACCATTATTTTACCTACATATTCTGTTGTTGTTGTTGTTGTTGTTGTTGTTGTTGTTGTTGTTGTTGTTGTTGTTGTTGTTGTTGTTGTTGTTATTACTTTTTTTCTTTTTTATTTAGAAAGCAATAACTTGCAATAACATTTGTGCAGAGAACTTGCTTCAAAGCATCTGCCAATTTTTTTTATTTATTTTTTATACTTTCCTCAGTTTGAATTCTCAAATTGTATCATTATTTTATTTCTAGGCACTGTAGCTTGCGAGCCTGAAGAGAAGACACTGAAGCAATTAAAGTTTAAGAGGTGAGAGGAAAACCCCAGAAGAATTTTCCGGGAAAAACCCACGGACTCAGGTAAGGACTGGAAACCCAATCCACATGTGGACCAGGGCAGGAATCGAACCTGAGCCACAGAGGCGGAAGGCGAGGAAAGAACCACTGCGCCAACCAGACTCCCCTAAATTTAATCATCAAATGTTAGAACTTATTTCTAATTTATAGGCAATGGCATTCTATTACATAAAAAAAGCATGAATCACTCCTGAGGAAGTGCTTACAACCTCAGCAGGTCACAATTATCCCCCTACAATAAAGATGGTCTATTTCCTCTATAAACAATGATGAATATTTAGTAAAAACAAAATTGTCATTGATGAATGCAACGACACAAACCCCGGTAAATTATTGACGATATTGACAAAATTATGGCAGAGACATACATCACTGACATGTCCAAGGTTCTGCTGAACGTAGCTGACCCATTGAATAATCAACTCTACAGAAAACCGACTCTCTTTTTTTTGGAGAAATTTTGAAGGAATATGGCAACGATGTCCAAGGTCAGGGTAATTTCACTTTCAGGGAATAGAGTGTGCAGGTCGACCGTAAAAATCGTGGCGAGATTTTTGCAGTATTATATGTACCTGACTTCCGAGGATATCGTATTTAAGAGCTTAATTTACTGTTTCCTTACTAGGTTCATCGAGTCAAGGACAATAAATAAATTCAGTCATAAAAACTCAAAGCATTACTGAGGCACATACCATAGACACGGCCAGAGACTGAGAGGACACGAAGTGAAGTCGTTGAACAAAATCGATGGAAATTCATGAACTTTTGACTTGCTTTGACTTTTCGACCAAAAGGTATTTATGAATGGGAATCAATATGTGCTTGGCTGATTTTAAACAAGTACTCCTTTAATAAATCAATTTTAGTATAAAAATAATTCAATCCATGACCAAAGAAAAAATTAAAAGTAATCAAATAATTCGTAAAAATTAAAAGTTCCCTGAATTCCACTTTTAAAATCCATGGCAAAATAATAATGATGAACAGTACAAGTTCAGGTTTTAATCTATAATTTTGAGGAAAACACACATGCTGAAATGTTAGCGAGTAAAAAGCAGCTGCACTATTATTCTCCAATCCATCTACACGATTACAGGTATAACTGTCTTTCATGCGGAAAGTGTGATATTGGTGTGAAAATCAATCCCGGCTTGATGTTTGCACACAAACAACAAATGGTGAATGAGTGATTTCTATATTTAATTCATAGCGATGCTGCCTACACACGGGGCTTCGCAAACAGTTGCTCCATATTTCTAAGACAAATCTAAGTTTTTATTCCTCCATATTATAATTCTTGAATTAAAATGCCAAATCAAACATTTTTTACAGTAGGAAGATACATGTTCATGTGGGAAAGGCTGGACCAAATTCTAAAAAGCAACTGCAGAAAAATATGCAGAGAGATAAATATTTTCACAAGAATGAAGTTGGGTGGGAGTGTTTATCATTTTATGGCGGTCCTGAAGAATCAATTCTTTTTAATTTGACATTACATTGCAGAGTAATTAATTTTCAAAGTACAGGATTTATTATTGATGTAATAATTAATGATACTGAGAAAAGGACCACTTAATAAAAAAAATTTTGACAGGGGCAAAATATTTGATTTTCTACTTTCTTCTTGGACAGTAAAACTCTGAAAACAATATTGCAAATTTGGATAGAAAATGGCATGCGATTAAAAAAACTAATAAAAATCAGTCCTGATCGGTTTTGCAATTTTCTCAGTCGTGGGCTATGCCTAGTTTATAGGTAATGGACACCAGCTGGAAAAAAGATGTTTTTTATGATTCAAGGAACAATACAAAAAATATGAAGCAGGTTGTTGAAAACTAACCTGTCAATATTTCAACTCAGCAGTTACACTCAACCAAAAAAAAAGTTCCCCTTAATACTTTGTGTCTAACTCAAAAACTACTGGGCACATCTTGCTCAAATTACGACTGATCAGTACAGAAATTCCTTAGCAATCCAGCCATACTCTTTGTTTGGCCCAAAACAGTGAAAATGTGTACAAAATTACGCTATTGATGACAAATGCTACCGGAAAAAAAGTTGCACATTTGTATATGAGTGCAAGGTGAGTGTGAACCACAACTTGCACGTATACAAAAGTGCAACTGTTTTCGGTATCGTTTGTCATAAATTGCATAATTTCGTACACATTATCAATGTTTTGGGCCAAATAAAGAGTATGGCTGGATTGCTAAGGAATTTCTGTACTGATTAGTTGTTATTTGAGCGAGAGGTGCTCAGTAGTTTTTGAGTTAGACAAAAAAATATTGGAAGGGGGGACTTTCTTTTTTGGTTGAGTGTATAATATGTAAGAAAACCATGAAAGGCATCTTCACTTTTTTTTACACAAAAGCATAAGTTTCAGTTGAAAGCGCGCTGATTTGATTCTAACCACTGAGAGGAAATGACGGTAATTCCTCTTGTCTAAAAAATGAGAGCATACTAGGCGTAGGATATTTCATGACAGTTTCATTTTTGAATATGTGCAAATGTTGTAAGGGGCCATTCAGAATTTTCAATGTTTTAAAATTTCAACTTTTTTTCCAAATTATTTTGACCCACCCACCCACCCCTAATTTTGATTTATAAAAAACTGATTTGTTACGCAGTATTAAAAAACAAAACATGAACATGTACATGTATGCACTTGCATGTACATCATTGCATCCCACTGGCGGGCCTGTGTGGGTTGCGTGTCCTTTCGGAAAAAAATCCATTGCTGCTGAGTGCTGGGCGGAGGCAAAAGCTGTCTCTTTGCAACTTTTCAACAACAAACAAAAGTCAAAAGATGTAATTTTTTTCTTCTTTTTTTTTGGCTCTTTTTTTCCATGAAAAGTGAATTTCGATTTTCAATTATTTAGCTTGACCCACCCACCCACAATTTGGAAAAATAGTCGAAATTTTAAAACATTGAAAATTCTGAATGGCCCCTAAAACGCCATTAATTTGAAATGTTTTCTTCAACAAATCACAGCTGAGGTTCAGAGAGGTATGGGTCTACTTACGGTTTGGAGAATACATGTATCTGCTGGTCCTTGATGAGGGGGTCCAGTGAGGGAGTGCCCTGCGCCCCCCACAGCAGGTACATGGGAAGCATGCTGTCGTCGTACAGTTTGACGTTGTCCCACAGCACGCTGATCTTGACGTAGCGCGAGTCTGAGGACAACCACTGAACATAGTCCTGGGGAGGAGGTTGCCAAAAGTCGGCCATATTAGCCAGCCATTTTGGATCACGTGACACAATTTAAATTGTTGCTTTAATAATTCCGTACTTGGGAATTCTGTTAGCAGTTACTTTAAAACTGTAATAAAGCTGGTATGTCTGTGCTCCCATTAAAAAATAAAACAAAAATTCCATTGTTGGATTAAAAAAGAAGTATTTTATTAACTAACAAAGTAACAGAATTTTCAATCTGTTTGACATACATGTTCAACTGAAATGAAATGTAAACATAGATTTTTTTTATTGTAATTTTTTAGACAAAACTAATAAAAAACACAAAAATTAGATTTTATTTGTTTAACCAACACTTTGAGAAGTGATGACTAACAATAGCACTCCGCACTAATGACGTCAATTTTGCTCCTGGCCGTACGCGCGCATACCTCTGATGTGAGCCAAACTTTCGAACAATCCCGCGCGCACATGCATGTACATCTGGCCGCCTACATTCCCATAGAAACGGTGTTGCAAGCCTGTGCGTAATCTTGACAGGAGAAGTTTGTACAGCATGCCTGTCTGAGATCCGGGTACTTGCTTGTATTTTTATCCTTTGTGCGGAGTGCTATTGTAGAGCAGTTTGCAGGATGTGCACAGAATTAAACAAAAATAAGTTGCTGACTCACGGAATTATCTCGGCTCTCACTGTATGCTGCCAGCAGCACCCCTTGAAGGTAGTTGGGGAAATTCAATCGTTGGAAGTACCAAACCTGGAAGACAAACCAAACAATTTGAATCTCTAGATTGGGATTGTGTATGCACTGCCAAATGTTACTGTTACAACAGGATAGAAGGGGGCATTGTTGTGTATTTTCAAAGTTAAGTCAAGACATGAACAGGCTAGAGATGTACATGTTTTTTCAAAATTGAAGTCACATAACAATCCCAGGCAAGGAATGGACCGCGGAACGTTTCAAAGCGTTCTCGTCAAGTGCTAACATGTCAATCACAAGTTATTCACGGGTGAGTCAGTCTCATGTCCAGTCACAAGCTATTCAGAGCCTCTTTTACTCACCAAGTTCCAGAAGATGATGGGATGTTGGACCACGAAGCTAGGGGCCCTCAGGCACGCCTCCCCTTCGTTCTCAATCACGTTCTCCACCTCCTTGCGCAGGACCAAGGGGCTGAGGTAAGGCACCGAGATGGGCCCCACCTTGCACTCCTTGCTGGGCGGGGGCATGAACTCCAGGGAGTTGCGGACGCTGGAGGATAGCGATCCAGCCGAGGCGCCCGGGAGGAGGCCCTGCTGGAGGTCCTTGAACTCCTCGATGGGTTTGCAGCGGGGCAGGGTCATGGCACGTCCACTGGAGCAAGGAAAGCGAGAGCAAAAGAAAATGAGATTTCTGTCAGTAAGAGCGCCTCTCCATGAACTCTGTGCACGGATATCGTTTTCAATAACAGAGTTCCACTTCAGTATCAATTTCCTGTATTAACTTTTACACTTAAACACCCCCCCCCCCCTCCACAATAAAAGATTATTTAGGCTCATCCCAGAGGGGACAGTCCTTAGACTCCACGCACATGCACCCCAGTAATGGTTACAATGGCAGAGTTGGGAATACCTCTGGGAGGATTAGGAGAACGCATTCCTGATGGCGTCTGGCACTCATACACAAACGCCATTGGTCTATGCACATTCAGAAATGTAATAAACCCTGTGTATTCACGTAATACGTGCTTGAACAAGTACTCGTTTTTACATGCTTTACTGGGGCTTGCCTGGTCTTGTCTTAATACGGTAGCAACTATTATTCAACCCTTGCATGCAATTTTGTTAACTTTTGTAAACTTTGCTAGGCATCAGTGGAAAACAGTAATTATGTACTGATCTGATTTTACCCAGGGTAAACAAATAAAAATAATTTTTAAAATTAATTATAGAAATGCATAAGTTATTCAATATTGAATGAGACATCGAATGGAAAACTCTACCCAGGTTTAGGCATGGTATAAATACTAGCAAGTATTCAGGCACACTGTTTTCTGGATTAGAGGCACAACAGTAACAACCCTTTTCAGAGAAAGGGATGCCAAAATCAACAAGTAGTTTCTAATTTATTCACTCCAAATTAAAGCTTCATAAAGAGAAAACAAATCTGATTTGTTGAAAAGCACGGGAAGAGCAATTTTCAACACTGTATGTCACATCTCTAACTTCCTAAATGATCAACTGTAGAAAAACTCAGTGTAAAGTGCATTAGGGAAGCCAGCTACGAGACCGTAGGTTCACAGTGTAAATGTGGGGGACATTTAAGAATGAGGAAGAGTGATATGGGTCTATAAAGATTGAATTATAGACAGACAGGTGGGGCAACCATTCCCAACAAACACCTTAAGAAATTCATGACCCTCTTGCAGACAGGTCATGAATCCTGTTTTTAAATCCAGGTCAACATACTTTCATTTTTGTCCTGTGCTGTTTTCCCCTTTTTTTCCCCCCATTTCCCAGAAGCATTTTAATGTTCCATTTGGCGCCTTGGGGTGATGAGGAACTGCTTGTGTTACTGCGGAGACTACTTAACGGGAGCCAGGAAAAGCAATAAGTCATTCTTTAAAGAGCCACATATAGTGCTAACTCGTCTCAATTTGACTTTGAGGGTTATTTTTGTTACAAAAATTCCATATTCAATGATATCAGTACACAATTTATAGATGTTTTGCTACAGTTTTGAAATTACATGAAGCTCAAAATCTACTTTTCTCCTCATCTTGTGGTTATCATGATTGATACGAGTACTGTGTAACATAATGCCTTTTATAAGCCAGTCCAATGTGACCGCGTATACCGACAGGTGCCTTTGCAATTTGAGCTGAGGTGAGAGGCGTACCCCGTAGCACAAAATATAGCGAACAGAAAACCCACTTCCATGAAATGTTACACGCCGTTATTCAAAAATTTAAACAATTCTACACTTTGACTTTTAACAAGTTTACACAAAGAATTTTGCACTGCAATGAGACTAGTGCAATAGATATATGAGGATAAACAGTGAGTGCTGGGCTAGCCTCTTTTCCATCTGTAATACAGTCACTTGCTGGGTCAAAAAGCCTGAAATTTAGGGGTGCTTTTGAAACCTTATCCAAAAAGATGTGTGTCCAAAAAATGTAGCAATCAATCCATAAATATTAAATATATCAGCACTCTCTTTTTGCAAAACTTATCTATAGAGTCTGAAGGTGTAGTTAGCACTCTACACAATGGTCTTTATCCCATCTCACTTGGACACCCCAGTCCAGAGATACAGCTAATTAAATGAAAGGACCTGAATTCCAAGTTGGGCCACTTGCTATCTAATGAAAAGCATTTACATACTAGGATGGTGAGAAAAGTGGCCCAAACAGATTTTGACAGTCTTTACAAGCTTTGCCATAACTTTTAAACAAAAGGTCCAAATCACACAGAACAAAACTCCTGTCAAGGGTTGTGAGACACTATCATGTCATGCTAAAGTTTTTACCAAAAAAACCTGATTTGGTTTCCTCAGAAGAAAAAAATAGGAAAACCCTGTAGTCATTATATACAACCTGATCTGTGTAAATGTATCTCAAGCCTACAATGTATTTTGGGTGTTTTAAATTCTGTGACTTGTTTTTTCCCCCAAATTTCACACAAAAATTCATGTAATTGTTAATGCAGTAGGGTTACCAGTCATTGAACGTAAAACAGATTCATAGATTTTGTATCCCACCGACTACATATTATTTGAAATTGTCTATAGAGTTTGTCCACCGACCTTAAAGAGTTTACATAAAACAACGACAAAAAGAGATCTGGTTCACGGGTGCCGTTATCCCCTTTGGAACAGCTTGGTAAAACGATTCCCAGGTCCCCTTCTTTACTTCAAACAGAAATTTCATGAATTTCTTCAATTACGTCCGAGCCACACAAGTTTACAGGTTGCACAATTTAATGCATGGAATATGTCAACTGGAAATCCCCATGGAAATTTGATATGGCGCAACTTCGACACGTTTTCACCATTTTTGCTTTTCCTCTGCTGTTTTTAACAGTCAAAAAGGCAGGATTCCTTTACCAAACAGTTACAAAAGTTGTCTTCAATTCTCTTTCAAATTGAATATTTTACATGGCCACAAAAGTTCCCTAGATAGTTCCTCGATCGAGAAAAACATGCCAGTTTAGTTGAAGATTCAAGATAGCAATGTTGCGGTGGTTAGAAACATGTCACAAAACTGTGTTCAAAAAGAAGCATTATCCAATTGTACCAAAACTCACCTAATTTTTCCCTCCACAAACTCCAGATAAAAATGTATTAGACTGATCTCTCTATTTTTTGTTGAATCATTTAATAAATACATGTAGCTCTTAACGGAAAGAAGGTAATTCCAGTATTAACATCATTGCTTTGTCAATGTGCTTGTTTCATTTGTTGGCCGAATAAATAATAATAATAATAAACATTACGGGAAATGGTACCGTAGGGTGACATCCCCATGGAGTACCGAAGTGTGACGTCGTGTAGAACCAGAACGGTAGTGCAAATGAATGGAGTACGCGCGCGAGTTGGTTCACAGGCTGAATCACGCGCTAATGTCTTTCACACACATTTTGTGCGCGTGACGTATTCACTTTGGTACTCTACAGGGTTTTTCCCACTTTAATTAATGACCCCTAACCCAAATTTTCCCTTATCCTACCCCAACAAATTCTAGTATATTTATGTTTTGGACCACGAGCAGTCCCTCTAGCCTAGTTGCGACAATAGAATGCTGCCTCTAAATGGGAGTTGTGACATGAGGGAGACACACTGAAATGTCTCCCTAATGTCTGATGTTTCCCTTAGGTATAACTAATGATGAAAAAATGTCTCCTTAAGGGTACATTAACAGGAATCAAAGTAACTCTTGAAATTTTATTTTTTATTTTTATGTTTTTGTATATTTTTTATGTATTTGATAAACAACATACCAATACCTATCAATAGACCGATCTATTTAACCCTAACCCCCTAGCCCTTTTTGCTGGGAACCATCCTCAATCCTCCAAAATCCCCCTAATTTTGCAAAATTTTCAGAAAATTTTCAGACAGTCCTGCCTCAAAATGCATTCATCCTCAATCCTTCAAAATCCTCCTGATCCAAAAATGTTCAAATGAAGGGTACCCAGCCCCTCAATCCTTCAAAATCGTCAGACAGTCCTGCCTCAAAATACCATTCAGCCTCAATCCTCCAAAATCCTTTTCTGAAAAAATACCATTCAGCCTTAATCCTCCAAAATCCTTTTCAGAAAAAATACCATTCAGCCTCAATCCTCCAAAATCCTTATTTAAAAAAATACCATTCAGCCTCAATCCTCCAAAATCCTCCAAAACCACAATGAGGATTTTGGAGGATTGAGGAAGGTTAGGGTTAAGCCCTGCACCATTTGAGTTCTAACCGATCACAGCGGTGCATGTGTACGTGTTCTACATAACCCCCCTGAGGACCGACACACAAAGGGAGAACAACAGATCCTTTCAGTCCTCGGGAGTCGGGTCTTTTGTTCAAAACGGTCCTCTGTAGTAAGTTTGTGTGCTTAGTCTATGGGAGAGTGTTATATTACAGGGACAAAGGAAAACACAAAGCATTGCCCTCGAGAGTAAGGTAAAACAAGAGTGTGTGCGCGTATGTGCGTCTGGAACATGCAGTTGTGGCATTGGAGAGGACCACGTGTTAACTGCCCACGTGCGCAGTGCTTTCTGGGTCAGACTACTGAATGTTTGCAACCACAACAAAATGAAATAAAATTCATGTCAAATTTCTAAAAACAATTACTTGTCAGGCGTAACATGCTTTGTCTATTAGGAGAGGCATTTCAGTCACAAAAGTCATCTACAAATCCCGGATTTTGGTGCTTTGATGGAATGGGGGAGTGATATTGCATTTTTATCCTGCGGGGGAAGTCGAGGGTTTAGTTTTCCCACGCTCTGCCCTGGTTTAGCCCTGCAGGGTAGACTTTTACAGAAATTGGATTCGACGCAATTTCTTTGCATTATATGCCATATTTAGATATTTCGGCAACAGCTTCCGACCGCAAAAGTGGAAATAATAAGGTGTTTAAATGCAAATTTTCTCACTCAGAGTGAAGGGCAAAAAGTTTTGATAACGAAATGACGACGTCAATTCCATGGACAATTGAGGATGTATAAGGTTTTATTAAATTTTTTTTTTTAGAATTTCACACATTACATTTTGGTTGTATTTCAATTTTGCGATTGTGCAAACCAGTTTTTGAAACCTCTTTACCACATGTCGGGTTCACTGAATAAACTTGAAAAGGTGAACTGTACTAATCTGGAACACCCCCCCCCCCCCCATTAAAATCATAATTATAATCATCATCCATACGGGAGAAGCCTAAAATACAAACATTGTTTATGTCATATAATATAAGACCTAATTATTTCACTTTGTCAGCTGAGTGCTCCAAGGGATTACCGTGAAATAAATACGGGAGGAATTGACACTCCATGACACCACGATGGCAAGGGGAAAAAAGGCCATCCCCTTGATATTGCAAATTGAACGCTAATGAATTGAGCCGACTACACCATCGCGTGTCGGTAGGATGGGGAGAAGGTAATGCAACCTGAGCCCTCCCCAAGCATGTAGGAACAACGCGCATTAGCTGATTAAGAACTGATTAAAGATCGCCTGGTCGGTGCACGCAATCCATCCTTGGAGTCTTGGGAAACAACCGCTTCAGTCTAAATTCAATTAGTGCGACCCTTGGGGCGTGAATTCCTCAAATTACCAATTTATTACCGTATTAATTCCTTGGAAAAACTGTTGCACTGAATCAAGACAACAGTTGATTGTTTTTCCCCCTTTTTTTGTATATGCAGGAAATCCTTAATGGTATTATGCAATGTAAATCATACCTCCCAAAAGTTACTAGGTTATTATCTCCAATTCAGGTTTAAAGATATCTTTTCCATGCGCTTTCCAACTTTGTATGTTTTATTTATTTATTTTTTTTAACCAAAAACAACCTTCTGTAAAAAGGAGGTTGCTTATGTGCACAACGAGACTGGTTCCCGGTCCCTTCAGTATCAATGTTTATAAGGGGCAGGAACCAGTCTACCCTGTGTGAACTGAAAAATGGTCGGGCCACATTTAATCCCACATTTGTCAAGTACATTGCCAGTTTTTCATATCTATACACGGGCAGATTTTTTTGTTCATGACTCTTGCAATACTAGCAGAATAGCAATTTAAAAAAAAAAACAATCTATTTTTCGGGACAAAACTCATCTATAGCACTGACATCACATCTTTAATGACAGCAATGTCTTCTTACCCGTTTGCATGGCCCTTGGCGGCTAGGTCCGTCACGGTCATACACTCGCTGGACGACCGTCGCCGAGTGGACGTTGGGGACAACCTGGCTGACCGCAGCTCCCCTCTGAGAGTGACCTCTCCGGCCGACAGGCTAGGGGTCACCGGGAGTTTGGTTATGGACTCTTGCTTGTCCGACTTGATGCGGGACGGGAGGTTGCCATCTTTCTCATCTGTGGAAACAAACGGGAGAGCAAGGTGTAGTGGTCAAGGATATTGTCAGACATTTTAACCTAACCGCCTAAGCCCCTTTTTGTTTGCATCCATCCTCGATCCTCCAAGTAACAAAAAAACAAAAGTTCACTGACCTTGCTCGGCTTCGCCAGATTCTTCCTCTTCTTCCTCCTCTTCATCTTCCTCCTCCAGAGAGAGGTTATCCACGCTGGGGTTTGACTCCGCCCCTTTTTTAACCTCCTCGGACTCCTCCCCTGTCTGGGCGCTATCCTTGCGCTTGATCAGTGGTGCCGAGTGGATGCTCTGCACGCTCTCTGACGACGGGCTAGGCGTGATGGTGCAGACCGGCATGGCGGCCTCGTTGCGGAAGTCTCGCATGGCGATGTTGAGGAAGGGCACCAGCTGGGCACTGCAGAAACAGCACCTGGGTGGGATGGAGTCGGGATACCATACTCAGTCAATACAGAGATTATACAACAAAGACAAAGCAAGATGGTGGTAAGGTACTGTGTAATAATAGAATTTCCACTGCAGAAACAGTTGCCTGGAGAAGGGAGTCAGAGTACCAGACTCGGTGAGTATGGGTTTCACACACATAAACAATTGTCAATCCGATTAAAATGTTTTGCCCGAAACAGTAAACACCTTTTAAAAGTGCCGAAATGTAAAAGACATCCCGAATGCATTTTAATTGGTAGAAATTAATCATTTGCAGTGTGTTGAAGTCACAAGGGCAACATATCAACATTTGCTATACTATTGTACATGTTTATTAAGCAGCAAAGTATAGCTGTGCCAATACCACATCAATAAAATTGCATGTGTATATACAGGTAGGAAATGTCCACTGTTTTGGGGGGACATGACAATTCTTATTCTGCTGCCAATTCAGCACTCTGACTATCGCACATGTAGGCTATATCATCCAATTCTGATGCTTCATTCCCATCCCGGGAACTACATGTGACGGTTTAAAATATACCCCCCCCCTTTTTTATTTTCCGGACTATTTCTTATTCACGGCCCGCCGCACTCCATCTTCTGTATTTGAGGAGACAACATTTGGTTTACTCCTCTTTTCATTTTACAGAAATAAAACAACAGAGATATCATCAGAGAATTTGCTTCAGCCGTCCCTCATTCCCATTTCGACACCGATCCCCCCGGTGTCACATTTACAACATACATGTATGTCAAACCTCCCATTTGATTTCAAAGAAAACCTCCCCTAACATTAATATGCTTCACTGCATACCCAGATGAAATTACTTCACACTGTTTTGTTGGCAGGATCGAAATCCATATCCTCCTTAGAAACCCCTTTTTTTAAAGTCAGGTTTTAAGACAAGTTTTATCAACTTGAATTTCACCCCTTTGGGAATACAGATCCTATCCTAAAAGGGTACTACACTGATTAGGTAGCAAAGCCCCTGCAAAGCTTTCCCCGAACAAAAAACCTTGGGGATTTTTCCCCCACACATACAAAGAAACTTGCCAGCCAGAGCCTTCACAAGTTTTTTTTTGCCGAGGGAAAACCAATTTATGAGTATTTCCAGTCCTTCTGATTTGAGGCGTGCGATTGCACCCCCACGCCATCGCACACCTAAAAGTTTCCAAAGAAGTGTGAATAATCACACGCCTGAATGGCCCTGGACCACAGAATCACACACCTAGAAAATCACACACCTAGAAAAACCACATGCCTAGAAAATTTCACTTGTGCCTGTTTCCACACACCTGTGATTTTCAAATCAGAACGACTGTATTTCCTGTATCTCATGTACCCCAATAAAGCTCATCATCTCTTGTTCTGATTTTTGGCAGCATTTCTTTTCCCTTTTTGGATGATTTTTTTTTTTAAACTACACTTTTGGCTCAGGATATAATAAATAATTTATAAATAATTTATGAAGCTATCAGGGGAAAAAAGCCTTCAATATTTGAGACAGGCTAGAAGATTGATACTGAATTTCAAATGTGCATAACTGGCTGTTATAATGGTGTGGAAATATAACTTACATTGTGATATAGCAATACAAGAAAATCAAGTTAAAGCAAAAGTTGTTGGGGGGGGGAGGGACAAAATCCCTCCTTACCAGCAGTGCATCAAGGAAAAAGTCAACGTAATTTTAAACATTGCCAAACGGTATTTAGTTTGCATGAGGGAACAAGAACTCAAAACGTTTTCTGTCTGGATATGTGCGATTTAAGTTGGATTTTTTCTATGAATAATAAGGCTTTTATATTTAATAGGCTTCTGAATGCATTGGTAATTGTGCGGAGCAATTAACGACCGCTGATTCACTGAAGCAAACGCTTTGAGGTGAAAAGCACCGCAAATCCCTCTTTATGATTGGTTTGGTGGTTTTTTTTCAGATAAATTGTATTTTCAGATAAATTCTGAGCTGACTTGCATAAATACCACTGTGGTTCAATGGCCTCCATGCAGAAGTACCTTGCAACAGTGACAAAAAGAGGGGTACATTACGACAGACACTTGCATGCTATTGCCACTACATGCCCGACGCTCATGCCAAGATGCCTCAGTTTTGTGAACACTTAAATAACATAAGTTGGTCTCACTTTGCAGTGTATGCGCGAGATTCAGCGCCCTGACATACTGAGATCTTCAATAATGGGTCTCATTGAGAGCACACAGCACTGTCTCCTTTGGACTCCGTACAGGGACAATAGAGGGCGCTCTCTGAATCTGAACTCAAGAAAGCTCCAGGGTGCAGACACTTCACATGGGTGTACAGATTTGCATGTATAAAGCACAGAGTAATGCATGACGTGTCTCCTCTGTATGAGCACGAGCCCTTGCATTTATGGGCTTCATGCACAAGTACCCCCTCAACAGTTAAAAAAAAGAGAGTTGGGGGAGGCCACTTGGAGAGACATTCGAACGCATTGCCGACAACGCCCGACGCTCACGCGAAGACGCTATGAGTCTGTGCACATTCAGCATAAAATTAGTCGTGCATACTTCTGCTATATGCGCGCAAATTAATACGCACATGCGGTGTGTCCCATTCTATGGGACACACACCGATCCCATACATTTGTGTCCTCATGGGATACCAGGAACAAAGAGTCACAATAGGGATGATGGCACCCCGCAAGTACAATCTTGAGAAAACTCAGTACCCCATATTGAAGTGAAACTCTATGAGTTTGAGATTTCGATAGAAAGAAAGGGAACATAATAGAAGTAAAGGTCTACAACAGTGGTATTCCATAACTACCTACAGACCGATCCGGACACGCCATCCACTCTATCATGATGGCCCCCTCTAATGGCGAAAACACTGTTCTAGCTTTTTTTTAGATAATCCGTCACGGGGCATTTGCTTTGTACAATAGTGGCACGATGTTTTTTTCCATTAACGGGAGCATCATGAGTGTACAGTGATCATGTGTCCGTATTTGTCTTTATGTACAGAGGGTAGTCGGTGCGAGGGTGCTGGCAACAATGGCAAGAAATGTCTGTCACATATCCGTTTGTCACCATTGGCCACTTGTGCATGGAGCCGGTGTTTCCAAACTTGTCCTACCTTGTTTTCAGGTTGGACTCATCGGCAGACCAGCCAGCCATGACGGCCTCGTCGTACAGCAGGGCTTGGCAGCTGAAGCACTGGTGGCAGCTGGTGATGTGGACCTCGATGGCATGACGACGTATCCCAGCATCTTCCGAGTCCTGACCTGGCTGGTTTAATGACTGACAGCTCCCTGAGGGTCAACGGTCAAACAGTCAAACAAATTAAAGGATACACCTTTTTTTTTTAAACAGACTGTTGTCAACCAATGGTGCCAAGTCGCCTGCTTGTTGCTGCTTAGCATAACTACATGCACACCTGGGTTTTGTAGGTTCTGGGAACATTAGGTTTTGAGGTCCAAACTGGTGTATGAGTCAAGTCCATTATAAATCCTAAACTTCCTCACAAGTCCCTCACAAGTAATCTAGTCCCAAGTCACAACCTATTCCAATGAACTGTGACAATGGCATTCTTTTGTTATTATTAATTCCCTGTTAGTTGTGACCGGACTTGTGAATAGACTTCTGCTCCACTCGTGAGTGGACTTGTGATCAAGACAAGGACAATGTTAGTCAGAACTGCAAGAACTCACCTTCTAATGAGGTTCCCTGGAGGTGGATACCCATATTTCCCAGAGATATATTGTCCATGGCCGAGTCGTTCCAGGAGCCGGCCATCTCGGTGGTTTCATCTACCAGTGTCATGCCTTCTAGACTGTTCAGGCTTCCCATGGCCGAGTTCCTAGAGGGGATAGTCTTAGGAGCTGCTGGGGAGGAGAAAGACCGTGTGTACTCTCCGATCTTGGTGGCAAAGCCCATAGTCCGGGCCTTGAAAGCTGTGCCAAATGTCTCCATCTGACTGGAGGCGTTGCTGAGGGTCTTGGTCAGGGACTGCCGATTCAGGCGCGGCGTTAAACCTGTGTTGAGGATGCCTGAGAACAGGCTGCCCTTGCGGGGCGTTGTCTTGTCCTTGTTGGAGTCCAGGCTGTCCCTTGAGCCTGACTTGGAGCTGTTGGAGTCTAAATTGTCGCCTTGGAAGATGGGAGAGGAGGGATTCTCTTCTAGAGGACCTTCTTCTACTTCGTGCTCTGTCGTCCTGGGGCTCAAGGCATCCTCAGCAGCCACCTCCTCGCTGTTCTCTTCTTCGATGGTATCATTCCAGTCTGTCCTCAGATCCACTAGATCTTTCTCTTGTGCACTACCACTAGGATCCCTGACGGTATCCAATCCTAGATCTAGCAGGTCGGCACTGCCTTGGTCATCTGAGCCTGACCTGTCATGGTTCGTTAGGGCTCCAGTCTTGCTCTCCGCCTCCTCCGAGTTTTCCTCCTCGAAAGAAATCAGCAGGTCCTTCTTGCAATCTTTGGCAGGTGCTGGAAATGAAGTTCTTTCACTGTGCACCGTCTTTGTTTGATCGGAGAGCTCCTTATTCGAAATGCTCCCGTTTGGAGTCCTGAAGGTAAAATTCGGTCTACTTCCAACCGAGTAAGACCGTGTGGCATGGGTGACCTCAACTAATGTCGGTGAAGGTCGGCAGTGAATACTGTTAGTTCTACCTCCTAAGGGGGAGGTTGCGATTGAAGACTCCTCATCCGCGATGCCGGCGAGGATCTTGGCGTCGCTCCCGAAGAGCTCCATTGAGACACTGCTCTCCCGGTCAATGCTGCTTCCCTGGCTAGACAAGCTGAGTCCGAAAGGGGAGTTGGTGTCCCCGCTCTTGTTGCGCTTGTGAAGTGAGCCGTGCATGGGGATGGTGACTGAGTGATCAGCACTGCGGTGCCGTCGCTTCTCGCTGGAGTCCGCGGCTGGTTCCTTAGTGTCTACTCCTTCAAACACGCTCTCATCCACCGAGTTCTCCAAGGAAATGAGACCACTTAAAACCACCCCTGCTGAACTCCCTGATGTTAATAGTTAAAACGGGGGTTTAGAAAATAAAATAATTTCTGACGAACAATGAAAAAGTTATGAAACATCTTTTACAGATCAAAGTCAGACATTAAATGTATCAAAACTGGACATGCTGTGTTCTTGGGGTAAATTCCCCATTATGGACATGAACTGGTACACAGCAAATTTCTATGACTAAACCATTGTTGCAAATATTGTTAATAAGACATACAGCCAAAAAAAGTTACAAATCAGCAAGAATCCAGAGTGTCTAAAGATGGGTATACTCAAGTACTGGACCATGTTTATTTGGTTTCTGCTAATACAGGGCAGTTACAGCACACCATCACGAGGCAGTTATAGGATACCATAATTGCCACAATACTGACAAGTTCCCTGACTACACTATCATCTCCGGCCCAGATTGGTCAATATATCTGCACAATCAAGGCAAACTAAACAGCTCCCTCTATTGATGAATATAAGCTAACAAATCAACCTAGACAGATGTCAAGGCCCATGAATCTGACATATCGCCCTCCAGGGACATTACATTGAAATTGAATTGAATTCAATTATTAGAATTCAATTATTATTCATCCTGATGATACAATATGAAATTCTGCATCCCGTGGGTTAAAAACAATGACACAAACTTTTAAATGACACTGTATAAGAAATAGTTTAAAGACTAAACAACCACGAACAAATAAATCGAAAACAGCTTACAATCACATAAAAACACATACATGTAATATATAGCTAATACCCTATAATATAACCATGTTTTAAAAATTCTCTTTTTAAAACTTGAAATAAAAGAATGACAATAATTTGGCAAGAACGATCTTCTAAAATGCTGTGTATTTGTACGCAGAGGCCGGATTCTGCCATATTTTTGCAAAGTAACCAGATGACTAATTAGGTGGGTGGGGTCCTGCATGGTAAATGTAAGTTTTTTCTTCTGGTTACATGGTATATTGAAGTTGTTCATTTTTATTATTATTATTTTTTTTTTTTTTTCTGACCTGTGCTGTCTCGCAACGTGCCCATGCTCCCCGTGCTGCCAACGCTGCTCCTGGAGTGACGGACGATGCTGGTACCCGATTCCTTGGTGCCCTTGGCGTCCGGTTGGTCGGCGGGCTTGTTACTGTTTGATTTACTGCTGCTACCGCCGCCATCGATTGGCGAGTCCAGGCTGTGGTTTACTGGAGTTGAGTTGGCACTGCTGGGGCCGACAACTTCCGCAACATCTGTGGTAGTCAAGAAAACTTTACAAATTGGTACAGCTTCAGTTCCAACCACAATGTAGCAAACTGTAGACCATGTGAAATTTGCTCACAAAATTTGATCATTTGATGTCATGGTCACGTGTTGCCAACTTTCAGCAAGTGGTTCCCTTCTGCACTGTAATGTACATGTCTTGAAATATGAAGGGTTTAAAAGTGTTGACATAAACTGCTGAATGTGGGCCGCAAAACATGCAAAAGATGCTAAAATGTTTGGGTTGCCCAGCAATTGCGTGTCGGCATGACGTCAACAGGCAGCTATATTTCAATAAACACATTTCATGAAAAAATTACAATTCACAGAAAAATAACAATTCACTATTAAAAGTTATCAACCACAGATGTAATTCACAGAATTTGATGGACGCCCATAGAAAATATCATTCTATGTTTGTAGATAAAATAAAGGTCTACATATTTTATGGATGACAAGGAATCAGGTATCAGAAACTGACTTTTGATAAGAAATGATATTTCTGCCCCATGCCAGTCCCCCCCCCAAAAAAAAGGAACAAAACCTCTTTGATATCAATCAAAGGCAATGCAAATGATACAAACTCTGCTTTTTGGAAGTCATGCAAAAGCTTTTGGCAAAAGAATGCTCATAAGCGTAACAGCCAGCACTGTTTAGGCAACTATCACAAATACCGGTAGGCAGGGTGGTGCCCATTATGATGTTACAATCAACTGTATGGTTAACCAAGCTGACACTTGGGAACCGGACCAAGATGGATTCAATTTTTAATCATGGGCTTTGCCCTATTTTGACCTCAAGTCATAATATTACTGAACGGCTGGGGCAACACCTAATACAAAATCTACATTACCCTGATTCAAAACTTCTACATAACTATTGAGATGGATTCAGTTTGGAAAAAAAAGTGGGTTAAAGTTGCTCAAATGTGAGGCATTCTGGCAAAAAGAGACAGAATTGGGCACAGGCTATAGCAGAGAAAAATGCAAAAAACCGAAAGGAGGAGAGTTTTTGAGATTTTCAGATTCATAAATAGTAGTTCCGAGACCACGAGGCAGGCCACGGAAGACCTGGGATGAGACACTGGCAGAAGACCTCAAGACTGTCAAAACTCGCCACTGTGGATGTCAGAAATCGGACTGCGTGGAACAGGGTCATTGAGGAAAGACAACGTCTCATCCCACAACGTGGGCAAAATGGACGTTAAATGGACATGACGATGATGAATAATGATAAATATTTGATATACCTACTACACATATTTTAAAGCAATACAATAAACATTGTGGAATAAAAGTTGTTTTAAAGGAAAAACAACTGGCATCTTTCATTCTCACGACTACACACTCAAAACTTTAAGGCCTTTTTCACAGTACTATACTTTTTTGATATATCAATAAATGCAAACTTTAAAAGCCATAACTTGTCAACAGAATGTCCAGTTGAAGTGCAACAACCAATACTGCAAGGATAATTTTATTTTCTTTCCTAATACATGTACATGCAAACCCTCATTACGACCTCTGCCCGGTTCTGTCTCACTTTGCCATAACGCCTAACAAATCTGCTCTACTCTGCTCTCGCCATTGTTTCGCCAAAAGTGGGTGGAATAAACAGACAGCAAAATAATGACAGCAAAAGACTGAAGCTAAAAATGTACAGCTGCAGATAGTAAAAAAAGAGAATTTTCAAATTAGCCTTTTGAATAGAGTTTCATGCAATGCCAAAAGCAGCTGACCCTGTTTAATGAGATCGACGGCCTCGCTGCGGTCTTTCCGTTTCAGTGTGTCCTGGGAATGTTCTCCGTCCTCTACGTCATCCTTCTCCTCACCGTCCGTGGCGTCCTTCGCGTCACTGTCGCAGCTGCTGCTGGTGGCGCTCTTCTCCGCGCCGAAGCGGATGGGGGAGAGCTCAGGCGAGGCCAGAACCTCGTTGGGTGCCGATTCGTCTAGGATCATTGAGCTGTAACCCATGTCTGAGTTGCCTGCAAAGCGTAGTAAGTGGGGAGGGGCAAAGGCCTGTTATTTTGCATGAATGCGCTAAGTCCAATTTCACGGCACTGCTGACTAATACTAAGCACACAATTTTCAGAGCCTTGAGCAATTTTCCCTTGATTTGCACTGCAAGTTTAAGGCAATGTAACTGCGCTTTGTGGAACTTCTAGAAATTTGGGAGACAAAGCTGTTTTAAAGAAACTACATGTACTCTATTTCACGGCCACAGTAAGTAGTAAGCACACCAAATGGCTCGCTAACTATAGAGGCAGAACTTGCTAACAACACACAAAAAGCTGAGATCTCTACGCGCACGCACCCATTACAAGCCCAGGTTGTGCAGTGTGCTTACCATGCTTAACAAGTGCAATTTGTTTGCTATGGTTAAGCACAACTCTTCTGCGAAATGTCAAGCAGTGCCATGAGATAGGCCCCTATTAGGCCAAGTAAAAAAGTAAACCAGTTTCTCGTCCCCGCACGCTTCCCGTTTTCCCGGCTGCCTCCTTTTTTTTCCAAATCATACATTTGCAATGTATTTTTTCTTTGATGTGCTTCCAGCAAAATTGAAGCTATGTATGCAACCTTAGAATAATAAAGGGTTACAGCTCCTTTAGACACAAATGTATCAGCAAGAGTCATGAAAATGGGGAAATCCAAGTTGGAAAATCCGCCATCCAGAAAGAAAAAAAAATGGCTGCCTCTTCCCTTTTCCAAAAGCCCTGACGAGAAACTATTTTATTTGTTTACCTGGCCTTAATATGCAAAATGATGTGTTTAAGCAAAAATTAAATTAGCTAACCTGCCCCAACCAATTTACAAAGCTAACTACTCTGCTAAATATTCTGCTAACGAACGTTCATTGGTAACAGCCCCTCTTCGATGAGAAACATGGATTGCTCTACAAAGAGACTACAGCGAACTAATGAATGTCGCATGACTTAAAAGTAACCAGAGAATGAACGGTTTGTGCATGAACAAGTACAAGGGAGAACAAATAGTTAAGCCGTCCGTAACTCTTCCTGAATTTTTATTGAAAAAAAAAAATCACTTGCAGTTTTCAACAAATTTGGAAATGTGTTCAATTTCACAGAATTCAGAAAAAAACCAAGAAGACCTTCTTAATTTCATTTCTGTCAATATTGTGCTTATGACCCAAAAAATAACAAATGGGAAAGTTAATACTGCACATGGCTGTGGAAAACGAATTAGAAATGATATTCGAACTTGGATTACTTGGTGAATTAACGCAAATATGTCAATCAGCATGAATGAGGTCAATTAGTACATGAACATGAAGCTGTGATATTTAGCTTATCTGAACGGATTGCCAACGCTACATGCAAAAATTTGAACAAATAGGCAAATTGTCCATTTTATTCGAACTTCTTTCAAAGCCTACATATTTTCAAGGGTCAAATTGTTCCCCAAACCAGCATGTTCCCTTCCCTACTCCTCTACAGTGATTCCCATTTTCCCCATTTTTTACCAGAACTTCACTGTATTACGTTGCATTTATTCCCTGATGAATTCATAATACCACACAGTGCTGGGGCGGTTTGGGGAAGTACAGGGAGGGCAATTTGGGGCAGTACAGGGAGGGCAGTTTTGGGCGGTACAGCAACTACTGACCGGTACTACTCTAAAGTGTTTCCCATTTTCCCAAATTTTTTTCAAGAACTTCACTGTATTACATTGTATTTATTCCCTGATGAATCCATAAAACCATACTGTGCTGGGGCGGTTTTGGGCAGTACAGGCAGGGCAGTTTGGGGCGGTACAGCAACTACTGACCAGTACTACTATAAAGTGTTTCCCATTTTCCCCACTTTTTTCCAGAACTTCACTGTATTACACTGTATTTATTCCCTGATGAATCCATAGAACAATAGAGTGCTGGGGCAGTTCGGGGCAGTTTGGGGCAGTACAGGCAGGGCAGTTTGGGGCGGTACAGCAACTACTGACCGGTACTACTCTAAAGTGTTTCCCATTTTCCCAAATTTTTTTCAAGAACTTCACTGTATTACATTGTATTTATTCCCTGATGAATCCATAAAACCATACTGTGCTGGGGCGGTTTTGGGCAGTACAGGCAGGGCAGTTTGGGGCGGTACAGCAACTACTGACCAGTACTACTATAAAGTGTTTCCCATTTTCCCCACTTTTTTCCAGAACTTCACTGTATTACACTGTATTTATTCCCTGATGAATCCATAGAACAATAGAGTGCTGGGGCAGTTCGGGGCGGTTTGGGGCAGTACAGGCAGGGCAGTTTGGGGCGGTACAGCAACTACTGACCGGTACTACTCTAAAGAGTTTCCCATTTTCCCCAATTTTTTTTCAGAACTTCACTGTATTAAGTTGTATTTATTCCCTGAAGAATCCATAAAACCATACAGTGCTGGGGCGCTTTGGGGCAGTACAGGCAGGGCAGTTTGGGGCGGTACAGCAAATACTAACCGGTACTACTCTTCTCCTCTCTGGTCAGGTTGGCGGCCTGCGATGACATCAGTTGTATCAGATCCTCCTTGCTGTCCGGCAACGGATCTGACGACCCGCTGTCCCCGCTGGTGCCGCTGCCAACGTCCACCTCGCTGCTGGTGTCCGAGTAGATGCTGCGCCGGTGGTTCAGGCCGCGGCGGAACAGCGTGACGGCACGGAGGGCGTTGCGTAGCTTGACCCACTGCTGGTAACCGCTGAAGCCGGACGCCGGCCACGTGCTCTCCAATACAGCCTGTGTAAGAAATGTTTGAAACCATGTGCAATGATTGGGCAAAATTAAAAGCATCTCGAACAGTAAATAGTCATCTAAGTAATAATCCTGGAAAAGTTGCTCCTGGAAAAGTTGAATTTTCCCCAAATTTCCTGATTGTATCTCAGCCGGCGATATCAAGGCGCTTTAAGTAAACAGTCCCGCTCAGTCTAGCAGTAGCTGATGAAGTTTACGTGTATGATTCCCCGAAGTAATGAACAGTTTTTATCAGATGAAATAAACCCGATCGGGGAACTTTTCTCCACAAGTTTTTTTGGGATCTACATGTACTGCATAAACACTGCTGGTACTGCTGGTAAAGTTTAACAAAACCTCACCAGGGACAGATTAAATGAAGCTGTCAACCCTGTTCAAGACTGCTTGACAAATTTAGCTCCTAAGCAATTACCTTAGAATTTGGACCCACAAGGCAAACATATTCCACTGCACATCACACTGTTTACTACCTCCATGAAATTAGCTCAAGTGAAATAAAAAGGGGAGTTGGGATATTTTGACAAAGATATCATAGTACAGAACAACTAGGACGAGTAACCTTGCAAGCCTCAAAATCCTGAGACATAAATATTTACAAAATTGGATGTTGTAGTCATGTGATAGTAAATTTCAGCAAACTGTTTTGTTCTGAACTGCATGTGCCATGTATATCTCTTGAAATACATGCGGTTTAAAAGTGTTGACATTTATTTCTAATAATAACAGGGTGTTTGTTCTGCCTGTCAGTTATCTGTCGGCATGGCATCACAGGTATGATTGAAACGTTAACAGTTTTGGCCAAAAACAAGTTTTATGCGAAGAGGTCAACTTACCATGTTGTAGAAGCCATAGGTGATTGCGTTGGGCTCGATGCCTCGTCGCTTCATCTCCATGTAGACCTGGACGGCTAGGACCGGCTGGCTGTACTGACCACACAGCTGCATCAGAACCCGATAGCAAACCTAAAAACCAAAAAACAATCAATCAATTCATAAAAGCTATAGTCCATCATTTGCAGCCATCAGAAAAGGAGCTGGCGTAATTATTGTTGAAAAAACAAACTTGGTTGAAAGATAGTAAGGGAACTAAACTCCCTGTGAAATTATTCTTTCTGGGAAGCTGTCATTTTGAAGTAATCAACGAAAGAAGGCCTTTCCAACGGTGCGTCTTAAGACGCACCGTAGGAAAATTTAAATTAGTAGTTCATTTTGTTATTCTGCGAAGCGCGCGCAAGCATTGGCACGATGCACACGCACGCGCAGGTGCTATAATTCGTCGGATCAGTGCGCGACGTCGCATATAGCTGCAATTCAAAACAATTCAAAACACGATTCAGTAACTTTTGATTTGAAATTGAGATCCTAGAATGCTGTTTTTTCTCGGAATATACAGCTGAAGCTTAGCTGAAACTTCATCAGGTTAGTTGTTCAGTACCCTTCATTAGATTTTGAACACTTTTGTTGCTTCAAACGAACAAAATGCACAAATTACAAATGATGGACTATATCTTTAATCAATCAAACAATCAGTGAAGCCTTGAGGTCACTTAAAGTTCCCATGACTCAGATCATTGACTAGTTAGTCTAAATCAATATCCCACTGAACAATACAGAAGTGTCCATGATAACACAAAAAAGGCCACATTACACGTAGCTTCTAAGGGCAATTTCAGTGTTATGTACATGTAATGTCCATGACAGAGCATTTAAGAGCTCAGTCATTAACCAGTTCGCGACGGATGACGTGTATACCCGCAAAGGTTTTACGGTACTCGGAACTGATGGCGGATACACGCGAAGGGAGCGAGGCCGGAAAATATCTGTCAGTGACCCGCTCGCAGCAGGCGAGGCCGGATATATAAGTGTGCTGCCCAAGGGTGATGGCTTCAACCCGCCTGGCTTGAAGTAAAGTGAAAGTAATCCCAAGCCTCGTTCCTTTCTTGAACTGGTTAAACCTGAAAATGTATTTGTTTCCAATCTGACACATCCATCATCTAGTAATAGTCAAGGAGATTACAGACTAGGAGTTTTGGATCATTTCTCTGAATCGTTCATTTGATATCAAGGTTAATTAGATTTGTCACCGACATTACACTTCCTTTCATAACGCTGGAATTGCCAATGTGTCTTTTGCTTTTAAGCAGTTTCTCTTTGCTTGACACTGATTCTATGTTTGGCAATTGTAACACTAAGCTACAGGGACTGCGTGAAAAAAAATCTGTCAAAAGGTGCCGCCCTTTCAACTTTTCAAGCAGATCAGTTACCAGACTGGAGATGTGACCTAATATCACACAAATGTATGAGGACAGGTAATACACTCAAAGCTTCGGACATTGACAAAGCTGCTTTCATTGTAGTCTAATTGGCCCAGTTCAATGAGTTGACCTTGCTTCAAAGGTCATTGGGCCACTGACACCCTGGCTGATGTCGGACTGTATATCTGAGTGAGAGGCTTTAAGGCAGTGTTTAGAAGCAGCTTAACCTCACCTCATCAGCTAGCTGTAGCTCCTGTGCCTGCATCCTCTTCAGCACCTCAAAGGCCGTCCTTAGAGCCCTAGTCTTTGAACGGGTGGCCTTGACGTAGGAGGGTAGATGGAGGAACCAGAGAGCGTAACACTGGCCCAATAGGAAACTGGAAAGACACAAATCACATTCAGAAAAATATTTATTTATAATCTGGGTTTTCCCAACACCCAGTCAGCCCACACCCAGTACCCATAGCCCACCATCCACACCCAATTTACTACCCCCTTCCTAACCCACTTTGCCCATTGTTCTGGCAACGCAGCCTCCTGCGTGGCCATCCTCTGGGAGTTTCTGATACCCAATCAGCACACCTAGTACCCATTACCAACCATTCATGCCCAGTTTATTACCCACCCTCAACCCACTACCCATTACACCGAACTTACCACCCTCCAGAATCCGCCTAGCCTATTGTTCAGGCATCAGAAGATCCTGATACCCAATCAGCACACCCAGTACCCACAACCCACCATTCATTCACGCCCAGATTACTACCCCCAACTCACTACCTGTTAATGCCAAGTTTACAAACCCCCTACCCACAATCCATTTACGCCCAGTTTACTACCCCTCTAACCCACCATTTACGCCCAGGTTACTACCCCTCTAACCCACCTTGCCCATTGCTCAGGCGATGCAGCCTGCTGCTTGGCCATCCTCTGGGAGTCCCTGATACCCAGTCAGCACACCCAGTCGCCCATAACCTACCACTCATGCCCTGATTACTACTCCCAAAAAACTCACTACCTGTTTACGCCCACTTAATTACCCACTACCCATTTACGCCCAGTTTACTACCCACCTTGCCCATTGCTCAGGTGACGCAGCCTGCTGTTTGGCCATCCTCTGGGAGTTCCTGATCTCATGCTTGGTCCTCCTGGGGAATGGGCTGCTCTGCTGCCCGCTGCCTCGCAGGCCTCTGGCGCTGAGTGGGGTCTTGATGGGTTGCTTCACACGGCCTGCCGTGGTGGGGTCAAACAGCTCCGGTCTCAGAAGTGGGAACTTATCATATCTGTTGGAATATAGACACATTACTCAAAAACACTCCACCAAACTGCTCCAAAACAAAGAACACTCCGATTTCTAGAGGGACGCTGAACCAGGGCCTAATTTCATGAATATAATCTGCAAATTTATCTGCCAAGTATAATTCCACTAGAGAACCTCTCACAAGCAAACTTAGCTTTACCATTCACCTGGTTATCTCATTTTAATAAGCAATTTTTGTTTTTTGCTCAAAAACACATCTCAACTTAGCTCATCCACAAAATTGGCTCCTGAACTCATGGAGTTTTATCACAAATTCTGGCATTCATAATTCTCTTTTCATAAGATGGAATTTTTGCGTCGGGGTGATGTAAATCAAATTTGATTCATAATTCTCCTTCATGTATGAAACATATGACCATAAAATGCCCCGATATGACTAAGAATGATATATCAAATTTATCCTTAAAAAAAAAACGATTTTGCTTGCACATTAGTAACACTTAGTAATATCTTCGGCTGTGCCAAATCACTTGGTTATGGCTAGCAGTAACACGTTTCAATGGTAAGCGGCTTCAGCAGCTTCCATAGACCCATGTGCAATTGTTAGCCGTAGCCAAGTACTTTGGACAAAGTCTTACAAAACCCTACAGCAACAATGTTAATAATATGTTAATAAAAAAAACATTTAGGGGGGTAATGCCTACAGGTATTCTTCATTTCCGAAGCCATTAGCATCAGGAGGGGTGACGAATACTGTGTGCTCGCTGCCCTGTTGGTCCTCTGCATCAATCATTTGGACCTCCTCACGACCGTCATTATTGTCAAGCTGCGGTTAAGAAAAACAAATCGCTTTAGTTACAATAGTCATAATATTTTTGGTGTGATTCTGCATCAGAATTGAAAAGAATCTTTCAGAATCAGAATCATGACTCCACTCCTATGAGGGGGAGGGGGCTTATTTTGTGGGGGAGTTCATTGAGTTTAACCTTAACAATCCTGAATCCTCCAATTTTAATACGATTTTGCACACCCCCTAAAATCTCATTATTCCGTTCCCCGAATTTGGATCAGGCAGCACAGGGGGAGAGGGGGAGAGGGGGAGGGGTGGGGGGGGGGGGGGGTTGTTTCCAGATTTCATGTGGGGGAATGTGCCCCCAAAGTAATGCCACTGTTCGGTGGGAAAATTAGGAGAGCAAATACACCTCTTAACTCTAACAGAACTCAACCCATCAAACCCCAGCGGCATGTTTTGTTGGAATCTGTCAGGATGGGTACAGTACCCCTAAACTGACAGTCTTTTACATTGGGTTGGCACACCTCCAGAATCAAAGTCAGAAATATGTGGGTGCAGTTTCCAATATGGTGTTGGAATTTGCCAGGATGGGTATGGTTCCTAGTAAATCATGCTGGGGAGTTAGGCTTAATGAGGTACCGCTGCAAATGCATTTCACAAGTGGACTTTAAGAATTTGTTTCCAATATTTTTTTTCTTGACGAAAAATATGCCATGACTAATCTCCGTGTGGATGTGAACAAACTCCAGCAAGTGTCTTTTATATCTCTCTCTACTTTGTAACCGTAGAGGGACTTCTTGCGCACAGATCCCAAGAACGGTCAATTTGTAGCGAATGAGATTCGCAAGTGCAAGGGAAGCCCCTCCCTACCTTATCAATGCATTCATCAAAGAAGGCAAATCGCTCATCGTTGCCCGAGATGAAGGACCGCTCCTCGATGAACTTGTAGAACATCTGCGTCTTCAGGAACTGCTTGAAGAAAGGATGGGACGTCTTCTCCCGCGTCTTCATGAAGCCTGTAGTATAAGGAACCAGGGGAAAATGATATCATCATCAAGCAAATTCAGAGTCAGTCAGACTTGAAGGTTTGCATGGTGGACGGTCAATAAGTGATGTATTAGCAAGAGCACCCTATATGCGTATCCCTTTTGTGAAGATTGTGTGGTCCTGAACAGAACACGTTCATTCAAAGTTTTAGACAGTTTCCTCGGTCTGTCTTCAAGAGTCAAATTCAGTACGCCAAAATTGGCAATATATTAAAAATCACACATCCAAATTACAATTGCTAATTTTTCTACAGATATAGTATCTGATAATAAATCAATAGAATTAACGTAGATTAACCCTAACTCCATACAGCATGTTCAAAATTTATATCAAAATAGGAGATGTCCTGGTTGTTTCGGTTTAGCATGAAAACATTGGTTGGCATCAAGAAACTTAGTTCAGACCACAACAATCTTAATATATATATCTTAATCTTAATATCCACAAGATAAGGAGGAAAGAATATACTGTTTTAGCCAAAATACTATTTATAAAGCAGCCAAACAGAAATGCAGTGTTTACAAATTATTTACTGGTATAATTACTTATACATGCCAAAAGTAAAGTACAGGGTTCTTTTATGTTTTCTGTTCGTCGTTGTAAGTTGTCAAATAAGATAATTATTTTGTCAGTGTGACAATGATGAACTTACCAGGGTGATCAAAGCGAGCGCTGGCATCAGTCACCCTGTGGTTAGGCTGCTGGGTGATGGGCAGCAGGTTATGGCTGTAACCCTTCAGCATGGAGGACATGAAGGTCAGGAAAGCCTCCTGAATCCTGTGCTCCATTTGCAGCTGTCAAAATATGAGAATTACTCCAAAATATTAATTTTGATGACAATGAATTCTTGCATTGGGGAGATGTTGTTTTATATTTAACATTGATATGAAGGTCGGGAATGCCTCCTGAATCCTGTGCTCCTTTTGCAATCATTGAATGAGAAGGAACGAAAAAAACAATTTATGGCAGAGAGAAGAAACGTCCTTAATTTTGTGGCATCCCACTTCTGACACCATGTAACGATCAGACGGATTGGATTTAATAAAGAGAACACTCAAGTAGTTTGAGCCAGCTACCGGCTATGTATTGTATGTCTACCAGATGGCTGCCTACATGGACATCACACTCACATGGTTATGTGCACTAGACAATAGAGGGCGCTGTGCATAATTATAAGTGGTACAGTTCAACGAACCCTATGAATGCACACATTCATTACATCTCCCCTTTAAAGCCAAACACTTATGCACTTCAGCTACCAACACCAGTGCATAAACAGCCGCTTCTGTGACAATGAGAGCTAGTCCCATTGAACAATGCCACGGTTGTATCCTGCTGCATTCGGTGACCGCAGACTCTGAGGCAGTTTGGCCTTGGAGACTCTTGGCCTGATGGATCTTGCTGCGCATTGCAGGCTTGTCATTTTAATCAAGTATTGCATGTTGCTGCATCTGGCAGGGTTTCTAGCCAAAATACCCTGGAGGGTTTGGGTTAACTGTTTAGTGTGGGCCCAGTTTGACAGCCAATATCACAAACATTACTCTGTCTGGTACCCTGTATCACATACCTGTTTCTTCTTGCGGTTGAAGTCTGCCTCTAAGGGAGCCACTTCCACGGCTTGTTCGTCGGACACGCCGTCGCCGATGCCGGACTCACACAGCTCATAATACAGCTTGTTCAGCATGCTGTGCAGACGCTTAGCTGGCTTCTGTTAATTTTAAAATACAAAACGATAAAATTCGAAATTAAAAAATGTGATCTTACTTGAGAACTGATCTCCGAAAGACACACTCCGTTATGGGTACATGTAAACCTAGTTTCATCAAATTTGAACCAAACGCTTGCTGTAAAAAAAATGAATTCATAGAGAGAACACTAGCGATGGTGTAACTCTGATCCTTGAACCTAAACCCCTTGAGTGATTTACTAGGAACCTTCCTCACCCTTGCAAAATCAAACACCATATGGTAAACTCAACCACCCAAACTGTTGGACTCTGATTATGGTGGTATGCCTAACCCCATGTAAAGCACAATAAATGAACTAGAGCAGTACTCACTCCAGAATCAAACCAAACACGCAGTTGGATTTTGAAGTGATGGGGTGATTAGTGTTAAAAAAAATAATAATAGGGCTCGCTCAATGACGGCCATTTATGTAGGAGAACTGCAACTGCGTATTTTACGCAATCAAGCAAGCATTGTGCAGTGTTCAAAATGTTCCAAACACGCGCGCTTGTTGCTTGAAATGTGTTCGAAATACGACGCAGCCGATGCGCGTTATGCAAGTTGACGCTCAAAATGCCGATGCACGTGGATGGTATGTAGGAAATTACGTCATTTGAACGAGACCTATAAGTCCTACACAATATGTATTCCACACTTCCAGACTGTTTTTTGGCTTTTAAGGTCCATTTCCATGAATTGTTTAAACTTGAAATGCAAATTGAAACCTTACCTTTGGCAAGATTTTCCACGTTACAGGCTTCCTCTCTTCAGATCTGAATTAGAAGAAAACAAAGAAATGAGATTTTACAATTGCTGTCCTCTTGATATTTTAAGGTTTGCCAAGGAAAAAAACACCCTTCCAGCTACAGACTACTAAACCATCACCTCCGTTACCGAGAAGTTTGATCAGAGCATCAGAACACCGACACCAGCCCCAATCTACAGACACCTGGGAAGACTGTCATGCCATTTGCAGAATGTGAACGGCCTAGAGCAGTAAAGTGTTTGGCAATTAAAGAGTGATAAGATACAAATGTAGGTGTCATTCTACCCACTGGTCATTTACAGAAAGTTTGACAAGAGTCCCTCGCAAGTCTATCACAAGCCATCCTATCCCAAGTCACGCCACAAGCCACAAAAATCAATAATGGCGAAGGCATTCCTTGACATTTTTCAACCCTATTCACTTCTGACTAAGGTGCCATCTGATATGTAACGGGGCTTGTGATTTGACTTGAGATAGACTTCAGTACACTCTGTGACCTAGCAACCCGAAAACTGAATTTCAATTCAGCAACCTTAAAATCGCAATACAATAATTTTTATGATGGCAAACTTTGTGATCGCCCAATTCCACTATCAAGCTTTTGCAAGTTCTTTTTCGCATCACAAAAGCATCCCACCAAAACTATGGCATTATCTTATATGATTACAGATTCTTAATATAAAAAAAAGAGACTTTTAGCCGGCAAATACATACACTGATGATTCCATGGGCAGTTTATGACTTGGAGGGAATAAAATGAACACAGAATGAAATGTGACAATGAAATATGAGAACAAAAAAAAAAAAAAAAAAGAGGTGTAAAATTACATTCAGCCAATGGCAATAAATTAGACTGCAAGAGCATTAATAAAGCAAAAGACAGCTCAAGTTTTTATTGCCTTCAGTCATTTTTGTTCAAACAGTTTTCAGGTTTACTTTCACCTTCCTTGAAGCCATACTCAAAACAAAATGTGACAAGAATAGTGAAGGATAATGTAGGTTTAACTAAATTCTTTTCAAAAGGCATTAAGAAAATGTACTTCGCACGTCAAAATAAATAAAACAAAATAAAACAAAATAAAACAGAAAAGGACAATTGTAATATAATACAGAAAGCGAGAAAGGGGACCACGGATTGAGAAATCAGTCGTTTAAGAGTGTGCAACCATAAGACTTACTGCAGTATGCTGTTTGTGTCGATATCCAGGCACGTGGCATCTGTCGGAGGCTCGTACATGTCAAAGTAGCGTGAATCTACGCCGATGATGACAGGTAACGGGGCGCTGATGACAGCCGACAGGCTGAGTGGGCAGAGGGGAATGTAGGGACACTGCCACATGAAGGGGAAGATCATCTGGATAGGAGAGACGCACGAAAAAAAAAATTATGGATAGGGTTAGCGGAAAATAAAGTCTGGGAAAGAGTTCCATACTGGGCCACCACTCATATTCCCTCATGTGATCTAAAAAGTACCAAAAGTTGTGAATCTGATGAAGAAAGACTATTTAAGGAGTGCAAACATTCTTCAAATTCTTTAACTTTATCTGTCATGGCCCATAGGCTTAGTGCAGGAGGTCTGAGTGGTGGCCCAGTATGGAATTCTTTCCAAAGTCTGTCCTGAGCCCATATGGGCCATTAGGCTGGTGTTTATCTCAGGTTTGTTTGGTGTAAAATGACTGAGAATATTTCTATTCCCCCTGGATGGGATGCCAGTGTATCACAGCTTACTCCCCAATTAATGCCGGTACCCATTTATAGTCCTGGGTGGAGAGAGGCAGGTGTGGATTAAGTGCCTTGATTAAGGACAAAACATACGGCAAGCAGCTGGATTTGAACCCCGTGATCATGAGTCACGAACATTAACTATTACCACCTCCCCTCCCCCTCCCCCTTCCTCACCTGGAAGTCTGTTCAATGCTCTGACTGCAAAATGGGGGACACCAAAAATATAAACAAATGTTGAACATGTTCACAGGCAAACCTACCGCGGCCACTGCTTCGGCCACCCCCGTGAGTAAGGCCGGCCGGAGTGAATGCAGCAGCAACTTGTGTTCCAGCAGCACAAACGCCAGCATGTTCATGCTGTTCTCTGGGGCCAGGTTGCGCAGCATGGCACAGAAGGAGGCACCGCTGAGGGGCATGGGAGAGGTCTGGGGCTGGGCTAGGATCAGGGAGTCGTGACCAAGCTAAGAGGTACAAAAAAAAGACAGGAATTATTTCACGATGATTTCGTGATTTCATACAAACAGATGCATTCTCTCTGCGTGATCCCCGCAAATTCTTAAGTTTGCAGCATTGCTACTGTTGCTAGCATCATACAATGTAACTTTCGAGTGTGATCCCTGGCTGTATGGCATATACCGGTTTATGGCTTCTGAATAGTACCCTGATCAAAGAAATTTTACAAATTCTGAGACAGCCAATGAAGGGTGGGATAGCTCACTTGGTAGACTGCCATTATGGTATTCAAGTCCCCTCAACTCAGACAATATGAAAATATGATCAAATCAATTTATCCATACCAGAAAAAAAGTAAAATGCATGTCGATTCAGGTCTCTGTTAAATAATCTTAATAAGCATTGTATTTGAAATCAAAAGCGAGTTTAATTATTATTGGATATATGAAAAAGGATATCCATCATACGTGGACTGGAGTTTGGTTATATTGAAATAATCCAACAGAAAACATCAGAATATATTGTGGGCTTTTTAATTTTTAAATATTTTAATCCTCCTGCTGTCTGAACAGTCACAAACAGTCAAAAACAACAATCCTTTTTCCCTGCCATGCCTTTTACACAGGCTAGTCACCAACAGTCAGATCATATTTCAAGCAAGCACTGTGACTAGTCAAATTCAGGCAACCAAGAGAAGCAGGCAAGTGGTTGCACAGCTGGCTCATCACCTCCACTACTAGACAAAGCACAGCTGTATCAATTTACATAAACAGTCACAGCCAGTCAATCCTGCTACATGTATATAAAGGCTGGGAGCTGTTAACTGTAAAAACAATCACTTGATTGATTTTGACTGAAAAGGACAGCTTGACACAGAATGTGCATTTTGCATAGGAGTGTTAAATATCTTATTTGCCAAAGCAGGCTGAATATTGACAAAAAAAGACAATTTGTGATGATAAACAAAATACACAAGGCGAACCAGTACATTTAAATGATGCCATGTTGTAACGGGTGATAAAGAAAACAACAAAGTTGAGCCATCAGATGCTATATTATCCAAATTCCAAACTGCTAACTATTTCGTATGTTATGTCTTCTTCAGTCGTTTTCATACACGCGTCCCATACTGTTTATCCACCTCACCCCAACCTCCGAAAGTAATGTCTAAAGCAATGTCAATGTTGAAGCATTAGACACAATGTGACAGGTTTTTCTGGACCACTGGCATTTCTGCACACCCAGTAATTGTCGTGCAAAGACAGCCTAGCCTCAAAAGCAAACAGCGATGACAGATTCGTTTCAACCGTTCATTGATAACGCGAAGTGAGGAACTAAGTTAGATCCAGAGAGCTAGAGCAGATGCTTACCTCCATGAGAATTCTTGGCCGCTGCACGGTGGGGAAGGGGACTTCGCTCATGAAGTGAGCGATGTGTCTGAAATGACAGAAAAATGGAGGAAAGTCAACACATATATTGATGGGATACATGTTCAATTAAAAAAGTTCCAAGGCTGACAGACAGGACCATTGACTCTAAATGTGACAATCTGGCATGCGTAGGGATTTAGTGACTTACACATACTGTCATTCTATAAATTTGGGGTCCACTTTTTTTCCTGTCCCTGTTACATCTGACATCTATGATTTTATAATTCTGATGCACGCCTTAGTGTAGTCGTCCTCCAAGAGTGACTATGAATAGCAAACTTGTAACCAACCCAGCAAATAAACCATTGTAAAGTACCGGTAACAGGGACAGGTAAAATGTCACACTTTGGACCACAAATTTATAGATTGACCAACGCACAAGACTGTTATACTGTCATTGAAAAATGAAAGGACACGATAGAATTAATACACAATTTTACCCAACTCGTCAAAAAAATAACATGAAATGCAAGATTGGAAAGAAATCTCATGACTTTTGATACTACAGATACTACATGTACCTTTCCTGGAGGCATTTGTATTAATTGTATCACTTGCTATGCGCAGTACGGTAATACTAATTATATGACATTCAGACAACATATTGTAATTATGCATACATGTAACAGGAATTTATGCATGCGTAAAAAAAAACTTGTGACATATGGAACATACTCACAGGTGACCCATTTCAGTATGTGTGAACGGAAATTCTAATACAACAAAACATTTTTTTCGATCAATGTACATTTGTAAAAATGTCTAAACAGAACACTTCAACCATGAGTGTTTTTCGTAGCCTTTGGCAGCATCACGTACATGTCCAACTTAATATTCAGTGTTTGTGTGTCAAGCCAACATCAGCCAGGAGACCCGGCGCTAATGGGGCAACACGCTTTGGGAGCTACGAGGGACATGACTAGCATCATCAAAGCAGGCTGGCTTGTTATTCTGACATTTAAAACTGTGTGCCAGAGTGTAACAGGTGCATATTATAACACTCAGCATACTTCAAAAAAAATCTACATTGTATTTTTTTTTTTTTTTTTAAAGGAAGGCGACTTTTCAAGAGACTTTCGGAAAAGACGTGTACGTTGAATTTTTGTCTTGCCCATTTTTGAGTTCCTGTATCCCCAATTCCATGGACTTTGTAGAGTTTGAAACCTCTAATGACTACATCCCTAAAGAAGCGTTCCCCATGCTTTTTTTGAGTTTCATCCCAAAAAACAGATTCCTTTTCTGAATTGCTATTTTTCTAGCAATGGAGAAAGATATTCACTTTTGAAAGAGACATCAACTGGAAAAATTGGTCCATGTTTAGTTGTTGAATATTACTTTACAATTTCGATTTGTTGGCTGCCAGACAATAAATGCATTCTCACGGGGTAGGCTGGTTCCAACCCCTCAAACACTATCGATAATGTATGGACTGGGAATTCCAAGAACATGATCAGTTGTAATGAAAACTACATGTACTTTGTTAGCTTTTCTGACCAAATGTTATGAGGCACAGCTTCTACTGATGTGTCATCTGATTTGTCTGTATCCGTTGCATGACTTGAACTTAAGCAGAGAGTTTGGCAGTAAACGTTGCTGAATATTGAATATTATTCATGTTGAATGACGTCAAGTTTACTTTGAACTCGCATTGCCATTCTTGTAAAGTATGGATTGGTATTTCTTTTTATTGAATCTCATCCATGACGACCGATTCATTCGGCCCGACGTTAGATTACATAATATACATCTCAAGAGGTTTTCTACATGGTAACAAGGGAACATCGAGCTGAACAAATCAAGATTTATACACGAGTCAAACTTTAACCTTTCAAAACAATTACATGTAAGTGGATTTCGCCACTGATCGTAAGCCTCTGGCTGAACTGGCTACTGCGTGCTCTGTATAGCAGGCGAGTTGGATATAGGATGTGTACACTGTGAGATGGGGATGGGGGGGGGGGGAAGCAGGTTAGGGGTTTAGGCACCAGGGCATTTTGGTTGTAGCCTTTTCTGTAATTGGATCAAGGCATTCTGAGTTTATCGATCGTAGCGCTAGGCTGAGGGGGGATTTGGGTAGCATCGTTCATCAGAGCACCGTGATCGATGTCGGCTGATATTCAACCGGTGGGGCCAAATAAAGGAACCTAGGCATCTTTTGGCTACATCTACAAATAATCTACCTAAAAGTACAATAAAACGCATTTAGATAACCGAGGCTCAGACATTTTCCATTCTTTAATGTGCTCTTTGCTTTTATCCATTTTAAATATAATAATTATTATACAAACAAACTTAGCAGTGTTGTTGACAGACGTTTATGACAAAAACTGTTTTGAACAGTTTCAAAAATTGTATTTAAATAATTGGAATCTAAATTATTTCAGTGCTTTGGGTGATAAGATTTTGAGTTAAATTTTCTGCTTTTTTCTTATAATTTTTTTTTTTTTTTTTCACTCTCAAAAGTGTTAATTCTATTGTTTCGGTAAGATTTGTTTTTTCCTTTTTGACATACTGAATCACTCCAAAAAACATCAGCTGCCAGGTCAATTTTCCGGCTGTTATTTCTTTTTTCTGTCATTCGGGCTAATCAAACGCTCATCGAAGGCGCGTGAACGTGCAGGGAGACGGTCGCACGACGCTCGAGTGTTAATGACAAGCAGAATGGGAGTCCGCGTAACATCGCGTATCATCACGTCAGCGATTTTATCCCGAGTGACCTTTGACATGGTCTATTTCATCGAGATACCGAACTAGCTTATTCTGGGGTGATATTAAGCAAAGCAAAATTTCTTTTCTTTTTTGAAAACATAGGCTACATGTAGTATGAGTTCACATACTTCAGTGCTAAAGTTCTGCAACATTAGCTTGTTTGACTTACTAAGAACAGTGCTACCGGTATTTTGCTTTTTCCAACATGTCCAAGGAACCAAAAATTGGTCCAACTTTATCTAAGGCCAAAAAAAATAAGTCTCCGGTTTCTGGTATGGAGCTTGCCCAAAAAGTGGTGCGGCGACGCGGCTTTTTTTATTAGCGCAAATATACGGGAGTCCAGAGAGGCCACATAAAGCTTATTCTCGATCATCACCCCATCTAAACATACGTTAAAATTGTGAAGCAGCAGGATTCCAGTCAAATCAGTGAGTTTGGTGGTTTTGAGACATCATCTTTCATTGAAAAAAAACTTTTTCATTTTGCCGACGCGCATGGTTACGGCGACGTGCGCGCATACCAGAAACCGGAGACTTTTTTTTTTTCGCCTAACCTGCGCAGCCAAGTATCAGTCGCCCGTTGAAACCAATGAAAAAGCGCCACAGATGTCAATCTTGGAAATACTGTGTGCCGAGATTGTTCCATCTTGAGGGTTAAGTAGTTTGCATATGATATGAATGTTTTAAGTTGTTGTTTTTTCTTAAGTTGTCTTCTTCTTTTTTTTGATTTGCTGAAATTCCCCTTAAGCTGTCGCCAGTATCAGCCCATGTAATATCCACATCCCACGGCCTACCCATCAGGCGCGATGGATCTCAATCAACATTGACAATGTGTTTGGATTGGCAATTTGGGTCCGAGAGATACGCATGCATATGGATGTCCTCCAAACTAGTGTTTGCAATCAGCGAGGTACGATACACCAACCATTCCCTGGAGTGGCTTTCTGAAGGATCTTTGGCTAACAAGACCAGGCTTGTAAAAATACATGTAGAGCTGATGTGTATTAAAGGGAATATACGTGTACATCATTTGCTTTTGCTGTAATTTTCAGAAATGGATGGAATTGGGGGGTTGGAAATATATAGCAAATATAGTTACACTGACTTTTTTGAGGTTTTGGGTTCAAAAATGCTATAAAAACCGGGAAAACAATCATTTTCCTGTAGTCTGGTTCCCAGACTCCATTTAAGAAGAAACAGAGCAGTTTATATACATTGGGGAATTGTAAGGTCAGGGAACCAGTCTAGCTGGCTTGTACCCGTTCATAGGTGTGTAATCGATTGCAAACAAGTGCGATGGTCAATTGGGGCCAGTATTTGAAAAAAAGCCAGTTTTTTCCAACGCTGGTCGGCCGATCAGCGTTGGAAATTGATACAAAAATACCACTTTTCTTGAAAATGACAGTATACCAGGTGCCATGATTTTACAGGATGCTTTACACTGTCATTCACTAACAGTCCAGCAAGGTATTTCAAGATGATTTGGTAGTTTTATTTTTTGATGTTTGCAATTGTTGTATTTTCCCTTTAAAGACGCGTTCCCCCATGCTTTTTTCAAGTTTCACATTAAAAAAATACATTTGTTTTTTTTCAATTGCTATATTCCTAGAAATATATAAGTTTGTAAATTTTGAATGAGATATCGAACGAAAGAATCCACCGAGGTTTAGTTATTGAATCATTTCTTTAAATTATTTCTTCAATTATTTCTTGGAATTACTGGCGGCCAGACAATAGTTGCTCTCGCAAGGCGGGTTCATTTGTGTGCAAAATGAAAGCCCTTTGCAGCGGGCTGTAGATGCCAAAAATCTTAATACACTTGGGGTTTTTTTGGTTGAAACAAAATATAGGCCTACAAATTTAAATTTTATAAGGAGAAAAAAAAATCAGTTCTTTGAAGAGCACCGGGTATACATCTTTAAGCTAGGAGGGAGAATGTCTGTTGGCCTGGAAGATTGCCAAGTTCTACACGACGATGAGTCGAGCTCTCTTGGCGATGTTGCCAAATAACCTTGTCTAAACATTGTTTTGCTCCGAGACCAACACTGACAAACCGTGATCTTGTCACGTTCCTTATGTACACATGTACATGTCAGGCATGCAACTGGGAATCAAGAGGAAAAAACCAAGGAAATTCCAAACCACACCAGACTTTGTACAGTGTTTTTCCATTTGTAATGGCATACTTGGGTAGTCAAAAACGAGGAATTCAGCAGACCCAAGGAAAAGTTGCATGCCTGACATGTACATGCAGGTGTGGTATGTGCTACGAAAAAAAATATTACTGTAGATTGTGAAAGTGTGGTCCAAGGCCAGCAGGGGACAATTTCACAGAATCGTTAAGCACAGAAACTTGCTAAGCATGGAAAATATCTGCTTAGCCAAAACGGGCAACCGACCAAAATGTGCTGCTGTAAATATTGCCTGTGACTGGTTCTCTGCTGATTTTTGCTTAGCACACTAATTTGTTAAGCAGTTATTTTCTGCTTAGCAGCTTCAGGAAATTGAGTACACTGACATATTCCATGTATTTTCATACATTTTGTGTATTAGACTGTGTCCAAATTACTTGGATGCGGCTGGAAATAACACACAGATCTATGGGAAGTGGCTGCAGCCACTACCATAGGCGCTTGTGTGATTTCAAGCCGAAACCAAGTAATTCGGACACAGCCTTGAACATTGTTCAACAATTTCAACAACAGAGGTTCCCCATTCTGTCAGATCCTGAAAAAAAACATAAAATTAAAGTACTGCCTCAACGAGACAGTTTTGCCACAAAAATGCAACAGATTATCAAAGGTTACTGTCAAGTGTTCAATCACTGAAATATTACTCTAGTCATTAATCACGATTTTCTTATTTCCGTATTTCTTTTTTCTTTTTCTCCATCTCGAAATGTTCTCGGAAGCTGCGGGCCAATGCATTTGTGTTCGTGCATGTGTGACGTGATGTGCCATGTAATTTCTGGAAGGAGTAGTGTTTTCAGTATAAACATCAGGATTTGGACCCTAGTGACCCGCTTTTCCAGTACTGCATGAATTGGTAGGCAGTCAGTGCAGACCCATTAAAGGGAATATACATCATTTGCTTTTGCTGTAATTTTCAGAAATGGATGGAATTGGGGGGTTGGAAATATATAGCAAACATAGTTACACTGACTTTTTTAAGGTTTTGGGTTCAAAAATGCTATAAAAACCAAGAAAAACAATCATTTTCCTGTAGTCTGGTTCCCAGACTCCATTTAAGAAGAAACAGAGCAGTTTACATATATTGGGGAATTGTAAGGTCAGGGAACCAGTCTAGCTGGTTTGTACTCGTTCATAGGTGTGTAATTGATTGTAAACAAGTGCGATGGTCAACTAGGGCCAGTATTTGAAAAAAAGCCAGTTTTTTCCAACGCTGATCGGCCGATCAGCGTTGGAAATTGATACAAAAATACCACTTTTCTTGAAAATGACAGTATACCAGGTGCCATGATTTTACAGGATGCTTTACACTGTCATTCACTAACAGTCCAGCAAGGTATTTCAAAATGATTTGGTAGTTTTATTTTTTGATGTTTGCAAATGTTGTATTTTCCCTTTAAGGGCCTGAGTGACGAGGTGATTGATCGCATTGCAAGGCTGTGGCTGACGTTTAGAGAGACATGAGCATTTGTTGAGCTGCTTTCCACAGCTAAAAATGAGACCAAGTAACAACCCAAAACTTACCGTTCTATGGGTATCGTGTGTGGGCCGGAGAGCGACAACCTGTAGATGAATGTCAGGAACTTCTTGAAGGCATCAAAGAAGGGCCACCTGGACAGGAGGCAGACGCACTTGTTGGTGTGGACGCTGTAGGTCAGCTTGGTGTTATTCTTCTTGAACGGCTTGAGGCCCAGGTCCTTTTGTTGTTGAGGGGTAAGTTTCTCCTCAGGGTAGCCTTCGTAGAAGGCGACCGCGGCGCCGTAAAACTGTCGGGCAGGAATTCAAAATAATTAACCTTTGCTAGCGAGAATCACTTTATCACAGTGTTGTAGTCAAACTGTCCACTGAAAGTCTGGTCTCGAAGTAACAGGTGATGAACAATAACAAAGGAATGCCTTTGAAACAGTTCATTTGAAGAGTTTCTGAATGGATGACTTGTGATTGACTTGTGAGGACTTGTGCATTTCAGCCAGCCTCATGTCGACCTGCAATTTGCTTGCACCGTGACGGAGCTACCCTTGCTCAAGGCATTCATCACTTGCTGGCAAAGAACGAAAAGCATTTTGTAGATGCCATCAGGGACAGTAACGATGAATGCCTTGACCAAGCCTTGTTCTGTCACGGTGCAAGCAAATCGCAGGAGGCCGGCTTTAGATCAACAATAACAAAGGAATGCTTTCGTCAGTTTTTTGAGAACAGCTTCCAACTTGACTTGGTACCAGATGGACTTGTGATGGACTTGTAATGGACTTGTGAAGGACTTGTGAAGGACTTGTGATGGACTTGTGATGGACTTGTGATGGACTTGTGATGGACTTGTGATGGACTTGTAATGGACTTGTGATGGACTTGTGATGGACTTGTGATGGACTTGTGATGGACTTGTGATGGACTTGTGATGGACTTGTGATGGACTTGTGATGGACTTGTGATGGACTTGTGAAGGACTTGTGAAGGACTTGTCATGAACTTGTGAAGGACTTGTGAAGGACTTGTGAAGGACTTGTCATGGACTTGTAATGGACTTATGAAGGACTTGTGATGGACTTGTGAAGGACTTGTGATGGACTTGTGATGGACTTGTGATGGACTTGTGATGGACTTGTGATGGACTTGTGATGGACTTGTGATGGACTTGTGAAGGACTTGTGAAGGACTTGTCATGAACTTGTGAAGGACTTGTGAAGGACTTGTGAAGGACTTGTCATGGACTTGTAATGGACTTATGAAGGACTTGTGATGGACTTGTGATGGACTTGTGATGGACTTGTGATGGACTTGTGATGGACTTGTGATGGATTTGTAAAGGACTTGTTATGGGCTTGTTATGGACTTGTTATGGACTTGTGATGGACTTGTAAAGGACTTGTGATGGACTTGGGATGGACTTGCGATGGACTTGTGATAGAACTGTTATGGAACCAACTACAACACTGCTTAAAGGGAATATACATCATTTGCTTTTGCTGTAATTTTCAGAAATGGATGGAATTGGGGGGTTGGAAATATATAGCAAATATAGTTACACTGACTTTTTTTAGGTGTTGGGCTCGAAAATGCTATAAAAACCAAGAAAAACAATCATTTTCCTGTAGACTGGTTCCCTGACTCCATATAAGAAGAAACAGAGCAGTTTACATACACTGGGGAATTGTAAGGTCAGGGAACCAGTCTAGCTGGCTTGTACCCGTTCATAGGTGTGTAATCGATTGCAAACAAGTGCGATGGTCAATTGGGGCCAGTATTTGGAAAAAAAACAGTGTTTTCCAACGCTGGTCGGCCGACCAGCGTTGGAAATTGATACAAAAATACCACTTTTCTAGAAAATGACAGTATACCAGGTGCCATGATTTTACAGGATGCTTTACACTGTCATTCACTAACAGTCCAGCAAGGTATTTCAAAATGATTTGGTAGTTTTATTTTTTGATGTTTGCAAATGTTGTATTTTCCCTTTAAGCGTATCAATTATGTGCACTTAATTGATATCTTTGATGGTTAGACTCAGTGCACAATTACCCTTTCACTTTCAGCCGTAACAAAGAAAAATGAAGGGAAAGTCATTAATGCATTGCCGACTGACACTCACGCAAAGACACTGCTGCTTTGTGCTCTTTTACAATCAAATATGTCAGGCGTACTCCACGCTTATGCACATACACCAGTGTGCGCATGTAGAGCCCTCCAAAGCATCTACTGATGCACAAAGTCCATTGTCAAGTCACTAGTTATCAAGTCTCAAGACAAGTGATCAGCACTTCAAATAAGCTTCAACCAATGATATTCCTTTCCCCACGAAAGTCTTATACTGTAATATCGACGTTCTTATAAAAAGACTTGGGAGGGTAGCCTACCTTTCCTCCGGTGCTGTCCGTCAAGACAAACGTGGAGAAGACCGGCAGCGGGTGGTGGCGGGCGGTGGACCAGCACTCGATGGTGGCACCCAGCGGCATGCAGAAACGCGCGATGGACTCTGGAAGGGGAAACTCCTCATCGTCTACCAAGGGGTAGCGATTTAGGATACCTGAGGGTAGTGACAAGCAGTAGATGTAAACAGTTGGATAAGGGTTCGTTGGTACTTAGTGACTATTCGTATTGTTTGATCAGTCACAGACAGTCAAACCTATCTTCCACTTCCTCTGCCATGCATTTGTGTACAGGCTAGTAAAAAAAAAACAGTCAGATCACATTCTGTGACCCGTCAAATTCCATCAACAGACAAAAGAGGTAACTGGTTGGTACATGTACAGCTGGCATATCAATCACCTGCAGTCAAAGCATGGCACTATCAAATTAACAAGGCAATTCCTAAACTGATAAAAACAGTCGCTTGAACGATTTTGACTGCTGTGATGGTGAAGCTGAATTTGCCGGCCAGAGAGGGAGGGGTTAGTGTAAAACACAAATCAATATGAGGAAAGTAAAATAATTGCACAGACTGTTTTTTCAGAAAAACGTAATTTGTCAGAACAGGTACACGTACATGTATTTATTGGCCTTTGTGATACCCAGTATACTGCCAAAGAAGATGGTCCTGTTGTGGGGTCTTCTTGTATTTTGGTGCTAATGCCAATCGGAGAGGTGAAATTACAGCTAAGGGTATACATGTGTTCTTAATTAGTGCTATTGGCAATAATTATATGTAGCATGGGCCACCAAACATTTGCCTTCAATCTCTAGAAGTGAACTCCTTGTATGCACTGTCATTTTTTTTAATGTCCTTTTTAACATTAACCCATCAACTTTGGGGTCATTTAGAGTCCTTTAGCGAATCTTTTCAAAATCGCAAGCACTTGTTTATTTCATGAAAGATTTCAAATGTGGTTACTTTTCATGTTGTGATCTGAAACAAGAGCCTGACTAGATGTAACGTTTCGTCATGAAACCAATTCATCAAGTCCTATCACATACATGTACCATATTTCTTTCTCCATCAGGGTAATTTATAGGTGTCAAGGCCATTACACCTTTTTCCCAATCTGCAATGTAAATTATTACAAATTACATACGTACACATGTACCTGCATTTTTAATTTGTAATACTCATATATTCTGCCGACTAAAGACACTTTGCCATTATCTCAGGAGAAATCAATACAATTTCCCAGTTCTATCTTTGATAAACTGGATGCTAATATCAACCCCATTTAAATGGTATCCATTTCCCAAACAGAATCGTTCAATGCTAATCCCTTTCCTATCTCAATCAATCAAAGCCATTTCTTTTCTAATCAGAACCAATTCAGTATTATTTTTTTTCTATTGCCACCCTTATCAGCAGGATGCGACATAAGTAGTGACATCAATGAGGAAGAAGATGTCCCAGGACAAGTTTCAACAATAAATAAAACTGCTAAAAATACATGCGCGTGGCACAAGGAAATACACAAATCACGCAATGCAAACTCTAACTGGAACAGAAACTATGTACTGGCAAGACCTTGCTGGTGTCTGTGCTGTTATCAGTGAAAGCGGTAGTGCAACGTACAAAGCTTAAAGGGGCTATGAGATTAATTTCACACTAAACCACAATCTGCGCAAATATACAACTGTGCCAGTATGAAATATAAACAGGGCAATTTTTCAGTTTAAACTTCTTCTTTTTTTAAGTGTATTTTCCCCCTTATTTACTGATACAGTGTCCAAGCTACTCCCTGACATCTGACACTGCTGCACGTATCTAGACCCAACCCAAACATGGAAGCATCTTTTGCATGTTACTTGGTCCACATTAACCAGTATAAGTAGTAATGTCAACATTTTTAAACCATTCCTGTTTCAAGAGATTAGGAGGCTAAAATGATCTGAAATGTTGCTCACCAGACTTGGTAATCTACTACAAAACCTTGATTAAGCAATTCCAATGTTATGAAAGGCAGTGTAATGTCCATGCCAGAGCCGATTAACCATGATATCTAATGAATGATTTAGAGAAATGATCCAAAACTCCTAGTCTGTAATCTCCTTGACCATCACTAGATGATGGATGTATTAGATTTGAAAAAATGCATTTTTAGGTTTATTCACTGAGCTCTTAAAAGCTCTGTCACGGACATTACATGTACATAACGCTGGAATAAGCCATTTGCGAGTGAAATTTGAATAAAATCTGGAATGCCGACTTAATCCAATGCTTTACACGTTTTAACTTTGCATTCTCCTGACCAAAAAGACTGTTACTATATCACGTGATTCGGGGCAAGCAACCATCAGCTCCGGCATGGTTTGGTGTCTTTGTGCCATTCTCACCCATTGTGAACAATGTCTTGGTGCTGAGCATCTCTTACGTAACTATGCAGGAGCTTGCCCCGAATCATGTGATTAGCAAGAGTGTCTTTAGCAAGAGTGTCTTTGGTTCAAAGTTAAAATGTGCCAAGCATTCTGAGCAAGTCAGTGTACTAGATGTTTTTCAAATGTAAATCCCAAAGGGTATAGGTTACTCACAAATGGCTTATTGCAGAAATAAACAAAGAAAGCTCAAATTTGGATCCCATTCTTTAACAAAATAAACTTCTGCTTAAGATGGCATAATTATTTTTATGAATATAAGAAATTTACATCTGCATAAAAACCAAAAAGACCAAAAATTTAAATGAACAGGACAAAAAGGTTTAATGCAACTCTTCATTTTGAAAAAAATCCTACTGCATGGTCCTTTAACAAGTTGATATGGCATTTAGATATTGCATTATCTCACTGGAACCATGAACCCTTAGGCCATTAGGACAGATAAACAGGGCTCTCCGATAATGACACCGTTTATATTGCTGGGCCCTCAGGGAAAGAAAACAACTTAAAAGATATCATGTGTTTATTTCAGAAGCCATCTCAATGTTTGCAAGAGTATCAAACACATGTTCAAATTAAAGCCTTTGAAAGAACACATTAAAGTTGAGTTCCCCGTGCTATTTTCGACTTTCATCCCGAAAAATAGATTCCTTTTCTAAATTGCTATTTTTCTAGCAATACAGCAGTTTTTCACTTTTTAATGAGATATCGACCAACAAAAATCGGCCCATATCTAGTTATTGAATTATTACTTTACAATTTTGAATTATTGGCTGCCAGACAATGATTGCATTTTTTGCAGGGTAGGCTGGTTCTCGCCAGCATCAGTAATGTACCGACTGGGAGTCGTTCTGCTTGCAAAGCCAATCTGTTTGTGCTACGCACCTTTAAAGGTATAGTCCATCATTTGTAATTTGTGTATTTTGTTCCTTTGAAGCAACAAAAGTGCTCAAAATCTAAAGAAAGGTGCTGAACAACTAACCTGAAGAAGTATATTCAAGAAAAACAACATTCTAGGATCTCAATTTCAAATCAAAAGTTGCTGAATCATGTTTTGATTTGAACCTGAATTCAGCATCCGAGACACGTTCTCAATGAGCCGATTGCAGCTACGCGATCAGATGTCACGCATGATCCGACAAATTAAAGCAACTACGCGCGCGTGTGTGTCGTGTCAACGCTGGCACGCGCTTCGGTTCAGCAAGGTTCACAGCAATCATGCTGCCTAGCAGTTTACAAAATCTTGGCTTCAGTCTCTGGCTTTGTGATTTAAGCCTCCCAACTAGATGGACACCACAGCAATATTGGTCCATTCTCTGCTGCAAAGACACCAAATCATAAAACTTTTCCATGTGGCAGGATTCTTCTGAATCTTAAGCTAGAGATGAAACTGAAGCCAGGGTTTTCCTAAACTCCCTAGTCACAATCCTTAGAGCATACCTGACTGGTAGGCCAACGAGTTGCCTCTCACTGCAGACTTCTTGTAGCAGAGGTAGACGTCCGAGCCCACCATGCTACCTTTGTTCAGGTTCTTGTTGATCAGGCAGAAGGCATGAGGCGGCGTCTCCCCCTTCATGAGAAACAAAATTAACTTCTATTATTGATGATGCTAATGCAAAACGACTTTATGGTCCTTTCCAGAATCAATCGCTGAGCATCATCCACACTACACTAGTAAGCCACAGGTTTTGGGTTTGTTTGAGCAGCGCTCATGTAATCTTGTGAAGTTTTCCACACAAGCCCCCAGAAAGCAATTTTGTCAGGGAAGGGCAAAGCCCAATATTAAACTTACATTTTCTTTGTGACAGACATGATAAATTCTATTAAAAACCAACGATGCAATACTCAATGTCAAATTGGATTGGAATAGGCCAGTCAGGCAAGCCAAGATGTTTGCACTAGTAAGCAGGCTTTCAAATATTTATCGCAAGCTCTCTGACAACACTAAGAATACAGTGCATATTTAATCGTGGGTTTTGTCATTCATCAACATTCATTTTTGTAATGTCTATATACACAGTGCAGTCCGAGAGTTGGCGAGAAAATCTTAACAAGACTACTGGGGTGGGACTCAAGCTCAGGACCTCTTGCTTACTAGTGCAGATGTCTTAACCACTTGTTGGAGGGCATATTTATTTCGGTAGGATGTACATTTTTGCTGGACCCGAAGAGCGAGCCTACTGTCTTCTTACTGACTGATTGACTGACCGACTGAGTCACTGAGTATAAACAATATCCTGCACTGAAACTCTCAGGTCCAGCTTGGCTATGCAAGACAAGTCTGGTTATTAATTGGTTTTGCCCTTTACCGATGTGTTCAGTGCTTATAAAAATTGGTGATTGGCAAAACCTAATATCTAATAACAAATTCTGACCTTGTTTGTGAGGATGACACAGATGTCGATAACGGCCAGTGAGTTGTGGGGGGATGTCTCTGAGGCTCGCCGGTAGGTCAGATAGGCCCTCTGGCTGCCGACGCCTATCCTAGTGTTCACGTTGGCCGGGTTGCCGTTAGGCGTGGTGCTGACTATCTCACAGCCTGGCATGACTCTCTCCTTCCCTTCGTGGAGGATACTGAGAGGGGAGAAGAAAAATAATATAAGTCTGAAATTTTAGGGTTGAGACTTTTTGAAAGAAGTGATGGTTTCAACGCATCAAAAAGTGACAGACAGCGTATTTTCAATGCACCACAAATTGGCAGATCATCACTTCCTGTCCTCAATGGGTATTGTGTACAAGTACCCCTTCAACGGTAAGGAAAGGAGAGTTGGGGGAGACAACTTGGAAAGACATTCAAACACATTAATAATTGTTATTTTTTATAGCTTTTAGGCAATCCTGCAGGCCTGCTATGGTACAATTTTATGTTTCTTGTATTTTAGTTTCTTGTACATGAATCTTAGCCCTTTATATAAGCTTGTCCTTTTGCTCAGTTGCATTGATGTGATTTGTAATTTTAATGTAATGTTTGTAATATTGTATATTTTAATTGTCATGTACATGTATTTTAATGTTGCCTGAAATACTATCTACATGTAATAAAACAATAAATAAAGAAATAAATGCACACAATGGAACAGAAGAATACAATATCAGATGTGCTTATGACACACAGATCCCTTTTTCTCAAAGTCATATCTGTGTTGAGTGATCTGTTTTCCCAGAATGGCCCCACTTAGTAAATGACTCAAGTCAATTTACCATTTCAATTATGGCCTCTACCCTAATGGTCTATTGATCACAATGACAACCAGCACTTAGAGATCCAAGGTCACTTTCAATTCAGAAGGGATGTATTCATATACCGGTACATTATACATGTAGGTCTCTCTCAAAGAAGAACATAGCTGCACGCATTGCACGCATTGTGCAGTGTTGAAAATGTTTCAAACACGCGCGCTTGTTGCTCGAAATGCATTCAAAATACGACGCAGCCGATGCGCGTTATGCAAGTTGACGCTCAAAATGCCAATGCACATGGCTGGTCTGTAGGAAATGACGTCATTCGAGAGAGACCTATACTTGTAAGATGTAAGGGTTAAGAGTCATTTCGGAATTTTTTTTTTTCAAATTAAAGGTAAAAGCAAGTAATTTTGTTGCAATTTACCATTGCAGGGGGGAAGGGGCCTGACTAATTTTCCACGATTTGACTGTAAAACTTTATAAAAGCATTTGTAATACCTGGGTTTCATTTTGAATACTAACAAGAAAATGTAATGAAAATTTCAGATTTTGTGGAAAATGTAAGGTTGTTTTACAGAGGGTGCTGGGTTGGGGCAAAGTGGATTGAAGATATCTTAATAACAACAAAATAAAGACAACTGCCTTAATTATCACCATTGATCTATAAATAGATCAGCACCCTCAGGGAAACAGGCTAAACAAATCATTTTTGACCAGAAGTTGGCACCGACAGATACAGAAACCCACATCCTGCTACTGTACATGAAACATGGTCAGATCGTAACAGTCACTAACTGCTCCCAAAAAAATTCAAACAGCGGAATTGAGTGACTACGTAGCCAGGAGACTTCCAGATTGCAAAAAAATTCTAGGAATTTCACAAATCAGGATTTCCATTCTGAAGAATGCTTGAGGATTTTCGGAAATCGTGCGTTCCAAAAAGCAAAAATGGATTAAAATCAAGTAGCATACATACTTGGGCCAGGGAATGACAAAATTACATGTCGAAAAAATCTTTCCGCTCTTTAAGAAAGGCTTAAGTTGCACCTGGCAGTCCAGTTTCTATGGGTAATGGATACGCTCATGATCCTATGCTTATCTGATGTGCAAATATGCAAGTGTATCAAGCCATTCTTCCCTTGACTCTGAACAGTCAGTCAATTGACCACAACAAAAACGCGGCGGCCTGCCTAGCCGAGGGTTATTCCGGACAGGAAAGGCCAGGATTTCCTCCCCTTGATCATTGGGGTAAAAGAAGCAGAAGTCCAATTCTGTTGTCAGGCCTGTAGCCTTGAGGATATACACGTGTACTACATGTCAAATAAAAAAAAACATGTCCTACTTTTGATCTTAAATAACTCTGTTGTTTACCAATGGAATTAAACCAAAATTTCAGATCATGAAAACAGAGCATGACAAATTCTATGAAGCGATTTTCATCAGCTTTGTGTAAGGCGGGAGTGTGTAAACGCCATACGAAAAACAATACTCACTCTCAGAATCTGCTACTTTTGTCTGGGTGTCCTCTGATGTAGATACAGTGCTGGAGACGGTGGCAGAAGGTGTTTGATGCGGCCAATAGCTTCTGAAGGAATGCAGGATCCACCCTGATGTCATTGCACACCTTCTTGATCGTTTGGAGCATTATACGATCGAAGAGGGGTGCAATGACATCAGGGGTGATGCTGCATTCCTTCAGATGCTTTCAGCAGCAGCACGCACCTTCCACTAGCTATATATGGACATTCCGAAAGTGAGAATTTGGGGGTTTTTTGGCGTTTAAATTTCGACCTCTTGCACAAAGCTGATGATACTCTTATAAGATGGAATTTTGCGTCGGGGTGATATAAATCAAATTAGGTTTTTGCCCTTCACCGACGTTTAAACACTGTATACTCAGTGTGTTACCTCCCGAGTGAAAGTTGGAAAAAATCACTCGGATGGGACTCGAACCCACGACCTCCTGATGATACTCGCTCCATAAAATTTGTCATCCTTGTTTACGTGATCGAAAATCTTGGTTGAATCCATCGGTAAACAACAGAGTTGTTTAGGATCGTAAGTAGGACATGTTTTCTTGACACTTGAGAAGTTACCACAATACCTGAAATTCTTGTATTATGCTTGAACATGTATGGGCCTTAAACTTGACAGATTATAAGAGTTGAAAAGCAAATATTGCCCACGGATGATTTTTGGTTTTCTTCAGGACCCCTGAATTTGTTGGACCTATTTTGAGAGTAAACCAGCACTGAACAGTTCACTTTGCAGAGCATGGGTACATTATGGGATTTTTACGTATTGCTTTAAATACTAATGTAGACTTTGTGCTTCACAATAACTATCCCCTTTCTTCAATATATTAGAGGACTTTTATGCAGCAGCTCAATCAGCGCAATTCGGTCAGCGTAATCTGGTCTTTACATCACATGTGCACAATTCTACTCTTGGGCAGTGAGAGGCAATGATAGTAAAGTGTCCAGCCCAAGAACACAAACACTATGTTCCCCATCAGGGTTCGAACCCATGCACCACTGCGCATGTTGCACATGAGTTGGATATCGTAGCCATTGAACAACAGTGCACCACAGCACAACAGTTTGGAGGTTGTAGGTTAAAATTACACTTGTCATTTTCTAGGTTCAATCGTACACTGATTCAAATGGTAATAGTACCTTTCCCTTTTTGAAAAAAAATCTGAATAATTGCAAATGCCTACCCTATGTCGGTGAGAGGAAGCTTGTCAAATCCCCGCTTGTAGCACAGGAAGATGGAGGAGCTGCCAATACTGCCATGGTTGAGATCGGCTACAAAGCCAGAGGGTGTGTTCTCTATGACTGTGAAGCCTGGCGGGGGCTGGAAAAACCACAAATAGGAAGAGAAAATACATTAGTGTAAATGAACGGATATATCCTAGGGAACCAATCTCTACTTTGACTTTGGTTGCAACCCATAGGCAAAATGAAGTTTTAACCCAAACTCTCAAGGCATTTTGCTAAGGATCCTTCATTTATCCTGTTAAAGTTTTACCAAAATTTAAATTTGATAACAAAATACAAATGGTTCCAAAAAAAGGATGAAAACATGAGAAATTAGGTACGAGGATTTTTGTGTGTTGGTAATTTAACGAGACTTTCGTAGTCCCTCTGCCAGCCGAAACATTCCTTTCTAGCTGTGCCATAGTCACCAGCAGAATAACATTTTCATGACTGCCAAGAGCTGTGTACAAAACTCATTGTGTTTGTGTCAGCAGGGTTCTCCTTTCAGCTGTGCTGGACTTTTTTGCATGTACATATATAGGACACAAACCTGACACATTTCAGTCTGGTGTTTCAGAATTGTGCCCCAGTTTTACCCAAATAGATTTTTAGTTTAAGAAAGGCAAGAATGTATAGTTGCATTGACCAGACTCTGAACAACTGCAACATTCGATCTCTCAATGCAGTCACTCCAAACTGTTTCAGACCTCAAATTCTTTATATCTTTCAAATCTTGAGGAAAAAAACGGTTCTTGTGTTCAGGTTTGGAAAGCCTGTCAAGAACATTTTCTTTTTTTTAGTGTAACCTGTGTAGTGTATCACCTTTTCTCCTTGGCCCCGGATGATGATAGCCACGTCCGTGATCGGCGCCAACGATCGCGGCGGCTTGCGCTGGCCCTCACTCTGAATCTCCTCCTCTAGAGGGCGGGAGTCCTTGGTCATGCCAGCCACCACGAAATAGTTGGCCACTCGCGGACCGCCATGGTCCTCCATGACTGGCTGCCTTGCTAAGGATTCTGGGTAACCAAAATAAAAACAAGGAAACTTTGAAAATTTTGTCGGACATTGGACATGTTTTATACCTTACCCCGTTATGTCTGAACTAAAGACTCACGGGCTCAAATGATTTTGTAAGTGCATTGGAAGTTAGCAATGGAATGGGAGTCTCTAGCTTTGATACAGGTAGGTTAAATTCAAAAGTGTTAATTCATTTTGTCTAAGTTTCTTTTGCGATTTATTTCACGCTCTGCAAAGAAAATATTCGTTACTTGAAAGCCAGGATTGAGCAGAAGCCTGCAGAGACACCATGCGACACTTGCACTAACAGAGACAAATTCAATCTCCAATAATGAGAATAAAATTTGATTTAGTCAGTAAGGATGGCTATTCAACCTGTCAGCTATTACAGCCAATATCAGATATTAAATATCTCAGCTTACTCTATTAGGATCATTAAGTCTTCAGCATCGCATAATAGTATCACTGATGTGGAAAACTGCAGTATTTTGCGTAATATTGAAACGGTATATCACTACTGCTGTAGTCTGGCACCTTGCAGTGCAATCACACCAGGAGCTGCATAAACTAAGCTGAATTGTAATGTGGCATCAAGGTACAATGCACTTGCCATCAAGTTAATTTGTGGAATTATGCAGTATGCACGCATAGTTTAAATACAATGAGAGTCACCAAAAAACTGATACATGTATGGTATCATGGTATCACGGCTTAGGGTTTTTGGGAATCTGGAGAAAGGTCACTTCATGGACAAATTTTATCTTAATATTAATGTTTATTAATAACATAAATGTCCTACATGCAGGTCAAGGCGTTCTGTCCACATTCCCCACAGTCTAAATAATTTTAAGATAAACTTTGAAAATGTCAACAAAAGAAAAAGGTCATCAATTTTTTTGGCCTTTGAGTCCCTGACATTTGGTAAAGTCAGATGACATTTATCTGATTAACAAAAACACTGCAAACGACATTGCGCAGTACATTTTTTTATCTTTGCGCTACACGTGTATATTATAACAAAATGGAGGTCAGAAAGAAAGGATTTATGGTTATCGTTCTGTATATCTCAGCTTGTGGTTAACTTGACCATGAGCAGTAATTTCATCGCCAGGTTCCAGCACAGAAGACAATTTTCAATGCAAACTATACGTTACAAAAAATGGTTTTAAACCCCAAGCACTTAGGCCAACTGCCACCATGTAAAGATTGAATACAGTATCGATCCCCGCAAATCATTTCCCTATTTCTTGAATTTGTTCCGTGGAAGGGAGACCACTGCCTCAATCCTATAAAATCCTCCAACAATCACTGAGGCAGTGCAGTTGATATCCAGAAGCAGTTCAGATGATGTCCAGTATAATCTCGGCCTCAATTCCATATGGCTGAACATACAATGTTCATTGTTAACGTAATGCAGGGTACAGCTTAAGACCATGAGACAATACATCCTACACAATCAAGCAACATCATACAACCTCAATCCTCCAAAAACCTCCAAAATCCTCCAAAACCGCCTGCTTGATTTTGGAGGACTAGGTTTATGATTTAGGGAATTGACAGCCAGTCACAATGAACGATGTGAAGAGCAATTTTATAAATCAGAAAAAAACACAAGGGACATATTGGAAGGTTTTTAAAATTTATTTTTTGTACGTGCTCCCCCCCCCCCCCCCATCTGATCTCAGTATTGATAGGGAAGCCCCTTACAGTAGAAGCAGAGAGACGTTTTTCTCCAGCAATTTACACATTACTGAGAGTTCTCAATTATCAGCTGTCAAGTCTGGACTTGCTTTCAGAGACAGTCGGTCGTAAAGACGATGATAAATATTTCAAGAGGCGAGGGGGAGATGTTTTTCGGAAGCACAAGGGAGGAAGGAACCTCTAGAAGGTGATTAGTTAAAGACTGGGAAACTGCACTCCTAATTGGCATGATATACGTACATGTGAATGATAAATTCAGACGCTCAGGACCTAAAATATGTGCTCTGTGAGAATCAGGAGTGCGCTTTCTAATTATATCAACGGCTGGATGGTTTTGTTAAACAGCTTGACAGCAGACAAGCGTGAAAATAATGGTGAGAATTAACATGACGATAAGACCATAAAAGATTGATGTGACAATGATGATGCACAATAAATGTGTAAAATTTTGAACTCATAATGAAACGCAACGCACACAACAAGAGCCCTTTTTTAAACTTACACAGATAAGACTGCAATGTAAGTGTGGAAAAAGAACAGTGTGTACACGTCTACAATTCAGATGCGCTATTTTGATGTTGAACTCTGTTTGTACAGCAAGCCAATATACCATCAGCTCTAAATGGTGCCAACTGTGAAGACAAGCTACAGCACACTGTTTTAATTATGTCCAATAAATGCATTTATTCCAAAGTAAAATGTTGCCACTTATTTCAAAACAACTATTCTGGGGCAGTGTCAATGGTACATGCCTACCAGTAGTTACATTATGATGATGATGCAATATTATGCACCTGTCATTGTTTCTATGAACTATTAATGAAATCACGCAACAAGATGATGCAAGAATTGCTATCAAGTTATCAACTGATTACAAGTTGGTATACTGGAATTTGTATCCTTGAGGAGTCATATCTTTGTTCTCGTGTACTACGTTTTCGAGTTTGAAAGTTCTGAAAGTTTCAAAATGCTCCTATTTTTATAACCAGAATTACTTTCCTGGGCTGAAATTCGGAATTAATATCCCTAAAATACTCCAATTTGCGACAGATCAACACACCTTGGAAATTCCTAGTTTTTGAGTAAAATCCATATTTTGTGACAACCTTGTGGAGATGTATTCACCTATAGAAATTGCTGTGGAGACGTATTCATTCTTTTGTTCCATATTAAACCCATGTCTCAACAGGATACCGTGTAACAGATCACGTATACATGTACGTACATGCACATATTCTGACACGGTGCATTCATACATGTATGTATTGTAATATCCATGAACATGTACCGGGTACATGTACATGTACATTTGAAAATGTATCTATCGTCACGCACTGTCTACACGCACATACATGTACCGGTATACTACAGCTTCTGTAAAATCACTCATAAAATTTGGCTTGCTTTGTATTAATTAAGTAACATAATATTGTATAAGTGTGCAATACCCGTATTTAATTGCATGGACAGTACATATATCCATGTACATGTACATGCACCTGTACTGAGATAATTACAAATGCACTACAGTGCTCATCAATAACACTTGTTGTAGTTTAAATAAAACGACTGTTCATTAATCAATACGAGTGTAAACGCTTCAATGACTATTGGGTTGACATTCATACTACTGATTTGTAAGTTGTACTGCAAATATGGCACATGTATCCATATCAGATGTGTACATGTACCTGTACACTAGGAAAATACCAGTAGAACAATTTCTGGCTCACAGGATAAATGTCCAATTTATAAAAAGCTGTAAATTATACAAAACATTAGATGTACTGTACTTGTGCCTATGAGTCATTTGTATCCGTTCCACATGACATGACATTTGTGCAACTTGTGTGGTTACAGATACATTTGAAACAACGAAACAGACACTTTCAAACAAAAAAAGCATTGGCTAAAACACTGAGAGCCTGTGTATGTTTTTAAAGACTGTTTCATTTCAAATGACTTGAAAGACTTCTCGGGAAATAAAAGTACTTTCAAGAAAAGGAAAACACTTCAACGATCGCCAGCGCAACGCATCAAGCTGGAAAGTAACTGAATGTTAAGAGTCAACTCAAGAAAAATGTCAATCCCAGAAAGGTCACGATTTGCGTGCAGTTGGTGGATTTGGACGCGCGTCAAGCATCACACATGAATCCTGCACGCACGCATGAGAGCAAAATTCACAAATGTACATAAAAAAAACATTGAAAAAAAATACACCAAAAGACATGGTTTTCCCAACGATTTGCTTGCGTTGTTTGTCAGAATTCCCACTTGGCCTCCCTCATGGCTGAACCATCAAACCAGAAGAACAACCTGCAAATCTGATCATGCGCCAGACAGCATCTGCACTTTTAATCGCTGCCCGGTGGCACGGCATGTACGGCTCAATACAGAACCAGCAAGGCGTGAACAACAGCAGCTGCAGTACTTTGTACATTCAATTTTCCTTATTTTAATTCAGCGGTTTGGTGTTGAACTACACGTAGCCTCCATTCCACAGTCTCATCGTTTAGATGTGGGAAGACCCCCTACACGTGCATTGTGTACCACCAGGGGGCATGATGCATTGAATTCGGAAAATCATAAATTTGATTCTGGATTTGATTGCTCAGTAAGATTGATGTTATTGCCAGGGTTTACATGATTATAATGAATGCTGGGGACAGTCTGCTCAGCAAAGCCTACAGTACATGTACATGTACATGTGCATACAGTACATGGTCGTTCACACCGAACCTCCAGTTAGTTACGAGCTATTTGAGTAACTAGGTAATCAACTAACTAGTGAGGTCTTTACAACTAACTACGGTACTCAGGTGTTAATAACATGTACATGTATATTGTACCCACTGTACAAGTACATGTTCATGTACATACATGTACATGTATACTGTATGCACGTCAGGTTGCAACAGAATTGGGACAGCTTGCCCCATTACAAATTTATGTTAACATAAAGCAAGGGATCTATGCACACATGTACAATGTACATGTATTATGGTGCATATACATGTAGTGTCCAGAATCTACAGGCCTTTTCACACTAGAGCCACTCAACCCAGGTTGAACTTAACCCTGGGCGAACCCAGTGCCGCCGCAGGTTGAGTTTTTGTATTTTTCAACCCTGCATTCATCCCTGTTCACACTTGTTTCGTGCAAACCAAGTATTGTTTCGCTGAGTTACTACTGTTTTGAACCCTGGCGAGAGTTTCAACCCAGGTTGAAAATCTCAATCCTGGTCTGGAGCAGGGTTGAGTTTTGTAACTGGTCCGTGATTTAACCCAGGTTTTGCAGGATTGTTGAGCTCAGCTACTATTACGTTGTGCATGATGCTCCTTTGAAAGTTCCAGGGCAAATACTCTGCCACTGAGCTCCTACATAATAGTGGATTTTGAAAGATTCCGGAAGCAGAAGGTTGCAATGAGAAACGTCTTGAGCGTTTTCGTCTTGAGCGTTTTGGTTGAGTGTCATTGCAGTGCAACACATGAAGCAAGTACAGCAAGCACAAATCCCAATCAGTACCTGTCGCAATGTCTGTGCTCTGAACAATCCCTCTCATCATTCCTGGCGGAGGCTGCTCTCCTCAGGACAATCCCTCATCCATCAACCTAGACATCTATAAACACTCTACACAGAACAAGATACCTGCAGTCGCTAGATTTCCAGCTTACTTCATTGGACCCAGGAGATTGACCATTTTTTAATCAACGATTCCATCTCAATAATGGTAAATGATTCCCTGGAGTCCATCTGCCCAACCAATGGCAATTTAATCGTGAATTTCGTCTTAATGACGGCAGACAATCTAACAAGCTACAGAGACTGCGTGCCACAAAGCCTTGGACACCAGTGTCACGGGGCACCAGTATGCCATTGATTTTGAACTTTTGGTACTGTACAAGTACTTAATGAATGAGTTTGTTTCCTAAAATGCTTTTTGTTTTTCCTTTTTTTTAGCAAAATTCTTTGCCGAAAGACAAATATCTGATCAGCTCAAAATATCACCCACTGGACACAGTGACCTACAGTATGTCCATTATGACATTATAGCACATGGTTTGATTTAATCTAATATTAAAAGGTAATTAATTCTGTACTCAAATAGTAAGCAATACCCGGTACATACATTTGCATGTGAGTACATGTACTATGTAGTAGTACATTAATTATTTACAGGAATCTATCCATCAAATTAGGTTTTGCCCTTCACCGACGTTTTAAACACTGTATACTCAGTGTGTTACCTCCCGAGTGAAAGTTGAAAAAAATCACTCTTATAATAGGAATCTATCCATTTTCACACCAATGTCCTATTACAAATTTGGCAAACATTGCGTGTCAGAGTCAGTGAGTACAACTTTTAGTTTCATCACTACAGACATGTACAAAATGTACATGTACATACATGTACATGTACATGTACTGTCATGTACTATACATGTACAGGTACTGGTACGTATACAAATGTACGTCCAATGAAATGAAACCATCTACTCTATTTTGCCAAAAATATTAGTTTTTATCACAACTTGCATTGCTATTTGGGAAATTATTGCTACATCTGAAAAAGAATATAAATTTGTACACGAATGTGCACCTGTAGTTGTACATTATCCGTTGTTGTTTTGTTTTGTATTTGTTTTTGTTTTTTGGGGGTTTTTTTTGGTTTTGTTTTTTTTGTTTGTTTTTTGGTGTTTTTTGTTTTGTTTTGTTTTGTTTTGTTTTGTTTTGTTTTGTTTTGTTTTGTTTTGATTAGTTTTGTTTTGTTTTGTTTTGTTTTGTTTTGTTTTGTTTTGTTTTGTTTTGTTTTGTTTTGTTTTGTTTTGTTTTGCTTTGCTTTGCTTTGCTTTGCTTTGTTTTGTTTTGGATTGTTTTGTTTTGTTTTGCTTTGTTTGTTTGTTTGTACATGTTTGTTTGTTTGTTTTGCTTTGTTTGTTTGTTTGTACGTATGTACATGTACAAAATGTACATGTACATGTACATGTACATGTACATGTACATAACATGTACGCAAGCCTGTTCGGTATGACGATATTTCACGATATTTCGATTAAATTTTCATATCGGAAATCGTATCGATCTCATAAAAAAAAATCGGCACATCGTGAAATTCGATATGCCGAAAAATATCGCGATATTCTTTTGAGGTACCGCTTTTGTAACCAAAGTCAATCCCTTAAGGCTTGAAACTGTCGCTAAAGCGCTCCCATGAAAAACCGCTAACCACAAATTCACTGTTATGGCATTGTACCGCGAGGTCTTCCCTATTCAGGGGCGGAACCAACTGACTATTTTGCGTCTTCCACGCACGCTGCACGTGGCAGTACAAACACCCAGTTTCACCCCACATACCAAGTGCCAAAATCGTAATCACGTGCGTGGAGTTAACCGAAGGGAAACAAAGTCTCTGACATTTTGCAAAGAAAATACGGTGCCTGTTTTGTTCTGACGGAAATGTGAAGTTGTACAGACAAAACACCACAAATACATGTACTTGAATTGTAGATTACGATGTTGAGAAGTGATGTTTCGTTTCGGCACGCGGCCAGAGGAGACCACGCCGTGCCCGCAAATTTTCTCTTTCCAGCCCAAATGACATCCGCATACGCATGTTAAGCACCCTCTACGATACTTTTATGACACGGGGACATTATATTCATTAGTTTTCCAACTTTGAAGCGAGCAGTGTGACAGCTCAGTTGATAGTACATTGGATTTAGAACCGCGAGGTCGCGGGTTCGAATCACGGTAGTGCATGTTATATTTTTTATTTTCTAACCTAAGGCTTGGGAGGATTTTTTTTAAAAAGGGAATTAAAGCCCGAATTTCATATATTTATATTTGTGATTTTCTTCTCATGTTTTTAGAAAAGTATAGTCCAAAACGCCATAGAGTATTTGCGGATATCGTTAGGGAGAGAAAAAATCGCCGCTGGGCTGGGCCGACTCCGCGTAGGCGAACTAGATGAAATTTTCCTGCACGTATTTTCCTGACTCGTTCCTTCTCTTCCGTGGTTGTGCCTGGGCACTTACTATGTACACTTGCTTACTGCCAAAACTGTCCCAAACTTATGAAATCTGTTCATATTTTTAGCAACAAAAAACATCGAAAACCAACTGTTCAGTCGTGCCTTTTATTTCGTTCACAGAGCAGAAAATGCGTCGCAAGAAATTGGACTGATCCATTAATTTTTGTAAAGGGGTGCTTCACCCTCATTTTGGAGTTAACATCGTTTTTCGAAATAAATCTTTAGAAAAAAAAATATTTTGTTAGTTTGTAACGATGAAGAACTTTTTCTGAACCAGGAAATATTTCGGACTCCATTAAAAAAAATATTTGTAATTCTGAAAAAGTGGAAATACTGGTAAATTGTTTTCAAGGAAGCACACCCTTGACTGCAAATGGTGTGGGCTGTACACGGTCTGCACGTGGGGATCAGTGCGGCGTGCATTGCGTGCTAGTGCTTCGTTCTTTCCTCGATATGGATTTCTATTTGCACATTTTTATCCAACATTTCAAGGTAATTTTGTTTTCGATATTTGAATGTGGAATTTGTTTTCTACCTAAATTGGCAAAGTAAATGAGACTCTAGTCAAATAAAATTGACGATTTTGTTCAGGACATATTGGGGTTTTTTCGCGGCAGTGGATCGTGACTTCGGTCGTGTGTTTTTTTTGTTTTTGTTTTTTTTGTTATTCCATTGTTCCACGAATGGAAAAATGACGTCATCACGATAATATCGCGATATCCGATATTTTTTTCACGATTTGCCGATTTAAAAATAAATGGATATCGAACAGGCTTACATGTACGGATTCAAAATTAGCAATAAAATGCACTTTTTCAATTTTAATACTCTAGAACAAAGTACACAAATTACATGTACATCGTACACCAGGCGTACCGTATATGGATACAGGATACAGCAAACACTTTGTTTCAGAGTATAAGAACTTAGATGTGGCTATTTGCCATTTGTTCCTGGTTAAGCACATGGTATAAAAATTATCAACCTTTCCTGTATAATTGTACTGGCGACACTTCGGTCCACACGTGCTTTCTTTATCACAAAGCCCGCCAAAAGTCTTGTGACAAAAAAAATCAAGGTTAGACAAGTGACCTAGCAGTTGTACTTGTACTTCTGAAGTACAATGGGTTATGGGTTGGGTTTGTGAGGGGGTATTATGACGAGTGCACGCACACGTTGTGTTGAACGCGAGGCATTCACTCTTTATGCAAACACAACAAACGGAAAAATCGTGTTTGCATTTCCACAGTGTCTGGTGATTCAATGGTTTCATGTTTGCAAGCGTTTCCACCTACACGTGGGCTTTTAAATAGATTTGTCATGCTGATTTGTATCACACGCATAGGCATACAGTTGTCTGTATTTCAGCCCATACGGTCTGCCTAAATTTGTGAAAGCCTTTTGCAAGAGACTTTTGAAAAAAAAACTGAATAACAACTGGTACTCTACGCACTGGTACAGACGACTTCATGAAACGTTGCATAAATACTACATGTTTTTTTATGCTTTAGATTTATGCAGCAAATGTATTGTGCATTTTTTTGTATATATGTTGCTTGCTTGCAACGAGATAAAAGATACAACAACTGTATCATAATTGAAATGTTGCGCAATGTAAAATGTTGTCCGACTTTATAATTATGCAATAAAATGCGGTGCAAGTGGGGTTTTGATGACATTGCACACATACAAAAAGTTTCGTGAAGTCACACATTCAATCACATATTTACATCTATAAGTTTTACCCCAAAAAAGTCCAATGTGAACACAGCTTTACGGTAATTCTCACTTACCTATTTATTTAAACTCAAGAATTGAATGTACACTAGAAATTGTTAAATGCCCTCTGAATACATGGACAATTGGAACAAAAATTCAAAGTCACAGGACACAATGCTCTTTCGACCCCAACACCTAGAACTTCACTGCCGAATAATGGAAGGTCCAAATGGGACCAAACTGTCCCACAAACAATGACAGAAATAATACGTTTTTCTTTAGTAAAGGACCAAAAAGTTTACTGAGCTGCACCCGCAAGGTGTGAAACGGGACTGTAGCTTGCCTGTTATCACAACGTAATTTAAAGTAAGTTTGGGTTTCACAAAAAGCCACTCAGGTTACTGTATTGTTGTGGTTCTTACCTGGTGTTAGCCACCAAGAATGTGATACTGTGAGGTGCCTGTTGGGTCACCAATGTAAACAAGACAGGTGAGAACCAGGTAAATTATATGGTGCTGTGGTTGAACTAAGGGATAGACTGTACATAATGGCCTACCACTCGCTTGACCCCCATTGAATTCAACATGGGTCCACCATGAGTGGAACCAGGTCCAATCAAACAGGATTGACAGGGCATACCGTTCACACTCACACCAATTTGAACACTAGTTTTAACCATGGACTTGGATTTTTTACCCTGGTAGAGCTTCTCAACCCTGGTCCAGCATCGTAAGAAGCGTTCTCACCATAGGGGAGTGAGTGGGGGGCTATGATGTTACAGGGGGGGGGGGGGGGGCAATTTCTGGACACCATCTTTCTATAGGAGCGCCCTTCAAAGCGGGCACTCTCGGACAATAGGTGGCGCTCTTCATGCCGGCACAACTGAAGACGTTCGCACGTTATAAGAAGGGGCACTGAAAAAAGAGGCACTTGTGAAAAAAGTGCACTCGTGAAAAAGGACTAGCAAATTTCCAGTGGGGGCAACAACTGCAAGGCCGGGGGGAGGGGGGCGATTTTTTATTTGTAGGGGGCGTGTGTCCACCCCCCCCCCCCCCCTTAGCTAAGCCGCTGCCTTGGTTCAGACGAGAGTTAGATTTTACCCATAGAGTGCCACACCTGTGTTGGATTCTGAAAGGAGTGTGACAGTAGTGCCCAAAATGTCAGTATTGCACCAGGTTCCTGTATGGAGATGTTGGGTAATCACTGTCCTTGTACTAATTATGACAGAAAGACATACTGTGTACAGTACTGTGTTCTTTTGCAAAACTTACATACTGTGTACATCAGTTGAAACCCTGTACATGTACACAACACTTGTTCACAAGCAAATACCCATAACATTGCAGTGACAAGGTGTGACAACACTTGCATTCCACAACATTGTTCAACACAGTGTTTAGATTCACTGTCCTGTAGATAAAGAGGAATTTAGACCAGTGTACAGTGTCCTTGTCATACTGTTTATCAATGACAACTTGTCATCAATGAATAATTACATACAAGTACATGTACACGTAGTAGTAAAGCCAACTTTTTCTACAATATTGTGTCTATAGATATATGTGCATGTACATGTATGTACTATGCTTGATCTTGTTTCTGGGAGATTTCCTAAAAAGTTGGCAAATTAAAAAAAAAATACACAGGTAATAAAACCACTTTTTTCTTTATTACCGAACACAGCACAGTGAGCACACAAACACTCCCGGGGTATTTATGATATGAAATCTTCCTCTGAAAATCTTCCTCTGAAAATCTTCCTCAACCATCCTAAACCCTCGACTGCGCCGGAAACCAGTGGCACTTTCTTTTCACTAAAACCTTCAAGGGGCATCAAAAAACATGTAAACTAATACTCAATTGCCCCTTTACCTTCCTCAATCCTGCGAAATACTCAAAAAACCTCTTCCTGAATTTTTACATTTTTACGGATCTGGGAAGTGTCAAAGTTCACGAACGACACCATCTGCAGATACTTTCACTATTTTTTCCCTGAGTTTACAAAACGAGGAAGTTATTGTGGAACAATTCTAGCCACAGAGGAAATGACTCTCTGGAAATAAAGTTATAAATAGCTTTCCACATGAACATGTGCAACATTGTACATGTACATTGTAAATGTAAGGCCCCTACATGTACATTGCACATGTACATGTACATGTACATCCCATAATGATGCATGCAGGATTTTACACTTTCCCTCTTAATACTGTGCTTAGCTCTGCCTGTGCCAGGCTGTGACTATTAGTCATTTTAAATTTTGACTTCTGATGGCTGGTGGATTCCTTTGCTGTTTTCCCATGGCAAATTTTATTGAAATTTGCTGTCCTTGTGAAGACATCCAGATTTAGTACAATTATTAGCATAACTGGGGACCTGTATATCAATAAAATAAAAGATGTCTCTGCACATAAAGTTTGCTCGTGTGTGTGTGTGTACACTTCTATTCACTCACAAAATACAAACGTGCAATAGGTAACAATGCAAGGCACATACTGAAAATCTGAAAGAAAGAAAAAAATCACAAAGGGGAAAAAAGGCCAAGGATTGAAATTTAAAAAAAAGTTTGATGGCATATTCTTCCGATATACATGTAAATCAATGCGTCAACTCAAAATGTACACCTATGAATTAAAAATCACAACACAAAAGCAATGTTCAATCTACGAGTGTAGAGTACTGGTACATCTTGCTAATTCCAAGTGATGGTGAATTATTTGGATAAAAGTTTTATAAGACAACTCAAAATATTCAACTCAAGAAATTGTATACTGAACCAAAAAAAGAACTGTGTATAATAAGACTGTGGCATCTTGCCAAATCCAAACCGCATTACTAGGGTACAAGCATTTACATGCACATTATGGATCCTATTCCTAGTAATCCGGGGGAATGTTTATGTACGTGTTTTTCATCCCAAGAAGATCTGCTCTCCTGGAAATTAACACAGAGTCTCACTGCAGGACCACATACCAAAACATACGATGGATGTCACCGGGCCGCCTCCACAAGTCAAAAGACCACGAACCAAACAAATCGACCGAGGCCAACCGGCTGTTACTGTCTGCGGGAGATTTCGAGGATGGAAAAAAATCATCCTCTCGCATTCGTTGCAGTATCAGATTACACTCCGGTACAAATCTCCTTCAAGACTTCTTGTCTTTGCCAAGACTCCATTAACGGGACAGGGATGGGCATCCTGTGATGAGTCCGTGAAGCACTTGATTGAGCTGCTGCAAGGATGCGCAAGACAGGTCTTCGGGTACCAATGGGATGAAAACATCAGCCGTCAAAACATGTACTTGTCAATGTACATGTAATGTCATTACCATGTACTATATGGAAAAACAGATTTCAACTTACATTGTACACATGTACATGTACAGTACCGGGAGATCTGGAGATTTGGTCATGTTATCCTCATGTAAAACCAGTGGGTAAAATTTGACACAATAAAAAATGCATGGACAAAATGGACCTTCTTTTGCCATCTCACGATCAATTTTCAATAAATCAGACACGCTTAGAGCAAAATCATTATGTAGTTAGTAAATGTCCAATATCTGACAATAATTTAACCTCCAACAACCTTACCTGTAAAATTCTTTTAAAGTCTTGTAAGTAATTTCGAGTTTCAAACGCAGAACCAACTACATTGTACATGTACTTTAGATTTGAAATGGCAAGCCAACCACACACTCCAGGGAGTTAGGATGTCGAGCAGTTTAGATGTCTGCACTACATGTAGTAAGCAAGAGGTCCCAGGTTCGAATCCCGTCCAAGCCAGCTTGTGAATTTTCTCTGACAGGCTCTCAGGCAGCACCGAGTATATATACACGTACAGTACGGTTGAAAATTACATTTGTGAGGGGCAAAACCCAACAGCAAGATGATGAAATCGCTTGGTCTTCATTTCAACCTCCTACAGCAAACCAACAACAAAACCAACCCCAGAGCACATGACTGTGTTGACCTCTGAACTCGTACCCCAGACGACCTTGGTAATGAACCAGCCAGACAAGGCAGCTGCATTGCAACAATTTCTGCAGCAGTCATTCTGGGATTTCACGGATGTCTTGAAGCAGACTGCATGCACTCACTCATGCTCAACTTCCGAAGGTTCTGCCCTCAAGGGCATTCTGAGCAGATGCTATTTTCTGCCGTCCTCATTTCCGGCCCGGGAATTTATTAACCGTGCCACCCCCCTCCAGAGATGCCGATGACAAATTATATCAGTAATAGAAGTAGTACACATAAATATCATGTACATTATTTTTACAGAGCTGTGTCATGTTCATGGCCAAGCACAAACCCTCTTTTTAATGGGTGTTCAGACAAGAATTTTGTTCAGCTTTAATAAAAATGCGCAGCAAACGGCCATGAGCTTTTCATTTTGAAAGCAAAAGAAACACATCTGTAATTAATCAGTTATCTCTGAAATGTTTGAAAAGTGAAAACTTAAAAATTTGTCTTGCATTTTGCAAAATTTGTCTCGCATTTTGCAAAATGCTAGCATTTTGACAACAAATATGAATACTCACAGAAATGCTGTTATTTCTTTTCGCTGATGATATCGCTACTGTTTGCACTCTAACCTGATGTAGCCTTCTATTTTCACTATCATACACACTAATAATCCAATCCTTGGATAGCTTTTTAAATGATGAACTATCATACATGTACCCACCAGCGATCAAATTGTGCCAAAATTTAATACATGTATTTGCTCTTATAGACATCGCACTGCACAAATCAATTTGTATAAAAATGACCTTTAATCTCAATTTCTAAAATGTTGCAAAATCCACTCATACCACCTTGTACATGTAGATTAAAATCAGTCTCCTGATAGATAGTATTTGATTGTGACCTACATTATCAAAACAGCACAAATTCCTAAAAACGTGAATACATTACTCATGGTCATTTCACAACATTTACAATTTTACGTACATTGTACGTACTCCATTCTTCGAGATACCCCGTAAAACAGCATACATGGCATGCGTTCGTTTGTTTATGATGCGTGTGAGAGGTTAAATAGCACTTGACAAATCCAGACAAATCCAGACAAATCAGATAGGGAATGGTGGACAAAATGCACTCAGTGGTTGTTGTGAAATTGTGACTTTGCCCCGGGGATCCAAGCAGCTGCTTCGAACACGTTGGAATTTCCCTGAAATTTAGAATGACTCAGTTACGTCTCGTGGGGTATTTCCTGTTTGTATTGTTTTTGTTTATAAATTGTGAACAATTAAACATACAAGTACCTGAACACGTGTACAATGTGGACATTGTACAGTGCACATACATGTATTTCTTAAATATGTAAAATTAATTAGACTAGTTTAGGGTTTTTCCAAGAGGATTTTTTTACATGAATAGTGCACTTACATGTACATGTCCACTGACAACACAATTTCTGGGGGAAATACACATTTGTGACAGTCTGTTAATATTACGTGTATGGCCGTAAATTTGCAACTTTGCATTGTCACACTACAATGCAGTGTTTGTGTTTTTAGTTGAAAAATTGCCATTTTCTGGAGGTACTGCTGTTAAGCAAATTTTTCTTACATGTTTTAAATTATTGTCAGGCTCAGCAGCCGCCATAAATTTGTTTCATTAAAAATATTTAATGTGAATTTACTACATGTAAAATTACATGTACAACGTGTACAATGTACTTATGTCATTAACACTGTGTGAAGGTGTGCAAACATTTTTGTATTTTTTTGTGTATGTGCATGTAATGTACATGTATGTACATTAAATGTACATGCCCACAGGACATCTGTTCACTACCTGTTTTCTTTTCGTAATTAAACCTTCAAACACTAAAAGCATTAACCCTAAATTAATCAAACCCCAACGGCATGTTTTGTTGGAATCTGTCAGGATGGGTACTAGTACCCGTAAACTGACAGTCTTTTACATTGGGTTGGCACACCTCCAGAATCGAAGTCAGAAATATGTGTGTGCATGCCATGGTGTTGGAATTTGCCCTATAGGTTCCTAGTAAATTATGCTTGGGAGTTAGGGTTAACAATGAAGTATCCCTTTCCTAATTTCTATCAATAAGATGTACATATATGGCCATTACATGCACATGTGTACTTTTTGGAACCAGTGAACTCCAGATAATGGAATCAACCATGACATATATGGGTCCTTAGAATTAATTATCAGATTTTCCTGGTAACAGTAAGGCAGGATGCACACAGGAAATGCTACAAACCGTGGAGCGACCGGTACATTGTACATCTACATGTGCACCTGTTTCAGCCAGGCATGCCGGAGTTGTGCTGAACACAATTATTCCAATTATTCTCAATTAATTTCAATATTTTAAAGTTCATCAAGTTCAAGCCAAGTCATCACAAGAAGCAAAAGATTGACTGTTGCAGTCACTGGGAACAACTCCAGAGTCTTATAAAAATAAATTCATACAGAAAGTTTCCCTAGCTGTTTGATACCAATATTTGGGTCGACCGAAGTCATTCAAAAAAAAAATTGGGCACAACTGTGGAAAGCCAGTCTAAACAGGCATAAACTGACAACTATGATACTATATACCTTGCTCATTTACTTATAAGAAACTAAGAACTGGTATCTCTGCAGAGTTTGGCATACATACCCGGTACCTCCGTACTGAAAATGATTGTACACGATGCAAACCATATGCACTGATATTACAATGACAGGCCTATCTATGCTGTATCATGGAGCTATAACTTTATAGCTCCATGGCTGTATACACATAATACATGTACTCCAGTTTACGCAACTGTGCACGTCAACTCCCCATTCGCATTTACCCGATAGAAAACCAACATCAACTGTGCAAAATACACATTAGCAATCTTCCTCACAGGCACTGCCCCAGACAACCTTGTGAACTCTATTCCTCACTATTTACCCTGCGCCGACATGAATATAAATCCCCGATTAAAAAAAAAATCAGGATTATTTTGTGTACATTCAATCAGATGGCAATGAGAAATCAATAACGATTGTGAAGGTGTGTTTCCAGGATAATCCCCCGAGTAGTTTTCGTTTTTGAATGAGTCCACTTTACTCCCACCCACGACACAAAAGAGTCTTTAGAAGTTAGCGACCCAGTGTGCGACACAATTGGCCAAAATTTGTCCCCCCATGCCAGGGCATACAGTGATAGAATTCGCCCACTATGCTTTACTTGGAATCAGTAGGTGCTAATACGTACATTGTACACGGACTGTAGTCACAGCGCTTGAATTGTTTTGGTTGACTTGCAAAGAAAAAACTCTAAAAAAATTCCAACAATCTCAGGGCAATTCAGCGAACCATGCATTAGTACATGTACAAGCACAGTGTGGGTAATGTATGTCATTATCTTCAAGTAAACTTGAATCCTCGATCCTGATTGGTCGATCCATGGCAACAAGCCGTGCTACATATAACCATGTAGCACGGCCTCAGTCAATACCGCACTTCACGTATTGCGCTATTCTAAGAGCACCATTCCGTACAACACGCACGTGCAATAGGATAACCGCTGAAAAGTTTGTGTACAGCATGCGTGTTCCATCTTTACTGTGCGTCAAGTTTGCTTGAAGATAAATTCGTTATCCCGTTCCCGTTCGTGGAACACGGAAAATGTAGTGTGTCTGTGTCCCACTGTGTATTATTCCATGTTCCACTCACGCTTGCGGGATAACTTATAATGTACCGGTACATACATACATGTGTACAACGTACGTACGCAATGCTGGTTATCCAAATATAAACCTCTAATTGTTAACATAGGCTACAGTTCAAGAGTCCACATAATGAGAATTTGGCTCAGTACTATCTACCGGTACATCAGACATGTACAATAATCAGAAACCAAAAATGTATGAAGTACAAATTGTATGTACATGTACATATGATGAATTTTGAGCATATACGTACATGTACATGTATGTAGGTCGGTGTGCTGAACTTACACATAATGTGCCAACATGGCCAAGGACCCCTGAATGCCCGATGATATCGCTGCCAAAATGAGTCATTCTGGTTGCGGGTCACTGACAGTTAATGCTGACTGGAAATTATCATTGACAGTCTTCCAGGCAAAGCCCAACAATAACATTTACATTCACATGAGACACCATTGTAAACTGCACAATAGAGGAGTCTGGAGTTATTAGTCAATCGTTGGTGTACAAATATACATGGACGATGGTAGAACCCATGCTTTAAATACTTTAATCAATATACAGTGAAATGCCACTATAACGAACACCACTATAACGAACATCTGGCTATAAGGAACATTCCCTTTGGCTCCCGAAAAAGTAAATTCTATTATAATGCACAATCACTATAACGAACGACCACTATAGTATAAGGAACATTTTTATGGACCCCACCCGTGTTCGTTATAGTGGCGTTCTACTGTGTGGTATGCATCGACACACACTTCTCTATCATACAAACCTGTGTTTTACTTTGTTATCACAAATAAATTTTCATAATATACAATGCGTAAGTAACAAACCCGACAATACATATAAAAAATGTACCGTACTTGTGAAAAGTACTGTGCATGTACATGGTATCAAAACAAAAGCGAAATTTAAAACTCTTTTCAGTGAATTTCTTCAGCTTTTTACGACTTCCTCTACAACCACTCATGTACCGTACATGTACATGTATGTATTCACTACTCTATATGCATTCCATGTGTGATGCTATGTGCATGACAGACACGGATACATACATGTACATCCCACAAACTTAATTAGGTGAATGAGCATTCAAAATTAATGATAGCATATTTGTACATGAATGTACCCTTGTACATAATGTACAGTAAATGAGTAATGTACTCACAAATGTAGACAAACTTAATTTGTGTGTTGTACACACTTACCTGTGAGTGCATGTTTACACTACATGTACTTCAGTACTACATTGTGTATGTACGTAAATGCGCATGTGTATGTTTATTGCACATTCCCCATGACCAGCAACACTAACTCTTTAACAGCGCACAAATTGAAATGGTGTAATATTACAACTCCTGTACACATGAATGTCATTTTGTACACTGATCCAACAAACACTCTGTACTTCTTCACAAGAGCCAGTATGGGGCAAGTCGGTGCATGCATAACTACATGTACATGTACATGTACATTTATTATGCAAAATAAAGCGTCCCTGGGAACTCAAAAGCCACATGCTGTGCACTGCATGCCCTGCAAAGGCAAATGACCTACATGTATGTACATGTATGTAAGCAGTCCTCTAATGCAAAATTCATATTAGTACATGTACTTATACATGTATTCTGACATAGGAACATGTGAGCAGTCCTCAAATGCAAATGTACGTGTGCGTATTCTGACACACGTACGCCTAGATGTGCATGCATACGCAGAAGTACACGTACATAAATAAGACATTTGCTAGCTGTTTTTAGAGGGGAACGCATGATAATTGCCTCGACATGACGCCGACGGTCCGCCCGAGTGCAGTGTCAACATGCGCCAGGGTACGAGACGCTGGCTTGGGGTCCTTATAAACCACCATCACAGGTGTAAGGTTACCCCAGGGGAAACCGATGCATCTAATATTAGGCCTATCGTCGGCCATCAAGCGCTACCCTGGCCTGGCGGTACACTGTACTTGCGCTAGCTTAAAGCACCCGGGGGACATTTGAACAAGGTAGCTCGTCAAGCTCACATGATGGCTCGGAAACAGGGCCTTCTGATGAAAACGGGTAAAAATAAACTTGCTTTTGGGGAGTTGTGCATATTATGCGCGTTCGCCTGATCATTTGTAAAATATGGATGTTGAGGAGAAGTGTGAAAATTGTTGAAGATTTCATCCATTCACATGCATGTAACATTTTTTGACTTATGTACAACATAAAGTGCCCTTCGACTGAAAAAGATAAAAACCAACACACACCAAAAAATGTAAGATTCTCGCAAAAATGTAAATTTTTTGTGAGAATTCAGAACTTCCAGCCACATCAGAAATTTTTCAGCTCTGTAGCGTCTACACCATGCATGAATTGTGCAGCGCATTATTTTATTTCATTTATTTATTTATTTCATTTTTTCTGTCATTTATTTTGGAAGTGCATTTACACGTGTGTGTATTTTGTACTCTGGTTGGGCTCAGCATACATTTGCGGAAAAAAAACTTGGAAAATGTTGATGACATTGTGACTTTATTTCCAAGATAAATAAAGCTTCCAAGATAAGTCCATCGCAGAAATTCACATAAAAAAGAACGTTAAGTCGCAATATTTACACACTCTACCTGTATTTCAAGGAATATTTTTACGATTTTTGTTTTAATTCTGCTGGTACTGGTAGCCCAAGGTTGATGGTAACACTGCATACATACACGTATGTAAATAAACAGTCACAACTGTATATTCTTTGCATTAAAACTTCATGAGGTATTTATGAAAGGACAAAGTGCAGGCTGTAATCGAGACTTAAATCTTGTTCATACTTCACACAAATTTCAGCCAAAAGCAAAGTCCTTAGGTACATAACGGCAGACGTCAAAATGAAAGTTCAAATGTTGACGTCATGAAAATTTGCATTGCTTTTGCTTTCAGGTTTACTGTAAACCGGCCTTTATATTTCCAATATTATCCCACCGCCGGGACTTGCAAGTGGTAGCTGATAAACCTGTGGTTGTCTCATCAAAACACTGACCTTAATTCAATTTTCTCTGAATTTTGTCCAAACTACAAAAGAATCAGTGACCCGATTCTGAGGCTCAATTCGGAGGTCACCGACACACAGAGTCCCTCACAAGGGCATTTGACCTGATTCAAGGCCCCTTCTGCCAATGAGAATTAAAGAGTTTGAGTTTTAAGTGAGGCTAGACCCAACGAAGTGAAATGATGTGTCATGATTAAAAAGCAATGGTGGGAGACCATAGCAGTGCGCGTTATTGTCCAGTATCATGTCCACGTCATACACGGTGACGTGTTTTGCGGATTTTCCCTTACTGTGAATTAATCAATAGCAGGGTTGTATTTTCTGCTCAGGTGTATCTCCACGAGTTCTATACATATATTTTTGTAAACAACTCAATCGATCAATGCCAAGTCTACATTTAGATATGTGGGACTTCCCATGACCTGTACAAACTGAATCTATTTATTTACATAAATACAAGTATTTCAATTCTAAAATGTTGAAAATGCATGAATTTAGACAAATGCAGTTTCCTGCCAATCACAATCTTCGTGTCTTAAGGACTTTGCTCACTAACTCTTAAAGGGCCCATGCAATGCATAATTTTTTTAATGCAATCCTTGAAAATGTACCTCTGTGTCACATTTAACCTTATTTTCAATTTTCATTTTGCCATTTTCAAGGGTATTGTATTTTGGTGCCTTTTTGGTTTTTATGCTAATGGTTTCCATATTCATGAGCAAAAGTGTGATGTCATTTCCGGCAGAAACCGCTGTATATCAGCAAAAAAAGGTACCAGAATTTTTGATATTTTGCTGTGTGTAAAGTTTCTTTTCTTTGGTGATTCGTTGTTGTGTTAGTACACGGCAGTAAGCCAATGAGCAAACTTTACTCACAAATGTTTTCAATGAGCAGATTTTTGGGTTCACATTAGAACAGAAAAGCCCTAAACTGAACAGTACTTGTCTTCCTGAAATGACATCACAGCAACAGCGCCCTCAGTTGTCCTGAGAAGTATGGAAAATTTAAAATGTTTAAAGAAGTTCACTTTTGAATAAAATTAACCAAAAAGGACATGTCAAATAGTTTTCAAACATTTAAGAGGAGTAGAAAAGTTGCACAAATGTGTTCCTAAGAAAAAATCATTCATGGACACTTTAAATTCTGCTGACACGGTAAAAGGCAGACACGGTATTTTGCGGTTACAATGGATTAAAATGATGAAGGATTTTATTTGTAATTTTTTTTTCAAAATAATGCCAATTTGCCTAAGTAACTCTGGGAATTACAAACATGATAAAAGGTTAGAAATGTCCAAACTCCAATTCCTCCCTCCCCCCCCCCCTCCTCCTTATTTCAACATTTTAGGTTCAGGGTCTGGGATAGAAGATCCCAAAATTCCAAGGTATGGGAACATGCCCTGACCTTACACGTGCAATGTAGGTGACAATCTCTAGGTTGGATGTAGGTCAGTCACAATAACAGGGTCACATACACATGTAATGTACATCATGGCCATGCCAAGGCATACAGTCACCACAGTGTTCCCATGGAGTCACCGCTGCTAGTGTTAAACTATGGAGGTGCATGCAATCAAAAAAACACATTTTGTTTTGGTCTGGTCTGTTCGTAGCTCCATGGTCTGGTGTTTGGGAAAGACATCACCTGTGTACAGATCTGGAGCTGGCTATCTGTAGCCGTCCTGTGAGGACAAGGTCAATAACAACTGTTATGTACTGCATGTACCAGTGTACATGTACAGTCTATGGAATTTCACTTATAATCTGCAAAAAATTCACATATTAACGTTACCAGTACATTATACATAACTCCGGAAATATGTGCCTACAGAATGTCCCGAATCCAGCACAATTCTGTATAGTCTGAGGTCTCACATGGATTTTCATTCATGATGGGAGAAATTTAAATTGATGGTTTTTAGACAAAGTTAATGACAGAGGATCTTTCTATAAGTATAAGGGTGGGGAAAGCTACAATGAATACTTTTTTGTATGGCATACAAAATTTAAAGAGAGTTGCATCATTTTTTTTGTCAAATTGGGAGATTTCTCAATATTTACAGCCACAGTTTGGTGAGGGGAGGCACCATGCCTAAGTAAGCTTGGCGAGTTCACTTGGCTTCTTCTGTGCAGCTAGGAAACCAACTTTCAATGAGCATCAATCCCCACACGTAAGAGAACGTATCATTATCAATGACTCGGCTTTTACCCTCTCAAATTCAAGAAAATCTCTCACAAGCTCCAGGTGTATTTTGAAGGATGGGAAGATTCTAAAGGGTAAAAAAAGGCACAACTTACAAGGAAAAATGATAATTGTCTTGGATGAAGGGTTGGGAATGTGATAACAATCAAACTGATCCAATGTCTGAAAGCTCCAATTGTGTGGTTTGGATGTTACTTAAAATATCCAATGTCTTTTCATCAGAGATGCCACCAATATATCAATAAAAAGCCTGAAACACTACTAAAAAACCTGAAACTACCCTTGCCCCCTTTCAAAAATGTGTTTTCTGGATGTTTCAGACCAAATCAAGCACTTTTAATTTGTCACATTTTATGAAAAAAAACCTGAATTCAGGTTAAAACCTGAAAAGTGGCATCTCTGTTTCATATCTACTGGTAGTCTTCACCAACATACAATTTGTATGTGACAACAGGAAACAATTATTATAATTGATGACAGGTGTAAAAATCTTTTGACTGTGAATTTCCCATTCAACTCAACAGCTGACAAACACAATGTTTCAAAAACCAACATTCATCAAGACACAAAGGCTTAACCAGAAAAAGCTAGACCAAGAAAGAATTGTGACCCTTTTGTTCCCCATTGTACCAACATCTGTCCGACCCAGGCCAATTGGCCGGGCCAACTCATGCATAGGATTATACACCTTTGTGTGTTTAATTGATTTAGTTATATCCACCCACATGTAATTACAGTCTACATGTAGTTGCACGCATTAAGCTGGGGGGGGGGGGTGTCAGCAAAGGTCAAAGGTCACTCAGAATTAGATGAGTCACTGTTGAGCTGGTGTCCTCATCAATATAATGGGTGACAGTCATCTATTAGGGGGAAATACGAACCCTTTGTCATATGATGACAACATGCACAAAATGGTATCCATTGACGCAAAAATGTACACGTGTATCATTTGAAAGGCAATGTGCAATGCTTTTGCAACAACTGCAAGAATATTGGGCATCCTTAAACTGATCAGGTCCCAATTTCGTGGAGCTAATGTACATGTACCAAGCAAGAAATATATCGCTTTTATAGCAAATTCATATGCGAATCAAAAATTGGCGGCGAACCAGTCACATGCAATATAAATCTCATGAAATGTTGACTGATTAATTTGAATTTTTTTGTGCTTTGCAAATGTATAGTGCTAAACAGATCTCCATGAAATTGGTGCAAACTGGACATTAAATTTACTGTGAATCATTAAAATCACCTTAGAAAAAAGACTTCACCAATTTTTTTACATTCACAACGGGAGAACCACGCAGAAACTGGAGCCAAACCAAGATTTTAAGACTTTAACACAATACCGACTGAACAGAAAATGGATAATGGCACACGAAGTGTTTTTGTGTTAAATTCTTCACCGTGTTGAATTAAGCGCCAACTGCATCCGGACTGGACGGTTGATTGTATTATCTCTCCGAATGCCCTGAAGGGGAACACTGCATGTCTTAAACAGTTTCTCTCTTTTTTACCTAATTCAAGAGAGAAAATATCCACAGGTAGTTGAGAGCAGTGTGTTTGTGTAGTGAATCTGCAGGTACCGAAAAACACATGCTACACAAAATTACAGAGAGCAAAGAAGCAATGAAATTAACAGCACACGCCGCACTGTGCCTGAGGACTTCGGCAAATTAAAAGTTGGCAATAATAAAAAGACAAATTTGCAGATTTCCTTGTAATTTACAATGCTTCCCAACAATATGCAGGTTGAATACAGTTGTAACTTCTGGTTACTCTAATAAAGACTAATAAAGACTATGAATGAATTTTCCCAAAATAATAAGGTTTGACATAAAGAATGGAAAGAGTTTATGGAGAGTCAAGAATTTTTTTTTAAGTACTTCCTAACAAAATTGGAAATGTTTCTCAGTCCCAGATTCATGTCTTTTCAACATTTTTGCAATGACTGACCTTTATTGAGATGATATGAAGTAAAAAAGTGGCTTCAGGTACCAATATTCTGTCCTTAAAAAAAACAGCGTTTTGGTGACGTTTTGTCTTCCAAAAAGCAGGAAAAATGTTATGGCCACTGGGAAAAAGAATAATAAATCATAACAACTAAATATAATAAATAATAAATTAAGGCTGCAGTCTTAATTCTCATTTCACCAGTTCGAAGCCACACTGATGATCACCTTACAAATAATAATAAATAGTACAATGAAAAAAACAATACTTAAAATTTTCAATTTTTTTTATTTAGGCCACTTTGTATATATTTTTACTTGTGGACTGAAAATATTCCCAACAAAATTACTAATGCCACAACAGCAGACTAATGAAAAAAGTCAAGTGTAACATTAACAAGCACTTTTATATTGGCAAAAAAAGTAAGCCCTTTTCAAATTCCATGCATCACTCGATATAAATTAGCACTTTCACGGTAATATGCGCCATCGTGTTCACAGGGCAAAAAGAACACGCGTTGCTGAGAACACACGTCAATCAAAAACTTTTGCGCTTCCAAGTCGTCCTGCTTTCATTCCAATTTGCGGTCGCGTCTGGCAACTCGTGTTTTTACTCCAAAACAGGGATATGGATTTTGATGGATTTAGGGATGTTAGGGTTAATCACTTGCTTACTTCACAGAGATCCATGGGGAATTGAACCTCGGACTGTGTTCATTATAAACACACCAGCCTTAACCGCTAGGCCGCACGAGCGCTTGTTGGTGTAGATTGTCTTTGGATACATGTATCCATTGAAATAAGACTATTGAATATTTAATAAACTAAATAAATTTTCCACATATTCCACATGACGTATTGCAGTGTTATTGGTTTGTGCGTTGTCATGTGCACCGCAGACTTCCAAACTATTCAGTCATTGTAAAAATGGCTGCCTAGACCGTCTGCTGTCCGAACAGATGTGTGCACTTAAAATGAGCTCTAAGATATAATAACACAGATGTGTGCACTTAAAATGAGCTCTAAGATATAAAATGTGTCTAAAAACACATTTTTCATAAAACAGGAATTCGCATTGCCGAAGCCTCATGGATTTGTCTTCAATGAAATCACAAGGTGAGGTGAAAATTGATGTGCTTGGCGGCAGCTACCACCAAATGAAATTATAGGCCATCATTATGTTATTAGACAGATACAACATGTAGGCCCTATAGTCATAATCATGTTATTGGCCTATAATCATTCCCCCCCCCCCCTCCCCAGTGCAGTGGGCTGCATTCTAATACACGTACACGTGTACACAGGCCTTTAATATTCTTGATAAAAATTAAAATGCATGACCCCGCTACTCGCTAGCTTGAGTAACTCCAGCTGACATGCTCCATATTCATTTACATGTGAATGAATATGGAGCATGTCAGCTGGAGTTACTCAAGCTAGCTAGGCCCTACTCGCTAGTATTTTTGTCAAGGCGTGAACTCGAGAAGAAAATTCCGCCTCTCACCATGCTCGCCACTGCACTGCATACGAATTACGATCCAGGCAATAAGATTAAGAATGCTTTTCGACTAGGCATGCTTCATTATGCTTGTGAACTCGTGTCTATAGCAGGGGCGAGTTGTCCTAAGTTAGTCAACGTTGGCATCCTACTTACGGAGTATACACACATTACATTGTCACGATTATGATCGCCGACTCATTTTTAAACAAAAACATTGACAAATTCACCACACAAATTTCATCATTAACTCACGTTTTGGGCTCTCGTCGAAATTTTCTCTCTATTTTCCGATGGCTCTCGAAGCAAAATGTTGTTCACACGTGTTACTCTATCGCAATGCACATTTTCGGCTGCAGCAATTTCTCCGTAATGACCACTTTAGTTCAGTCATCCATTTGTGTACATTTTCTAATGACATTTATCCATGCATATCCGTATTACACATAACGTAGGTTGGGAAATCGATCATGCATGTCGATATCACGTTGGAAATCAACAGGACGAATCACACCCAACAATCACGCCCTAGCTGAGCCCGACTATGTCACTTCCAAAACATCGCTAAATTCTGGAATCCAGCTTTGTATCATTTAAATAATAAATTCAATTTTCTAATAAGTATTTGATGAAAATGTTTCACTTGCAAATGTATATTTTTAATACTAGTGAGATTATTTCTCTCATTTTGTTTAATTAATTAGAAAATCTGATATCAATCCGCATTTTGAACTGGCTATTTGTGGTCTAGAGAGGTCGCTGTTTATGAAAAACGGGTGTTGCAGTTTCAGTTTGCGATACTCAGGCGCACTATTACTAGGCCATATGTATAGACAAGATTTATAACAAACGCCCACTGGCCGCTTTTGATTTTTAAGCTCTGGCAACTTAAACAGAGCTTGTGCAAGTCACCCGGGTGTCGGTCGGTCGGTCGGTCGGTCGGTCGGCCGGTCCCCCAAAAAACTAACTCACCCATAAAAGTAAACTGTAATGTAAGTACCAAATTGTAACTGTCCCCCCCCCCCAAAAAAAATACATTAAATACATTAAATATTTGACAAAAATTGTTTGTAACAATTCATGACATTGTTTATGAATTTTTTTGAATAGAGGCAAGATAATGTGTGGTAATATTGTAGTCACGTGGTATTTTTGTGCGCTACGAACTTGGGAATTTAGGGTGATTCTACCATGCTTCTACACACCTGTCACTAAACATCACCCCTGCCTCTGGCCCTGTGTCAGTTTAATGAGTCTCCAGGGCGTAGGAGTGGGGATGCAGTTGCATTATGAAGGTCACAGTTTTATTTTGCATTGTGACATGACTGTGACTTTCAACAACTTAGGAGATTTCAAATGACAATCACGACCAAGTGAGTAATTGTATTATTTCATGCAGGACTTTCATGCAAGACGGCCAGAGCTTTTTGTGCACGCAGCCGCACTTGTTTTTTTCTTTTAAAATGTGTATTTTTAAAGTGAACAGAGAAAAGTGACCAGGGCGGGAAGTTGAACTTGCGATCTCCAGATCTCCAAAACGGCGCTCTTCCAACCGAGATATTTCGCACAGTTTGCCTTCAGTACTCTTCAATTGGTTGAACACCATGCCAGTCCTAATCCTGTCAGTCACCGGCGTTCGAGAGGTCGCAGGTTCAACTTTCTAAGAGCGCTATGCACATGCCTTTTGGTGCTCAAGAATTAAACAAAAAGACAGTTTTCATGGTCATATCATTTTTTATAAAACAAACATCGGAAAGAAACACGGTGACTTAATTTCCCCGTTGATTTTCGTTTCAGAAGGCGTATCCTGCCTGATTTGATTTCGCGGGTGACTTTTGAATTTACAGAAATTATAATAATACTGACAAACACTTCGGTATGATTGTACTGTCACTCTGGGCGCAAGTTCGGCAACAAATGGTCCCCGAAAAAAAGTTCAGGTTAATACTTTTTTTGTAAATTTGTCAAAAAGTTTTGGACAGTGCATTGCGATCGGCCGCATGATGACTAGGCGCGCGCCCTCAATAAAAAAAAGCGTCAACAGAGGGCGTCTTATTTGGCCTTTTGCTGTATACTCTCGATACAAGATGGTATGGAAGAATAAAAACATTAAAATCCACATAAAATCTCATATTTATAATCGACATCCACTTGCTCTTTTCAGTTAAATTGAAAATTAAGATGTTTCTGTTGAACATCTGCTCATTATTTTAACCTAACCTGCATTTTTTTATACATATTTGGATGTAAACTTGTGTCGGAAATTACTAATGAGATGTGTACAATGTACGTGTAGAGCTGATATCCAAAAATGATCCGGAGGCTAGGCGGAGTGTTTTTGTCATTCCAGAATGACTTCTGCATCCAACCTTAAGCAGTCTTTTCGTTTTAAGCCTAATCCTTGGGATCTTATTCTTATTTGGTTATATTTGGAACAGTTGGCCTATCTTTTGGTAGAAAATGCAGTTGTCTTATTAGTTGATCATTTGGTGCCATGCGAATCAATGTCAATGTGGTTTTGCACTTTCACTATGATTCAGCATGTTCAGGGTGAATCACGGTGCATCGCAGTGATCACCATCTACGTGCAGTGGTTTAACTTTTAGTCAACCGTCTGGTAACGTTCCCTGACCTAGTATTAGGCCTACAAGTATTCAACTTCAGGGTCTTTGGCTCTTGGTCAGCCCTATTTTTGGCCCTGCAATGGAGTAGACTCTGTGCTTAAGTTAGGGCCATACATACGTCAGCCCAAAAGGTCGGTTATTGATAAAAAAAAATTTAAAATTCATGGAAATCCTTCCGGCTCATACTTGGCATGTGGGTTCACTTACCCAGGCATCCCAACTTTTGTCAAAAATTAGGACTTCCCCGTGCTTCCTTCTGGTGAAATAAAAATAAAGCTGGCAATCACAGTGTCACATGAAAAATTACGTCGATTCGCATGGCACCAACCGTAAAACGTGTAAGAAAAATTGCATTTGTCTAACTAAACAAAATTACAAATAATGATGTCATAGACATTGAAAAAGTCATTTTGGAATGATAAAAAAACACCCTGGACTCTAATTTGATCAAAACTAAAGATGGACCCTACACTACACAATCGCCATAATTGGGACGTAACGTGCCTACACGGGTAGAAGTGGGGCCAAGGATATGGGGCCTGTCCAGTATGTGGACCTGTTTTGTTTGTCAATTTGTTAAACCATGACTTATTTCTGCTGTCTTTGCAGGCTGACGCCGCTCAAGGTGAGGTTAAGAAGAAGCGTACCTTCAGGAAGTACACCTACCGAGGTGTGGACCTGGAACAGCTACTGGACATGAACAAGTGAGTTGCTAGTCCATGGGTTAGGCCAAGAAAACAAGTAAACAAGTTTCTTGTACCTGTCGCTTCCTTTTCCCTACTCTCCCTTTTTTTCCCCTTTTCTTTTTAATTCATAAATTTGCAGTGTATTTTGAAAATATATTGCCTATATATTCTCTTTGTATTTGTTTCCAACAAAAGTGTAGTTATGTAGAAAGGGTCACGGCTCCTTTGGACACAATTTTCTATCAGAAAAAAAAAAAAAGTCGAGAAAATGGAAGAATCCAGCCGTCGTCTAAGACGATTGTGGGGAAAGATGATTTCAGGGGGAAAAAAAGAGGAAGAAAAGCGCCCGCCTCTGTCATTTTTTTTAAAAAGCTGGACGTGAAACTGGTTCTGTTTTTTTACTTGGCCTTACAGACTTTACACATGTAAAAGCAACAATGGGCAAAAGTCTACCTTGCTTATTTGTTTCAAAATTTGGCTCAGGCGACTTTATCATTTTTGGAATGGATTCTGAATCAACTTCAAAATTTACCCAGATGGAGAAAAAAAAATGTAGAAATTGGGAAAACCTCCATAATGTCCTTAATGAACTGTAGCACTGGATTAGTTTATGCAAGGTCATTTATGGTGGTTTTCCCTTTCAAACCTGATCATTTATCATGTACTAGAAGTGTCTGGAATTCATTCTTTGAGGGACAAAAATGTCGAGCCAAAATTGCAAATTCTAAGGTCGGAATTCTTTTTTATTCCAAAATGGACTTGCTCAAGCTTATCCAAAATACTCCAAAACCACCCGGTGGTTCTTGAAAGATCTTACGGAAAGTATCGACAATAAGAAAACTCCTTTTTTTTCTTCACAAACAGCGAGCAGCTGATGGAGCTGTTTTGCTGCCGGGCCCGCCGTAAGTACAACCGTGGCCTGAAGCGCAAGCCCATGGCCCTCATCAAGAAGCTCCGCAAGGCCAAGAAGGAGGCTCCCCCGATGGAGAAACCCGAGGTGGTCAAGACCCATCTCAGGAACATGATCATCGTGCCGGAGATGGTGGGCAGCATCGTGGGCGTGTACCAGGGCAAGACCTTCAACCAGGTGGAGGTCAAGGTGGGTCATGTTCAGGGCTGTAACTGTCCGTTTAGTTTTGTAATGTTCAAATGTAAAAAAATTTTAAAGATAGAATGGCGTGATTTTTGTTTTAGCCATCTGACAGTGAGGAGGTATATTCTGCGGCAACCGACCCTTCCTTTCTCACCCTTTGATCTCGGAAATCCAGTTATTCTGAAGTTTAGTACACTTGTAGAGACATTCTTGCTTCATACACTTCATAGCTCAATTTGGGAGAGCTTTTGAAGTCTTGGTCGTATTCCAAATTTCCTTCTGTGAATGACTTCTTTTTCCTAGGCACGATTAATGGAGATCAAAGATTTTTCCTTTCCTCAAGTCAAAAAGTTGACATATTGCATGTACACTACATCGATTTTCATTGAATTGGTAAAAAAATTGTCTGCTAAACATCACTCCACACATTAAGGCGTGGCACAAAATAAATCATGTGCTGGTGATGTCAGATATTAAAAAGCAGGGTTTGGGATTCCGAGAGTTTTATTTTCAAAACATAGGCTACATTGAAATATTTGGTAAAATCGCTACATGGATACCTAAATATGAAGCGCTTTAATGATTTACTGCTACAGTAATGTTGTAATAAGGGCTGCTACAGTAATGTTGTAAATTTCTCTACATTCCTGCTCAGGCCGTCCTTAGATTGTTTGTTTATTTATACTTGTTTACCCTGGGTAAAATCAGATCGGAACATAAAATGTCTCCCCCCCCCCCCCCCCTGACACGGACATTAATACGTTAGTATTTTTTCTTTTCTCCCCTAGCCTGACATGATCGGCCACTACCTAGGAGAGTTCAGCATCACCTACAAGCCAGTCAAGCACGGCCGACCCGGTATCGGTGCCACCCATTCCTCTCGATTCATCCCACTCAAGTAGACCCGCCGTGGATGCAGAGATGATTGGTGTTTAGGGCTGTTGGACTTTGTAATTAGCGATGATGATGATGATGATGACGAAAAAGATTAATAAAATGGGCCACAAGAGCCTTTTTATTGACAAGTACCGCATTGTGTATTTGCTTCTTATTTTAGTGTTCAAGACAATTTCAGACCTGCCCTGACGAAATGAGAAAATTTGCCAAAATCTAATTCAGAGTTTTTTAAATTGTAATCAACGGATAGAGCAGAAATCACTTTCTGCATATGCCGTGCATGATTTGAGACAAAGGGGTACCCCCAGTGTCCCTATACACACTCTAGACTATCGTTGCCTAATGCACTCCCATATCTCAAAAGAATTCAGGAAACACAATAACCAACACAAAAGGGGTTCTCCTACCTCACATATCTTGCTTCAAATGTTTCTGCATGCACAAGACCAACTAAGGCCAAAAAAAAAAAGTTTCTGGTATGGAGCTTGTCCAAAAAGTGGTGCGGCGACGCGGCTTTTTTTTTTTTTTACCCGACTTGTTTGCTTCAAATGTGCTTCAAATTTTTCATTTTGCCGACGCGCATGGCTACGGCGACGCGCGCGCATACCAGAAACCGGAGACTTTTTTTTTTTGGCCTAACGACTTCACAACCGCAGCATTTTTCAGTCAAATTGTTATTGAATGCTCATTTATTGTACTCCTAGGTTGCTGAAAGTTTGATAATAACCACAGATGTCTTTATCGTTTCGGGTTTTGCGGTAACACCATGTGGTAATAACTACTGCTTAGAAGATATTAGTTCTGAGAAGAACTTGTCCTGCTTATTATCAACTTGCTAAGTAGTTTTTTTTTTGTTCTGTTTAGAACAGTCCTGCTGTAAGTTCTAAAAGAACTTGTCTTTGGTCTCAACGTTTCGACTAGCCTGCTCTAGTCACAGTCTCCTGACGATGACTAGAGCAGGCTAGTCGAAACGTTGAGACCAAAGACAAGTTCTTTTAGAACTTACAGCAGGACTGTTCTAAACAGAACAAAAAAAAAACTACTTAGCAAGTTGATAATAAGCAGGACAAGTTCTTCTCAGAACTAATATCTTCTAAGCAGTAGTTATTACCACATGGTGTTACCGCAAAACCCGAAACGATACCGATACCCCACCATGCAAAGCCTCAAATCTTACACAGATGTCTTAATGCTAAAATGAAATAAAAAATCACCCCTTACAAATCGTACCATGCAATTACACAATTCTTTTATTATACAGGAAGTGTTGATGAATGGATAGACCTTTGCAAAACAAAACAAGATCACTCTTGAAAATGAAAATAAAGGTTACTCGCCAAGGAAATTAGAATTTCGGGCATTGAACTAAATTCACAGCAAATCTTGCTTTGGTTCAAATTAATAACCAAAGGGATATCTGTAGCTTTAATAAATTAAATTACACACATTTTTACTGCACTGAAATGTCAACACGGGAGATTTGAGCATGCAGACATGTTTTCTGGGGTTTTTTTTAATCAAATGCATACAATGGCAAAGGCAAACCTTAAAAATTTGGAATTCCTAACTAATGTTACAGAAAGTCAAATGCAATATGAATAGCACGTCCAAAAGATCTTATTTTATACGAAGTATATCTTAATCTATTTACAATGCAAAACAATCATCTGCTTTGCACACACACATGTATCTGAAACCGAGACCTAACAAATCTTTAAGTATAATGACTAAAAAAAAAAAAAAAAAATTATAAGTGCCCTACCCACAGTCCCAATGTAGCTCATCAATTTCTGGGAAACAGGAATATGCTTGGGTCAATTTTATTATCAACTGAGGGCCGTTTCGAAACCCTGTCTTCGTCTTTGGCTTAAGGAGATATGAGGCCCCAACTCCGGGAACTCCAGCTTCATTTTGGTGCCTGTTATGCTTCAGAAACATTCAATCGGTTGATATGAAGCCAAAAGTTGGAATATTTTCACTTGGTAAATTTGCCTCTCAGCGATTCAGAATTCGGAGACAACTTAAGACCAGGACGAAGCAAAAGTTTCGAAAACACCTATAGTAACACGAAAGATGAACTTTCCAAGTGTAAAATTGCTGAGAACCAGTCACACGCAATACACTAAACACTATAATTTGGTTGGTGCCCCGCTTTATCTAAATAGGACTCTCCTGGGCCCAATTGACCCATCGCCGTTTGCGAGTTAGCCATGCCCCGTGGACAACCCTATGGAACTTTTGTACGTTGAGTTTTGTTTGCCTCAGATTTTGCGCATACATGTAACTGGACAATATTTCACAAGCTCACTGACGTGATTCTATCGGTCAATTTCATAGCTCAGTGAACTGTGAATGGACTAGCCCAGCACAGAAATTTGTTAAGCACAGAAAATATTCGCTTAGCAAAAACAGGTTACCAGCCAAATCATCATGGGATTCATACTGCCTGTCACTGGTTCCCGGCAGATTTCTGCTTAGCACATAAATGTGCTTAGCAATATTTCTGCTGAGGCAAGCTCCTTGAAATTGGCTCGCTTAGCAGATTTTATGAGATGGCGTCTTGCTACTTCCTTCTGTGACCAAAGCCAAGGATTGTTAGGTCCGGTACAGGATACCAATCTATTTGCGATACCACATGGTGATGTTCTGAGCTCGTTTGATTTTCTTCTGTAGCTGGAGAACGCCGTAGAGCAGGGCCTCGGCAGTAGGTGGGCATCCTGCATAATGATGAGAAAAAATACGGCATGGTTCAATATTGCCGGAGCCACGTACATACACCCAGGCACCACATAGCACTCTCTTATCATTTTGAAGTACCTTCTTCTGAACAACACGATCATTCTGTGAGCTGAACCGACGTCAACTTCTCACAAGTCGTTACATGTCCTACCAATATCTCAGACCACTTCACAACTACTACCCCTGTTCTTCAGACTGCAAGGCCATTTTTCTGCTGCAACACGAGATCAGCGTAATATGCATGTAACCTTTGATACTACTGGATGAAGAGAGGCAATTGTGGTCAAGTGTCTTGCCCAAGAACACAAGCACCATGTACCATCGCACATGAGTCAGACACTATAATCCCAGGGATGTAGTCGAGTACATCATACATTTGTAAGTCCCTGTATTAAGTCCATCACGGGACCTCCAGTCCTTATTCAACTCGCAAGCTATTCAAAGGAGCTTCGGCAAAAGCATTCCCTTGGACCTGTGATTTACTCGTGATGGACTTGTGATGGAGTCATGGTGGACTTGTGATGGACTTGTGAGGGACTTGTGAGGGACTTGTGAGGGACATGTGATGGACTTGTGATGGACTTTTGATGGACTACTGATGGACTTGTGATGGACGTGTCATCTCTGGTACTCTCAAAATCAAATGTCAAGCTATTCAAATGCACTATGACAGAGACATTTCTTGGTCGTTGTTCATCCAAAGTTAATTGTGACCCGAGGTGTGATTTAAGTTGTGGTTTGACTTGACTACGTGTACTGTAAGAGCCTGTATGCCAAGCTGAGTTGACCTTTGCTACTCAGATCATTGCAGATGTGTCTGACTGTCATGGTCATGCAGCCGGCCACCACGTGCAGCCAGCTGCATACACCTGTGCTAGTCAAGAGGCGTTCATTATCGGCTCATCCGTGCCCCTGCGTTCTCTTCACTGTAGCAACAATATCTGTAACTTTTGTTATCTGAAACTGCTACAGGCTCTATTCATATTCAGGATAATTTCACTCGATATTTTTTTAGATGAATTGCCATTGAGCTCCAATTTTGTGGGTGTTTTTTACGTGAATAAATACTGAATTAAATTCAATTGCAGTTAAATCAGAAAATCACATTCGGAATTTCTACAAAGACTAGAGTAGAGGTTTATGTTAAGACTGGATTATTGAGAAAACAATAGGAGGTTAGAAAATTCTCCAAATACGGTTCAAATAAAGTAGACTTGAAGGAAGTTACCTCAAACACAGAAAGGGCAGTAAAAACTGAAATTTGCCCAGCATTTGAAAATTGGTCATCTAAACTTGCAATTGGAAAAAAAAGATTTATCAGGGTGTCCAAAATAACCTGCATAGTGTCCAAGAAAATACCCAAATGTAAACAACTCATTTCCATTTGTCAAATTTGAAGTTCTTTAAAGTAAGTAAATTTAGGATTCACATATTTACAGGCTTCATATCATTTGTCCAATTGTTGACAATTTTTTGCAATTACTCTGCCCTTGGATTTGAACAGTCAGCAAATATCTTTGTCTTCTATACTGTAAGTATATCAATTATTGAATGAATACAAACATGGATACCTATCATACCTGGTACATAGATATCAACAGGAACAATCCTATCGCAGCCTCGGACGACAGCGTAAGAGTAATGGTAGTAACCCCCGCCATTGGCACAGCTGAAAAAAAGGGTCAGTTTCATTGTCGTTAGAAACAATATTCAAAAGAAAAATTAACAAATAAAGAATACAGAAATTATTGAAAGCATTTCAATTCAAGAAATGTACCTATATGATTTTTTTCACCGAATGAAGCATATGCGATAGCAAATGGTTTCAAACATTATTACGGATACAAAATGTCAGTTCTCTTCTTTCGTTGAAATTACTCTATCACAAATACAACAAATAATTGGTATATTACCTTCCCATAGAAATGACCCATCTTGGTTCAGGCATCTGATCGTACACTTTCCTAAGCGCTGGTGCCATCTTGTTCGTCAGAGTGCCGGCAACGATCATTACGTCCGCCTGTCGGGGACTGGCGCGGAACACCACGCCAAAACGGTCCATGTCGTAGCGCGGTGCTGCCATATGCATCATCTCCACCGCACAGCAGGCTAGGCCAAACAGCATGGGCCACAGGGAACTCTGAAAGCAAACACACGTGTGCCATGTTTGATAAATAAGGGAATAAATCTGTGATTGGGAGGTATAGACCGGTTGGAGTCTGGATGCTGATAATTAACAGAGCCGAGGGTAATTATCAGCATCCAGACTCCAACCAGTCTTAAACATAGTGTTTAATACCGACCAAGCACTTGTTCATCCACATTCATAAATACCTTTTCAGTCTAAAAAAAAAACACTTTTCGGTCACAAGAGTCAACAAAAGTAAAAAATGATACATTTCTAATGATTTTGTTCAACAAAACACCCCTCTAGCAATAAAATGGTAGGGCCCTCTGGTAAACAACTCCTTTTATGGAGATTGGCGCGCACATCGCCCGTACTGCGTGATGTCACGCAGAACGCAGATGTACCGGTGTAGTTTGAATTTAGGACTATGAAATACTGACTCACTGGTAGTATTGCGCATGCCTACGTGAGGATTCTGAATGTTTAACCAATAAAACGGTGCTGGCACTGGATTTCATAGGGGTCCAAATTTCAGGTGACACTGGGAAAGTGTTTAAGACCAGCCAGCCAAATCTTTATCGACTGTTTAAAAGCGACCACGTGATGGGCTTTCGACCTATAGGAATGGGTAAACTGTCCAGACTTTACTCATGATCTGGAGTTGGACGCACCAGAACCAAAATTTGTGGACCCGTTAAGCAAAAAAAAAAAGAGCACTACTATTTGTGCACTTTGCACAGAGCCATCTGAGAACAAGTCACAATCGATATACATACATGTAGCGTTTTGGCTGGTATCCTGTTTTTGCTAAGCAAATAATTTTTGTGCTTAGCAGCTTCATGAATTGGGCTCAAGACCAAAAGGTCACTCCAGTTAAGAAAAGAAAACATCATTTGCATACCCTTCTGGCCCAATTGATGAGATCGTCCATCTTGGCGACCACCACCTCTGCTTTACTGTCCTTAGGGACAGGGACCGGTGACGAACTCTTTTGTCTGTAGGGCACCAGGCTGATAGGAGATGAGGACACAAATTAACCAAAGTAAGACTGAATTGAATTCAAGTTCTTGGACAGTGGTTGCACTAGGCCAGTGGCCTAGGTTAGTTGTATTGCTCAGTTTTAAAAAACCATGCATACTGCAATGCAGTGTTGTACTCAAGACACTTGTGATAGTTTATCACGTCTCCATTACAAGTCAATCACGAGTCAGCCTCGAGTCAGTCATGAGTCGGTCCCGAGTCGGTCCCGAGTCGGTCCCGAGTCGGTCCCGAGTCGGTCCCGAGTCGGTCCCGAGTCGGTCCCGAGTCGGTCCCGAGTCGGTCCCGAGTCGGTCCCGAGTCGGTCCCGAGTCGGTCCCGAGTCGGTCCCGAGTCGGTCCCGAGTCGGTCCCGAGTCAGTCCCGAGTCAGTTTCGAGTCAGTCCCGAGTCGGTCCCGAGTCAGTCGCGAATCAGTCGTGAATCAGTCGCGAATCAGTCCCGAGTCAGTCGTGAGTCAGTCCTGAGTCAGTCCCGAGTCAGTCCCGAATCAGTCGCCAATCAGTCGTGAGTCAGTCATGAGTCAGTCACGAGTCAATGACGAGTCAGTCACGAGTAAATCCCGAGTCAATTACATTGTGCATTCCCTGCTTCCTGTGACTGGACTTGTGAATTGACAAGTGATTTGATTGTGACAAGTGATTTGATTGTGAGTCAGTCCCGAGTCGGTCCCGAGTCGGTCCCGAGGCGGTCCCGAGGCGGTCCCGAGTCGGTCCCGAGTCGGTCCCGAGTCGGTCCCGAGTCGGTCCCGAGTCGGTCCCGAGTCGGTCCCGAGTCGGTCCCGAGTCGGTCCCGAGTCGGTCCCGAGTCGGTCCCGAGTCGGTCCCGAGTCGGTCCCGAGTCAGTCTCGAGTCAGTCCCGAGTCGGTCCCAAGTCAGTCGCGAATCAGTCGTGAATCAGTCGCGAATCAGTCCCGAATCAGTCCCGAGTCAGTCGCGAGTCAGTCGCGAGTCAGTCCCGAGTCAGTCGCGAATCAGTCGCCAATCAGTCGTGAGTCAGTCATGAGTCAGTCACGAATCAATGACGAGTCAGTCACGAGTAAATCCTGAGTCAATTACATTGTGCATTCTCTGCTTCCTGTGACTGGACTTGTGAATTGACAAGTGATTTGATTGTGACCAAACTTTGGATGTATTTTTGATCCATGGCTACCTCGACTATTAAAAACTGTGCAATATATACAGCAGGGAGCATGGACCCTGAGGGTTTTTTTGTGACGATGTTCACACTTTACAGTAAACTCGGCCAAGTCGGCACTCTTGGGACCCGGAAATTTGTGACGACTTACGCGAATGCCGACATCTGCTGTAAGTTGTCATTTTGCCGACTTACAATGTACATGAATGGCCTCTACACATACATGTATGCTTCATTGCACTAATTTGCTTCAATTTACCCTGGTTTATCTCCTTAATGCTTGAGTTGATTCCTGCAAATTAATCCTCGATTTCTATCATCTTGAGCTGGGGTATTGATCATACTGTCGGTTCAATGTAGCATTGTTATAGTGGAGACCAGGTGTGCTTTCTACATGTACAGTAAACTCCAGCCAAGTCGACATCGTACAACTCGTCAAATCGCTCAAGTCAGCCGTCTGACTAAAGTCCTGGTTGTCTGTAATGCATTTCCATTGATTTTTGTATTTCTAAGTCGGCTTTTATAAGTCGCCATTTCGCTCAAGTCGTGGTTTTACTCTAGGTCCCCTTTCCATAAAAAGCATAACAAAATCCTTTGTGTAAGTCGGCATTAAAGAAATCATACATTGGCATCAAGTCCCTGTACTGCGAATGGCAAGAAGTGTCAAGTGAAAAGTGGTTTGGCACAGCCCGTGATCTCTGCATCCGTGTCGCTGCACAGCCAAGCCAAAGGGTTTCCTACTGCATATGCATCGTGAGCATATCAATACCAGTACCCCCTCTAGTCTGTACGCATACACTCTGTCCATTTTGATACAGTCAATACCTGCAATGATGCAGTCAATGCGTGCGTGGTATACCACGCACGCATTTATTTCGCAACTGAGCACGTACATGTAAAAAAATGTACATGTATTACTATTCTGTACACATGGTCTTCACTGTCTCTACCCAAAACATAATGATAACATTTGAGGATTAATTTGCTGGATTCAACTCAAGCATTAAGTTAAGTTTACCTGGGTAAATCGAAGCCAATTAGTGCAATGAATCATGCGTGCTAAAAGGCCATTCAAGTAAGTCGGCAAAATGAAGACTTACAGCAGATGTTGGCTTTTGCGTAAGTCGTCACAAATTTCCAGGTCCCAAGAGTACCAACTTGGCCAGGGTGTTTACTGTACGTGTATAGTTACGAATTAAATGCGTGAGTGGTAAGTAACATTGACTACATCGTTCAATAAGACGACCCCCGAAATGGACAGAGCGCATATGTGCAGGACTACACTACATATGCAGAATAGCACTGTTTTAGGTAGGTGGGTTAGCGTATGACATGAGAGAGTACAATGTGGAAGGCGGGCAACTAGGAAGCATGAGCCATAAGCCAACAGATAAAACCCAATAAAGTCAAACGTATATGAATCGGCTCTTACCATAATGGGTTAAGCCATCACTGGTTGGTACTGTGGGGCACCAGGGAAGGAGGAACTGGATCCGAATACACCGCTGAGGCAGTATAGGCTGCACGACTGGTTCTGCTGTCGCCTTTCAGCACATTCTTGAGATACTAAGAGGTGATCAAAGGTGTTGGAGGATTTCCAATATGCCGCTAGTATGGTATCTGCTAGAGGCACTCCTTTGAAAACGCCCCAAGAGGTCGCCATGCAGCAAACTTCTTGGGCTTGTACTTCAGGATAGGCCAGTCAGGGGATGCGAGTCATATTGCCGTAACGACCCAGCGAGTGATTATCGCGGGATGCTGGACGAGGCGGTGAAACCGTAGTTATAAAAAGAGCCTGTTGGTCACCGCAGATTGGTGAAGTCCAATGAAGGCAGGCCTACCACTTGAGGGTCAGGTCAGGACAGGACACCAGTGCTTGTCCTCCGGGACAGAGTAGAAGGATTTCAAGTCAGGGACGAAGATGTAAGGCGGGGAGAACATCACAAACTAGTTCTTCTTGAGGAAAGAGCAATGGGGGCTCCAAATGCAAATGTCCTTGACTTATGGTCAGGGCATGGAATTCACTCATGTGATGAGCTGTGGCGGCGGGCTGTATCTGCCATCAGGAGGAAGGCAGTTTTCAAGGCAACATTCATAAGAGTAGCGTGGTCGAGAGGTTCAAAAGGAGGCTGGGCGAGAGCTTGCAAGACCCCATGACAGTAGGAGTGTTCGGTGGCTGGGGGGGGGGGGGAGAAATCGGAAATTGAAGAACCGTCCTGGAAACCTGGATGAACGGCTACAATTTCGGAGCAATAGATCTTGTACGTCGTCTGCAACATTTATAGAAATGCCGTTTGCGCCTGTCATAAACAGCTCGGGTGACCGACGCCAACTATGGGCCGGGGTGAAGTAGACCCGACTGAGGTTGACACATCCTGTGGCATTGACAACCAGCTCCTCTTGTCAGTGGTCAGAGCCAAATTCTTCCACTGAGGGGGAGCGGATTCAGGGCTGGTGGGAACAGGGATCGGAGTGACAGGAACAGTTACTTGCTGTTGAAGACAAAGAGATAGTTGTCTGGGCTGCATACCCACTCCAATGGCACTACTGAAACGGCTTGGGCTTGCACTTCATCTCCCTGCCATGACCTACACAAACCCCCAGGTTGCAGCACCGAGTACATCTCTTCCCCTCTCCTCTGCCCAATTATCCGGCGTTTTATGTATACATTTTCACATTCTTTGTTAGAAATGGCACAAAGAAGCTCTGTAGAAGTTGTGGAGTTGTAAATTTGACTTCCCCAGCGTCAAAACATATATAGGATTCAGTAGCAAAACTATCAAAATCAGTCAAGTGGGTAAAAAATTTTGTAGTAAAATACATGTAGGTGTTTATGCAGGAATGGCGGCCATCTTGGAAAATGGCGGCCATTTCTAAAATTCAAGTGGCTAATGAGATTTTTCAAAAGAGTTTATACCTTAGGAGTATTTGTGTCGATTTTGGTACTTGTATCCACATTTGAAAGATTTTTACAGTTATCTGCTGCACTATGAACAGCTATAAAATAAAAATTCATCACCGGAATATTTTTCCTTCGTTTTCATTTATGCCTTGATATACTTTCTTTTTTTGAACTTCGTAAATTACACAAAAAAGTTTCAGATGAATTTCTTGCAAGTGGGCAAAGTTGAAAAGTCTGATAACATTAGTAAATTTGACTTCACAATCTCCACCATTTGTAAATTCAAACATTCATATTATGAATGGGAAGCCTCTATTAAATTGAAAACTGTTCGTCTAAACCTACCTAAAATATGAGAGATTCTACATATAAATTATGTACATGTACATGTATGTGATTGACTCGCCCTCGGAAAGTTCTACGTATTGTCCATTCAGAAGAAATCAGTGATTTGTGACTGTTTCATTCTCTTGGGCATCTCAGCCACAAGGAACGTTTCCACGCGGTCGCCAAAATCGATCAGGCTGGCCGGGAGAACTTCTGATGACAGAGCAAAGCGCCTGATAACATCAAGAGCTTTGAAAGCCTCATGGATAGAAGGAGGCGGTGCAGGCTCGCTAGGGACCTCATTGGCACTTCCGTTGGATTTAGCACCTTCCGCATCCATATCCGAGGTGACATTCCCAGACGTCACAAACTTGACGATGTCCTCATCAGTGAGTTCCTGGGTGTTGCCGCCGCATTCTGCATCGATATCAACATAGTCCCCAAGAGATGGGATTCTATCCTGGCCGAAGATGTCTGCCAGACTGTTCCAGATGTTGCGGAACTGGCGTGCGTCCCCTTCACTTAACAGCTGCGGGGCATCATCGGCAGATGGAGCTTCTGCCGGACCTGTCTCATCAGGGCATACAAAGCCAACTCCTCGGAAGCAGTTTGCGATTGTAGCTTGGGTGACCTGACCCCAAGCATTCTTGACAGCAAAGAGTGCATCAAGGAGGTCCCATTTGAAGGGAGAATTTCTCCTCGCTGCTTCCAGGCGATGCGCTGCAAGAATCCTTCGGTAGTGGGTCTTCAGGTTCTTGATCACACCACCATTCATCGGTTGGGTGCAGCTTGTGGTGTTTGGAGGCGGGAATACGAGTTTGATGTTCTCATATTCTTTTTGTGGATGGGCAGGGCAATTATCAACGACCATGGCGATTTTCCTTCCTTGACTTCCCATCTGGTCATCAAGATTTTTTAGCCACTTGTCGAACAGATGTGATGTCATCCAAGCCTTCTTATTTGCAGTGTAGGTGATGGGCAAATGACATACATTTTTGAAGGCGCGTGGTTTTTTATTCTTGCCAATGGCATACAAGGGTAGCTTGTCTGAGCCATCCATATTGGCACATACGAGAAGTGTAATACGAGTTTTGATCTCTTTTCTCCTGTGGTGAGATTGCCCTTTGAAACCAAGGGAGTTCTCCGGGAGCAGTTGCCAGAAGAGCCCAGTTTCGTCTGCATTATAAATGTCCTCTGGCTGGTATTTCTCTAGAAGTTGTTGCAATTTGCCTTCCTTCCAATCGGTGACAACGGCCCTGTCAACACCGTCAGATTCACCTGCTTTGTGGACTCGGCCGATTCCCCAGCGGGCCTTAAATCGCTCGATCCAACTTGGGCTCAGTTTCTCGGGTTCCTCATGGCCAAGGTCAGCGGCGAATTTCCGTGCCTGCACTAGCAACATTTCACCGTCGATTCGAATATCCGGCAAACTTGTTTTCTGCCGAAACCACACGATAAGGGCAGAGTTCACATCATCGTAAGTTAATTGTTTGACGCGCTTTATACCGCCCTTCCTGGCATCAGGTTTTTCCACAGCTTCGATGATCTTGTCCTTGTTTTTCAAAATATCATACAAGGTTCCTCGAGGAAGGCCAAACTTCTGAGCCAGATCCACCTTTCTCATCCTAGGATTGGCTTCACAAAACTTCACGATCTTGTACTTTTCTTTGTATGTTTTTGTCTCCAGTTTCCGTTTCTTTGAACAGGAATTGGAAGCCATTTTTCAGACGGAACGAACAGGGCTTGAAACATGAAACAAAGCATGTGCTGGCCAAGAGAGGTCCGGGATCTGTCCAAGTGCACGCAACGCTCAGACGTGGCTTGGCTGCAACGTAACACTGATGCAGCGATCACGGGCCGTGCCAATAAACAAACAATAAACAGACGTCACTTTAAAGCAGTGTGTGACTTTTCACTCGACTCTTGTTGCCAACTGCAGTGCAGGAAGTGGATGCCAGTATATGATTTTTTGAATGCCGATTACACAAAGGATTTTCTTGTGCTTTTTGTGAAAGGGACCGAGAGTAACACGCTAACTAGAGTGAAATGGCGACTCATAAAAGCCGACTTGGAAATAAAAATTATTTCAATGCCGACTTGAGTAATTTGGCGAGTTGTTCGATGTCGACTTGGCCGGAGTTTACTATATGTAAATGTAAGTGCTGAGGGGCAATGAAAGTCACAAATCAACTGGTCAATGACTGGTCTGTTCTCCAGACTTTATCAGTTTCACAAACAACAGTTACAAGAAAACGGTGCAATACCTCAAGCTGTTTGTGGCGTTACTTGTCTGCACTGGAAGGCTAGATGGCTTCTGGTCGTACAGGGAGCGCACAGACTGTGAGGTGGTGGGTAGTTGCCTGGCTGGCAGTAGCCCAAACCGCCCCATCCTCAGCATAAAGCTGCCAACCGGCCGAGCTGCACAGAAGACAAAGATGTAGAGATTAAATATACACGGTTATGAATAAAAAGTGCATCATTTCAGACAGCTTGTTGCATAACTACGCAATGTGTATTTACAGTTAAGACTATAAATTGATGTGGTTTAGTTGTCAAGGTGTGCAATCAGAGTCAGATTTTATTAGTCATGTAAGTTAAAACAGACATGAAATGGTTTTTCCTGGTGTAAAAGCAGTAAAATAAAACAGTAAAAACAACAATCAGCACATAAGACGATGAAAACCTTGATATTAACACTAGCTTGGTCCCGCAGGAAATGACTAGATTTTGATGGAGTATGATGGACTTGGGCCTGGAGGCCTGAAGCAAGGCTACTGAAATCTGATTGAATTCCCATAGCTTCCTGTACTGCTTTTGTCACTTAAAGCCATGTGTACTAAGTCCATCAATATTCACCCGTTCTTCAGTGGTGGATTCCGGTATGTCATGTATTGGAAGCAGTATGATTGATGGATTTTGGCTGACTTGGTCCTCTACTTAGTAAAAGACAGTAGGGAGTCAGGTAATGGACAGAATAAACACAATGTGCTACGGCATTACGACATTAGTGCAAATATCTGCTAGCCATATCCAAAAGGACAATTCCACGGTTACTCACGTTACATTTTTGATGTACTGTTGAGTTTCCTTGGGCTGTAATTACCTTACTGAAAAGGTTTAATAACTGTTATCCCCATGGTAGATAGAGTAGACCTAGACCTACCTGAGCACCAAAGATGACATCCAGAGAAATGCATTGTGTATGATAAACAAGACGCACAAAATCGGTTACTCACATTATGAAAATGTGGTTGGGTCGTAAGGGGCGAATAAGTACACGCGCTATCCGGAACAAGTCAAATGCATATGGTCATTCGTTGGCGAATTTTCAAAAATTAGAGACTCCACAACTTATTTTGATTCAACAAACATTCGATGGAAGAGTTTATACGACTGTAGTGAATAAACACAATATTCGAAATCACACGGTTCGAGTGATGTACCGACATGACCGAGGAGAAAATTTTTCATCGATTTGCAGCTCCCGCGATTTTCTACAAACCGTCCAAACAAGTCAAAGTGCGAGTCGGAAATCTGGCCGAAATTCCTCTTCTAAAGATTTTATCAAAAAGATCTTCGTGTATCAAGAAGCTTACATTTTCCTTTTCAAAATGCACTTCATCAGAAAAAAAAATATTGGAGACTAATCAAAAAGAGGTAGGTTTTGGCACATCTATAGAATACAGGGCCACTCCATTCTACAATGTATATCCGCGCATCCATGGCTTGGTGGCCGTGAATGCGCAGTCAGTTTTCTATAGCGCCCTCTATTGATTAAAATTTACTTCATGCCCACCCCGCATCCGCGCATCCAAGACGGAATGATAGGTAGGTTGGGGTTGGGTTTAGATAGGGAAATACATGTCTTATAGGGTAAATCATTTGGGGTAACATTAGTCCGAGTAACTTGGACCCAACTTATCGCCTTTTTTAACATTTGGACATGGTCTGGCAATAGTAAGGTCCAAGCTAATACCGAGACCTAGACAACACAGTCCCAAAAACCAACATTTTCCAACAAAAAACATCAGATTTCACCTTCAAAACGGCCTCCAAATTACTAGATATGCCACCTGAGGTACAAGTAGACATAGATAATTAAGATGGTTGTACTTAAGTTTACTTACGATCCGGAAAAAAGTGAAATTTTCCGTTCAATTCTGAAGACCCCCTCTGCCTAGGTTGTCGTTGTTGTGCTCACGTTCAAAACTGCATGATAATGGCGTCTGACCTCGACCTCATGCAAATGTCGTGACGGCGCGCTTGCGCATAATGCACTGCATGCACAGCAGATTCCCCTGCGCCGCGCCGACGACTGTTTCCTGATGTAGAGTGCTGTGTAAGTTCGCGGTACGCCTAGGAGTCGCGCTGGCTAGCCAGGCGCATGGCTGGCGCTCTACATCAGGAAACAGTCGTCGGCGTGGCGCAGGGGAATCTGCCGTTCATGCAGTGCATTATGCGCAAGCGCGCCGTCCAGACATTTGCATGAGGTCGAGGTCAGACGCCATTATCATGCAGTTTTGAACGTGAGCACAACAACGACAACCTAGGCAGAGGGGGTCTTCAGAATTGAACGGAAAATTTCACTTTTTTTCCGGATCGTAAATAAACTTAAGTACAACCATCTTAATCATCTATGTCTACTTGTACCTCAGGTGACATATCTAGTAATTTGGAGGCCGTTTTGAAGGTGAAATCTGATGTTTTTTGTTGGAAAATGTTGGTTTTTGGGACTGTGTTGTCTAGGTCTCGGTATTAGCTTGGACCTTACTATCGCCAGACCATGTCCAAATGTTAAAAAAGGCGATAAGTTGGGTCCAAGTTACTCGGACTAGGGTAACATATGGGACGAGGGTCCTGGGGTAAATAAAGCGCCCTCTCTTGATGACTTCATGCTCATCACATCCATCCGCGCATCCGCGCATCCATGCATCCAAGACGTCTCACTCGGTATATATACTACGTACTTGTCAATAATTCACTCCCTATAGCGCCCTCTATTGATAACAATTTACTTCACGCTCATTCACTCTTTATACCGCCTTCTATTTTTTTCATACATCTACGTTCATACCCGCGTACACGAGATGCGTACGCATACGCATAGGAGAAGTCTCATACCATTACCAATATTGCTTTGTTCTCAAAAGAGTGCCATCTACTCAACGACCCCACTCCTCACATCGCATCCAATTTCCAACTACAAAAAAAAAACTTTCCGGAGTGGCCCTGCATTCTATAGTTGCTCTTAGGTTTTATCTGAAGCTATCCTGAACTAGGAAAAATCCAGAACTAGGAAAACGACTGTAGGCCTACAACATGTATTATCGACCTCGACCCTCCAACCATTATCTGCGCAGGTGACGCTTGCAACGCGCGCATGTTGTCACACACAAATTTAGTGCGTAGAAAAGGACAGCGTGCTTTTTTAGGAAAATGCAGTGGCTATTGTTACGGCAGCCGTAACGCATTTCCCATTTTCTAATTCTATCGTTACGGTAGACTGCAACTTTTATAAAAACATGACAAGAAAATATAAAATTAGAAGGAACAAAGTGAATTTGAACGTTATGAAATTCGGACCTTATTTCCCTTTTAAAAAAAATCTTCCAAAGCCTCGGGTTAGAAAAGGAAAAAAAATTCGAGTGCAAAACTGAGATTCGTACCTGCAACCTCGCGGTGCAAAATCTTACCCTCTATCGACAAAGCTGTCGCACTGCTCGCTAAAACGTGTGGAAAAAAATAATTATATACCTGCGTGCGTATCAAAAAAGTATCGTAGAAGGCGCTAAACAACGACTGCCGTAACGATAGCCACTTCGTTAGGAAAATCCTTTTTTACTGACGAAAAAATGAAATTCACAACCACGACAACTTTTTCCACAAGTACTTTACTGCACATTTCCGGTCTAGCAACTATCAGTAAATGGAAAAGCTAACTGTAAGACCTTACATTAAAGTTTAATGCCAAGAAATGTAACATTCAATTGAGAGTAAAGTTAAGTTGCTCACCGTAAAACGCCATTTTGGTAGAGAATATGTAACATAACAACCTTGGACGTTGAGGGCGCTGTGAATATCAACCGATAATATAATGTCGTTTGTTAAATTAAGGCTTCGTTTGCAATTGACCTGGCTCCATCTTCGGGTTTCGGTTTTAAGAAGATAAACATTGGTTTCATTTTCTTGCACAATTCAATGTTCTTGTAGCTAAAAAAAAAAAGTATTTAAACGCAGGTCAGTGGTAGTTTCAAGGTAGTAAGAAGGGATTTAAATTTTGTTTTAAATTAAAAAAATTGAGCCTGATCGGAGCCTAGCCGAGGTTTCACAAAGAAATGTGCTAAATGTCCTGCAGCTGGTAAACAAAGTGTGTACTGCCTGGTACTATTTTGTTGCATGCGGCCTGGCCTGCGGCCCATCATTGCAAAAGATGACAAGTACAAGTTTGCCAACACCACATGCATCTCCATTAATTAAGGCTCTTGGTGAGTGCTAGCCCCATAAATGTGGCCTATTTACTGGACTGCCTCCGTAAACGTAGGCCACACATCCACATGTACAAAAACGTGTCGCACTTTGCCAAATTTTGATTTTCACATTTAGGCTTAGTTTGTAGGGGTTTTTTGCTTTAGAAGCATATATACTCACCCTCTTTATAGGCTAATCAGAAAGTGCTGCCTTTTTCAGATGTATATTTTTCGTGAAATTTCCAGATTCATTTTTACACGTACGTTCAAAATTTCAATATGAAATTTCACAACAATTAGACATCTGAAAAAGGCAGCACTTTCTGATTAGCCTATAAAGAGGGTGAGTACATGCTTCTAAAGCAAAAAAACCCTTCAAACTAAGCCTAAATGTGAAAATCAAAATTTGGTAAAGTGCGACACGTTTTTGTACATGTGGATGTGTGACCTATATCTTTACGGAGGCAGTCCAGTAAATAGGCCACATTTAGTCCGAGTAACTTGGACCCAACTTATCGCCTTTTTTTAACATTTGGACATGGTCAAAATGTTTTAAAAAGGCGATAAGTTGGGTCCAAGTTACTCGGACTAGACCACATTTATGGGGCTAGGTGAGTGCATGATGTACTAATGTTTTATGTGTTGATTATATACACTAATACACTTAGTTTGATGGGCAATCTGGCTTAAGCCTTAGTTTACGACCCCATATCCTTTTTCCTTCCAAAACTTATCCAGCTGCGTCTTGAACTGGTTTGTGGAATTAGCTAAATTGACGCTTGATCATGAGATGGGAGACTATTCCACTCTGTGATCACTCTGACTGAGAAGAAATGTTTTCTACAGTTCAGCCCCTTGTTCAGAGCTGGCTTATACAGCTTGTATTAAACTGTGTCCTCTGCCGCTGTCAGTGTGTGGATTGGTTGAGAAGAGCTTGGACTTCTCAATCATAGACCCACTAACTGGGACGCTAGAACTCCATTGGTGAGTTCCACCAATCAAATGACAAGGATCTGTATGTGGGTTATATAATAATAATTAATATAGCTGGAGTTTATACCTCAGCCCTAAATTTTATCATCAATTGGGTTGATAAAATTTAGGGCCGAGGTAACTCCATCTTTATCTGAGGTACAAGGTAAGCTAAAAAAATTCTTTTTTCTGTTTTGGAAGTAGCATCAGGTTGCAACATTCTTTCTATAGTTTCTTGTCCGGACTTTTTGAAAATGAACAAAATTCCGTGACTCGTTACAACTCTACTTCTTGTTTCTCATGGAGAAACTTAGAAAGGAACACAGTTTATTTGCTTACTTGGCCGTATGCGGTTGAGGAGCAACAATCAATACATAAAGATGCATAATTAATAAGTATCATTTCTTTAATGCTATATTCAATTAATAAATTAAATTTGTGTTTCTCGTATTAAATTATCCTCTCTTTAAGGGAATTGAGTCACACTTTAAGTTGCTTCAGCAACGTTGGAAAAGGAACGTCAGCCATGACTGGCAAACTACAGGCATTTGAGGTCATCTTTGATGGCGACGATGTGGATGTATTCAAGTCGGGAGACGTCATCAGAGGCTACGTAAAACTTGTTCTCCGGGATGCAAAGAGTGACGTCAGAGGTGTGTTTATTTCAGTGTCGTAATTTACTTTCTTTAACCCCGTAGTATGGCCATTGTGTAGCCCCATAAATGTGGCCATGTCGAACTTTGTCAAATTTTGATTTTTACATGTAGTTTGTAGGTTTTTATTTTTGCTTTAGAAGCATACTCACCCTCTTTATAGGCTAATCAGAAAGTGCTGCCTTTTTTAGATGCTGGTGTCTATTTTTCGTGAAATTTCCAGATTCGTTTGCACACATGAAATTTCGAGAAAATTTAATGCCAAATGATCAGTGACTTGTGTGTGGGCAGTGACGGTCATTTGTAGTAAAACACTATACACACTATGGGCATTGTTGCATTGTCCCCTTCATTTCTTTCTCCGTTTACCAGGGCATAAAAAAAAATTCTCCAAAGAAACCCCCACCCCAAAAAAGTCAAAATATCGTCAGGGGAGGGTGGAGGGGACAAATTGCCCCCCCCCCCCCCACCGCCCTCCCACTGCCACCCAATCACCACCCCTAACCAAATATGCCACTGTTGTATAAACCCTGCTGAAGCTACCTTTTGTCTTTCAGCATTGATATTGTCAAATTAAAAAAAAATGTGGTCTTTGTTATTTTTTTCCAGGGATAAAGATCTCATTTAAAGGCAAAGCCCATACTCACTGGTCAGAGGGAAGTGGTGATAATAGAAGGAGCTACTCTGGATATGAAACCTACTTCAAAGAAAAACTAGTCTGCTGGGGAAAAAGTAGGATTCAATAATATTATTGTCTTTCTCAACTTAACTTTCATTTTATCATCTGCTGTAAACGGATGTCACTTCTGAATTGCACTGAATTGTACAGTTAGAAATTGCCCTGGTTATGCCCTGGTTATGCTAGGTTCTCACAATCCCCATGTAAAGCAATTCTTGGGTAATTCAGGGATTGGTTCTTGGCTGCCTCGGGATGATTCCCCCAAATCAAAGGTGATTTGGGAGTCCGCGAAGGGACGATACTTACCTGTTAAACCTATAATTTGCATATTTCTCTAAGCCTTAGGCTTCCACGCTAGATTTTAATACCACACAAGTGCGCCCTCCATTGCCCGCCCCCGCTCCCGCCTACGGCCAACTCGTCCTCTTTTCTCTAGTATCTAACTGTAGGGCGAGCCACCGTGGGGAAGGAGGGGGGGGAGGTTTAACAGGTAAGCATCGTCCCTTCGCAGACTCCCAAATCACCTTTGATTTGGGGGAGTCCACTTCAGGGACTCCCTTACCTGTTAAACCTAAAATTTGTATAGACTAGCACCAAAAAACGGATGGTGGGCTTCAGAGCGAGCCTATCCAAAAACCACGCTTCGGGAAACCTAAACCTTGTCCCTTCACGTTCTCTCTAACCAGTGGTGTACATGGCAACTTACAGAACTCACCAGTAACTTGTGTTCTCTCCTGACCCTGAGGGAACATCCCATCACTCCCGGGTAGAACCTCCTCTGGATGCACCTACTGAGATGGCTGTACGGCCCGTCCGTCCTTCTGCTTGGAGAACATCCCGCAGGTAGCAGGCCGTGAAAGTTGACGGTGTTTTCCAGGCGGCTGCCTGTAAAATGTCCAGAAAAGGGACCCCCTTGAAGTAAGCCCATGACGTTGTCATGGCTCTCGTGTCATGTGCCTTGACCGGATTGGTTGGTGAATTCGGCCAGTCTTTGACTGACGCTTGGATAGCCGTAACAATCCACTGGGAAATAGAGTCTGCCGACACCGCCCCGTGCGGTTTATTTGTTGAAATGAATAGTTGGGTGGTGTCTCCTCTCAAGGTTTTTGTTCTAGCCAAGTAACATTTCAGTGCTCGAACTGGACACCATAATATATCTTGTGGGACGGAGGAAAACCCTTTAAGATCCGGAACAAAAATCGGTGGAGGGAAGAAGGATGGAGATTGATTCTTCGTTAAAAACCCATGACGAGGCACCAGTCGTACCCCGTTAGGTTCCCATCGGATATGCCCCGGTTCCACCGAAAGGGCATGAATCTCGCTTCTTCGTCGAGCCGTGGCCGTGGCTAACAGGAAGACCGTTTTGACGGATAGGTCAAACAAAGAGGCGTTGGCCATAGGTTCATATGGCGGTCCCGCCAAGACCTGAAGGACCTGTGCCAGATTCCAAGACGGAACCAGCTTCTTAGATGGAGGCCTCTCAACGAACATCCCCCACATGAGCTGAGTCAGGCTAGCATTATCCGACACCGTAGATCCATCCGGGAATCCCTTATGGACAGCCGCTATGGCTGATCTGTAGCCCCGAATAGTGGATACCGTCAGATCCTCATGGAACAGGTGCATGAGGAAGTCTCCTACCATTGCTAAAGGTGTTGTGCATGGATCATGAGTTTGTTCTTCACACCACCTATGATAATGTCGTAATCGGCTGTCGTAAGTTCGACGGGTAGACAGTCTGCGGCCTCGGGCTGCCAATGAGGCAGCGTCTGCTGAAAGGCCTGCTGATCGCAGTGACTGTTCGACAGCATCCAAGATGTTAAGTGAAGCGACTCTATCCCTGGGTGCGGGATCAGAGACCGGGGCTGACGCAGTAGGTCTGGTCGCCCCGGAAGAATTATCGGTGGGTTGCACAACAGCCGAACGATTTTCTGAAACCAAGGCTGGTGCGGCCAAAAGGGAGCGATGAGAATGACTCTGCACTCCTCTGTCTCGACCTATGTCAATACTCTTGGCAGGAGCGAGATTGGTGGAAAAGCGTATGCCAGCATGCCCTTCCAACTGATGGAAAACGCGTCTGCAGCCCATGCCTTTGGGTCCTGGTTGCGTGCGCAATACACCGGTAACTGATGGTTCAGTGCTGATGCAAAAAGATCGATGTGAGGACGATCCCATACTTGGAAGATCGACTGAATTACTGTCGGGTGAAGAGTCCACTCCCTTGGAAGGACCTTCCCCCGGGACAGAGCGTCCGCCATGACATTCAGTTTCCCCGCCAGGTGGACCGCCGTAAGCGTAACCTGTCTCGCTTGACACCACAGCAGGAGCTCCCACGTGTGCATGCACAACTGCGGGGACCGTGTCCCGCCCTGGCGATTTATGTAAGACACGACGGTTGAGTTGTCCGATTTTATGAGAACTACTTCCCCTGTCACCCGTCCGACAAAGTGCTTCAGAGCCCGAAAGACCGCAAGCAGTTCCAGGATATTGATGTGGCACTGTCTGTCCGCCTGGGACCAAGACCCTGCTGCTGATTCTATTCCAATATGTGCCCCCCAACCTGTGTTGGAGGCATCCGTCACCAGAGTCACAGAAGGTTGTGGTCGTGGAAAAATCAGTCCGGCCTTGACGTTTGTTCACTGAGACCACCAGTCCAGATGGGGGCGAATCATGTTTGGGATTGGCACTGGCCGTTGGATTTGGTGAATGCACGGTTGGTAGTGGGCAAGTAGATGTAATTGTAGTGGGCGCATCCGCATCCTGCACCATGGAAGCACATCCACCATGCTTGCCATTAGGCCCAATAGCCGAAGCCAGGCTATTGCCGGGGCGGTCTGGAATAGGGCGATGCAGTCCACAAGATTTTGGACTCGCTCCTCGCAGGCGCGGTTCTAGAACCAATATGTTCGGGGGGCTAGCACGGTCGATCCAGAAATTCACATGTACATCACAATCCTTCTTTTTGCTAATGCAATTTTTTTTTACGGAATTTATTTGGGGGGGGGGTAGACAAAATTTGGGGGGGCTACTCCATCCGGAACCGTTTGGGTCGGACATATTTGTTTAACGGCCGAAGGTTCAAAATCGGTCGCCATTCTCCCGGTTTTTTCTTTGGCGCTAGAAAGAATGTCGAGAAAAATCCTCGAGCTGCATCCTCTGTCGGCACTCTGCGTATTGCCCCTTTCTTTAAGACGGCAGATATCTCTGACTCCAGAGCGTGACGCTTGGTCGTAGCCGGAAATTACTGTTTTTAGTACCCACCCGTCGTTGCACAAAAAAGCCCAAGTCCTTGCGAAACGTATGAGTCGACCCCCTATGGGCCCTGGATAGGGGGCTGTGGGAAGGGTGCCGTCACCGGTGCCAACCGCCGCCCCGGTAACCTCCGCGTGAAGCTTTGGAGCGGGGGGTGAAGCCAACTCTACCCCGGGTATGCGATCCAAAGGCCTGACTCTGTCCCACTGTTGTAGTGGCTTTGTAAGACGAGCCCGATGGGTTGGAGGCAAACGGCTTCAACGGTTTACGGGGGAATGTCTTGCCCTTAGTCGTTGCACTGCCACCTCTTGCCGGACGAGAGCTGCCCTTCGGATTAGGCTGTCTATTGAGATTGATCTTGTTCGTAACTTTTATCCGCTTCGCTTCAGCTTGCATGATCTCTTGGAATTTCCCTCCAAACAAGTCGGAACTCAGTCGGGGGATGGATTCCAGGCTGGACCTCAAACGATCAGAGGGAACAAAGATTGTATCCAACACGTTAGCTCGGCGGGCGTTGATTGTCATCAAGGACACCCGCATAAACTGGTCCATGCACAAGAGCTGCTGGAGGTAGGCCTAGAACTATCTTGTTGAGCTGGGATGGGACGCAAAATATTCAGTAGTGCTGAACACAAATCGAGATCGGCAGATAGGCCCTCCGACAATAGCACTGGGTCTTCCAGTCTACTTTCTATAACACAATCTCTCACCCTTTGCACTTCTTCAAATAAAAATTTCGCAACCAATAGACAAAGTTTGTCAGAGACAGACAGCGTCTTCGCCTTGGCGAAGTTTGCCACGTTACTCAGCAGGGGATTCCTGGCCGTTAAATACATTGAAATGACACTGTCCAAGTATGGCGTAAGTCTGTCAAGAAATCATTGACATCTAATTTCTTCTTCTTAGACATGGCATCGTAAGGAAAGGAAGGAGTAAACAAAGTAATTAATAATCTAAGAATGAAATTACTTTAAAAAAAACCCAGAAGATGAGATACGAATCTACGAGAGAAGCAAGACCATGAAGACAGAACGACACGTGTGTGCGATGATTCATGCCGCACGACGGATAATAAAGACGCTGGTAACCAATGGAAAGAAAGTACATTGTGATGCGGACTGCGTCCCTAGTACTTATTATTAAGACTGTGTTCCCACCATATGTATTAAAAGCATGCATTATGAGTAGGAAACCAGATTTAACATCGAAGGCTCTTTTGCGCATGCTCAGTTTCGTGTCGACGTGTATGTAGACTACACGATACAACGGTCAGTTCACACCGTCCCATACATGCCATATGTTACCCCAAATGCCTAATCATGGCCCCGTGTTCACCCCCTCCCCCTTATATTATCTGCAAAGTGAGTCAGTGTCTGCATTTGCATGTTTTAAGACTTAGGATCGATGCACTTATTTCCCGGTTCAGGTAAACAGGATGTACATGCGACAAAATTGACTCTGGAGTCCGGGGAGCACCGTTTCCCGTTCTCCTTCCAGATCCCAAACAAGCCCCTGCCGTTCCCATTTGAGTCTTACCATGGGTGGATACGGTACAAGGTGAGCTGTAAGATCGACCGACCCTGGAAGTTTGACCACCGTACGGAGAGGCTGTTTACAGTTATTGGGATCCCTATTGATCTGAACACAATGCCAAGCGCAAGGGTGAGTCACGTTTGAGCTTATTGTACAAATGTACTTCAATCTATAACCCTAACCTATTTACACCCGAGATCCTCAAAATCAAACACTGATGTGGTTAGAGGATTTTTGCAGGATTAACCCTAACTCCCTAGAGGGTGTGCAAAATCATATTGAAATTGGAGGATTCAGGACTGTTACGGCTATGCCTTTAGTCTACGTACCACCCCGAACAAGCAGCCTGTTATAATTGCTCCCTTTACCGCCCCATACCATTCCAACAGTGTATGGTTTTATGGACTTCATCTGGGAAATAAATACAGTAGAAAACAATGAAGTACAAATGTAGCACAATTGGTAATGGGTTAAGGAAGGCAGAGCCCTGCCACTGTAAAGGTACATGTACATGGGAGATCTGGATGCCTTCAAATATTTGAGTAAAATAAATGTGCCAGTGGTTTCCTGCACATCTGACAATTCTGGATGATTCACTTAGGTTCCTCTTGCAAAAAAAAATGCCTTGTGCTTTGCTGAACGCAACCCAACCCCACAAAATGAGTCACAAATCTTTGGAGCTACTTCTGAGTAATAGGTCTGAGATTTTGCTCATTGGAAACTGATGTTGCTCTTTTTGACATTTTTCAAACTGACCATCCCACAGAGTTGTAATACTTGTACTTGTTCTCATGATTAAGTACTCATACTCATGACAAAGTACTCAAACTCGTACAAATGTCCTCGACTGAAACACTGCCATCTGACCCTGGCAAGGTGGTTGAGTGGTAAGACATCTGCAATCAGAGAAGGTCGTGGGTTCGACTTCCACCCAAGTATGTAAGCTTGGGCACTTATTTCTAGCAAACATTCGGACAACATGTGAAGGGCAAAACCCAACATTGAATTTACTGGGTTTTTTTGCCGTTCCACAGTACCCTGTCAGAGATCAGTCCTCCCAGACGGTGTGCTGCCTGTGTTGTGCCAGCGGGCCCGTCCTAACTAAAGCCTCGACCGACAAGAGTGCCTATGTGCCTGGGGAGAGTATCTTTGTGTCGGGAACGGTGGAAAATAACAGCAGTCGTGATATTATAGATCTCACGGCCAAGCTAGTACAGGTCTGTTTGCCAAATTGAGGTATATATTACTTGATAAATAAATAATTGCGTTACTAGTCGCGACTAATGAAATTCACTAATCGCTCAGGCCTAATAATGTGCCACGTGACAACAGTCACTTTTTCTGTTATAGTCTGATAGAGGTATGTTTAGCATTTTTGTGAGAGTATTTTGATTTCAGATAAAAGACGGAGACCTACCAATTGACTAGGCTGAAACTTTAAACCTGTGTAGACAATACAAGTTTTTTGCAAATTTCAAAAGAAAAACTATGTTGTGGGGCTTTTGATGGATTTTTATCTATTTAAATTTTTGGTTCATGGCTTCTGACTAGTGCCCCTTGAACAAAGATATTGACTCATTAGGGAACGGCCAACATAGGTCTGGAAAGCTCAGTTGGTCGAGCACCGGAACGGTTATCCGGAGATCGCAGGTTCAAGCCCCGCTCCAGTCAATTTCTTTGTTCAACTTGGCAATTAGTTGAATTTGTGAATTTGTGTTTAAATTTCTTTTCAGGGTACACCCCTAGATCTTTTTTGTTCTTTCTCTCTGTTTGATCAGATGGTTGTTTACTTCTCCACTTCGGGGCACACTGAGAGGCGATCTGAAACCATGGTCAAGGTGAAGGCACCGGGATGCGGTGGAGGTCAGGTGGCTCTGATGGACTGGAGCCCTCTCCTGGTTCCTCCTATCCCTCCCACTGGCCCTCAGGGGTGCAGCATCATCAGGATTGAGTATTACGTGCTGGTAGGATGTTACTCCCCAACTATAGCAATGGTCCCAACTATAGTTGGGTAGAGCCCAAGGGCCAGCTCAGGGCCGGCAGAACCTGGGAGGGGCTGGGGGGGGGGGGCACTTGCTCGCCCCCCGCCCCTCCCTTCCCCCTGATTTAAGTGCCCCTTTGTGGACATAAATGTGCTGCCTCGGGCATAAATGTGCCTCCTTGGGCATAAATGTGCCCTCTCGAGATGAAAACAAATCTGGCCCTAACAATTTTGGCTAAGTTGTTTTCAGTAACCATTTCCCAAAATGGTATAGAGATTTCTGATTCAAACAAGGAATATGAAAACCAAGCCCCAAAACCCTTACAATGCACCCTGGAAATGGGCCCATAATGCGTAGTTTGCACAATGGCCAGTTTTGAAGAGCGCCCCTATTTTTGAAGATGTAACCAGTCCGCCCCCCCCCCCAACTATTTGATTTTACAGAGGCCTAGTGAAAAAAAAACGTGTCAACATTTGCCCCTTTTTAGTGATGCCCCCAGTTTGAAAACCGTTCCGGTGCCGCTGGGCCAGCTTATTGTTCTCTTAGACCGTGTCCCAAGTACTTGGCTAAGGCTTGAAATTACACACAAATCTATGGGAAGTAGCTGCAAGCACTTCTCGTAGACTTGCGTTATATTAGAAGCCGAAAACAAGTGATTTGTACACAACCTATCTAATTAGCTGGCTGACTTAGTCACTGAGTGTGCTAACTGAGAATCTAGTCAGAGCCAGCCAAGCCTTTTTTTGGGGGGGGGGGGGTCCTTAGAAACCATGAGCTTCCAATGATCTAGGGCAAATGAGTTTTGGGGAAAGGAAGATCTGGGGAAATACTAGCTTGATTGCGTCAAAGCCGTGCAGCTAGGCTATTTAGCATGTAGCAACCACGCCAGTTTAGTATAGAGGTCATTTCCCCCGAACACTTAACAGCAAAAACAGCATACCCAAAAATATTTGCTCTGCGCAAACAATGCAAACGCGTGTGCGAATCTGTTGCAGATGATATTGCAGTGACGTTTTTTAACCCTTATGACGCCCTGAAGTTGTTTGTGTCTGAGCATTGCATTCAGAGTACACTTTCAAAATTCACTCCATCTAATTGCATTATGTTCTACAACCATGCACACGAGCTCAATTTGCCTGCGCCCGGAACGGCTTCAATGTATTTCCGCATGTAAGAATGAGGAGTTAGTGCTCTAGTATTTTTAATATAGCGTATGGTTGATGCACACGCATGAGGTTATTCTAGGAATTCTTGGGTCATGGTGCCGAACTTCTCAAGACAGGATTCGATTAATCTTGGCAATATCACCCTCAACAGTGGATTGGCCTAAAGTTACATTTAGAGAACGAAATCCGAATACAGCCTTGACACAGAATTAAGCGTTACTTTGCTGACCAATCCCTGCTCTTGTTTACAGTTCGAAGGTGACATCACCAACACCCCATTTGATGCTGAGGTGAGGTTGCCAGTCACAATCGGGACCATACCCTTGCACCAACCTTTGTACCAGCCCTCGTATGCAGACCCCTCGGCCGTGGTTTTGAACCAACCATCCAGCAATGCTAGTGGTACGTCTCTGTCTTTGATAACCAAAGAAAGTCACTGCTACGTTATTAGCAAAGAAGGATTCTTCTTCCCGTTGTGATATTGGTTCATTTCAATGGGAGTACTGTAGGGGCTGTGGGGTGGGGGGAGTAGCGGTCAGGGGGCTTGGATACTTTCCGAATCTCAAACCCTATCCAGCTTATGGCTTCTGTCTTTGGAGATTATGCCCAGACTTTACAATTGTTCTCTGGGAAAGACCATATATGTTGCGGCCATCTTGATTTTGTTCCCATTCAAATCAATGTAACCCAAGCATCAGACCTGAATTGCAGCCACTGTTGGCAATGAGCCAAAGTTTCCTAAATGGCTCTGGAGTGTTGAGCAGTTTTTCTTCTCACATTTACTCTGAAATAACTTTGGTCTGTGATTTTACACACTCAGCTCCACCATTGCCACCCCCGTGCTACGAAGTAGCCATGGGCGGGCCCCAGGAGATTCCCAGCAAGAGTGGCTATGACTACACCTTTGGTAAACTCATGTACGCCCCTCAGTACCCGACCTACAATCTGCCGGCGAGTGCCCCAACCTGGGACCCCGCGTACCCACCTCAGCAGGGTGACACTGCGTACCCGCCCAGCGGGCCAGGTTACCCCCCTGTCAATTAAGGGCGGGGGAAGATCTAGAGATTGGAGGGAAACTACTGGGATATGAGCCCACGACTTCTTTCTTACTAGTGCATCGACGTCTTCACCACTCGACCAGCGAGCTTAACAGGGTCGGTAGGCTGGTTCGAATCCGATATAGCAGATGGCACTGCAACTAAACTATTCATACGAGGGAACTTTGCGTCGGGTGTTGTAAATTCAATAATTCACGAGAATCATTCACTCTGTCCGGAAAAAGCTACATTGTACGCGTTTGTCCTGGACGTGTTTCGGGGAAATTTTCATTAGCAAGTGCTTGACTCACCAAGACGCTGATACCTTCATTGCAGGAGGATTGCGGGATAGTTTTGTCAGAATCCTGCAACTCATACCCGATACAAATGTCTCAGCTTGTCTGGAACTCATCCCGGATATGAATTCAATTTTTGGCCTAATGAAAATGTGTTTCTACCAAAATGTATCAACCGTGCCTTTGGAGTCGAAAATTTCAAAGTTTGAATGTCTCTGTTTTAATGCACTTATTGGCACTTGACCATCAGCTAGTTTACTGCTGATCGCTGAATACCTTTTGCCCCTCAGGTATTTCTGTATTTCGTTTTGAACTTTGTAGTTTGAATTTATGTATTTTTTATCTACATATATAAATAATGTGCAATAAGGACGGGTGTGTTTCTGTGCTGCTGAATAATAACTGAAACGTCTGAAATAATCAGAATAATATATAATAATTATTTTCCTACTTACTGCCTCTTTAAAATTGGACTTTGTAGCAAATATGATCAAAGAGTTTTGGTTTGAAATAAAAATGATGTATGTTGTAATGTTGAAAGTATATAGCTTGCCAAATTCTGCTTTGTGATTTACAAAAAATCTGTTTGAAATATCCTTAAAAATTTGACCAAAAATGCACTTTTTTGGCTAATACTGTATGTTGTACCGTGGACTTTTTTTTTTTTAGTACCTAGTATATTTATTGGATAGTTTTAGCTTGTAGAGTATTTAAGGGATTATATTTATACACGTCACTGTAAATAACTTTTAATAGATTCTGTAAGTGTGCCACATTTGCCTGACAAATTCTCAATTTATAATCAAGAAAGTACATTGACAATTATGAGTAAATAATGCGCTGAAGTTAATTGTTATTAATTGTTATTTCTTTTGTGTATATCGGAGCATACAATTTAGAATGTACAAAAGGTTGCATTTTTTTCGGCACTTGGTAAAATGTGCAACTTTTTCATAAAATGTGCCTCATCATTGTAACTGGGTATTAATCTCTATAGCAATTGTTTTAATCTTTGTTATTTTAACTTCAGCTACAATCCCGGCCAAAATGGTTGGGACACTAGGAAATACCCTTAGCCTCCAACGGTCACCAACTCGACCGCTCCCCCGGTCAATGTTGTTCTCTTCAGCGGATGGAGCACACACCGCGCAATGAGAGACAACATTGAACGGGGGCTGGGGGTTGGGGGCCCAGCGAGATTTGGCCAGGATTGTAGGTTGCTAGTGAATTGTCAGTGTGCCGTTCTGTATTTAGTCAAACATATTTTTTTTTCGTATGGTGGTTGTCGTAATTAAGTTGCAAAAGTGTAGTCATCCAACGTCAATCACCACATTAGATGATACTGTTGGAATTTTTCTTAAAGCTGAGAGCTTTTTCGTTTAATACTGAAACAATCATGAAAATAGCACTTTGGGTTGCTTAGAAAATGTCAATTATGTAAAAGTAGTCATTTTTCATCCTGTACACAAAAAATTTACCACAGTAAGGGATTGTCACTGTACCTATTTGTGCATGTCCTTATTCTTACAAACAACACACGGCACATAATATGACAAAAGTACAAGTGAATGTGATCGAAATGCCCTTTCAGCATCATAATTATGTCAAAATATTAAAGACATTGCACAAATGAAGGATAATTGCTCAATAGGCTAATAGTAAAATGTTTGAAGTATTTGTGTACAGGATGAAAAATGACCACTTTTACATAATTGACATTTTCTCAGCAACCAAATGTGCTATTTTCGTGATTTTTTTCTCAGTATTTGAAACAAAAAGCTGGCAGCTTTAATCTAATACTAAACATAAGAATCCACCGATCTTTTTTTTAAAGGCAATGTTTTAGGGTTGCATTTTTTGGGTCACCCTGTTATGTCTGTAGTGTTAAATATTTAAGACGTTGAACTTGTGAAAAGTGAAACGTTCTTGTTAGTAGTGGTTTTTGAAATGCTATTTTCTTTTTTTACGTTTGTTTTTACTTTATAAGTATCAAATAAATGTCTAGTATGTCGCCATTCCTTTTCAGTCTTGCACTCTGTGCGTGAAATATGTTAGTGAGCATCGGCCTTGTCAGTCACATCGTGCCCGATCCCGTTGAGTTTGTTTCTGCATTCAACAGGGGACGTTGCACAATAGAGAAGGGTCCCCAATCTGCGAGAGGTACAAGTTGGATTCGGAAACATATGGCAGGTTTTGGGTTGGATGGGGCTATGTTGAAAAGCCATCATTTTTGGTTGGCTTTCTTCGGGGGGGTGGGAGGCTGGGGTGAGATTTGGCTACGCATAAGGCAAAAAAAAAGCCCTGCGCATTTCCAGCACCGCGACGAGGACGCATCTCACATGGTACCATAAAAATGTAGCCTTGAAACAGGCTGGTTTTGTTCCACGGGCCGGGGTTTGGTCTTGATCATGAAACGGCCGCGGTTTGGTCTTGAAGCACTGCATGGTGAAGAACTGCATCAAGTAAGCCAGAAGAATCTGCAAAGATAAAACAATATGGTCCAATTTATTCATTCCTTTTTACAATCGAAGCCACATACGAACTATCTGATTGATGCTCGTGTCGTAAAAAAAAATGGGGCAACACTGCCCAAAGACGTGGACAAAAATTGAAAATGAAAAAAATGCACATCTGAACCTCTTTTTCTACTTGCCTCAAGAATTGGTGTGAAGATTTGCTCTGCAAGCAGGTCATCATGCAGTCCTTCCGTTGGAATCGATTGCAACTTCGTCCAGAATGACTCCGATGTTGTGGACCCTCATGTCTGTCAGACGATTATAAGAAACACGGGTGGGGTAATTTTATGCGCCTGTTGCTCTTCTTTTAGTGATTTGTAGAAGTGGTACTGGTTAAGTGATTATTCTTTTAAAAATAATATAAATTAAGTTTCTTGTAGATGATATCTTATTTTTGGCTTTTTTTTCAGTAATTGTGCATGGTCACAACAAGGAGAGCCAATTAAGACTATCATTTTTCTTTCCGAAAAGACATTATCATGATTAATGTTTATACCCAAGAATTCAGTAATGGGATGCCCAGCAAGCAGGGTCCTCAGTCATCCATTGTTCCTCCTCCCTGCTTCCGGTTCCTCCGCATCTGATAGGAACACTCAGGCTTGCATGTCGTCATAATGTAACAGCAAGTGGCTGAAAATGGACTTACAAAAAAAAAACAAATTAAGTCTACCTAGCGGAGCTAAGTTAAGTAAGTATTATGTACATGTACAGAGAATGAGTCAAATAAGTGACCGGTATTGTGGTGAAACGAGGTGAAATGTGATCCTTACCGGAACATTTTAACAAAAGATACAACCAAAGAAAAGGGCTAACTAGGCCTAACTAGGCATTTTAGTGGCCCTTACCTGGCCACTGTAATGGGTAAAACTAAAGAAAAGGGGAAACTTAGTTTCGGTCTCCCCTTCTAGATTACTAGGCCTATATAACCGGCTGTAAAATCTCATACATACGGACTGTGAAAATACAGTAATGCGCATTAGAGAGTAGCGAATGGAAAAACGTAGGTTGGGACTCCTCTCTCAATATCAGTTGTCACTATATAGCCCCAATACAATAATAATAGCCATTACCGATCTTTGTATATCAGAGTAAATATATTGGACGTACGGGATGATTGAAAAGTTCAATGTCCATCAAACCGAGGAACCTCCACTTGTTTAGCGGGTCTTAAAATATCAATGAATCCATACTCAGTAGACTCAGGCGACACTTCACAACCTTGTTTATGGGTACGTGTACCCGACGTAACAAGTGTCATCACCTGATTATTACCAACATTGTCACCATGGCCCTAACACAAATACAGGTATTGCCAATCGTTGGGGATTAGAGTTTAGAGAAGACTTATTGGAATTGACAATTACATATGTCAATCAAAACCTCCACTTGATTTGCAGGTCTTAAAATGTCAATGTCTTTTATTTTACTGTGTAGGTTCAGATGACGCTTCACAAAGTGATTATCGGTTGAATCCGACATAATTACAGGTGTCATCATCTGATTGTTAGCAACATAGTTACCATGGCCCTAACATAGGCAGTACCAATTGTTGTGGCCAGAGATAATAGATCGGACTTATTGGAATTGACAGTTACTATATGTCAATCAAAACCTCCACTTGATTTGAAGGCCTTAAACATCAATGCCTTTTGTTTTACTCTGTGGACTAAGATGACCCTTCACAAAGTGATTATGGGTTGTATCCGACATAACAGGTGTCATCACCTGATTATTAGCAACAAAATTACCATGGCCCTAACACAATATGCATTACCGATTTTGTATTTGCTGATCAGAGTTTATAGATCCGACATACTGCAATTGAAAGTTACTGTCGATCAAATCTGAAAATAATAATGAATCCATTTGTTTTACTCGGTACACTCGAGCGACACTTCGCAAAGCATTTATGGATACGTGTATTCGATGTAACAGGTGTCATCACCTGATTATTAGCAACATAATTACCATGGCCCTAACACAATATGCATCGCTGATCTTTCATTTGCGGATCAGAGTTTATAGATCGGACATACTGCAATTGAAAGTTACTGTCGATCAAACCTGCTGATTGGCAAGTCTGATAATAACAATGAATCCATTTGTTTTATTCGGTACACTCGAGCGACACTTCAGAAAGCATTTATGGATACGTGTATCCGACGTAACAGGTGTCATCACCTGATTATTAGCAACATAGTCACCATGGCCCTAACACAATATGCATTACCGATCTTTCATTTGCGGATCAGAGTTTATAGATCAGACATACTGCCATTGAAAGTTACTGTCGATCAAAATCTCTACTTGTTTTGCAGGTCTGGAAAAAAATCAATAAATCCATTTGTTTTCATCGGTACACTCAGGCGACACTTCACAAAGTGTTTATGGATACGTGTATTCGACGTATAAACAGGTGTTATCACCTGATTATTAGCAACATAGTCACCATGGCCCTAACACAATAGGCATCACCAATCGTCGTGTACGATCGGACTTATTGGAATTGACAGTTACTAGGCCCTATGTCAATCAAAACCTCCTCTGTTTTGCAGGTCTTTGAATATCAATGCCGTTTGTAGACGGCGGATGACGCTTCACAAAGTGATTATGGGGTGGAGTATCTAACATAACAGGTATCATCACCTGATTATTAGCAACATTGTCACCATGGCCCTAACACAATCAATGAATCGATTTTGGTTTACCATGCATGACCCTAACACAATAGGCATTACCGATTTATGCAGATCGGAGTTAATAGAACAAATCACAAACATTAATCTACGTGAAATAAAGAATATATATATATTTCGACAAGGATCAGGGACTATTTCATGTCGCAAACTAATCATGGCCAAACCATCGCTACGGATTGCATGTTACACGATCATTACGTCACGTAATCTGTAACATATGCACATGACCCTTACGTGTATATCAACTCTCGATGTTTTCGTTACAAGGGATGGGCGTGGCGTTTAATTACAGGAAATTACTGCTAAATATGGTTGACTCGTAAAGGTGCATGTCCCTAGCGTATTTCAAAAAGCTATGGAAACATATTATTGCTTTGGAGTTTTTTACACAATGAACCTCGACAAGGCGGCCGGGAGGAAGGAACTAGTGGTTTTCAAGAATACGCGTCTGGCAATTGGAGAAATGTCTACAAAACGGATGAATATAAGATTTGTACGTCACACGGCCCTGCAATAATTTTGAGCGAATTTCTACTAAGACAAAGTATAATTGTCCACATGGCCTTAGTATCCTGAAGGCTATGTACATGTAATCTGTCACATAAGTACAGAAGAAAACACAAGACGTAGAGCCTGTACGGGAAGTTGCAGAAATGTCTGCAAAGCGACGATAAAAGGTTTGTATAACATGGCCTTAGAATTTTTCCACAATGAGTATATCAACGTAGGCCCTATAGAATCACGAGTATAGATATGAACGGAATTTCAAAGTTTGATTTGTACCATGACCCCAAAATTATATTTAACACAATGTCACAATTCAGATCTCAACAAGCGTCAGCAAGTTACGGTCATGCAGAAGATACTGAGTGGGCAAGATTTAACCAAAATTCAAGTGCAGATGTTGCAATTGGAAAAGAAAAACGAAAAACGGCGAAATATGATTACTACTATACACATGGCCTTAGCATAGTTCCCTCTAACATCCTTCAATCTAAGCTGGTGGTGGTTAAGCAGTTCAAATACTCGAACTCGTGTTCGCAGTTTTGTACTCAAACTCTTAACTTGTACTCGTGTAGCGCTCGCGAACACTTCGTCAGCACTCAAACTCGAACACGTACCGTACTCGAACTCGTTTTTTTATTTTCGTACTGGATTCCGAACTCGAAATCGAATTCGCATATATTATTCACTCAGTCAAGCTCAAACACAAACTTTGTTCGCATTTTAACTCGAACACGAATCGTACCCCTGGACGTAGCTTTGCTCGCAATCGTACTCAAACCCCGAACACGAACTCGTACTCTTCTTACTTTTGTTTCAAACTCAACACGAACTAACTTTTCTTTAATTCGCGCTTGAGCTCCAACATGACCTTTGTTCGCACTAGACCTCGAACACGATCTCGTACTCGAAATCGTACTCGCCCTTACATTTCGCACTCAAACTCGTGTAACTCGTAACCGTCGAACACGGATGAACTGGTTATCGTAGTTCGACTCAATCCGAAACACGAACTTGTTTCGTCTCACTTCTTTCGTACTCAACGCGAACAACTTTGTTCGCTATATCGAACGAGTGTGGTACTAACGAGTAAATTTCTACGAAGACATTTGTTCACATGGCCATGTAGGATCCTGTAACTTACAATCTGTCATATAAAAAAAAAACAGAAGAAAATCGAAATTTTGGGTTTGGCAGGAGTCTTTACAAAACGGCGATGGAAGGTTTTGTGTACATACACATGGCCATATTTTTTTCAAATTGAGAACAATGTAGGCCTTTATCAAAATAGAACGATGAGAAAAACGTAACGATGAAACTGAAATTTCAAAGTTTGATCTGTACACATGGCCGTAAAATATTTATGTTGTCCTCGTGTTACTTTGTTTGCAATCGAGCGAGCGTGGCACAATCAGACAATGTTCTATACAAAACAGCAAATAGACAATATTTGCACATGGCATGACCCTAAATTAGCTGGCACAATGGTTCTTAATTATACCAAACAATGCAGACCAGGAACTTAAAAAGTTAGAACTTGTATCCATGACCCTAGATGTTTACAAAAGAAGGTCGTTTGTTTAAGCAACTTACTTGCAGGCTGCTATAATCGCGGGGAGCGTCTACATAGTGTGGCATTGAAAGACATTTCTACACCGAGTGAAAAACATTTTGGATTAATTTCAACACATGGCCTTACTTATTCTACACAATGAATATCAGTCAAGTTACATGGGAAGACCACAGGTTGAGTTTTTAATATAAAAAAGTCTGGTTGATTAATTAAAAAACTTCTACAATGCGGCTAAAAACTACACATGTCCCTATAATTGTTTTTCACAAGATTGGGTCACACACACAGAGAGAAAATAAGTTGGGGGTGGAACAAAGAGAATTTCTAGCAAACTTTCTACAAAGAGTATTTGTCTAAATGCCCCTTGAATATTTTGCAAATCTCTCAAAAATAATATAAATTTCTATTCGTTTCTGTTCAGATTGCTGATGTTCTGCGCTTCTTGGCGTACTCTCATCTCGTTTCTGTCTAAAACCGCTTTTTTGCTTTCCGTCCCTCGCTAAACAATTTGCGTCTATTCCAAAATGAGATCGCCCTTCAAATACATCTCTGGCGGATTTATATTCACCTGGATCCGATAGTTTGACATTTCACAATTAAAATAAGAAATGTCAATTTACCTTGATCCGATAATTCGACATTTCACAATTAAAATAAGAAATTTCTATTTACCTGTATCTGCTCATTCGACATTTCACAATTAAAGTAAGAATTTTCTATTTACCTGTATCCGCTCATTGACATGTCACAATTAAAATAAGAAATTTCTATCTACCCGTATCCGATGATTCGACATGTCACAATTAAAATAAGAATTTTCTATTTACCTGTACATGTATCCGATAATTCCGTACTTCACAATTAAAATAAGAATCTATTTACCGGTATCTGATAATTCGACATTTCACAATAAAATGAGAATTTTCTATACCTGTATCCGACAATTCGACACTTCACAATTAAAATAAGAATATTACCTGTATCTGATGATTCGACATTTCACAATTAAAGTAAGAATTTTTGTTTTACCTCGATCCGACAATTCGACACTTCACAATTAAAATAAGAATGTCTGTTTACATGTATCTGATAATTCGACATTTCACAATAAAAAAAAAGACTTTTCGTCAACAGCGAATTATTCGTTTTATAATTTCCCGTTTAAACGATGTGTTCATTGCTAACATTGAGGAGACATGACGGGCCACATAAAAATAATCATTTACACCCGAGGCAGATATGTAACAATAAACACATACACCTTATTCCTGAGCTATGGGATTTTCATTCATTTCTCATCTGCTACTCAAAACAATCCGCTCTTCATAGTGGGGTTATGAAACAAATAATTACCACACGATAATGGTATTCCAAAAACTATAATTTACGATTTTTTTCAACTCAAGAATGTAACGAGATGAAACACAAAATCGATGATATCCCCAACACCGTGCATTAATTGTGCGTGCCGTTTCTACTTGTTAAGGGTAATTTCGTTTCTTCCGTTTCTTCTACTTTGCCCAAATGTTTTCAAATATTTATTTGGTAGTGTTACACTGCGTGGGTCGTGATCATATCGGACGACTGTTTGACATTTATTACCTTCAATTTACCATTACAATATTTTTTTTCGATTGCATGCTCCTATTGTCATTGATTTTATTGTACCCTAATTGAGGATTTCCACGTGCTAAGTTAAATGTTATCTTTTTCGAAGTTCATTTTCAATCCGTCAACGTTAAGTGCGCTACCAATGATGTTCGGAAATCCTACATTACTAGACGCTAGAAAACGTTTTGCATTTTGTAACTATCCAATATCTGTTTTGCATATCCGGATCCAAGCGGCGAGTTATTCATTTCTTTCCCATCTGATGTTTGGCAAGATTAAAACCCTAACTCCCTAGCATGATTTACTAGGAACCATACCCATCCTCAAATTCCAACACCATATGGAAAACTTTGCACACCAATTTCTGACTTGGAGGTGTGTCAACCCAATGTAAAAGACTTTCAGTTTAGAGGTACTGATGTACCCATCCAGGCAGATTGCAACAATGCTGATGGGGTTTGATGGGTTGAGTTCTGTTAGGGTCAAGTCTTAAGAATCGTACGGAGAGGTTCCTTGGAAATTTGTTTATCATCTTTAACCCTATATGCCTTCTTTACAAAACACAATCTGTTGTGCTGGTTAACAAGTTTATACATTATGTCTCTTACACATTATCATTATGTCGTCGATACAGCACCAATCCGTCGAATTTCTCGTATAGTATCCATCAAGGGTGTCGTGTTTTATACATTATACATAATAATTCTGTTGTTGATGCAGCACCCATCATGGTGTCGTGTTTCTCGATAGTTGTACCCCGGGGTGTCGTGCTTCTCAATATAGAACCACCCATCAAGGGTGTCGTCTTTTTCAATAGAAGCACCCATCAAGGGTGTTGTCATTCTCAATAGTAGCACCCATCAAGGGTTTCGTATTACTCAATATAATTCTTAAACATTATAACTCTGTAGTTGATGGAGCACCCATCAAGGGTGTAGTCTTTCTCAATTTATAGTAGCACCCATCAAGGGTGTTGTCATTCTCAATAGTAGCACCCATCAAGGGTGTCGTATTACTCAATATAATTCTTATACATTATAATTCTGTTGTTGATGCAGCACCCATCAAGGGTGTCGTGTTTCTTAAAAGAAGCACCCATCAAGGGTGTAGTCTTTCTCAATTTATAGTAGAACCCATCAAGGGTGTAGTCTTTCTCAATAGTCAGTAGCACCCATCAATGGTGTTGTCTTACCTGATAGTAATACCCTTCAAGGGTTTATCTTGGTAGTATCTCCCATCAAGGGTGTCGTGTTACTCAATATAATTCTTATACATTATAATTCTGTTGTTGATGCAGCACCTATCAAGGGTGTCGTGTTTCTCAATAGTAGCACCCATCAAAGGTGTTGTTTTGTCAATAGTAGCACCCATCAAGGGTGTCGTTATACTCCAAATTATTCTTATACATTATAATTCTGTTGTTGATGCAGCACCCATCAAGGGTTTCGTGTTGCTCAATAGTAGCACCCATCAAGGGTGTTGTCTTTCTCAATAGTATCTCCCATCAAGGGTGTCGTGTTACTCAATATAATTCTTATACATTATAATTCTGTTGTTGATGCAGCACCTATCAAGGGTGTCGTGTTTCTCAATAGTAGCACCCATCAAAGGTGTTGTTTTGTCAATAGTAGCACCCATCAAGGGTGTCGTTATACTCCAAATTATTCTTATACATTATAATTCTGTTGTTGATGCAGCACCCATCAAGGGTTTCGTGTTTCTCAATAGTAGCACCCATCAAGGGTGTTGTCTTTCTCAATAGTAGCACCCATCAAGGGTATCGTATTACTCAATATAATTCTTATACATTATAATTCTGTTGTTGATGCAGCACCTATCAAGGGTTTCGTGTTTCTCAATAGTATCACCCATCAAGGGTGTCGTGTTACTTAATATAATTCTTATAGGCCTACATTATAATTCTGTTGTTGATGCAGCACCCATCAAGGGTTTCGTGTTTCTCAATAGTAGCACCCATCAAGGGTGTTGGCTTTCTCAATAGTAGCACCCATCAAGGGTGTCGTATTACTCACTATAATTCTTATACATTATAATTCTGTTGTGGATGCAGCACCCATCAAGGGTGTCGTGTTTCTCAATAGTATCACCCATCAAGGGTGTTGGCTTTCTCAATAGTAGCACCCTTCAAGGGTGTCGTATTACTCACTATAATTCTTATACATTATAATTCTGTTGTTGAAGCAGCGCTCATCAAGGGTGTCTTCTTTCTCAATAGTAGCACCCATCAAGGGTGCTGTCTTTTTCAATCGTAGCACCCATCAAGTGTGTCGTCTTTCTCAATACAGTAGCACCCATCAAGGGTGTCGTGTTACTCAATATAATTCTTATACATTATAATTCGGTTGTTGCAATGATGCAGCACCCATCAAGGGTTTCGTGTTTCTCAATAGTAGCACCCATCAAGGGTGTTGTCTTTCTCAATAGTAGCACCCATCAAGGGTCTCGTGTTACTCAATATAATTCTTATACATTATAATTCTGTTGTTGATGCAGCACCCATCAAGGGTTTCGTGTTTCTCAATAGTAGCACCCATCAAGGGTGTTGGCTTTCTCAATAGTAGCACCCATCAAGGGTGTCGTATTACTCAATATAATTGTTATACATCATAATTCTGTTGTTGATGCAGCACCCATCAAGGGTTTCGTGTTTCTCAATAGTATCACCCATCAAGGGTGTCGTGTTACTCACTATAATTCTTATACATTATAATTCTGTTGTTGATGCAGCACCCATCAAGGGTTTCGTGTTGCTCAATAGTAGCACCCTTCAAGGGTGTTGTCTTTCTCAATAGTAGCACCCATCAAGGGTGTTGTGTTACTCAATTATATAGTTGCACCCATCAAGGGTGTCGTATTACTCAAAATTATTCTGATACATTATAATTTTGTTGTTGATGCAGCACCAATCAAGGGTGTCGTGTTTCTCAGTAGTAGCACCCATCAAGGGTGTTGTCTTTGTCAATAGAAGCACCCATCAAGGGTGTCGTGTTACTCAATATTACTCTTATACATTATAATTCTGTTGTTGATGCAGCACCCATCAAGGGTTTCGTGTTTCTCAATAGTATCACCCATCAAGGGTGTCGTGTTACTCAATATAATTCTTATAGGCCTACATTATAATTCTGTTGTTGATGCAGCACCCATCAAGGGTTTCGTGTTTCTCAATAGTATCACCCATCAAGGGTGTCGTGTTACTCAATATAATTCTTATACATTATAATTCTGTTGTTGATGCAGCACCCATCAAGGGTTTCGTGTTGCTCAATAGTAGCACCCATCAAGGGTGTTGTCTTTCTCAATAGTAGCACCCATCAAGGGTGTCGTGTTACTCAATATAATTCTTATACATTATAATTCTGTTGTTGATGCAGCACCCATCAAGGGTTTCGTGTTTCTCAATAGTAGCACCCATCAAGGGTGTTGGCTTTCTCAATAGTAGCACCCGTCAAGGGTGTCGTATTACTCACTATAATTCTTATACATTATAATTCTGTTGTGGATGCAGCACCCATCAAGGGTGTCGTGTTTCTCAATAGTATCACCCATCAAGGGTGTTGGCTTTCTCAATAGTAGCACCCATCAAGGGTGTCGTCTTTCTCAATACAGTAGCACCCATCAAGGGTGTCGTGTTACTCAATATAATTCTTATACATTATAATTCGGTTGTTGCAATGATGCAGCACCCATCAAGGGTTTCGTGTTTCTCAATAGTAGCACCCATCAAGGGTGTTGGCTTTCTCAATAGTAGCACCCATCAAGGGTGTTGGCTTTCTCAATAGTAGCACCCATCAATGGTGTCGTATTACTCAATATAATTCTTATACATTATAATTCTGTTGTTGATGCAGCACCCATCAAAGGTTTCGTGTTTCTCAATAGTAGCACCCATCAAGGGTGTTGGCTTTCTCAATAGTAGCACCCATCAAGGGTGTTGGCTTTCTCAATAGTAGCACCCATCAATGGTGTCGTATTACTCAATATAATTGTTATACATTATAATTCTGTTGTTGATGCAGCACCCATCAAGGGTTTCTTGTTTCTCAATAGTATCACCCATCAAGGGTGTCGTGTTACTCAATATAATTCTTATACATTATAATTCTGTTGTTGATGCAGCACCCATCAAGGGTTTCGTGTTGCTCAATAGTAGCACCCATCAAGGGTGTTGTCTTTCTCAATAGTAGCACCCATCAAGGGTGTCGTGTTACTCAATTATATAGTTGCACCCATCAAGGGTGTCGTATTACTCAAAATTATTCTTATACATTATAATTTTGTTGTTGATGCAGCACCAATCAAGGGTGTCGTGTTTCTCAGTAGTAGCACCCATCAAGGGTGTTGTCTTTGTCAATAGTAGCACCCATCAAGGGTGTCGTGTTACTCAATATTACTCTTATACATTATAATTCTGTTGTTGATGCAGCACCCATCAAGGGTTTCGTGTTTCTCAAGGGTTTCGTGTTTCTCAATAGTATCACCCATCAAGGGTGTCGTGTTACTCAATATAATTCTTATAGGCCTACATTATAATTCTGTTGTTGATGCAGCACCCATCAAGGGTTTCGTGTTGCTCAATAGTAGCACCCATCAAGGGTGTTGTCTTTCTCAATAGTAGCACCCATCAAGGGTGTCGTGTTACTCAATATAATTCTTATACATTATAATTCGGTTGTTGATGCAGCACCCATCAAGGGTTTCGTGTTTCTCAATAGTAGCACCTATCAAGGGTGTTGTCTTTCTCAATAGTAGCTCAAATCAAGGGTGTCGTGTTACTCAATATAATTCTTATACATTATAATTCTGTTGTTGATGCAGCACCCATCAAGGGTTTCGTGTTTCTCAATAGTAGCACCCATCAAGAGTGTTGGCTTTCTCAATAGTAGCACCCATCAAGGGTGTCGTGTTACTCAATATAATTCTTATACATTATAATTCTGTTGTTGATGCAGCACCCATCAAGGGTTTCGTGTTTCTCAATAGTAGCACACATCAAGGGTGTTGGCTTTCTCAATAGTAGCACCCATCAAGGGTGTCGTATTACTCACTATAATTCTTATACATTATAATTCTGTTGTTGATGCAGCACCCATCAAGGGTTTCGTGTTTCTCAATAGTAGCACCCAAAAGGGTGTTGGCTTTCTCAATAGTAGCACCCATCAAGGGTGTCGTATTACTCACTATAATTCTTATACATTATAATTCTGTTGTTGATGCAGCACCCATCAAGGGTTTCGTGTTTCTCAATAGTATCACCCATCAAGGCTGTCGTGTTACTCAATATTACTCTTATACATTATAATTCTGTTGTTGATGCAGCAGCCATCAAGGGTTTCGTGTTTCTCAATAGCATCACCCATCAAGGGTGTCGTGTTACTCAATATAATTCTTATACATTATAATTCTGTTGTTGATGAAGCGCTCATCAAGGGTGTCTTCTTTCTCAATAATAGCACCCATCAAGGGTGTTGTCTTTCTCAATCGTAGCACCCATCAAGGGTGTCGTATTACTCAATTATATAGTTGCACCCATCAAGGGTGTCGTATTACTCAAAATTATTCTGATACATTATAATGCTGTTGTTGATGCAGCACCCATCAAGGGTTTCGTGTTTCTCAATAGTATCACCCATCAAGGGTGCCGTGTTATTCAATATTACTCTTATACATTATAATTCTGTTGTTGATGCAGCACCCATCAAGGGTTTCGTGTTTCTCAATAGTATCACCCATCAAGGGTGTCGTGTTACTCAATATAATTCTTATACATTATAATTCTGTTGTTGATGCAGCACCCATCAAGGGTTTCGTGTTGCTCAATAGTAGCACCCATCAAGGGTGTTGTCTTTCTCAATAGTAGCACCCATCAAGGGTGTCGTATTACTCACTATAATTCTTATACATTATAATTCTGTTGTTGATGCAGCACCCATCAAGGGTGTCGTGTTTCTCAATAGTATCACCTATCAAGGCTGTCGTGTTACTCAATATTACTCTTATACATTATAATTCTGTTGTTGATGCAGCACCCATCAAGGGTTTCGTGTTTCTCAATAGTATCACCCATCAAGGGTGTCGTGTTACTCAATATAATTCTTATACATTATAATTCTGTTGTTGATGCAGCACCCATCAAGGGTTTCGTGTTGCTCAATAGTAGCACCCATCAAGGGTGTTGTCTTTCTCAATAGTAGCACCCATCAAGGGTGTCGTGTTACTCAATATAATTCTTAAACATTATAATTCTGTTGTTGCTGCAGTACCCATCAAGGGTTTCGTGTTTCTCAATAGTAGCACCCATCAAGGGTGTTGGCTTTCTCAATAGTAGCACCCATCAAGGGTGTCGTATTACTCACTATAATTCTTATACATTATAATTCTGTTGTTGATGCAGCACCCATCAAGGGTTTCGTGTTTCTCAATAGTAGCACCCATCAAGGGTGTTGGCTTTCTCAATAGTAGCACCCATCAAGGGTGTCGTATTACTCACTATAATTCTTATACATTATAATTCTGTTGTTGATGCAGCACCCATCAAGGGCGTCGTGTTACTCAATAGTAGCACCCATCAAGGGTGTCGTGTTACTCAATATAATTCTTATACATTATAATTCTGTTGTTGATGCAGCACCCATCAAGGGTTTCGTGTTGCTCAATAGTAGCACCCATCAAGGGTGTTGTCTTTCTCAATAGTAGCACCCATCAAGGGTGTCGTGTTACTCAATATAATTCTTATACATTATAATTCTGTTGTTGATGCAGCACCCATCAAGGGTTTCGTGTTTCTCAATAGTAGCACCCATCAAGGGTGTTGGCTTTCTCAATAGTAGCACCCATCAAGGGTATCGTGTTACTCAATATAATTCTTATACATTATAATTCTGTTGTTGATGCAGCACCCATCAAGGCTGTCGTGTTTTTCAATAGTAGCACCCATCAAGGGTGTTGTCTTTCTCAATAGTAGCACCCATCAAGGGTGTCCTTACTCAATATAATTCTTATACATTATAATTCTGTTGTTGATGCAGCACCCATCAAGGGTGTCGTGTTTCTCAATAGTAGCACCCATCAAGGGTGCCTTGGATACATCCATGAAAAGTATTTTGGTCATTTGGAATACCGCTCTACATTAATGCAACTGATAACTGATTTGAATGACTCCGTTGTCTCCGTAATAACTCCTCGATTTCATGGTGTTTAGGTTTTAATAAAAAATCTTCTCTTAATTTGAAAAGAAAGCTCGAAATTAACTCTTATCAGTACTTAAACCAATGACTTTAATACAATTATAACGGCAAAGGCAAACTAAATTCCAAGGAACCCTCCACTCTTAACAAATCTCTAAAACCTGTTTACTGCAACATTTGAGTAAATCCCGAAAAGCCCCTCATTGGAATGTCTTTGAAATTTCAGCCAAAACGGTGCACGTGGCCGCATACCACGCGCGCGGCTTTTCAACTTGTCGACCAATAACAATCATCGTATCCACGTGCGGCCTACGTGCACGATTCGCAACACTGTTTTGTTTTCGAACGGCTTTTGAAACCATGTGTAAAATGCGCAATGCTCCAATTAGAAAGGCAAGTCGTGTTAAAAAAAAACTTACCACGGTACATTGCACACGTATGAAAAACAAGTTGGCACTTACAGTGAATTCATATTGCAAATTATTCTAAATCAAAAGGGCTTTCGCCTATACATGAATAGCATTTTAAGTACAATTTCCAGCAATGCAAAAGACAAACTCATGTAGGCGAAACAAAATGGACGAAATATTCAAATTACTCTAAATCAAAAGGGCTTAGCCTACTGGGAATGGTATTTCAAGGACAATATCCAGCAATGCCAAAAGACAAAATCACAGGAGAAACAAAATGGAAGACAGTTAGCAACAGAGCATACTAGAAAGTGCGATTTGAAGGGGAAAATCTAAGATTTTTACAGTACAAACTTCAGCAATGCAAAACATTTTCATGCACAAAGAGCACATGGACGACTTATGTTAGCAATAACTACACAAGGACCAAATAGGGGGATTTTGTGGCTCGAATTTATGGTAAATAGATGTTAAAAATGGAGACAAAATAGGTACCATTGCTCATAATAATACGACACAATTAAAGAGTTTTCTTCTTTTTGTTCTGTGTGACCGGAGAAGATAAATTTTCACTCACCTCGATAGTCATAATACCATGATACGGTGGGACTTACCCCCGACGAACTCCAAGAGCTTGACTTGAGTCTTTTCCAAAACCATCATCAGATCATTCGACAAAATCGCTAGTTCACACAAAAAAATCCCATGTGCACATTCAATTCAGTTCACCACAAAATGAACGCTCAAAAGCGCAAGTTTTTTTGACAAGTTCTGTAGGCCTACAGAAAAGTTCAAGTCAGTTTTTCAGTATTGGTTACGACGACCAAACATGCCTGCGTCGACATGTAGCATGCAGTGGCCCCGTACATGTGGCCCGTTTTGCGGTTGACTTGCCAGACTCCAGGCGTCCAAAATCGTCTTTTTCGTGTACGGGCAGACTCCATGGTGCACGATACAAGTACAGCGCTCTACAGACTACAGTGATGTCCTTCTCTCACGACGGCATGTGCAGTACGACTGTCTTAAATTTCGCGCCGCACCCGCCACGCCTCAACGCTCAACTAAGCACAGGCATTTCGCTCGTTTGCATTAACAATGTGAACGATTATTCCAACCCCCAAATAAGGAGAGCTCCGGGAATGGCATTATACATGAGCAGCTCTAGTCTAAGGTTGTCGGTCACTTCGCCCCGTTTCCACTTCGCCCCATTCGCCCGTAAAGCATTTCTAATTATAGAGGACTTTGCAAATACAAGTTACTTCAAACTAAATTCTAAACCTTTGTAGGCAAATGATTTGCAAATTCGCTGAGGGCGGATCTTGTGGTGCGATCTGAGGCAATTTCTGACCACATCAACCACCATGGGCGTCGCGAGGGGGGGGGGGGCAAGGGGGGCACTTGCCCCCCCCCCCCCCTGGAAAAGCAAAAAAAAAAAAAAAAGGAAGAAAAAAAAAGTAAAAAAAGAAAAGAAAAAGAGGCGCGAAGACAAAGTGGTGTAAATTTAATGAGTTGGGGGGGGGAATGTCCCTGCCCCCCTCTAAAACTGATAAATCGAGAATGTGTTGAGAAATACAAGCCTTTTTTGGCAAAACAATTTTTTGCCCCCCTCTAGAAAAAATCCTGGCGACGCCCATGTCAACCACTTTTTTTTTAAGAAATGAAGGTGGTGTACACGTGTGCCTGCCTTTATTGCGACGTCTCTTTAAAAAAAAATTGGTTTCGTTTTATTTATTTATCTATTTTTTGCAGGGGGGGGGGCGGCCATGGACCCCGTTGCCCCCCCCCCCCCCCTTGAATCCGCCCTTGATTAAAGGTTGGTGTGTGTATCTGGCATGACTAGGATGTCTGTGAAATATCTAGGCCTGCGAACTTGCAACTTTCTAGTAGTGGTTTTTAAATGCTTTTGACTTTTTCCACAATTTTGTTTCACTTTAATATATCAATTAAATGCGTGTTTTGAAACGCCTTTTTGATGAATCACTATAGGTCTCAATGAAAAGGTTCTATTTAGTTGCGTAAATCTGAGCGGGAGGAGCCGGGGGATGGGGGCGACTAAAATCACCGACAACTGATTGCCCAATTGAGGAAATTCGAAAAAGGGGGTACATGGGGGCTGGCTGGATACCACATGAAACTAGGGGGCGCTGTTCATGATACAGATGTTACGTTCCATAACGTTATACATGTACATCAAAACGGCGCATTTTTTAATAAAAAAATTTTAAAAAGGGAAATTTCGAAAAATGCCTCAGAATCAACCTTTTTATTTTTCACAACACCAAAAAGTGGGGAGGGGAGGGGTGATCCAACAGCCCATCCCCCTATTCAAAAAGTGGGAGGGATATATATATATTTTTAAAAAAAATTTAAACTTCGGATTACTTGGGAAGACGGATAGTGCCACTCAATGAGTGTGAATATATTTGTTTGGTGCGTGTGAACATATTTTTTGTACAGCAAAGTGGTGGCCGCCGCCAGATAATAAGTGGCGGCCGTCACATAATAAGTGGCGGCCGCTGTACAAAAAACACATTTTCACACCAAAAAAATATATTCACACTCATTGAGTGGTACTCTCCGTCTTCCGTATGTTTAAAATATCCACCTCGAAAGGAACTTGAAGGTCGTCGAATTCGTTGTTCGCACCTTTTAATAGCTCTCCATGTCCGCGCACACAAGCTGGTTTCATGATGTTCAAGTTGCTGAGTACACAATATAGGTCATCGATTTGTTTGGTTCCTTTGCCCTTAAAGCTTTAATTTGTACTCTTTCTCCCTTTTTTTTTCATAAATACATTTTGGTTGTTGGGAAGTTCGCAAAATGCCTTCAGAATCTACCTTTTTGTACCCCCCCTCTCGGATTTACACCCCTGGATCATCAGTATTCCTAACTTTATGACATGTGATTTTACGTTTGTTGTTTTTACTTGGCCGTGTACGGAAGCGTAGAAGGGCCAAAAGAAATTAAGAACAATTTCGTTCCTATCTCGCCGCGGCGAAATAGGAACAAAATTTTTCTGAATTTCTTTTGGCCCTTCTATGCTTCCGTAGCCGTGTACACGCCACTATTATGTTTACATTTCACCACAAATGGAACTAGTGAAGGCCGCTCCGCGGCGTTTCCACACAACCTGGTTGCATAATGTTCCTGAATACACAGATTAGGTCATCGATTTGTTTGGGTCCTTTACCCTGTGTGCGCTCAAGCGTGTGGTGCATTGTGGTTTAGGACATCCTGGTCATGCGTCATTTTACCCGGTACTTTTTCCGCCATTTAGTAGTTCCGCAAAGACTTTCAGAACGAGATAAAACGCAAGTGCCGTGGGTACGATTTCTCAGCACACCGGGCAATTTTTCCACCTGCAATCGGCAAACGGCAAACGGCAAACGGCAAACATCGTGGTATGCAAGTTTCTTAAGTTTTATTTTCCTACCTACCCGTATCTACTAGTGTCCATTTTTTTTTAATTATCTGATCTGAAGATGTTGCTGTCATGTGTTGAATCGATAGAAGTGGTTAAAATTATAACAGATTGATGTGTTTTCTTTTTTACCGTTTGTTAAGTCATATTACACACCTTTGGTAGGCCTATCCTTATTTTTTGAACACTGTTCCGTAGTCAAGATGCCAACACCAGATATAGGCCTATATTTCCAAATCAGCAATCATGTTCTTTGGATAAACTGCATCACGTTTTAATCACAGATTGGTGTTTATTTAAGTGTTCTAAAAACGCAGTTTTACAGTGAAGCGATGTCGATGCCTCTTTTGACCTTTTTATTTCTGGACATAATTATATGTTATGAGCTTGGAGAGGGCATATGCAATAACTTAGTTTTCTCTTCGTGTGCTAATTCAGAATGTCTGTTTGTCAACCCACCCCTATACGGAGCTATCATGTTCACCATTCACTCCATTCATTCAAACTTGTCATCAACCAACGTCAAGGGAATGGAAATTTACGGGTAACAAGATGTGCGGTGACGCGACTCCCACATCACGGCCAATGCATGCAGGCGGCAGTCCGTCAAATAAACAGAGATCCCCAACCCGAGCGCGCAGTGCGTCCACATGGATTAACATAGCCTAGAAATTCACGCAAAGTGCGTACGGAGACCAGTTCTGAAGGACTGAATGTAAAAAACCGCGTTTTGCCTTCCAATTTATTTATTTTGAGCACCTATGCTTATACAAAAAACGTGGCCAAGTTGGTCGATACGCTTTTATGCGGGAAGACATATTGGCCTGAATTATAGTCAGACCCGGCCACCATAGTTCCAAAATTGTAGTTCCTTTTTTTCATTCGTTATATCGACGGCTCATTCGCTATATCGGACAACTGGAAAACTATTCTTTTTTCGGGATGATGCATAAATAGAAGGTTTTTTTTTTTTGAGAAACTGGATTATAGGTGAATTTTGTAAACAGTTGCTGCTGGTTTCTTTCACAACTTATATTCGACCTATTGTGTCGAAATTGACTCGTTGGAATGTATTAAACTTAAAGCCTATACTTTGCACATCCGTCAATATGACCAACACCTGCATAATTACAGCTGCTTAACTTTTGTAGAGCGAGCGAGCCTGCATATTCCACGTTATTTAATTAGTATGCATAAATAGTCCACTAGGAGATCCACCAGTCTTATTTCGGTTTCGAATCGGTGAATAAGCCATGCACGGCCGGCTGTTTCTCAGTTTGGTGGCGCACAAAATCCTTGCTATGTCGGCTACAAACGGACTGGTGAAAATCTATTGTACGTACATGCACATGTACATGTACATGTACATGTACATGTATATCCTAGCCTACGTCTGATATGCGGTTGCCACGCGCCCGTCTTTGCTGCATATCACTGAAGTTGAACCATGAACAAGGCCCCAACTTGAAATCCCGAAATCAAGCTTGACGTAGCCTTTGAAACTCAGTAGGTAAGAAGCACATATTTCGAGTGTCTGCATGTACAAAGGCAGCAGTTTGATAGCAGGGTCGTGATCGCGTTCGTAAACATGCATGTTGAAAATGAAAAGTATTTGGGTGCTATATTCGGACGGATCTCATTTAGAGATTTAACAGGACATTGTATCTGCATGCCGGCATTATGATGTGCAGCGAGTCATGAGTCATGACGTGGTACACTATGTTACGAAAGCCCTGTAGTGCCATCAAGTATATATTTTGTCCAAGTTCGTTTTTATGAGTTATATATTTCGCAAAGTTCGTTTTTATGAGTTATATATTTCGCAAAGTTCGTTTTTATGAGTTATATATTTCGCAAAGTTCGTTTTTATGAGTTATATATTTCGCAAAGTTCGTTTTTATGAGATACATTTTGTCCAAGTTCGTTTTTATGAGTTATATATTTCGCAAAGTTCGTTTTTATGAGATACATTTTGTCCAAGTCCGTTTTTATGAGTTATATATTTCCCAAAGTTCGTTTTTATGAGATACATTTTGACGAAGTTCGTTTTTATGAGATACATTTTGTCGAAGTTCGTTTTTATGAGATACATTTTGACGAAGTTCGTTTTTATGAGATATATTTTACGGAGTTACGGAGTTTTATGAAGTTACGGAGCCCCTAAAGTGACATCCAAAATTATTTTTTTATCTCGTGCGCACGACAAAGTATCTCGTGCGCACGAGATAATTATCACGTGCGCAGGACATATATCTCGTGCGCAGGACATATATCTCGTGCGCAGGACATATATCTCGTGCGCACGACATATATCTCGTGCGCACGAGATAATAATAAGTATTAACGGAGCTTGCTGCACGTGCAGCGGACGAGTTTGTGTGTAAAGAAAGCAGCGCGTCAGTTACGGAGCCCCTAAAGGGACATCCAAAATTATTTTTTTACCTCGTGCGCACGACATAATATCTCGTGTGCACTTCATATTTCTCGTGCGCATGAGATAATTATGTCGTGCGCACGAGATATATGTCCTGCGCACGTGATAATTATCTCGTGCGCACGAGATACTATGTCGTGCACACGAGAAAAAAAAAATTTGGATGTCACTTTAGGGGCTCCGTAACTTCATAAAACTCCGTAACTCCGTAAAATATATCTCATAAAAAAGAACTTTGCGAAATATATAACTCATAAAAACGAACTTTGCGAAATATATATCTCATAAAAAAAAAACTTTGCGAAATATATAACTCATAAAAACGAACTTTGCGAAATATATAACTCATAAAAACGAACTTTGCGAAATATATAACTCATAAAAACGAACTTTGCGAAATATATAACTCATAAAAACGAACTTTGCGAAATATATAACTCATAAAAACGAACTTTGCGAAATATATAACTCATAAAAACGAACTTTGCGAAATATATAACTCATAAAAACGAACTTTGCGAAATATATAGTTCATAAAAACGAACTTGGACAAAATATATACTTGATGGCACTACAGGGCTTTCGTACTATGTTATACTGTACGGCACTGTACTTGTTGGCCTACTATCTCCATGTTGAAAAAGGCTTCTAGACATCAGTGTGTTCGCAATCAAGAGCTAGGTTTTACCACAAGGAACTCAGTGAAAACGCACATACATGCGCTATGCAGAGTGGCACGCTCAGCGAAATGCATTAGGCCAAAACAAAATAGTTCTGCTTCCGATTACATGGCATTTTAAATTAGGGTAGGTAGGTAGGGGAAAAAAATGTTTTGCCAATTTTTTTTTGTGTACGATCACATGGAGGCGTCCGCGTGTAGTCAAGGATAAATGGTAAAATTGATGGTTTTGGGTGTTTTCCCCTCATTTTTCCCATAAAAAAAAATTAGGGTAGGGGCTGTCAGAATAGGGTAGGTAGGGAAACCGGAAGCAGAACTATTATTTTTTTGGCCTTAGTACAATGCGCAGATATTCAATCCATATTGTCAACATTTCAATCAACCATATATGGAGGTAATCTTCCTATCATTGGATCAACGGACTCCATTTGAACAGGTCGACATTAATAACATGCATAAATAAATGCGGAGAATTGAGTTCGGCTACTTCAAAAGATTATTACTGGCCTTAATATATGCAGGCTGGCTAGATTATCTTCATGATGCATGCGCTATCGGACGGACTTTTATTTAGCGATTTGTGTACCTGCAATGCCGGCATTGTGTGCAGCGAGTCTTGACGTGGTACACTACACTGTACGGCACTGTACTTGTACATGTACATGTATATTGTACTATATCTCCATGTTAAAAAAAAAAACCTTCTAGATATCACAGTGTTCGCACTCAAAGAGGGTGAGGTTTTGAAGTAAGGAGAAACTGACCATAACGAAGAAAACGCACATAAAAGTACATGCGCTATGCAGAGTGGCACGCCTTAGCGAAATGCATTAGTACAGTGCGCATTATATTCAATCCATATTGTCAACATTTCGATCAACCATATGGAGGTAATCTTCCTATCATTGGATCAACGGACTCAACTTGAACAGGTCGACATTAATAACATGCATAAATAAATGCTGAGAATTGAGTTCGGCTACTGCAAAAGATTATGATTGGCCGTAATATATGCAGGCTGGCTAGATTATCTTCATAATAGTGAAGTTGGCTCCAGAAAAATAGGGTGTGTTTAGGAGGATCGTAAATCGTAATAATTATTAATTAGGCGGGCATCCTTCTGAAGATGTTCGTCCGCTCTCTTCAACAAATTGATTTTTCTTCTGACATGTTTTTTTATCATGGTTTGAAGTTTAACAAAAAGTATACTATAGGCCTATATCCATAAATTGCATTCATCAATGTTTTCCAGATAATATATTTTGCCTATATTCAGTCACATGAACTTTGCACTATCCTTATAAGATGCGTCATCGTGGTCTTGTACGCTTATGGAAACAGCCTTGTATTCTTTTCTTAATTTCTCATTCCATTAATCTAAATTTTAAAAACTAATTTCAAAGCATTGATTTGTTTGTGGTGGTAATTACCTTCATATTTCTTTTCGTTTGTAATATCACTGTATTATGCTTATTTTATCCAACTTTGTATTGGTTCATTGGAGAGTGCTTAAAAAATGTCAACTGAATTGAATTAGACGGGGGGAAACAAAGTTCCCGGCCTTTGAGTGTCCGTATGTTTTGGAGGGTTACTTTTGCGCACCAGACTATAGCGCACTGCTAATTCCTGGTCCCCAGATTTGGCGGGGGTAAGGTTGGATGGAACAAGCATTATTATACCCTGTGAGAATTAAATTATTATCGGGCCATGTATGAATAACGACCTATCTCTTAAGTAATCATTCCATAAACATCGGCCGATTTGTTTTCGTGCCATGCGAAAACGCCAGTATTGCAAGTGACGTGACAACTGTTTTGGCCCTTTTTTTGTTGAATTTAATCGGAATAAGCATTGTCATTATGACATACATGTACATTGTATTGAACCCCGGTTCATTTTGTTCAGTGAACTACATAGGTATTGTGATGATCTTTGTGATTGTTTCTTCTCGTTTAACGCATCAAAATTGCTCAAAGTAAAGGATGCATAACAACTAACTTGCTGAGGTGTCAGCTCGATCGTTTTCTACTGTTTATTTGGATCGAGAAAACAGAGACAACATAATCCTCGACCCTTCATAATCTGCGCAGGTAAATTGAAGGTGAATGCGTAGAAAAAAGGACCGCGTATAGCTTAGGGGATCTGACCATACGCATTAATTGTTTCGTTCTCGCAGGTAACCTCATTCCCCCCCCCCCCCCCGATTGTTTTATTCAGAACGATATCCACGCTTTTCAAGCGGAATAATTTCATACGGTTTTTTGGGACTACTATCGAGCGCCGTATCTGTACATCTTGAGCTGTTTTTTTTACTCAGTAAACCAGTATTCGTTCCTTTCCCGGTATGATGACCAATGATTTACATACGTGCTTATTATGTGCCTTTATACAGCGATATTGTAGAGCGTTCGTCATGGCCAAGTTGCAGATGTTTGATGTCGTGTTCGACGGCGACAATACTGCTGTCTACCGATCGGGAGAAGTAGTCCGAGGCTTTGTGAGAATTGTGCTTGGAGAAGTCAAGAATGACGTCAGGGGTGCGTATATGGACCACGTGACCGGTGACGTCATGTCTGTCAGTTGCCGAAATGCAAACACCAATGCCCCTCTCCCGTCTTGTGTGATGCAACATATTTATTTTGTTGACACGAAATAATTATCTCGAAGGATATACGTGCTGCGTAGAAGTATTGGAGAATTAAATGCTTTTTCGTCGTAATTGGCGGCGTCACGTGCCAACAAGCGCGAAAATTCCTCACACCGGATTTCTTTGTTGATCCTCAGTGAAGAAATATTGATGTCATATACGTCTTGCTCTAAAAATCGTGTGAACAAATTCAACAAAATTGTATTGAATTTTGTCCCAAAAAAAGGCTTTTGTCTTTCGTTTGGTTGAGTCATGGTTGAGTATAGAATACTTCATGCAAGCGGATGCGAATTCGAAGGAAAATAAGTTGACCCATCGAAAATTTCGCAGCGAAACTTATCGGAATTACATGAAATGTGTTCATGCAGCGCGTAATTGATGACACACATTCGCGTTCGCACATTCGCGCCAAGCAGGAACCAGTGTCACATGAAATTTGAACTCCGGTGAAATATAAGGTCTCTTTTACCTGATACGTGGATTCTGACCCTCACGTGTGAGTCACTGACCCTGTTCGAATTGTCTTCACTTAGACATGCGCACAACAAGTATGTGTTTCATAGAGTCAAAATTTCACACTACACACCTGAATATAGTTCGTAACGTGTTACAAGGGCGGATCCAGCACACAATTTTTTGGATGGCCAAAAAAAACCCATTGAGTCCCCCAAAAGTGTTTGAAAAAATTACGGCGTGGGTTCGGGTCCAACTTTAAGGGCCCTGATTTTTTTGCATTCTAGATGCTCTGTGGTGCGATCTGAGGCAATTTCTGACCACTTTAACCAATGTTTTTTGAGAAAAAGATGGTGGTGTACTCATTGCCATGTCTTTATTGCGAAATCACTAAAAAAAAAATCGTGATCGTTTTTTTGGGGGGGGGGGGGGCCATGGCCAGGGGCCCCCGGATCCGCCCTTGACGTGTTATCACTAGTGTGGTGCCGAACCAAAGTACTATGGGCGACTCAAACAGATACTTTTTTCCCCAGAATTGCGACCTTTATGTAATGATTTACCATTGACTAGGACCCGTCAATCTGAATGACTGTAAACGAGTCGATCTTTTGCGTTTAATAGCTCCAATTTTTTCGCCTTATGATTTTGTTGGTTGCGACTCTGGAACGCCAAACGTTGCGTCAGTGCAACAAGGTCGTAAATCGATTCTGCGACAAAGTCGTATCTTGAGCGAATACGCTCCGTGCAACAACGTTGTATCTCGACGTCCATTGACTTTGTGCGTACATCCGGCTCATTTTAAGCAAGATACGACCTTTTGTAATCCTAAAAACTCGCATTTAGCGCAAATGCCATTTTAGGAGATTGGCAAATTACCTTGTTGCACGGACATGACGATGAAACTATATAATGCACTTTTTTTTTTAGGGAAGCTCGTATATCTGTGTAGAGTAGGCCTATAGTATACGTGCCAAAGTTTAATGGTGTGTGCTAATGGAGTGTGATTCTAACTTTCAGTGCTCTTCAAGGCCGTTCTTTGTTTTTAATCCTCGATTAGGCATTCAAATCAAGTTCAAAGGCGAGTCTCACACCCGTTGGTCAGAGGGAGATGGCAAGAACAATCGATGCTACTCGGCCAGGGAGGTCTACTTCAAAGAAAAGATCATCTGCTGGGGAAAAAGTAAGTCAGATAATCCGAATCAGATCCTCCTGTCAATTTGATCACACAGCAAAATTATGAATGTAGTTTTCTTGTCAAAAAAAACCCCAGGATTTAGTAATTGTATTCCAGTAATGCACACAATTTTAAGCCCATATATACAGGGTGAGTAAAAAAAAAGAGAAACCCAAATGTCGCCGGGACCATTGATTTAATGAAGTTCTGCATGTATATATAGCACTTTCAATATATAGGAAATGAAAACCCAATTCATATAAAGCTTTCTTTTAGTATACAAGAACCATTCAAATCACCCATGTACTTTTCAGTTAAGTTAAGGAATTTTAAGCACAGCCACCATTTTTAAATTCTGACCACAGATCACAAGAAAAGATATGCGTATAATTCTTTCAGCAAAACGAGAACAATTCACACACTGGCCCTATGTGATTTGTTTTCGTTTTGCTGAAAGAATGCCTTTTGTGATCCGTGGACAAAACTTTAAAACGGTGGTTGTGTTTAAAATTCCGTTACTTAAAAAGTACATGCCTGATTTGACTGATTCTTGTACTAGAAGAAAGCTTATGAATTGGGCTTTCATATTCTAGATTTTGAAAGTGCCCCGACATTTGTTTTTTGGGTTTTTTTTTTACTGACCCTGTATACGTGTGACGTCAGTATCTTTCACGTCTGACACTCTTCCTATAGGCCTAGACAAAAGGGCTGCTGCGTTCCACTTATTACGCGAACTGAACCCAAACGTTGCCAATGATATCCTTATTGGCTATCCTGATGCACAAACTGAGATCTCTAACATTGGCAACTTGTGCTTGAATGGAACAGGAATGTTCAGTGACAAATGTAAATTTCTCTGTACCCACGTGTAAACGTGGACAGCGACAGTAAGTGCGTGAACTGGTTGCGATGATCGTGCCAAGTTTCGTCATGAATTCGGCACCGTATAAAACCCTGCTAACTTCTTTCTGTTCATTTTTTTTTACTCAAACGGGACACGTGGAAGATTAACGGCAATGGTAACAACCGTACCTTTTCCCGCAGGTAAAAATGACCCCGGTGCATCGAAGCTGACCCTTGAGTCCGGGGAGCATCGCTTCCCGTTTTCCTTCCAGATACCCAACGTCCCGCTGCCCTTCCCGTTCGAGTCGTGCGTGGGCTGGATCCGCTACCGGATCATGTGCAAGATCGACCGGCCCTGGAAGTTTAACCATAACACGGAGCGGCTGTTCACCGTCGTTGGTACACCCATTGACCTGAATACCATGCCCCATGCCAGAGTAAGTTGTGGTGTTTTTGTTAAAGTTAATGCAGCTACTCGGCACGTAATTTGCTATGCAAAGTGTTTCCTTATGGAAGAAACGGATAGCAGCCCAAATGTCATGTATTGTATACAGGGTGAGTCAAAATAAACGAAACCCAAATGTCGGGACCATTGTTTTAGTGAAGTTCTGCATGTAGCACTTTCAAAATCTCGGATGTAAAAGCCCAATTCATAAGCTTTCTTTTAGTACAACAACCATTCAAATCACTCATGCACTTTTCATGTTACGGAAATTTAAACACAACCACCGTTTTTAAGTTTTGTCCACGGATCACAAGAAGATAAGTGTTCTTTCAGCAAAACGAAAGAAAATCACATAGGGATGTGTGTGAATTGTTTTCATTTTTCTAAAACAGCACACACCTTTTTTTGTGATCCTTGGATCCATTTAAAACAGTGGTTGTGTTTAAAATTCCGTAACTTGAAAAGTAAATAAGTGATTTGAACGATTCTTGTACTAAAAGAAAGCATATGAATTGGGCTTTCATATCCGAGATTTTGAAAGTGCTACGTGCAGAACTTCACTAAAACAATGGTCCCGACATTTGGGTTTCGCTTTTTTTTACTCACCCTGTATAGCTTGGTTCCTAGGTGGTTTTTATAAGGAAGTAAATTAAGCTAAGCACTAATTTTTCGTGGCACCTCTATGAAAAAGGCCTTATTCTAGAGCGAATGACAGTGATGTATGTCACGACGCCATTTTGGGGGATTATCGGGCCGCGTCCCATGAAAAATCTTCTCATACACCAGTGATAAATCTTCAAAATTCTTTTTAAAACACTCAGAACTCTCACAGGTGTTCAGGCTGCACAGAAAAATGATGATCAACATGTCATCTCTCATTTTCTTTTCAATTTTTGGTGGGTTGACATTGACTTTTTGAAGAAATTCTAACCCAAAGAAGACCACCCCTAAAACCAAAGAAGACCATCCCAAACTGGAAAAGTAGCCATTTTGAAAAATATGGTTCATTGGGCCCTTGTGGTAAAGAGCTTTATGATGAGGAGGTTAAAGGCACTTTGTCGACCGTTGACTTGTATAGATCTGTGTGCCTGTGTCCCTAAGCGAGGCACTTTGCATCAAGTTTTTCTCTCCTTACACCAAGCGGCATCCACTGATATTATGTGGTACTAATATAATCTCCAAATTTCCAAATCATGATTGAAACTCAAAATAAAAGTTACTTCTATGTCATTGCAATATTCAGCTGGAGCATGTCACCCTTCAAACCAACAAAATGAACACTGTCTCTTATTTTTCAGATCCCGTCTCACCAAGAGGCAACCAAGACAGTCTGCTGCCTGTGCTGCGCCCAGGGCCCGATCATAGTCAAAGCTTCCACGGACAAGGGGGCCTACGTGTCGGGAGAAAGTATCTTTGTGTCGGGCACGATCGAAAACAACACCAGCCGAGAAATCATTGACATTACCTACAAGCTAGTTCAGGTTGAATTATCGCATTTGTATTTTCTTTTCCAGTATACTAATTCCTTCAATTACAACATTTCTCTCATAGGAGTACTTGCGATTGATTTATTAACTTGGTTAATCTTTAATTTACTTACTTGATTCGCTCTTTTCACGCTCCGCCATTGGGCATGCAGAGCCTCAATCTGGCAACTTTACACAATAAAAATAGCCGGTTCAGTGATCTGAACCCCGACAAGGGAATCACTGAACCGGCTATGTTTATTGTGTAAAGTTACCAGATCAAGGCTGTACATGCCCATGGCGGAAGTGTGAAAAGAGCGAATCTTATAAGAGTAATGCTGGTCCTGCTTGTGTCGCCATTGTGAAGACTAGGATAATTTGAAGGATCAATTGTGTTTTAAGTTATATTTATTTCCTCGTGAAACTTGGTTGACAAATTCCCTTAACATTTCACAGATTGTTAGGTCATTTGTATCTATATAGCCTTTTGCTCTTTAAGACAAGTTGAGTTTCAAGGTATGATATGTCCGTGCTTTGTCTTAACACGTTTGCAGCCTTCCTGTATCAATAAGTTTAACGTAATACACTTCAATTGGATGAGAAATGAGAAACGGTAAAATGTCTCGAAACTTGTGTCTACCATGGAGCTATTTGCTAAGAAACACCACTGCTGTTGAGATCGCTCTTGAGGCACTCACCAATGCACAACAGAGTCATAATTTTACGACCACTTTACAGTTGTCATCAAAAGGGTACCTGTGATGGTAAATTGGACAAGTAAATCCAAATCATTCTATTTGCTCTTCAATCTCCTCTCAGTGCTAACTTTAGCTGAAAACAGATATATTGTACCTTTATTTTCATAGTAAACAATGCCCACCAAGTACCTTTGGTCACTATATAAAGAAAAAAGAAACTTGCTTTCGATGTCCTTTCAATGTGACAGTGAAACTTAACAGTATTTGACTGCAAGTCACAAAGTGCAATACAAAATACATGTATACCGTACCAAAAGAATTCGGTTTGTTTTGGTAAGTATTTCACGTATTTTAACTGGTCCCCTTCCTTTCAGTTTGTCACGTACTTCTCCAGCGGCGGCCACAAGACCAGGCGGACGTTTACCATGGTCAAAGATAAAGCTCCTGGGTGTAAGAGTGGGGAGGTGGCCCGCATGGATTGGAAGCCCCTTATCTTACCTTCTATTCCTCCATCCGGGCCCCAGGGATGCAACATCATCAAGATTGAGTATTTCGTTGAGGTATGCCCTGCCAAATGGAAGAGACATGAAGAGCTAAAGTTACTTCTCGTACTTGGTATATAGATTACTCACAAGGGATTGCAGTTTCTTGTCACAAGTTCGAGCGAGGGATATACTTAACCGCTTATGGTCGTAAGGTGGACCATGGAGGATTTCCTTCCTCCATGATTTTCCTGAGTAAAACAGCGGCCCAACACAGTGTGCTTTCAACAGTACCATGCAGCTCCCTAAAGCCTAGTTTCCATATCGAGGTAACGCAGAGAGTCCAACGCAAACAAGACCAAAACTGCAACACGGACATACGGAAACAATTTCATTCGGAAATGTCACCGACAACCCAGACAGACGCAAACTATCTCGTAGACAATCGGCAAAGTTGAACCTGATGGTCTTTGCCGACAGTTCCGCGCACTGTCTGCGCAGTATGCATTAGCTTAATGTCGACATGAAATTGCTTTATGAAAAACAATATGCTTCAGAGTGAACCATTATGATGCAAAGAACTCAAACCGATTATGTATATTCTTCCTTTGTTTATAGTTTGAAGGTGACGTCAGTAGCACCCCATTGGATGCTGAGGTGAAGTTGCCTGTTACCATAGGGACAGTGCCTCTTTACCAGTCTCAGTACCCGGATCCATCCGCCGTTGTGAGTGAGCAACCGTCCGCTAGCGCTGCAAGTAAGTGCATGTCAAAACAAGTCTTTCGAGAACCCTATAAAAAAAATCCTGCAATCATACATCCAGTTTCGAACACTATTTTTTCCCTGTACATGTAGTTACTTTTGATAGATTTGTAATAGCACATTATTTTATTCCTTTACTTAAATATAGCTGCGCCACCCCCGAGTTACCAAGTTGCCGTGGAAGGACTCCAGGAAATACCAAGCAAGAGTGGCCACGACTACACCTTTGGTAAACTCATGTACGCCCCTCAGTACCCGACCTACAATCTGCCGGCGAGTGCCCCAACATGGGACCCCGCTCACCCGCCTCAGCAAGCACAGTCGGGATACTATCCTCCAAAATATTAAAAGTGGAACCGTCATATTTTGTGACTTCCGCATGCCTGTTGAATTACACTATATGTCAGTGGGTGGTCTTACAAGAAGTTCGTGTCTGAAACTTTTGACTCGTGCTCATTGCCTGAACGTCATGTTTTTGTGACTTCTTTTTTAGCTGTAACAATATTTTTGTACACGGTATGAACAGCACTGAGTGGTGTTACAACAATTTCGTGTCTTCAACTTGTAATTTATTCCCGTTGCCTGTTTTCCCGACAGGCAGTATACCAATTTAAGAGTAGAAGAACACACCTTAATATGGACACTAGTCCTTGGCTTGGAATGTTTTTCGATAGGGAAAATGAACGTGTGTTTGCATGAGGTCGGATCGAGAGGCTCCCATTTAATAGCTTTGCATAAAGCTATCATTAATAGGCTGATGTTTTGCATGTAAGTTGTGCAAATATTAGTAGGTCAAGTAAATGGTTGTACATAAATAAACCTTTTGTGATCACATAATAGTTTCTAGGCCTTTTTGTGCGTGCTGAATATTTTTCTATTTTATTAATATGCCATCGATGTTCCCAAGTCAAAATTTGTTCTTGGTTTGTATAATATCAGGCTGAATAAATTGTCATTAAGTCATTTTTGAAACCAATTCCGCGCGTCAGTGTAACCGGCTTTTTATTACGCGTGTATTTTATTTTGTTATATTTTGTAAAAATCAGCATTATTAGAGCCTAAATTAATAAAGTGCTTCTTGTTTTCCCTTAACTTTATCTAATGGTTTTACTTTGCATGTTCAGTTTCATCAAATCAAACAGAACATTTTTAACTCTTCTCATTAAAATATTTACAGAACTATTATATCGATGATTAGATAAATAAAGTGTTGACTTATTAACTGTCATTACTCGAATCTCTCAGGGTCTGGGGCATCTGCTTTCTGGACTCGTTCATGTTTTTGGTTTTTTTCGTAGGAAATTTACAAGAAAGTGCCGGTGTCATATGAAAATCGGACTCGTATGAAAATCGGACTCTTTTTCCCTTTTATTGGTTAAACCCTCTCTCGTGACCGGCCCCTTTCCTAATTATCTATGCAAGAGCATGCGCAATACCACCAATGAGTCCGTATTTCATAAAACCTAAATTCATGCTACACCTGGGCTCGGCAAAAAACCTCCTATACGCAATTCCATGGAAATGTGTCGCTAGTATTCTGCTCGGTGTTCGATGTGACATCCCATGGATTTTTCGTAGTGAATACCGACCACCTCTGTAGATGGACCAAGGGGACCCTAGATAACATCAAAACACATGTTGACGGTCATATGTGTGAATAACGTTAAAATCTCCCCCCCCCCCCCTTTTGTGTGTGTGTGTGTGTGGGGGGGGGTCAAAAACAAATGGGGAAACATGTTATTCATCCAATTCATTAACATTCGGCACTAGGCAGCTTATGTCACTGCTAAAGGGTCCTATAGGCCTGCTCAATTTTTGAGGCAATTTTCCATCATTTTTTCATGGGTTTGTTTGAAAGGATTGAAGCTTTTAAAACAAATGTACCCTTTTTGTGTTCAAATTTGCTGTTTTTCTGTCAAATAACCATTTTTGAAGAATTCTGCCAGAAATCTGCCAAAAAAATCAATGCTGTCAATTTTTCTGTCAAACTCGTTTTTAACCAAATTTCTGTCGGTTAGCCGAAAATCGGCTAAAACGGTCACCCTTGAAGGCCGCTCTGCGGCGTTTCCACACAACCGGTTGCATAATTGCTGAATACACAAAATAGGTCATCGATTTGTTTGGGTTCCTTTACCCTGTGTGCGCTCAAGCGTGTTGCGAATTGTGGTTTAGGGCATCCTGGTTATGCGTCATTTTACCCAGTACGTTTTTTCTCCATTCCGCAAAGACTTTATTCGGAACGAGGGGTGGAAACGCACGTGCCGTGGGTACGATTTCTCAGCACACCGGGCAATTTTTCCACCTGCAATCGGCAAACGGCAAACATCGTGGTATGCAAGTTTCTTAAGTTTTATTTTCCTACCTACCCGTAGTACTAGTGTCCATTTTTTTATCATCTGATCTGAAGATGTTGCTGTCATTTGTTGAATCGATAGAAGTAGTTAAAATTACAACAGATTGATGTGTTTTCTTTTTTACCGTTTGTTTATTACTAAGTCATATTACACGCGCCTTTGGTATAGGTCCTTATTTTTTTAACACTGTTCCGTAGTCAATATACATCATTTGCTTTTGCTGTAATTTTCAGAAATGGATGGAATGGGGGGGTTGGAAATATATAGCAAATATAGTTACACTGACTTTTTCGAGGTTTTGGGTTCGAAAATGCTATAAAAACCAAGAAAAACAATCATTTTCCTGTAGTCTGGTTCCCTGACTCCATTTAAGAAGAATCACAGCAGTTTACATGTATTGGGGAATCGTAAGGTCAGGGAACCAGTCTAGCTGGCTTGTACCCGTTCTTGGGTGTGTAATCGATTGCAAACAAGTGCGATGGTCAACTGGGGCCAGTATTTGAAAAAAAGCCAGTTTTTTCCAACGCTGATCGGCCGATCAGCGTTGGAAATTGATACAAAAATACCACTTTTCTTGAAAATGACAGTATACCAGGTGCCATGATTGTACAGGATGCTTTACACTGTCATTCACTTACAGTCCAGCAAGGTATTTCAAAATGATTTGGTAGTTTTATTTTTTGATGTTTGCAAATGTTGTATTTTCCCTTTAAACACCAGATATCCAAATCAGTAATCATGTTAATTGGATAAACTACATCACGATTTAATCACAGATTGGTGTTTATTTAAGTGTTCTAAACCTAAAAACGCGGTTTTACAGTGAAGCGATCATGTCGATGCCTCAGTTTTGACGTTTTTATTTCGGTATATATTATATGTGTTATGAGCTTGGAGAGGGCATATGCAATAACTTAGTTTTCTTTTCGTGTGCTAATTCAGAATGTCTGTTTGTCAACCCACCCATACACGGAGCTATTCTGTTCATCATTTACTCCATTCATTCAAACTTGTCATCAACCAACGTCAAGGGAATGGATTAAACTTTACGGGTAACAAGATGTGCGGTGACGCGACTCCCACATCACGGCCAATGCATGCAGTCAGCAGTCCGTCAAATAAACAGAGATCCCCAAGCCCGAGCGCGCAGTGCGTCCACATAGATTAACATTTAGAAATTCACGCAAAAGAACCCATGCAAAGTGCGTACGGAGACCAGTTCTGAAGGACTGAATGTAAAAAAAACCCGCGTTTTGCCTTCCAATTTATTTATTTTGAGCACCTATGCCTATAAAAGTGACAAGTCATGCAACCCTCGGGAGAAAAAAAACGTGGCCAAGTTGGCCGATACGCTTTTATGCCCGAAGACATATTGGCCTGAATTATAGTCAGACCCGGCCACCATAGTTCCAAAATTGTAGTTCTTTTTTTTTTTTCATTCGTTATATCGACGGCTCATTCGCTATATCGGACAACAGGAAAACTATTCTTTTTTCGGGATGATACAAAAATAGAAGGTTTTTTTTAAGATACTGGATTATAGGTGAATTTTGTAAACAGTTGCTGCTGGCTTCTTTCACAACTTATATTATTGTGTTGAAATTGAGTCGTTGGAATGTATGCCTATACTTTGCACATCCGTCAATATGACTAACACCTGCATAATTACAGCTGCTTTACATTTGAAGAGCGAGCGAGCCTGCATATTCCACGTTATTTAATTAGTATGCATAAATAGTCCACTAGGAGATCACGGTCTTATTTCGGTTTCGAATCGGTGAATAAGCCATGCACGGCTGTTTCTCAGTTTGGTGGCGCACAAAATCCTTGCTATGTCGGCTACAAACGGACTGGTGAAACTCTATTGTACGTACATGCGGTACATGTACATTGTACATGTATATCCTAGCCTGCCTACGTCTGATATGCGGTTGCCACGCGCCCGTCTAAGCTTTGCTGCATATCACTGAAGTTGAACCATGAACCCAACTTGAAATCCCGAAATCAAGTTTGACGTAGCCTTTGAAACTCAGTAGGTAAGAAGCACATATTTCGAGTCGTGTATTTTGATAGCAGGGTCGTGATCGCGTTCGTGAACATGCATGTTGAAAAGTATTTGGGCGCTATATTCGGACGGATCTCATTTAGATGTATCTGCATGCCGGCATTATGATGTGCAGCGAGTCATGACGTGGTACACTATGTTATACAGTACGGCACTGTACATGTTGGCCTACTATCTCCATGTTGAAAAAGGCTTCTAGACATCATTGTGTTCGCGCTCAAAGAGCTTTAATGAAAAGAGGGTGACTTTTTTTGAAGTAAGGAGAAACTGACCACAAGGAAGAAAACGCACATACATGCGCTATATTCAGAGTGGCACGCTCAGCGAAATGCATTAGTACAGTGCGCATACATGTATATTCAATCCATATTGTCAACATTTCGATCAGCCTATCATTGGATCAACGGACTCACCTTGAACAGGTCGACATTAATAACATGCGGAGAATTGAGTTCGGCTACTGCAAAGGATTATGATTGGACGTAATACATGCAGGCTGGCTATTATCTTCTTAGTGTCGGCTCCAGAAAAATAGGGTGTATATTATAGGAGGATCGTAATAATTATTAATTAGGCGGGCATCGATCTGAAGATGTTCATCCGCTCTCTTCAACAAATTGACTTTTCTTATGACATGTTTTCTTTTATTATGGTTTGAAGTTTAACGAAAAAGTATACTTTAGGCCTATCCATAAATTGCATTCATCAATGTTTTCCAGATAATATATTTTGCCTATACAGTCGAATCTCGTTAGTACAAACTCTGTTAATACAAAATTCTGGTTATAACAAACATAAAGCCGTAGACCTGACTGTGCATTTGTGTGCACAATGAATGGGACTGATGTTCCTCTTAATACAAAATTCTGATATAACAAACAATTTGGCTAGGTCCGAACGAGTTTGTATTAACGAGACTCGACTGTATTCAGTCGCAGGAATTTTGCACTATCCTTATAAGATGCGTCTCCTTGCCCTTGTACGCTTATGGAAACAGCCTTGTACTCTTTTCTTAATTTCTCTTTCTATTAATCTAAATTTGAATAACTAGCTTCAAAAGTTGATTTGTTTGTGGTGGTAATTACCTTCATATTTTTTTTCGTTTGTAATATCACTGTATTATGCTTATTTTATCCAACTTTGTATTGGTTCATTGGAGAGTGCTTAAAAAATGTCAACTGAATTGAATTAGACGGGGGGAAACAAAGTTCCCGGCCTTTGAGTGTCCGTATGTTTTGGAGGGTTACTTTTGCGCACCAGCATGCTATAGCGCACTGCTAATTCCTGGTCCCCAGATTTGGCAGGGGTTGGAACAAGCATTATTATACCCTGTGAGAATTAAATTATTGTCGGGCCATGTATGAATAACGACCTATCTCTTAAGTAATCATTCCATAAACATCGGTTGATTTTTTTTTTCGTGCCATGCGAAAACGCCACTATTGCAAGTGACATGACAACTGTTTTGGCCCTTTTTTTTGTTGAATTTAATCGGAATAAGCATTGTCATTATGACATACATGTACATTGTATTGAACCCCGGTTCATTTTGTTCAGTGAACTACATAGGTATTGTGATGATCTTTGTGATTGTTTCTTCTCGCTGAACGCATCAAAATTGCTCAAAGTAAAGGATGCATAACAACTAACTTGCTGAGGTGTCAGCTCGATCGTTTTCTACTGTTTATTTGGATCGAGAAAACAGAGAAAACATAATCCTCGACCATTCATAATCTGCGCAGGTAAATTGAAGGTGAATGCGTAGAAAAAGGACCGCGTATAGCTTAGGGGATCTGACCATACGCTTATATTGTTTCGTTCTCGCAGGTAACCTCATCCCCCCCCCCCGATTGTTTTATTCAGAACGATATCCACGCTTTTCAAGCGGAATAATTTCATACGGTTTTGGGGACTACTATCGAGCGCCGTATCTGTACATCTTGAGCTGGTTTTTTTTTACTCAGTAAACCAGTATTCGTTCCTTTCCCGGTATGATGACCAATGATTTACATACGTGCTTATTATGTGCCTTTATCCAGCGATATTGTAGAGCGTTCGTCATGGCCAAGTTGCAGATGTTTGATGTCGTGTTCGATGGCGACAATACTGCTGTCTACCGATCGGGAGAAGTAGTCCGAGGCTATGTGAGAATTGTGCTTGGAGAAGTCAAGAATGACGTCAGGGGTGCGTATATGGACCACGTGACCAGTGACGTCATGTCTGTCAGTTGCCGAAATGCAAACACCAATGCCCCCCTCTCCCGTCTTGTGTGATGCAACATATTAATTTTTTTGACACGAAATAATTATCTCGAAGGATATACGTGCTGCGTAGAAGTATTGGAGAATTAAATGCTTTTTCGTCGTAATTGGCGGCGTCACGTGCCAAACAAGCGCGAAAATTCCTCACACCGGATTTCTTTGTTGATCATCAGTGAAGAAATGTTGATGTCATATACGTCTTGCTCTAAAAATCGTGTGAACAAATTCAACAAAATTGTATTGAGTTTTGTCCGAAAAAAAGGCTTTTGAGTCTTTCGTTTGGTTGGGTCATGGTTGAGTATAGAATACTTCATGCAAGCGAATGCGAATTCGACGGAAAATAAGTTGACCCATCGAAAATTTCGCCGCGAAACTTATCGGAATTAGGCCTACATGAAATGTGTTCATGCAGCGCGTAATTGATGACACACATTCGCGTTCGCACATTCGCGCCAAGCAGGAACCGGTGTCACATGAAATTTGAACTCCGGTGAAATATATGGTCTCTTTTACCTGATACGTGGATTCTGACCCTCACGTGTGAGTCACTGACCCTGTTCGAATTGTCTTCACTTAGACATGCGCAATACAACAAGTACGTGTTTCATAGAGTCAAAATTTCACACTACACACCTGAATATAGTTCGTAACGTGTTACAAGGGCGGATCCAGAACACAATTTTTTTGGGGGGGGGGCCAAAAACAATTTGGTCCCCAAAAAGTGTTTAAAAAAAATTACGGCGTGGGGTTCGGAATCCAAATTTTTTTTTGGATTCTAGATGCTCTGTGGTGCGATCTGAGGCAATTTCTGACCAATTTAACCAATGTTTTTTTAGGAAAAGATGGTGGTGTACTCATTGCCATGCCTTTATTGCGAAGTCACTAAAAAAAAAAAATTGGATTCCCTTGACGTGTTATCACCAGTGTAATGCCGAACCAAAGTACTATGGGCGACTCAAACCTTTTTTCCCCAGAATTGCGACCTTTATGTAATGATTTACCATTGACTAGAACCCGTCAATCTGAATGACTGTAACCGAGTCGATCTTTCGCGTTTAATAGCTCCAATTTTTTCGTCTTATTGATAATTTTGTTCGTCGCGACTCTGGAACGCCAATCGTTGCGTCAGTGCAACAATTGGTCGTTACTCGATTCTGCAAAGTCGTATCTCGCGCGAATACGCTCCGTGCAACATGTCGGTGCAACAACGTCGTATCTCGACGTCCATTGACTTTGTGTGTACAATGTGTACATTGTGCTCATTTTAAGCGAGATACGACCTTTTGTAATCCTAAAACGCGCATTTTGCGTAAATGCCATTTTAGGAGATAGGCAAACGACCTTGTTGCAAAGACACGACGATGAAACTATAATGTACATTTTTTAGGGAAGCTCGTATATCTCTGTAGAGTAGGCCTGTACGTACCATATGTGCTAATGGAGTGTGGTTTTAACCTTCAGTGCTCTTTAAGGTCGTTCTTTTGTTTTAATCCTCAAGTTAGGCATTCAAATCAAGTTCAAAGGCGAGTCTCACACCAGTTGGTCAGAGGGAGATAGCAAGCACCGTCGATACTACTCGGCCAGGGAGGTCTACTTCAAAGAAAAGATCATCTGCTGGGGAAAAAGTAAGTCAGATAATCCGAATCAGATCCTCCTGTCAATTTGATCACAAAAAAAGAAATTATGAATGTACATGTAGTTTTCTAGTCTAAAACAAACAGGATTTATTAATTGTTCTCCAGTCATGAGCACAATTTCAAGCCCATGTATATATACCATGTATATATACCATGTATATACGTCTGACGTCAGTACCTTTCATGCACGTCTGACACACTTCCTATTGGCCTAGACAAAAGGGCTGCTGCGTTCCACTTATTACACGAACTGAACCCAAACGTTGCCAATGATATCTTTATTGGTTATCCTAAAATAATATGCACAAAAAGATTTCAAACATTGGCAATTTTTGCTTGAATGGAACAGGAATGTTCAGCGACGAATGTAACTGTAACCGCGTGTAAACGTGGACAGCGCCAGTCAGCATTTACCGGCTGCCATGATTGCGCCGAATTTTCGTCATGAAGTCGGCACCGTAAAAAACCCTGTTGACTTCTTTCTACGAAACGGTCAATTTTGTTTTACTCGAACAGGCCACGTGGTATATTAACGGCAATGGTATAAATACAACTGTACGTTTTCCCGCAGGTAAAAATGATCCCGGCGCATCCAGGCTGTTCCTTGACTCCGGGGAGCATCGCTTCCCGTTCTCCTTCCAGATTCCCAACGTCCCGCTGCCCTTCCCGTTCGAGTCGCACGTGGGCTGGATCCGCTACCGGATCATGTGCAAGATCGACCGGCCCTGGAAGTTTAACCATAACACGGAGCGGCTGTTCACCGTGGTTGGTATACCCATTGACCTGAATACCATGCCCCATGCCAGAGTAAGTTATGGTGTTTGTTTTTTTATAGTTTATGCACCTGCTCAGCACGTAATTTGCTATGCAAAGAAATTATTTCCTTACGGAATAAACGGTTACCAGCCCATATGTCATGTATTGTATGTATAGCTTGGGAATGGTTCCCAGGTGGTTTTTATAAGGAAGTACATTATGCTAAGCACTAATTTTCCGTGGCACCTCTGTGAAAAAGGCCTTATTCTTGAGCGAATGAGAGTGATAAACTTAACGACGCCATTTGGGGATGATCGGGGTGCACCCCATAAAAAAAAAATCCCATGCATACACCAGTGATAAATCTCCATACCTGAAAATTCTTTTTAAGATACTCAGAACTCTCACATGTGTTCAGGATGCAACAAAAATATTGATGATCAACATGACATCTCCCATCATTTTCTTTTCAAGTTTTGGTGGGATGACATTGACTTTTTGAAGAAATTCTAACCCAGAGAAGACCACCCCTAAACCAAAGAAGATCCCAAACTGGAAAAGTAGCCATTTTGAAAATGTGGTGCATTGGGTCCTCATGGTAAAGAGCTTTATGATGAGGAGGTTAAAGGCACTTTGTCGACCGTTGACTTGTGGATCTGTGTTCCTGTGTCCCTAAGCGAGACACTTTGCAGCAAGTCTTTTCTCCTTTCATACACCAAGTGGCATCCACTGATAATTATGTGATACTAATACAAACTCCAAGTCATGATATTGTAACTGAAAATGAAAGCCTCCTTTGTGTCATTAAAGTGATCGGTTGGATAATGTCACTCTTTTCAAACCAATAAGTGAACCTTTTCTCCTATTTTTCAGATCCCGTCTCACCAAGAGGCAACCAAGACAGTCTGCTGCCTGTGCTGCGCCCAGGGCCCGATCATAGTCAAAGCTTCCACGGACAAGGGTGCCTACGTGCCGGGAGAGAGTATCTTTGTGTCGGGCACGATCGAAAACAACACCAGCCGAGAAATCATTGACATTACCTACAAGCTAGTTCAGGTTGAATTATCGCATGTGTATTTTCTTTCCTGTATACTAATTCCTTCAATTACAACATTTCTCTCATCGGAGTACTTGCGATTGATTTGTTTACTTGGTTTAATCTTATGAGAGTAATGTTGGTATTGTTTGTGTCGTCATACTTGTGAAGACACGGAGTAGGTAGTTTTCGGGGTATCACTTGTATTAAAGTTGTGTTTATTTCCTCATGAAACTTGGTTGACAAGTTCCCTTAAAGTTTAACGGATTGTCGGGTCATTCCTATATATCTCTAGTCTTTTGATGTTTAAAGCCCGGTTTATGTGAATGCGAATGCGAAGCGAATTTGACGTCATGAAACATTCGCTGCAAAATTAGCCCGAGTTCAAATGTGTTCAACTTTTACGAATTAGCAGCGCGAATACTCCCCATAGGTCACAAATTCGCGTTCGCTTTCGCTTTCGATCCTAGTATGAACCGGGCTGCAGACAAGTTGAACTTCAGGGTACGATAATGTCACGTTTGCTAAACACTGCAGCCTTGCTGCAACAATATATTAACATACACTTCAATTGGTTGAGAAATGAGAAACGGTAAAATGTCTCGAAACTTGTCTCTATACCAAGGAGCTGATTTGCTAATACACCACTGCTGTTACCGTGATATATAGACATTGCTCTTGAGGCACTCACTAATGCACAACAAAGTCATAATTGTATGACCACTTTACAGTTTTCATCAGAAGGGTGCATGTGATGGTAAATTGGACAAGTAAATCCAAATCATTCCATGGCTCTTCAATCTCCTCTCAGTGCTAACTTTAGCTGAAAACATATATATTGTACCTTTATTTTCATAGCAAACAATGCCCACCTAGTACCTTTGGTCACATATATAAAGAAAAAAGAAACTTGCTTTCGATGCCCCTTCAGTGTGACAGTGAAACTTAACAGTATTTGACTGCAAGTCACCAAGTGCAATACAAAATATACATGTATACCGTACCAAAAGAATTCGGTTTATTTTGGTAAGTATTTCACGTATATTTTAACTGGTCCCCTTCCTTTCAGTTTGTCACGTACTTCTCCAGCGGCGGCCACAAGACCAGGCGGACGTTTACCATGGTCAAAGATAAAGCTCCCGGTTGTAAGAGTGGGGAGGTGGCCCGCATGGATTGGAAGCCTCTCATCTTACCTTCCATTCCTCCATCCGGCCCCCAGGGATGCAACATCATCAAGATTGAGTATTTCGTTGAGGTATGCCCTGCCAAATGGAAGAGACATGCAGAACTAAAGATACTTACTTGGTATATAGATGACTCAAAAGGGATAGCAGTTTCTTGTCACAAGTTCGAGCGAGGGATATACTTAACCGCTTATGGTCGTAAGGTGGACCATGGAGGATTTCCTTCCTCCATGATTTTCCTGAGTAAAACAGCGGCCCAACACAGTGTGCTTTCAACAGTACCATGCAGCTCCCTAAAGCCTAGTTTCCATATCGAGGTAACGCAGAGAGTCCATCGCAAACAAGACCAAAACTGCAACACGGACATATGGAAACAATTTCATTCGGAAATGTCACCGACAACCCAGACAATCGGCAAAGTTGAACATGATGGTCTTTGCCGACAGTTCCGCGCACTGTCTGCGCAGTCTGCATAAGCTTTAAGTCGATATGAAATTACTTTACATGTCTAGTCTCGAAAACAATATGCTTTAGAGTGTACCATTATGATGCAAAGAACTCAAACCGAATATCAATACATGTATATTCTTCCTTTGTTTATAGTTTGAAGGTGACGTCAGTAGCACCCCATTGGATGCTGAGGTGAAGTTGCCTGTTACCATAGGGACAGTGCCTCTTTACCAGTCTCAGTACCCGGATCCATCCGCCATTGTGAGTGAGCAACCGTCCGCTAGCGCTGCAAGTAAGTCCATGTCAAAACAAGTCTTTCGAGAATCCTATAAAAAAAATCCTGCAATCATACATCCAGTTTCGAACACTATTTTTTCCCTGTACATGTAGTTACTTTTGATAGATTTGTAATAGCACATTATTTTATTCCTTTACTTAAATATAGCTGCGCCACCCCCGAGTTACCAAGTTGCCGTGGAAGGACTCCAGGAAATACCAAGCAAGAATGGCCACGACTACACCTTTGGTAAAACTCATGTACGCCCCTCAGTACCCGACCTACAATCTGCCGGCGAGTGCCCCAACCTGGGACCCTGCTCACCCGCCTCAGCAAGCACAGTCGGGATACTATGCTCCAAAATATTAAAAGTGGAACCGTCATATTTTGTGTCTTCTGCATGCCTGTTGAATTACACTATATGTCAGTGGGTGGTCTTACAAGAAGTTCGTGTCTGAAACTTTAGACTCGTGCTTCTTGCCTGAACGTCATGTTTTTGTGACTTCTTTTTTTAGCTGTAACAATATTTTTGTACACAGTATGAACACCAGTGAGTGGTGTTACAACAATACAACTTGTAATTCATTCCCGTTGCCTGTTTTCCTGACAGGCAGTATACTTATTTAAGAGTAGAAAAACACACCTTAATATGGACACAAGTCCGCATAAAGATGGCTGGGAAGTTTTCGAAAGGGAATGATGAACGTGTGTTTGCATGAGGTCGGATCGAGAGGCTCCCATTTAATAGCTTTGCATAAAGCTATCATTAATAGGCTGATGTTTTGCATGTAAGATGTGCAAATATTAGTAGGTCAAGTAAATGGTTGTACATAAATAAACCTTTTGAGATCACATAATAGTTTCTAGGCCTTTTTGTGCGTGCTGAATATTTTTCTATTTTATTAATATGCCGTCGGTGTTCCCAAGTCAAAATTTGTTCTTGGTTTGTATAGTATCAGGCTGAATAAATTGTGATATAATCATTAAGTCATTTTTAAAACCAATTCCGCGCGTCAGTGTAACCGGCTTTTTATTACGCGTGTATTTTATTTTGTTACATTTTGTAAAAATCAGCATTATTAGAGCGTAAATTAATAAAGTGCTTCTTATTTACCCTCAACTTTATCTTTTGGTTTTACTTTGCATGTACAGTTTCATCAAATCAAACAGAACATTTTTAACTCTTCTTATTAAAATATTTACAGAACTATTATATCGATGATTAGATAAATAAAGTGTTGACTTATTAACTGTCATTACTCGAATCTCTCAAGGTCTTGAGCATCTGCTTTCTGAACTCGTTCATGTTTTGTTTTTTTCATAGGAAATTTACAAGGAGTGTAAGTGCCGGGGCTCGGCAAAGAACCTAAGATGTACATTGTATACGCAATTCCATGGAAATGTGTCGCTAGTATTCTGCTCGGTGTTCGATGTGACATACCATGGATTTTTCGTAGTGAATACCGACCACCTCTGTAGATGGACCAAAGCGACCCTAGATAACATCAAAACACATGTTGACGGTCATGTGAATAACGTTAAAATCCCCCCCCCCCCTTTTGGGGGGGGTGTCAAAAACAAATGGGGGAAACATGTATTCATCCAATTCATTAACATTCGGAACTAGGCAGCTTATGTCACTGCTAAAGGGTCCTATAGGCCTGCTCAATTTTTGAGGCAATTTTCCATAATTTTTTCATGATTTGGCCAAATTTTACAATCCCCGCGAATGATATATAAATACCACCATGAATGGACTGGTGAAAGTCTATTGTACGTCCCCTAGTTAGCTGCGCGCGCCGAGTGCATGTGTCGCACCCACTGATTTCTATGGTCGCACCGTCCTCCATCCGGTATCCATGTTATTGTTATGATGGACGTCGTAAGTATTCATTGTTATTTATCCTAATAATGCATTCTTTAAATTCAGCAAGTAATAAGGGGGCACAGAATTCGATTTGATTATATAACCAGCACTGAGCCTTGTATTGTAAGCAGGGTCGGGTTCGCGTTCGTGAATGTGGGCCTTTTTGTGGGTCGCGGCGTTAACACAGTACAGTACAGTAGTCAGTACGTGTACAGTAATATTGTTAAATGTGTGCACCGAATAAGCACTGTGTCGTGCTGTTATTAATAACGAACAGAAATGACTACCTTACCCCGTTCGCACAGCTTAGTGCAGGGGAAATACGAGGTCTCAGGTAAGAAGAAATCATGGAATGAAATGACGAAAGAAAACGCACAGCATGCTCACCGAAATGCATGACACAACAACTTGTGGCGGACAAAATTATCAACGTTTTGATCATGACCTTGGTTGCACGCCTATACACCTGTGACTTGTGTAGTGTACAACACGGGGAATAATGAGGTCGGCTACAGCAAAAGCCATGAATGGCGCATCACGTACAGATAATTCTTCAGGTTTGTTGTCAGCTCCAACAGAAACACATGGATATAGAATTAGGCTCAGCTCGTAATAATTAATTATGCCGGCATCTGAACATGTTCAGTCGTCCGTTCTCTTCGGGCTCAGATTTATTTCCATATGCCATAAGGCAAGTAAGATACCAGGACAAAACTTGAACTATTTGTGTGGGGAGGTCGCAGCTTGTATGTACTAGGTCTGGCCCCTTCACAAAGAATACATATACATAATCAAAGTACGATATTAATAATGTTAACTATTCATGAATTATTGACCTAATAAAATCAATTAATCACATTTTGAAGCTATTCAGCTAAGTAAGAACCAGAGATGTCACACAGGCATTCAAATACAAATGAGATTTTAACAACTTGAGTCAAGACTGAAACTTTTTTTTGCTGTCAGATTTTGTGTTTTGTATATGAGGAACAAATCAAGTTTTTTCCCCCATAGTGATTTTTGATAGTTTTCCATTGCAATTTTTTGTTCATTCATGGAAGTAGGAAACCTCCATTGTTCATTGTATTTTAAGGGTATTCATCATTGCGTATCGGTAAATGCTCAGTGGTTGATAGCTGAAAGTTGTGATATTTGTAGTAAAATACAAATAGAAAATATATATAAATTCAATTACTTTATGCCTATTGTAACCAAGTGGTTAAACAAAATAAGATTAAGTCAACAATTTACTAAAAGAAAAAGACTTAAATTCAAAAATGACTGAAATGAAGAGCTAACAGGCTCGTGAAGTTCGAGTGAATGGAGATATCAAAAATATCCGACTCACTTCACATACATACACCAAACAATTAACAAAACGCAAAGCGAACACTACTATTTACAGTGATTCCTGCACTGGTGTTTTCTAATAGTTGAGTGATTGTGTTCGTTTTGGGTATAGTCGATAATATACTGATTTTTAGAAGAAAAATCACGGATCACCAGTCATCTTTATTAAAAACAAAAACAAAATTAGCATACGATTAACTTCCATGGCTGTGCATTTAGCTCTAGGAATTGACTTTATGTCACATGGTAAATCAAGCTATAAGGGTTGCCTAGGTGTATGTATTAGGACTGCAAATTTGAGATTTGCATATTAAAGTAGACGCAGATATTAACCAAGCCCTGTGCATTTTGTACATGCACCTAAATGTTTGAAAATACAAAGGACGAGAAAGCACAATGACGTCGATTTCTTTTAAAATGAGACTTCTATAATACTCAGCGGTTACATGTTCTACTGCCTACATGTATTGTGGACCCAGTGATAAATAAGGCATTTCACGATCACGCCTTTCATCTTGAATTCCAGTATATATAGGGCATCCCCCTATAAAAAAAAAACGAAACCCAAATGTCAGGACTATTGGTTTGTTGAAGTTCTCCATGTAGCACTTTGAAATTCTGGGATATGAAAGCCCAATTCGTAAGTTTTCTTTTAGTACAAGAATCATTCAAATCGCTCATGTACTTTTCAAGTTATGGAATTTTAAACACAACCACCGTTTTAAAGTTCTGTCCATGGATCATACAAAAGGTGTGCGTTCTTTCAGCAAATTGTTTTCGTTTTGCTGAAAGAACGCACTGAACTTTTTGTGATCCGTGGACAGAATCTTAAAACGGTGGTTGTGTTTAAAATCTTGTAACTTAAAAAGTACATGGGTGATTTAAATGATTTTTGTACTGAAAGAAAGCTTATGAATTGGGCTTTCATATCCTAGATTTTGAAAGTGCTTCACTAATAGTAAAACAATGGTCCCAATCGGGGTTTTTTACTCACCCTGTATACAAAACGATCACGTTGATCTCTGTGGTAAATATGGTGGATGGATGATGAGCCTATTTGGGTACATGGGTGTCGCGAAGGGGGGGGGACAATGGGAGCGCCTACGGCTTGCCCCCCCCCCCCCCACCCCCTGGAACAAAATTAAAAAGGGGGGGAAAATCGGGAAGAAAAAAAGAGGCACGGAGTCATAATTGCTTATAATAACACATTTAAAACATGGGCGTCCGCATGGGTGTCAATGGGGGTGGGGTGGGCAAATGTCCCCCGTCCACCCTCAAAAATGATAAACTGAGAATATGGTATTGAAAGTACAATGATTTTGGGAAATAATGTGCTTTGCCGCCTCTAGAAAAATCCTGGCGACGCCCCGATGTTTGGGTACGGTTGTTTCCATTGAAGATTCCACGTCTGAGTAAGTCAAAAATGAACCACTTGGTTTACACTTTGTTAGATTTTATTTATAAATGGAGCGAGCCACATGTCTTTTTAATGTGTTTTCTAACTCGGTCACTTTCTTTTTGACTCATCCTGTTATGTCGGGTACGGTAATGAGCAAGGTATTCTCGATAGGTACGGTAATTGAGCAAGGTATTCTCGGTAGGTACGACAATTGAGCAAGGTATATTCTCGATAGGTACGGTAATTGAGCAAGGTATTCTCGGTAGGTACGGTAATTGAGCAAGGTATTCTCGATATATATGTATATGTTTCCGGGTAAGTACCAATGTTATTATTGACCTTTATCCAGTGATATTGTGCATGTGGAGCGTTCGTCATGGCAAAGTTGCAGATGTTTGATGTCGTGTTCGACGGCAACGACGCTGGTGTCTACCATTCAGGAGAAGTCATCCGGGGCTATGTGAGAATTGTGCTTGGAGGAGTCAAGAATGATGTCAGGGGTGCGTATATGGACCACGTGATAATCATGCTGCGTCACGTGACAAACGAGTGCGAAAAATTCCTCACGCCACATGTCTTTGTTGATCTTAATTTCAAATTTATGTAGTGAAGAAAATGTTGATACCAAAACCTTCATAAATTTGCTCAACAACTTGTGTGAACAACTATGTAAGTGTATTAAAATTTCGTCCAGAAAATAAAGGAGTTTGGATCTTTCGTTTGGTTACACAGAGTAGCCTTTATTAAGCGGATGCGAATATTTGCCATATACTAGCCGTGACGTCACAAAGTCGCATTCGCATTCGCGCCAAGTATGAACCGACCTCGTTTGCAACGTGTTCTTTATTATATGCAACTCTATGGTTTTTACCCGTTCCCTAGGGTGGCACAGCAGAGTCAGTTTTAGACCGTCAAGTTATGTATTGAATTTTTCGCGTCTCGACGCTCCAAATTGTTCCTCAAATACATGCATAATTTTGTTCGGCGCAACACAGGAAAACCATTTGAAACCAGTATTGTTATTCCCCTCTTTTAAGGAAGCTCGTTTTGCTTTCCTTTCTACGTACCAAAGTTTGGTGGTATGTGCTTTATGATGTGATTTTACCCTTCAGTGCTCTGCAAGGCTGTGTTTTCTTTATTTTGTAGGCATTCAAATCAAGTTCAAAGGCGAGTCTCACACCCATTGGTCAGAGGGCAGTAGCAAAAACCGTCGACACTACTCGGCCAAGGAGGTCTACTTCAAAGAAAAACTCATCTGCTGGGGAAAAGGTGGGTCGAATAATTCTACGCTCAGTTTCAGTGCATCCTGTCAATTTGATCACGTAATGACTGATTTGTAGAGTAGTTTAACTTGTTTGAAATATAACATGATTCTTTTTTCATCGTTCTCCAGCCACGAACACAATTTCAAGCCGCTTTTAATGCTACAGAGATATCAGCACACTTATACAGACAAAAAGGCCTGCGGTTACCACGATCGCGCCAAATTCGACATCGTCATGAATTCGGCACCGTATACAACTCTATCTACCCTTTTTCAAAGAAACAGTTGAATTTTTTTTTACCAAAAAAATTAACAGCATTGGTAACAACCGTATAATTTCCCCGTAGGTAAAAACGATCGCGGCGCATCGAAGCTGACCCTTGAGTCCGGGGAACATCGCTTCCCGTTCTCCTTCCAGATTCCCAACGTCCCGCTGCCGTTTCCGTTCGAGTCGTACGTGGGCTGGATCCGCTACCGGATCATGTGCAAGATCGACCGGCCCTGGAAGTTCAATCATAACACGGAGCGACTGTTCACCGTGGTTGGTTTACCAATTGACCTGAATAGCATGCCTCATGCCAGAGTAAGTTAAGTACACAAATAAATAAATAAATTGTCACGCTTAGAAGCGCTTTCCATCGTTTGAACAATTATTCCCCCGTTCGTCGGGCCACGAGACTAAGCGGCAGCCGATATCAGCACACATTCAGTCCTCTACCCTCATACTCTGGTACCCATTCATACTCCTGGGTGGAAAGAGGCAATTGTAGTTAAGTGTCTTGCCCAAGGGCACAAACACCATGTTCCTGGCAGGGTTTGAACCCATTATCATACATGAGTCAGACACCGTAACCACTGGACCATGGCATTCTAAGTTGTGGGTTGTTTTTTCTGCAAGAGAAGTTTGCGCAGATGCTCAGCACACAAAATAATTTGCTAAGCCAAGAAAATATTTGCTTACCAGAAAAAATAACCAGTCCAAATACCCTATTGCTTGTAATTTGTAGAGGGTACTTTTCAGCTGATTTTCGCTTATTTATTAAAACAAAAAATCTGCTTAGTAATATTTTCTGCTTAGCACCTCTATGAAATCGGGCTTAGATAATTTTTTAATCAAATTAATTTAAAAAAGGAGCTGCATGCTGTACGGCTGCGAGACGTGGCCCACTATGGTGGGGCACGTCCAGCAGTTGGAACGAGCAGAGATGAGAATGATCAGGGGGATGGCATGTGTGGGGTATGGTGTCTCTGGGTGACAGGCTGTCAAGTGAGAAGTTGAGGAGGAGAGTTGGAGTGGAGGGGATCGGTATCGTGTTGAGGAGGCATAGGCTGAGGTGGTATGGTCACGTGGAGAGAAAGGATGATGCCAGCTGGGTCGAGGTGTACCAAAATAGTCGCGGGTGGGCCCACACCCGTTGGCCGACCGCGCAAGACGTGGCAGAGCTCTGTTACTGATGACATGCGACTGCTTGGAGTCGATGCGAGGGACGCGACGGACAGGGCCAAGTGGAGTAGAACATAGGGAGAAAGCAGGCCAAGCCAGAACAGGCTGGACAACGGCCTTAAAACCGACGACGATGATGATGATGATGATGAAAAAGGGTTGCCAAATAGTTTTCATACATTGATTAGGCGTAGAAAGTTGCACAAAATGTGTTCCTATAATTAAGAAAAATTCATTCCATGGACTTTTTAAACATGATACAAAGCCTCCTCTGTACCACTGCAATAATCAGATGGAGCATGTCACTCTTTTACCAAATTCAAAGTTCCAACCAACAAAATAAACAGTTTCTCCTGGTTTTTTTTTATTCAGATCCCTTCTCACCAAGAGTCAACCAAGACAGTCTGCTGCCTGTGCTGCGCCCAGGGCCCGATCATAGTCAAAGCTTCCACGGACAAGGGTGCCTACGTGCCGGGAGAGAGTATCTTTGTGTCGGGCACGATCGAAAACAACACCAGCCGAGAAATCGTTGATATTACGTACAAGCTAGTTCAGGTTGAACGTCTACTTTTTATTTGAAATATAGATACTCTTCTTGTCATCATTTTTGTCCTTGTCTTACCGAATTGGTTGGGGTTTTTTGGGGGGGGAGGTCCCCTTTTATTAAAGTAATGTTATGTTTACTTATCAATGAATATTTGTAAATAACTTCCCTTTTTAAAATGTTAGGACACAATGCAAAGGCTTATAATCATTTGCTTTTTATGCATTTTGAATGTTTCCATTGATAACACCACTCAAAATCCAAAGACGAATGTTCAAAACCTAACGGGTTGAAGTTTTAACTATGTGGATATTACACATATTGAGAAAACAGTGAAAACCATGCATGATGCACAGATTTTGATTGAAAAAAAAACAACATCATAAATTATTGTCTGTAGCACTCTTTGTATAACAGGGAAACAATCAATTTATTGACTGATTGTTGGAAATCACGTACATGTCTTCTTTTAAATGACAGTAAGCTAAACGGCATAGTTTCACGAGGGGGATTAGTACCAGTGTAATCTTTAATCCAAGTAAGCTTTTTGAAAATAGTTAGCTATATGTTACAGGTACGTTTGGGATAAGTACAAATGACCCTATATGTCATTATGTAAGTCATAAGTCAATCAGATGTCAAATCAGAGGTCAAATCGCATATCGATCAGAGGTCAAATCACAAGTCGGATCACAAGTCAGGTCACAAGGTACGACCTTTGCCGTAGTTTTTATGAAACGTTTAATTTGAGACTGGATGAAATATTGACCAATGATGGCTCGATTACAACTCTGTGCCATGGCAATGAAGATCTTGGCTCAGATAACGTCACTGGTATGTCATGAATATGGATTCTCACTCAGCTTGTCATAGATCATTCATTAATATGCACAACATAAAAAAGTCTGTGAGAGTGAGAGCCACAAAGAGAGAAATATGAATAAATACTGGAAATATGTATCAAAGAGTTTAAGTTAAACCAAATCAATGCCAGTACTTCTTCCTGTTGCCAAATTGGCTGAACACAGATAATCCTCACATTTTTGTCCGAACGAACGTCTACCGCTTGTTAATTTTGTAGATTTCTTTGATACCCATCATTCTGTTGACAAGTGAACCCAATTGCTTTAATGGAATAGCCTAGAGCAACTTCAGAATGTTGAAATGCCTTTAATCACAAAATCCAAATCCATTATTATATACAAACAGGGAAAACTTGAAATTGGTAAGCACTTCATATATTTTAACTGGTCCCCTTCCTTCCAGTATGTCACGTACTTCTCCAGCGGCGGCCACAAGACCAGGCGGGTGACTACCATCGTTAAAGATAAAGCTCCAGGATGTAGGAGAAGGGAGGTGGCCCGCCTGAATTGGAAGCCTCTCGTCTTACCTCCTATTCCTCCGACTGGGCCCCAGGGGTGCAACATCATCAAGATTGAGTATCTGGTTCAGGTATATGCCCTGATATTATCTGAAATGAAAACAAATCTTCACACTTCTATTTTCCTGAGTATAAAACGGCGGCCCAACAATTAACACTGTAGGCTTATGCTTCAACAGCACAATCTTCCCGAAGAAAAAGATCGACAATTTCTCAAAAGGCAATTATATATATACCATAGAGTGTACCATTATGATCTACGTGTGTTTATGCAAAGAATTTAAATTGAATATCGATATTTGGCTGCAATCAACTCTTCCTTTGTTGACAGTTTGAAGGTGACGTCAGTAACACCCCATTGGATGCTGAGGTGAAGTTGCCTGTTTTTATAGGGACAGTGCCTCTTTACCAGACTCAGTACCCGGATCCATCCGCTGTTGTGAGCGAACAGCCGTCGTCTAGCGCTGCAAGTAAGCCCATGTCGTGATTGGTGCTCACCCTGATCACCCAATCAAAATTGTGTTGGCTTTTCTTTGTTTCTTTCTTCTTCCTTTTCTTGATAATAATTCTCCGTGACTTTTTCTCTCAACGGTACAAGGTATAAACATGAAACTTTGAACAAAGATCGACCCTGATCCTGAGGTGTGCAAATTACTCTGTTGTCGTCTTTAGGTATCAAAATTACAAGCGATTTTCTTTCCCAAAAATAACAAGATTCTTTCATCTATAAATCATGCAGAAAGTGAACAGTCAGGTTCATTAACTTTGTGATCTGATCTGATCTGAAAAATTCATGTCTCGTTAAACTTTTGATTTGCGAAGACAAATTCCTTACGGGGGTAAACTTGGGCTTCCAAATGCTGTGATGCCATCAAACCGGAAGTTAGGTGTTAATAAATACTCTGAAAATCTGGATGTTATGTGATTAATTTGTAAGAGTTCTTTTCACTTCATGGTGAACACGTAGGCTCTCTGCGCTAAATCAGTATTCATTTTACGCATTTTACTGATGACGTTATCAAACCGGAAGCGACGTGTACGTGTTCTTAATAGTGAAATTGATCATACCCAAAAGCTTTTTTATTTCAAATTATGTCTGAAAAAATGCAAGCAAAATATAACGGAATGCCAGGCGTAGAATGTGTAACCAACATAGATAATTATAGGTATGGTTTGAAAGATACGCCTTTCCAAAAAAAAAATGTTTTTAGCGAGTAAACACAATTCTAAACATGATCTTGCTATCACCTCATGCTAAAAATGTTTAGCATGTAAATATGTTTACAAACTGATAGCAAGTAAGTGTTTAGTACATGTATTGTGTTTACTCGCTTAACACATTTTTTTTTGTAGGCCAGGCAATTATCCACACAGAGGCAATTAGGCTACCTTCATCCCAATGCCTAAAATTGAAAACTTGGTCCCATGGTCAAATTTGGAAATTACACATAACTCTGTCAAAAATTATCAGATATGGACGTTTGATGTCTCATTTTAAAGTGGAAAGGCGCATCTTTCAAACCATACCTATAGTATCTATTTTAGTTACACATACTACATCTAGAATTCTGTTATGTTTTGTTTGCATTTTTTTGTTAGACACACTGTAGAGGCTGAATTTCGTGATCCCTTTTCTGTTCCGATGTAAAAAAGAAAAAAGAAAAAAAAAAGAGAGATTTGTAAAATTGTAACAGCGCATTGTTGTTCTTCTTCCTTTACTTAGCTGCGCCACCCCCGAGTTACCAAGTCGCCATGGAAGGACTCCAGGAGATTCCCAGCAAGAGTGGCCACGACTACACCTTTGGTAAACTCATGTACGCCCCTCAATACCCGACCTACAATCTGCCGGCGAGTGCCCCAACCTGGGACCCTGCTCACCCGCCTCAGCAAGCAGGGCCAGGGAGCTATCCTGAGTATCCTCAGAAATATTGAAAAATGGATCAACGTCTATGTCTTGTGACTTCTGCATGCCTGTTGAATTAAACTTGTTGTGCCTACATGTGTCAGTGGGTGGTCTTGCCAGCAATTCGTGTCTGAAACTTTTAATTATTCCTGAACTTTTTTTTAGATGTCACATTATTTTTGTATGTAGTAGCAACAGTTAGTGGAATCATTACAACAATTTCGTGTCTTCAACTTGTAATTTATTCTTTTTGCCTGTTTTCTTGACAAGCAGTACTGATGTAAGAGTAAAAGAACACACCATAATTATGGACACTATAGTCCATGTAAAGATGGTTGGTAGGGTTTGTGAAAGGGAAAATGATTTGAGAGTGGCCAGTTTAAAAGCCTTGCATAAAGATGTTGTAAATAGGCCGATGTTTGCATGAATGTTGCATAAATATTAGTAGCGAATGGGAGGTTTGCGGTGACACCATGTGAATGATATATCTTTAATAGTGAGTTGTGTGGTTCTGAGAAGAACCAGTTGGTTTTACTTGAGGTTTCGAACAGTGTGCTCTGCTCGTCATCAAGTAAGTGACTGCACATACGTTACCTTTGCGATCCGAGGCAATTTCTGACCACTTCAACCAAATGTTTGGGGGTTTTTTTGAGGAAAAGATAGTGGTGTACGCAGTGCCTGCCTTTATTGCGACGTTACTAAAAAAAAACAAATTGGGTTCGGGGTTTTTTTTTTGGGGGGGGGGGCATGACCCCCGTTGGCCCCCCCCCCCCATCCGCCCTTGTGTTCCCGTGTCCAAGTTTGCTCTTGATTTGTAGTATGTATAACATTTTAATAATTCGAAAAAGTATTCATTTAACCAGTGCCGCGTGTCACTGTCACCTTTTTTTGTTTATTATGCAATATCTTTATTACTTATTTTGTTATATTTTGTGCATTTTTTTAAATCTGGTTTTGTTGGAGCTAACGGGAATTTAATACAAAAATGCTTCGTATTGAATGCTTGTGCCTAGCTTTCATGCACATGCAGTCTCAAATTTTACAGAAATTTTAACTCTGAAATATTTAAGAATTATTTTAGCTGAGAATAATTATTCCATCACGCTTATCAAGACTGTTATTCTATTAAGAATAATTATTGGATTAATATATTAAAGTTGCGATCCCCTTGATCTTCAATTCAACAAATTCGATTTTTTTTTTCTATGAATACATTTTCAATTTGTATGTTTTATTCCATCCATAATCTCCCCCCTCAGGCTCCCCCTCTTCTTTTTATTGGGGGGGGGGGGGGCATCTATATACAACCCTCTGAAAAAAAGAGCTGGGGTATCTGTTTTCTGAACTCGTTTACATTTGTTTTTCTTTCGTAGAAAATTTACAGGGGGTCTAATAGAAATCAGCGCACCGCGACATAGAAATACCTAAATTCATGCGAAATTTATGGCGAATATTTTGCTGCATGGTTCTCGCTATCCCAAGAACAGTATCGATCGAAAGTGAACCAGTGCGTTCCAGTGAACCAGGTCCGCAGTGTGCCCTATTGCTGATACATGTATTAATCATAGGCCCATACTGCACATAATTTACCAAACACATCTTATCAAGAGTAACGTTCTTTGATTTTCCATTTTTGAATGAGACATTGAACGGAACAAATCCACTTAAGCTCGGTTATTGAATTATTACTTGACAAAATTCTAACTTAGCTGGCAGACAATAATTCAGCTCTCGCAGGGCGGGTTCATTAGTGCACAAACTGACGGCCCTTTTTTCAGAGGTTGCGGATGCCCAAAATCGGAATGGGGTATTTTTTCTTTTTTCGTTAAAACCATGTTAAAACAAAGCATACAAACTAAAAAATTTAAGAGAAAAAATCATTCTGTGAAGAGCTCGCACTTAATGCAAACACATTCGTCCTGTCATGACTTTTATCATAAATAGAAACACGACAGTGGAGATTGTATGATGCCCTTGGCCCGCCGCCGTAAAATAAACAATACATCGCTGGGACACCAGTGTCAAATTGGCTTTCTCACATTTTTGTTTACTATTATAAATAACATTTTATACCTCGTTATTGTTGGAAACTATGATTTTATCCACCCTTTGTAAGAAAGGAAAATAGAATTGCAAACCGTCCTACAGTTCTTCAGGAAATCATGGACAAGGAGCAATGACAAAATTAAGACTAGTCATTGATGACTGTGCTTGTGTGAAGTTCGTCTCAGACTGTTTAACAATTACTCTTTGTTGGAGACGGTCACAGGCGGGGAGGCCCTATAAAAATCTTCCGGGACCCAGCGTGACTTTTTGGCCACTGTCGACTGCATGTATGAAGACAGGCCTGGAAGGGACAGGGTGGATTTTTTTGCGAGTTGGGGAATTTGCTAATTCGTTCGCGCGAATTCCTAATTCGTTCGCACGAATTGCTTATTCGTTCGCACGAATTCCTATTTCGTTCGCACGATTTCCTAATTCGTAGGAATATGAAGCCCGGGAAGGGACAGGGTGGATTTTTGGGGGGGAATTTGCTAATTCGTTCGCACGAATTCCTAATTCGTTCGCACGACTGCATGCGCTGTACTTTTCCGGCCGGTGAGCTACATAGAGGGCGCTGTTTGAGACTTTCCAATCGTAGGTGCGTGATATGACAGCATGTGTCTTAATTTCTCCGAGTTTTAGAAACCTTTGACACATCAGGATGGGAAAGCTGAATGTTACAATGCTACGGTACCTCACGCGGGAAGATTTTCGCGTACTGACTGCCGTAAGTTAGATGAAAACCTTCAGTTTTAACTGGATAAATTTGACTTAAATTTTACTGCCCATCATCATGTGGGGATGTTTCACTCTAGTTAACCAGTACACGTGTATTTCCGACACACGTGAATATGTCGTGTATTGTTGATGTAGGCCTACCCATGGCCTACCTACTCCTAGAACTATGAGGCTCCGCGTGAGCGGAGCCTCATAGATCAAGAAGCCCGCAAAATTGCCTGCAGCACAAAACACTAATATGGTGGTGTACCCTAACGTGGCGCACTTCGAAGCATACCCAAATTTCCTCGTGTAGTGTTGCCAAACCTCTTTGTTGACAAACCTCAAATTCATGCAGTGAAATACTGGTACTTTTACCTTATTAATGCTTGCTGTTTAACCTCTGTGAACAATTTCGGTTTCATAAAATTTAAGCCGAAATTAAAAAACGGGGTACAACTATAGAATGCAGGGCCACTTTACTCTACATCCGCGCCTCCGTACGGCTGCGTGGAGGCGTGGAACCCACAGCGAAAAATTCCCCATTGGCCGTGTAACACGGATGGGAATGGGGGCGTGGGCGACAAGCGCGGCGCTCATTGGTGGACGTGCCCGGCCGGGCCCGTGACGTCACAGAAACCACATGTCAGGGATTCGTTTACGCACGCACGCACGGCCTGTGCAGGCACGTACGGCCGGTGCATTCCGAGCCGCGGAGAACTTCGCACTGTCGAGCGGGCTGACCTCCCGCAAGTTTATCACGAAATAGATTACGGATTTTATTTAAACAATTGTCATTTCCAAGGCGTGTTGATAGTCGCAAATTGAAGTATTTTAAGTAAGGGAAGTCCTCCTTTCATCCCAGGAAATTCTGGTTAAAATAGGAGCATTTTTAAACTATATTTTCTAACTCTTAGTTGTCTAAAATATACAAAGAAATGACTCGGGATACAAATTCAGAGACATCAGAGACTCGTTTTTAATAGAAAAGTTTGGCCGATGTTCATTTTTATTATACGCATGTTCGTAATACCTCATATTTTGTGTATTACAACTTGGTTGTTTTTGGTTAGTATACAATTCACTTGGAAAAATAGTGGAAGATCTCTTGACCCAAACACTCAAGTTATACATTTAAATCTAAAGATTGTTTATAAACTTTTTTCACAATAGTGCTTTCCTTGCTGTCCATTCCCAGGGCTTTATTTTTACCAAGTGCATTATTGTAATTGTAAATTTTAGCTTTTTTCAATAAACATTCAACCCGTTTTCTATGTGTATAGCATTGTTCTTGTGGTTTCAACCGGTACCTGAATAATTAGGTCTAAGAGATAAGACTGAAATTTAACCTACATGTACAACACGTAAACAGCAATGTGACTTCCCTCCTCAATAAACAGCCCCCTTCACACCCCACTCAGCTCAGCAGGATTAAGGGAAACAATGGCAGGTTCAAACCTAATTAAGATAAGGCTTAACCCATTGCATAGCCTCCAAGACGTTTTCTCTCGAATAACGGTAAGTTTTGAATTACTTGTATTAGTTTGTGTAGTCATGTAAGCTCTTCTGTTTGAATTGTTATGCTACCGTCAAAATGGGGAGCGATAAAGACAGTTTGAAATAAAAACTTCATGTCGCACGACATTAAAATATTTTTTTGTTAAAATTGGGTGGGGAAAACTATTCATTAATAACGGCAATGTATTAAATGTTGTCGCTGTCACAGGAGGCACGCTTCCACCTCTTCATGGTGCTGCAATTTCAGGTGACATGTAGAAACTCTGGACCGAAAGACGACACCACGACAAGGGCACGACACTTCCCGCCAACCTGAAAAAAAAATTAAAATCCATAAAATAATTGGTAAAGGGTTTGAAGGTACAGGTCGCCGATGATGGTTAAAAAGCAATTAAGGGTCTATTAATGTTTTAATTTGTATAACGCTTCCTTAATTTACATCTCTTTATCTGTCCTTAATAAACTTTAAAAAGTGAACAATATTCAGGAATTCATAATTCCTAAAAAAAAATCTTAAAGTTAAAGAATCCAGAAATCAGAAAAAAAAGACAAAAAGTTCCTAAATTAAATCAGGAAATCCTGACCCCAAACAATTCCAAAAGTTTTTACAAGAAAAAATCCTGTCAAAAATGCCTGAAATCAGGAAAAATCCACACAAAAATTCTTGAAATCCTGACAAATCGCACGCCTGGATTATCAAATCTGAATCAGTATTAAATCTGAATCTTGCAATTTCATCGCTTGCACGAATGTCAATTTACATTCAACAAACCGCACGTGCATGTACCGCGCCCGCGCCGCCTAGATAGACTGTACGCATCGCGGTCAGGTCGTATATGTGTAACGGCCACGCACGATTTGACGTACGACGTACGCATCAACGTCGTCGTCGCCATGCATATTGACGTGGCGCACTCAATACACTCAACCCCCACACACAAAACACGTTGCATATGATTTTCCAATGATTAACGAACACCTTCAGCCAGTGGCGCGGTTTCACACTAAAATCGCAACAAAAATATGACCTACCAAAATTCAAATACCACCAAGGAATCCGCGAGTTGTTGCGCCTCAGGTTGACACCAAAGAAATGGAATATAAGGTCGAAGGAAACCACGAATTCATACGATTTTGGTACCATTCGAAAGATCGTCGTGAACTCTGTCGAAGTGGAAACGACTCGCGGTACAGACGTGAAGCATGTGCGCATGCGCAACAGTTTCATTCATGAAAACTGCCTTTTATGGTCAGTATGATGACGTCATATAATGAGATCGCTGTGACGCCCTCTCGCGGCCGTTCCGTGCCAATTCATGTAGGGTATTTTTCGCTGTGGAACCGCAGTCGACCTACCTCCGAAAATCGATCGTGGAGCCGCAGAGAATTGCGCCCTCTATCGGTGCGTGTCTCTCCGACTCGACTCCGCGACTCCGCGCCTCCGCCACCAGTGTATAGTGCCCCGCGTCACGCAGAGAATTGCGCCCTCTATCGGTGCGTGTCTCTGCGACTCCAAGACTCCGCGCCTCCGCCGCTCCAGACAGTGCCCCGTCGCCCTCCTCCCTTCCTAATTGGCCCGCCCATTTAAAGCGATTCTGCGACTCCAAGACTCCGCGCCTCCGCCGCTCCAGACAGTGCCCCGTCGCCCTCCTCCCTTCCTAATTGGCCCGCCCATTTAAAATGGATATGGATGCTTCGTTCTCAAAAAAATTCCGCCGAGAATTGCGCCCTCTATCGGCGCGAGTCTCTGCGACTCCGCGCCTCCGCCACTAGCCACTCCAGTGCCCCGCGTCTCCGCGATTCTGCGACTCCAAGACTCCGCGCCTCCGCCGCTCCAGACAGTGCCCCCAACACATTTACAAGCACGCCCTCCCTTCCGATCCTTCATGAGAAGCTTAGAAGACAAGTGCAGTGCATTCCTTCGCTGTACTTAGCACTTTTTTGCAGGTTTGCATATCTATTACTCCTATTCCATCCACGCCTCCAGGCAAAATAAAAAACCTTGCTTCGGCGTGGCCCTGCATTCTATAGTTGCTCCAAAAACGGTGGCGTCCGGAAATTGGGCACAATTTGGCGGAGTGTTCCCTAACGTGGCGCACTTAAATAAATCTCGGGAAATTCCAAATTAACATTTAAGAATTTCTGAAAACTTGATAAATTCTGATAAATCATTATTATCTCTACTTACATACCCAGCCAGATGTTTGTCACAAAATTATTTTCTTATTTTTCGGGGCATTTTCAAAGGGTTCACTTTGCACTTGAAAATAAAATCGGAAAATCACGCCAAAATAAGTTTTTCTTTTAACTTTGTAGCGGGTAAATAAATTCGCGATTTATGAACGGGAGTGTTTATAACTTGATGAAATTTCACTTTCTGTGAAATTTCAGTTAAAACTTTTGCTCTAGCTAGGCGCTACAGGCGAAAAATCAAAGTGCGCCACGTTAGGGGGCGCGCCACGTTAGGGTACATCAACAATAAAGTACAAAAACGTCCATCAAAATGCAGCCATTTCACACAGAACCGCTGCACAGTTTGCCCCTATACTCCGTACTTTATCTCTTGACATACTCACGTATCTTGTGCGGAACTAACATAGGTGGATTCTGTCGGTTTTTAGGCCAAAATGATGAAAAATATGCCCTTTCCGCATTGAGCCAACCTGACACTTGAAACGTGCACGCATTATGATCGAGCGATGATTTTCGGTTCGCTCGGAGCGCGCCGCGGGGGGGTACGGTACATGCACTTGTACGCATGCACATCATTTAGCTTGTACCGTACCCCCCGCGGCGCGCTCCGAGCGAACCGAAAATCATCGCTCGATCATATGCGTGCACGTTTCAAGTGTCAGTATGTTAGTTCCGCACAAGATACGTGAGTATGTCAAGAGATAAAGTACGGAGTATAGGGGCAAACTGTGCAGCGGTTCTGTGTGAAATGGCTGCATTTTGATGGACGTTTTTGTACTTTATTAGTGTTTTGTGCTGCAGGCAATTTTGCGGGCTTCTTGATCTATGAGGCTCCGCTCACGCGGAGCCTCATAGTTCTAGGAGTATGGCCTACCCTAACGTGGCGCGGCCCCTAACGTGGCACACTTTGATTGTTCGCCTATAGCGCCTAGCTAGGGCGAAAGATCAAGTTCTAAACACTTCATTAATCAGGAGTTTATCTAGGCCTACCTGTTACAAAAATAGAGGAAAATTTTTATTTCGGCATGATTTTCTGATTATATTTCGCAGTGTACAGTGAACCCTTTGAAAATGCCCCCTAAGATAAAACTATTTTCTGACAAACTTCTAGTTGGGTATGCAAGTACAGATAATATTAGTGGTTTATCAGAATTTATCAACTTTACAAAAAAATTTCAATGTTAATTTGGAATTTTCCGAAATTTGAACACTTCACTTGGCCTATTTTGTGCCCAATTTCCGGACGCCACCGTTTTTGAATTTTGGATTAAATTTGATGACACCAAAAATATTCACAGAGGTTAAATAGCAAGCAATAAGGTAAAAATGTCTTATCATTTTTGCAATTCATGACTGACCTACATTGAGATGATAGGGCCAAGGCCTATATGAAGAAAAAAAAGCAGCGTCAGGTTGCAACAATCTTTCCAATAAACAATAACTTGATTTTGAATCAGGTTTTTATCACTTATAACCAAAAAGTTACAATTTTCCCCCCCCCCCCCCCCCCCCCCCCGGACCTTCGCGCTGTCCAGGCGCGCGCCGACAATGCCAGATGGCCCCCCGTTAAGAGTTTTTTAAAGAGTTTACTGATCGTAAGTTATCTTGATCTTTGGCCGTTCAGCTGGAGATGGGAATGAAGAACCATGAGATTGTTCCCGGATCGCTGGTTGCTTCCATCGCAAACCTGAGACACGGTGGCTGCTACAAGCTTCTCAAGGAACTGGTTCGCAACAAGTTGATTGCATGGGAACATGGAAGATGTAAGTACCAGCAGCCACTGCCTTCTAGTTCGGGAAGTAAGCAGCCACTATATGTGACATTATGGTTGAAGGGGGGGGGGCAGAAAGGGTCATATCTCCCCCCCCCCCCCCCTTTGCTATTATGTCTCCTGTTGCCTCTCCACGTTTGGATCCTGGATACCTTAACCCTAACCCCCTAGGCCCTCTGGCTAGGAAGCATCCTGCAAAATCCTCCAATTGCCATCATGTAAAATGATCCTTCAAAATCATCCATTGTTTCTTGACTTTCTTCAGCGGAGGGTTGACTATTGCCTCATACCTTCAAAATTCTCCAACAATCACTGTTGACGGGTTGAGGCAGTGCCGCTGACATTCAGAAGCAGTGCAGATAATATCGAGGGAAAGAATGTAATATCCAGACGCCATTTCTTTGGTTGTGTTCAAAGTCTATAGAAAGTCGAGTGCATTTTCAAAGTATTTTCTAACTAAATTGGAAATGTTTCTCAGTCCCAGATTTCAACATGTTTGCAATGGAGAGAAACATTTCCAATTTTTTTAGAAAATACTTTGAAAATGCACTTGACTCACCATAGACTTTTTACATTGCCAAAGAAGTGGCGTCGGGAAACTACATTCTTTCCAAAAAGTATGTCGGCGAAGGGCAAAACCCATTATTAAAAACACTATAGAGGGAGTTATATTGAACAGCATGTTGTTCAAGATTGGATTTTTTTTCTCCAGATCCAGGTTATCGACTAACGTATCCAGGCTATGACTACCTGGCACTGAAGGCTTTAGCTGCAAGGGATGTACTGACGTCAGTTGGAAACCAAATAGGAGTCGGCAAAGAATCCGGTAACCATCAACAGTGTTTCCAAATTTTGAAAACAGGCTCAGGTCTCTGTATTCATTCAGTTTCCCACAGAACTAGTTCTTCGGTTAAAAAAGAAAAAAATGTAATAATGCTTATATAGCGCTTTTCATGATATCAACAGCGCTTTACACAATTATTCCCCCATTCATCGGGCCACGAAACCACGCGGTAGCCGATATCAGCGCACATTCGGTCCTTTACCCTCACGGGTACCCATTCATACTCCTGGGTGGAGAGAGGCAATTGTAGTTTAGTGTCTTGCCCAAGGGCACAAACACCATGTTCCAGGCAGGGTTCGAACCCACGCACCATCGTTCTGCAGTCAAACACCGTAACCACTGGACCATGGCATTCTACAAAGAAAAACACATAATAAATAAAGATATATTCACACTCCTGTAAATTGGTATGGGCACATCTTAACTTTTGTGATCTGATCCCTTGAATTAAGTCCACTTGTGTTGCACTCGGAGATACTTATAGATATTCAATCAGAATTTGTACCCTAGAACTCATCTCACAAAAGTATTTATTTCAATTGTGTTTACGCTGCTCTGCTTTTCCCTTTTTTCCAGATATCTACATTGTTGCCAATGAAGACGGGGAACAGCTGGCCTTGAAATTGCACAGGTACATATCATTGTGTAATACTTGGAATAGTTTGTTTTTGTTTGTCGGGTTCTTAGTTTGTTTATATGGAGTTTAGGGTTATTTGTTCCTAAACTGAGGCTTTGGTGTCCTAGGGAAGCATTGTTATGTTAAGACAGTAAAACACTACCAGGGAAACTGTATAAATAAATCTTGATGAATGTTTTTCCCCTCGGTCCAGGTTGGGACGTACTTCTTTCCGCAAGTTGAAGGAAAAGCGGGATTACCTCGGCAAGCGACGCCATGCATCATGGCTCTACCTCTCCAGACTAGCTGCTATGAAAGAATACGCATTCATGAAGGTAAAGTTTCATTATTACCAAATCAAGCCCAACTTTACTCACTTTTTGTCCGACAAAATTCTCCAGACTATTCTCGGGGCAAGGACGAGGCCCTGAGCATTTCTTGAGTGAAAAATTTAAAACACAATTCTTCATGATTTTTTAGAGAGTGAACAATGTGACTTAAAATTTCATGTGAAAAGCAATGTATTTTACTGAGTTTATTTTTCAATTATAAGTTAATATATAGTTGTTTTTTAATTTTCTTGAATGTCAATTTTCATTTGTAAAACACACAGGCACTTTATGATCACGGTTTTCCGGTTCCCAAGCCTGCGGACTTCAACAGACACTGTGTGGTAATGGAGTTGATGAACGCTTATCCATTGTAAGTGATAGGTGCCAGTACGTTGTCTTTATTCAGTTTGCTCTGAGATTGGCATTAAGAGAGTTAATCAGATGTTTGTAGGTCACTCATTTTTTCCCCCTTTGTGTGAGCCATAATTGATCATAACCCCTTAGGCCAAAAAAAAAGTCTCCAGTTTCTGGTATGCGCGTCGCCGTAGCCATGCGCGTCGGCAAAATGAAAAAGTTTTTTTTTTCAATGAAAGATGATGTCTCAAAACCGCCAAACTCACTGGTTTGACTGGAATCCTGCTGCTGCATAATTTTAACGTGTTTTTGGATGGGGTTATGATCGAGAATAAGCTTTATGTAGCCTCTCTGGACTCCCATATATTTGCACTAAGTTTAGTCGGGCACCATTTGCAGTCATCAGCCGACATTTGAGGCAAAAAAATCAGGTAAAAAAAAAAAGCTGCGTCGCCGCACCACTTTTTGGGCAAGCTCCATACCAGAAACCGGAGACTTTATTTTTTGGCCTAAGGCCAGGTTAACAAAAATGAAATTTCCCGTATGGTCCTTTAAAAAAAATGAAGGAGGCAGGCGCTTTTTGAATTTTTTTGCCAAATGGTGGATTTTCCATGATGGCAAAATGGATTCTTCTATTTTCCCAACTCTTTTGCTGATACGAAATTGTGTCCTAAGGAGCCCTAACCCTTTCTACACATCTACAAATTTATACAAACCAATAAAATACAATATATTGACAGTATGTTTGCAAAATAAATTGCAAATGTATGAATTTAAAAAAAAAGAGGCAGTTTGGAAAAAAGGAAGCGGGCAGAGACAAAATCTGGGTTTTTTTTACTCGGCCTTACCATACAGGGTACTTTGGCTTGAAATCCTGCCAAATGCAAACTACAAGGTGGCAGGACTGCCTAGTGCAACAACATCAAACAAGTCAACTATCCCTGAAGTTTAACTTACTCGTGACCAGACTTGTAATGGACTTGACAGCATGTACAATCCTTGGTCCTGCAGGGTTGGTATTAAAGGAAACATGCAGTCCAAAATTTTCATAACGTATTTTATTTTATATATACATTCATTTATGTGTATTAAATGTGAATTAAAAGCAGAACTGGTTCTGGTGTACGTTTAGTGTGGTAATTTGCCGTCCAAAATTGAACCCCCCCTTTTTAATTTTCGCGGCAAGTCCAAATGAGGGCGCTGTTCATGACATAAACAAAGGCAGAGAAATCCAGGGCCCGTAAATGACGTCTGGGTACGAGACGGATTAGCGAAGCTACTGTGCTGTGTGTATGTGCAGCCGCCGCGTACCCGTACGTGGCATTATATGCACACGTACGAATGTGTCTACATGGGATATGTACTAGTACACGTGGACGTGCCACGGTGCCACCGTTGCCGAATGAACACAACGACGACCGTCATGACCGTAAAAGTTCCGAAGACCGTCCTCTTCTTTCCTTAGCGAATCCGATGAAAATGGTACAGATTCGTCCGATTCGAATCAGAGTTCTAATGATTCAGACACTGACTCGATGTTTTTTTAGGGGCATGCCCAAGTTGCTGTACAGACCAGCATCAAAGCACGATGGCTCAAAGTGCAGCGCAGAGGGCCGCGAACTCACTGGGCCCGGACCACTTTGCTCTGGTATTTACCTTCACTTTGGCTCTCCAAATGCTCCGATATTTCGGATTTACTGGAAACAAATGAAGGCTTACTCCATCCTTGGTAGTTTTGCTACACCCAGCAGCCACACACCTTGTCGGCATGGCCGAAAATCGGGTGTTATTTCTCCTCGATTCCGAACGAAACACCAGAAAAACTTTCAGTGCCGCAATGTATATGTACATGTATTATGATGCATGCCGCAATGCCGGTGCCCCCGCAGCGTGGCAAGTCTCTGCCTTCGCTTGCGTCATACCCCTCGCGAAGTTTTATGTTAATGAAGCTTCCCTTTGTGGGGCGGAGTAGTTTGACCAAACATGTTCACAAATTATTTTCCCCCATTTATCTTAGAAAATATACACCGCCATACACAAAATATTGTTAAGAACATCATCCTTTATTGATTTAAGCAAAAAAAATGCAATCAAAATTTTATTTCATGTTCCCTTTAAGTAATTTTTTTGTAAGATTTCTGTTTCGTTTCTTGCTTAAATTTTTAGGAACCAGATCCACGACCTTACTGACCCAGCCTCCACCTACAACGACCTGATGAATCTCATCATGCGGCTGGCCAGCCACGGCCTGATCCACGGCGACTTCAACGAGTTCAACCTCATGTTGGACGACCGGGACCGCGTCACGCTGATTGACTTCCCACAGATGGTGTCTACGTCCCATAGCAATGCTGAAATGTGAGTGACCATCTCACACTTTATGCACAGGATTGGACACTGATATCCCCCACCCCCCTCCACCCAAGGAACAAGATTTTGGCCACTTGCAATACAGTAAAAATGCACGTGGTTGTGTAAATCCTAGTTGGTTTTTAGTCTGTCGTGGGCGAAAATGGCATCCATTCGATGCCACTGAAGATTTTAAATATTCTTTGTGGATATTACTGTGAACCAGCTGTTCATGTGACATATCAAAAAAATATACCCCAATATAAAGGAGGTAATATTTTGGAAATATTGACCACAAAGATGGAAAATGACCTCTAATATAAGGTTAGCCAAACCTCAGCTTAGATTCTGACTTTGAGAAATACCAATTCAGAACAGAAAATTTCTTGAATCTTGAAAATTTATTGATAGCTATGGTTTATTTTCTATCCTGTAGGTATTTTGATCGGGACGTTCAGTGTGTGCGCGATTTCTTCCTGCGACGTTTCCAGTATGAGAGTGAACTGTACCCAAAGTTCTCTGATGTCTGGTGAGTGAAATAAACTGGGATTCACTCAGTTTTTTTATACTTGAAACTGGGGCCCAATATCGTGGATATTCTACGCAGCAAAAATATTGCTTCAAAAATATGTGCTAAGAAAAGTCAACTGAGAATCAGTCATAAGAAGTGTGCATCACTTGACGTTTTAGCTTGTAGGCAAGTTTTACCAAGCACTTTTGTGCATAACCCTTCATGAAATGGCCCCAGTACAGACATTTTCCAAAACCAGTTTATGAATACACGTCAATAATTAATGATTTGGAGATATGCCCAATGTTATTTTTTGTGTATTTTTTGTGCTTTCTTTCCGCTTAGTCTGGAGAATTCTCTGGATGTCGACGTCTCAGCGAGTGGCTTCACAAAAGACATGCAGAAGACACTTGAAGAGGTGAGATTTCTTTTAAATTTGACTTTTAGAGTTCAAGTTTAGCCGACTACCCGAATCCTTGAACTCCTAGAATGTCAGTATATGGTCATTCAGCATTGAAAGATTGTCTCAAATTATTTTTGTGACTTTCCCGTAACTGATAAGTTTGCCTCGCTAGCACCAACCACCTTAGGGATGAATGCAAAATTAAAGAAGGAGTAACTCGAGGTTTTACTCGAGGTACCCCACAAAATCTTGTTAAACTTCAGAAAACCTTCGAGGTAAACCTTTTTTGTTTAATTTTGCTTTCTCCCCTTATCCAAGTGTGCTGGTGACAATTTAGTCCTTCAACAAAATCTTATGAAGGAAACGAGGTTGCAAAGCATTGCGGATAGCTGACTTGAGATTAAGTTACAAACTATCTGTGCAACTTCTTGCAAATGCAGAAATGTGCGTGTTAAGCAGAAATGTGCGTGTTAAGCACATCTGAACCCATAGATACGACGGTAGGTACTAGCTAAAATAAACATGCATTAATTAGGTAATTGTCCTCGTAAAACAGGAAATACTTGCACAGAGAGGAGAGGAAGGTGTGGAACGGGATGAAGCAGAAGGGGAGGCAGAGGCAAGTCATCTCCAAGGAGATGACAGCGACGATGAGAATAATCTCCAAGAAGATGACAACGTTGATGTGAGACTTTCTTCCGAAGAGGATGAAGATGAGGATGATGCTGCTTCGACTAAGGAATCCACAAGGACTCGTGTTGATCCACACCCAGAACTTGTGGATGAAGCCGAGGAAGAAGTTGTTGATGTATCCGTCGAGGAAGGCGTGGATGGAGTAGGAAGCAGGACTTTGGAGGCAGGCAGAGAGGAAGTTGTCGATTCAACACAGAATTCCGCAAGAATTTGCGTTGATCCGCTACCAGAACTTGTGGATGAAGCCGAGGAGGAATTTGTTGATGCATCCGAGGACGGAGGTAGGAGTCCAGAGCTAGGTGGAGAGGCTGATTTGAGAAGAGAAGAGTGTTTAGAGGAAGATTTGGAAGATATTGCCGCGTTGAACAAGCAGTACCGACCGCATCGGGATGCAGCCAGCCTGGCCCACGTTAACCACCACACGCGGCAGCGTAGCAGCGACAGTTTCACCTCCACCGCCACCTCCACAATGGACTCGTCCGTGGTCAGGGCAAAGGTCAAGCAGAGCCTGCTGAAGAAGCAGAAGGCGCAGCAGAGGCGACGGAGGGCTAAAGGGGAGGCGGGGATGGTGACAGAGATGAGGCGAGACAACCGAGATAACATCAAGCAGAGCGTCAGCGACGTTTGGTTTTGAAGGGCTCATTAACCGTAACCCCCTTGAGTGATTTATTAGGAATCCAACACCCAAACTGTTGGACTCCGATTATGGTGGTATGCCTAACCCCATGTGTAAAGCATAATCACTTTACTAGTGCAGTCCTCACTCAAACAGATTCCAACAAAACATGCTGTTGGATTTTGAAGGGTTGGGGTGGTTAGGGTTAAGAGACTGCGGGACTGATTTCATGTGGTTGCATCCTCCGATGCACTAACCTGATTTTTTGGACACTAATTTAAATTTCTGTTTTGTCACATGACTTGCATTTCCCAACATTCAATTTACTCCATGATTCAGTCTTTGATATTACTCTATCAAACCTTCATTGAAACGTCCAGTCTGGTTTGGTATTGAAATCATACATTTCTTTAATGTTTATTCAGTTGTTATTCAAATAGATAAAACAAATTATTATTTCAGGCTTTTTATTCTATTTTAAATTGCATAGAAATATGTATAGCTCTAAGAAAACATGTTACAGTACATACAATGTTGTCACTTAATTTGAGTTCATGTCAAAATAAAGACTCATTGGGCTATTTCCTATCATTATTTACCCATGCTTGTATCACTAGAAAGAATTTCATGAAAACGAAAAATTCTTATGTTCAGCAATTAATAAGCAAAACAAAGTCGGGAGCTTTTGTCCCCATCCACCAACAGGCGCCATCCATTAACGTCTTCACTACAAAGATAAGCAATTTAAGTATTTACGGCATAAAAGTAAATTCAGTTGAAGAATCTGTCCAGTGTATTAGTCTGTGTCTTTTCCTGTTTCCGGCGTTTGGCTGAAGACTTGGGACCTGATGAACCCCTGCAGACAAAAAACAAAAATCAGAATAGAAATCAAACTGAAAGAGAATTGGTGTTTTTCCCTGGAAGCAATTAGTATGAAGAGCAAGACCCTTCAGAAAATTCTTGAGCCACTGGTGTCAATTTGGGGAGAGTTAACCAAGTTGGTACATTTCACAATGTTTATCACGGAAAGAAGGTAGTATTCCAGATGCCACTTCAGCGGTTGTGTATAAAGTCTACGGAAAGTCGAGAAAATGTTCAAAGTATTTCCTTACAAAATTGAAAATGTTTCTCGGTCCCAGATTCTTATCTTTTTCAACGTGTTTGCAATGGCTGACCTTCATTGAGATGATATAATGATGAAAAATGTGGCATCAGGATGCAACATTGTCTTTATCTCTAATATGTAGTCCCAACTTTATGTCAGGAGTCATACCTTTTTCCTTTTGCTAAAGACGTTGAGTTCCGGCTGGCAGTGGGATTGTCTTCAGAGGCTGTCAATTATTACAAGGAAATATGAAGTCTTCATTTCATTAACTCTTTAAGTTTGAAAATACATTGACAAAACAAAAGATATCAACTGCAACTGCCCTCCAAGTTCAATTTCAGGAATTGACACCCTACACCCCCCACTCTCCATCCCAATCACCCCCTTCTCTCCCCCCCCCCCCCTTTGTTTAAGGACAGGGACCGGGAATGAGTAGCAGGTGGGAGGTGTTCAATGCTTGGACTGCAATCAGGTCCTTTGATCAGGAGAGTACTACAGAGTACTGCTTCAGTTGGTGAAATGCAAAAGTTGGTCAACATCGGACCACTTTGTAACATTCAACTTCACCAAACATGTAAGGCTGACATTGGATAACCTGAACATAATATGACAGATGATGAGTCCAAAATCTGTTGCTGACTCACCTTGCTGTTTGAGCATGTCTCGTATTGCCCCTCGGTTCAGACACACATCCACATGTTCATTGAATGCCTCCAGGTCAGTGCAAGGCTGCGGGATATTGCACACAGGACAGAGAAACTCGGACGTTCCTATGGCATCATTTGAAACATCTTCCATCGCCGATTCGTCACGTCTGTGATTGTTTCCCGTCGTAGAGTCGTCTGTTATCCGATCACCCAAGGTCGGACAGAAGTTCCGGTCGCTTGGATGTACTTGGGAAAAGGGACTTTCTGTCTGTGGTTCTGATGTCGACGGTTGCGGCTCTGATTCCGAAGGCAATGTAACAACCACATCAGACCCTGTCCTCTTCTTGGGCGAATCAGATGAGAAAGCTACCATTGTATTCTGCGATCTCGGTTTCTCGTAACCATTGCCGGTTTCTTGGTGCACTTCTGGTAACTGTCCAGACTGGGCAGCAGGGTTTTGACGTTTCTTGAAGAACTCTTTGATGCTGCCTTGTTTGTTGGTCGAGGCGCTGCTTGATTGGAGGTTGGACAGTCTGACTCCTGTTGATTAGACGAAAAAGGTAAGACAAACATGAGCAAGGGTTTTTCACGTCATCATTCCTTACATGTGAGTGGAATTCTTTCTTGTGTTTTAAACCTTGGGAAGCAACATGAGAAACGGTATAGTGTGTGCCGTCTCCCTTGCCAATTTTACAATCTTCAACGCTGCAGATGTCATTGTCAACTTTGATGTCGGGTTTTGCATATGGATGCTTTAAGCAAGGTACCTTGCCAACAATTTTATTTTTAACAGAAGCTGGTGTTCTGTATTTCAAACAATGACATGTACAAAACTTCAGTTCTTCATTCACAAAACTTCAGTGGCCCATGATCAGAGAGCCTTACCCATTAGCCTGAGTCGAAGCGGCTCTGGCTTACAGGCGTTGATCTCTGCTCTAAGTAGATCCTTGGCCACGCTGAATATGCAGTCGGCCGAGTTGATGGCCATGGGGACGGAGCACGCCTTGGTCTTGACTTCAAACTTGACTGTCTTGAGTTTGATGGTTACTGTCTTGCCCTAGGAAAACAGAAAATTAATAGATCATTAATTCTGCATTGCAGCCATCTTATGGCCTTTTCACACTAGACACATGTCGGTGTTGACTGGAGTAGAGGCACGGTTGAAATCATGCAGCGTTTCACATTTAGAAGTGTTCAACCCTGCGCCAACCCTGCGTCAACTGTGAGATTGATTTCACCCCGGGTTGAACTCAACCCTCCTCCAGAGCAGTGTTGAGATTTTCAACCCAGGTTGAAACTCTTGCCAGGGTTCAAAACAGTAGAAACCGAGCAAAATAAACTTGGTTTGCACAAAACCAGTGTGAAACGATGCAGGGTTGAACGCTGTTTTGAAAACTAAAAAAATCAACCCGGGGCGGCACTGGGTCCGCCCCAGGTTGAGTTCAACCCGGGTTGAGAGTCCCTAGTATGAAAAGGCCGTTTGAGATGTGTACTTTAAAATCAATAGAGATACGCTTGAATTGTCTAATGTGTATTCTCTGTTACTGAGTTGCGATCACAAACTATACCTCAAAGATAGATGTTGCATGCAAAGAGTCTATAGACTGGTCACTGAGCATACCCTTTCTCTTTCTTAAATATGTCTCTTGAAAAATAAAGACAAGATGTATCCTGAGGAAACGCGATAATCTTTCAGCAGATGTGTATTGCAGTCTTCACATCCCAATTTGGGTCTAATTCCCGAGTTCATAGTTTCTACTTACCACCAGGTCTTCGTTCTGCAAGTCTTCGGCCAATGCCTGGCACAGCTCGCTGCATTTGCTGTAGAGATCGGCCGGCTTGTGCAGCTCTCTAAACGTCCGCTCGGTGCTCATGCTCTTGCGTTCACTGTCTCTGCAAATGTAAACACAGAAACTGCATCACAAGCTACTTTCAGGGAATTCTGTTGAAGTAAACTGATCAAATTAAGACACTTTTAGAAGTCAACATTCAATTTGCAGTTTGAAATTCTATAGTTTTCTTTCAACATCTTACTTTCGTTTGTAAATGATCTGGGATTGAGGGATTTGGTTGTGTGTACAACATAAAATAAAGTCTGTACTCATACAATAACTCATTAAGGGTAATTAGGTTTCCTGACTACAATTATATACTTTTTCTACTCAAGAAAATGTGCATGCTGCATTTAAACACTCTTGTCATTACAAAACCATGTAAAACTCATGAACTGAGCACATTTAGCAGAAGACCAGACGACATCTTTCCAAGACCAGATATTCATTTGAGTATGAAATGAAAGCTGAAAGCTGCATCTATGAGCGTTTTCGAAACGACTGGCTTTGGCTTCATCTTCGGCTTAATGACATTTTAGGCCCCGACTTCGGGGACTCCAGCTACATTTTGGTGCCTGTTATGCTTCAGGAACATTCAATGAAGACAAAAGTTGGAAAAATTTCGTTTAGTTCGCCTCTCAGTGATTCAGAAGTAGGAGGCGAAGCCGAAGCCGAAGCCGAAGCCGAAGCCGAAGCAAAGGTTTCGAAAACCCCCTATGTCTCTTATCAACATGTTCCCACTAATTTGCAATTGTGCGAGGTGATATCCCGAGGACAATATCCCTAGACAAAAGCAAGAGTACAATGGAAGAACACAACATACCTCTCGACTCTTGTCGAGCCTAGTGCCATCGATATCCTCAGGAAGTGCTGAGACGATATCTGCGAGAACAGGAGGTGCAACAGCGCCCTCTGTTGGTAGAGGTCTGTACAGTTCTGTATGCCGAGAGCAGACAGCATCCTCTCAGTGACTTTTCCAATCCCAGATACCTGGGGAAAAAGTAAAATAAGATAAGTTTTCAAATAAACCACACAGGGAAACTGACTAGGTGTATTGTAAGAAATCTTTTTAAGTTTGACAAAGAAATTGACTGGAGCAGGGTTTGAACCTGCGACCTCCGGATTGCTGTTGTTCTACCAACTGAGCTATCCAGCCCTATGTTGGCGGTTTATGGCTTCCGAGTTCTGACTAGCTCCCCTTGAACAAAGACATTGACAAAATGGGGAACTGCCAACATAGGGCTGGATAGCTCAGTTGGTAGAGCACCAGAATGGCAATCCAGAGGTCGCAGGTTCAAACCCCGCTCCAGTCAATTTCTTTGTTGAACTTTAAGAAATTTAAATAAAATAAGTAACGTGACTTCTGTGACTTAAATTTTACCTGATGTGTTCAAACGTTTCTGACCAGGGTGAAATTTCATGGAGGTGATAAGCTTAGTAAATTTTTGAGCTAAGCAAGTATCAACGAAATATAAAAGCAGTATACATGTACAAAGCATGACATTTTGGCTGGGAACTTGTTTTTGCATAGCAGATATTTTCTGTGCTTAGCAGATTTCTGTGCTTAGCAGTGTCAAGAAATTTGCCCCAGCTGAAACGAGTAGATTCATTTTAATTTTTGTTTTAATTTGTAGAAAAAAAGCAGGATTAGAGACTTAAGGACAAACTCAAATCCCATTCCAGTCGATGTCATTTTCCAAAAGATTGTGTATTAGACTCAACATCAATATCATTATGTCCCCATTTAACTAACTATGATTAACAGATACGACCGTAAACAAACCTTTTGAAAAGCTTTAAACACATAGTCCCTGTACTGCCCCCAACTGCCCTGCGTGTTACTCCCTGTACTACCTATAACTGCCTAACAAATGTATTGTGTCGTGAATTCATCAAGGAATGAACCCTTCCATGCAAACATACATTCTGTGCAAAGTTGTCCTTTCAGTCAAAATCAATCAAGTGACTGTTTTCAAGAGTTAAGAGCTCCCAGTCTACATAAAGCAGGATCGACTGGCTGTGACTGTTTATGTAAATTGCTACAGCTATGCTTTGACTGTAGGTGACTGATAAGCCAGCTGTGCCTACCACTTGCCTTATTTTGTCTGTTGACTGAATTTGACTAGTCACAGTACTTGCTTGAAATATGATCTGACTGTTGGTGACTAGCCTGTGTAAAAGGCATGGCAGGGAAACAGGATTGATATTTTGACTGTCTGTGACTGTTTAGACAGCAGGATGGTTAGGTGCTGAGATGTTTAGTCAGTGAAAACATATCTGTAGAGCAAAAACAATGAAATAATTTTTCCAAAATCAAACGAAAATCTTGAGATTTTGACCTTGCGAATTGGCAGCTGTTGTATGAACTCCATGACGGCTTCCCGGTCAGGCTGTATCCTGTACTGGCCGTTGGGCTTGTTCTTGTCAGAGCAAATCTTGGCCAGCATGACGTTTGGAGCAATACCTGGAATTAGTGCAATGATTTGGTGTCAAGAATGGCTGAAAATCTCTGGGTCTGAGAAAAATGGTGAAATGTTGAGGATAACAACTTTTAGGACAGCATTTTGAATTTGGACAGTTTGGACATCCTGCTTAATTTGTATTAATTTACAATGAAATGTAAGAACATTTTCTTCCTTTTCAAAGCAAATTTGGACGCCTGACAGAGTTGTAGTCAATCACGATTCAATCACAAGTAAACGACAAGTTAATCACAAGAAAAAAATTTCCCCTTGAATTTATATGTGTTAGGACTTAGCATTTACAAATTTGGTATTTTGTGAAATTATTCATTGTGGGCCTATAGCCCCATGAACGTCACTGAGTGATAGACCCGTTGCACTTAATAAGATGCCATTATTAAATCACAAGTAAGGTTAAAAGTAATGGGAGATGAACAATCACATAGGAACGCCTTTGTCACTGTGTTTAGTAATTTGTCACTTAACTTCAAACTGGCAAACTTATGCTTGACTTGTGATGACTTGTAATTATTTGTGATGGCTAGTAATTTACTTGTGATCGACTTATGACAACCTGACTACATATCTGCCACAAGGTCTTAATACACCAACAATCACCTGCGCTGGCTGTTAGCTGGGTCTTCTGCTCAATGCGGAATCGTATCTCCTCCACCACCTCTTCGACAGTGAACCCAAAAGTTCTAGATCTCTTTCTAGAAGTCACTGCCCCGACAGCGCAATGGCTAGTAGAACTCTCAGTCTTACTAACTCCAAGGGACGCATGACAAGGATCTGAAGCGTTATTAGTTGATTCGGCACAGCGACAAGCAACGCTGGTGTTCGAGGAGACTTCCGCTTGCATCCTGCTGGGCGATAGAGTCTCGTCATTTGCCCCACCACAGACACAACTTTCTTGAGTTGAATCTTGCTCAGAAATGTCACCATGACTCTGGGTTTTCCCCACACTATCCTTCTCCTCACCCTCCTGGACATCATTCGTCGGTTCTGATTGTGAATTCCAATCCCCGTAATCAAACGTTCTCTCCGCCTCCGAGAGTTCTTTCCTCTTTTCCAAGTGTTCCGTCAGGTCAAAATAAGCCTCGTCCAGACTCATGGGGCAGAAGTTGGGGTCGTACTGGCCCAGAATTTCACGGACCTGCGTGCTGACCGCGCGGTACTTGTCAAAGTTTGTCGGAACAATGACCAGTTCGGGACATAGCTTTTTGGCAATGAAGCCCGGCATGGCGGCCCTGACACCATAACGTCGGGCATGGTAGTTAGAGGTACTCTAAAAATAAAAAAATTAAAAATTAAAAATGTGTGTACATAGAAAACACATAGAAGACCTTAATAGTCATTTCACGACTGTGAGATTGTAACACTCATTTTACACATGATTACATTGTGAATGTGATAAACGAGGGCTGTTTTTGGTATTTTTTATTGTTGTTGAACACTGTGGTAAACATGGTGAAGACACCACATGGGCTATCTCTTTGGCGCTTTTTTTCCTTCCCTATTTTTATTCAGTAACGATGAATCCACAAGTCTTTTAATGCATATATCCCCATGGGTGGGGGAGGGGGTGGGGTGGAGGAGGGGTGGGGGAGGGGGTTGGGGGAGGGGGGTGGGGGGAGGGGGAGGGGGGTGGGGGGAGGGGGTTGGGGGAAGGAGGGTGGCCAGGGGAAGGGGTGGGGAGGGGGAGAAACTTACCAACATGCTCATACCACCCACTGCCATTGGTTTATTCTTCAAGGAAGGATTGTCTCGCATCTCCACTGCAGCATAGAAGGCGTCCATGTCTAAGTGAACGATGCTCCGACTAAAATCTCTGCTTGCCTCAAGCTCAGCAGCCATGGTGTCCACCTGAATACAGAAGAAATGATTGGAGAGGAGTCACAAGACCGCACCACATAGAAATCTAACTTTTACAGTTTCTGACACTGCCTGTTTGCAAGAAAAGAAAACTGGTTGGAAAATTGTTCAGATCTGGTTCTTAGAGTAAATATCTCAATAGAGATGTACCAACTCAAAATTTTGGCAGTCCAGTCCTTACCTCTACCAGTGCGGCGGCTTTCTGTTGCTGAGTGATTCCAGCTAGCTGCTGCTTCATGCGATCTATTCGTTGGTTGACCTGTGCTTCTTTCTTACGTTCGTTCTCATAAAATCTGAAAGATAACAAAAAAGCCATACATGCATGGGACTTACCTAGCTGGAGAGGGGGGGGGCAGTCAGAGAAATCTCATGATTTCTCCTCTCATTTTTCTTTCATTTTCGGTTTTTCTTTCTTCTTTCTTCTTTCCATTCTTGAATCTTATTTTTCACTCACAGAAAGGGGAGGGGGATCTGACGCCCCCTTCCCATGTGTCTGATTTGAAGTGCAGGTTTTAAAGGCCTAGCTTGCTTATTACTCTGCAAAAAGAGCCGATACAACTTCGATATAATTTAATCCTAGGACTGGCCGATCAAGAAGGTATCACATTACTGCCATGAGAGCTGCACCTTGATCCTTTGGAAGTTTCCAGGATTATCTTGTTAATCCTCTCCTTATCCAATCCGTCCATGCCGGCCTTGTTGTCGTTCAGTGCCATGCGGGACATCATGCCGTCGCCCCTCGCATCGGAAGTTGAAACTTGACGAAAGGGAGGGAAGAATCGACGCAAATATAAATTATCAAAACTGATGATTTTCAGTTTCAATTCGACATTGTTCTTGGCTGCACTTTCTATGTGACTTCAGTTAATAAACATTTTCATTTTGTTAATAGATTTTTCACTTTAGACATAAATTCAACATTTTCTTGTAGAATATTGTGGGAAGCGTTAGAGTTTAAGTCAAGTCCACCACAAGTGACAAGTCCAGTCACAGCTCAAATCGTAATTCAGTCACAAGTATCAGAGGACGAACAATGGCAAACAAACAGTTCTTCACTGTTCATTCGAATAGCTTGCGTCTTGACTTGAGACTGGCCAATTTCCCATGGACTGTGCAAACTTAGAACTCGAAGTACGCCGAGTGCTACTTTCTTCCTCTTTATTTTTTAAGGACTTATGTTTGTTTGCTTCTTTGAGTTTTATGAGAGTGTAGTTACCACTAGGATTCCCGTCATCTCCAACATTTGAAGAGAGGCTTGCCTCCTGCAGACCATCGTTCCGTGTTTCAAGGAGCGACTCCACTGGTTCATTCCATCTTTCTTCATTTTCTCCTTCATCTTCATCTTCATCTTTCCAGTCAATGTCCTCCGCATCCATTGCTCGCTTGTTTTAAAGATCAAATCCTAGAAAGGTCAGCATCCGCATGAGAAATTTGAGACCTTCATTACAAAAAACAAAGAACAGTTATTGCTTTGTGTGGGAGGGGTGCATGGCTATAAATGTTGTTATTTGAGGGAGTTCCCATTGTCTTTATAAATATGCCGGAATGCTAATTAAAAACTGTATATTGCAAATAGTTGCTTTTGTTCTTCACATTTGTGATGAGGTTAAGACTGTGTGGCCCTTATCGGACTAGGCGCCACTGCCGGTCTACCTCCTGTTGGAAAAACGTGCAAAAACTGTCATTGTTTTCTCGGCAAGGTCAGCTTTATTAACACTTTTGAAACATAATTTCATGGTTTGTACTAACAAGATAGAAGGTTTAACCATATCTCTAAGACAATGTTAGTTTCGGTAATCATGTAATTATTTAATACACCTCTTCTTATGTTTCACAAGTTCCGTTCAAAAATCGAAACCCAGCTCTAGCTCAGCTCTCCACAAAATTAAGCTAGCTGATAAGGCCCCCCTAAAAAAGTCTCCGGTTTCTGGTATGCGCGCACGTCACCGTAGCCATGCGCACTGGCAAAATTAAAAAGGTTTTTTTCAATGTAAAATGATGTCTCAAAACCGCCAAACTCACTGGTTTGACTGGAATCCTGCTGCTGCACAATTTTAACGTGTTTTTTGATGGGGTTACGATCGAGTTTAAGCTTATATATGTGGCCTCTCTGGGCTCCCATACATTTTGCACTAAATTTAGTTGGGTACTATACCATTTGCAGTCATCAGCTGACATTTGACGGGGAAAAAAGTTTTTAAAAAAAAGTTTTAAAAAGCCGCGTCGCCGCACCACTTTTGGGGCAAGCTCCATACCAGAAATCGAAGACTTTTTTTGGGGGGGGGGGCCTAATAATATTAACATGATATCTTTAAATAGCGAACTGCTTGGATGAGTCCAAAAACATAAAGTGACTTGTCCTGCTTGTAGTTGTAAAGTTGTATCACACTCAAATGTTTAGGTATTAAGTCCCAAAAGATAAAGGTGTATTTTCGTTCTCTAGTCTATACTTAGGCCTAATCTCTAGAGTACATAAGCTCAACTTAATCCCAGGACTACGTTTACGAATTGCCTTTTTTAACATTTGGACATGGTCTAAATCACTATCGTCCGACCATGTCCAAATGTTTAAAAAGGCGATTCTTAGAGTCCTAACTAGGACTAGGCTCAACTATGAAATTTCTGGAGGAAGATGCTGAAAATGAGAAAGGCTTAAATCTACTCTAAGCTTGTTTATGTGTTTTTATTCCTCCATGATATTCCCTAATAAATTAACTGAATAGGTCCTATGCCTCCCTTCAACCTTCAAGCATGGAGGAATTTCAAGGAACATTTATCCACAGAGCTATCGATAACCTCTGCCCCCCCCCCAACAATCTCAGGACCCACCCCCTCCCCTCACTAGTCTCTGAATCCCTCACATCTGCCACCTTCTCAAACTATTATGTCCTGAGCTGATGACCAACAATTCCAAGAAAGATCCATAATCTTCAAAGCCCGCTCGATGATTTCACCTTGAGATCAAACACAATGACAATCACATGACTCATTATGACAGATTTGAACCCACTGCATGCAAGCAAGACCCCATATGCCATGCATGTGATAGGACATGATATAAATTTGAACATATCGGATATTCTTTATTTACCGCAAAATTTAGACTGGCGTTCAGTCGTTTGTCAATTTAAAACTTGCTTATTTTCCAATATGCTACCTAATTATTCGAGCTTTCCAGTTCACATGTTTTTTAATGTATTTAAAACTCAATTTAAGAACTTGCGAGCCTGGCCAGTTTATAATTTCAAAAATTTTAAAGAGAAAACAGAGAAAATATGTAAATGTGATACCCGTGCAGCGTTCAGGGCCCCTGCCATACAATTTATTATTAAATGCTTCAAAAGTTTGTTCAACCCCCGTACGCATATCCGAAAAACTACCCACTTGAACGCATGACACTGCCCACCCTTCCTTAGCAGAGTAGAACGGAGAGAGTCCAAAAACCTTCATTTTTCCCCATCTTTCCTCGACATTCTAAGACATAAACTGAGCTTATTAGATGATGCATGACACAAGTAGGATCGAGTTAGAGCGGAAAATGTCCGACGACCCCGCAATCTTACTGAGCGACGAGGAAGAAAATGACGACGATTTCGACAGCGATGAAATCGAGAGCGTACCGGAGTTGGAGGACAAGCTGAACAAGTGGACCAACTACATCCACGGGTGGCAGGACCGGTGGGTCTCGCTCCGGAACGGTACGCTCAGCTACTTCAAAGCGCATACGGACATTCATCTTGGGTGCAGGGGATCTATCAGTTTGGCGAGGGCGGATATCGAGGTGAGAATGGAACATATTTGGCTTTTAAAAAATAAAATAAAACCAAAAGGGTAAACGCAGTGGCTATTGTTACGGCAGCCGTAACGCATTTCCCATTTTCTATCGTTACGGTAGACTGCAACCTGGCAACTTTTATAAAAAAAACATGACAAGAAAATATAAAATTAGAAGGAAAAAAGTGAATTTGAACTTTATGAAATTCGGACTTTATTTCCCTTTTAAAAAAAATCCTCCAAAGCCTCAGGTTAGAAAAGGAAAAAAATTCGAGTGCAAAACTGAGATTCGAACCCGCAACCTCGCGGTGCAAAATCCTACCCTCTATCGGCTGAGCTGGCGCACTGCTCGATAAAACGTGGAGAAACAAATAATTATATACCCGCGTGCGTATCAAAAAAATATCGTAGAGGGCGCTAAACAACGAGTGCCGTAACGATAGCCACTTCGAAGGGTAAAATGAGGTTGAACTAGCTTGAGTGACTCCAGCTGACATGCTCATATTCATTCACTACATGTGAATGAATATGAGCATGTCAGCTGGAGTCACTCAAGCTAAGGTTGAACAGCCAATGACAGCTAATTTCTTTTGTCAAAAACTGAAAAAGCCATCCTCAACAATGTTCAACATGTTCAAGGCCCAACTCAGTAATGATAGAGCAGAGCAAGGAACATAACTCAAGCAGTCCAACTTGAACTTGACTGTGCTCAGGTGCTGGTAAAAGTTACTATTTTGGTTTCGCTCATTAAAAAAAAATCTAGCAAGGTGTTTATCATTCTAAAAAGTTACTGTTGCAGCCTCAGGCTCAAGCAGTCTTTTTTATGCATTGGGTAAATAATGTTGCAACCTGATGCCACTTTTTCTTCATATATCGTCAGACCCTCTAAAGCTACGCCATCCTATTTCTATGCACAAGTTCACCTTTATTTATTTGCATTTGGCAAAAGCGCGTGCATGCAAAGCGCAATAAAGGTAAATCAATGCAAAAATGTTGAAAAGACATGAATCTGGGACTGAGTGAGAAACATTTCCAATTTTGTTAGGAAATACTTGGAAAATTTTCTCGACTCTCCATAGACTTTGTACACAACTGCTGAAGTGGCATCTGGATACTACCGGTACTTCTTTCCTAGATGGAAGTGTTTTTATTGCTTTGAACAGTGATGTGTGTTCTGTTGTTATTGTGTTTGGTCGTTGTTGTGTTTAACCCATAATTTCCCTCATAAATCAAAACCCTAACCTCTTTCCACATTCATAATTGATCCTGTTGATATTCTAGTGTCTAGATGAGTCAGAAAACATTATAAGACTGGCATTTTTCCAGCTTTTTAGATGAGTTTGAAATATAAGAATGGGTTTTCATTCGCATATTTATATTGGGCGGGATCAGTCGATCTGCACGTTCGGTAGATGGCATTGCACGATGGGTCGATTCTGTAGGATATCTCGGACTTTGCTTACCTTTTAAAAAAATCTTCCAGAGCCGTGAATTTGAAAGAAAAGGTGTTCGACTAGTGGCAGCGGGATCAACTGATAGCGTTGTGATAGACAGATAGCACAATGCAATGGACTGATAGCGCTCATCGACCGATCGTGCCCAACATATGTAGGAACGGGGTCCTAAAAGAAACTATTATCCAGGTGCTGACCATTCAAGCAGGAACTTTAATGAGGCAGGCTATTTATTCATGCAACTTTTCCTCGGATCCACTGATTTCCTCGTTTTTTACTTCTCAGGAATGCTATTACAAATTGAAAAACACTGTACAAAGTCTTGCGTTGTCTGGAATTTCCACATTTTTTCCCTGAATTTCCAGTTGTAAGCCTGAATATTGTGAAGTCTGGAAATAATAAGACTGCTTGTGAAATAAGTGGTAAGAAAATAATAACACTCTTAAGAACCAAAACAAACGTGGCGCCTGTAAAGTCCACACAATTGCCCAGCCCAAGTCACATTCGTCATATGCCACTTGGGTGGTTGTGTGCAAAGTCTGTAGGTAGTCGCGAATATTTTCCAATTATTTTCTAACAAGTTAAAAAATTTCTTTTTTGATACATTGTTATGACTGAAAAGCCATGATGAATATAAACGACATCAGGATAATGAATCATACCCCTCTTTTTACAAACATGACAATTGTTATGGTTAGAGACTAGTGAGATTAATGACAAAATATCTTGAGGCATGCTATAGCATTGATGAGACAGGATGAAGACAGGATAAAATGCATTGACAATTGTCTGAGAGATCACATGATCCCTGGGGAATTGTGCAATAGGGTGTGTTATGTCCATTACCGCTGTGCTCCTAAGGTGCGGGGGGGGGGGGGGGGGGGTGTCAAGACACATGTTGGTGTACATGTCACGCCCCAACTATCGCATCGGTCCCAACTATAGTTGGGCTTGTCCCAACTATAGTTGGGCCTGTCCCAACTGTAGTTCCACAGTTGGGCTGGCCCAACTATAGTTGGGCCTGTCCCAACTATAGTTGGGACGGTCCCAACTGTAAGTTCCACTGTTGGGCTGGCCCATCTATAGTTGGGCCACTCCGATCTTTTTATTTTGCGGTGTCCCAACTATAGTTTACATTGATGTACAACTGTAAAACGCTCCCTACAGCTCTGATACACGTCTGACTTTACTGGGGACCATTGAAATTAGTTATTGATGGGGTGAATCTATAGTTGGGCCACTCCAATCTTTTTATTTTGCGGTCCCAACTATAGTGTACATTGTTGTACGATTTTATACAACACCTGAATAAATCCCCGTCATCTGATTGGTGAATTGTAGATCACGTGACATAATATTATTCGGTATAATGCACGGTGCGACCATGCGTTATACCCATGCGTTATACCGTTTCACTTTGCGCTTGTTCCATGACGCGGTATTTGCGTGCAAAATGCATGCTGGTGTGCGCGTTCAGCGTAGCGCGTATTGTTCCAAAGAGCCAGCGCTACAGCGTTGGGTTCAAACATTTTCGTGAAGGGGTAGTTCAACATCTTTAAAATCAAAATAAATTGTAGTTTATAATTTACCAATCAAATGACGAGAATTTATTCAGGTGTTGTATAAAACAAATAACGAATGTTTTACGTTCGTGCAATGGAAAGAATAATTTCATTCGGTGACAGACTGAATGTTCTATTCCACTCGGCTTCGCCTCGTGGAATAGAACATTCAATCTGTCACCTCATGAAATTATTCTTACCATCGCACTCACAAACATTCGTTATTTGTATAATAAAACATTCCCTACAACTCTAATACACATCTGACTTTACTTGGGACCAATGAAATTTTCTATGGGTGGGGACCATCTGTAGTTGGGCCACCGCAATATTTTTATTTGGCGGTCCCAACTATAGTTTACATTGATGTACGACGACTATAAAACATTCCCTACAGCTCGATCTGTTACATACTGTCCGACTTTACTTGGGACCTTTGACATTAGCTATGGGTGGGGCCCATCTATAGTTGGCCGGCCATGGCAATCTTTGAATTTTGCAAAATGTTGCTGGACAATCAACCCAGCAGCTGGACAACTCATCCAACTAGGCAGTACCACGTGACCGGCCAGCCTTGCGGCATGCATGCACGACGAATACACGGTGCCAGCGCCGCGGAACATTTAATCCAACAAGATCTATCAAGCATGAAGCATCCGGCGCAACTCCAGTCCTAACTATAGTTGGGCCGACCCAACTGCCGCACTATAGTTGGGACAGTCCCAACTATAGTTGGGACCGATGCGATAGTTGGGGCGTGACATACACATCAAATAGTTTACAGGTTGTGTCTTAGGTGTGTATGGATTTTCTTCAGGTAGTAGGTGAATTACAGACTGTGAAGGGTGGGTAGAAAAATTGTTGCTTGGTAAAAATAATGCCCAAAGTATACATGATTTAGTGCATCACCACTCTGAGGCGAGATGTGTGTAGATTTATCTGAATCACCATGGGACAATGATGCTCTTCTCCCTGGAGTGAAGCAGAGTTGTAATGACTCGAGTCAATGACTCGACTCGAGTCCGACTCGAGTCACAATTTTTGGTGACTCGACTCGACTCGAGTCCCAAAGGGTAAATGACTCGACTCAACTCGAGTCCCTCATCAGAATGACTCGACTCGACTCAAGGAAGGCTAATGAGACTCGAGTCCCAAAAATAAAAGCAAAACTTTGCGAAAAATATTTGCAATGACTTACGCCGGTGCCGGTTTTTGTTCACGTCACGTTAGAATTTTCGCAAATATTGTATACATATACATACGTGGTTTGATCAGTGTCCCCATTAGTTGAATGACGATCAGCTGGCACCCCCTTTTTATTTTCATTAAGAGTCAAATTTGGTGTCGCCACATGTAATAGCCCGAATGTAATATTTAAAAAGCAAAAAAATGACTTCGCTTTTGTGTTTTTTTATTGTATAGTGCTCACATATTTGTGACTCGAATTGACTCGAGCTAAATACTTGACCCGACTCGACTCGACTCGACTACACACTGTGACTTGACTCGACTCGACTCGACCTTCTTGACCTAATGACTCGACTCGACTCGAGTCACTTCTTTAAAATGACTCGACTCGACTCGAGTCACAAAAATCAGTGGCTCGTTACAACTCTGGAGTCAAGGGGTTTGTCTTACAATTGATAGGTTCATAACAGTACATGCCACATTTTCTGCATTGATTCTGCTGCATTTGTAGCATCCAAGATAAGAGGGACACTCTATGGGCCTTATGCACGAGTCGGCCATGTTAAATTGAAAGTGAGGTAAAATCTTAATTTTTGGAACTTGCGAAGAGAAATGAAAGCAAGTTAATTGCAAATAAATTCCAGTCTGCTTCAATGAATAATTTAAAATTTGTAATTAAACCTTCCCTAATGTTTAAAGCCGGATTGAAAAAAAGGAGAGTAAAATAAGGCTGCATTATGTCTGCATATAAAAATAGTCTGGCACCATTTCATTCAACAGTTAGCAACCCTAACCCCCTAGCATGTCTAGTACTTTCTCAGGACTACCCTGCTAAATCCAACAGAGTCCAACCGGACTTTCCTGTTCAATCCACTGTGCCTCATTTTCGGTTGTCTGCCGAATCCAACGGAGTCCAACAATGCGTTACAATGCGGTTCAGTTGGCTGCTAAATCCAACATTTTGCATGAGGAATGTACACAAGGGGTTAACTGCTCAATCCAACAGGCTCCATCGGGTATGTGACATAGTTGGATCCTGTTGGATTCAGCAGGGTTTGGGTTAATGAAATACACCCAGGGAACTCGACAAAAATGGCCAACTCGTGCATAAGGCCCGTGATCCAAATGAAGTAATTTTTTTTTGGGGGGGGGTGCCAAACTTGCCACTTGTACACAAATGTACCATTCTTCTTGGCATCCTGTAGAACCCAACAAAATTTAGCACTCACATCTAGGTGTAAACCCCATTGATTCACACAAACCCAACAGTAACACACACTGTTCAAAGGTCTTTTCTTCCATGCTTACATGTAAATCAACAAGATCTAACGAAACATTCCTGACAAATGTGATCATCGTGTTGATACACAGTCCAGCATGTTCCAATACAAATTTGTACAAGCAGCAAAGGGCGGTCCTGCTAGTTTGCGTCAACAAAGCGTCAACAAGCGTCAGCAAACATGATTAGCGTCAACAAAGCATCAACAAGCCCAAAATGCTCAAAATGCATTCTTGAGCTTCAAACAAGCTATACGTTGTATTATTGTAAGAAATAGGGGGAAATTCAGGTTCACAATCTCACATAAGAAAAGGATTTTTTTTGTGCAACGATTTACGGTGACTGGAAGCAGCCATCTTTCTTTTCTCAGCGGCAATTCGTTTTGGGCATGCCCGATTGTACCATACCCCAGAAAAACAAGATGGCAGCCAGCTTCGTTGGAAGAAGGGCACCGTTGTCGTCGTACCTTTAGAATGATATTTTGGCGTACTTTTTAAATAATGTGATAAGTTGGAAATAATTTGCAGGTAAGCTTATTTGTAGGAACCCACTGAGTATTGTGAACACCTTTCTTTTGCTGTAAAAGGCTTTGTTGATGCTTGTTATCGCTTGTTGACACTTACTAGCACGACCCGCTAAGGAGCCAGTAGGTTCTTTGGTAAAAGTTTGTCGACCTGCAGCAACCATGCCACTCACCTCCATGTTTGTACACACTGTCACCCATGGTATTTGGTTTATTCAGGGGTCGAAGTTCAAAGTCTAACTGATTTTACATAGGGTAGATTATCTCCAGGCTATGACCCAAATGGCTTTTGAGTGCTGAAAGCCAGAGTAATAAATAGCCCTGCATAATAATTATTAGATCTGGTGGAATGTCTAAATCTGTGGTCCAAAGCACAGGATGTTAATGGATGAAACATGAAATTGATTGTTGACATGTCAGAAAGCCAACTTTATGATCTATGAGTTTAGTTAAGATTGTTAAAGGTATACTGCGCATGCTTTTGTGGAGTTTCTACCCTGAAACATACGGTACATGTACATTCCTTTATAAGAAGCTTGCAGACAAAATATAATTTTGGGGGGAGGTGGGGAAAATTTTATATACCAGAAGAACATTTGTAAAGAAAAAAAACATAGAAGAAAACTCATAAATGTCACCCATAATGCCAGTATTTTTTATTGCCAGGGTAAAGCCTTAGGAAGTGTTTCAAAACCATTCCTCTGAAACTTATTACCACATCGTGTGATGACGTGTAAGTTTGTACAATACACCAAAAAAACAATTGTTTGCATTTCAAACTTTGATTGCATTGGCAGTATTTGCATTAAACCCTCCTATGCAAACATGCATTTAATTTAAGTGACTGTTTTCAACAGTTAAGAGCTCCCAGCCTACTACACATGTGCATAAAGCAGGATTGACTGGCTGTGACTGTTTATGTACGGTAACTTGATACAGCTTTGCTTTGACTGTAGGCGATTGCTAAGCCAGCTGTGCCTACCACTTGCCTGCTTTTGTCTGTTGACTGAATTGGACTAGTTAGAGTGCTTGCTGAAAAAAAAGTTCTGACTGTTGGTGACTAGCCTGTGTGAAAGGCATGGCAGGGGAAGAGGATTGATTTTTTGACTGTCTGTGACAGGAGGGTTGACTAAACTACTTCGATGGTAAATTAGACACAAAACTGTTTTGACGAAAACTCTAAATTTGCCACCTGCAGTCAGAATGAACAAACGTTGTCAGACAATGTTTTCACATGCCGCCTCTCACGCGCCTCGCGCATGATCACACACTTTGTATGAATTAACCATGATCGTGACAAGTGTTACATACATGTGTATCTACTATGTGGACTTTCCTGCAGCCGTACATGCGTGTGCTTGTGGGGAAGACCTTTGCTTCCCTTTTTTTGTTCTCTGTTCCTATAGAAATCTCAACTCCAAATCTCAGACTTCCTTATGGGGAAGATAGATTTCTAAAGACTTCCTTGTGTCTACTGTTCTATTGTATTTTGTACCCCATAAGGAACCATACATCTACCTTTGTTTTCCTGTAGTTAAGAAAAACTGGAGGAAAAACCTCATTTTACTCACACCATGAACACTCTTTTAACCTGAATTTTCGATAGTGATTTTCTTGAGTGTTCCTCTTCATTTTGCGACTGATAACCCTGAACCCCCAAAAATGCCTCTATCACTGTTTTTTCAGGAAGTGGAAAACACTGTGTGGACCTGTGTGAGTCCACATATCGTCTTCAGAGTTCCTGCACTGTGTTGACATCTTTTGTTCACAGGTCCACATAGTTACAGCAGTGCTTGCTCATGCGCACCCTATACACTCCCTAACTGCCCTGAATCCTCCAAAATCCTTTTTGCAAATTGGAGGAATTTGCAGGATTGAGGTTACATGGCAAAAGTGCGTTGCTGATTTCAGAGTACGCACTGTGTCAAGGTCTTGGGCCGGACCTTGTGTTGTTTATGCTCAGCCGTGCATAAATTTAGTCCTTGATTATACTTGACATCCTCCGCACTGCTCCAGGATGTCACTGCCTCTGCCTCAGCCTATTGACAGTCATAGCCGGAGGATTTTGCAGGATTCAGGCAGTGGTCACCTCTCCATGGACCATATTCAAGAAACAGAGGAATTCGCAGGATTGAGGCTAGCTATTTTTCCATGAGGCCAATTGGAGGATTTTGCAGGATTGAGGCTACATCCTAGCAAAAAGGCCTAGGGAGTTAGGGTTTTAAACAGTGTAGTGCTGTTAACCCTAGCCTTCCAAAATCCTCTAAAATCCTCCGTGCGTTTTTGGAGGATTTTAGAGGACTAAGGCTGAATGGCGAAAAAGTGTCGCTTGATTTTGTGGGATGCACTGTGTAGAGTTCATAGGCTGTACCCAGCATTGTTGATGTCCAGTCATGCATCATTGAGCCCCGCATTATGCTCGATATCGTCTACGCTGCTTCTGAATGTCATCGGCACTGCCCCAATCCGTTAACAGTGCTTGTTGGAGCATTTTGAAGCATTAAGGCGATGATCAGCACTCCACTGAACAAATTTAAGAAATAACAGATGATTTGGGAGGATTGAAGCTGAATCCAATTTTTACATGGTGGCAATTGGAGGATTCTGCAGGATTGAGGATGGTTCCTAGCCAAAAGGGCCTAGAGAGTTAGGGTTGTAATAATAAATAAAAAAAATTATTGCATGAAGATTCCTTTGCTGTTTATTAGTTATAATTCTTAGTTGATTCTTTTTCATCAGCATTTACGAGAAAGTTCTAGCAGAGCTTTCCCTATCAGAACTTTCCCATAACTGCTGGTGAAAAAGAATCAAATAAGAATTAAACAAGAAAAAGTGATTTTGATTTCAAATCTTCTTTTTTTGTGTGTCAAGTTCTGACAGCGCATTTCAGATCAAGAGCTTGTTGACAACAGCCCATTATTTAATTATTTAAATGCAGATCCAAATTTCTGTACCAAAATTGTATTTTTGGTAATTTTCTTATGTCCGCTGATTGGTTTTATCAATCAATCGTTTACTTTTGTTAGCGTCCTGTTTGAATAATATTAAAACATTAACACAGACATCAAATGTCGTGTAAAATTTACAGATGAAATGAAAGTTACTATTTTTAGTTTTCCAAATAAACCACATAGCGAAACTGACTATACATGTAGTTTCATTATAATAATTGTAAAGTTGAACAAAGAAATTGTTTTTTGTTTTAATATAAAGTAATTTTGTTTATTTATTTATTATTTTTTTATGTAGGCCCACCCCTTTGATGAACTTCGCTTTGACGTCAGCATCAATGACAATGTGTGGTACCTGCGCTGCAAGAACACCGACGACCGTCAGAAGTGGCTGGATGCATTGGAGGCCCAGAAGGCGGCCGCCGAGGCAGAGAGCACCAGCCTACAGCGTCAGGGCTCCATGCTGTCGCTACACTCCACCGCTAGTTTGGCCTCCTCCTCTTCATTCAAGGTTTGTGGTTCAAAGATTGAAGCATTAAAAGTATGGAATGAACCCTTCTCCCATGAAAACTTACACCTGTGCGAGATAACCACTTAGGAGGTGTTTGCGCAGTAACAACCAAAACCAGAACCAGAACCAAAGTCCATCACAAGTTTGAATCACAAAATGAATCACTAGTCAATTCAACAGTGTGATCACAGATAACATGGGTTGAACAGTAACCAAGGAATGCATTCTTCAGAGTTTGTATGAATAGTTATGAATTGACCCCGGGACTCATATAATATGATACAGTTGAAGGCTGCTATGCTGATTATTCGGCTTCACCGAACATCATCCTTGGCTCCCAGGTATTTTATGTACAAAACGTACCGAACATTGCTGTTGAAAAATGTTGACAGATTAATAAAAAATCTACTGGTTTTATTAAACACTATTTGGGCCATTTTTAATTCCCGAACGTCAAACGACCCATGGTTACATCGTGTTTGAATGTTGAAGAGTGATAGGTGGCTATGATTTCTCCAAGAAACAGAAGGGGAAAAGCCTCTCATTGCTGAAGTTTCATGACGACTCCGCATGCAGCCGCGGGACGTGAGAAATGTCAGCTCACTATTGGTCAAAAGAGGGCGCTACTGATGTGTGAAAACCACCGTAGTAGGGTTCCCCCCCAAAGCTTAGATTTTGCACCTACATGTGTATTCATGCATATTAAAGGGAAAATACAACCTTTGCAAACATCAAAAAATAAAACTACCAAATCATTTTGAAATACCTTGCTGGACTGTTAGTGAATGACAGTGTAAAGCATCCTGTAAAATCATGGCACCTGGTATACTGTCATTTTCAAGAAAAGTGGTATTTTTGTATCAATTTTCAACGCTGGTCCGACCAGCATTGGAAAAAACTGGCTTTTTTTTTCAAATACTGGCCCCATTTGACCATCGCACTTGTTTGCAATCGATTACACACCTATGAATGGGTACAAGCCAGCTAGACTGGTTCCCTGATCTTACAATTCCCCAATTTGTATGTAAACTGCTCTGTTTCTTCTTATATGGAGTCAGGGAACCAGACTACAGAAAAATGATTGTTTTTCTTGGTTTTTATAGCATTTTCGAACCCAAAACCTCAAAAAAGTCAGTGTAATTGTATTTGCTATATATTTCCAACCCCCCAATTCCATCCATTTCTGAAAATTACAGCAAAAGCAAATGATGTATATTCCCTTTAACCCTCCCTGTCTGGCTGGCAATTTCAACAAGGCCAGCTCAGCAGCCAAAATAAATCAAGTGACTGTTTTTAACAGTTGGGTGCTCCCCTGCCTTCATGAAGCAGGATTGACTGGCTGTGATTGTTGTGAAGCCTGATATAGCCATGCTTTGACTGTAGGAGATTGATAAGCCAGCTGTGTCTACCAGTCACATGCTTTTGTCTGTTGATGGAATTTGACGGTCACAGTGCCTACACGAAATATGATCTGACTGTTGGTGACTAGCCTGTGTAAAAGGCATGGCAGGGGAACAGGATTGAATTGTTGACTGTCTGTGACTGATCAAACAAAAGGAGGGTTAACGTGTGCAAACAATATACTTGGGTAGGCATGGGCCTTTTTGAAGTGGCTAAACGTTTAAACGGTGATTAATTAATTAATAGATTTGCTAAAGGTTTCCCAAAATTAAACACAAAGTCCCATCTGTAATACAGATATGAACTCATCACTGGTTCCATTTGTCTGCAGAAGGGGCGTGGCTTGCGGGAGAAGCTTGCCGAGATGGAGACATTCCGAGACATCCTCTGTCGTCAGGTGGATGCCCTGCAGGGTTACTTTGATGTCTGCGCTGAGTCTGCCTCAACAGGATCAGGAGACCCGAGGAAGTGGCTTGACGACCCGTGTAAGTTGAAACCAGCATATTGTTTCAAAATGCTGATATTTTGTCTAGCTTATAGTGTAAAGGGTGAGCGGACATGAAAAGCTAAAGCAGTCAGAACGATTCTAAAACTCTTGAATCCTTCAAAATCAACTAGAAGGTTTTTGAATGTTGTGTAGAATTTTGAAAGGTAGAGACCGGTCACTTTTTCTTGACATGGGGCTTGGTGCCCTGTGAAAGATAAGTGCAAAGAGTATTCCAATGAGGTTTTTTGCATAATGGAAAAGTTCACAGATGTACATGTAGGAACACAGCGATGCGGAGAGACAAAACATGACGCTTAATTCCAAAACTGCACTCACTTAATCAAATGCATTACATCCACTATCAAATACTTTTTCAGTGGCACAAGGCTTAAAGTGCCCATGCAGTGTAATGTGTTTTAATGCAGTCCTTTGTATCCCAAATAAAGCTTATTTTTAATTTTTGGTTTGCCATTTTCAAGGGTATTTTGGTGCATTTTTGGTTTTTATGCTATTGAAAACTTCCATATTCATGAGCAAAAGTCTGATGTCATTTCAGGTAGAAATCTCAATGTTACAGTTATTTCAGCACCACAAGTTGTTAGAATGTTGGATATTTTGTTGTCGTAAATTTTCTGTTCTTTGGTGATTCGTTGTTGTCTCGTACCTGGCAGTAAGCCAGTGAGCAGACTTTACTCCCAGATGTTTTCACTGGGCAAATGTTTGGGTTCACATTTGAACAGAAAACCCCTAAACTGAACAGTGTCTTTCTGACATCACAACAACAGCGCCCTCAGGTGTCCAGAAAAGCATGGACAATTTTAAGTGTGAAAAGAAGTGCACTTTTTAATAAAAGTAACCCAAAAGGGATGTCAGATAGTTTTCATACAGTTGAAGAGGAGTAAAAAAGTTGCACAAAATATGTTCCTAAGAAAAATTTAGTTCATGGACCCTTGAATACAAATGCTACTGTTTCCTGTGTGGGATTTTAATATTGGGCCATGCACGTACATGTAACTTGATGAATGAATGAATGGTCATGTTTGTTTGACAGTATCTGATGGCAATGACGATGGAGAAGACATTGATGATGAATCAGGAACCACGCCCCGCGTTGACTCCCACATGAGGTTCATCCACACAAATGGACCCTCGGCTCACAAAGACAAAGGTACACTCTTTGCCATTTAGGCGGATAAATTGTGCGAATTCCTTCCACATGAATCGAATTGGATGCAAAACCCAACCAGCAAAGAATCACCATGGAGTTATGTGGAGGGTGCTGATGAGCTTATCAGAGGATTAGCTCGGCAGTCCTTGGAATGTGTTGCTGCTGTCGTCCCTTAATAATGTGCATTCGGTAAATGTAGGGCATTTTCTTCAGATAAAAGTTCAGTTGGAGGGTGCCATGGCATCAATTTCGACACACAATTTCATCACAGACAATTTCGTCACAGACAATTTCATCACAGACAATTTCATCACAAGGGTATTGCAGAAAATGAAATTAAACCCAAAATTTGTTTGTCCAAAATGAAAGTTGCATGCCCAGTGATCTTAAAAAAGAACCAGAATTTTTTCTTTCTCCCAACAACTTTTCAACCTCTATGTTTTGTTTAAACGAAAAAACATACTTTAATTTGATTTTCGGCATGTGCAACCCTCTGAAAAAGGGCTTTCATTGTGCACACAAATGAGCCTGCCCTGCGAGAGCCAAATCGTCTGGCAGCCAATGATTCGAATTTTCTGATGTAATAATTCAATAACTAAACATTGTTGGATATTTTTTGTTCAGTGTCTCATTCAAAAGTGGATATCTTGTATATTGCTAGGAAAATAGTTATTAAAAAAATAACTCAGGTGAAACTCAGGAAAAAAGCCCCAGGAACAATCTTGAACTTGCACAATTGCATTTTAGTTGTGAAGAGTAGAGTGCCAACTTTCTCCACAAACTGAGAATGCAATTATGGTATAAAATCTGATTGATCCCATGTGATGTTTTTTGTGTGGTTGGAAAATGTTCATTGTTCAACTGTAATTCCAGCTTTTTTGTCTTTGACATGCACGCAGACATGTTGAGGCTAGTTCCTGTCCAGTTTTAAGTTTTTATTTGTAGAATTATTTCCATCGACTCTTTGCGTCTCGTGCGTCTTTTCAGACAAGCCCAATTTCCAGCCCCACCAGATGGGCATGGACTTCAAAGGGGAGGCGTTCACCTTTAAGGCCACCACGGCTGGTATCCTAGCAACCTTGTCTCACTGCATCGACCTGATGAGGCAGCGGGAGGAGCAGTGGCAGAAGAGACTTGAGAAGGTGAGGTCATCTAAGATCTGGAGTGGTTGTTCAAAACAAGCCCATCACAAGTAAATCACAAAAGAATCACGATTCAAATAGTGAATCAAATCACAAGTCCATCACAAGTCAGTCACAAGTCAAATGGTAAAACAAAACACAAGTTAGTCACAAATCAAATTGTAAATCAAATTTCAAGTCAATCACAGGTCAAATGGTAAGTCAAGTCACAAGTCAAATCGTAAGTCAATAACAAGTCAAATCACAATCAAATGGTAAGTCAAATCACAAGTCAGTCACAAGTCAGACGATAAGTCAAATCACAAGTCAAATAGTAAGTCAATAACAAGTCAAATCACAATCAAATGGTACATGTAAGTCAAATCACAAGTCAGACGATAAGTCAAATCACAAGTCAAATCGTAAGTCAAGTCACAAGTCAAATCACAATCAAATGGTACATGTAAGTCAAATCACAAGTCAGTCACAAGTCAGACGATAAGTCAAATCACAAGTCAAATCTAAGTCAGTAACAAGTCAAATCACAATCAAATGGTAGTAAGTCAAATCACAAGTCAAATCGTAAGTCAATAACAAGTCAAATCACAATCAAATGGTGCATGTAAGTCAAATCACAAGTCAGTCACAAGTCAGACGATAAGTCGAATCACAAGTGAAATCATAAGTCAAGTCACAAGTCAAATCACAATCAAATGGTACATGTAAGTCAAATCACAAGTCAGTCACAAGTCAGACGATAAGTCAAATCACAAGTCAAATTGTAAGTCAGTAACAAGTCAAATCACAATCAAATGGTGCATGTAAGTCAAATCACAAGTCAGTCACAAGTCAGACGATAAGTCAAATCACAAGTCAAATCGTAAGTCAATAACAAGTCAAATCACAATCAAATGGTACATGTTAGTCAAATCACAAGTCAGACGATAAGTCAAATCACAAGTCAAATCGTAAGTCCATCACAAGTCGGTCACAAGTCAAATCGCATGTCAACGACTGAATTTTGAGGATTCATGAAATTGCCTGTGAAGTTAGGGTTTATGCAGCATTCTCAAGCCATAAGGTAAAAAAATTGTATTCTAGATGAGAGTGACTTTTTCATACACTGATCAATTGATTTTGTACTGCATTGCTTTGGTAGGAGCAAGACAGGAGAAAAAAGGCAGTGGAAGCGTACAGAGCAGCTCTGAAGGATGTCAAGCAGAAAGCACGTCTTGGGGGTCCAGACTACGAGGTTTGTTAGAAGCCTCAGATCCTGAAAAATGATATTTGTTTCCAAATTTTAGGCTCACAGAACTCAAAAATATTTGTAAAATCGATACCAATTCACGGTTTATGTTGTAATTGATACAAACTCTTCACATCAAAACCCCAATAAAATAATGCCTATAACAGTGAAACATTAAGAAGTATAAACCCTCCCCGGTCGTTTTACTACAATAAATTTTTTTCTGAGTTTCAAGAGTTGAAACCCCACGAAAACAGGACTTGGGTACCAGAGGGAGTTGATTCCTCAAAAAACTTTTCTAATGCAGAGGAGTGTGTACAGCATATTTACTCACCGTTGAAAATTAATTGCAATAATTCCTCTTTTTTGAGTAATAAAACAAAAAACAAATGTCCTATCTGCATTGAACAATGTCTCATTTGTAATGACCCCTTTTGTAGGAGGGGCCTCACAGCATGTTGAAGGAGGATGAGTTTTTCGACGCCATTGATGCAGCATTGGACATCCATGATCAGACGGAGGCTGACATTGAACAAGCAGATGACGTGGCAGTAAGTCTTGATAATGGGAGGGGAAGGAAGGGGGGGATTGGCGCAATTATACGATTACGCTGAAAGTGCACTGAGTTGCTTAGAAGTTATTTTTAAACCTGGCAAACTGTCTAGATCAGGCATGCAAAGTTTCCTCGGATCCACTGATTTCCTCGTTTTTATTTTTAACTTCTCATAAGTGCCTTAACAAAAATACTGCACAAAGTCTTTTTGGGTGTGGAGTTTCCTCGTTTTTGTCTATTAAATTCCCAGTTGCATGCCTGCTAGATGCATTGGTTTGGACAGCCGAGCTCACTTTAATTGGGTGCGGCACGGCAGTAGCACGGTGTTAAGGACAGGCCTCAGACAGTGATAGAATAGTTGTGCCCGTACTCCCTCGCTACGTGTTTGAACCGGCATGCACTGTGTCTAGCACATCAAGCTCTCATCAGTGGTCAGGAAGCCCCATCGATTCTTGCAAGGAATCCCTACTTTTTCTGACGTAATATTAAAATGTTGATGTTGCAGGCCCACAAGGATGCTTCGTTTAGCTCCAGTAACACCATCAGCAAGGACATGCCTCCCCACCCTCACAGACTCATCCAGGAGGTATGTATGATCCAGTGTTGTAACCCTAACCCTCCAGGGTATTTTGCATAGAAAACCCCGTCAATACGCAGCAACACGCAACACTTGACTAAGTGACAAGCCTGCCAAATGTAGCCAGATCCATCGGGTCAAAACTATCAAGGCCCTAAAATGCCTCATGGTCTGTGGTCACCATATGCAGCAAGATATTCAATTCTATTTAACTGTGGCATTGTTCGGGTAGACTACAGTCCTGGCCAAATCTCGCTGGGCCCCCGACCCCTGGCCCCCCTGCTCAGTGTTGTCTCTCATGACGCAGTGTGTGCTCCATCAGCTGGAGTGAACAACATTGACCGGGGAACGGGGGAGTAGGTGACCGTGGGAGGCTTAAGGAAGTGTCTCAACCATTTTGGCCGGGATTGTAGCTCTCATTGTCTCGGAGTTGGCCGTTAATGCACTGGTGTTGGTAGCCGAATGCATCATCTGTGTTGCGTCTGGCAGTGGTAGGGTTAAAGGCATATAGATCATTTGTGTTACATGCATTTTGTTCATTACCAATTATAACAACACTGAAAATCCAGTGATAAATATTCAAAACCGAACCTGTTCAGGTTTCAGCTCAGTGGATATTACACCTTTCAAGAAAATGGTGAAAAACCATGCACAACCTTTTGATCACGAAACACGATTCCGTCTATATAACTCTTATTTCTAACAATCAGTCAATTGACTGATCCTTGGAAATCACCTACATTTCTAAAACAGATACCTTGACCGCAACACAGGGGTAGAAATCCGAGTTTCATGAGAACACTTCACCAAGCACAAAAAAGCATTTACTAAAGGACTATGATTCAAGTTCGAGTCTGCATCCTTTCTTCAAAATATGCACAATTTTTACATACCGGTACTTGTGTCAGCTGTTTTGTGTCATGAAACTCAAATGCAAGGCTAGGCCTATAAAACCTAGGTGCATATGCTTGATTTTGTTCACCGTATATTACAGTAAACTTGACAGCAGGGGTGGAATTGAAATGATCATTGACTAATCTCTGATTTTGTATTTTGTTCCATCGCAACTTTTTGTGGACTCGGTCACAAAATGTGTCCTTTCTTCCCATCTCTCTGCAGTGTCACGACAAAGTGGAAGAGAACGTGAGGTACTCCTTTGAGAACATCGAGAGCAACTGGGATCTGCTTCATCAAGAAGGGGAAATGAAGGTAGGTGGAGCATCCTCCCCGTAATCCATACATTTTGTCCGCATTAGGATGTCAACCAATCAGTATTTGTATGATAAGCCTTTTTCGGAGTTCCAACTGCGCGCATTCGTAACCTGTGACAACGCACAATGTTTGTCTCAAATGCCCTTTGACAGTACCCACAATGCACAAACAGCCTTTTTATAAAGTCAGTGGCGCGATAATGTCAAAGGCCATTTGAGACAAATAATGCGCGTTGTCACAGGTTATGAATGCGCAGTTGGAACTCCGAAAAGGCTTATTGAATTTCAGCCTTGTGTAGACGTAAATTTATTATTGGGTTGTGCTCACTGTTGTCCAAGGGCTTGTGTGAAAAGTTTCACGAGCCAACGCGGGTGGGACTCGAACCCACGACCTCCTGCTCACTGGTGGAGACTTTTTGGTTTGGCTTGACGCTGGAACATCAGTCATTTTCTTGAAGAATGCCTTCTATTGGACCACTCTCCAGGGCTAGGTCAATTTCATTATGATGATTGTTTCTCCTCCCTTGCAGATCTTCAAAATGGAACAGGAGATTGACGGAATCGTCCTGGACCCCCTCAAAGCGACGCACACTGTTCGTAAAGTCACAGCAAATGAGATGTGCCGAATGTTCTGGGATCTCAAATACAGAATGGACTGGGATGGTTAGTCAAACATCTTCTTTGAAACAACACTTTATTGTAGACCCACATAAAATAAACTTGTGTCCTCAGGCAAGTCACTTTACTCCAACTTACCTCTCTCCAAACCCTTAGCTAAGGTAAACTCATGTCAGACTGGTCTTCCAGAACGGCCTGGAACTACGCTATTCCAAAGATTAAAATTAACTTTGCCATGGGAAACCATTCAAAAAACTACACATGAAAAATCAATTGATCAGACTTTCAAAACACATCTGGAGTTCAGTCAGTGAAAAATTAGTACAAAAAGTTTGCCTTTCTGAAACAAAATTCTGTTTCGGACAACTTGGGTTGCTCAAGACATGTTTTGTTTGGCATGACCTTGGAACGCTTGTCTGAAAAGGGTGTAAAAGCAAAATCATTTTATACATAGACTTGCACAAGTCCTTGAAAAAAACAGCTTACACTGTCGTTCTAACCATGTCGCAGGAACCCTAGACTGGTGCAAGTCCTTGGAGACCTTGGCCCCAGACACCTTCGTCTGTCATCAGATGATGCGTCGTGTCTGGCCCGCCACGCAGCGTGACACCTGCTTCCTGTCCCACATACGCAAGCTGGATCTCAGCCACCAAACGCAAGGCGACGTCGGGTCCTGGATCGTCGTCAACTACTCCGTGGATCACCCGGACGCGGTGAGTTGGGGAAAGGAGTCTTTTAGTTTCAGAACTCTGGAGAAGTTTGCCAATACAATTATGTGGTTTTGAGAAGAACTCGAGCAACCTCTCAATTTTCGAAGATTTCTTACAGTCCTTTCATGTGGTGGATTCACAAACATCCCCAGGATGTGCTCTCCACCGTGCAAAAACCTGAAGTCTTACTAAATTTTGAGCACTCAGATGTTAACACTCAGATGTTATTTCACACAGTATGATAAAGAAAAACTGCATCAGTTTTCCCCCAAATATCTCTTAGGTGTGATCTGAATTGTAGACTAAATCTGGGACTAGAAAAAAATGCCATTACTGAATTGGTAGTAAATGCTCCTACATCCAGTAAAATGCTTACATCTGCCCAAAATATGTGCGCACCTCAAATTTAGCAGTGCATGGAATAGTACAACTTCAATTATGTCTTCTCGTTATGGTAATCAGAATTGTCTTTGTAGCATAAATGCACCGATTTGTTTTCTCCAGGTGAGTAAGTGTATCCGTGCCAAAAATTTGTGCAATATACTTCAAATTTAAGTGCCTCTGTAACATGCCCACTAGTGTGATACCACCTCAATGTGTCTTCCTCTTGTGGTCTTAAGATTAGTGTTCAAAATGTTCTGCATTGATATACCTTTCTTCCAGGAGAGTAAGCCTATCCGTCTCAGGATTTGTGCACACCTCAATTTGAAGCATGCCCGCTAGCATGGTGCCACCCCATTATTGTCAGATTTGTCTCTATAACGTGATGCATTTATTCCTGTTTCTCCAGGCGAGTAAGTGTATCCGTGCCAAGATCAACGTCTGCATGCTGTGCCAAACATTCCTGGACCCGCCCGACACCAAGCTAGAAAACGCCACCAGAGACAATCTCGTCTGCAAGATTTACTACGTGGCACATGGTGAGTACCTCTTTTTTTCTCCTTGAGTTTTTAAGGATGACCCTTGACCCTTGAAATGACCTTGCTTGACCTCTTGCAAGCTTGCCCTGTGTTAGGCCGGATCTGTATTGCTCGGCTACGGCTCACAATTAAACGTGCGACCATGGAAGCCACTGAAGACACTTCCCATAGCCACGTGTGTTATTCCTAGCCGTAGCCTAGAAATTGGGACGTAGCCTTAAATCTTGTGCAAGGTAAGATTGTGAAGCCATCCTCACGTAACCTATTGAGCAAAATAATGTTCAATCCATGTGTAGGACTGTGTAGACTGTTTTGCGGATTGTATTTGTTTTTCTTATGCACCATTGTCTGCACTAAACATTAAAACAGATCTGTCATGCAATAAGCCTCTGTACTGATGACGTACACTTTGTTTACATGTGTGCTTTCCTATGGTGGAACATGGGCTCCCACTGGCTCCATAGGAAAGTGCACATGTAAACAAAGTGTGACGTCATCAGTACAGAGGCTTATTGGTGACCTGGATTTAACCTACAAAAAAAGTGAACTTTTCCTCTTTTTTTTTAAATCTCACTTGGTCTCTGTTCATCACTGCACACTTTCTATTCTTGTCTGTTGCATTCATTCGTAGCTCTTAATTGTCTCTTGCAATTTTATTTTCCATTCTCGTTTGAAAACTTCCTAGCTTTTGCTGTTCCTTTCCGTTCTTGACCTATGTGCTCGTAAAATCAACTGATATAGCCTATGTAATGCCAATATTACAGCAGTGCGCAAGCTGTAATTTTTTTCCTTTCTGTATTTGCAATTTCGTCTTACCGTTAAATTTAGTAGCTGATTATTTTGAGGACATCCTCAGTATCTCAATATATAGGGTCCGAGAATGGCCAGCGTTGCATTGTCCTTATGACCTTTGACACAATGAGATATCCATGTTGTCTTGAGAACTTCTTGTTCTTAACATTTACTATTAAAGCCAATCAGACTACATCCAATGTAGCATCAAGGCCAGTAGCAACCAATAGAATGTCAGAAGCTTTGAGGGGGTTGCCAGTCCCCACACATCACTTGAGGCCAGGGTTCCAGTCTAGTAGCTTTTCTGCTTGTGTAGATGACAAGCGCCCTCTTGTGAGACATTTTTTTTTTTTATAGATGATCATTTCAATTGTTTGGATAGCCTTATTGCTTTACTTTATCCTCAAAGTAAATATTGCCATCAAAGCCGAAGTTGCTAAGAGCAGGTTTCCACATGAACAGTTGACATTTGTGATAGATGGGCACCTTTAAAGGGAAACGGGTGAGGGGGGTAGGGGGAGCCAACTAGTTTGGTTGGTCAGTGGTCTGCGAGAAAATGGCCCCCAACTGTGCAGAACTATTCAACTTTTTTTGGTTGATCAGTGGCCTGTGATAAAAAGGCTCCCCAGCTGTGCAGAACTAAAAATAGCTAAATCCGTGGACAAATTTTCCAAAACCTATAAGCGAAACCTGAATTATATCAAAGGGACCTACAATGACGCAATCTTCCTTCAAGTGAAACACTCAGTGGGGTGCTGTGGTCCAGTGGTTACGGTGTTAGACTCGTGTGCCGTGGTACACGGGTTCGAATCCTGGCCGTGGGAACATGGTGCTTGTGCTCTTGAGCAAAGCACTTTACCACTATTGCTTCGTCCTTCGGATGGGACGTAAAGCCGTAGGTCCTGTGTGTTGTGTAATTATGCACGTTAAAGAACCCAGTAACACTTGTCGCTAAGAGAAGGGGTTCGCCCCGGTGACCACAAATTCGTATCCTTGTGGAGACACACACACAATAGGGAACAAAACATTGTAAAGGTCTCCACAGGGCAATTTCTATAGATGAATAGGTCTCCACAAGGTTTTCACGAAATAGATACATGGGTTTTACTCAAAAACTAGGAATTTCCAAAGTGGGTTGATCTGTCGCAAATGGAAGAGTTTTAGAAAAGGGATATCAAGTCCAAATTTCAGCCAAGGAAACTAATTCTGGTTAAAATAAGAGCATTTTGAAACTTCACTTTCAAAATTGAACACTTTACTACACGAGAACAAAGAAATGTCTCCACAAGGATACAAATTTTAGAATGGGTGTTTCTGGCAGTGGCCGCAGCACCTTGTAAACCCTGGTGCCACACCTCCAGTTTAAATTCCCTAGATGGAATATTTCGGAGGACCACCAACCAAGTACCAAGTACTTGCAAAAGGATTTATGCACCAGCTGCACAATTTTCAACTTGAAATGTGGATGGTCAATATATTTCCAAACCTGGATCTTGCGTCATTATTTTAGTCAGTAATATTAAAGTTTCCAACACTATACATCCTTTCCTACTTGAAATAAACATGCCGCTTTGCAACACATGTCACGACAACGTAAAACCGCCTCATTGAATTGCCTCATTATGTATTCATGAATTCATTAAGCTGGCATTTAAACCAATGGGGGGGGGGGTGGGAGGAAGGCACACAGTTTTTCGGGCCGTTTTAATGAATATTTAGCAGGTCAAATGCCATCATCCATTCATAAATATTGAAACTAGAATCCCCGGGAGTCTGATCTTTTCTAACCATCTTTTGAACGGCCTAGAATTCCTGCTTCAGCAGGACAATGCACTGCCGCGTATTGCTTTGATTACACAGGAATATCTGGCTGACCCGACCCCACATTTCATTTGAGGAATGGGGGGGGGGGGGTCGGCAGTTGGGAGTTGGTAATGGAATGGCCATTGCAGCTCCAAGTCCCGACCTGAATCCACTGGAGAATTTGTGGAACGGGTTGGAAAGGCAACTCCATCGCCAAGTTCGGCCACGGAATCAAGCTGATTTGTTACAAATTCTTCAGTGGATTTGGTATGGCCTGGATCATCAGATCCTTGCCAATCTGTTGATTTCAATGAGCCAGCGGTGCCAAGCTGTAATAAATGCTGGGAGAGCTTTTACTTGGCATTAACTTTTCATCACTTTTGCGTTCTATGGGTGCCGCCATCTTGGATTTTGTGATGGCCCCCATTGCCTTTGTAAACGGGAAAAAACTGTGACGGACAAGCTTTAGCCTTTAACTGCCTAAACATTTTTTTAAATGTTTGCTAAACGTTTACAAAATTAAACTCAAAGTCACATTTTGATTTGATTATTCACTGCAGAACCGGAATTCACCGGATCTTCACATGAATCAATACAGGAGAATACTGTACATTAATTACATAGTGACATTGTATATTGTTCATGTACACCACGCAAACCGTCTAATCTTACCCGTACAGTTTCCAATTGGTTATTACATGAACCAAAAATTAAAGAAACACATGGCTGACATTGTTATTGACATTTACAGCAAAGTCGTATTCAGTGACATGCTATCTAAAAAAATTTAAAAATGAAAAAAAGGGGTTCATATATGTATGTCACAATGTTGAAATAAGTGCATATGTTGTAATTCCCCTCCCTTATCTAAAAAACTATTATCCTAAATTAGTATTTGCCATGTTAATCACCCTGGAGGTTTTCTCCGTAAAGCTAGGACCTAGCTCTATGTTTTGCACTGCGCTGCCAGTGTCTTTAACTGGTTAAGGGATTCTAATTACATGACTTGTGCTTGCTCGTATGTCGCACTCTTTTTTTCTTTTCTTTTTTTAATAAACTCTGCTGAAATCCTGGACTTGTGGTTTTGTTTTTCAGTAGAAATCTCTCGGGAAGCAACAACTGAACTTCCTCCAGTGTGTGGGTGTCGTGTGTGACATGTGGCAATTTCCTGATAAAACTTTTTCATTTCCTGGTTCAGGTTTCTATAGAGGTGGCTCGTAATTGCTACCGCATGGTTGTGGAAGTGTTAAAAATTAGAGGGAAAAAACAGAGAAATTGACACCGTACCATCAAGATCTTTGCACAAGCTGTTTTGTTTTTAATCATTCGTATCACCCATATTTATTTTGCGGTAAAAATGAAAACCTGAAAACATGTTCAAATAGGCCAGTGCTCGTATTTACCAGGCACCCAACCTGCATTCACCAGACACTAACGTCAGCATTTCCTGACCTGAAAAGGTTTGTTTTCCTCATCAGTAAATCCTGTCTGCAACGTCTATTGTCATTCAAATGAACTCATTCTAGCCTTGAGTAGTTGTCATGGAAAGGACGTTTGTGCCGTACTTGTCCATGAACCCCTTCCTGTACTGTTTATTCAGAGGTGTACTTCAAAACCAAAAAAAAGCGGACAAAAACTATTATGAAATCAAGGTTTTCTTTTCATAACATTGCAACCAACATGAGACACTGTGCTTTGTGTGGGGCGCCCTCTATTGTCAGACCTTACTTTTTTATTGCTTGTTCTCTTAATAATTGCATAATGTACATAAATGCCTTCTTTATGGGTACTACATGTTTTTGTTCATTCTTTAGACATTTTGTTTGTTTGTTTGTTTGTTTGTTTGTTTATTTGTTTTCCCCCCAATAATTAGTCAGTCTGAATATCAAACTGAGGGTTTGCCTTTTTTTCTGGTCAAAGTGGACAAAAAAGGGGAAGTTCATTCAAGGACTAATGGTTAACTAGTGGTTGGTTCTTGATGTACTGACGTTGAAGTGCGAAAGACTCTAGTCAACCTATTGTCCTGGCAACGACCGTGAGAAAATGGCTGTCGTACATCGGCTAAAGAATTTTTCAACACTCGATGTTTCTGTTTATTTACACAAATAATATTGATTGTGTATTTTAGGACACCTTACACAATCACCATTGTTATTTGTACCAGGGTGACAAAGGTGGCAGAATCGTAAACTAACATGAAAAACTGTGCAATGAAAATTTGATTTTGCACTCACAGTTTGCATTTTTTTCACCATTTTTGCTGATAGTTGGTCCCCTCTGCACTGTGCTATGAACATTGCTTTGATAACCAGCTAAAATGACGGCACGATCACTCGATCAGCCATGGTTTGTCCACCAACTAACATGCGTTTGATCAGAGTTAGTCTAACTATTGTTAACTATGGTCCTTGATCGAACTTGCCCATAATTTTGAATTTGTTGGAGAAAAGTTCTGACCTCTTTCTACGCAGGATTTGCTGGGGGGGGGGGGGGGGTTTGGGGGGGGTGCTGGGAGGGGAGGGGGTTGTTGATAACTTTCCACCTACGTCTTTAGTGTAAATTACTGTAAATTGCACACAACAAATTTGTAACGGAATCTTAAGGAAGTAAATATCCCAAGAGTGTGATGATGCCAGTAAACTGCTTATGAGAATTTCTCATGGGTAAAGAAAAACTTTTGGTTTTGGTTCAGCAGTTTTGATTGCTTGTTAGTTCCTGATTTTGCGTGTTAAGTTCACTGTACCAAGAAAGAGTTTATCCAAGTTGTTGACGTTCTTGAAGTTCAAGCATAGGGCATTGTCCATAATATGGATCCCCAAAATAGAATTCCCAAAGGAAAATTTGTTGGTATTTTAAATCCCCGAGCCAGTTAGCACCCCATGCTTTGCACAAATACGGTGACAATTGGGGAATGACTTCCCAATTTTGAAAGCTACTGCATTGTACATTCTCCCATTGTGACTGGGGGGGGGGGGGGGGGGAATACATACACGTAGGTCCCTTTTGGCGTCTAACACAATGCATTTATTTTCCAAGTACAGACCTGTTAAGAAGAATAAAGCCGCCAAAAAGTTTGTTATGCATCACCTGTCGTATTCGTGGTGGCATGTTCATGAACCCTCAACATTAGAAAAAGAAAATAAAGTTGTGTTTTGTATTGCTTTTCTTTCGCTTTTGGAGGCAAAATTGCAAGTCAAACTGTTTCACTTCGTCCTTGTTCTTGCACGCCCACCACTTTTTATTTCCTGCTACTGCTAAATTTTATGTTCACGGAGCTATGAAACTATGCATTGCAGGCTCTCGCAGTTTAACGCTTGTTCAACACTTGTCAAAACTTGTTCTTTAAGGTTATGTCCTGTGGCCTATTTAATATTACAATGACATTTTCAATGTGATAAGTTTTTTTGCCGTGTAATGGTTTCGTGACTGTGTTTATTTTGGTCGGTGATTGCCAACCCTGATAAGTCATTCAATACAAATAACCATTTTCATGATTGTATTTTTTTCTTTCCCACTTTTAGTGCCCTCTTCCTTTCTTTCGGAAGCGTACATCTGTTTTGTCTTACACAATCTGTTTTTAATTTGTGGTTCCTTTTTTACAGCATCATATCGTTACTCACTTGTAGTTTACTTTAAATTCCGACAAAAGACTATATGTCGAGCAGAAGCTATGTTTTAGGAACACTCTTCCAAACTTTGCACAATTTTTCTCTTAAAATTTTATTCTGAGAGCGTAAAATGTTTTATAAAGAGCAACCACTTACTCTCCAAAAACACTGCCATCCCTAACATTCCCTAGAAAATGCACTTTGTATTTCTTTTGGTGTGTGAAACTTTCATTAAAAAAAGGCAAGTATAAAATCAAGTAGGCCCAGTCTTGACATTTTTTAGAAAAAAAAAATACTAATGACACATCGCTTGTATTACATTCACAGCAAATCCTGGCGGTTGGGTTCCGAGTTCTGTCATTCGCGCCGTCTACAAACGAGAGTATCCGAAATTCCTCCGTCGGTTCTCAGGACACGTGGTCGACTCCTTTAAGAACAAACCCATCACGTACTAGTCCACCGTTGTCCAAAAGCCTAGTCCGAGAAATAAAAACCTTACTCCACTGAGCATGCGTTAAAAGTTACACGGCATTATGGGACAAAGCTGTGGACACATCCGCCATGTTTGTTAAGCTTCTTTTAAGACCGAGGTGAATATATAGCCGATGACCTCTGGCAAAAAAAAAAAAAATCAACCCTACTGGGCATGCTCACCAGTTGCATGGCATTATGGGAAATGACGGCTTGCCCTTCAAATCTTCGGACGTGCTTGCCAAAACCAGCGATGTTTGTCTAGCTCCCTAGACCACCGTGAAGACATCTTTGTGGAACTTGGAATATGACATCGTGGACTTGGATTATGACATGTAGGGTATGAAACTGGAAATAGTTAAGCACTTTTTAAAGGTCAGTTTTTAAATCTTGGCCTCAGCTTCAATCGACCAGCCCCACGTTTCAGGCCATCTAGGCTCTGGGTTTGAAATGAGTGAAACGTGACATTTAAAATAAGGGCTGAATGTTTTTTATGCTTATTTCAAGCATTTAACACTTTAAAAGAGAGACACGGTTGAAATGGCCAAAGCCCAAGTCACGGTTTCAGAAATGTCTTAAAGTGCACAATAAAAGTCAACAGAAGTGCAGTAAAATTGGCCAGTAAACTTACGGGCATTGTTAAATGAAAGGCAGCACTCTCAAAACAGAGAGAGCATTGAAGACGGTAGACAGGCATATGGTGACTGGCATTTTGATCCAATCCGGCATCGAACTTACAAAAATCATTCCCAGCAGAGAACAAAATTTTCTCACTTCAGCAAACCCACACAGGTCGGTATTATGCACAGGAACAATTCTGATGAAGCAAATAAATGAGGCGACTTCTGGACTGGTTCCCGATGCCTCCATTATCATTCTGATTCAAATATTTTTGGGCGGCGGGGACCAGTCTAGCCAATATTCTGTCTCATCACCCTTTAAAGCTGTATTGCAAAGTGATTGTAACCCACACTCACAGAAAGCAAGCTCAGTCTAGAACTATGTTTTATCCAACTAAGTTTTGGACACACGAGTGGTTGGTTAGTCTAGTCGACTGTTTGAAACCAGACTACAACAATCCGGTGACTTCACTGGTTGACAATAAGAGCAGGAGTTACAATGTTCATACTGCAGGGAGCCAGGACCACAGTTCAAGCAGAGACCTTCAAAATCCAAATATTAGGCCGGGTTCGAATTACCTGGTTACAGCTTGAAATTCACATGAGTCTATGTAAAGTGGCTGCAGCCGCTATCATAGACACGTGTGTAATTTCGCCAAGTTTTTCGGACACGGCTTCAGTATAAATGTAGTTTCACATTTAGATCAGGAAATTGTCAATTTTTTTCTGCTTCCAAGTAGAATGTAGGACACAAAAGATCACAATGGTTCATCGAGGATATGTGGCAGAAAAACAGATGGTAAATCCATCATAAAAGTGTGCTAATTAACAAGTGTGTACAGTGTATATTGTTGAAAAAGCATTCTGGATATTTTGTTGAACATTGTCTTATTCTATTTTTCCGCAAGGATTTGGGAAGTTTGTTTCATTGGGTAAATCTTAAGTGGGTGCTATTTTTTTTCCCAGTGTACTTAGTATGCGGAGGTAAAAAATACTTATAAATACACAGTAAGATTAAATGGTGAATGTCAAAGGCATTAATTTGAAAGTAGATTTGAGATAAAACTTGAAACTGATCTGATTTTTTTGGGTGAGAGTAACAGCAGATTATTCTGCTTTTACAGGATGGTTTGGTTTCACATAAAAGTCAGGTTAAACCCACCCAAAAGTAAAAGTTACAATTGCAGATACATTGTTTATTTGATTTATGCAATAGATTATAATTAAATGTTATTACCTGGTATAAGCCCAATTGGTAATGTTCCAGTGAATTAATCATTTGCCCTTTTCTAGCATTTGTGCGGAAATAATCAGTAGCTTGTTTGTTGACATTTGTTTCTTTTACCGAAAGTCATCTACCATACACCTAGCAATATAGTGAAAAGGGATCCCAATATCTTTGTTAAGGACACCTATCAAAGTGTTCCCGTATCTTGCCTAACTGTAGAGAAATGTGTGTTCCTATTGTTCAGACATATCGACTCCATGCATGAACAAGAGAGGGCGCTCTTTGGCCCTTTTCAAGAGCTCTAGTGCAGGGACACATCACACGCTATCGCGCAAAGTATGCACCATTAATTCTATTTCGAATCTGCACAAATCCATAGTATCTCTTCCTGAGCGTCAGTAATGCATTCAAGGAATTTCCCTTTTAGCCGTTTAGCGGGTACTTGTGCGCAGAGCCTACCGGTATTCTCATTCATTTAATGCCTTTCTTGCAGTCACACCAACTGTTGTTATGGCAGCTTTAAAAAAAAAACACATTAGGCCAAAAAAAAAAGTCTCCAGTTTCTGGTATGCACGCGCGTCGCCGTAGCCATGCGCGTCGGCAAAGTGAAAAGGTTTTTTTTCAATAAAAGATGATGTCTCAAAACCGCCAAACTCACTGGTTTAACTGGAATCCTGCTGCTGCACAATTTTAACGTGTTTTTAGATTGGGTTATGGTCGAGAATAAGCTTTTTGTGGCCTCTCTGGACTCCCATATATTTGCACTAAGTTTAGTCGGGCACCATTTGCAGTCATCAGCCGACATTTGAAGCAAAAAAATCAGGTAAAAAAAAAAAAAAAACCGCATCGCCGCACCACTTTTTGGGCAAGCTCCATACCAGAAACCGGAGACTTTTTTTTTTTGGCCTTATCTAATTAGTGTTGTTTTTCGGCTGGTTTTTTTTGTGCCAAAATTTCAGAGTTGCAGTAGGCAAACCTTTCTTAAATCAGAATTATTGGTTTTCTTGTTAATATTTGCAATATTTGTCAATAGTTTCTTTATATTTCAGACTGCAAAACAAATGAGAGAGAGGGAAAAGGTAGAGTATATCATTTGCAGCTATCCAAAAAGTAACTGACCAAATTATTGTTGAAAAGCTTACTTGGTTTAAAGATGGAGATGGCACTAAACTCCCTGTGAAATTATTTGGGCATGCCGTCATTTTGAACAAAACAATAAAAGAAGGTCATTTCTAAAGATGAGTCAAGTGACACATTCTTGGAAATTTCAGTTAGTAGATGGTTTGTAATAGGGCAAATCCGTGAATGGGTGCGCTCAAACATTGACACGACACATGCGCGGGCGTGGTTAATATTATTCGTTGGTTCAGTGTGTGACATCATGTAGCTGCAATCGGCTGAATGAGAACGCATTCCTAATGCTGATTTTGGGAGCAATTTAAAATATGACTCGCCAACTTTTGAATTAAAATCGAGATCCTAGATATTGTTTTCTCGGAATGTACAGCATTTACAGACCTAAAACTTCATCAGGTTAGTTGTTAAGCACCCGTCTTTAGATTTTGAGCACTGTGTTTGCTTTAAACAAAACAAAATGACAAATGATGTACTCTACCTTTAATGTGTGTTATTAGAATGAGATGTGTGAAAGATCTGTTTACCATCAAACATCACTCTATGGAGGTAATTCGTTTTCAGAATCAGTCTCAGATAAGGCTGGCTTCGGCCTCATCCAAATCTCTATTGTAGAGCCATTGAATAGTCTTTGTTTGGGCACATGTTGACAATAGGTATAGTCGTAGCTCTGAAAACTGTTTCAGAAACGGCCAAGGATTTTAGGTAAAGTGTGGTATGGAATAGCCATCTTGCAACCTGCACTTAGGTCTCTTTCTTGCAAAAACACAAGAAATCTACTTTATGTGAAAATAAAAAAAGCGTTTATGCGAACTTAAAATAAATATAAAATGCGCAAACAGTATTGATCAGAACTTTTATATTATAAAATGTAAGATTCCTACTTTATTCTCATAATATTGCCAGATGTTTAACTTGGCAGCTACTGGAGTCACAGTTTAAATGGTTCTTAATTTGTACCTTTTTTTCAGATTTTGGAATTAGAAAAGTAAGCCTTATCTACCCATATATGTCCAGAATTTAAAAAGTATAAACAAAAAAAATATTAAAATAAAATATATACTGTATATACACACAATCAGTGCGATTTGGTGCTAAAAATGTATGTGATGATAAAATAACATTCTTTGAAATTGTGGTAGGTATTAAAAGGCCAACTTTGTTGCAGCCATTTAGCATGAAAAACTTTTTAAGCCATAAAATGTAATCGTAGATTATAATATGCATGTGCAGATATGACATAATACAGTCTTATATGAAGTGTTATTGATCTGCTGGAAAGGGCGCCCTCTATTGGGCAAACATGGCCAGGGTGATGTAAATTGATCATCATTTATGCGCATCATTTATGCGCATTATTTATGCGCATTATAAATGTTGTAAGTTATAGTTATAGTCAAATACATATTTTTTTTGTTCATGTCTGATGCAGATGAAGAATTTTCCCTCAGAAAAAAAAAAAATAACTGTCTTAAAAATCTTAAAATTAAACTCACAAATGTCTCAGTGTTCTTCCATGTCTTTGTTTATCTTCCCCGGGCGAAATAAAAAAATCTGCAAGAATTTCTGACGTAAAAAGTGAAGTGTAATTCCGTGTGTTGGCCAAATTTGTCATCTGCATCATTCAGACATTTACATGCAATTTCTGCACCAGTTTAATGCAACATAATTTAAAATTTTGTGTAAATACTTGACTAAATGAGTGTCCACTGTGTAAGTAACTTGGTGAGCAACACAAGTTAATTAAGGTAACTTGGAGATGTGCGTTCCGACTTGGTACAAGTTTTGGGGTTTTTTTAAAGTGAATCTTTGGGATATTTAGTCAAAATTCAGGACAAGAGCATTCAGGGCAAAAAGCCCTGGAGACAATATTTGGAAATCAACATAAACAGAACTTTGGACAAATGGGTCCAATTTATGATTTTTCTTTCTCCACTTACTGTAAGCAAAACATTCACTACTCTAAGCAGGAAAATCTTGTTCGGTAAGCATATTTCATGGGTAGGCAAGGAATGTTGGCCTACCAGTATCTGCTTAACCAAGGAAAGTTGCACTTACAGGGTTAGTGTATAATTTATTTGCTAGTGTTGTAAGCACAAAATTGTCATAAACACAGAATTCCATGGTAAGCAAGGCCGAAATATTTGGGGCCCTTCTTCCTCATATTAATATTATCTGGCAAAGTTTACTTGTTTAACCCTTTAGCAATATGCTGCTTGCTCACTTTTATATCAAACCAGAATTTGTCAGTGTTTCAGGGCTTCTTAACTTGATGTTTTCTTTAGGTTTTTTTTTTCTTTACTCAAAATGTGTTCTTTATATTGAACAAAGTAAGTTACCAAGTTGAAAAACCATAACATTCTTTGTTACATTTGTTTACTCATGTACATCTCATGTGGAGACATGATGAGAAATTCAACATTCGTTATAATTGGATTCTCGGATATTCCTGTAAAAAGATGATAAAAGCGAAAATGTATGTAATAAAAAACTGTACAAATTTACAAAACAGATAGAATGTGGTTGGTGTGTGTAGTTTAATTCTTTATATCAGCCATTCCATGGTGACTCGCGTGACATTTGAACAAAATGTAAAGTTTTAATGCATTACTGTTGTTAACCTGGCATTTATTCAACTCAAATTAGCGTGTATTTGAGTCAGGGCATTGTGAATTTATGGTTTAGTCTTTATATGATTACTTTAAAATCGCTATTTTTTCATGTATCACAGTTTCTTTGACGTGACTCGCATGACAGGATAGAAAAAGGGATTTTTGACATCCCTTGATTCTAATAGCTTTTCCTATGGATCTACCAGTGTTCTAAAAATTATTCATACAGAACTTACAACTTAATACCCTCACCCAATACATGCATAAGTTGTATTGTGCCAAATATCCCTTGTTGTAAGAAATGGCCTGAAGAAAATGTGACTCGCATGACACAAATGCGTTTCTCGCGTGACACAGTAGCTTTTCACTTTCACATTATAAATGTAATTTTAGTATAACGAATCAAATCATAATATTATATTAATAAAAATGATTTACCTGTGAATACCTTATGAAAGAGTGTGAAAACTGCTATTTATCCCTTTACTTTGGCAAATGTTGGGGGGTGGAAATCTGGTTTAAACACAATATCCTTAACAATGACATAGAGAGAAAAAAATGTTTTGGAATTTTAGTTACGAAGTGATGTCATCAATCCACGGGTGATTATTTCAGGAAAACAGTTGTAATTCTTGGTCATGTAGAGTCACAGTTTCCTTAAATGGTAAGATCGAGCTGCAATTAATGATGCAGTTGTATCGGAATGTATACAGTACAGTCGAATCTCGTTTGTACAAACTCTGTTAATACAAAATTCTGGTTATAACAAATATAAAGCCTTAGTCCCGACTGTGCATTTATGTGCACAATGAATGGGACTGATGTTCCTCTTAGTACAAAATTCTGATATAACAAACAATTTGGCTAGGTCCGAACGAGTTGTATTAACGAGACTCGACTGTATATACATTTGTAAAAAACTGATTCAATTTCTTGTTACATAACTAATGCTTTTAAAGACTTAATTCGAATTCTATAATTTAATAGGGCCTATGGCATTGTTTCTTTGTATTACATGTAAATGAAACATTCCTGGCTTGTGACCAGGCGCGGATCCAGAGGTTTTTTGGGGGGGTCAACCCCCCCCCCCAGCTCTGTCAAAAAAGTGCCATGACACCCCCCCCCCCCCCCCCCCCCCCCCCCCCCCCCCCCCCCCCCCCCCCGCGTGACACCCCCAAAAACATTATACTGGTCTAATGTCCGCCTGTTCAAAATACGGTACACCATTCTGTAATGTGTTAATAATCGTCGAATTTGAACAGCGCCCCCGATTGAAATTGTAACCAGCCCCCCCCCCCCCCCCCCCCCCCCCCCCCCGCCCCCCCCCCCCCCCCCCCACCCCCAGTTTTTTATTTTACGGAAGCGAGTGTCCAGAGAAAAAAATGTGTGTACATTTTCAAATTTTTTGGCTGATGAAACCCCCCCCCCCCCTGCGAAAATTCCTGGATCCACCCCTGGTGACTCGCGTGACATACATCATGTGTGACTCGCGTGACATTCTTGAGATAGTTTTTTCTACAAGGAATGTAGAGCAAATAAGAATATTCATACTTTTATTGATAGACCACCACTATTTCATTTACAAATATCAAACACTAGCTGAATCCCTCTCTAGTTATTAAGTAATCTGAAAAAAAGTCCTTTTTTGTGACTCGTGTGACATATTTTTGAGGGTGTTTTCACGATGAAATAGTGGGAAAATACTGAAGACATTTCGAAAAATTCTCAATGTTTTATCAAATAGACTGGAATAGCTACCAAATGTATGCAGATAAAGCACAATCTTATGAATGAGCTTCAATTACTTCCTCAGTTTGTGATTTATACCCCTGACCCTCCGTTTCGCCCACAAAATTCATCCATGTTCAGGAGGCTGAAATTTTAATTCAAATGATTTATTTTAAAAAAATTTTTGAGATTTAGATGGTTTCAATATTCCTCTTATCAAATATAACTGACAAAAATGTATTCCTTTCACTTCAATTTTTGAGTTTGGTGATGACCCTTACATGGAATGGCTGATATGATTATTTGATTTTTGTTCAGAAAGAGTTGAATTTCTGTTGCAGTACACAGTTACTGTCAAATTTGTGTTTATGTTAGGCCCCCCCAAAAAATAGTCGGTCTCTGGTCAGACCGAAGTTCCGGAATTGATGCGGCGACGCGTTTTTTTTTTTTTTTTTTTTTTTTTTGGTGGCTTTTTTTTTTTCAAGCTTGTATTGTACAGACAAGGTGGGTACTATTTTGCTTTTTTGTGTCCTCATTATACATTGGTGTCCTCCATAATTTGCCTTGGTGCCCTTTATCATTTGCCTTGGTGCAATTTCCCCATTCCTTGGTGCTCCTTGGTACAAAAATTTGTGGAGGTGCGGCAATAGAGGGCGCTGTTGTAGCTTCCGTGTTAATTTGAAGAAGAAAAAAAGGTTGACGCGCATGATTAAAATCGACACGCGCGCTGACCAGAGACCGAGTATTTTTTTTTTTTGGCCTTATCAGTTCATGGTCACTTTCTAAAATTGGGGTCCACTAGGGGTGTGCATTTACGGGTAGTTCAGGAACTGGGTACCCGCTAAAAAAAAATTACGGGTACCCAGGTATTCGTAAAAGAAACTCGAGCCCAAAATTCAAATCTGGGAAGTTGCTGTTCAGATTGTTCATAAAGGTCCGCATGATAATACTACCACATCGGTGCGGCAATACAGCTAGATAGGGTGTATGCAGTGAGCTCTTTAGCTATGTGGTGAAAACTGCAACTCTCGCAAGCATCATAAAACGTGAAATTGGTTTGGGTTTTCCATGTATCGTGTTTTTCAATGTGAAATTTTCCCACTGATATTCGAAACCTTTCTTTTTCATTGACTGAGAAGTTACTAAGTAATTTGCAAAGTTGGTTATGGGTACTCGATTCCATAATCTGGAACCAGTTCCTGACATTAACGGTCGGGTACTCGGTTACCCGGCTCTGATGCCCAACCCTTGGGTCCACTTGGTTTTCGTGCCCCTGTTTTCCTACATCTGACATCTATGATGTTAGAATTCTGATACAATCTTTAATGCAGTCGTCCTCGAAGAGTGATTATGAATAGCAAACTACCAACCCAACAAATAAAAACCTGTTTGAAGTCATTCTTTATAATGATACTTGAATGGCAAATTATAAAGTGCCGAGATAACAGGGGCAGGAAATATGTCATACTTTGGACCCTTAATGTATAGTATGACCCACATTCAAACACACATTCAAAACTTATTAAATATAAGAACGACCATTAAAAACTTGAGAACAATCAAAACTCATAGGGAATAAAACGCAACTGAAAAATAACATGCCGGAACAATGGTCAAAAACATCGCATCAAGCAACATTTGACTTGTCCTACATTCTGCGTGTATTCCATAATCACCAACTGTTGCTGACCCCGCCCCTCTGAACACATACGGTACTTTCATAAACATTTTGTAATGAATGTCAAATGACATCTTTACCTTCAGTGTCACATTGCCGTAGGAAATCGTTATCACTGATACCGGAATGGCCCTGACACTTGTCACTTGCAACCCTGGGCAGCGATAGCCTGGTCAACGTCACCACAGGGTTCAACCTGTGTCATTTTACGAGGGTTTGGCTTTATAAAGAGACCACCTCCGTGTAATAAAGCGTTTACAGAGACGAGGAAAATTGTGTATAGCTATCCCTAACAGTCCTGAATCCTCCAATTTTTATATGATTTTGCACACCCCCTAGGGAGTTAGGCTTAATACTATGAGAATCATGGTGGTACAGTCGAACCAGGTTTAATTCCCGTGGCTTTTAAAAGACCATGGAAGAGTCTTGGCATTTTATTTTTAATTTCCAGGATTGGAAACGTCATGGAAATTTGTAAAGATGACAACAGTCATTGAATTTTATTTTTAATGTTAAACATTGTATATTCACAGTTTGGCATCGGAAGTCTGTTATTTATACTTGACAAAATGCGTCAAATTTTGCCGATGAGAGAAATTTGATATCGAAGGACATTATTGTAAGTTTTGTTTCTGTTTCTGTTCAAGCATTTTTCACAGTACTAGTGTTTCAGTTTCAATATGCATTTTGATGAACTCGGTCGTGGATTTTCATAATTTGGTCATGGGAAGAGTCATGGAATTTTATTGTTCTAAAGGTGCAAGGAACCCTGTCCAACTTTCCCTGCCTTCTGCCACTGTGACCTGGGTTCGATTCCCACCTTGGCCGACATGTGGATGGATTTGTTTTCAAGTCTAGAAATAAACAGTTGAACTTGACTCGTTAGGTATGCTTTCTTTAACAAATCTTCGGCACTGGCTTAAGAACAGTAAATAATTGAAAAGCCAGAGCTGCTATTGGGCCCTTGTTTTACTTCAGGAACTGAAAATCCAATTAGGCCTATATTCAGCCAAAGTTCAGTATACATTAAAACACTCCAAAATGACTCTGGATCCACTGATTGAGCCAAAGTTTGAGTCATTGCCGAAGTTTGGTAAACGCCAGGGAATTAAATAAAAAGGGTGTGTCATTTTTCTACCAACAGACCAGGCTAGTCTGGTTCCGTGGTAATCAAAACCTGGGAGCAGGTTACAGGATGTTGATAAGACCGTACGGATATCAAACGGGAAGTCACTTCTTCAGGGAACAGGAAAATTCAAGAACATTTCCTTGTAGCGATAACCGTTACAAAACATGTAATATGCACTAAGGTGCTTTGAACAGATTTTATAACTTGCATTATTACAAGTTCTGATTGTTTCGTAATTTTTTTTAATTCCTCAGTGATAATTATTACTTTTTGTTAATATACAATATTCTATGCATCGGGAAGACAATAATCACAAGAAATTCTTACTTTTGCTGGGACTTTTTTCTTTTTTTTTTGGTTGCCCATGAAATTATCCACATTTTTAGTATATGGTTTGAAAACATACGTGTTATGTTTTGAACACTTCAGTTTGGAATTTTGGCTAAATTTTCATTGCAAAAACAAATATGTATTTTCTCCTTCACATTCTTTTTCATGATACATTCATGTACCACATGTGGAGTAACAGTGGACATCCAGTTTGGTAGTGTATTTAATAACCTATTTTTTGGTCAAATTTATGCAACAACTGCACCGTAAATAGTTTTAGTTGAACCTCCTAAATATCATTGGAGTGCATGTTTTACTTTATTTTGTCACAAATGAGAACACTATGAAAATTGCCACTTTTGGAGAAAAAAATGCCAAATTAATGCTATAAGAATTTGTTACATGTCTTCCACAGAAAGGTTGCTTACCTATGTTCCCCAATACCTATGTTCCCTAACACCGGCCCCTAAGGGTTTTAGGGAGCATATGTACTGGGGAACATAGGTAGGCATTGCGGAGCGGTAGACCCCCCCCCCCCCCCCCCACAGAAATTTTCAAGTATTCTTTTTGCTATAGTCCACATGGGGATAGCTCCCCTTATTTTGAACAATCCTGCTTTCGAACAAAAACTCCAAGCATTTTTCCTCATTTTTCCTCAGTCCTACACTTCATTTTGTGGTAATGACAATTTGTTGGATTGGAATTGATGTGACCACTAGAGGGCAGCATTGATGTTGACCACAAACATCCCCAGATGATTATTTCAGCTCCAGCTCTGTCCTCTATGTGTTTGTTCACATCCCTTTGAAAAGCCATTACCACACCCTTGTTGTCTGACACACACAAAACTAATGCAATGTCATTCTTACAGGAAGTCGGTTAAACTGAAATTCTATCTGTGCGAGTATATCGGACTTTATAGTTCTACTTTCATATTGATTCAGGGACCTTGCCTTAGCACAGAATAAATACCGTGACGGGCCTAGGGCAGCCAACTACATGTAGTTTGTGCACACTTGTTGTATTCAGTGTCCTGTATACTACACTTCCTATAAGTGTGACATTGCGATGTTAAACAAATTCTTCAAAATGGGCAAACTGGACTAAGAAAAAAAATTCTTTCAAATCGGATCAGGTTGGCTTAGCAGTACTTTCTGCGCCTTCCACTGCTGTGACCCAGGTTCGAATCTCGCCTAAGCCTAATTGTGGATTGGGTTTTCAGTCCCTGCCAGATGCTGTGGGTTTTCCCTGGAAATAAATTTGAGGTTTATTCCTCCTACCTCTTAAAATTGTAATTTCCTTCCTCGTGTTTTGCGGAAGGAGCCCACTGTTAATAAGTTGTAAGACTTTCGTGGGCTACATCCCCAAAAAATGCCAATAAGAATAAATGAATAAATGTATCCTCATTGAAGGTTTACTTAGATATTTATTTACAAGACTTGTCACAACTACAAACATATGTATGTATGTTACTCTGATTACATTGGAGAAGGAACAACACCCTTAAAAATACAATACACTAAAAGTAAATGATACAGCACAGTTTATTTTTCTTCAAGGGTGTAGACTTGTGATAAGGGAAATATACAAGCGAAAACAGGAAGCGTTGTAAGGAAATGGTGGTTTTAAGTTATAAAGAGATAAGGAAAGTTTTTTGACTGATCCAACTTCAAATTATGAGAAATGCTGGTTCAAACTAATGCTTGAGAGATGCTGTTGATGGCAACGTGAACCCCACTTCACCCATAATGCATCTATGGAGAAAAAAAGTTGCATCTGTTCAAAATTGAAACTCGACTTGATATTTTGAAATCAACAAGGCACACCGAAGTAGTGCTTAAACAATGTGTGTAAGCGGATATATGGTGGGTTCAAGTCCTGTATGTGAATTTTTTTTTTTCACAGAGACACGGAGCACTTTTCATGCATGTGCATGCCATTGCGGCAGTGGAATGGCAAACTCTTGCATCAAAATTTGTTCAAATGAGTACCAGAATCAAAAAGCGGCGAGCTTCAAATTTTACATCCATTTTCCATGGCAAAGTCTCACAGTTTACTCACAAAAGGAGCACTGGAATTATGAAGAATTTGCAAATACTAATCCCACCTACGGCGGTTTTATTCTGTACTTTACACGTACCCTGGGGAAAAAAACAAACCAGGAAAAAATATAGCTAGCTTCATTGTGTTATTGATCTCGGCAGCGCTTAGCATAACCCCAAAAACCTGAAAGGCCGCAACTGAAAATCATTCTCCAAATATGGTGCGCAAATCATGCAGCCAACAACCTTTGAATTCAATTCTTGGTTTCACAGTCAGCAGTGTGTTAGATTAGTCATAAACACAATTCAATGAAACTCATTCAGAGTGTTTGGATGTTTTGAATACCCATATTTTGTTGGGGTCCCGAATCGGTCAGTTTACCGATTCAAAACTTCAATCATTCAATGCGCTGTTTATCTCAAATTCGATTTGCATCTGGCTGAACAGGCCCATAGGTGGACTGTCGATTCTTTACCCGATCTGTTGTCTGGTGAAATATTTTGTAGAATATTTGGTGGTAAAGCAGGAAGTGTGTCTGGTTCATCCGGTATTTTTTCTTCTAGTGTGCTAGAATATGTCGATCTGTACCAGGCCTCGACCTCGACCATGATCAGGCCTCGAAAAAAGGGACAGGCCACTTTGGCCTTAGTGTTATCAAAATTCCACAGGGCACCGAGGCCAATTTAGCCAAAGGGCCACTTGCCGAGTATAGTTTTTGCATAGTGCATATATGCCTACATCCAATATGGTGGGGGCATAGCATGTGCAGTGGGGGTCAATTTGTAGAGTCAATTCGCGGACAGGATAAATTATGGCGGATTATTAAATAAAAAAAGCAAAACTTTGTATTGTTTTAAGTTGTTTTACATTCTTTAAGAAAGGCCTCAGTTATAATTTTTGAACTTACGATGAGTGGCTCATTCCCTACATACCTCCAACCAAATTATTTTAAAAAAAGAAAGACTAAACCTGATGCAAAACATAGAGTTGACTATAAATGTACTGAAAACCAATCGTGGCAATGGTGCAGAAGGATGTTTTACTGAAATGGGTATCGCTGTACAGTGTTTTTTTTTTTATTGTTACAACTTTTTGAAATGGTTTTGGGGTTGTGTTTTTTTAGTAAGCTTGTTCCTTATTTGAAAAAAGACAGAGAGTACTCAGTAGTATGTCTTCATATCAAGAATCCACCACTCAAATCAATTATTTAAACAGCTTTGAATTACCTTTGAAAGTTAAATGCAAAGAAATTATTCAGTTTTGTAAACTATTTTCCAGAGTTTTGGCCTGTTTGTTCCTGTGAACTCATCCATATGATGACAGCACATTGACCTTTAAAAGGTCCACACACTAAAAGCGAAATTGTTATGGTCACCAAATCCGATACTAAAAGTTCCATTCAACAGTGACAGTTAGTCACCAATACTTTCAATGAAATTTTGACTTATCATTCACAATAAATTCGAGACTCTTTTACAAAATGAAAGTAAAACTCTTTTCAAATTGCGGTAGACAAAAAAAGGGAATATTTATAACCATTGTTTGGAAGTACAAGTGATATATTTTTAAAACCGCAGGTTGGCAAAGTATGCAAGCCTGCTTACTGTATAAACATAAAAATGATAAAAGTTATGATTTTAGACTGTAACTTTGTAAGGCCTAAGAACGGTTACACACCTATGTTCCGACACACCTATGTTCCGACACACCTATGTTCCGACACACCTATGTTCCGACACACCTATGTTCCGACACACCTATGTTCCGACACCCCTATGTTCCGACACCCCTATGTTCCGACACCCCTATTTTCCGACACACCTATGTTCCGACACACCTATGTTCCGACACACCTATGTTCCGACACACCTATGTTCCGACACACCTGGGTGTGTATGTTCCGACACACCTATGTTCCGACACACCTATGTTCCGACACACCTATGTTCCGACACACCTATGTTCTGACACCCCTATGTTCCGACACCCCTATGTTCCGATACTCCTATGTTCTGACACCCCTGTGTTCTGACTGCTCATAATCCTTACCCCAACCCTTACCCTAAACAGGCTAACACAATCTTATGTGCAGGTGTCGAAACATTGGGGTGTCGGAACATAGGGATGTCGCCCCTAAGAATCCTTTTTGTATACATTATTATTTAAATATAAATATCTTCCAAAAAAAGCAAAATCCACCTAAGAAAATGAGGAGAGACTACAATTTGTTGTATCAGTTTGAAAATTAAGCAAACAAAAATCTGTGCTGCGTCGCTGTATGATATTCTGTAGATAGAAGTGCCTGATTTACTAGACAACAAGAAAATAACCAAGAAACCTGCAACCAAACACCAAACAGAAACTAACAAAAACAAAAGTCAGACCCAACTCTTATTAACTGTGGTAGTTAGTTAGATGAAGAACAATAAACAAGTACATTTCTTCTTTTTCTTTCAACAGCAATGCCTTAAGTTCCCTTTCTTTCAGATCATCAGGAAACTGTTCAATGTACCTTGCAGTTTCATCCTTTTTCCGTGCCCGCCTAAGTTAAACCACAATCATATATCCGTCCAGGAAATGTATAACCAAGTTCAGTTGAAGCCTTCTGTTTCACCTTGTACAAGTCATGGTCAAGGTTTTTTTCCTCTCCATTTTGAAGGGAATAATATTTTAACAAATGCAGGGACCAATTTTGTTGTGTTGCTAACACTTACATTTCTGCTAAAACAACCCATTTTAAGCAGTAAATGTTTTGAGGAAAAAGATAATATTTAGAGACAAAATTTGCTTAGAAGTGTGAAGCAACAACAAAATATTCCAGCTGAAAGTATCCAGGCCCAGATATCTGCTTTACTGAGGTTAGCAGAATTTTTCAGCTATAGAGTAAAGTCTGTCACGAGCCAATACATGGCCAGGCTGGTGTTAACCTCCGGTTTCCTTGGCATGAAACTGCTGACAATGTTTGTACTCCCCCTGGATGGGATGCCAGTCCATCGCAGGTCAATCCCCAGCTAATGCCGGTACCCATTTATAGTCCTGGGTGGAGAGAGGCAAGTGGGAGTGAAGTAGCTTGCCCAAAGACACAACATACGGCCAGCAGGTGGATTCGAACCCCTGACCCACTGATCATGATTCACAAACCTTAGCCAATAGACCACACTCCTCAACAATTTTTCTGCTATAATCAGTGCAAATTTTCCAAAGTAAGCAGCTCTTTGCCATTTGCCCAAGTTCAAAATACTCACCATCACCAAATTACATTTCTATTTAATAATTAACTTGCACTTATGTTACGTTTAATTTCATATTCTTGTCTGGTATTTAGAGAAGAATTTTGTCATCCACATGTGTGCGCAGTGTCTGTTGTTACTACTTTGCTTTCTAAATAACCAAAAAGGTTTTAATATTTCCATTAAGTTTGAAGGCATTTTTTTGGTTTTTATGTTTACTGTTATTTCTTGTCTTAACACCTTGTCAAAGCTCAGTCGATGGATAAATGACTTGTCAAATTCACCAGACTTTAATTCGGTCTACATCACAGACACTTGAAATTCCAAAGTTTGCCAAAATCCGGCACTACCCTATCCTACAAGGAAGTAAAAATCCCTGCTATGGTGCATTGCATGACTGTGGATAAACAAATACCCTGACGACCCACGCAAACCTTAAGTGGCTGTTGCACTTTGTCTATTAATTCTGGAAGGAAAAAAAGTTCCCCCTTTTTTCTTTTTTTTTTCTTTTTGCCCTGGCCGTTAGTTGGGAATCAACAAGGAAATAGTTCCACCTGTATTTGAGAGTCTTGTGAAATGCATACAATCAGAACTCAAGTGACTGACTGCTTGCATGGCTGTTGTGATGCATGCAATGACTTTTTTGGTCTTGGAAACTTTGCATTGTGATGGTGAACAATGATTCGGGCCTAGTTTCGCTTTAACTTTATTGATCCAATAGTCCAAGGCTTTGGTGCATGTGCCAGGGGGGAATCCCCGGTTCCCTACCTAAAATCTGAAAAGCAAAAGAAATGATTATGTGGTGTCTTTTATGTTTTCAGTCGTTGGATTTCTAATAATGGAATTGAAATGGTTTTTGTCCCCCTTAGGTTTAGGGATTACATGTTTGAAAAAAAGTTCAAACCCCTGTGGGCAAATATAAGGAAGTGAAGTTCCACTGATAAAATGGGGCAAGTTTGAACTCTTTCGTAAACATGGTGAATTTGTCATTTCACACGTTAAGAGGCTTGAACATTCAAGTATGTCCGATTTCTTGAGAACGGTTTCTCAAGACAACTGCATTTTTTCTTTAATTAGATACAGAGGCACATCCAGTTGTGAAAACTGATCACCAAATTCTGTGGGAAAAAAATTTGATTGGTATAATGTTATAATATTATTGAATTCAACCTAAAAAAAAAATTCTTTTTTTTTTAATTCTTTTCACAATCTGTCATGATAATTCAAAAATGAGTGATTGCTTTATTTACTTCTTGTTAATAAAAAAGACAGGAAATGTTTGCCAAATTATTCAGCCTGAAAAAGTCAACAGTGATGATCAATCAAATTCATCATGTGATTTGATTTTGCACATTTGCAAAGTTTGCATATTCATTCTGCTTGGCCAATAGCCAACATTGGCAGAGCAGCCTAACTTTTCATGATGGTCTCGTGGTTCTTCACTTTTAAGTTTTAAGTTGTTTACTCTGCAGCCTAAAGTTTTAAATAGTTTCTTTAAACTAATCTGCTGCCCTCTGTTGGTGTTCTTAGAGCCAGTATCAAAGCAGAACTGCAGAATGTACACTCTTAACATAAACAATTTTTGTTCAGCCATGTTGTTTCAAATTGTAAATTTGAGAATAATCCTATTCTTTGATTTACTTGTTGTGGCTATTGTTTTGGAAATGTTTTTTATTTAAAACAAAAAGTTACGGTTACATTTGGAACAAAAGGTCACAACTTTTGCTCTCAAAGAAACTTTGTAATGAAAAGTCTCTTATGCATCCAGTTAACATGTACATGTGCATGTACATGGCTTTTTTATCATAAATAAAGATTTTGGCCCCAGTGCTTCAAAGTAAAGCGTAAAAACAAAAATCAACATTTTTTGTTGTTGAAATTCTGCTTAGGGGTCATCAGTATGAATAGAGTCGGTGGTGAATCGTGCTGACCGTGTACTCCAATCAGTTCAGGTTGAGTATACCATTGGTATAATGAGGGTTTGTAATTCAAGGATTCCTGAGGGTTTTGGATTGATTAAAGGGAAAATACAACATTTGCAAACATCAAAAAATAAAACTACCAAATCATTTTGAAATACTTTGCTGGACTGTTAGTGAATGACAGTGTAAAGCATCCTGTAAAACCATGGCACCTGGTATACTGTCATTTTCAAGAAAAGTGGTATTTTTGTATCAATTTCCAACGCTGATCGGCCGATCAGCGTTGGAAACAACTGGCTTTTTTTTCAAATACTGGCCCCAATTGACCATCGCACTTGTTTGCAATCGATTACAAACCTATGAACGGGTACGAGCCAGCTAGACTGGTTCCCTGACCTTACAATTCCCCAATGTATGTAAACTGCTCTGTTTCTTCGTATATGGAGTCAGGGAACCAGACTACAGGAAAATGATCGTTTTTCTTGGTTTTTATAGCATTTTCGAACCCAAAACCTCAAAAAAGTCAGTGTAACTATATTTGCTATATATTTCCTATCCCCCAATTCCATCCATTTCTGAAAATTACAGCAAAAGCAAATGATGTATATTCCCTTTAAACTATTTGGGGGATGCTTTCAGCTTTCGTATAATGTGTCCTCGAAGGTGTTAAGTAAGGTTAATCTCTATCATAACGCCAGTTCTGCATTCCCTCCATTGGCTGCCAGTACAGTTTCAAATAGTTTTCAAATTACTTTTACTTGTTTTTCATTGCTTACATGGTTCTGCCCCTGGATATAATTCTGATTTGCTCATTTCTTACAACCCTGCTAGGTACCTCAGGTCTGCAAATTCGTCCCTGCTTTTTGTGCCTAAAACTATTAAATCTTGGGGGGACCGTTCATTTTCTCATGCTGGACCTCTGTTATGGAACAAACTTCCTCAAAATATTCGTGATAGTGCTACTTCCCATGAGTTTAAATGTGCTCTGAAGACCCACCTATTCCAAGCAGCATTTCATTAATCATCCAGTTTGATTTCACTCTCATGTGTACTGTTTCATATTCATGTATTTTCATTTGTGCATACTTTTGTTCCCTGCTGTTTTTGCTGTTCATGTTTATTTGTTTGTTTCTCTGCGCAGCCTTAAGCATCTAATCTAGGTGGATTTGGCGCATTATAAATGCTCTGTATTATATAATCGTTTCAGTTCCCTTAGAACTAAATATTTTCTAAGGGGTAGTTATTACCACATTGTGTTACCGCAAACCGAAACGATACCGATTCTCCACCATGCAAAGCCTCAAATCTTATATAAGGTAAATCTATGCGGACTGGATTTGTGAAAGAAACTGACAATATGCTGTTTCACGAAATGTCAACAGGATCACTTTTCCGAAACATCGGCTCAGATTCTTTTACCAAACTCACCCTCAAAGTTTTGTATTTTAAAGAAGCATTATTCAAAAGTTGTACATGCAACTATTATTTAAAACACTTGCCAAAAAAAAAGGATGAATCCTTTTTAAATTACCGGTAATTGTGTGTTAGAGAGTGGTTGCAAACGTATTTATTATTTATTTATTTAGTGGGTCAAGTGGATTTGTTCACACTGCCATTTCATACCATTTTTGCATCATTACTAAAAAAAAAAATGTTGTATACACTGACATACAAACAAAAGTTTGGAGTTCCATTTTATGTATTTGTAAACTAAATACCTTTTCTTTTTAAGATATGAAAAATAAAGAGTGACTTGATTTAAGTATTCTTAAAAAAAAAAACAGTTGAGGACATATATGTTTGACAACTTCTTTTTACACCCAAAATATGAGATCATCCTTTAAAAAAAACTTAACAAATTAAAAATGTATGCACTGCAAGGCAACATGCAAGAAAAAGTGGGTTGGATTTTATGTTTTGTTTCTTTGTTCACATTTTCAGTTTGCACCAAAAAAACTCGCAGAAGATAATAGAGTGAGGCCAAATAAGCATAGGGATTATTGAGAAATGCACCAGGACTTTCCTGGGTTCTTTTGGGGTGCTGTACATAGCAGTTGTTGTATCTTTATTCCTTGAACAACTTGGGAGTGACACAACCTTTGAAGCATCCATAGAACTGCTTTACATATGCAAACACCATGCAGCCCTGAATTTCCTCTGTAACTAAAGACGTAAGAGGACTATTCATGCATAGTTTACATGGTGTCATCTGAAGATGTCTCCATATGTATCCTCAAAATCAATGGGGCAGAGAGTTTGTGTGGGCGTTGGAATTAGCTTGGCCTTTGTCATCGTTGAATCAACTAGAAAGAGTCTGCTTGGTTTTGGTAACTATAGTGCGAGGTGCGTATATGGTAACACCATTGTCATCCTTTTTTTGGGGGGGGGGGTAGTTGGGGGAGTGGCTTTTACATGTACATACATATACAACCAAGCCTAAAAGATATCATTTTCTTTTTATCAGAAAGTTTGTTTGTGTTTCTTGTTTGTTTTTCAAAAGCTTGGCTTCTGTTGCCTGAGGCAACCCCCTTCAGGCATGCAACTTTTCCTCGGATCAGCTGATTTCCTCTTTTTTTTTACTTCCCATGTGTGCCATTGAAAATAGAAAAACACTGTACAAAGTCTGGGGAAAATTTGAATTTCCTCTTTTTTGTGTGATTTCCTAGTTGCATGCCTGCCCCTTTGGTTAACGTTAAGATTTTGTTGGATGAAGAGATCCATTTGTAGGTTCAAACATGTTTATCTGTTGGGAGTAGATTTCTAAGAAACACCAGAGGAGGAGTAGACGGAAGTCCTTAAATTCATATTTTTTAATACAATTTGTACTTTCAGGAAATACCCACAAATTATGCAATTATAATCATGCAAACTATAATCAGCATGTTAGAAACTTGATTCTCCATTTTCACTTGAAGCGGACTGCTGAAAATTGTGGAGGATCACGGTGATGTAACGGAATGCATCCCAACACTAAATTGACTAATAAAACAACTGATGATGGCACTGAATGTGTTCATTAGAGAATTGTTGACCAAGTCTTAAAATGCATAGACCAGTTGAAATTCACTTTGCTATTATCAAAAGTCGGCATGTAAAGTTATTGACAGAAGACGCTTTCTTGACTGTCATTGCTATAGATATATGTGGTCACAGGCACAAGTACCCCCCTCAATGCAGTGGCACACCCAGGAATTGGCTTGGGGGGCAATTTTTATTTTCAAAATTTGTAGAAGTTTAAATTTTTTCGAAACAATGTTGCCCAAAATTTGGCCGCAGAAAAAAAAATTGGGGGGGGGGTTGGACTATTTTGACGTTGGTGGCGCCACTTACACCCCTACTCGAAAATAGGCCACATTCATATCACCAAGGTCAAATCGTGGGACTTTAAAAAAATTACCAAAAAAAAAAAAAAAAAAACCTCTTTGGGGGGCCTTTCTCAAGCCACAAAGATAAAACTCAGAAACAAAACAAAAATTGCCTGCGCAACTAGAATAGTCATGATTTGTTTGTGTTGCTCCCCTGGAAACAAGTTCCTTTTTTCCCCATTGTATCTGTTTGTTACCCTTGTTTGTATGTGTAGGCCTTGTAATTTCTATTGTCAACTCTCTTCAAAAGATTTTAGCCGAAAAAACCCTGAACTTTGGCAAATAATACACCATTGTACCATCCCTTCCCCCTCCTCCATAAAAAAATTCAATACCTTTAAAAAAAATGGTTATAAAGGGAGAGTTGGGGGAGACCACTGGGAGGGACTTATGAACGTATTGCCGATGGCGCCTAATGCTCCTGTAAAAGCGCAACAGGTTTGTGCACATTAAGAAACAATTATGGGTACTTAAATTTACACCATATGCGCATGAACCAGTGGGCATACAGAGTCTGTCTCTCGCAGTGGAGTGCTCATGAATGGTCGTGACCAACGCCATCTTCCTCTAGACTTCAAGCAAGTTGGCTTTAAAGAGGTTGTGGAATGCTCGAAGACATTTCCGTCATTTTTCGGGTATATGTAGCCTAAGGTGTGATGAAATAAAAACGACTATTGTGTCTGTCATGAAATGAGTACAAAAGGTACTTTTGAGAGCTGTTTTTCAGGTCCTGTTTCGACCCGAATGTGCAATTTGTGTAAAAGTCGTCGTTGGGGGCAGCAAACAAAACATAGTAAATCGATGCAGCGTAGTATAAACGAGTCCTGTTTATTACGTCACTATTTTTCTCATTTTACGAAGAACCCGACAACTGTTGATTTCAATTATGCGCTCGCCGACCAACAAATTACTCGATGAATTTCAGTTTTATAAACATATAAATGCACATTACAAAAGAATGGGACTTTGTCATTATATGGGTCTACTCTACAATAAAAAAAAATATAAAAAAACAAAACGACTTTCAGCATTCCACAACCTCTTTAACTACACTGTATGTGTACACATCTACAAATGTGCCTATTTTGCAACGAGCTTCACTGTTCCCAACACTAAAAAAAGTTACCCCAAGGAGTGTGCACGTTTGTTAAGCAGATCTTTTCAATAGGATTCACTTTTAGTCATTTTGATGTTCACAATGGCTACATAGACCACTGTAATGTACTTAGATGAACGCGTGATCGTGATTGTACAGCTTACATAAATAAGCCAGTTGCGAGTGACCTATACCCTTTTGGAGGTTATATTTGAAAAACATCTGGTACACTGACTTGCTCAAACTGCTTGGCACATTTTAACTTTGAATTATCCAGACCAAGGACATTGTTGCATACATCACAATGATTCGGGGCAAGCTCTTGCAAAGTTATGTAAGAGACGCTCAGCACCAATACATTGTTCACAATGGGCGAGAATGACACAAAAACACCAGACCATGCCGGAGCTGGGGGTTGCTAGCATAAGGCTTGCCCCAGAATCACGTGATATAGTAACAGTCTCTTTGGTCGGGAGAATTCAATGTTAAAATGTGCATAGCATTTGAGCAAGTCAGCGTACCAGTTTTTTTTTAAATTCAACTCGCAAATGGCTCATTCTTACAATGGGGGTGGGGAAAAGAAAGATGCACAATTTAGAGGATTGGGAATTTGAAGAGAAGGAAGGGGTAGATTATAGATGGAAAATTAAGCCAAAGGAAAGCATTGCCAAACACCTTTATCTCAGGATTTAGCTAACTAGATTATCAATTTTTGCAGTGTTGGAGTTTTAGAAGTTCATGACCCATTATTTTCTCAATCCACAAAGATTCCTCTCAGAAACCAAAAATTGCCTGCCCAACTAGAATATTCATGATTTGTTTGTGTTGCTCCCCTGGAAACAAGTTCCTTTTTCCCACATTGTATCTATTTGTTACCCTTGTTTGTATCTTTGGCATAGTAACTTCCGTTGTCAACTCTCTTCAAATGATTTTAGCCGAAAAAAACCTCTGAACTTTGGAAAATCATTTACCATTGTATCATCCCTCCCCCTCCAAAAAAAAATTCAATACCTCAATACTGGGAAAGGTTTCTGTGCCAAAACTGGTTTTACAAATGATATACACATTGAACAGTTTCATTTAAAAATACAATTCCTCGTCTGTTTTAATAAGAACCTATAGTAATTTGCCTTAAAACAAGAAGTTGTTATTATCAGTAAACAAGTTAAGAAGTTACTCTAAATCAAGATACAAAAGTAGTTTTTTACAATACGTTTAACCCAAAACGCAACATTTGAAGCGGCATATCTGGGAAATTTTGTTTGAAAAACTTTCAGCAGCAGGAAAAAAGGAAACAGTAAACATCAAAAACTTTAAAAATGCAATTTCAACAAATGCCATATTCAGTTTTTACAAAAACTTTGAGTTTGCCTTGAAAATTGTATCCGGGATTTCATGGTTAAACGTATAAAGCATAGAGTGTTCTGGAAATAGGATGGCCGCTTCATAATATGGACCACGTGCATTCAGGCATGGCATAACCTTCAAAATCGGCCTCGGTGTTTTTTGAGCCCTTTGTTTGATTTTACAAAAAGCTTGGTCAGGTGTGTGACATGGCACTTTCCCAACGTTCCGCATTTCCCCAAAGCTTTCCCCAATGCATGGGCCTCTACATCAAGCCTGTGACGCATGAAGAAATGACTCGGGGTTAATGCCTGGCGGATACTGGCGCTTTACCAAGTGTTCATCATTATTATTATTATTATTATTATTAATGCACTACCAATATTCGACCAGAAGGGCGCTCATAAATTTGTGAGAAATGTTGACCGGTCGTCGCTCGTGAAGTTGCTTTTATCAAATTGTTATTCCCGTGTTTGCGTCATAACTGAGAAATTTTTATTTGCAAAAAGAATTTGAGATATATCAATGCCAATAGACCTGTAATACAAAAGTGCACAAGTTTTGCCTCTGAAGAAGGCCTTGCAAAGGCTGAAGTATCGGGCCATTGTAATTTTTTTATTTGTAGATTTCAGGTCAATCCAGGCAGTCAGCAATTTGCAGCAGTTTAATTCATTTTCACAAGTTTGTAATATTTCAAGGCATTCAAATTTTAGAGGATTTGGTGGCTCAAAACTGTGTACATGTTGCATAAAAAAAAGATTGAAATGGTGAAAAAGCATGAGTACATTATAGTAGTTATTTTAGTTTATACAAAGTACTGGAACCCATTCTTCAGACTTTTAAGGTAGCATTTTATCCAAAGCAGCACATATCTATTCTGCCTAGTTTAATAGTTTGGTCATTTAATATTTAAATTTAATTTTTTAAAAATGCAAAAGTCATAAGGACCTGTATTTCTTGATAAATGCTTATCCCCACCACCGCGCAACTGTATAGATTATTTCTTTTATCAATATCAAATGTCATACTAAAATCTGCTTAAATATCATACAAAATATTAACATACACTGGTTACTCAAAACACTATACAGTTCAAGAAGTAATGCAAAATTATCCTTTCTTCTAAAAACTGCAAGTTACATCAAAAGTACTGATAAAAGACTTCTTTTGGAGACAAGAGATATTTTAAAACGCATTTGCACCCCCCTTTCAACTTTTATTGTTTAACTAAGTTTACCAATTTCTATCAAGCATATACAAAGCCTTCATGTCATTTTGACTACAATTCATATTCTTTCTCCCTACACGGTTAAAATGTGCAGCGTAACTCACTGAAATAAAATCTCTTACAATTCTATAATTTCTCCAGAACCTCTTCCTTCATTGAACTTACATTTTCTTTTTATTCCGTACACATAACAATTCTCTACAGTTGAAAAGTATCAGCACTCTTAAAAGCATCTTTCAAAGAAACCAATATTGCAAACGTGAAGTTTTCCTCCCATTATACAAAATATACATTTATAAAAAAAAATTGATACTCATACTTCAAAGGAAATGCAACAGTGCCCATTTCGTAAACCAAAATTAATGTGAACTCATGAACATTAAAGAAAGCTAGGGGTCCAAGAAATGTCAAGAACCTACATTTGCAGAGCAAAGTGACATTCTGTGTAGAAATTATACGTCACACCAAAAAAAAAAACAGACAAAAAATGGTTTCCAAGTTGGAATATAAAAACTATGGGAGAGATACATGTAAACTTGTTTTCTCACTACGCATCCTCAACTTTAAGGGTCGGGTTCTCCACGCCGGTCAAGCTGGAATCGAAGCCCTTCATCTCAATGCCGCTGGTGGTTAGGTGCTGACTTCCGCCTTGATTTCCGTGAGGAGTATATTTTCGCCGGGGCCGGACGCTGGCTTTTCGGAGGGCTGAGACTTTTCGCCAGGTGGACTGGGGGTACCAAGAAGTAAAATCGAACCATTAATGAAATGAAGATGAACACGTGGCAAATGAAACATGTTTACATACAGCGTTGCCTGAGATGGGAAATACAACAGAAGTTATTAGGGGCCTGTATGTCATAAAGCCGCTAAATTGCAGAAATCTGCTAAGCATGTACAATATTTGCTAAGCGAGGACAGGTTACCAGCTCAAATGCCATGCGATTTATACTACTTGTGACTGGTTCCAAGTGGAATTTGTTAATCTTTTTTTTTTTTTTTTTTTTACGGAAAATACCTTGTTGGGTTTTTTTTTTTAATAATGATAATAATGCAGATTACATTGAACAAAATATCCACCGAAAAGATACTGAAGGTGCTAATACAAGAACAACAAATTAATCAAAGCGAGAAGGTAAAATAAGCAACAAACAAATGAAATACTACATGTAAATGCACAACAACAAAAACAAAACCAAACACATCTAGATGCTAGTGATCTAAACTCTAGGCATCTCGGGAGCAAGAACAACAACAGAAAAATGAACACAGGGTAGGGAGATTTTGTTATCTTGAAATACCCAAAAAATCCATGTACAAATATCACACTTTTGTCTGCTGTGTTGTGCAGAGTTGTACATTTAGAATTAGTAACGATTAACATAAATTGTGCAGATTGAGTCAATTGAATCTTCTTGACGTGTAAAAAGTATTGTTGCATTTTTGCGGAGGTGCTAATCTGGTGTATTAAAGAGCACATGTGATATCTTTTTTTCTGTCTTTTCTCCTACTTATGCTACAACAGTTTTATGCAGCAATGCAACACTACAGAGGTTGAACCAAAACAAGCTGAAACTGTTTCTTTTGTCGAGTATGAACATATGATTGTGAAGAACCAACTCTCTGAGATATTGAACAGATACTTTTAAAATTTGTTCAAACTAGGCTAAAAGTTTTGTAAGTTTAGTTCAATCTCATTAACGTTTACTAAGACGTGGCATACTAATGAAACAAGCATGACATTTGCAAAAGGAACTTTACAAAAAATTGTATATGTGTGGTTGAGATGAGTGATTAAGTGCTCATTATTAAAAAAAAATGTTGAACTCCGTAATGTACAAATTAATGATAGTGTGATAAGGTAATATATATGGAGTGGTTGGCAATGTGTTCATGACATCAGCTCCCTTCAATGTTGCTGTGACCGTACTGCTGCAGAGCCAGTGAGTGGAGCATAGAGACTACCTGCAATGAATATTCACGAGTTAAATTTGCATATTACAAACTTTTGCGGACAGCACTGATTACGCTTCTTCTAGTTCAATTAAAACTTTGACGTTGGAATGCTCCTTTCTGGTACTGTCCTTCAGCCAGTTGTTTTTCTGCACGAGCTTTCTAACCCTATGTGTTAGGAAAAGATTGTCAAGCAAGTAAATGTACGCCCATCAAAGAACTGTATGAAGTCCTATACGCTTGAAACACTTGCATGTTGCTGTGGAGTTCACGCAATGTGACATGTACTCAAGTATTTGGTTCATTTTATTTTCAATTTAACAATATTTGTGCACTATATTGTTGTGATTAGAGGGATTTAGTGTAGTTGTTTTAGTCTTAAGTTTTGCATTGAGCTAATCTTCACGATGTTTTACTGAAAGTTCCTTCAAAGCAAGATTCTCTTCAATGCCCCTTTCTGTTTATAGACATAGGTTGTTGTTTGGACACCCAATTTTTTTGGTTTACAAGTGGAATGTCATGGCCTAGCAGTTAGGAGCACTGCACCGGACTCATGCTCTGGTGTTTCAGAGGCAGCAGAATGTGGGTTCGAGCCCGGGTCTGGACACTTGTGGCCTTAAAAGCAAGGCACTTAACCATTATTGCTTAGTCCTTCGGATGGGACGTAAAGCAGTAGGTCCTGTGTGTTGTGTTATGCAATGCATGTAAAAGAACCCAGTAACACTTATCACTGAAAGAAGGGGTTTGCCCCGGTGTTTCTGGCCTCCCTTGCGGAGTATTTAGGAGAAGAACCAACCAACTAACCAAGTACAAAATGTTTATTTAAGTTAGTTACATATGGTCAAATAGCACCTAATTTATGTCACTACACAAGTGTTGACAATGCATAACAACTGCATGCTGGTTAAAACTTCATTAATTTAGCCATAGTTCTGTTTAAACTTCGACATGCAAAAAATATAGAATGAGTAAACAAAAATTTCCTCAATACTAATGACAGATTATGACTCTATAGTTAAATTAAGTTGGTTTAAAACACAGGTGTAATTAGTTGACATTTTAGTTTTTGACAGAGTCCCTCTATAAAATATTAAAAGTCATTGTTTCTTACAGTTTACGATCTTTTCTTATTCGTTCCTTAATTCATTCAGGTTTAGATTACAGACATGTCAGATTGTGACTTCTCTGCAAAAATGTGTGTTTTGGAGTGGGAAAAAAAAATAGTTTTTGTGTTTACTTAGATTAAGCATGGAATGAGCTACCTCATTTCAACAGAGCGGTCACAGATATTAATAGTTCACATCATTGACTATTAAAGAAATGCATTACAAAGGCTACTAGGCGACAGGGGAAACCAGTGCAGCAAAACGTCTTCCCAGTGACCCTGCACACCTTAAGCAAGCAAGAATCCGGCTAGATAAACACTCACTTTTGTGTTTCAAGTAGTTGTCTCATTGTAATGACAAAAATGTTGATTCAAGGCTTGTCAGATATCCAGTTATGCGTATTGCTAGGCAATACTAGATACCAAGCACACAGGATGTGTTATTCCTGCCGCTATAAAATAGGTTGGAGAGAACGAAAACATGCAGTGGCATTTCTAAGAGCTCATTCAAGGCAATTTGGGGCCCCTTTAGTTTAAATTTAACCAACTGTTGTTGGTTGAGTGATATTTTTAGCAAGGAAATACAGAAGTACATGTACTAGCTAAACATTTATTACATTTTTTTTTAGTGCAGTGGCAATTATAAGAGCTCATTCAAGGCATTTGGGGCCCCTTTAGTTTCAATTTAGCCAACTGTTGTTGGTTGAGTGATATTTTTAGCAAGCAAATACATAGGTTCATATACTAGCAAAAAAACTATTACTATATTTTTTTTTAGTGCAGTGGCAATTCTAAGAGCTCATTCAAGGCATTTGGGGCCCCTTTAGTTTAAATTTAGCCAACTGTTGTTGGTTGAGTGATATTTTTAGCAAGGAAATACATAGGTTCATGTACTAGCTAAAAATCTATTACTACATTTAACAAAAAACATTTTTAGTGCAGTGGTAATTCTAAGAGCTCATTCAAGGCATTTGGGGCCCCGTTAGTTTAAATTTAGCCAAATGTTGTTGGCTGGGTGATTATTTGTTTCAGCAAGGGAATAAAGAGATACATATACTAGCTACGATACAAAATGCAAGTCTATTACTAATTATTTTTACATACACTGAAACATGGGATTTTCTCTTTTTAGTTGAAGTGCATGTAATAATGTCTTAAAGTCCCGTCACCAGCTTCAGTTAAAGTTGGTGCATTTTATTATTTCATTTTCATCTTTGTGCTTTCAACTTGCAGTGATTCTGCGTTGCAAATTTGATAACATCATATTTGGGTAATTTTTTCCCCAATTCTGCTGCATCTTTGATGAACAGTGTTTGATGTCAAAGACATTGTTTGTGATATAGAGATGGCAGTGCCTTGCAACTTCTAGCTACGCTGAGCAAACTCCTAAGTTTGTAAGATCGGGATTTGCAAAAGAAAAGAAATCAAATAAATATGCTCATTTTTTTGTAATCCAGTGTGTAATTCAATGGGGTTTCCTATTCGACAAGCTCTACTTTTTGTGATCAACATCCGCATGTATTTTGAAAAGAAAGAATGAAAGTAAAAGAATAAATTTCAGAATAAATTCCCACGGAACTTACATTCTCGTCTTTTTTTTGTCTGAGATATAGTTAAAAATAAAAGGATATGAATGAATAAATGACTGTACATCTAAACAGGTTTTTTTTTTTGCTTTTCCTCTTTGATAATTAATAACCACATCATGAAGTCGATTATGGGATCCTAAAAACCTAAAACGGTGTATAAATGCTAGCTAAACTTCTAAATATTTTAATCAATAAAAACTTGCCAAATACAGGAAGGAAAATGTAGCTCAATGGTTAGAAAGACGGAGAAAACAGTTTTTACATCAAAGACTCTACCTAACTTGGACGTGTGCTAAGATTGAAAACTGAAGGTTGTTTAAATATTAACATAGGGTGTGTGAAAAAAAAATCTTATTAAATTGGAGAATTCAGGGCTGTTAGGGTATTAATTCAGTCACAACAACTTTGTAATAAACTTGCATGCACATGCAGAACAGGAAAATAATACTGTAGTTTCTTTTTACTAAAGTCTTGTTGATAGTGATACAACATGCTTCATATGTTAACCAGTTAAACTTGTACTCATGCAAGAAACGTTCTCCAGATATGCAAACATGCAAAACGGGGGACCTACGCATTGTCATGAGTGTCATTAGCTTCCTCCGCCACCTCCGCGAGCGACGAGCGTGGCCGACGCCGGGACACGGCAAAGCGGGACTGCGCCCGCTGGCGATACATTGGTTTGCTGGCCACCACCTTAAGACACAAAACAGGACAGCCGAAGGAGGGAGGAAAAAAGAGGAGACAAACGAGATGTAGGGAGGTAGGTATAAATAAGGGGTCATTCACCAACGGTCAAATGTCAGAGGGTGGAGTTAATGACAAGTGTTTAAAAACCAGAAATTGCAGGACTTGAGAAGTTACGTGGAAGTGTGGCTATACACAAACCCATAGATCAGAAACCATCACCAAGGTTGCTGTGTGGGGAAAGAAGTTATGTGGAAAAACACACATGAACAGTCAACAAACGTGATTATAGATGAGTGAAAAGGGTGAGGTTGTTCATTTCTTTTTCCTTCACGATTGCGTGCTGCTTATGAGTTATGCTTGACTTGACAATTTTTGATAAGAGCAAGTACCGTTAGTGTAGCCACTTGAAAACTCACCATACAGTTTGTGTGTGCTTAAAACTTGTAAATCAATTAACTGCATTGTCAAATTGTACTGCATTGCTTAGCATATGTCACAATTGGCAAAATATTGCAAAGTTTTACACACCCCGTAAAACACAACGCATAGAATTGCAAATGCATATTCTTTGTAAACGAGGTATTTGTGAAAAACAATTTTATTTTTGTAGTCAAATTTTAATGGTATTCTGTAGTGTGTTTTATTGCTGAGTTGATTTTAATGAGGTGCTACAGTTGGATTTAGCTCACATGTATTTTGATTTTTTTTTTTTAAGTTTAAAAATATTGATTAGGAATTGCCTGTAATAAAAGATCCGATGGAGAAAAGTACAATATTATAGAACATTATGAGAAGATAAATGTGCTGTGATGATCACTAATCACAAAATAACATTCAGATACATTATTTTCATATCTTGGAATGAAGATAAATATAATCAAATGATTGTCAAATATGTAAAGTTAAAAGTTGGGAAGGTTGTAATATTGTACTCAGGAAAAAATGTTGTGAGGAAAAAATTGTTAAAAGAGATGTAAAACAATAGCCCATCTGCAGTGAATGCAGATCTCCAAAAGTCATTGTGAAACTAATTGGTTTAAAAAAAGGTGAAATGGACAAAATGGAATGGGAGTTGTGAATAAGAAAGTCAGAAAAAGTTTAAAATGTCATCACTCACGAATTGTATGATAATGGGAAGGGGTGTTGATAGGAGTCAAGGTCATTATTATGAGTTGTGATGGTCCTCTGGCCTTTTTTTATTGGTTAATTTCTTTTTAATTTGTTTTGAATGGACTTTGTTTTATTAGGTTAAAAAGGGAGGGCTGAAATGCTGACCACAATGAGTTGAATCGTGAATGTGAGTTGGTGCGTATGAGTTTTTTATCAGAGCAAATGCTGTACAATATTCACATATGTTAAACTCAAGGGTACTGTTGGCATCGTGATCATGTATTGTGCAATATTCCCTTGGTTCCCGGGTCAACTTTATTTTTGAATGATTTCGAATTGAATGATTTCTTAAGTATATAACGCTTGAGGCATTATCAAAAATGACCTTTTGCTGATGCTAATCCTTGCTAAAATAAACATTCAAATAGATAAAAATTCAAACAGATACAAATATTTGTACGTTTGCCTCTGAAGAAGACCTGGTTGAGATCGTAAGGTCAGGCTGTCTCAACTTTTTTGATTTGTACATTTCAGGTCAATCCAGTCAGAAAGCAGTTTGCAGCAGTCTTATTCATTTTTTTTAAAGATACAAATATAGTAAATTTAGTATTGCAGTGAGATTTTTGTATTGCATTGCAGTGAAGAGTGCTGCACTCGTACAGAAAGTATTATCTTAAATATAGACAAGGTTTAGACAAGTATTATGCAAATGTTAGTAAGGTTGGGAAGTATTTTTTAGTTGACCTCAAGTATGCCCATTATTTCCTTTTCTAGATCCGCCTCATTGTGGTACACGCTTTCCAACCGCCCGTTGGAGTTCAACGAGAGGCGCGAGCCCCCCGTTTTCTCCCCACCCCCCTGACTGTACGGAACAATCAATAAGTTGGTTTTGCTAACCGTTTCGGAGTCGGCGGGTCCGCCATTGGAGGCACCGTTGCTGGTGCCGGCGGCGGCGCTCTTGTCATAGACAAAAGTTTCCTCGTAATCGGCCAGAGGGTCAATATTGAAGAAAGTGGTTAACACATTGGGGAAACGAATGTCCATGATGAAGACAATGAAACCGCTGACTACAGCAACCAGACCTGTAAAAATTATAAAAAAAATTTTTTTTAAATATCATTGAAATAGGTTTTCCACCAAGTTTTCATAATTTATCTTACTGCAGTTTTTACCGAGTGGCCAACGTCTCTTATGGGCTCCGTGTGCACACTACAGAGGCCCCTTTTTTTACCACTTTTGAGAGCCTAGTGGACGAAAGACACCTCGTGCACATACTGACAGTTCACGCACCGATTGCAAAGTACGCACAACTTTTTTTATTCTGAATGTGCAAAAAGCCATTGCGTCTCTGCTTTAACACACGTCGTCAGCAATGGGTTCAATAGTCTCAGACCCAGTGGTCTCCCCCAACTCTCCCTTGATTACTTGTGCACGGAACCCACGTCCTCGCAACACTAAATTTGTCACTTGATGAACAGATGATGATGTAATCTATATTTTCTTACAGTTTTCTATAAGAATACAAAGACAATTTAAACCTATCCCTCACAAAAAAGTGACTTAATGTTTAAACTCTAACCATCTAAGATCCCTCAAAATCCAACGGGCACTTTTTGTTGCATTTTGCGACTTAAGAAAAGTTAAAACTACAATTGAAATGGACCCTCTTTCCCCTTAAATGTTAACGCAACAGCCAAAATGCCTGGGTGGTTAAAGGGTTAACTGAATTTAATCCATTGATAAAATCATCAGGTGATATCTGGCCTTTCAAAAGAGAAACTTGCTGTTCCTATAACGTACATCAATTATGTCACACATGAGATACTCTGCAAACCATCCCCAAGAAAAAAAATTAATCCTCTCACTAAAACCCATCCCCTCCTTTTTGTTAACTTTCTCTATCCTTTTAATACTAGTGACAGTATACTAACCAGCAACAAAGCACAGGTAGAACGTGGGACCGTAGCTGAAGGTGAGCACCTTCTCTTTACTGAACGGTATGATGAGATTGGTGCTGCCGAAGCGGACCGCTGCCCACATGATGTTGCCGAGCCACAAGAAACCGCCGGTCATCATCAGGAAGTAGCCGCAGTAGCGCAGCACCATGAAGCTCAGGGCCATCGACAGGATCCAGAGAGGGAAGGCCGTCCTGGGAGAAAAGAACGACGGTAAGAAAACAAAAAAGTTTTGCCAACGTCCAATTTCATTGAGCTGCTAACCACAGAAATTTGCTAAGCAGATACAAAATTTGCTGAGCAGAAGCAGGTTACCAGCCAAAATATCATGCTTTGTACATATTGCTCCTGACGGGTACTTGCTGATTTTTGCTTAGCACAAATTCACTTAACTATTATTGGGAGTGCGGCCTGGTGGTTAGGGTTCACGACTCATGATCAGCGGGTCAGGGGTTCGAATCCTGCTACTTGTACGTAGTGTCCTTGGGCAAGCCATTTCACCCAACTTGCCTCTCTCCACCCAGGAGTATGAATGGGTACTGGCATTAGCTGGGGAGTAACCTGCGATGGACTGGCATCCCATCCATGGGGAATAGAAATATCCTAGGTCGTCTAATGCCACAGAAACCGGAGATAAAGTCTGGCCCACTGGGCTATAATGGCTCATGACAGACTTTACTTTACAAAAATTTACTAATATATTTTCAGCTTAATAGCACCAGATATTGGGCTTTGGGCAAATTTATGCGCAAAAGCAGCTATATACATCACAAGGCTGGTAACCTTTGCATACTTAAAAAATGTTTTATGTGGTTAGCAAATTTCTGTGGAAAAAAATAACAAATTCTCAAATGGGAACAGCTTTGTTAGCTTTAGCCCCTTAACGTGCACAAACCAAAAAAATCCTGAAATATTTCTACTTTCTCCTCAAACACTCAAGCAAATCCCTCACTTTAACAATCTATGTTTAAAAATGCACATCCCCGACACAATGCCCTTTCTTTTCTTTTTTTCAGAAAGCCTCTCAAAATGTTCAAAACCTGTTTAAAATTGAGCAAAAAGAGATTTTAATTTGGCCTCATTCAAGTCCGAAACCTGGACCTACACCCCTACAAAAGTTTTCAAAAATTGGACCTAGTTTCAAATATGAACCTCTTTCCAAGATATCTGACAAACATCATAATCATGTCTCCAGCATGCTTATAATTTGAGATGACCCATTGCAAAGTGACAATTGTTCATAAGATGGAATTTGTATTGGAATAATGTAAAAGTAAATGTTGCGTTTTGCCCTCCATAAACACTGTTTACTCAGTATTGTTCAGCTACTTGAGTGGGACTCGAACCCATGACCTCCTGCTGGAGCAGACATCTTCATCAGGGCAAAATACGTTGGTGAAGGGCAAAACCCAACAAGCAAAATTGTAGAGAGTTGATTGAAAGTGTAACTTCCTTTTTTTTCTTACATTCAGGGCATCCGGATATGTGATCTTGATATTTTCTCAGACAAACTCACCAGACCATGATCCAGGTGTAGAAGCCAGCGGTTCGGTAGGTGCGACCCCAGCGAATGTCTTCCCCGTCCAGAGCAAAGTACTCAGCGATCCACAGGACAGGCAAGGGCTTGCCAGACCACTGGGCCTCACGGAACTCACGGTTGATTCGGCCAGCTGTTGTGAGTGAGTTTGCATTTGTATAACATGTGTCTAAGGTTCGTAAGGGATCAGTTGCTCTTTGTGCACTTTTTTTTGTTTAAAGTTACAAAATTGCTTAGCATCTTACTAAGGAGATTGCATAAAAGCTAAATGTTAGAGTTTTTAGTTTAATAAGTGGCTACTATACATTTTGAGAAAACGGACAAAGCATGCAGAATTGTGTGGTTCCTGCAACTGGATTCTGTTGATAACGCGCGTATAAAAAAGTTTGTCCGCAGGCACAAACCGCTTTCAATGATTGGTTTCTTCTTATTGTTAGATAAGGGACCACCCCTTTTTTCACTGCGACCAATCCTTTGAAATTAGTTCTTAGGGGAAAACCTTCACCTATAAAGCTGCCTGGCCAAAAAGTGTTGCCTTGTCATCTGAGAATTTTTGTTAAAATTAAAACAAAATCCTACTCTCAGAAATTCCCAGCAAATTCAATGATTCACCCCTTCAATAAAATGGATGGTGTTTTTGGTGTACCCTTCCCATTTTGCAACCTTTTGAAGGATTGAATTTGGCAAATCTGAATGATTTCTGTACCAAAAGAAAATGGGTACGAGTGTTCACACTTTAAACTCTTGAGTTCAGACTTAGAACAACATTAATTTTTCATCCTTACAGCTTTCTCAGCAATAAGCTTTGCAAAGGCTTTCAATCGCAACTTCCCAGGAAGATGCTGACAGTGATTGTTGTCAAAAAGATCAAAAACATTTCAATCAAGTCTCACAACTTTTTCCCATGCTGACATATGTCAAAATGAAGTGACCATTCATATAAAAAGTTTTTTAAAAACAAAAATTGCTGTGCCCAAATTATTTATCACTTCGCCAGAATTAGCATTTTTTTTTTTTTTTTTTACTTTTCAGAAATACACCCAAAAAAAGTCCTGAGGTGACAAGGAAATCAAGATTTCCAACACCAAATCCATTTGTAGAAGGTACATGTATGTATTACATTTATTGCTTTTTGTGTCTCATGTTTTGACTTTACATTTTGCAAAGATGTCTAAAACTCCATTTGAAGTAAAAAAAAAAGAGAGCTGTAAAAAGGGACTCACAAAAACGGCCAAATCCTCTCCGACCCTGACCACCCCAGAAGTTAAAGCGCTCGTTGTAATTGATTTTCTCATCTGGGTGTTCTTCAATGCTTCCATCCTTAGCTTCAAAAACAGAGTGAGATCCAACAAAATTCAAAATTATTCTTCAATTATTGGGAAAGGATTACAATTGAGACCGGGTGCATAAAGATTTCATTCAAAGTAAGCTAAGTCTTGACAAAATAATCCCAACGTGTAACAGCGCTAAAGATTTTGCTATTTCAGCACCTGTTTTACGTACATTCGGTGCTACATCATGCGAGGAGCGAGTGTTTTTTTAATACCTGTATGTAGGAACAGTGCCCCCTGGAGGCAGGTGCTGTCTGACCACTCCCCTCCCCCCTCCTTTTATAAAATTTTTGAACCAATGTTGACAAGAAATTGCTGCTGCTAAATGTGCCAACATGCAGAGCCATAGCCCAATTTTGCAACCCCCTTTAATTACAAGAAATTGTAATGTTTTTACATGTAAATTATCCCCCTCAGACTAAATACATCTAGAAAGAGTCCAACGGGCATTACAGTTAATCGGCCTTGAGCTAGAGTGCTTTGTGAACAGCGGCGTATAGCCAGTGTTCTCACAATAGGGGCAAGTGGGGGGGGGGGGGCTGGATGTTATAGTGGGGGGGGGGCAACCCAATTTCTGTTAAACCCATTAACAGGACAAACAAATTTCCAGTGGGGAGGGGGCGACAATTTTTTTATAGGGGGCGTACTTTACATAACTCTCAAGGACAAGGCATTGTCTTACCTTTGTTCCTATAATATAACACTCTCCCACAGACTAAGCACACACACTCACGATCGAGGACCATTTTCAACAAAAGATGAACTTTTGAGGACAACAAAGAATCTGTTGTTCTCCCTTTGTCTGTCTGTCCTTGAGGTATATATGTAAAGTACCTACACACCCCTTGGCTACGCGGTTGGTCGTAAACACAAATTTCACATCAACTACGAGTAGTTGTGCAACCGCAGTCATACAGGGTTGCACACCTCGAAACTTTTGAGACACAAAACCCTTTAAAACCCCTCTTTGTAAACGTATTCAATCCTATTCTTTCTTCCAACGCAATAACCTTTCCCTCAAGGTTTTCCTTTCTTTTGTCCTTTTGTAACGGACCAATACCCCGTGACAGGCATAGGGGCGAAAAGGCATTGTGAAAAAGTTCACTTGGCAACCTCATTAGACGGTGACCCCTGCCCAGGGCCGTAGTGAAGTAAACAAAATTTGATGCTCAGGGCTGGCGACGGGCCTGGTAAGAATGGTGCAAAGACACCAGACCATGCCGGAGCTGGGGGTTGCTAGCATAAGGCTTGCCCCGAATCACATAATATAGTAACAGTATCTTTAATGCGAAGTTAAAACGGGCAAAGCATTGGATTTAGTCAGCGTTCCAGATTTTATTCAAATTTAACTCGCAAATGGCTTACTGGTCCCTCTTTGGGTTTGAAAACCTATGTTTTGTCTCCAACTTTGGTTTCATCCCTGTTTTAAGAGAAGCCTTTTGTATCCAAATCAAATGAGAGTACTCAAAACTATGGCCTCATATTATTAAGGTTCAGTCGTGGAAAACCCTTAAAAACCTGAAAATTCAAGGCATCATGGAAAAGTCATGGAAAGTTGATATTTCAAGAAAAAAAAATCATAGAAAAAGTCACGGAATCCTGCACAACCCATACATATTGCTGCGTATGGGTATTTGGGTGTGGCAGTCTTCCAATTTGCATTTCAGTTTACTATACTTCCTCTTTATGTGCTCGATACTTGTTTCATATTCAAGGTATCGCTGTGATACATTTGTGGGACAAGGTGGCTTTGTGTCAAACTGGAAGGCTGAAAGGGAGCAATATCCCTTGTCTCCAGAGCAATAGGCTCCTAGATGCCAAAACAGCAAAGGATCTGGTCTTGGAAAGCCCTAGTTTTGTCCTGAAAGAGTCATGGAATTTCATGTGAAGATTTCTGTTGGAACCCTGTATCAATGAACCCCAACTCCCTAGCATCTTTTACTGGAACTGGACCAAGTCCATCAAAATCAATCACTGTGCGTCCAATACAAAACTGTACATGACATAATGGAATCCACCACTGATGCACTGGTTGACATTCATGGACTTGCTACACATGGCTTTAATCACAATAGCAGTACAGGAAGCTAGGCAAAATCAATCAGATACCCGTAGCACTGCTTCAGGCCATTAGGCCCAAGTCCGTCATACTCCGTCAATATTTAGGCACGCCAGGCCTTCTGGACAAAGTCCCCCGAAATCCACCAAAATGGGGGGTGCATTTTGATGGAGTTGGGATGGTTATGGTTAAAGATTTGATTTGCCTGAGGAAGAATATGAACCCACATTGAGCCAGAGTTCGTCAAAGTCAAGTGCATAAAATCCCCTCAAGTCAAAAGTGGGGACAAAAGTAAAGGTTTAAAAAAAAACCTTATGCCTATTCCTACACAAGTTTCTACAGAAAAGAACATGCAGGGGTTATAAATTACATTCTTTTTGTCATTTTTACTTTGAAAGAATGTGGCATCCAGACGCAACTTCTTTGATTGTGTACAAAGTCTATGGAGAGTCGAGTGACTCGAGTGCATTTGTTTAAGTATTTTTTAACAAATTTGGAAATGTTTCTCAGTCCCAGATTCATGTCTTATCAACATTTTTGCAATGACTGACCTTCATTGAGATCATATACGATGAAAAAAGTGGCGTCAGGATGTAAAATTCTTTCCTTTTACTTTTTATCATTCTAGAAATGATAAGGGGAAAAGATACCAAAGTAAATAGTAAAATTCTCGTTGTTCTCAAGTTGTTTTTTTATGTCGATCTCTGTTTTGCAACTGATTGTTTTGCTTAGAAAGAAGAATAAATCCAGTAAACAATTTTATTTAGTAAAAGACAAAATCTTCTTGATGAAAATGAACCACAATTCACATTAGTGATTGATTATTCTTCCGGGGTTTTTCCTCTCACCTCTAAAAATGAAAACGTAATTTCTTTGTTGTCTTCTCATTGTCTTCTTTGCCTTCAGGTCTGCGAGCTACATTGACATTGCCAGAACTAAATAATGATAATAATGACAGTTGCGTACCTTTTAGAGTGATGTTGACACTGTTGAGGCCAATTTTGACGCCAATGTCTGCGTGGATTTCACCCTTGTAGAAAGCCTTGTACGCCGTTTCTGTGTCAAGGATCTCCGCTCTCTCCCACTCTTGGCCCCAAGCCGATACTTCACAGACAAAAAAAGTAAGTACTTTTGGTTTTTTCTTACTCATATTGTTCCAGTGTTGTTACAAGTTGCTTGTGACTGAGTCGAGTCAAGTCGAGTCGAGTCATTCTTAGGCCGTGACTCGAGTTCAGTTGAGTCATTAAGTTAGGAAGGTCAAGTCAGTAAAGTTGCATTCTTAACCAGTTAACGCTTGAGGAAATGTAAGCACGATCTGGTAATGTATATTCGCATGGGCAGGTGATGGGTTAAATTGTCGAGCTTTCCCAGAGTCTCCGGCAGTGGACGTGTATACATGTCGGTGTTATGAACTTGAAATTGGCCGCTGTACACGGCCTGTCATCGCAGGAAATATCACTAGGCCTTGGGCGTCGCCAGGATTTTTTCTAGAGGGGGGCAAAAAAAAATTTGCCAAAAAATGCTTGTATTTCTCAACACATTCTCGATTTATCAGTTTTAGAGGGGGGCAGGGACATTTTGCCCCCCCCCCCCAACTCATTCAATTTACACCACTTCGTCTTCGCGCCTCTTTTTTTTTCTTTTCTTTTTCTTCCTTTTTTTTTTTTTTTTTTTTTTTGCTTTTCCAGGGGGGGGGGGGCAAGTGCCCCCCTTGCCCCCCCTCGCGACGCCCATGCACTAGGCCTTGGAGTGTTGAGTAATATGAAGTAACGGTGAGAAATATCATACAAATATTGTACACGTACAAATGGCTCTCAAGAGTCGGTACTTTTTAGTGTTTGAATTATTTTTAAAATTTGGCCGATACATCTTGTCTTTTTCAAAATGGTGTTTTTCGGCCAAAATTAATCCACAGCGGCAAGTGGTTAAATCCCCAAAAATCCACCACAGTGCAGAAACTAAATGACATAATATCTTTGCGCTTCTAACTTTCAAATAGCATTGGCGTTCATGCAGAGGCTTATACATGTATACATGCATATCATCTTAGTAGGCAGGGGAGGGATGTTTCAAAAGTCCCTGTTTTGTATTAACAAAAAATGTTGGATTTCACAGCCTTATTTTGACAAGGAAAGATGGTGTGATGGAAAAGAAATTGCTTTCATTTTATTCTTTGCTCTTAAAATAATTCAATTCAAGTTGGTGTTCATATGTGCTTTTTCAAAATTTTGATTTTCTTTCCCGAACGAAATTTTAAGTAATGTTAATGTCCTGTAACAAATAAATTTGCTTGTTGGCTGTTTCAGCAAGCATGCCAAAACAGCCTTTTATTTGGTAAAGATTTTTTTTTTCCTTTTTTTTTTTTTTCTTCAGTCATTTTTGCCCATAGCATTTGTAGACGATTCTGTTCCCGGCACTTTGGGCACTAAAATCAATCCAATTGCCTTTATACCTGCCACACACTTAGACCACCACCCACAGATGGGTGCCAATCATGGACTTCATCATGACATCATCACGAGTCACGTGACATCACATTAAAAGTGCATATTTTTAATGCCTATAACAACAGGTCCGATTGGGTTGAAAGTTGGTATGTGCCTATAGACCGGGATGTGTTATATATGAAAATAAATGATAATGTCATCATGGGTCATGTGATGTTACGATAAAGATTAATAGATTTAATCTTTGAAAATCAATATAAATCAATCATGAAAGACCTGAACTTGACAAAGTTGATAGAGTAATCCAGGATCTTCATTTTATTTCACATGTGTGCTAAATCATGACCCTTCCTTCCGGTCCAAACCAGAAGTGCCTTATAATTTAAAAGTGGAAACTTGCTTTCAACGATGTCAGTCTCTGGCTAGACTTAAAAAAAAAATTACCTGTGATGTCGTAAAATGTTAGAGCGCCCTCTAGCGGCAGGTCAAAAAATGTTGCACGTCACTTGTCACAAACAATTGCCGAAACAGCCCTGTGTTTGTCCACAAATATATATCTAGTTTGTTTTTGCAGGCCTGTATACAGTTTTAAACAGTGCTTTTTAAATGGTGCACTCCAGTTCAGAAATTGCACACACTATTCAGTCGAATTAGGAGCATCCCGCTCTGAATTGAAAAGTTGAAATTATTGATAACTTGTCGTGGGCCGATTTTTTGTGCGATGTGTCATTGGAAAAATCATAACTTAATGTTATGATAGATATTTACTATGAAATAAATAATTAATTATAATCAAATATGATATGAAAATCTATACTTGAAGGAGCCACACCCACAAAGCATATATACACCAATTTTAGCCATAACCTTCCCAAATCCTTCAAAATCCTCTTTACAAAATGGAGGATTTAGCAGGATTGAGGCTATGGAAAAATGTGTGGCTGATTTTGGAGGATGCACTGTGTCAAGGTCTTAGTCGGGCGTGGACCTTGTGTTGTTTATGCTCAGCCGTGCATAAATTTAGGCCCTAAGATGATACTTAAAATACTCCGCACTGCTCCAGTATGTCACTGGCTCTGCCTCAACATATTGACAGTGATTGCCGGAGGAGTTTGCAGGATTGAGGCAGTGGTCACCCCTCCAAGGACCACATTCAAGAAATAACAGATGATTTTGCAGGATTGAGGCTGGATGCTAATTATACATGGAGGCAGTTGGAGGATTTTGCAGGATTGAGGATGCATCCTAGCAAAATGCCTAGGGAGTTAGGGCTAAGGGAACAGTTGTAAAACTTCAAATGCAGTATGAATAAGAATCAGAAATCAATCTGAGAAATTCAATATCCTTAAAAAAATGAGGTTTGTAATAACAGTCGAGAATTATCTGATGATATCAGATCTTTTAATTTCCCCCTTGTTTCTCTATTGCTTTTATTTCCTTCCACTTTTTAGTACTTTTTCCTAGGGTTCATCAGATTTTGCAATAAATCTGGTCCATAAAAAAAAACAGATTTTATCTTAAGCAAACTTTCATTGAGATCCTTGTTCCGGCTTACATAGTCTGCAGTGTTTGCTTAAACAGAGCCAGAAAAATCATGTTTATAAACCTATGTAAACAACTAACCTTCTCTCACGGGGAATGAAGTGAAACATGCTTCACTAGCTTTTTGTATATATTGATATACATGTGCACATACATGAAGATATTTATCGTGTTCTTTTGGAAATCATGGAGTGTGGTGTTGTGGAGAGAAAACATTTGTAAAAGTTATTTCACCCTATTCAATTAAGTGAAATGTCAAAATTGAAATCATTTAATATGGTTTGTCAGATGACTAACCCTATAAAATAGTTCCACACCCCTTTTTATTAAAAAAAATAATAATAATAATTTTAAAAAGTATGTTTCCCTCTTCAATACTTGGTGCATATAAGCAAATGACATTTTCTTGAACAATATAAAGCTAAAATGCTGCTAAATCCAAACATCCAACATTTTGATATTTGTTGTTGGGTTTTGTTGGATTTTGCAGGGTGATCAAAGAAACTCAAAGGTATTTGGGTTGATAAGTTAAATAAACATAGAAATATGACTTACACAATATTCCAGCTCCTATGAACATTGCCACCACAAATCGTATCAGGGTGAACCATCTCTGTAAAAAAAAAAACAGAAACAGTTTACAAACTACGTACTACTCTAGTTTTTATCTCCACAGTTTCACTTGTTAAGTCAATTTGAATTAGAAGGGTATAACGTATAAAAGTGTGGGAAAGATTCCCATATCTGGCCATCACCAATTTTTCCCTTCAGTAACCTATCAGCCATCAGAAAGTGATAATAGGCCTGTGCCCTAAAAATTAAACAGGGAAAATATTGAAGTATTTACGGAGAAAACACAATTTTCAGACAAGTCTCTTAGGGTTTGTGCACAGGGTGACATATGATGGCCAGATATGGGAATCTTTCCAACACGGAAATAACTAAGTAAAAGAAATTGGAAATTACAACCCTCCCCCATGCCCCTTTTGCCCCGCCCACTTGTACAGACAGTGAAAATAATAGCAAGACGATTGCAAATTTCAGTGGCAGGCCATAGGCCGCCAAAAGGAAAAATCAGGCAGGAACAAATAAAATATGCCAGCTACCCCCCCCCCCCCAACAAATCTGGATCCGCCCCTGAATTTGCATAGGAAAACCCAATTTCAACCTTTTTAAATTAATTCTACCTCCATGCATGAACACAATTAAATCAAAGTTCGGCCAAAATTTTAGAAAGGCAAACATTTATTTTTTTTGGGTGGGGGGGGGTGATAAATGAGGAACAAGGCAGCATGGATTGCACAAGCCACTTTGTTTTATTTACATAGTTGTCATCATTTGTCCAAACAAAATTGGAAATGTTTACAATTTTTAAGTATTTAATTAATGTTTTTTTACTTTGTGCTTTTGTGAAAGACTTATAACACGCACTCCAGCCTTTCATTGTCAATCTCTCCCCTGCCCCACTTTATTTTTACAATTAGCCCCGCCCATTACATTTTTTTGTTTGCTTTTCAATTTGTTCAAAATTGGGTGACAAATAACTCACCTGTTTACCCCGAATTCCCGGCAGAATGATGAGAAAGGAAAAGGCGATAATGAGGAAGGCGAAGACGAATCCCATCTCCGTCACATCCGCCGTAACCGCCGTCTTGTTGGACGCATATTGGGTCGGGGTCCCCTTCACTCGCAAAGCACTGTACGGGATCCCCATCTTGGCTGCGAGATTGGAGTTTCAGTCAAATGTGGAAAGTAAAAAGTTCTGTTGGACTTCCCTCCACTTTCCAGCACTGATTCCTTCGAAACCCGGTCTCTGTCTCGAGTTTCGATGTCTCCTTAACTTCAGAAGAAGAGAGATTTTGGTCCCAAAGGCGGGCAAACAAATCGCCACCAAGGAGAAACGGTACAATCTTGATTACCTTCTTCTTCAAGCGACACTACTTTTCGATACCTCGCCAAAACAAAAATCAGCACAGGGTTTCCGCGTTACGAATCCACTGACCCGTCTACAGAGAGTCGAGGAGTGGAAAAAAACTTTTGTCCCGGGTTTAATCGAACTCATTACATATGCAAGAGTGGATCCTTTCTGCAGGGAAATTTACATATACGTACGTGTTGGGTATTGAATTTAGGAAGTGGATGAATACTGGGCAACCGGGTTTTCGTTAACAATAGGCAGTGTTTGCGTAAGTCCCCGTGAGGTATGGTATGGTGACAGGGCCATTCAGGAATTACGTCAGCATTTTTTCCCATTCTTCATCCTGCGTGCCAGTACTCTATATGGGTATACAGGTTGGCGCAGAGTTGTCTTGCGGGCGTGGCTTTGGGGGAACATGATCGTCACGGCGGAGTGATATTACCGTTGAGGCCGCTGTGATTGGGGAAAGTGATGAACCCTGAAAACGTCAAGATAGACGTCGAGGGGTGTGATTCTCACTAAGCCACTTCCCGTGTTGTTTTGCAACACTGTAATCCGAGAATTTGTTTCTTACGAAGCTAACTCCAAAACTGCCATATCAGACGGAAGATTGTGAACAAGCAAAAAATCTTATCGATCACGATCATGCGTGGCATAAATCTGTGAACAGAGTTTACGATAATATCCCGAATGAATCGAACTTTTAATCTTTAGAAAAACCTTGTCAGAGAATATCGATTTTCCACAGTAAATCATGATGACATTTGAAAACAGTTATTGTGCTCACAACAGCAGAAATGTGCACATAGCTTTTTAACTGGTTTTATCCAATTTCAATGACTGTGCGTACTTAGTTCTGTAGGCTATACCTTAGACAAACAAAATAATGGCCGAAGGTTTTGGGGTGCGAAACATAAGTTAAATCAGTGCCGAACGTGTTTGAAAATGAAACATAACCAGTTTTATTTGTATGATTTTGCTCTGCCTCTTACTCAGTGACAAATGCAATGACATCTCGGTTTCTACGCCACGCTAGAATCTCCAGGTTTATTTCGGTCACATCTGTTGATCTAAGGATTCGTCTGTGAATTATGAAAAGCAAGAAACGATGAACTTCAGGGAAAGAACGTTTAACTTTCTTTTCCCGTTGGAAACGCAAACTACGATTACAATAAAATTGAAACCTCGGTGTTGATTTTAAACGGTCCAGTTTGTTGCATAAAGTGAATGCTTGAGCCAAAGCGAGAACAAGATCATCGGGAATTCTGGAAGTGATGTCCAGACGGGTTTTACCCCTCAGCCGCGAGGCTGGAGGGGTATATTGTCATCGCATCGTCCGGCCGGGCAGCTTAGTTTCCGGATGATGACTTGAGTTAGAAATGTTGTTTGGGATTGTAGCTTCGGTAGGGGCCTGCCCATTATTTAGTACCCAAATAGATTCGTCTCTCTCTAATGAAAATTTAAATCTTACTAACGGGCCCTTTTCAGAGTGTGAGAAGAGTACAAAGTGCATTCCGTGGTGCACCATATTCGCAAGTTTTCGTATTGATATTGTGGTAATAATACATTTTGTTTTTAGAATGACAATAACCATAAAGTAAAAAAAAAAAGGTCTAATTTGGTCCAGCTTTGGTATGCACGTGACGGTGTCATTTTAATAATGGTGGTATCAGTGTTACAATTTACCACCGGTGGTCTTAAATATAACAAACAGTGTTAAATATAACATTTGTTTTTGCAGTGTAGTATCGCATGCTTTGTAATATCCAGGGAGTTCCCAATCAATTTCGTAATGATACCTGGGACGCCCCGGACCCGCACCGGCATGTTTTGAGTCACGTAGGCCCTTATCACGTCACGGGACCAAGCTGTTTGCATTATACGTGAATCAGGGTCAGCGATTACTTGGAATACGGCCTGGAATAATCTTGTTCACAGCCCAAACTGCAAGGTTCAGTGAGCCAAGCCGCCGCTGCCCCACCCAAGGGCGGATCCAGAACACAATTTTTTGGGGGGCCAAAAAAAAATTTGGTCCCCAAAAAAGTGGGTCAAAAAAATACGGCGTGGGGTTCGGGGCCCGCTTAAGGGCCCCGAAAATTTTTTGGATTCTAGATGCTCTGTGGTGCAATCTGAGGCAATTTCTGACCACTTTAACCAATGTTTTTAGCCTGCCTTTATTGCGATGTCACATAAAAAAAAAAAAAAAAATTGGGTTTTTTTGGGGGGGGGGGGCCATGGCCCCCTTTGGCCCCCCCTGGATCCGCCCTTGGCCCCACCCATATTTTTTTTTTTTTCGATTTCATGAATGTTACATGCACAGATAATTATATCAGACGTTCACTAAGTGTGGCTCTGCATAGGTGAACGTCTGATCACCATGCTCAGACTTACTCTCTACCTAATAGACCTTTATCATGCTGCCACCATTTTGGTCATGTTCCCTGCATCCAATAAAAGTATTGAATGATAATGGTTTTGTGCAAAAAAAGGAACCAGACTATTTTCCCTTCCAGCCTCGTTTTATAATATATCAGTATATAGGCCTTTTCACACTTCGAAAAATCTCCGTGTTGTACACGGGTCTGACACGTGTAAAATGGACTAACCTTTTCACACTACAACATTTGAACACGGCACTGACCCAGGCGCGAGCGCTCGACCCGTGTCGAAATTAAGAAGGTGGGTTGAGAATTCTCGATCAAGCGGCGCTATAGGATCTTCGCTTTGTAGCGTGCAACGAACATACCAAGGAGCTACATAGCTCATGAACATACAAATAACCTTTGACGTGCTGCCCTGTCGCGCCACCACTGGTGTGATATGAAAATCGGACTCTTATGAAAATCTTACTCCTTTTCCCTTTAATTGGTTAAACTCTCTCACGTGACCGGGCCCTCTCTAATTATCTATGCATGAGCATGCGCAATACCTTAATGAGTCTGTATTTCATAACACCTAAATTCACACCACACCTAGCACTGCCGACCGCGCTTGCTTTTTCGTAAGCACTAGAAAGTAAAAGCAGCCGGCCACGCTTGGTTTTTCGTGCGTTCTTTGCATATACTTTCGATGGTGCTAGAAGTTCAAGTCACAGAATATTTTATCCTCCGACGCAAATTGGGCCCGAAATCAGAAAAAAAGACTGACATGAAAGACGAGTCCGTGGTTGGAGCTACAAAACACGTGTAGGGCGGACGGCCGTGTGTGTAGTGTGAAACGATCGCGCAATACACGGGTCGAAACATTACACGAAATTGAACCGTGTTGAAATTTTTAGAAGTCGACACGGGTTGGAACCGTGTAGATTTCGACACGGATCGGACGTTCATAGTGTGAAAAGGTATGTATATAAATATACTGACTCAAGCCCGTGGGGGGGGGGGGGTTCGGGAGGGGGTTCGAACGAGCTATTATCTATCCATAAAGTGTCAATCTGCTGCAAATTTGCCTGAGTTACGCCGCCATGTTTTTTTCCTTATATAGCTTTGATTTTCAAGATGGTGTACCCTGATAAAGGTCTATAAATCCCATGATCAATTTATTTTCAGCTGCCATCCTACCTTTCCCCTTTTAGTCAAGTTTAATTTATATCAAATTATTCAAAAGAGTGTATAGTTTTGAAACTAAACTGTCATATCGCCCCAAATTATATTTCAAGGTGGAGTAGACCATTGGTATACCCAAAAAAACAACATCCGACCAAATTATTGTTAAAAAGCTTACTTGGTTTATTTGAAGATACTATGACACCCTTTGAAATATTCTTTCTGCCGTCATTTTGAAGAAAACAATCAAAGAAGGCACTTCCAAAGATGTGTCAAGTGACACATTTTGGAAATTTCCGTTGACAGTTGGTTTGTAAGTGGGCGAATCCCCCGGATGGATGGGGGTATACATCCCCCTCCCTCACAACACACACACTTTGTGACCAAAGGGGTTCGGCTATTGGATCATCCCCCTTTTTTTATGGTGAGAAACCAAAAAAAAAGGCGGATTTTGACTGTATTTTCGAACTTCCTATAACAACCATATTTCTGGAAATAGACAGCATTCACAGAGCGAACGCTTCATCAGGTTAGTTGTTACACACAATCGTCTTTAGATTTTGAGCACTTTAGGTTTGTTGCTTCAAACGAAAAAAAAACATGCACCAGTGACCAGTGGTCTATACCCTACCTTTAAGTCCAGACCAGTAAATAGTACTGCCATAGACCTGAGTGGTATAATTACGCGCACTTCCCAAA